>NC_136060.1:102040451-103382117 GCF_964261635.1 Lissotriton helveticus
TGTTTACCTTTTGAATCTTATCCTGAGATGTTTGTATCTTCAGATACTTTTGGCTTTATAATAAATCTTTGAAACTTATCTGTAGTCAATGGTTCTTTAGAGTGGTGTAAGTTCTTAACTGATTGACCTAGTAGCAGATTGCCTTTTACTCAATGACAGGTACCAACGATCCAGTCGACTTGGTTTGGGATCTGGTAAGATAACTATAGACCAGAAACCCCGCGTTAACAGTGGTATTTGGTGTGCGTGCGTTATGTGGTGCGTGTGCGTATCTGTGTTCTAGGCATTCCCATAGAGTAGACGTGGCAGCCACCGGAGAGGGCTGGCTTGGTTGTTGTTTGAACCACCAAGTATTATAGGCATGCTGCTGGCAAAGTGATTTTCAGCACCAAGCGTGTGCGGATCAGTCACAGTGGTTTTCACAAGATTGATGCGAGGAGCAAGATCCGCGCTAATTAATCAGAGATGGGAAGGACGCGCATCTGCATACACAATTACGTCCATTAGGGACTGAGCAGATTGCTGTAAGAATGGCACTTTTCTTACGTTGCACATTTTCCGAATGCAGTTGTACACAAAAGAACAGGCCTCCACTGACAGCAGCCATTACACCAAAGCAAAATAAAGAACTGTGTCTGTGCCCTGAAGGGCATTTCAACACTGATATCTTTGATCAAAGTCAGTGAGGTACTTTCGAAGGTCTCGTCTCTGACAAAAGCTAGTGCTTCAAGGATCACTCATGTCAAATTAATATTTTGCTGTGACAAAAAAACAGCTACTCCAGTAAAACACTTGAAAACGCGAACTGCAAGAGCTGTCGGTGTTCACGTCCAATGCTGACATGCTGTAATAGCACCTTCCCTAGCGTCGTACAAGCCAAACTAACAAGCGCTAAACGACAAAGTGAAATCAAACGCGAGAGAGAGAGTGCCCGGGAGTGCTGCGTGTATGCGCGCACAGTCTGTTGTTTTTCGAAGCACATACTCGTGCTTGTGGAGCGCCACTGCACACTCCCGCAAGGCATATGCCGACACAAGCACGATTATGTGCTTGGAAAAAGAGCTGCACAACGGCTAAAAGTCTCCTATGCAGTGCATGTGCACTGCGTAGGCAAGACCTAAAAATTGAGGTAGGAAAGAAATATTGCTAGACACTGGGGTGGGGCAACCACCCCCACACTCACAGAATGGTGCAGGGATATGGATACGGCATGGTGGCGGTTAAAACTGTGTACATACATAGGGGTTGTCCCAGGAAATGGATTAAAAAAATGGAACACATATAGAGGAGATATTTGCGAACTACCTCCCATAACTCAAGAACTGGAATAATCAACTGCCAGTAACATTGAATGTGGTAACGACTTATATGCAATCGATCAGGTGTATCCATTTCTATAATATCTGTAGAAGGTGACACAGCATGTATACTGTCTTGACTGTATTTGTTCAATGATACCTGTAAAGAACCATTAAATGTGCCTGGTTTTCATTTATAAATAAAGGTTTTGAAAAAAAAGGGAGAAAGAACTCTGAGTGGTTGTAGATGAATGTATAATATTGGAATTCTTTTTTTTTTTTTCAAAATAAAAGGATATAAAAAAAGATTAATCTTTCTCTATATTTAAATAGGAGGTTGATTGAAACATCATAGAGATTACTTAATTACATGTCCTGAAACGAGAAATAAACCATTGATGATCTCATTAGTGAAAGGTTGACGGCAGAAAAGAGCCACATATACACATGGGCATTTTATATCATAGAATTATAAGTTATTTTTCTATTAGAGAAACTAACGACAGAAAGACTATACTTAAAGTGAGGATTAAATCTAACCGAAGCTTAGAAAATAACATGGGTTATTAAAGGATCCCATATATAAAATATGACAGATAGTTGTATTTTAGGTGAGGACATAGTCAGTCCTTGATAACATTGCATTCATATATGGCTACTCCCAAATATATTGTATAAGCCTGAATATTTGAAATTTAAAATCTCCTAACACATAAAGAATGCCCCTTAGATTTAAAACAAAAAAAGATTGCACTGTTTGGGGTTGGTTTATTAATATTATAACCAACAGAGATAAAAATCCTAAATTATAATGAATAAATGTGTATGAGTGATTGTTAGATGGGGATTTTATGCACTTTTAACATGGATTTTTAAATTGGTCATATTTAATGTAGTGATTTATGATATATGTATAGTGTTTTTAATCTCATTTTTCAGATTGGTTCGTGTTCTTAATATTTCTGTTTGTCCTGAAGGAGAGATTAGTCGATACACCTGAAACGCCACAGACAATTTTTCATTTGCTAAGAATTTGGATATAATGCGATATTGTATAAGCAAGTTTTTTCTTTTTAATTGATTTTTTAAAGCTATTGAATTTTAATATTGTGTTACTGAATGATGAGTTATTACATTGAAAACTGATATCCTTGAGGAAAATACACTCTAGAGAATTTGATATATGAAGAAACAAAAAATGATGTCTTGACTTTGTATTTTATATATTACAACACAAAATATGTCATAAATCTGACTTTTTTACATGAATACAGGTATCAGGGTTTAGTGTTAACTTTTGAATAACGGTGAGCGATATAGATTTTCTCTCTCAATTAGTAATTAGTTTGAATGATGGATAAAAGTTGAAGTATGCTGGGAGAGCAAAGGGAGACTTTTTCCATTAGTGATTCTACTGTGTAACCCTGTCCCTTTTCCCATATAATAGAGTACCTCTTCAAATTATGTGGACTAAACAGAGGATAGCTGTAGGATGGAAGGTTATATATGTTATACTGACAATTATGTGCATGTCTGTTGTAATCAGATGGGCAATTGCCAAGACTGCCTAATTGCATAAAACGTCCACCAAAACTAATTAATGTGATACATTGGAGACAAATCGTACGCCCATAAAGCAAAAGGAGTGATCGGTATGAAGAAATGAATTCCACTTAACATGGGATTTCTGGAGAGGCTAGACCGGTTATTACTTGGTGCCACTACAACTGTGGATGTTACACCAAATTAATTACCCTGATTGCTTGCCGTGTACCTTTGAATGGAATACCAGTTCCATTGCTGCTTAGGCTTTTCACTCCTGCCCTGCTGCTGAGCCTTTTAACGCTTGGAGCACTTTGTACTTGACACTCCATAACTTCTTTTCGCAAAATGCATTCAGGCCAAATGTGACTTTTGTTTTCACTCTATATTAGGGATTCTAGAAGTACCCAGGGTTTGTGGCCATCGCAGACATGAAGCAAGAAATAGAAGTGCGCAAAAAAAGTGTATTTTTTTTTGTAAAAAGATTTTATGAACAAAAGGTTTTCTGTGCCAACATCGCCGTTTTCCAGAAATGCGAGGTTAGGTGATGTTAGTCCATTTTTCCTATTGTTTGTGTCTTTCAAGCTACTTTTAGTTTGTGGTGGATACAGCCGTAAAACCCAAGGTTGAATGCGGAAAGCTATACATTTCTGATAAGTAGAACGAAATTCGGGATTCAGCAAGCTATCCTAAAAGAAAATTATCAAATCAAATCAAATCAGGTGTTTGTTAAGCACAACTACTTACCCGTAAGGGTCTCAAGGCACTGAGGTTTGGGGGGTTTTGCAGGTTCCATTCCATCAAGAAGGGGGTCTGTCGAAGAGCCAGGTTTTGAGGTTTCTTGCGAAGATGGGGAGCGATGTTATCTGGTTGAGGTCGAAGGAAAGGTCGTTCCAGGCACTGGTCGCACGGAAGGAGAAGGAGCGGCCTCCCGATCTGGTCTTTCTGATGCGGGGGACCATAACGTAGGAGAGCTGGTCTGATCGTAGGGTCCTTTGGGGTGTGTGGAATTTGAGTCGGCTGTTCAGGTATGCTGGTCCGGTGTCGTGGAGGGCCTTGTGAGCATGGGTTAGCATCTTGAAGGTGACTCTAGCTTTGATGGGGAGCCAGTGGAGTGTGCACAGGTGCTGGGAGATGTAGCAGTGGCTTGGCAGGTTGAGGACTAGTCTTGTGGCAGCGTTTTGGATGTTCTGTAGCTTGCGGGTGAGGTTTTTGTATATTCCGGCATAGAGTGCATTGCCGTAGTCGAGACTGCTGGTGACCAGGGCATGTGTGACGGTCTTTCTGTGTTAGAGGGGGATCCATTTGAAGGTCTTACATAGGAGCCGGATGGTGTGGAAGCAGGAGGACAAGACAGAATTGATCTGGCGGTCCATTTTGAGTTCTGAGTCCAGGATGATTCCCAAGTTTCGTGCGTGGTCCGTGGGGGTGGGCGGACTTCCGAGGCGGGGGGGCCACCAGGTGTCGTTCCAGGCATCTGGGTTTGGGCCCATGACGAGTACTTCTGTTTTGTTTGTGTTTAGTTGTAGGCAGCTGTTTTTCATCCATTTGGCGACGTCTTCAATGCCTTCTAGAAAGTTGTGTCTGGCAGTGTTGGGTTCGTTGGATAGGGAGAGGATGAGTTGGGTGTCGTCTGCGTATGACACAATGTTGAGTCCATAGTTTCTGATGATGGGTGCGAGAGGAGCCATGTAGAAGTTGAAGAGCATAGGGCTGAGGGAGGACCCCTGGGGGACTCCGCAGGTGGTAGGTGTAGGATCTGAGAGGAAAGGGGGAGTCTGACCCGCTGCGTTCTGCTGGAGAAGAAGGAGCAGATCCAGTCGGTGGCCTTGTCTTGGATCCCTGCATCGTGGAGTCTGCGTATTAGGGTGTGGTGAGAGACTGTGTCGAATGCCGCTGAGAGGTCAAGTTGGATGAGGGCTGCTGTTTCTCCTTCGTCTAGTAAGGTACAGATGTCGTCTGTTGCAGCAAGGAAGGCGGTTTTCGTACTGTGTTTTTTTCTGAAGCCGGATTGGGAGGAGTTGAGCATGTTGTGCTCTTCGATGAATGTGGCAAGTTGGCTGTTGATGGCTTTCTCGATGACTTTTACTGGGAAGGGAAGCAGGGAGATGGGTCTGTAGTTTTTGAGGTCGTTGGGGTCCGCCGAGGTTTCTTCAGGAGGGGTTGATCTCAGCGTATTTCCAGTCGTCAGGGAACGAGGCGGTTGCCAGGGAGCGGTTGATGTTGTGGCAGAGCATCGGTGAGATGGTGTCGGCAGCTCTGTTGAAAAAGTGGTGGGGGCAGGGATCCGTGGGGGCCCCGGAGTGGATTGACTTCATCATCTTCAGTGTGTCTTCGGAGGTGAGGGCATGCCCAGTTGTCGATTGCTGCCTTCAGGGTGTCGGGGTTGGTTGGTGAGGCTTCAGTGTGTTGGTTGTCTTCGTCAAAGTTGTCGTAGATGCTCTTGATTTTGTGGTGGAAAAAGATGCTGAGTTTGCCGCAGAGGTCTTGTGAGGGAGGGATATCGGTGGACTCGCTGGTGGGTTGGGCGAACTCCTTGATGATGTTGAAGATCTCTTTGCTGTTGTGTGCATGAGTGGAGATTCTGTCTTCAATCGTTGTTTTCCTTGTTTTTCTGATGAGTTGGTGGTGGGTGTTGGAGGCAGCTCTGAAGTTGTTGTGGGCTTCTGTGAATTTGGTGTTCCTCCAGGTATTTTCGAGGCAGCGGCAAGTGCGCCTGGACTCTCGAAATTTGGCGGTGAACCATCAAACTTTCTTGGCGTGGGTGTTGTTGTTTTTCTTGAGGGGGGCTATGGTGTTGGCACTGTTGGAGATCCATTTGTGCAGGGCTCGGGCTGCAGTGTTGGCGTCGTCGTTTTCCAGGATGGTTGGGGTGGAGTTGCTGAGTGATGAGATTAGCTGGTCGTCGCTGATTCTGGTCCAATTTCTTCGTGGGAGCAGGTGCTGGTGTCTGTGGATGGTGGGTGTTCTGAAGGTGAACTCATGGGAGTTCGGTGGTGTGGCTGAAGGTGATGGAGTTTCCTGTTGTGAAGAGGGGGTTGAGGGTGTGCGTGGGTTCGGTCATGATCTGGCAGAGTCCAATGCTGTCGAGGTTGTCCAGGAGGGATGTGGTGCTGGGGTCCAGTTGGTTGTCGAGGTGGAAGTTGAGGTCTCCCAGTAGGGTGTAGTTGGTGGATGCGATGGCATGCGGGGAGATGATGTCCGTGATGGAGTTGGTGATAAATCAGCGGGGTCCAGGGGGTCGGTAGATGAGGGTTCCAGGCAGGGTGGAGGTAGGGCTGGCCAGTATCTTGAAGTGAAGGTGTTCCATCAGGTCTGTGGGCTCGTCGGGGAGTGTGCTCAGGCGGAGGGTGGATTTGTGGACGATGGTGATTCCTCCTCCAGGATGGGTGGGGCGGTGCTTCCTGGAGATCATGTATCCTTGGGGCATGGCGATGGCAATGTCCGGTCCCGAGGTGGTGTTGGTCCAGGTTTCGGTAAAGAATGCTACGTCCAGGGTAGTGCTGTCGAGGAGGTCCCAGATTTCAGTGGTGTGTTTGTGGAGGTATCGGACGTTGAGGAGGATGCATTGCAGGGTCTTCGGTTCGGTTGTTTGCTTGCGGGTGGATTGCGCTGGGTCAGTGGTCTTGGCAGTGCTGCTGGTGTGCCGGCAGCGGTGACAGCTGAAGGGTCCGTGGGTGTAGGCTGGTGCATCGGAGCCGGTCGGACCTGAAGCTTCCAGCAGAGTCTGGGACAGAGGGAAGCCAGTCTTGAGCTGAGAAGGGGCTGCAGCGGGCTGTGTTTGTAGATCTCTTCTAGCCAGGCCATCATGTTGCTTGAAATTGCCTTGGCCCTGGTGCTGGGGGCCCTCATCTACCATTATATGTTCAAGAAGAAGGAGGAAACGATGGAAATGGAGGACGGATGGTGGGGAGCAGGGGAGGAACCGGAAACGGAAGAAGATAAATCCGTGCGCCCTTTTAAAATCAAAGTATCCGAAGAGATGTTAAAAGATCTCCATGCATGAATTGACCAGACCAGATGGACCACGCCGCTGGAAGACATACACTTCCACTACGGGTTTAACTTGACTTACCTCCAAAAAGTGGCTTCATATTGGCGAAATCAGTACAGCTGGCAAAAACAAGTGGAAATTCTCAACAAGTACCCACATTCTAAAACGAAAATAGAAGGCCTTGTAATCCATTTCATCC
Organism: Lissotriton helveticus; assembly: GCF_964261635.1. NCBI lineage: Eukaryota > Metazoa > Chordata > Amphibia > Caudata > Salamandridae > Lissotriton > Lissotriton helveticus. Next base: position 102,047,485 of record NC_136060.1, read on the forward strand.
ATGTGAAACCACCTCACTTACCTGCGGGACGCACTGCTAAGCCGCTGCTAATGGTCCATGGATGGCCAGGCTCATTCTACGAGTTTTACAAAATTATCCCTCTCCTAACGGATCCATCCAGCCATGGTCTGAGCGATGAGCACATCTTTGAGGTCATCTGTCCATCCATTCCTGGCTATGGCTTCTCAGAAGCTTCTCACAAGAAAGGATGTGAATCCGTGGCGGTGGCCCGCATATTCTACAAAATGATGATGAGGCTGGTATTTCGTGAGTTTTATGCTCAAGGCGGAGACTGGGGATCCTTGGTCTGCACCAACCTTTCCCAAATAGCCCCCAGTCATGTCAAAGGCCTCCACTTGAATATGGTCTTCGTCCCACAGGGGCCATCTCAGTTCTTCTCTATCTTGTTCGGGAAATACTTCCCTGGGCTCTTTGGGTTGCGAGATGTGGATGTCCAGCGGATGTTCCCTTTTATGGAGAAAGTGTTGTTTCACATTGTGAAGGAGAGCGGCTACATGCATATTCAGGCGACGATGCCCGACACTGCTGGTATTGGGTTAAACAGCTCCCCGGTTGGACCAGCTGCGTACATTTTGGAAAAGTTTTCTACCTGGACCAATCTAGAGTTTCGCAATTTGGAGGACGGGGGGCTAGAACGGAACTACTCTCTGGACGAACTTTTAACCTGTATTATGATATACTGGGTTTCGGGCTCCATCGTCTCCTCCGTGCGTTTCTATAAGGAGAACCTGGGAGACGGTCTTGGTCACAAGAAGCATGAGCGAGTTAAAGTAAAAGTACCAACTGGAGTTGCATCGTTCCCCAAGGAACTGGTACACGCACCTCCCGCGTGGGCGGAGAAGAAATTCACGAATATCGTCTCATTCACCGACATGCCCCGTGGTGGCCACTTCACAGCTTTTGAGCAACCAGAAATTCTGGCCGCAGACATCCGGCAGTTTGTGGGGAAAGTGGAAAGAAAGTAACTTCTAAGATGAGAAGGGTGTTTCTGGTACACAGCCCAGCTGCCGTGCATCTAACCAAGCGTGCCCAACCTCTGAACCGGGCCAGTCATTTAATCAACCAGCGCTGTAAGACAGGAAGTTTAAGAAGTTAGCAACTTTCAAACTGGAAATGTTTGTGGAACATTGAGGAGACTGTTTTGGAATATACTGTAATCATGTAATCTTACAAACACAATGTAAGGTAAAGAATGCATATTCTAGTGTAGACCAAATCACCATAGCAGATATTGATTCTAATGTTGTAAATGTAGTTTCCTAACTTAGCAATATCCATGATAAGACTTTCTGCATCTCAAAAAACGATATCTATAGGCCTTGTATGTAATTCTTTTCTGTTCATTTACATTAATTTCCTCAGGAGAGATGTGCTTAGTTTAAAGCCTGCTTCAACAAGATCATTTTCTCTATGCAAAAATAAAGATTTGTCTTTTTCCAAGGCTGGTGATGCTAGCTTGCAGTTGTTGTTGCGGCCTGGGTTGAGAGCGTGGAGCGCCGCTGAATCATAACGTTGGCAATGCAGAGATCCAGGGTTCCTGGCGCTCGACGCAGTTGGGTCGCAGACGGGCTTGCCTTTGGCGCCCCGGCGGCACGGACGCTGCACGGCCACGCAGTGGCCGCTATTAAGTAGGGGTCGGGGAGGTCTGGACAGCTGGGAGGTGGGAGCGGGGAGGGGAGCTGGATTGGGCCGGTTGCACTGGTCGTGCTGGGGGGAAGGGGCTGCGGAGGCAGCAGTGGCGGGGAAAAACTGGCTAAAAAAGGCAAAAGGAAAAAGGCAAAAAGAGAGAGAAAAGTGCAAATAAGGCAGCAAAAGTGCAAGAAAAAGTGGAGTAAAAACACAGAGGACACAGGAGAGTGAAAGGTGGAGATTAAGATGAGGGTAAAAAACGAGTGAAAAACGGAGGAAAGACACATGAGAGTGAAGGGGGAGCTTGAAATGAGGGGGAAACGAAAGAAGGAGAGTGAAGGGGGAGATAGAAGTGAAGGAAAAAACGAGTAAAAAAGGAGAGAAAAAGCGGGGCAAGAGAATGGAGACAGAGGTCCACTGGACCACCAGGAATGAGGCGCAGGTGAAATCTGCGGGTGGAGGAGGGCCTCAAACACCAACACTCGAGAGTGCAGGGGTTCGGGGGAAGACCTCACTTAATGGTGGAGCTGCGAGGGAGGGAGAGCAATTTCACTGACAATGACTCAGTGGTCTTGCTATCATAAATATATATAAAGAATAGACTAAATAAAAAAATTGAGTAGCAAAAAAGAATTATATATCAACTGGTGATGTTTTCATTTGTAATTTTTGGGCCTCATGGCCAATTTACAAAAGTAATATACCCATTGTCTATAAGACTCTTCTAGTCTAGTGTTTATTGGCTGTCCAAAAGGTATAATACATACAGCAAACAACTGGGAAGCAACTTATAACCATTTTTCATCATTGTGTACATACTATGTTTCAATTAATGTGAAAAAATCTTATGAATAAAAAGCAGGTATGAAGGAGATCTTCAAGAAACGGAGTTTAGGAATAATGGTAAAAAATTACATTTGTGGTAAATTCCCCCAAATCTGTAACCCAGGAGGGAAGCCGCATAAAGTTCCTTTTGGGTGCATGTCCTGATGCCAGAGGCGGCTATCTCCAACCTCCTTTTGAACCAACCCTTTGTGCTGTAGTGTGCTTTCTGGCCCCCACCTGCTTCTGGCTAGCATATTGGCGGTGAAGAACTGTTTGTTATCCAGTGCTACCTCTCCCGCATGGGAAACATCACTTACAACGAAACTTTTACAACGCACTACCATTACAACGCAACCATTACAACGCAAACTATTGCAACGCATTGCTCTGGGGGGCGCTATAGGATAGGGAATAGGTTAATTTACTATCCAATAACCTTCCCTAGTGTCCACGGGGACTGGAGTTGGAATAGTAAATTAAACTATTCACTATCCAGCACCCAGAAGCATTATGCGTTGTAATGGTATGCGATGTAAAAACCGTGTTGTAAAGGCAGGCGTTGTAATAGCCTGCGTTGTAATGTCATACATCCCTCCCGCATAGATCAGTTCACAGGGGGGCATAGTTACAATCCCCCAAGCACTGATAAAAGTAAAAGCAGACTACACTAAATAGTGCAGTCTGCTTTCACTTCGTTTACTATGAAGACAGCAAGTGGTGCGCCACACCAAACAAAAACAAAAAAACTGAAAAATATCTTCGGATATGAAGGATGGTCTGATATGTAGGATCATATGCTAATGTTGACAGAACAGTATTCTTTACATAAACTGACTATGTTTAGCACCAGCACTTCAGGAAACCATGCAAAGTACTGTATATAATTCTAGAGTGGGATTTTCCCTAATACTATGGGATGATGTGCTTTTGCATTTACATAAGCCAGCATTAAGTCTTGCACTAAAACTTTAAGAAAACATGCCAAATACTATTTGTAATTCTAGATGCAAATATTGCACTATACTGTGGGATGACATGCTACTGCATGCTATTGACAGAACAGTGTTCTTTATGTAAGGTGACAGTATGTTTTGAGCAAGCACTTTAAGAAAACATGTCAAGTACTGTTTGTAATTTTAGATGCAGATTTTGCAAATTCATGTGGGATGGTATTCTAGCCTGAAATAGAAAGAGACAAACCACTCCAAATGAATGGTGTACTGGGCAGTTGCACTTTGGTAGAACAGACTGAAACCCTCATAACAGCTCCAATAATAAGAATCATGTGCAATAATAGACAGTATATGCAACAATATAGTGATGGAAACCCCTATAGTCTTATTTTGCAATACTGGAAAATGTGCGTGCACTTTAGCCTAAAGGAACATACTCTGTATACACAATATTGAAATAGAATAGTAAACACGAGGACGATGAGAGCAACATCTCACCCTAGTTATAGTTTAGGCATCCATACTTGCACTTTAAAACAAGATGCATGTCAAGGAGACCGCAATACAATATTGGTGGCACATAGCAGCATGTTTTTGGAATAGATTTAGGGACCTGTACTTCACAAGGATCCACAAATTAAAGAAACTGCATTCAAATCCCACTACATGATGCGTTCATGCTTGGAATTGTATCCAGACAGATAAGTGTACCCAACAGTATATTCTTCTTAAACTAATCAAAAGATTGGAGACAGAGTGGAATTGAGGCATGCATTAAATCTAAAACCTGAAAATTACATATGGTTGGTGAGACATATATAACATATCCCACACAAAGGGAATAATGGATCATCCGTTCATGCTTCACTACACCTGTCAAAGATATATCATGACTGTGAACTCACTTGAAGAACAAGCATCATCGCTAGCATTCAAAACTCATGGGTTGAGGTTGCCTTTGTAACGCATGTTAAAATCGTTCAGGTACTTTACCGTAAGATCATGAATTAAGCTTTGACACGACCTATCTGCTGTAAACAAATATATATGTGTTTCATGTTATTTCTAATTAGTCTATAGTTGTTTTGAGCAACTTTTGTGAAACAGAAAATGGTGGACAATGTGGGACAAAATGAAGAAATGTCTGAGCAGCCCAGTAGTTAGGTCTTGCCTACGCAGCACGCATGCACTGCATAGGGAAAAGACCATTAGCCATTGATTCAGTTTGGCTGCCAAAAACGTGCACGCATTGCATTGCTTTCAATGGCAACGCGTGTACGTTTGGCGATTCCCTTGCGGAAGTGAGCTTTACAGCGCACAAATGATAATGTGTGAAACCCTGTATCACCTGGGGGCCGATTCCGATTTGGGAAAAAAGCGTCCGTCCGAATCGTATCCGGTGCCCTCTCCGTACGATTCATACACGTCCGTCCGAATCACGCAGCACGATCCGTATCTCGTCAATCCGTCCGAATCGTCGCAAACCGTATGAATTGCAAGGCTGAAACCATACGACACAGAACCCTCACAGTGAACCGTATGATCCGTAAACATGCTGTACGACCAGACGAGTACTATCCGGACCGGGGAATGAGGACGCGATTCGTACTGTCCACGTCAGGTAAGGGCGATTCGTAGGGACAACCAAACAATCACATACACACCGTACAGTGCGTACACCCCATGATCACAGGGGTATAGTGCATACCCCTGTGATCATGGGGTGTTCGCACTGTACCCCATGATCACAGGGTATACTAACCGTACACCCTGCGATCATGGGGTACGGTGCGTACACCCCATGATCGTGGGGTACGGTGCATACACCCCATGATCGCAGGGGTATGCACCGTACCCCTGCAGACATGGGGTGTACACACCATATCCGGGGGGGGGCGTTCCGTACCTATTTCGAGGTATACTCTGCTTCTCCGGACGTTTTGGGCTCCCATAAAAAAAGCGTCATACGGTGCAAATCGTACTTGCTTTGTCGGGAAAACCTGCTTCGAACCGTACGGATGTCACGTACAGCGGGTTCCGAGGGAGAATCGTGCAGAGAATAGAGTCGTACGGTCTTTGTGCGATTCGTACAGAGTCCTGCTCCTGGTACGAATCGTACTTCATCATACGTACGGGGGAGGTTGAAGGGTACGATTCGTACGGGAAAACGCTCCATACAGCTATTCAGAGCGCATTTTCCCGAATCGGAATCGACCCCCTAGTGTATGGATTTGTTTTGATTCTATTATAATATGTTTCCACCACACTTCAGAAATACAAGAGTACTTGATTTGTGATTTCCTAATTCCGATATATTCTGAAATATTTCTGCTGTTCATTTACATCTATTTACATTTTTGATGTGTTCTAGAAAAAGTAACATCCTACAGACATTTTACATTCTCATACCCAGCAAGATTGTCACATAAATCCTCTTGCTTTGCAATGGAGAAAGTAAACGCCAAGCACCCTGGGAGACAGAGCTTGCATTTTACCCCTCTTTGAAGGCACAGCAAATAGTACATGATCAAAACCAAATTGAAAGACCTGTTTATTCCTCATTCACTTCTGAACTCTAGCAGTTATTTTAGTAGTGATTCAGCAGCCCCCTCCCATCCCACAGCCCTACTTCCAGTGCCGATGGTATAGGTGAGAAATTGAGGAAGAGGATTGTTTAAGTTGTGTTTTATTTGTAAAGAGCACTAACAACAAGCATTGGCATAGCCAATAGGTCTCGCCTTTGGAACGGTTCAGTGACTAAATATCGAGCGACATAATATAGAATGCCCAAAATATCGACTCCAAAGTATTGAAGTACAGAATATGGAATCCCTATCTACAAACAGGTAAGTACTAAAATATCGAATCCAAAATATAGAATGCTAAAATATACTTAACTAAAATATGGAATTTTTTTAATGTAATAATAATAATAATAATATAAAAGTAAATAAATATTAAAAACATTTAAATAAAACATACTTAAAATAATGCACAAAAGCTTAAAATGATTTTGTTAGATAGTGAGGGTGTAAAAATTACTATTCCCACTCCAGTGAGTGCAACAGTAAGGAAAGTGTTGGATAGCGTAGGGGTAACAAATACTATTCCTACTTCAGTGAGTACAACAGTAGAGAAAGCATTGGATAGCGTAGGGGTAAAAATTACTATTCCCACTCCAAAGAGTGCTTACTATTCCCACTCCAAAAAGTGCAACAGTAGGGAAAGCGTTAGATAGCGACAGGGTAAAAATTACTATTCCCACTCCAGTGACTGCAACAGTAGGGAAAACGTTGGATAGTGTAGGGGTAAACATTACTACTCCCACTCAAGTGAGTGCAACAGTAGGGAAAACGTTGGATAGCGTAGAGGTAAAAATTACTATTCCCATGCCAAAGAGTGCAACAGTAGGGAAAGCGTTGGATAGCGGGAGGGTAAAAATTACTATTCCCACTGCAGAGAGTGCAACAGTAGGGAAAACATTGGATAAATGGCAAATTAATTAAAATTAATTACCAATTAATAAATATTAATAACCAATTAATTAATTATCAAGCATAAATAAAAATATTATATTTATTACCATTAAATTGCTTACCACTCTATTCCCCTATAAACCCACAACCCGCTCCAAATAAATAATACAATTACCATAATTATCAATTAATAAATTAATAAAAATGTATTACCGATTAATACAAATTAATTACCAATTAATACAAATTCATTACCAATTAATACTTATCAATCAATTAATTATCAATACATATAAATAAAAATTAATACTTAATTTACTATAATTAAATTACTTCCCACCCTATTCCCCTATAAACCCACAACCCGGAATTAAATTACGCAAAAATTAAATCACATAACATTCATTATTATAAAAAAAATTAAACATACATTACAAAATGAATACATAATTTTAACACATATACTACCATACATAACGCCAAAAAAAATCGATATTATGGAATACGATATTTTAAATTCGATATTATGGAAATCGATATTTCCTACCCCAAATTCAATATTCTGACCTATCTATATTTTGGTAATTCGATATTCTGTCCTATCTATATTTTAGAGTCGATATTCTGTCCTGTCTATATTTTGGATTCTACATTTTGGTCGTTCACCCTTTGGAACCTTATAAGTATTTAGTTATGCAGTACAATATCCTTGGTGTAACAACATCACCTGTTGCATGGCTAAACACTTGTAAGGTCCTAAAGGCGAGACCTATTGGCTATGCCAATGCTTGTTTTTATTGCAACAGTGATGGGGTGAGGGTTTGTCTCTTTAAATTGATATCCTGTACACTGTAACTCTATGACCCTGGTGAAAGTTACGGCTGAAACGTGTGTCTGCGCTTTGGAGATTATGAATATCAAAAGAATGTATTGGAACCAAGAAGCTGTGCCGCTTGCTTCCTTACCGTGCTGAAAGAGTGAGAGTAGGTGAGTGAGTATGTTTGTGTGTGTGTGTGTAACGAACTACAAGTAGCTCTGCAAACTTATGAAAGCTGCACTATTCAGAGGTGTGTTGAACTCAGCACAGAAGTGCCCTAATAATCATAGAATTTTAGACACGATTACTTACCTTACACAATTGAACTCCAACCTCCCCTTTAAATACAATTTATTGCTTTTTGTTTTCATATAGTAAGCATAGAATGGAGGTGATATGGAACAAATAACAATATTCCCCACTAAACAGATTTTTAAAAGCACCAAAGCCAGTAAGTCTCACACTGGCTTTGTTAATGCTGTGCAGCCTCTGCAATATTTTTGCGAGATAGTGTGCATACATATACCTTGTCCTGCATATGCCTGCATACATCATGACGATACAGCAGCCCAAGCATGCTGATTTATGTAAACGATGATGGTGGCTGCACATCTTGGATAATTAAAAATACTATAATTATTCCCTCAAATGCCTTTTCAAAACAGAGTGGCCTAGCAGAAACTTGGAGCAGCCAGGTTCACTTAAAAAGTGTAAAAATAAATAAATGGGCCAGCAAGTAGCGGGGGATAAAGTAAATGCTGACAAGGAGCTGTGAGTAAAGGGGCTGGGTAGAAATGGGAGGGGTGGGTATTAAAAAAGCAAAACGAAGATGGGTAGAGGAAGCAACACACAAGGTGAGGAAATTGAGACAACCACAGCACATGAAAACAGTATACAGCAGGAGAAACAGCACACAGGGAAGAGAGTAAGAAAACACATCCACTCATGTAGTGCAAAAAAACAAAAGAAAAAAAGAAGTTCCCCGAATGCAAGTAAGTGAATGATGCAAATCCTCCAGGGGAGGAACAAAAAAAAGCAAGAAGATTAGGTTGACAAAAAAGCCAACCTGTGATCTGGATTAGGCGGATCCAACACCTGCTTCAAGTATGGGTATTAACTACAAAAGGTCTTTCAACAACTAACAGCTAAAGTGGTCTCTAAGCAAGACCTAGTACTCCTATCTATAGTAAGACATGCTTTTTCACTCTTTACAAATTCGTTTTAATCCTAACTTCCAAAAGCAGGAAGCAAACCACATGCAATTTAAATCATATCTGGAACCCAGGCAATCGCTGTGTAACTGAAGCATACTGAAAAGCAAATTGACCCTTTGGTGTAAGACAAGCAATGAATCTTTGTGAAGAACACAATAATACTAGTGTTGATCTGGCCTTTAAAGAAATCAAACAGGGTTTTAGTTACACAGCAATGGGTAATGAATTGCTGGCATGTCTGTGCCAGAGTATGTGTGCAATAAAGCATGTTCCCAAATGTTACCATTGCCTCTTGTGATAAATTTTTAAGGGCTTCTCTAAGGTATAAAGGTCTACCCCCAGATGCCAGGATGCACGTGTAAGTTCGAGCTGTTGTTGGTCTTCTTTGCAACAGTCAAGTTGTTTTTTTTGAAGAGGATGTTTGCAGACTGGACAAGAATACATTGGTGATGCCACACTTCTAATGTCAGTTAACTTTTCTCCAATTTTCTCACAATGTCCAGTTGTTGCACGTGTAATGAGTAACAATACCGACTGGGAGAACGTGACTGGGAGGGCTGTTTGTTAAAAGCCCATTCTCAGGCATGCATGGGATTAGAAGAAGCACCACAGTAAATCAGTAAATTGGCAAAATGGAGTGTTACTTCAGGCAGGGTACTCAAACTTTAAGGCAAAATAACCCGTCCTTCCAAGTTAAGTCGTATTACTTCTAAACCCTTTAGAACCAAATTGCTTTCATTTGCATTCAATAGTAGCCATTATGTTATTGTGCATGACCATCCTCCTTCAAAAAAATAATGTCTGGTTATTTTAATGCTGATATCCAGATTACAGGGATTTGGAAATGGTCTAACAGCATGCCCCGAAAAGTGAGAGGTATGTGGCAGATAAAGTTAAAAACAAAACTTCACTAAAGTCGCCAGAGGCTTACAGACAGCATCTGCAAGTTATAGACCTTTTTCACACAGGAACAATGAATATTGAAGCCACAGGCAAGCCTCCACTACTAACTTTAGGCTGGAGCTGAGGACAGGCAAGTACCCCCACCAAACAAAGATGTAGCTAAAGTTACTAGTGAGCAGGATGCTTGAAGCCAGTAAAGAGTAGTCATCAGGCTTCATTTGGCTTAAAAAGCCATAAACACACATAGAAAATTCAACAATTCACAAACAAACATTTTAAAGCTTCAAGGTTAACACAAATTTCATATCTAAAAACAAATCTCATAAGCTATGCATGAAGATAAAAACCTAAAAATCAGACCACAGAGAATTTTACAAGTCAGGTATCTATTTCTAATCCCTAACACACAGTGAACAAAATTTCCCACAGCAGCACACAGTTCCATGCTACTTAATTGCTGCAAAAAAACGAAAGCTTCCTTATATAATCAGATACTAGATGAACACAAAATAGAACCAAATAGCACTTTTGTGCATAGGAGCATAGCTGACAAAAAAGAATAAAGTGCATTGTGCTTTGAGAGGAAACGTTATCGCATGGGCACTTCTGCAGTATAGAGTTTCAATCAGCCTTTCGGAGAAATGGCACTAAAAATGTAATGTGTTAAAATGAAATCATGTAAGATAGAACCTAGAATTATTTTACACTCGAAACCAATGGCAAATAAAGCTCACAGCCCGGAAACAATGGGCCTGATTCACAGAACTAACTTAAGACAAAATCCTACCGCTTTGGTATTCACTGAAGGCACTTACTCATTTTGGTATTCACAGAAGTTAGGAGTCCTAACTTTAGGACTCCTAAATGTCTTCTGTGAATACCGAAAGTCTTAAAGTTAGGATTTTTCCCAGTTTAGGAGTAGTAAAGTTGGGACTCCTAACTTTAGGACTCCTAAGCGCCGTCATTAAAAATACTCTCATAGTGCCAGCCAACTTTCAAGGCCTTGTGGGTGCAGTATGTATGTAAACTGTTTTCTCACCTGTGGACCACTCAAATACAATGAGGAAAATAAAAACAGATGACTTTTCAAACGTAGCAACAGTGCAAAAAAATAAAATATTAATAATTCTAAATATGGTATAAAGTAAACAGTTGTTCTGCGTACCCTGAATTATCAAGAGAGATGACAAAAAAAACAAGCATGAGCGCCTCGCCCAAGTAGGGGGTGAGGGGAGTGTGGCCGAGAGCAGGCAGCGTTTACCTTGCAGGAGCAAGCGCAATAATTGCTAACACATGGTGCCGCTCGCTCCCGCAAGGGAATCGCCAAACGTGCACGTGTTGCCATTCAAAGCAATGCAACGCGTGCATGTTTTTGCCGCAAAACCAAATCAATTTCAAAAGGTATTTTTCCTATGCAGCGCATGCGGGCTGCATAGGCGAGACCTAAAACATGATGCATTACCTCCCCAAGCAGTCAGAAACCGACGCATCATATCCTCTCGAGTAAGGAACCGGCCCATCACCTCCCCTGCATGACAGTAAGAAATCGATGCATCACCTCCCCTGGAGCAAGGAACCGACGCATCACATTCCCTGCGTATAGGTTTCTATGTACAGAACTGATTTTACCTTTTAAAAGTCATATTTTGATATCTGTATGTTGGATATATGTTGTTTTGCTCTTCTTTGGTTTAGAAAAATATTCTTTATTTTTCTAAACTGTGTGGTGTCCATTTGTGGTGTTTTCACTGTGTTACTTTGGGTTATATACAAATGTTTTACACATTGCCTCTGTAGTTTAGCCTGACTTCTCTGTGCCAAGCTACCAGAGGGTGACCACAGGCAAACTAAGGTGTGTAATTTACACATCCTAACTAGAAGGTAGGGTCCCTACATGGACAGGGTGTACACCACTGCCAACTAGAGATCCCCATTTCTAACAAGGGTTGTGAAGGATACCATGGCAAATGACCACAACCACCAGGTGCCCCATCTGCCCTGCAGCCCCACCAGCATGCATCTGTTAGGAGTAATTTCACCTTCCAGAAGCTCCCATAAAAATCAGAGCACATGGTGGATCCACAATCCACTCAGTTAAAAAAGTGTACACCCCGGACCTAAATCAGATGAAAGCAAAGTGGCACCAAAATATTATACTCCATATTAGTGCACTTTTAATGGATCCAGTGTTGTATGGTGTCATTTGATGCCTACTTAAATTTGCAAGATTGTGGATGGGTATCTATCACTGCAAAGCCTCCAGGCTAACATTGTGAGTGGCTCCGACAATGGCTCTTAAAAAATGATAGGGAAAAGTCTTGGAAAGCTTTTGTCTCACCTCAAAATGACACTGATTCTCCCTCAACTTTGAGTCCTAAGGAACAATTTGCCTGTTAAAAGAACTACATTGCGTCAATGCATCGCCATTTGGCGTTGCAGCATGTGCAATGTAATTTGTTTTATTTATTTATTCATGTACTTACCTCGGTTTGGCTGTGTGCCGTAGTTTACTACCCCCCACTCTGTCCTCCCCTGCCCCACACCACCACCCCGCACCACTCCCTCCAGGAGCCGCTACTGTCATTCTTCCTCATTTTTTTGTGGTCGAGATGTAATGATAATGTATAATATGCAATATTCACATTGGAAGAGGAAAAACATATCATTACTGGGGCTTACCAGAAGAGCCCAAATGATAAAAAGTGCATGCATGACTGTGAAAGTAGGGGGCACTACATGTACCCCCATACACACACCCCCATGGGTAAATTCATCCTGGGGCCCTATTTGGGGCCCTTCCTTGCCTTTCTGCCAACCTTTGTATGGCGGTGATCCTGCCATGAAAAGGTTAGTGGAAAGACAGATCATGATCAGCACAGCAGTACTGGCAATGGCACCGACCCCATTGATAACCACTTCCCCCAATTGCTCCCTGTCGGGATCCAGGATCCTAGCAGTGGGGGTGGTCTTGCTTTGGGCTTGTGGTGGTCCGGCCGCCACACCTGAAATCGGTAGGTCAGACTCCAGAGAAGCAGTGGTTGTACTGCCACCATGGGTACAGCGCTTTTGGGACCTCCATACTCGTAATAGGGCCATAGTCTAAATCGTCATCGTTGGTATTATGATCTCTAGTTTCATTCCTTTTTTGGTTGATTTTTGCAACCCTTCAAATATATGCAAATTTAATCCTTTCCAATTTCCCGGAAAGATATTTATTCAACTATACCCGAATAAATTCTGTTGTTATTTACACATATGTACATGGAAATTGAACTTGTCGAAAAGCTAAATAAAAATAAAAATAGATACCTGAATATAGAATTGGGTCCAAAAAGAATCCACATAGACTGAAAAGAAATGAGTTTGTCCAGAACTCATAAACAAAGGAATAGGTCCCTTGCTGAAAAAGTGACAGTGGAATTGACATGGCTAGCGCTGTAGGAAATTAATGGTTTCATAGGAGAGGTCAACCTAATAAATGGGGTGACTAATGTAATGATCTATAACCTGAAAGGTTTTAGACTAATTAAATAAACAGGCCATTCCATCTCCAGCTGCGCACATACTCTTAATGCACCAGTGTATGTTATTCACCCATAAAGTGATTGCAGGCTTGTCTTTAATTTAAGCCCCCTTCATTTGAGCAGTCGGACTGCTCTCAGAAAAGCCAAAGGTCTAGGCTGTTTATGCAGAAGATGTCACTTTGAAATGTAGTCCGTCATAACCCATGGCGCATCTTTGAAAAATGTTCTTCACAGATCGACTCAGGAGCTGTGAGGACATCACAAGAAGTGTTACAGAACATGTCGACTTACTTTCACTTTTCCAAAAATCCTAAAGCTTTTTTAGATTAAAAAAAATGTGCAATGAAAGAAAAAATTACTGGTTTCCGCAGTATCGCAAGCGCACTGTATAATAAGAATAAATTGGAGATAAAACGTATCTAGAATATTCTCACCGTTATTAGTTAAGATGAAGGTTGTCTCACCTGTTCGAATGGTTCTGCGACGATAATAAGGATGGTGATGAGGTTGGAAGAGTGGAAGGGCTTGTTGCTTAGAAACCGTGTGCGAAAGAACAACGAGGAACACACGGCGATAATGCTACACAGTAATGTGGAAATCTTCCGCATTTATAGAGAAACTAAAAAAAAAATATCTTTAAGAACAAAAATAATCTACTCGGCTTCATTCACAGACAGTCTTTTTAACCGGGATAGGTTCCTCTCATTGTGTAGGTTGTTAAATGGGAGTACGGTTTGACCTTGCATTAGAATATCAGTCAGGCTGTTTTTTACAATTATAACTTTGACTGACTGATATCTACACAACTTCCGCATACTGATCACACACTGCCAGCACAGTATGTCTGACATTAATTTCCTGATTATTTGAAATTCAGTGATTTGAGTAGTGCTAAAAAAGATAACAAAAAATGTTAAATATGAAAATATGGCGTGTATATATTTTGGTGAAATTGTTTAGGAGAAGGAGAGTAGCACACTTGCTGTGGTGTAGTATATGGTCCCAAGGAATATGGCAATTACTAGGTTTACACAATAGAAATACCATATACATACATACTTACAAATGTTGTGAATGTGATAGTCTTAGGCAAAGAAGAGTTTTTTTTTGTTTTCAATATGATATTTATTTGCTGGTCTTTAGTGTAGTATGTGTGTAGGGATATCAGGTAATGACTTACGGTGAATGTTGCTTTGTTTGATGTGCCCTGTTCTCTCGCACTGTCTTCTCTCACGCTCTGTGCTTCCGTTTCCTGTGCATGCATAGTGGCCCAAAATTCTACTAGATTTGTGTGTATACATTGTTAGAACCAACATTGCAACTTTCTTACAATGGCAGTGGGATCTTCATCGGTTTGTTGTCCACTCATGAATCAGTCTCTGAAAAAGTAACTTCACTTTAATTTTGGTAAAGAAGCAACTTCTACTTTGATGGTCGGTTTTATTTTGTTAACTAGTATTCCTAAAGCATATGTATGCCCAGAGAGATTTCTAATAGAGAGTGTGTGATAAATTCCTGCCAGGTAGCTGAGCCATGAATAGTGAAAACAGCTATGTTTTACAAAAAAATTGGGGTAAGTGCTTAAATTATTGGATTTCCTTGAAGAGATGCGGAATATCAAAGGGATGGGGACCAACTCAGAGAAAGAGTAACCAATCTGCCGCTGTTGCCGACAAGTCGACATGCCCATAATGCATAAGTAGAGCTCAGAGGAGACCAAGAACATCTGTCAAGGTGTTTCTTCAAGAAGGATCTGTACAAGTCAAAAAATATTTTAAGGATTGTGCACATTACACTGAAGAAAATCCTGGCTACATCAAGAAGCTAATGTAGAGCTCTCAATAGGGTATGACATTGTAGTGTCTCAGATCAACCAAAATGATTTGTAGCACACCGTTATGGACCACAAAGACATTTTAAAAGCATTTTCAGAATACCAATATAGAAAGAGTTTGTGGAGATGTGATCATGGCTAACTTGGATATCTGCTTACCATCAGTGATAAGATGGAGCAGAATTGATAATTCATGTAAACTGCCAGGGGCGTATAATACAAAAAGAGCCCCGGGGGTGCAACGATATGCTCACCCACTTTGTGTGCCCCGGGCATTTTGGTATTACAGAAAGGGCAGCAGATGCTTGTGCCACCCTTTCTGTAATACAGAAAGCTCTGGTGCACATATAGCCCCGGCCCTGTCACTAGAGGGTGTTCCCTCATTTGCATGCGGGTGTGGCCGTATTATAGCTGGGTGGCCGTATTATAGCAGCGGGATCAAAGGCAAAGAAGCTGTCAGGAGGTGCACTGACAGTCCACCAACTCAAAGGTGGTGCACTGTCAGTGAACCCTCTGATGGCAGCCCTCTACAGGGGGGAACGAGAGTTCTATGGACCCACAGATATCCTCTTGCAGGTGGGTGCAGTCACTCATTGCACCTGCCTGCAAAGGGATCTCTAATCCCCTTAAAAGTGCAGGCAGGTTGCTGCATGCACAGTAAACTGGAGATGCTGCTTCAAAGCCGCTCTGTATTTCACTTGAATATGCTGCCCCCAGGGCAGCATGACTTTGCATCAGCCCTTAAGGCAGCACATTCAACATAATTTAGTGCAACAATTCATCAAACATCCCAGCAAAGCCACGGATGTCACTCCCTCCAAGGACCTCTGCAACAAGCTCGGCTCCTACTTCCACCTGAAAATCAATGCCCTCTATGACTACTTCAGCTAAGAGACTCCAGAAACCACCTTCTCCTCCAGCAATGACAGCCAACCCACCACCACCGCCTGGACCCTGCTCAGCACCGAAGATACCTCCACAACCATAAAGAGTACTCAGTCAGGCGCCACCACGGACCCCTGCCCCCTGCTCATCTTCCACAGACCCCCACCATCATAGCGCCCAAACTATGATGCACAATCAATGCCACCTTCAAATCTGGCACTTTCCCCAATGACTACTACAGATGGATCCCAACAGACACACGGAAAACTGTCACCCACGCCCTCCTCAGCAGCAGACTCGACTATGGAAACGCCCTCTACGCCGGAGCCCGATCCAAGCTCATCAACAGACTTCAAAGAATCCAGAACACCTCTGCACACCTCATCCTCGACGTCCCGTGCCGAGACCACATCACCCCCCACCTGAGAAACCTGCACTGGCTCCCCGTCGACAGAAGAATCTCCTTCAAACTCCTGACCCACGCACACAAGGCACTCCACAACACCGGCCCAGCCTACCTCAACAGCCGACTCTCATTCTACGTACCCAACAGGAAACTCCGCTCCACCGACCTGTCTCTGGCCGCAGTCCCACGCATCCACATAACCACTTCTGGGAGCAGGTCCTTCTCCCACCACCCCGCCAAGACTTGGAACACCCTCCCTCTCTTCCTACGACAAACTGAAGACCCGCAGACCTTCATAGACTACTCAAGACCTGACTCTTTGACCACTAGCAGCTGCTCCCCCCCCCAGCGCCTTGAGACCCTCGCGGGTAAGTAGTACACTCTACAAATCCACTGATTGATTGGTTGATTGAATGACTGGAAATCCGCAGAAGTCAAGCCCCTCCTCAAGAAACCCTCTGCAGACCCGACAGACCTGAAAAACTACTGACCCTTCTCTCTCCTTCCCTTCACAGTCGAAGTCACCAAGAACATTGTCAACGCCCAGCTGACTACTTCATTGAAGAGAATGCCATCCTCAACTCTTCCCAATCTGGATTCCGCAGTAACCACAGCACAAAAACTGCCCTCCTCGTCACCACAGACGACATCCGCGCGCTCCTTGACAAAGACCACATCGCGGCCCTCATCCTACTAGACCTCTCCGCAGCCTTCAACACTGTCTTCCATGGCACTCTCGCAGCCAGACTCCACGATGCCGGTATACAGGGAACCGCCCTCGACTGGCTCCGATCTTTCATTGCCGGCAGAACCCAAAGGATCATACTCCCACCTTTCCTCTCTGAACCCACTGAGATCAACTGCGGAGTACCCCAAGGATCATCTCTCAGTCCCATGCTCTTCAACATCTACATGGCCCCCTCGCCCCGATCATCAGACAGCATGGACTCAGCATAGTATCCTACGCTGACGACACCCAGCTCATCCACTTCCTCACGAAGACCCCTGAAGCCACCAGACTCAGCTTCCAGGAAGGAATGAAAGACACCGCAGCCTGGATGAGCAGCAGCTGTTTGAAGCTCAACTCAGAGAAGACAGAAGTCCTCATGCTTGGACCCACCCCCTCAGCTTGGGACAACACCTGGTGGCCCACCGCCTTCAGCAACCCCCCACATCCCCACGGACCAACACCCTCCGCATACTTTGCAAGACCTTCAATGGATCCTCCCCAAAGCCAGAAAGACCGTCACCCACGCACTCATAACAAGCAGACTGGACTACGGAAACGCCCTCTATGCTGGAATCAACAAATCCGTGCTACGCAAACTCCAGACCATCCAGAACACCGAGAAGAGAGTAACCTTCAAACTACTTACCCACGCCTACAAATCTCTCCACAACACCAAACCTAAATACCTCAACGAAAGAGTTTCCTTCCACGTACCCAAAAGAACCTCCGCTTCTCCGACCTTGCCCTAGCAGAAACCTTGCGCATCTGCAGAACCGGAGCTGGTGGAAGAGCCTTCTCCTATGTCGTGGCGAGGGCCTGGAACAAGCTCCCATTCAACATCAGACACTTCCCTACTCTGCACACCATCAGGAAGAGCCTCAAAACCTGCCTGACCTGGAGCTGCACCCCCCCCCCCCCCCAGTGTCTTGAGACCCTCACAGGTGAGCAGCACGCTTCACAATTCCCTAATTGATTGATTCTTTGAACAAGGAGGGTGCGCTGTATTCTATAATATGGCCCCAGGGGTCCTATTATAGATGGGGCTCACTTTTACTGTTTGCGCCATGGCGCACCTTTAAGCAAATCTAGCGGGTAAGCCATGCCCATTAATCAAGAGAGCGGTAATGGTGTATAAAGCTGGTAATGAATTTTGGAGCATAAATATATTACTAAAGCATGGGGTAGTTGGGCATGGTCATTTACAGACAGGTATTCCACATTTTGCATTGAAATGAACACTAACTTTGCACAGGCATAGTTTGACTGATAAAACTATAAAGCACACATACAATAATGTATAGAAATAGGGTTTCTTGTCATTTTATAAACTGCGTACCCCTACAATTGGGGTGCCGTCCTCCGGTCACTTCCTATGTCCCTATATGTTAGGGTTTGTACAAGTTATTCCACTTTGTCAAATATGCTTCACAACACACCTTTGTTGTCTTTAAACATGAAAGTATTTATTACTTTTATTTACAATTGCATTGTTCCTTTATATTCCGCAATATGAATCCTTATTCACTGTGTATCCAATGCATTTCGGCTTTAATCATAAGCCTTCATCAGGGAATTATTCTACACAACAAAAACAAAAATACGGCCATTTAAACACGTGGCTAGTTATCTCGAGAGTATAGACTATATACAAGTCTACTTCATTAGGGTGTATGTGCTATTCGCTTGATTATATGCGTCAGTGCCTCTAACTCTATTAATATCGTGATACAGTGAGGTCTTAAATCAGTTAACGTGCTACTGATATCCGGATGTGCTCCCCTTTTAAAATAGCTGTGTATCCAGTTTCGTGTCCTAAAATTAACATAAAACCCGATCGACAAGGTTTCGTGAACTCCACCGTGCCCCTTTTAAATTAAAAATCCCCAATGTTCAACTTACTTTATCGCGCGGTTAGCAGCGTGTTCCCATCTAATCTTGCTTCGATTAGTTAACGGTAAACCTTCCCGGTACTGGCTTGTATACAAGCGTGTCGGGAAAGCGTCTGATGACGATAATGACGTGCATGCGTGTATAATTGACATAAACAAAGGACTCGAGTCATGGGCGCCATCTTGGTGGTGCCAAAGCTATATTACTCTAGTATTTAAATAAAATTGCTAAGAGTTGCGTGAAAAAGGTGCATAAATTTAAAAAAGTCTGTGAATTAAATAGATAGGTAATACCCTTCTATCATAAGCATCGCTTATTACAGAAATCTGTTAGAAATAGCTATATATACAATATACTCTCTTGCACAATATAGTGACCTAAGTTGATAAAAATGTATTAAGCTTTAAACATATATAAACATAACCTTCTAATGAGGGGATCCCAAACCGTCCAAAATTATTCATAGGTAGCAACTAAATTCTACCCTGTCATTCATTCCGTGAGGTTTGAGGGTCTCAAGGAAATAAATCCAAAAGTTCTCCCTTTTTAATAGCTGTTGATTCATGTCCATTCCGTCAATGTTCTGTACCTCTTCCAAGATTACAAAACGCAATTGACTGACTGTGTGTGATTTTTCCATGAAGTGACAAGCAACGTTCGATTTTTCTGTCTTATTCCTGATGTTTGATTTATGTTCATTTATTCTTGCTTTTATTTTCCTTGTTGTCTTTCCAATATATCCATAGCCACAGGGGCACTTCAGTAAATAAATTACATTCTTCGTATCACATGTTGCTGATACCTTCAATTTGATGCTGTTACCTTTTCTCGGATGTGTAATAGTTGTTCCTCTTAATATGTTGTTACAATTATTACAGTTGTAACATGGCTTAGTTCCACTGTATTCTTTCTTTTCTTGTGTTTTGTTGGTTTTGAGGATCTCTCCTAGGTTTTTGGCTCTTTGGTAGGTGAATATTGGCTTCTCCATGAAACTGTTGCTAAAATCTGTTTCCTGTATTAGTATTGGCTAATGTCTTAATATAATGTTTTTGAATGCTTTACTTTTGGTGGAGCATTTAGATACTGTTACCATTCTTGTTTTGGGTGCTTTGTTACTTTGTGTAAGTAATTGTCTCTTGTCTTTTGATTGCATCTTTGTTTGGCAGCTGCCAGTATTTTCATGGGGTACCCCCTTTCCTTGAATCTGTTTTCCATTTCTATTATGCATGATTCTGCTTTAGCTGGTTTGGACACTATTCTTTTTATCCTTAACATTTGTGAAAAAGGCAGGTGATTTTTGAGACTTTCCTGGTGAAAGCTTTGATAATGTAATACATTATTTCTCTCCGTGGGTTTACGAAAAAGGTCTGTCCTGAATTCTAGTGATGTTTTACTGATTTCCACATCCAAAAAATTGATAGTTGTTTCCTGTATCTCCCATGTAAATTGGATGCGTTCATCCTGTTGGTTTAGTTCCTTTATGGCTTGAATTAGTGTTAGTGTTGGACCATCCCATACAAGGAATAAGTGATCAATAAAACGTAAGATCACTTTAATGTGTGTCTTCCACGGTTCTTTTGTTAGTATGTGTTCTTTTTCATACTGTGACATGAATAAATTTGCGTAGGCAGGAGGTGCCAAATTTCCCATACTTGTGCCAGTGAGTTGTTGGAAGTACTGTTCCTTCCATTTGAAATAATTATGGTGTAGTGTAAATTCCAGTAGTTGCATTATAAATACCTGCATATCAATTCCTAAATCTGATTGTAGAAGAGCATTTTCAACTGCTTCTATCCCTTTGTTGTGTGGTACGGAGGTATAAAGTGCCCTCACATCCATAGTGCATAATGTCAATCGATCTTCATTTGTGGTGTCCAGTAGGTGTAGGTTGTTCAACAGGTCCGTGGTATCCTTAACATATGTGGCCATTCGAGTTACGCTGGCAAAGGCAGGAGGGAAACATGGCAGCAGCAAGCTGAGCTGCCGCGGTGCTCCAAGCTCACGCTCCCACTGACGGCTGTAACTAACTATGGTGTAGATTTATGAGGTGAAATATGGTGCGGTAAGCTTCCTGATCTCGTTGAGGAGATGTCAAGCGGCATTTTTTGATGTTTTGGTTAGACCCGTTTGGTTTCATCCTTTTCCCTGAAAACCTACCGGCACCTTGCTAGGCATCTTTCCTCCATTTATTATGTGCTTGGAGGCGTGTCTCTCCCCGGTTGGATTCCTGCGGGATTCTGGCGAGTGCTTCTGCTCTGGTGAGTGCTTCGGTTCTATGCCGCTTCTCAGTGTATTCCGCCGATTGCCTCCGACCCATCTGGGATTGCGGCTTTGGACCCGGGCCGCCCTGGAGTTCGGAAGAGGGCGGCGTTTCGCAGCTTGTTGCACGCTTCTCGCGTGTCCAACGGCGGTTCCAGCAGCGCTGGATTCTGGGGTCAGCTGCAAGGCGACCCTGGCTCGAGCAGGTGCGTCAGGTTGGGGCCATCACAAGTACTTACGGCTCTTTCTGAGGATCCTGGTGAAGTGGCGGTTTTTACCTTGATTGCGCTTGCACCCATTCCAACGCTCGCTCCCGCGAATGTCACTCTGGTAGAAACCACGAAAAAAAGAGGTAAGCGTGGCAGCAAGAAGAAGGCCACTGGGGGTGTTAGTAAGACTGCAGTAGAAAGTCCTGGTGGAAGTGACTTTGATATAACGCCAGTGCCGTCTATTAAGCCCCCCCTTAGGTCTCCTCCCTTGGGGTCATCCTCAGCTGTAATCCCTGACTCGGACTCGGTGCCATAAAAAAAGAAGAATTCTACATTCTTGTCTGCAGAAGTCAAGGTTAAACGTGCTAAAAGCTGTAGAGCTGCAAAGGGCCATAACTTTGCCACCAGTGCTGGGTCCAAAATCACTCCATCACTTTGTTCTTATTTTAAAGCAATTCCACAGATACTGAGTCTATCGGAAGATCAGGGCCAGTTTAAAAATGATTTTTTGGAGGGTGAGTCATTTGATTTAAGTGGGGCTAGTGGTGTTAGTGGTGTTAGTGTTATGGATGTACCTCCTCCCCCCGCCCCTGTGGTAGGGGCAGTGGCAGCTGCAGAGAGCAGTTCGCACTCACAGAGTTTGACGGTGGTCACGGATTACGGTACACAGACATAATTTTCGATCTCAAAAATATCGACATACACAAATATCGAGTCAAAAATATAGACTAGACATAATATCGACCAGACATAATATCGACTACAAAAATATCGATTACTATCGATATTAATAGCAAAAATATCGAATCAAAAATATAGACTAGACATAATATCGAGTAGATAGAATATAGACAACAAAAATATGTCAAATTAGGTGTTTTATAATTTGTAATAATTGTGTAATATAAATCTGTAGCGGGTTGTGGGTTTATAGGGGAATAGGGTGGGAAGTAATTTAAATATAATTATATAAATATGTAATATAATAGTAATTGTTAATTAATTAATAATTGTTAATTAATTAAATTATAATTGGTAATTAATCATAATTGAATAATTGATCAATCATTACTTTTTACTATATTATTTTTTTAGCGGGTTGCGGGTTTATAGGGGAATAGGGTGGGAAGTAATTTAAATATAATTATATAAATATGTAATATAATAGTAATTGTTATTTAATTAATAATTGTTAATTAATTAAATTATAATTGTTAATTAATAATAATTGAATAATTGATAAATCATTAGTTTTTACTATATTATTTATTTTAGCGGGTTGTGGGTTTATAGGGGAATAGGGTGGGAAGTAATTTAAATATAATTATATAAATATGTAATATAATAGTAATTGTTAATTAATTAATAATTGTTAATTAATTAAATTATAATTGGTAATTAATAATAATTGAATAATTGATAACTCATTACTTTTTACTATATTATTTTTTTTAGCCGGTTGTGGGTTTATAGGGGAATAGGGTGGGAAGTAATTTAAATTTAATTAATTAAATATGTAAATTAATAATAATTGTTAATTAATTATTATTTGGTAAATAATTAAAATATAATTGGTAATTTTAAATATTTAAAGAATAAATAAATAATAATTAGTAAATTAATTTCTGTAGTGGGTTGTGAGTTTATAGGGGGAGAGGGTGGGGAGTAATTTAATAATAACTAATTAAATATGTTAATTAATTAAATTTGATAATTAATTAATAATTGACCATTAAATAAAATTTACTTTGTAAATAAAAGTAATTGGTTTTGGAAATTAAATTTAAGTTTTGGGTTCTTGGGTAAAGGGGTATTGTTAGGGTTCAGGGTCAGTTTTGGGTTTTTGGGTAAAGGGGTATTTTCAGGGTTCAGGGTCAGTTTTGGGTTTTTGGGTAAAGGGGTATTTTTAGGGTTCAGGGTCAGTTTTTAGTTTTTGGGTAAAGGGGTATTTTTAGGGTTCAGGGTCAGTTTTTAGTTTTTGAGTAAAGGGGTATTTTTAGGGTTCAGGGTCAGTTTTTAGTTTTTGGGTAAAGGGGTATTTTTAGGGTTCAGGGTCAGTTTTTGGTTTTTGGGTAAAGGGGTATTTTTAGGGTTCAGGGTCAGTTTTTAGTTTTTGGGTAAAGGGGTATTTTTAGGGTTCAGGGTCAGTTTTTAGTTTTTGGGTAAAGGGGTATTGTTAGGGTTCAGGGTCAGTTTTTAGTTTTGGGTAAAGGGGTATTTTTAGGGTTCAGGGTCAGTTTTTAGTGTTTGGGTAAAGGGGCATTTATAGGGTTCAGGGTCAGTTTTGGGTTTTTGGGGTACAGGGTACAGTGTAAAAATAAAGTACAATTAAATTTAAATTAAATTAATTTAATGAAATGAAATGAAATTAAATTATATTATATTAATATGTTTATTTAA
Source organism: Lissotriton helveticus (assembly GCF_964261635.1). NCBI lineage: Eukaryota > Metazoa > Chordata > Amphibia > Caudata > Salamandridae > Lissotriton > Lissotriton helveticus. The sequence continues at coordinate 102,071,460 of NC_136060.1, forward strand.
TAACATGTTTTTATATATATATATATATTCACTGAAAAAACCATAGGTTATAGACCATATATAGTTAGGAATTTGCATTTACAAAACCTTGAAAATTCACTGAAAAAACCATAGGTTAGAGACCATATATAGTTAGCTGGACATTTTATTGACATAAAACCAATGAAATTCCATATATAGTTAGTTGCACTAACTATATATCGCGCACCAGCAATGCACTGCTGATGATGTCACATATTACATCATTCATGACATGGTCAGTGACATCACTGATGACATCACTGATGACATCTCAAATGACATCACTGATGACATCTCAAATGACATCACTGATGACATCATCTAGTGTCTGTGTGTTTTTGTAAAGTTTAAATATGTTTTACATATTGAAGAATGAGTGGATGTATGGAAGACTGAGTGTGTGTGTGGCTGGCTGGGAGGTGTGTGACTCTGTGCATATCAATGTGTACTTGTATCAGTGATTGTATAAGAGAGTAAGTATGTGTTAGTATATGTGTGAAAAGTATGGTGTTCTGTGTTTAACTGTATAGATGAGGAAATCGAAGTGTGATTGATTCTTCACAGGACTGACTAGGTGTATGAGTGCATATGATAGTGTTCTAATATTGAGTGACTGTATGTATGAGTGATTGTATGGGTGAATGAGTGAATGTGTGTGTAGACGTAGGAATCAGTGAGTGCGTATGTAGTAACTGGTATTGGTGTGTCATGATGTCATCAGTGATGTCATTTGAGATGTCATCAGTGATGTCAATGACCATGTCATGAATGATGTAATATGTGACATCATCAGCAGTGGATTGCGGGTGCGCGATATATAGTTAGTGCAACTAACTATATATGGAATTTCATTGGTTTTATGTCAATAAAATGTCCAGCTAACTATATATGGTCTCTAACCTATGGTTTTTTCAGTGAATTTTCAAGGTTTTGTAAATGCAAATTCCTAACTATATATGGTCTATAACCTATGGTTTTTTCAGTGAATTTCATTGGTTTTTTAAAAGCTAATATCTTTAGCTGTAAAATATATTCTTTATTACGTGACGTATCACGTAGCCACGTGAGACGCCTCATGGCGCGTCGCATAACCGTGACGTATCGGCTCTGCAGCGCAAACAAAACCCGTAACGTAAGCGTGCCGGAGCACGCTTACAGATATATATATATTTTTTAACCTTAATTAGACAAAATCCACACGTGCACATATCTTGAGGCCTTGCAAAGGCACATCAAACAAACAGTCCCTACAATTTTGCCAAGTTTGCTGGAAATCTATTCCCTTAATTTTTTTTTTACTGTTTCTCTTGGTTTTCCCCTTGTTACGCTTACCGGGACGCTACCCGGTACGCGAACCGGACGCTCCAAAAACACAAGATGGCGGACTCCCGTTACGCTGCCGGTTAGCTGCCCGGTTCGCGTACCGGGAAGTGCCTCTACCGCGAAAAATCGCGGGGGACTTTAATATCCCCCTCATCAATCCTAGGGGGTCAGGAGGGGTTTACCTTGCCCCCTTTCCTTCATTTCCCCCTTCTTTTTTCACCACATCTTGTCTCTCGAACCTACCGAGAGACAAGATGGCGGCCGCTCCGGACTGTTTACAATGTTGACAGCTACGCTGCCGGTTAGCTGCCCGGTTAGCTGCCCGGTGAGCTGCCCGGTGAGCTGCCCGGTGAGCTGCCCTGTGAGCTGCCCGGTTCGCGTACCGGGACGCGCCTCTACGGCGTAAAATCGCATAAAAAAATGTGTTTTTATTTTTTGCCCCGCGGGGCACTTTAATATCCCCCTCATCAATCCTAGGGAGTCAGGAGTGGTCTACCTTGCCCCCTTTCCTTCATTTCCCCCTTCGTTTTTCACCACATCTTGTCTCTCGATCGTACCGAGAGACAAGATGGCGGCCGCTCCGGACTGTTTAGAATGTTGACAGACACCGGAGAGCCAATCAGCTTCGCTTCGCGAAGTTCCGTTACGCGTCAGGTACGCGAACCGGGGCGCTAACCGGAGCGCTGTCACAGATATATATATTTTTTTAAACGTTCATTTCTCAAAATCCACTGGAGCACATATATTGAGACATAGCAAAGGCACGTCGGGCAAACCATATCTACAATTTTGCCAAGTTTCATGTAAATCTATTCAGCCGTTCGAGCTAAAAGTGAGTCCAACCGCCCTATGGAAAAATGAATGGGAAAAACGTGTTTTGGGACCCCCCTTTTTTCTCGGCCCCCCTTGATGAAACCCCCCCCCACATTTTCAGGGGCTGCTCAGAAACAAAATGTGCCATTTTCCTGAAAATTTCAGCCAATTCCGTCCACAAACGCCAAAGTTATTAGACATAGAATTTTCAGAAATCCCATAGAGAAAAAATCCTAACTATATATATCCACTGGCTATCGCCAGTAGGTAATATACATTTATAAACATGTATAATCTGCATATCTATATAAATATAAATGCATGCATACATATACATATATGCATACATATGCATGTTATTTACATGAAAGTTTTAAAAACACTAATAAAAGCAAAGCTAAAAAGCCACCTCATTACAAACAGAATGGCTTTAACTTAAACGAGGGCGAGATCTATTGCATTTTCAATGCTTGTTTACTTTGGTTCTACCAAGAAGGCATTCAGATGTGTCACACATTTGCCATAAATTCTGAATGTTAGCACTCTAGTTGCTCATTAGATCACTGTAGTAAAGCTAGTGCTCACCAGGGAAGTCTGCTGCTAATCATGGTTTGCAGCCATTTTCCCGCATTTTTTATCCCGCAGACTTTCAGTCCGCATACCATTATCCCGCAAGGTCATTGACCTCGCATACCATTATCCCGCATTGTTTCAAAACGCATGTGCATTTATCGCGCATGCCTTTACAAAGAATTACGTTTTAAAGGCATGTATGGTAAATGCATTTGCGTTGTTAAAACCACGATGACGAGAGAGGTAAGTGGGTTTGTGTTAATTTTTTCGTGGGTTAGTGATTGTGTAGTGTAGTGTAGTGTTGTGTAGTGTAGTGTTGTGTTAGTGTAGTGTAGAGTTGTGGTGGTTGTTTAGTGTAGGGTCATGCTGGGGGTAGTGTTTTAGGGTTTAGGGTTGTGTTGTAGTGTTTGCGTAGTGTAGGGTCATGCTGGGGGTAGTGTTTAGGGTTTAGGGTAGTGTTGTAGTGTTTGCGTAGTGTAGGGTCATGCTGGGGGTAGTGTTTTAGGGTTTGGGTTGTGTTGTAGTGTTTGCGTAGTATAGGGTCATGCTGGGGCTAGTGTTTTAGGGTTTAGGGTAGTGTTGTAGTGTTTGCGTAGTGTAGGGTCATGCTGGGCGTAGTGTTTTAGGGTTTAGGATAGTGTTGTAGTGTTTGCGTAGTGTAGGGTCATGCTGGGGGTAGTGTTTTAGGGTTTTGGGTAGTGTTGTAGTGTTTGCGTAGTGTAGGGTCATGCTGGGGTGTAGTATTTTAGGGTTTAGGGTAGTGTTGTAGTGTTTGCGTAGTGTAGGGTCATGCTGGGGGTAGTGTTTTAGGGTTTAGGGTAGTGTTGTAGTGTTTGCGTAGTGTAGGATCATGCTGGGGGTAGTGTTTTAGGGTTTTGGGTAGTGTTGTAGTGTTTGCGTAGTGTAGGGTCATGCTGGGGTGTAGTGTTTTAGGGTTTTGGGTAGTGTTGTAGTGTTTGCGTAGTGTAGGGTCATGCTGGGGTGTAGTGTTTTAGGGTTTTGGGTAGTGTTGTAGTGTGTGCGTAGTGTAGGGTCATGCTGGGGGTAGTGTTTTAGGGTTTTGGGTAGTGTTGTAGTGTTTGCGTAGTGTAGGGTCATGCTGGGGGGTAGTGTTTTAGGGTTTTGGGTAGTGTTGTAGTGTTTGCGTAGTGTAGGGTCATGCTGGGGGTAGTGTTTTAGGGTTTTGGGTAGTGTTGTAGTGTTTGCGTAGTGTAGGGTCATGCTGGGGGTAGTGTTTTAGGGTTTAGGGTAGTGTTGTAGTGTTTGCGTAGTGTAGGGTCATGCTGGGGGTAGTGTTTTAGGGTTTAGGGTAGTGTTGTAGTGTTTGCGTAGTGTAGGGTCATGCTGGGGGTAGTGTTTTAGGGTTTAGGGTAGTGTTGTAGTGTTTGCGTAGTGTAGGGTCATGCTGGGGGTAGTGTTTTAGGGTTTAGGGTAGTGTTGTAGTGTTTGCGTAGTGTAGGGTCATGCTGGGGTGTAGTGTTTTAGGGTTTTGGGTAGTGTTGTAGTGTTTGCGTAGTGTAGGGTCATGCTGGGGGTAGTGTTTTAGGGTTTAGGGTAGTGTTGTAGTGTTTGCGTAGTGTAGGGTCATGCTGGGGTGTAGTGTTTTAGGGTTTTGGGTAGTGTTGTAGTGTTTGCGTAGTGTAGGGTCATGCTGGGGGTAGTGTTTTAGGGTTTACGGTAGTGTTGTAGTGTTTGCGTAGTGTAGGGTCATGCTGGGGGTAGTGTTTTAGGGTTTAGGGTTGTGTTGTAGTGTTTGCGTAGTGTAGGGTCATGCTGGGGGTAGTGTTTTAGGGTTTAGGGTAGTGTTGTAGTGTTTGCGTAGTGTAGGGTCATGCTGGGGTGTAGTGTTTTAGGGTTTTGGGTAGTGTTGTAGTGTTTGCGTAGTGTAGGGTCATGCTGGGGGTAGTGTTTTAGGGTTTAGGGTAGTGTTGTAGTGTTTGTGTAGTGTAGGGTCATGCTGGGGGTAGTGTTTTAGGGTTTAGGGTAGTGTTGTATTGTTTGTGTAGTGTAGGGTCATGCTGGGGGTAGTGTTTTAGGGTTTAGGGTAGTTTAGTTGTTTAGTGTATGCTAAAGGCATATTCGTTCTAAAAGTTTTCATTATTTTAATTTGCGGCCTAGTGCTCACCAGGGAAGTCTGCTGCTAATCATGGTTTGCAGCCATTTTCCCGCATTTTTTATCCCGCAGACTTTCAGTCCGCATACCATTATCCCGCACGGTCATTGACCTCGCATACCATTATCCCGCATTGTTTCAAAACGCATGTGCATTTATCGCGCATGCCTTTACAAAGATTTACGTTTTAAAGTAGTGTAGGGTCATGCTGGGGTGTAGTGTTTTAGGGTTTTGGGTAGTGTTGTAGTGTTGTAGTGTGTGCGTAGTGTAGGGTCATGCTGGGGGTAGTGTTTTAGGGTTTTGGGTAGTGTTGTAGTGTTTGCGTAGTGTAGGGTCATGCTGGGGTGTAGTATTTTAGGGTTTAGGGTAGTGTTGTAGTGTTTGCGTAGTGTAGGGTCATGCTGGGGGTAGTGTTTTAGGGTTTAGGGTAGTGTTGTAGTGTTTGCGTAGTGTAGGATCATGCTGGGGGTAGTGTTTTAGGGTTTTGGGTAGTGTTGTAGTGTTTGCGTAGTGTAGGGTCATGCTGGGGTGTAGTGTTTTAGGGTTTTGGGTAGTGTTGTAGTGTTTGCGTAGTGTAGGGTCATGCTGGGGTGTAGTGTTTTAGGGTTTTGGGTAGTGTTGTAGTGTGTGCGTAGTGTAGGGTCATGCTGGGGGTAGTGTTTTAGGGTTTTGGGTAGTGTTGTAGTGTTTGCGTAGTGTAGGGTCATGCTGGGGGGTAGTGTTTTAGGGTTTTGGGTAGTGTTGTAGTGTTTGCGTAGTGTAGGGTCATGCTGGGGGTAGTGTTTTAGGGTTTTGGGTAGTGTTGTAGTGTTTGCGTAGTGTAGGGTCATGCTGGGGGTAGTGTTTTAGGGTTTAGGGTAGTGTTGTAGTGTTTGCGTAGTGTAGGGTCATGCTGGGGGTAGTGTTTTAGGGTTTAGGGTAGTGTTGTAGTGTTTGCGTAGTGTAGGGTCATGCTGGGGGTAGTGTTTTAGGGTTTAGGGTAGTGTTGTAGTGTTTGCGTAGTGTAGGGTCATGCTGGGGGTAGTGTTTTAGGGTTTAGGGTAGTGTTGTAGTGTTTGCGTAGTGTAGGGTCATGCTGGGGTGTAGTGTTTTAGGGTTTTGGGTAGTGTTGTAGTGTTTGCGTAGTGTAGGGTCATGCTGGGGGTAGTGTTTTAGGGTTTAGGGTAGTGTTGTAGTGTTTGCGTAGTGTAGGGTCATGCTGGGGTGTAGTGTTTTAGGGTTTTGGGTAGTGTTGTAGTGTTTGCGTAGTGTAGGGTCATGCTGGGGGTAGTGTTTTAGGGTTTACGGTAGTGTTGTAGTGTTTGCGTAGTGTAGGGTCATGCTGGGGGTAGTGTTTTAGGGTTTAGGGTTGTGTTGTAGTGTTTGCGTAGTGTAGGGTCATGCTGGGGGTAGTGTTTTAGGGTTTAGGGTAGTGTTGTAGTGTTTGCGTAGTGTAGGGTCATGCTGGGGTGTAGTGTTTTAGGGTTTTGGGTAGTGTTGTAGTGTTTGCGTAGTGTAGGGTCATGCTGGGGGTAGTGTTTTAGGGTTTAGGGTAGTGTTGTAGTGTTTGTGTAGTGTAGGGTCATGCTGGGGGTAGTGTTTTAGGGTTTAGGGTAGTGTTGTACTGTTTGTGTAGTGTAGGGTCATGCTGGGGGTAGTGTTTTAGGGTTTAGGGTAGTTTAGTTGTTTAGTGTATGCTAAAGGCATATTCGTTCTAAAAGTTTTCATTATTTTAATTTGCGGCCTAGTGCTCACCAGGGAAGTCTGCTGCTAATCATGGTTTGCAGCCATTTTCCCGCATTTTTTATCCCGCAGACTTTCAGTCCGCATACCATTATCCCGCAAGGTCATTGACCTCGCATACCATTATCCCGCATTGTTTCAAAACGCATGTGCATTTATCGCGCATGCCTTTACAAAGATTTACGTTTTAAAGTAGTGTAGGGTCATGCTGGGGTGTAGTGTTTTAGGGTTTTGGGTAGTGTTGTAGTGTTGTAGTGTGTGCGTAGTGTAGGGTCATGCTGGGGGTAGTGTTTTAGGGTTTTGGGTAGTGTTGTAGTGTTTGCGTAGTGTATGGTCATGCTGGGGGGTAGTGTTTTAGGGTTTTGGGTAGTGTTGTAGTATTTGCGTAGTGTAGGGTCATGCTGGGGGTAGTGTTTTAGGGTTTTGGGTAGTGTTGTAGTGTTTGCGTAGTGTAGGGTCATGCTGGGGGTAGTGTTTTAGGGTTTAGGGTAGTGTTGTAGTGTTTGCGTAGTGTAGGGTCATGCTGGGGGTAGTGTTTTAGGGTTTAGGGTAGTGTTGTAGTGTTTGCGTAGTGTAGGGTCATGCTGGGGGTAGTGTTTTAGGGTTTAGGGTAGTGTTGTAGTGTTTGCGTAGTGTAGGGTCATGCTGGGGGTAGTGTTTTAGGGTTTAGGGTAGTGTTGTAGTGTTTGCGTAGTGTAGGGTCATGCTGGGGTGTAGTGTTTTAGGGTTTTGGGTAGTGTTGTAGTGTTTGCGTAGTGTAGGGTCATGCTGGGGGTAGTGTTTTAGGGTTTAGGGTAGTGTTGTAGTGTTTGCGTAGTGTAGGGTCATGCTGGGGTGTAGTGTTTTAGGGTTTTGGGTAGTGTTGTAGTGTTTGCGTAGTGTAGGGTCATGCTGGGGGTAGTGTTTTAGGGTTTACGGTAGTGTTGTAGTGTTTGCGTAGTGTAGGGTCATGCTGGGGGTAGTGTTTTAGGGTTTAGGGTTGTGTTGTAGTGTTTGCGTAGTGTAGGGTCATGCTGGGGGTAGTGTTTTAGGGTTTAGGGTTGTGTTGTAGTGTTTGTGTAGTGTAGGGTCATGCTGGGGGTAGTGTTTTAGGGTTTAGGGTAGTGTTGTAGTGTTTGCGTAGTGTAGGGTCATGCTGGGGTGTAGTGTTTTAGGGTTTTGGGTAGTGTTGTAGTGTTTGTGTAGTGTAGGGTCATGCTGGGGGTAGTGTTTTAGGGTTTAGGGTAGTGTTGTAGTGTTTGTGTAGTGTAGGGTCATGCTGGGGGTAGTGTTTTAGGGTTTAGGGTAGTGTTGTACTGTTTGTGTAGTGTAGGGTCATGCTGGGGGTAGTGTTTTAGGGTTTAGGGTAGTTTAGTTGTTTAGTGTATGCTAAAGGCATATTCGTTCTAAAAGTTTTCGTTATTTTAATTTGCGGCCTAATAGTACATGCGGGATTTCGTCATATATTAGCTAATCATACTTTCTATGGCAAAATGAACCCCCTCATTTTGTTCCTTTTTAAATTAAATGTTTTAAGAGTTACCACTTTATTCCAATCAAGATGGCTTCAGGTGTGCCATACCTTTGTAATAAGTAGGACTGTTAGCACTCTAGTTGTTCTTTAGAACACTCTGGGACATTCTGTCATTGGGCTATAGTTGGGCTACATCTGGCTGATATTTGGGCTACATTTGTTTTTTTTGTCTCTGGTGGCCATCTTTGGGCTACATTGGGCTACATTGGGCTACATTGGGCTACAGTTGGGCTCCAACATATATATAGCCCAATGTAGCCCAATATATATTTTTCAAAGTTAATTTTTGTAAAAACCACTGGAGCCTATATCTTGAGACATAGCAAAGGCACATCGGGCTACCAGTCCCTACAATTTTGCCAAGTTTGGTGTAAATCCATTCAGCCGTTCAGGCTAAAAGTGAGGCCAACCGCCCTATGGAAAATTGCATGGGAAAAACACGTTTTGGGACCCCCCTTTTTTCTCGGTCCCCCCTTGACGAAACCCCCCCAAATTTTCAGGGGCTGCTCAGAAACAAAATGTTCCATTTTCCTGAAAATTTCAGCCAATTCTGTCCTCAAACGCCAAAGTTATTCGACATAGAAGTTTTCAAAAATCCCATAGGAAAAAAATCCTAACTATATATACCTACTGGCTATCGCCAGTAGGTAATATATATTACCTACTGGCGATAGCCAGTAGGTATATATAGTTAGGATTTTTTCCCTATGGGATTTTTGAAAATTCTATGTCTAAAAACTTTGGCGTTTGTAGACGGAATTGGCTGAAATTTTCAGGAAAATGGAACATTTTATTTCTGAGCAGCCCTTGAAAATTTGGGGGGGGTTCGTCAAGGGGGGGGCCGAGAAAAAAGGGGGGTCCCAAAACGTGTTTTTAACATTGAGTTTTCCATAGGGCGGTTGGCCTCACTTTTAGCCCGAACGGCTGAATGGATTTGCATGAAACTTGGCAAAATTGTAGGGACTGGTAGCCCGATGTGCCTTTTGTAGGTCTCAATATATGTGCTACAGTGGATTTTGAGAAATTAACGTTCAAAAAAAGATATATATCTAGAGCCGCGCCTGGAGCGCTCCTCCGTACGCATACCGGGGAGCGCTCCAGGTGCGCAACGCGACTTGCGCACGGCAAGCTGATTGGTTCTCGGGTGTCTGTAAACATTCGAAACAGTCCGCAGCGGCCGCCATCTTGTGTCTCGGTAGGATTGAGACACAAGAGGTGGCAAAAATCAAAGGGGGAAATGAGCAAGAGGGGGCAGGGTACACACCCCCTGACCCCCTAGGTTTCATGTGGGGGCCATAAAAGGCTCCCGCGGGTGAAATTTTTTTTTTTTTTAAAAACGATTTTCGCGGGGGTGAGCGCCCGGTACGCGCACCAGGGAGCGTACGGGGGAGCGTACCATGGAGATTAAAAATGACAGACTTTTAAAAAAATAAAGCTTCTTTTTAAAAATTGGAGGTAGTTCTGAAAAGAACTTTTTTTTTGATTTTGTTGTTTTATATATTTTTTTTTGTTTTTGTTGTTTTATATTTTTTTAGACTTTTTAAAAACAATTTTATATTTTTTTGGGATTTTTTTCAAGGGAAAAAACAAAAACAAGGATTGCAAAACTGCTCAACAGGAGCAAAAAAATTTGAACATTTAGGGACTGGAAGAGCAGCGGTGTTGCTGTTTCTTTAGGGCAATCAGTTCAACACTCTGCTCCCCATAGCAGAGCAGTTCGTCACACTCTGTGCACGAAAATTTGATGCCCGCAAACACCGGCTGAATGTTAGGGACCATTCTTCCACGGGGTGGTCCCGAAGGTGTTGCTCCACCAGTGGAGGTGCTGCCGCCATCTGTGGGTGCATTCCGTGCCGGATTTGCATGAAACTTGGCAAAATTGTAGGGACTGGTAGCCCGATGTGCCTTTTGTAGGTCTCAATATATGTGCTACAGTGGATTTTGAGAAATTAACGTTCAAAAAAAGATATATATCTAGAGCCGCGCCTGGAGCGCTCCTCCGTACGCGTACCGGGGAGCGCTCCAGGCGCGCAACGCGACTTGCGCACGGCAAGCTGATTGGTTCTCGGGTGTCTGTAAACATTCGAAACAGTCCGCAGCGGCCGCCATCTTGTGTCTCGGTAGGATTGAGACACAAGAGGTGGCAAAAATCAAAGGGGGAAATGAGCAAGAGGGGGCAGGGTACACACCCCCTGACCCCCTAGGTTTCATGTGGGGGCCATAAAAGGCTCCCGCGGGTGAAAATTTTTTTTTAAAAAAAAAACGATTTTCGCGGGGGTGAGCGCCCGGTACGCGCACCGGGGAGCGTACGGGGGAGCGTACCATGGAGATTAAAAATGACAGACTTTTAAAAAAATAAAGCTTCTTTTTAAAAATTGGAGGTAGTTCTGAAAAGAACTTTTTTTTTGATTTTGTTGTTTTATATATTTTTTTTGTTTTTGTTGTTTTATATTTTTTTAGACTTTTTAAAAACAATTTTATATTTTTTTTGGATTTTTTTCAAGGGAAAAAACAAAAACAAGGATTGCAAAACTGCTCAACAGGAGCAAAAAAATTTGAACATTTAGGGACTGGAAGAGCAGCGGTGTTGCTGTTTCTTTAGGGCAATCAGTTCAACACTCTGCTCCCCATAGCAGAGCAGTTCGTCACACTCTGTGCACGAAAATTTGATGCCCGCAAACACCGGCTGAATGTTAGGGACCATTCTTCCACGGGGTGGTCCCGAAGGTGTTGCTCCACCAGTGGAGGTGCTGCCGCCATCTGTGGGTGCATTCCGTGCCGGATTTGCATGAAACTTGGCAAAATTGTAGGGACTGGTAGCCCGATGTGCCTTTTGTAGGTCTCAATATATGTGCTACAGTGGATTTTGAGAAATTAACGTTCAAAAAAAGATATATATCTAGAGCCGCGCCTGGAGCGCTCCTCCGTACGCGTACCGGGGAGCGCTCCAGGCGCGCAACGCGACTTGCGCACGGCAAGCTGATTGGTTCTCGGGTGTCTGTAAACATTCGAAACAGTCCGCAGCGGCCGCCATCTTGTGTCTCGGTAGGATTGAGACACAAGAGGTGGCAAAAATCAAAGGGGGAAATGAGCAAGAGGGGGCAGGGTACACACCCCCTGACCCCCTAGGTTTCATGTGGGGGCCATAAAAGGCTCCCGCGGGTGAAATTTTTTTTTTTTTTTTAAAACGATTTTCGCGGGGGTGAGCGCCCGGTACGCGCACCGGGGAGCGTACGGGGGAGCGTACCATGGAGATTAAAAATGACAGACTTTTAAAAAAATAAAGCTTCTTTTTAAAAATTGGAGGTAGTTCTGAAAAGAACTTTTTTTTTGATTTTGTTGTTTTATATATTTTTTTTTGTTTTTGTTTTATATTTTTTTAGACTTTTTAAAAACAATTTTATATTTTTTTTGGATTTTTTCAAGGGAAAAAACAAAAACAAGGATTGCAAAACTGCTCAACAGGAGCAAAAAAATTTGAACATTTAGGGACTGGAAGAGCAGCGGTGTTGCTGTTTCTTTAGGGCAATCAGTTCAACACTCTGCTCCCCATAGCAGAGCAGTTCGTCACACTCTGTGCACGAAAATTTGATGCCCGCAAACACCGGCTGAATGTTAGGGACCATTCTTCCACGGGGTGGTCCCGAAGGTGTTGCTCCACCAGTGGAGGTGCTGCCGCCATCTGTGGGTGCATTCCGTGCCAGCTCTCTGACACTCTCCCTGGCAAAGTTGTTAGGGTGTCTTCTTTTAACATGCCGGATCAAATTAGCATTCCCAAAACTATATTTTTTCAGAGGATTGCCTCTGGATAAACTACTCCCACATATTTTGCATGTTACTTTGGGAGCGTTGACTTTTTTCTGTCCTTCTGGGATTTCGTAAAATTTCCAGATGAAATGGGTTTTTTTCTTTTGCTGAGGAGGGTCCTCATCTAAAAATCCCTCTGAATCACTGCTGGATGACTCTCTTGCAGCCATTGCTGGAGATCAGAAAAGTAGGAGATAGAGTAGACACAACAGCTCTTGCTCTCTCCAAGTACAAAGCAATAGTGAGAGAAATGGGTGGGTTTCACACAATTTGGAAAAAAAAAAGTTCTGAACCAATGAAAAGTGTTATTTTAAAGTCACATGGTTTGACGCGCTTACGCTACGCGCCCCGGGGCGCGTCCCGGGCGTGTATCGTAAGCGCATCGGGGCGCTTACGTTGCGCGATCGTATGCGCTTCCGGGTGCGCTTACGCGGTGCGTCATAAGACGCATCTCGCGGCTACGCGATACGTGTCTTATGACGCAAGGCGTGGCGGCTACGCGATACGTCACAATGTTGTTTTCGTTCTCGGCAACAGCGCTTCCGGGACGCGCATTAGTACGCGCCCTGGGGCGCGCCGCAAGATTGCGCTTACCCGTGCGTTCACCTGTCCGCGCCCCGGGAGCGCACTAAAAATAATATTAAAAAAAAAAATAAAAAAATTATAAAATATAAAATTAGATTTAAAATGTATTATTTTTATAAAGATTTGCTATAAAAAAACCTATGAAATTCACTGAAAAAACCATAGGTTATAGACCATATATAGTTAGGAATTAGCATTTACAAAACCTTGAAAATTCACTGAAAAAACCATAGGTTATAGACCATATATAGTTAGGAATTAGCATTTAAAAAACCTTATTTTACTCACACAAAACCATTGAAATTCCATATATAGTTAGTTGTACTAACTATATATCGCGCACCCGCAATCCACTGCTGATGATGTCACATATTACATCATTCATGACATGGTCAGTGACATCACTGATGACATCACTGATGACATCTCAAATGACATCACTGATGACATCACTGATGACAACATCCAGTGACTGTATGTTTCTGTAAAGTTAAAATATGTCTTATATATTGAAGAATGAGTGGATGTATAAGTGTCTGGATGATGAATTTAGTAGGTGTATGAGTGAGTGGTTAAATGTGTCTCACTGAGCGCATGGGTTAGTGACTAAACTGTCTTAATTTGTGCATCATTATGTCTGTTGTTCTGTAAACTGCTGCATGTGTTGATCATTAGCTATATGAGTAACTATATGGGTTATTGATTGGTTGCCCAAGCATTTGTATTGGAGACTGAGAGTGTGTGTGGGTGGCTGGGAGGTGTATGACTCTGTGCATAGATGTATGGGTTCAAAAGTGCATGTGGAAACAGCTGTATGGGCGGTTTACTGTGTGCATGAGTGTATTGGTGAGTGAATGGATATCTCAGTGCTACATGTCAAAGTAAGTACATATGTAAAACACAGTACATGTGGTAGTTGACATATATAAATAACTGTGCATAAGAGCCAGTGAATGTGTGAGTGGCTGTATGGATTATTGTGAACTTGTATCAGGGATTGTATAACAGAGTAAATATGTGTTATTATATGTTTCAATAAGTAAGGTGTGTTTAACGATATAGTTGAGCAAATGGAGGTGTGATTGATTCTTTGCAAGACTGATTAGGTGTGTGAGTAACTCCATGGATGAGTGACAGTCTGTGAGTGTCTGTTTACACTGAGTGTATCTACGGTTATATTAGAGTCTGAAGAGGTTCATCGTATCATCACATGAATGATGTCATGAGTAATGTCAAATGAGATGTCATCAGTGATGTCATCAGTGATGTCATTTGAGATGTCATCAGTGATGTCATCAGTGATGTCACTGACCATGTCATGAATGATGTAATATGTGACATCATCAGCAGTGGATTGCGGGTGCGCGATATATAGTTAGTACAACTAACTATATATGGAATTTCAATGGTTTTGTGTGAGTAAAATAAGGTTTTTTAAATGCTAATTCCTAACTATATATGGTCTATAACCTATGGTTTTTTCAGTGAATATATATATATATGTATTATTTTTGGTGATATAATTTTTTTATTTATATTAAATATTTATTAATATTACATTTATTTAATAATTATTTCTAAGTTTATATTAAATATGTTAATTAATTAAATTTGATAATTAATTAATAATTGACCATTAAATAAAATTTACTTTGTAAATAAAAGTAATTGGTTTTGGAAATTAAATTAAAGTTTTGGGTTCTTGGGTAAAGGGTTATTGTTAGGGTTCAGGGTCAGTTTGGGGTTTTTGGGTAAAGGGGTATTTTTAGGGTTCAGGGTCAGTTTTGGGTTTTTGGGTAAAGGGGTATTTTTAGGGTTCAGGGTCAGTTTTTTGTTTTTGGGTAAAGGGGTATTTTTAGGGTTCAGGGTCAGTTTTTAGTTTTTGGGAAAAGGGGTATTTTTAGGGTTCAGGGTCAGTTTTTGGTTTTTGGGTAAAGGGGTATTTTTAGGGTTCAGGGTCAGTTTTTAGTTTTTGGGTAAAGGGGTATTTTTAGGGTTCAGGGTCAGTTTTTAGTTTTTGGGTAAAGGGGTATTGTTAGGGTTCAGGGTCAGTTTTTAGTTTTTGGGTAAAGGGGTATTTTTAGGGTTCAGGGTCAGTTTTTAGTTTTTGGGTAAAGGGGCATTTATAGGGTTCAGGGTCAGTTTTGGGTTTTTGGGGTACAGGGTACAGTGTAAAAATAAAGTAAAATTAAATTTAAATTAAATTAATTTAATGAAATGAAATGAAATGAAATTATATTATATTAATATGTTTATTTAATAACATGTTTTTATATATATATATATATATATATATATATATATATATATATATATATATATATATATATATATATATATATATATATATATATATATATATATATATATTACCTACTGGCAGTCGCCAGTAGGTATATATAGTTAGGATTTTTTCTCTATGGGTTTTTTGAAAATTCTATGTCTAATAACTTTGGCGTTTGTGGACGGAATTGGCTGAAATTTTCAGGAAAATGGCACATTTGGTTTCTGAGCAGCCCTTGAAAATTTGGGGGGGGTTCGTCAAGGGGGGGCTGAGAAAAAAGGGGGGTCCCAAAACGTGTTTTTAACATTGAGTTTTCCATAGGGCGGTTGGCCTCACTTTTAGCCCGAACGGCTGAATGGATTTGCACGAAACTTGGCAAAATTGTAGGGACTGGTAGCCCGATGTGCCTTTTGTAGGTCTCAATATATGTGCTACAGTGGATTTTGAGAAATTAACGTTTAAAAAAAGATATATATCTGTAACAGCGGACCGGGCAGCGCTCCAGGACGCGTACTTTTCGCGCAACGGAGCTTTGTGAAGCGAAGCTGATTGGTTCTCCGGCGTCTGTCAACATTCCAAACAGTCCGTAGCGGCCACCATCTTGTCTCTCGGTAGGATCGAGAGACAAGAGGAGGCCAAAGCGAAGGGGCAAATGACCATAAGGGGGAATAGTAGATCCTCGCTGACCCCCTACGTTTGATGTGGAGGTTTTAAAAGGGCCCCGCGGGGCAAAAAAAACCCAAAATAATAATAATCGAACGGCTGAATGGATTTGCACGAAACTTGGCAAAATATTAGGGACTGGTAGCCCGATGTGCCTTTGCTAGGTCTCAATATAGGTGCTCCAGTGGATTTTGAGAAATTAACGTTAAAAAAAAGATATATATCTGTAACAGCGCTCCGCTTCGCGTACTTTTCGCGTTACGGAGCTTTGCGAAGCTGATTGGTTCTCCGGCGTCTGTCAACATTCCAAACAGTCCGTAGCGGCCGCCATCTTGTCTCTCGGTAGGATTGAGAGACAAGAGGAGGCCAAAGCGAAGGGGGAACTGACCATAAGGGGGCATAGTAGATCCTTCCTGACCTCTTAGGTTTGATGTACCATTTTGCCAAGTTTGGTGTAATTCCGTTCAGCCATTCAGGCTGTAGACGTATGTAAATGTCCTATGGAAAATTGCATGGGGAAAACACATTTGAAAGTGTTGAAATTTAGAACCAATTAAAATGTTACTTTGGTTTTGTATTTGTGTGTGATGAAAGTTAATTGGTTATGTATATATGTCAAATGAGAGGAAACCACAGCCATTTTGTGATACTACTGTCTGAGGTACATTTGTGAGGAATTTTTGGTGGTGAATTTCTGGTGTTTGATTTACACAGTACTAACACTTCTGCTACTTTTAAAAAGGTGAGTTGTTAATTTGTAAGGGGAACTATGTTGTACACTTGAAGATAATTTGAAAAATGTTTTCTGTTATTTATTTGCAGTCCTTCTGTTATACTAAATACTTGATAAAGTTAGTTTTATATTATGTATTACTAAAAACGATAAATGAAAGTGATTATTTTTTTCTGCAATTTACAGCAAGCAATTTCAAAATAAAATGGCTCACAATGAAGAGACCGTGGCAATTTCTTTTGAATTGTCCACTACATTGATTGAAATTGAGAGCACCAATAATGAAATATTGTCACAAGGAGGACATGACTTGTATGATTCCATTAGATTGATTGAAATGGACAGCACCAAGAATGAAATATTGTCACAAGGAGATGACTTGAATGATTCCACTACATTGATTGAAATTGAGAGCACCAATAATGAAATATTGTCACAAGGAGGAGATGACTTGTATGATTCCATTAGATTGATTGAATTGGACAGCACCAATAATGAAATATTGTCACAAGGAGGAGATGACTTGAATGATTCCACTACATTGATTGAAATTGAGAGCACCAATAATGAAATATTGTCACGAGGAGATGACTTGAATGATTCCACTACATTGATTGAAATTGACAGCACCAATAATGAAATATTGTCACAAGGAGGAGATGACTTGAATGATTTTTTTGATCAATCTCTTGATGGCGAATTTATCGAGTGTTTGGAGACCATAGAGTTACAAGAATCATCATTGGAGACTTTTAATGAGGACATTGCTGATGAGGACATGTTACTAGTTCTTTCAAATTTAGAAAATTCTGAAGAATAAATTTATATTTAGAAATCAAAAATTGTTTGAGACATTATTCATTTTTATTTTTAATTTATGAGGTTGTAGCGAAGTGATTGTAGTATAAAATGAGACTTATAGTATAGAGTGCAACATTTTTATGTTACATGGTAAGTTTACTCATATTTACTTCCCTTCTGCCACTATATTATCTCCAATGTGTATTTGACATCTCTTCTTCATCTCCGGCCTCCTTTCTCTCACTGTGTGTCTCCGATGCATCTTATCGCTGCTATTTTGTGTAATTACAGAAGAGAGTAAAATAAAATAGTTCGGAACGTGAAAAGGGGGCAAAGTAGAGTACTCCTCACCCCCTAGGCCTTTTTAGGCGGTCCCAAAAGGATCAGTTTCTGCTTTCCTGAGAGATTATGGTATGAGTTCCATATACCACAATAACTTGCATTACAACATGCAAGATATCTATCTCCTATTACCAACTTTTGGAGATATTCGCGCTAAGCGCGAATATCTCCAAAAAGTAACACCTGCCCTGAGCAGTTCTTAGCCATGTTATCCAATGGGAGGTGGATAACATGGCTAAGAGCATTAGCTCGGTAATGCATGAATATCGCTGAGTTTTTAGCGATATTCATGCATTGCGGCCGTTTATTATCGCATTTGCGATAAACCTTGATAATAGCAAGGTTTATCTTCGATAATTTCTGATGATGCTTAGTGGTAAAAAATTGGTTGGTAAGCATCGTTAGCGATAAATATCGCTTAACTTTGGTAATATGCCCCAACGTCTGTTAACGTTCGATTCGAAGGAAATGAGGAAGTGTTGAAAAACATTGTCTGCGCCATCTTGCCTTTTTTGAAATGCCACACTTTTGTCGTGCACGGCAGCCATTTTAGATGTCTTGACCAGACCCACTCTCTGCACGCTGTCGATTCGTAGCATGGCTCCTCACCCACGCAAGCATCTTCCCTAGGCACTGGTCACCACCGCTCTCTGTCTTATGCATGGGCAATAAACCTCCCCCCATCTGCGCTGCTCTTCCCTGAGAATCACACTCTGTGCCCGCCCGACACCTCCCTTTCGCCCTATTCACTACCGCACCCTCTGACACTCCTCTTTCTCTGTGTCCGATTGTCCAGGCTATCAGCTAGCCCTGCAGATGTAGTTTATGGCCCCAGCTGTAAAGAATCACCCCTCTTCAAAGGAGTTATAGTAGATCAAGGCCCACACCCGATGAGATCCGTCACACCACACGTGTTCCTACTATCTGAAAACCATCCTTTATTGTGATTGGGGAGGGGACCGAGCCTGAAGCGGAAGATTCCAGGAATGACTCTTTGTACATCAAAGTTTTTACAATTATGTGTCACATTAAAAATATATAGCACTCCAACAAAGTAGTAGGAATATAAAACTTTAATAACATATAAATATATGCAAGAAAACAAAAACAGTAAAAACATTTAAACAACGAAGAGACCGTGGCAATTTCTTTTGAATTATCCAATAGATTTATTGAAATTGACAGCACCAATAATGAAATATTCTTGTCAGTAGCGGTCTGTTGTGCGAATAGTTCCAAGGCAGCAGAACGCGCTGAAATCTAGATGGCACGAAAGTGATGTCTAGTAAGTTGCCGCCCAGCAAAAAACGGCGTGGGGCGCCGCGGGGGTGAGTGAGTCCAGTAGGCACCACAGCTATTCTTACCGGCATTGCAGAATTACTGCTGGGGACAATGCCTGTGCTGTAGCAGGGTCACAGCAGAAACAAAAAGGATTCTGTTGAAGATGTTGTTGGTTTTCAATTTGAAAACAGTTCTGGTGTCAACTGCTATGCTAATGTAGTGGTTAATGTTTTGTTTTCTCTAGAAAATGTAAAAGAGGGGGAGGCAGTCCAAAGTTCCGTTAAAAGGGCAAAGGAAAGGATCGGTGGTTTGAACTATCAGTCAAAAAGGGGAGGGGGTGCAATAATTTTTCCTACCGGGTCACACTGTGCTTTCACCGGAAGTGAGGTCTGCAGGATTCTAGTAATTCAAAGTGAGGCTGGCGCCAGCATGGGAGCGCCGACGTCCCGCGGATACAGTTTCGTCACTCCACGGGCGATCATGGCAGTCATTCCCCATCGGGGGTCGGAGACTCCCGCGGCTCCTCTAGAATCTTCAAGGTCGTGGAGGACTACGGTGGTGGAGTCAACCAGTGACCGGGCCATTTCTTTATGCTGGGCCCGCTCTTGCCAGGTCGACCGCCATTTTGAGAGTTCGGCAGCTACCGGCGATCGCGGGGTCACATGAGCGGACGGGCTCCACCCTGCCGGGCGAGACGTTGCAGCATGGCCACAGTGGAAGAACCCTTTTCCGGGCGCCTGGAGCGCTGAGGGTGCAGCTGGGAAGCCTCCACCTGGGGAGGCGGGAGAGGCCTGTTCGCACCGTCTCTCCCTCCCAGTGCACCCCACGGCGTCTCGCTTGAGATTTGTTATGGCCGGACCAGGCGATGAGGACGAGGGGGGGGGGGTCGGAGGCATGTGCAAGACATCCCCCCCCAGTGTTGTCGCAGCCATTATAAAAGAAAGAAGTGTCCCGTCCGTCTTCGGGCCGGGCTTCCGGTGGATGTCGGCCGGACGCCCCTGGCTCTGGCCCCATGAACGGGTTTCTTGGTTTATCGGCTGCAGCCGGATCCCGTCGGCCTCGGCCCCCCGACCGTTGGTGGTCGGACCGGAAGAGCATGTGGCGGGACTACCTGCAACTCTCAAGGGCCACCGCGGCCGGACTGGGAGAGAGAGGGGAGGGTCGAGGAGACATTCCCCCCCCCTGCAACTGTTCAGCGTTGTAAAGGCAATCCCCTGGCCGGGTCCCGCTGGCCTCGGCCTCTCCTCCGGCTACACCCTACGTTAGGATCTCCTGGCCGAGGCGTGGCAGCAGGACCTGCCTTATATGGGCTGCTCCCGGCTGGGCGTAGCCGGAACCCTGCCCCACCTTGGAAGTTTCCAGAGTGGGGGTGGATGTTCTACTGACTTGCATTTTCCCTAGTCTATCGATTTTTTTGGCGTGGCAGGCGGTGGGACAGCGAGGGGTGATTTGGTTTCTCTTACTGTTTTTCTGGTCTCTCACCACTGGCATATTTTAACGTTTTCTTGTTTCTAGGACATTAATAGGTTTTATCATTACGTTATGTTATCGTTTCTTTGTTCGTTGTTTAATAAAAGTTCATGTTCATCAGTGGCCTACTGATTTTCGTTTTCCTATTTTTTTCTTTCCAGGTTGTTTCATGGTAAAGTTTCTGTTAACAGGATACAGTGATCACTTTGTTATTATTGCATATGTCCTTTTCACTAGGGGTGCTCTCTGGTCGGGCCAGATGACGTATCTCTAGTAAATGGTCCGGGTGAAAAAGGTGCATCAATCAGTGGGGAGTAGATAGGCATGACAGATTACAACGGGGGAGAAAGGTCCGCATTACGTACCCTTTCACTACTTGCAAAGATTTTCCTACGTTTATTTGCAAACAGGGAATACCTCGAAAAAGAACTAATTCCCAAACAGTCAATGTTCGGACAATCAATCAATCAATGAGGAATGAAATAGGTACGACGTGTTAAAGGCTTGCGTTACCTACCCTTCACTATCTGCAAAGGGAGAGAGAATATTCCTATTCTTCCTCGTTTGCAGGTAGAGAAGATCCTTAAGAGAATTAACTTCGAACAATTCAATGCTCGATTGAAACAATCAACAAGGGGTACTGTGAACACAAATGAACGCCGCTTATATACATACGCATTGCTATTTTCAACAGGTTGTTCCTAATGTTTCTATTTTAGCGAGGTCAAAAAGAGATCCCATTAGTGGCCTACTGATTTTGCTCGATTCCTTTTGTTTTTTTACACGATTTTTCGCTATCTGCAAAGACTAAACAGAGTATTGCGACTCTGTGCTTGTTTGTAAATAGAGAATGAACCAAAGAGAACAATCAATCAAATGGAGAGAGAAGCAGGCACGACGGATTACAAAGGGGGCAAAGGGCTGCGTTAACTACCCTTCACTATCTGCAAAGAGAGAGTACTCCTAATAGAAATGAGGGGTGGGGGGCAGCATTCAAAGCAGATCAGTGTGCATAAACACGAAAATGTTTTTACTTACCACGTACTTGACATTCGACAGCTTATGATATTTGCTATTAAAAAACCATTGAAATTCACTGAAAAAACCATAGGTTATAGACCATATATAGTTAGGAATTAGCATTTACAAAACCTTGAAAATTCACTGAAAAAACCATAGGTTATACACCATATATAGTTAGGAATTAGCATTTAAAAAACCTTATTTTACTCACACAAAACCATTGAAATTCCATATATAGTTAGTTGCACTAACTATATATCGCGCACCCGCAATCCACTGCTGATCATGTCACATATTACATCATTCATGACATGGTCAGTGACATCACTGATGACATCACTGATGACATCTCAAATGACATCACTGATGAGATCACTGATGACATCATCCAGTGACTGTGTGTTTCTGTAAAGTTTAAATATGTTTTACATATTGAAGAATGAGTAGATGTATAAGTGTCTGGACGAAGGATTTAGTAGGTGCATGACTGAATGTATGAGTGAGTGATTAAATGTGTCTCACTGAGTGCATGGGTTAGTGACTAAACTGTCTTAATTTGTGCATCATTATGTCTGTTGTTCTGTAAACTGCTGCATGTGTTGATCAGTAGCTATATGATTAACTATATGGGTTATTGATTGATTGTCCAAGTATTTGTATAGGAGACTGAGTGTGTGTGTGGCTGGCTGGGAGGTGTGTGACTCTGTGCAGATCAATGTGTACTTGTATCAATGATTGTATAAGAAAGTAAGTATGTGTTAGTATATGTTTGAAAATGTAAGGTGCTCTATGTTTAACTGTATAGACAAGAAAATGGAAGTGTGATTGATTCTTTACAGGACTGACTAGGTGTGTGAGTAACTCCATGGATGAGTGGCAGAGTGTAAGTGTCTGTATAGGTGTATGAGTGCATATGATAGTGTTGTAAAGATGAGTGATTGTATGTATGAATGATTGTATGGGTGAATGAGTGAATGTGTGTGTAGACGTAGGAATCAGTGAGTGCGTATGTAGTAACTAGTATTGGTGTGTCAATGGTTTCAAAAATTATACTCTGTATTTAACACTGGGTGAAACAGAGGTTATATTAAAACGTGAGGAGATGCATTGTATTGTCACATGAATGATATCATCAGTGATGTGGTCATTGATGTCAAATGAGATGTCATCAGTGATCTCATCAGTGATGTCATTTGAGATGTCATCAGTGATGTCATCAGTGATGTCACTGACCATGTCATGAATGATGTAATATGTGACATGATCAGCAGTGGATTGCGGGTGCGCGATATATAGTTAGTGCAACTAACTATATATGGAATTTCAATGGTTTTGTGTGAGTAAAATAAGGTTTTTTAAATGCTAATTCCTAACTATATATGGTGTATAACCTATGGTTTTTTCAGTGAATTTTCAAGGTTTTGTAAATGCTAATTCCTAACTATATATGGTCTATAACCTATGGTTTTTTCAGTGAATATATATATATGTATTATTTTTGGTGATATAATTTTTTTATTTATATTAAATATTTATTAATATTACATTTATTTAATAATTATTTCTAAGTTTATATTAAATATATTTATATATATTATTTTTAACTTAATTTTAAGACATTTAAAAAAATCGATATTTTTACAGTCTATATTTTTGTAAGTCGATATTTTCGACTCGATATTTTGTATGTCGATTTTTTTGATTTCGATATTCTGTCAGTGATTCCACGGATTACACGGTTGACACAGTTGACACGGTGTCTGTGCAACTAGCGCCATCAGGGGTGGCACTTACCGAATTACTTACCGAAGGAGCGGGAATGGCGACAGAGAAATTGCAGACGGTAGAAGGTTTGCAGGATTAGCTTGTGCGGAGGGATAGTACCGTTTCTATGACCACCTCTCTACAGTCTATGTTTTTAGCATTGTCTGCAGACATTAAGAATGGTTTTGATGCTTCCAAAGCTAACCAATTGGAGACAAGGAATTTTTGTGAATCCCTAGATAATAAGATCGATGGCCTGAATGCTAGAACCACGCTACTTGAAGAGACAGTTGCTAGCCTCTCGTTACATCTAGGGCAGGCCAAAGTGGATATCATTAAACTTAAGAGAGAGGACCTCACGATGGCCGAGAGGATGGAATCTTTGGAAAACAATGCCAGGCGCAGTAATATCCGTATTCTAAATGTCCCGGAGGGGAGTGAGGGGACAGACATTAAATGATATGCGATCTCTCTTCTAAAGGAATCACTGAGTTTGGCAGAGTCACCTGAGGATCGGGCCAATGATATCCAACTCATACACAGGGATCCTTTTAGGAAAAACCCTCAGAGATCTAAGCCACGGAAAATCCTTGTGAACTTCCATACTTATACACTTAAGGAAAGTATCCTGAATTCAGCTTTGAAGCAGAAATCATTGGCAGGGAAAGGGTTTAATTTTCAAATCAGATCTGATTTATCTAGGGTTACCCTTGAGAAGCAGTGGGAGCTGAGGAGGCGGTTAGATGCATTTAGAAGTGCTGGTGAAACAGCGCAACTTAAATTTCCAGCTGCTTTGAGAGTAATGCACAATAACAAAATGTTTAAAATCAGGTCCGTGCAGGAGGCAGATGAGCTGTTGCTCTCCTTGGGGGGTGCTAAGGGGGGTGCTAAGGGCTCCTCGGGTTGAGTACACCCTCCATATCGGCATTTTGAATTTTTGGCATTTCTCCTCCAATTTTTCTGTGTAAAAGGGATAGGGGATAGAGTAAAAAGTGAAGATGGGAGAAAATGAATTAAATAAGCATACAATGAAGAAAAAATAATCACATTTAGAGGATAACGGTGAAATGGAAAAAAAAAAAAGAAGGGGTAAAATAATATAAAACCATTGGGGAAATACAAAGAATCCTTCCCTTTTTGAATATTAGGGTTTGCCGTGAGCGTCCCAGTTAATTAAGGTTTTGTATAGGTTTAGCAACTTAATTTGTTCTGTATTTTTCCTTCCTGTCCATTTTTTCCTTCTTAGACAGCACAGTGGGAGTATTGGGTTGGGGCACTATCTTCTGGACTGGTTCCGGATAGATAGGGCAAGGGTTTCCCATGGGGGGGTTGTAGTTTGGGGCACAGGGGCAAGGGGGGTGGGGAGAAGTCTTAAAAAAAGACCTCATTTTCTGCATGAAACAGATTATTTGTTGGTCTAAGGTTACTTCTCGCATCCATGTAACATTACGAGTATGGCGGAGTTCTTTATTTTTCTTTTATGAGAGGTTTTGGGGTGGAAGAACTGAGCCCCCATGAGCGGTTTGAAAATTATCTCCCGGAATGTGAATGGCCTCCGCACCAGACCTAGGGCGGATAAAATTATGCAGTATTTATTAGATTCTGATGCGCAGGTCATCATTCTCCAGGAGTCACACTTAATGGAGAATGAAGTACTCTCCTTAGTAAAGAAGAGTAGATGGACCGATTTTTCTGTGTCAACGACGCAACCCACTAACACCAGAGGTGTGACAATAATTTTTAAAAAACCACTCAAAGTAAGGCTAATCTCGAAATTGGTTGACCCAGGTGGCAGATGGGTCATTGTGACAGTTTCTCTGGCCGGTGCACAAACCACGATTGTGGGTTATTATGGGCCCAATGTAGACGACCCTTCTGTATTAAAATCCATATTTTCACATCTATTATCGTTCCCTGAACCGAGTATTCTAACCGGGGACTTTAATATAGTCCTGGACCCGGTTCTGGACAAAACCCCTAATAGTCGACCTTTAGCTCTTTCCAAGACCAGGGTCTTTCTGCTTCGAAGCATGAAGCAATATGGTCTTATTGATATATGGAGGGACAGGGCAGGCAAAAAGCAGGGGGTCTCTTTTCAAAATCAGAAATACCATCACCAGTCTAGAATTGACTTTATGTTAATTAATCATAGATTGGCAGATTTTGTAAAGAATATTTGCTACCTCCCATCTCACCTATTGGACCATTCCGCAGTGTTCATGGAATTAAATGGGTTCCCCAAAGTTTCTAGATCCTGGGCATTTGACCGCTCACTTTTATCAGCAGCAGATGACATCTCTTTCCTTATTATGGAAACCCAATGTTTTATGCGGACCAATCAGGGCTCGGCCACTCCCGGTTTTGTCTGGGATGCCTTTAAGTCCTTTCTAAGAGGCCTCATTACTAACAAGGTCTCATACCGGAGGAAGCAATAGAGGGAAGAGGTAGCTTCTATAGAGGCTGAGATGTTGGAGACCCAGGATGAGATTGACCGTGCCTCACCCGGGATTTCTACACAAGCTCTCTGTAATAAGTTATTATCTTTAAAAGGTCAGCTGGGGTTGGTATTAAATCAACGACTGCTTGAGAAATGGGAGGCTAGTAAAATAGCCCATTTCCAATTTGGTGAAGGAGCAGGGAAACTCTTGGCCTGGAAAGCTAAAACCGACCAGGTCCGTAATAACACCGAGTCTATATCGTATAACAATGTATCCTATTCATTAGATGGCGACATTAGAAAAGTTTTTAAAGAATTCTTCCAATCCATCTATCAGGAAGATAACATTTTGGACCAGGCACATATTGATAGCTGGTTGACAGCAGTGTCTCTCCCTACTTTAACCTCGGGCAACAGGCCATGCTAGACAGCATCATTACCGAAGAGGAAGTTAAGGCCGCTATCCTTAACAGTAAACAAGGGAAGGCAGCTGGTCCCGACGGCCTCCCAGCCGAGATTTATAGGGCCCTGGAACAAGCAATTTTACCTTTTCTAACTTTCTTATTTAACCAAATCTTGCAGGATGGGATACCTCTGCTGGTTCCTGGGATAGTGCTTTGATTACTTTAATTTTAAAACCAGGGAAGTCAGCGGTGTCTTGTGGGTCATACAGACCTATTTCCATCTTGAACGTGGATTATAAGATCTTCGCCACGGTTCTGGCAAAGAGGTTGAGTATAGTAGCACCTGACATTTTACATCGCGACCAGAAGGGTTTTGTGAAAGGCCGTCAACTATATGACTTGACCTATGACTTGATAGGGGCCACTGATATGGCAACAACTGATTCCCTCCCCTTGGCAGTCTTGACACTCGATGCAACCAAGGCCTTCGACAGGGTGAATTGGGCATACCTGTTGGGGGTCTTGGTTAAGTTTAATATCGGGGACAGCTTTCATCGAGCAGTCAGACTTTTATACTCAAATCCATCAGCTAGGGTATTAGTGAATGGTGAGCTATCTGACCCCTTTTCCATTACAAGGGGAACGCATCAGGGTTGCCCCATTTCCCCTCTATTATTCGATCTTTACATAGAACCCTTTGCTCAGCTTTTGAGGGAAGAGGAATCTATTAAGTCATTTGTATACAAAGGTTGGGAGAGAAATGTGGCGCTGTACGCCGATGATATTTTGATACTTTCCTCAACATACGTACAGCCTTTCCAGCAGCTATTAAGTTGGCTCTAGAGTTCGGGAAAGTATCTGGATATGAGGTCAATGCCTCAAAAACCGAGGTAATGGTTTGGAATGACGCAGATTGTGGCACTGAGGTTCAGCTT
The DNA here is from genome assembly GCF_964261635.1 of Lissotriton helveticus. Lineage (NCBI taxonomy): Eukaryota > Metazoa > Chordata > Amphibia > Caudata > Salamandridae > Lissotriton > Lissotriton helveticus. Next base: position 102,098,067 of record NC_136060.1, read on the forward strand.
TCTTCAAATTTGCGCTATCTGGGTTTGAATATTGTAATGACATCAACAAAATTGCCACAACTAATTTCCCTGCTGTCGCGAAGGAATGCCGGAAACTAATGCAAGCTTGGTCACATCTTCCTTTGTCTTTGGTAGGGCGGATTAATTTAGTCAAGATGACAATCTTACCTAAAGTTTCTTTTTTATTCAGTACTATTCCTCTCTTTTTTGATCCACTATTAATATCTAAGTTACAAGGAGATATAACGTCTTTTATTTGGGATAAACATGTTCCAAGGATTGCATGGAAGAAGCTCAGACGTCGCAGGGAGAAGGGAGGCCTAGCAGCTCCTGATTTTCAAATCTACGCGTGGGTGTTCCAATTATCTCATTCTCGAATGTTGTTAAAAATGCCCACAGATTATGGGGTTGGAAGTATGTTCTCAGCCTTGCTCAAAGGTGAGGGAGTAGCTCAGTCTGGTTTTTTGTTTAAATTCGGAGATCTGAAGTTCTTTAAAACAATTAAACTAAAGGTATTACAGGGGATGGCAAGAGTGTGGGCTAAGGTGAGGACCTCAATAAAGCTTGGTTACTTTTCTGATAGGGCCCCCCTGTGGGGATCACATGGGAATCGTGAGTGGCTGGAAGATAGTTTAGCCGCCCCTTTGCGGGAAGCAGGGCTGGAAATATGGGGTGATATATTTGTGGAAGGATGTCTGATGCCATGGGAAACCTTAAAAGGGAAGATAGGTGTACAACCTTTACAACGCAACTTTTACCACGCAGTGCCTTTACGACGCAACTTTTACAACGCAAACCATTACAACGCATTGCGCTGGGGGGCGCTCTAGGATAGGGAATGTATTTAATATACTATCCAACACCTTCCCTACTATCCACGGGGGCTGGAGTTGGAATAGTAAATTCAATAAATCACTATCCAGCGCCTAAAAGCACTATGCGTTGTAATGGTATTCGTTGTAAATACCGCGTTGTAAAGGCATGCGATGTAAAAGTATGCGTTGTAACGTCATACATCCGGGAAGATAGGATCAAACCTTTCCAAATTAAAGTATATTCAGATTGCTAGCTGGGCACACTCCTTTTCCTCAAAAGCTCCATCTCGACACTCAGCTCCACTCGGGGGTGGTGGTAATCAGCTCGAGACTCTCCTTTTGGATAAACCACCTGGCAAAAAGGAGATATTGTTATGGTACAACCTGATACAAGAGGAGTCTGACGGGAATTTCTACTACCTGAGTTGTTGTGGGGCCCTTCCCTCGCTTGTTGTAATCTACAGGACCGGTGGTCTGCATCATTTAAGGTTTTGTGGGATGTTGTAAAGCCCGCATGGTTGCGCAGGAACCACCTATACACACTTCACAGAGCATACTATTCGCCACAGAGATTAGCAAAATTTGTTCAGGGATCCACTGTAGCGTGCGCCAGATGTGGCTTGATAGCGGCTTGTGATGCCCACATGTTTTTTGAAAGCCCCGGAATATCAGCCTTTTGGGACTCTATCAGCAATTTACTAACATCATCTTTGGGTCTTCAAATTTCGATTGATCTCCCCCTTGCAATTTTTGGGGTAACTGATGGAGCTCGGAGCCCGGCAAACAACCTTCTCTTTTACTCCATCTTATTGGCTAGAATGGGGATCTGTAAAAAGTGGAAGGACCACCATCCACCTACACTCTTAGACTGGCGAGCTTCGGTCCTACAAGTATCAAAGCTTGACCTGGCGAGGACTGGGAACAAAAACAAGAGAGCTTTTTGGCATTTGCTTAATTGGAATTAACTGACCGGGGTTTTTTTTTGTGTTTCCCTCCCCACCCCCCTGGTCCAATGATTAAGCTGCTGTGGTCTATTGCCCCTGTTCTTGTCCATACTAGGGTTGACACCCCAAGTATGATAAAAAACAACAAGAAAACCTAGGTGTCTCTACAGGAAAATATCATGGAAATTCCCTATTTACTACCCTGACGTCTAAAAAAGTACATCAAGATATGTCAAGACTAGATAGTTCTGACAAAAGACAAGAAGTTTTTAACAGAGGCCCACTTGTGATTATAGATCAAAACTCTTATAGGATTCCCATCAAAGACTTGTAATGATCAATGTTATCATTTGGTCATCCTTAGGGTCGTGTGTCTCTGGATCATTGAGACATTGATCGTACCCTATGATTGACTAGGGTTCCGACCAATAATCACTGCTGGACCATGTGATATTGATATGATGGAATCAAGTGCAGTGCAAAAAATAATAGAAAGTGGTGAGTTAAAATAGGATAGTGGACTAAAAAATGGGAACTTTTTATTAAGGGGAGTGGTCCCTTCCTGTTAAAAACCAAGAACAGCGCAAGAAATAGCAGTTTAACCAAATATCTGCATAGGGGCCAACATGTTTCAGCCTAATGGGAAAAGGGGACCCAGGCTTTCTTCAGGGCCTCTGTTCTTATTGATAATGCTACTGCATGTAGTGCGAAGAAATGTGCCAACACAAAATATAATTATTCAAAAGTGAATTTAGATCTATAACAGTAAAGGATATATTTCCGTAGTCTGTTAGATCTCCTTGGTGCCACCTGGTGTATTTGTTTTACATCCAGTGTGCCCAGGGATCGGACCTCAAGTATGATGGCAGCACTGTCCATATTTATTTGGTTTCGCTATGCAGGTCTTGGAATATGCCTTTTTTCTTGCTGAAGGGTGTCGGAGTTGGAACATAGTATATCCCAATACTGAGACAGCGAGAAGGCCTTGTTAGAGCTTTGCATATGGAACCATGGTGGAAAATGAGGACTAAAAAAAAAAAGTATAAATGAACATGAATCAAACATCAGGAATAAGACAGAAAAATCGAACGTTGCTTGTCACTTCATGGAAAAATCACACACAGTCAGTCAATTGCGTTTTGTAATCTTGGAAGAGGTACAGAACATTGACGGAATGGACATGAATCAACAGCTATGAAAAAGGGAGAACTTTTGGATTTATTTCCTCGAGACCCTCAAACCTCAGGGAATGAATGACAGGGTAGAATTTAGTTGCTATCTATAAATAATTTTGGACGCTTTGGGATCCCCTCAGTAGAAGGTTCTGTTTATATATGTTGAAAGCTTAATACATTTTTTACCAACTTAGGTCACTATATTATGCAAGAGAGTATATTGTATATATAGCTATTTCTAACAGATTTTTGTAATAGGCGATGCTTATGATAGAAGGGTATCACCTATCTATTTAATTCATGGACTTTTTTTAATTTATGCACCTTTTTCACGCAACTCTTAGCACTTTTATTTAAATACTAGAGTAATATAGCTTTGGCAGCACCAAGATGGCGCCCATGACTCGAGTCCTTTGTTTATGTCAATTATACACGCATGCACGTCATTGTCGTCATCAGACGCTTTCCCCACACGCTTGTATACAAGCCAGTACCGGAAAGGTTTACCGTTAACTAAACGAAGCAAGATTAGATGGGAACACGCTGCTAACCGCGCGATAAAGTAAGTTGAACATTGGGGATTTTTAATTTAAAAGGGGCACTGTGGAGTTCACGAAACCTTGTTGATCGGGTTTTATGTTCATTTTAGGACACGAAACTGGATACACAGCTATTTTAAAAGGGGAGCACATCCGCATATCAGTAGCACGTTAACTGATTTAAGACCTCACTGTATCACGATATTAATAGAGTTAGAGGCACTTACGCATATAATCAAGTGAATAGCTCATACACCCTAATGAAGTAGACTCGTATATAGTCTATACTCTCGAGATAACCAGCCACGTGTTTAAATGGCCGTATTTTTGTTTTTGTTGTGTAGAATAATTCCCTGATGAAGGCTTATGATTAAAGCCGGAATGCATTGGATACACAGTGAATAAGGATTTATATTGCAGAATATAAAGGAGCAAAGCAATTGTAAATAAAAGTAATAAATACTTTTATGTTTAAAGACAACAAAGGAGTGTTGTGAAGCATATTTGACAAAGTAGAATAATTTGTACAAACCCTAATATATAGAGACATAGGAAGAGTCCGTAGGACGGCACCCCAATTGTAGGGGTACGCAGTTTATCATGTTTTGAAGGTGTATGACAGATTACGCGCTCCGGAGCACGCCATAACTGGTAAAACTCTGTTCAAACTTTATAGTTGTGCCAGTGGAACAAACAATAATTTCTTGTCATTTGGCCATCACCAAGTAAAGTGCCTTGAATTGTTTTGATCCTATTAAAACCTTGAATTCCCTCATCTTCAGAATTACAAATAAAGTGCTTCATCTGCGCTTCACTACCTGCATATATATTTTTAAATATTTGTATTGCTTATTTAGAGGTATTTTCATTTTTTTGTGGTTAGACAAAAAAGACATCCTGCAGCTTTTCCTTTCACAGCAGAAATATTGCCATATTGTTCACTTGACAAAATCCTCTCAAGTTGCAATCAGAGGAAAAAAGCAACACCATACACCATTTTCCAAGAATAAGAAGCACTTCATCAGAATACATAGCCTGGCCATTTACTTGTTTTTGAACGCACAGCAAATGTGCAACTGTATTTTTATTGCTCAATCACCCTTGGAACTCCAGCACAATTATTTTGGGGGGGCTGCAGCAACCTTACCTAAGTAAAAAGAAACAAAAAACAGAAAACATACCAGAGTAAAACATAAACAACAACAGAAAGAAAACATGAAAAACAGTCAAAAGCTGCTCATGTTAAATATCAGATAGGTAGAGAAACAAAAATCACACATAATCCAACTTCCGTGTTGGAACACATTTCCTGTGTTTGATTTCTGCAATTTGCTTCTTTGTACAATGTCCATACGAGGATTCCTTCCAATGGTGTTTGTACAACGGGGCAGATTTACAAGCCCCCTGCGCCACCAGTTTCTGTGATGTACTGGTGGCGTATTTTACTGCTCCATATTTACAAGGACAGGAAAAGCCACCCTGCGTAGCTTTTCCTGTGCTTGTAAATATGGCCCCTTTACAAGCAGCAATTTTAGTGAAAGTGGCGTTCCATGGTTGTTACTGTGGGTGTTTCCATGCAACACCCATGGAACCAGACACATTTCCAGGTTTACAAGGAATTGTAAATCTGGAAATGCGTCTGAATGCTACGCCTCCTGCTACGCCTCCCAGGGGAGGCATAGGTAGGCGCTACGAGGAGAAACGTTATCATGAGAAATGTTTTCATTTCTCCTCGTTTATCCGCTTTCAACGTGTGATGCATTCTACAGCAGTCATTGAAAGAGGAAAATGCATGTAGTGCAGTGGTGGCTCGCAGAGGGACTACTGCAGGGCGGTGAGGCGGGTCAGGGGAGGGGCAGGGTAGGGGGTAGTGGACTCCGAACTACGGCGGAATGAGTATTATGTAATGATGATTTGATCAAAGGCCTAAAACGCCTATGGCACCTTTGCTACACATGATCTTATGAGGTTGATATAAGAAAACGTTTTGGTTTTATGTTTAAGGTGATTAATATCCTGAACCCTAAAAAACGAAGTTGTTGTAAATAATTCCAGTCTAGGCAAAAAGTTATGCATAGACTTTTTGAAACTTTACATTTTCTTGCCCTATCCCTTTAGTGCCTGCAGCCTGTCCCTAGGTCACATGAGTAGGTTAGTTGGTGTTTGTTTATTCCTCTGAGAAAGCCACACAATAGAGGGTTGGATGTTGGCCAGAAGGGCCATCATAGCTTGATGGGGCAGAGCTATCACTTACCACACTTGCACTTCAAAGGCACTGGCCCAGCTCACACACAATGGACTTCACACTAGCCGAGTGTGCCCTCAGACAGAATGGGACCAAGGGCAGGGAGGCAGGAACTTCCAGACAGTTCTATAGGAGGAAAACCTCAGAAGCATCTCCCATTTCAAAGTGGGTATTAGTATAACAAGCATTGGTAATGCATTGTTTCACCTATGTGATGAATAATGAGCTGGGTCGAAGTCCGGTACCATGGAACGAAGGAAAGAGCTTCCTGAAAAGCATCACAGAGGAGAGAGGATGTGGGCAGCAGCCAGAGCTGCTCACTCGAGAGCTGGGGATCCCGGTTTCAGTCACGACAGCGCAACATCCTGTGATTCTGGGCAACTCTCTTAATTTCATCGGATAAAATGTGCTATATAAATCAGCTGCAAGATGAAAGAGGAAAAGCTTTATGAGAAAACATTTCCACTAAAGCGTATGTTAACGGTCATTTGGCCATGGAAAACTGATGAGAGAAGCAGATGAGGAACAAGCATTGGTAAATACAGGGAAATATGCTACAGCCAAAAGAAATGGAAGAAAAGTAAGTGACAAGCACATGAACCAATGAAAAGCCAGGAAAGAGAGAGGGGGTGTGATGTAAAACCCTATTAACTTTATATTAAAAACAGTAGATTTCACAAGCACAGCGATCCTGGACCTGTAGATTCTGAACCTGCTGCACTGGACCTGCCGGGACCAGCAACTTGACCTGCCAGAGCTGGCCTCTGCAGGAGTGAGTTCCTCATCCGCAAGAGGTGCCCTCAGGTCTTGAACCCTTGTTGTGGCATCAGTTGAACTCCCAAAAGAAAGGGCAAAATACTGAATTTTTGGGCTTCCTACGGCCATCAATGGGCCCGTTCACACCAAGATCCCACCATTCACACTGACCGCCAATGCGAAGCTCTTGTGAACCCGAATCTACATGCTACAGCAGCCACCAGCAATGACCTGTAACGCAAGATCTGCACTTCGGGCTACAGCATCGACAGCTCGCAGTGACTGCCAATGCAAATCTCCAGCAACAGCTATCCGTGACACCAGCCAGGATCTTTTTGCTACAGCGACAACCATCTGCGACACCTGGCTTGCTCTTCCAGCTACAGCAACAACCATCCGTGATGCTCTCCCTGCTCCTTGTGGCATGCTCCACCATGAACACACTTATTAGCACTGGTCTTTAAAAGGTAACTTTTCCAGCAGGACTAACCTGATCCTTGTATTAGGCCCATGTTCCGTTGAGGTTGGCCATAGCTTATGACTTTCACCCAGTCTCCCACGACCAGATAACCACAAGTGGTACTTTCTGCTTTTAGGTGCTATATTTACTTTTATTCTGATCATTTGCACATCTTCGGTTCTTCTGATTTTTGTCATTTTGGAGTTACATCATTTATTACATTTTACTTTATTTTTCTAAATTGGTGTGGGACATTTCTTCTTTTGTGTTTTCCCTTCATTGCTGTTTGTGTGCTGCATAGATACTTTACACATTGCCTCTAAGTTATTCCTAACTGTTTTTGTGCCAAGCTACCAAAGGGTTGAGCACAGGTTAATTCAGTGACTTTTGTGCTTCACTTTGTCAAAGATTGTGGCTATTGCTTGAGTAGATTTTCATCCCCCTCATCCAATAACCATTTTCTCACAGTGACAATAACATTATAGCCAATGTTTGCCATGGAAATGTTCAATGTGCTCCTGGCACATTAACCTTAAATTCAGTTGTGTGTGCTGGTGTATTTGCTGAAATACTAAATGAGTAGAGAAGTTTATAAAATGCAAAACTCCCCACAAAATCACTATTTCAAACACAGTTTAGTTGAGTGATTTGCCCAGCACCACATACATTTAAATCAACTAATGAAGTCCTGAAAAGAACCCAGTTCCCCGTGTTTTAAGGCAGCTGTGTAGCTGCTAAGCTACATCTTGTTACACTCACTTTCTAGGCTCGAGTCACAAAACCATCCAAAACGTGCATTGGCAAACAAATAAGTCAGGCCTTGAATGCCTAGAACATTTTTGTTGAGAAGGCTAATTGTTTATTCCAAGGTCACCAACACTATTGGAAAAAAAAAATATGGTCTTCTTTATGCACAATCAAGTGTTAGAAACAAATCCATTAAAAAAAACACCTATAACATATCTGCTATTTACAACTATTAAACATGGCAATGGCAAGGTATGTAGCTATGTATCAACAATACCTAGAAAAATAATTTTTATGTGTGCAGATTAATTTTATAACACAACATCATTGATGCTTAAAATTAGCCCAGTCCACCCATTTTGTATAAGGGAAGAATGTAGATATTATTCACTGACAAACGATACTTACTATCATACCACAGATGGCATTAGTCCCAAATTCAATCCCTCGATACCAGATGAGGTTGCAGGGTGAGTGGGAGACTTGAGAAAAAGATATGGGGGAAAAAATAAAAATAGTCCGTAAGTGTTTGCTTCCTCTACAATACTAAACACATGTTCACAAATATGATGCACATTCTGATTTTGAATATGAACAGCCTTAAGAATCCCAGGAAATGTAGAGCATTATAGTAGTATTTAAAAGGTACTCAGGCAAAGATTATAAAAGTGGAAGAAACACATATTGCATATTGCATATTTAAGGGTTTTCTGAAGAGCTACAATCTGCAATGATTCGTGGTCTCCGATAGTGAGATAAGATGGTCGATGCACAGTGCTTTTCTGGGAACAAACTAAAAACTCTGCTATCTTCACCCAGAGGGGTCTTTGTCTCAAACTGAGGCTCGAAGTCCAAATTCATTAGCAGTGCATCAATGCTGAAGCAGATTCTCTTCCCATAGTAACGACAGAAAGAAATAGATTGCAAAACCACAAAGGTTCATTGCCAGATTTGTTCCAAAAAATAGAACCCAGTACAGATGAGTGTGAAAAAGAGAAACTTTCCTCTGGCAGGAAAACCATTAGTTTTTCTTGTGAAACCCTCACCCAACAGGGTTTCCCATTGGTGGCATGCTTCATCATTGGGTTCCTCCCGATCCACTGCAGATCGGCACGTGCTACGACCTGCGACTTACGTGAAAGCACTTATTGATATTTTTATACATTGATAAAGGAGTTGTTCTAAGAAGGGTAAAGGAGTGGGGATGATGGTATGTGGTTTAAAAATACCTCGCTAGTAGGTATCCCTTAGTTTATTTAAACCTCTAGTCGGCACGATTAAAAATTAAGGGGGAGTTCTTTAGGAAGAGAGATTATTATGGATCTATTTCCCAAAGGGTCAACATGTCTAGAGCCGTGGCCCTAATTGGCTCTTCTTCAGGACCCAGGGAAACCTTGGGGCATATTATCTAGATGTGCTTTACATAACGCACATCGCACATTTCCATATCGCCGGCTATCGCCTGATTTTTTTCGCCGTGTTAGCGCGTAATTATCAATGCGCAACACGTAGGCGAAATTAAATCCGGTGATAGTCGGCGATATGGAACATTAGCGCATGAAAACAAACATTGTTTTCACGTGCTAATGTGTGCCTTGATAATAGGGGGGGGTGGATTCAGCGTTATGATCCACACCCCCATGTTATCAATGCCTTAACACCTGGTCAGTTGCAAAAAACAACCGGTCCTTGGATGCTTGATTCCGGTCTGGGAAAGACATGGCTTGGTAGTTCGGACTGGACTGTTCCCATGAGGCACAGGGTCAGAGCTGATTTGCATATAGCCAGTGTCTAACCCAGGGTGGTGTGGAGTGCAAAAAAACGATGGATTTAGGCCCAGATCCCTGTACTGGGGTGAATGTATGACATTGTTCTACATTCTGTCCATCAACTGTGTTTTTTGCAATTTTCACCCCGAGTGGGCTGGGTATGCTCAGACGTGAGTCCCAGGCTCTCCACACCACTGGAGTCAAGCTATCCAGGCTGATGAAGGCTGATAGCCAGAAACCGGTCCTTGGATGCTTGATTCCGGTCTGGGAAAGACATGGCTTGGTAGTTCGGACTGGACTGTTCCCATGAGGCACAGGGTCAGAGCTGATTTGCATATAGCCAGTGTCTAACCCAGGGTGGTGTGGAGTGCAAAAAAACGATGGATTTAGGCCCAGATCCCTGTACTGGGGTGAATGTATGACATTGTTCTACATTCTGTCCATCAACTGTCTTTTTTGCAATTTTCACCCCGAGTGGGCTGGGTATGCTCAGACGTGAGTCCCAGGCTCTCCACACCACTGGAGTCAAGCTATCCAGGCTGATGAAGGCTGATAGCCAGAAACCGGTACTTGGATGCTTGATTCCGGTCTGGGAAAGACATGGTTTGGTAGTTCGGACTGGACTGTTCCCATGAGGCACAGGGTCAGAGCTGATTTGCATATAGCCAGTGTCTAACCCAGGGTGGTGTGGAGTGCAAAAAAACGATGGATTTAGGCCCAGATCCCTGTACTGGGGTGAATGTATGACATTGTTCTACATTCTGTCCATCAACTGTGTTTTTTGCAATTAACACCTGGTCAGAGCAGGCATTGGGAGACCTGCGATAAACGAGTTTATCGCAGGTCTTCTTCTCCCAACGCCTGCCTTGGTAATAGGGTGTTCCCACCTCCAACCACATTTTACATGTGGTTGGACGTGGGAACGCCCACTTTGCATGTCATTAGCGATGTTTCTCGTTGACATGCAAAGTGGGCTTGAGGCAGGCATTAGCATGCCCTTGTTAATAGGGCGCTGGAATTATCTCCGCTTTCTCCGCACAACTCGCCGAAAAAGCGGCGATACTTCAGCTTGCTAATATGCCCCCTAGTTCCCTGGTACCACTCCTGTTAAATCACAATGGAGGCATACCAAATCATGCAGAAAAAATGTATCTATACAGTCACCACCTATTCGGTATTCATAGTTTGATAATCTGTAGGGTATAAAAGAGTTAGGTGTAGCAGCTCCTGCAATGTCTACAAAATTGGTTCCCTTCTATCCTTAAAGTGTTTATCTATGCACATTTAAGTGGTGGTGAAACATAAAACAAAAAACGTGATTTGTGAGTATAATTAAATGGTGCAAAAAACACTGTTTGTGACACACTTACATATAAATATATACACATGTAATCCTACTATGCTGGGTGTGTATACAGACAAACATAAACAAACATAAACTCAGATACATTTAAGATGCAGCACTGTTGCATCATTGTTCTTCCGAGGAAAGAGGAACAAGTATATAAGGAAGATCTTAGATATGTTTGAGAGATAAGAGCTTGAGTCGTGGAGGTATGGAAATAAGCGTGGGTGATTCGATTCATTTGCTTAACATATCATATTTTAGTATTTATGCTAGGCTGGAATAGCATATATGAAATGCCCTCGTGAGGGGTAATACAAGAATGATGGAAGAGTTTTCTGTTACTGTCCCTAAAGACCCAATGGCTTGGTCATTAAGGGTATGTTATCTATCAAATTATGGATGTTAATGTGCTTCATCTTTCGAACTGGCCCCGAGGAATATTATCATTCGAACCATGGGTATGTATTTTAAGTTTGAAAACCTGTCTTTGTTCCCTTTCAAAAAGGTAAGATTCTGCATTTGTTGTGTTTTGGATGACCCACTGATAGTCTTGTGCTGTGTGTTTCATTTCTATGTTGTGGGTTGACATATTTGTGGTTGCGTGGCCACACCTTAGATTACTGCGATGCTCCCCAATTCTGACTTTGACCTTGCATGTTGCCATACCTACGTAGTGTAGGTTACACTGGCATGTTATTAGGTACACCACTTGTTGGGTATTGCAGTTAGTTAGTTTCCTTAGTTCCCTGGTCATGTTGTTGTTGACAGTTATCATCTTCGAAGGTTTTGTCACATTGTAGATGCTGCAGGTGCCACAAGGATAGTGGCCCTTGGTAGGTAATATGGTGCCCTGTGTGTTTATTGTTTAATTTTATTGTCTTCGAGAGCGTGTGTGCTTGAACCTGAAATATTAGATCCCGTGACCGAGCCCTCGGTGTCGGTGGTGTACCCAGGGTTTTTACCAGAGAGGACATAATCGTATTTAATGTAGGAGACACTAGTTTGTGAGAGAACGTATTAGCATCTTTCTTGTACTTCTGGAATTTCATCTGTTTTAAGGTTGCTTCGAAATCGGCCATGGTCTGGTGCAGTTCTTCTAATCTCTTTTTCAGGTCAGTTATAGATTGATAAGACTTCAGGTGGACTTCTATTGTGTGTAGTTAAGTTTTAAACTCTTGTGAGAGGCGGGCAGCTATTTTTATAATTAAAACTAACCAGTCCCTTGTGCAATGCCAGGAAATAAATGACCAATCTTTCTTGAACACCTTATCCTGCTGGAAATTTAAGGGCTTATGTATACTATGAGGCCCTGGGGGCGCATTAACCCTTAGGTACTTGGTCATTATTAGGCCATGAATCATAGTTTTGATATGGTTTCTTTTTAACTCTGTTAATTCGTCCCAGTTAGTGTTCTCTGCACCCTTATCAGGAGAAGCTGTATCCCCAAAAGTGGAAACTGTGGCTAGAATTTTCTCATCTGAGAAAGTCAGGCCAGAAACCTCTGCCATGGTATTGCTAATGGTGGTTGTGTGTATGTGGACTTATTGTTCATGTGATGAAGAAATATGTATGCCTATACATGTACCAAACAGAACAAAAGAGGGGAGTATGGAGGTACACTGGGTTTGGCATCCTTTACATACAATAGTTCCAAAAAACAGAAACCCAGTACAGTTAAGTGTGAAAAAAGAGAAGACAGATTAGTAAAGTTACTTCGCAAATCAAATCAATAAGTAAAATCAGTATTCACCTAGATACAGCATACGTTAATATATTCCAAGCAGTTCAGTTAGTTATGCAGAGATTTCATTATTTTAAAGCAAACATATGCATAATCGATGCAAAGACTTGTTTCAATGAAGGAAACTCCCTAATTTTAAGCTAAGGTTGTCAGCAGGGCAGGGAAATTTAGAAGCAGGTGACAACTGAAATAGAATTAAAAGAATAGTACAATGCTAACTTCTCTCACCGTGATCTTCACAATAGCATACAAAGGAATACTGCCTCCTCAGCTTTCTCAACCACTGCAGGTGTTGAAGCTTCGTTCAAACCAGACTAATCTCTATACTGCGACCTTCAGAAAAGTAAGCTAGCAAAGAAAAATATTTTAAATGAGCACACACTGACTTTGCGATCTGGAACATAAAAGTATAATGCACAGCAAGCAGAATTGAAACGTTTATTTAAAAATGGAGTGAAATACCTTGGCCCACTAACATCAACTGTGAGTGTGCATTAGCTAACAAAGGGGGGAGAAGCAAGATGGCAGACTGAAGCCGCCACGGAGGGCAGCAATGGAGGTCCCTCTCTCACCAGCATAAAAAAGGCTGAAGAAAGATAACGCTATCTGTGTCTACACCCCGCAAGAAAACAAAGCGACCTCTGGACATCGAAACCATCGAACCATCGAAACCATTAGCAGGAGCGAGGGCTGCTGAAGCGACGAAAAGGAGGCGGTAAATGGCAATAAACAGCGAGTGAATTGATTTCGGCTCAGATTGAAGTGAAAAGGTGGATGTGGTTCGCACTCGGTTGTTGCTAGGAGCTGAATCCTGATAGTAGTAAAACGCTTTCCTACCTGCGGACATTGGTTGCAAATATTTTGGTTCGGACTGGGTGAAAAGGTGGATGTGGCAGCCAAACGGGGCTCGTATTTGGTGGCTGCTACGAGCTGTACGGCTGCCTGCGGTGAAAATCTCGGGCTGACCGGTGCTCAATTGGCCATGGCTACTGATTTCTGTCATTCCCGCCATACCACAGAGCCCGAAGGAGGTTGGAACCCAGGCTCTGTTACAATGAGAGATGGCGCCTAAGAATCCGGCAAGGTCTACGCGTGATGGCAAGATCACTGTTCATGGTGAAACGAATATTAATGGGGCGGAAGATGCCACGCAGGAGAAAATTGGTCAGACCGCTAATAATCTCTCTACTCGTACTCCGCATCTTAGGGAGGGTCTGAGAATACTGGTGGTAAAAACGGAAAAGAGAAAGAGCAGAAGACAACTAATCGGAACAATGTTACAGCGACCCCAATTATAGTAACACAGCTGGGCAACATAGGTTCAGTACAGGGCAACAATGATTCCTGCCACAATGGAGCTTCAGCTCCAGCTCCAGGTAAGGAAACAGAAGAAACAAATGAAATGCTGATCAAGGATCCAAGGGCAATAAATTATAAAGTGGCATTGGCAGCAGAGCTCACGGGTAACGAATACATAACTTCCCTGGATTTCCCCAGGGTGACTGATGCAGCTAATCAATCGGATCTGCCAGACACACTACCGAACATGTTGGACTCGTTAAATCTTGGGCTACTCTTTCCTAATGTAGGGGCGGACTCGATTACAGAGCTGTGGGGCAAAGATGTGTGCTACTATAGACAGCATAACTGAAAATACAGATGTATGTTTGGACTTCGGCTCTAATGACGAATTTGAGGAGTTGGAAGAGACTACAACTAGAACCCCCACAGGAATGAGTAAAGGCTCTGCAGGGAAGAAAGGCAGAGGGAAATTCAAGAACAAAGCCAAAAAAACGGTCTACGTGCAATCTGCTGTAAAAACTAAAGCTATCGCCGATAATAGCCCTCTGTGGAAATGGGTGCAAGCAAAAGGAGGTATAAAGACAATAGCACTTCGGCTATCAGGCACCAGCCCATTAGAGGGGGGACTCACGAATGTCCATACAGTAGTAACAACGGTAACAACGATATCTGATAGCCCTAAGCTGGACCTGCCTGCTATATCTTCTGCCAATGGTTCGGCTCACAATAGGGATAGCCAGAATGGGGGTCTGAGTCAGTTGTCCGCTCAACCGTGGGCTGAGAATGGGGCTAGCCAAGAGGATGCATCACTTGGCCTGATAGTTCAGCTTCTTAGCGAGCAGAGACATGAATCACAGCAACACTATTTACAGGTACGCGAAGGTAATGACAAGATGCAATGTTCTTTAAATGAGCTGGCAGGCAAATTAGGAGGCCTGACGCAAGAGATGGCAGAGCTTCAACAAAGGGTGGTGGGTACTGAAGAACTATCCCCTCGCACAGAGGTCTGTGTAAACAAACATGAAGCTCAGATTGCAAATCTTCAAGCCAAGTTAGAGGAAATGGAAAATCGACAACAAAGACAAATCCTTTGACTTTTTGGTATTCCAGAAGGGGTGGAGGGAAGAGATCCAAGAGCGTACATGGTTTAACTATTCCAAAAGGTGTTTCCAGATCTCTCTGATTGGGACTGGGACTCACAACTGCAAAGGGTTCATAGATTACCATTAGGATAACGGAATAAGGGTAGCCAATATCCTCGGCCGTTTTTTGATTTATATGGGGAATTTTATGCTAAGGAAGGCAGTATCATTGACGGCTCGCCTCAATAATCCAGTCACAACAGAATCTGTAACTTTCTTTGTCAGGTCTGATCTAAGTAAAAGTACTATGGAGAAACGTTGGAAATTGCAACAGTATATTGATCCAATTAAGACTCTTGGGGGACAAGCATTTCTTCAAGAACTAGCGCTGCTAAAAGTACTTAAGAATGGTCGTACATACTTTTTCACAGACGATCAGGATGCTGAAAAGTTGCTAGTCAAATGGCGGGGGGGAGATACAGAGGACATAGTAGAATAATCATATAGATGCCTGTTATTGGCAACTTGCTACTGATTAAGTGGTATAAGAATATATAGTACTTTAATTTAATTTGTCAAGGGGGGTTTTGTCTTGTTTTTGCTACCTTATGAAGAATATGTATATACTTATGAAGAATATGTATAGCGTTATTTAAGGGACTAGTATGTTGAGAATCTGGAGGAGAGGGGCCACCATGGCTGTGTCTCTTTTGGCTGCCTAAACCAACAGCAGCTGGTTAGACAGAGGAATCCTCCTCTATGGAGAAGGGGGTGGTGTGTGGGGGTTGCTGTGGGGTGATGGTTGGGGTGTGGGGGTTCTATGGGGAGGGGTAAAAATAAGTAAAAATGACACAAGGGAAATGTATAGCGAGAAAACCAGTGGCAAGAACTTTTTCCTTTGTTATCTTTTTCTTTTTTTCTTAATGTATAAGGGAGTGGGATGGGCAGGTAGGAAGAGGGGGGGACCTTCTCGGAATGGATAGAATAAGGTGTTAGCTTGGCATGTTGCCGGACTGAATAGCAGGAACAAACAAAGACTGGTCTTCGAAGAACTATGGATGTACAATCCACACATAGTTTTACTTTCGGAAACAAATATCCCATATAAAGATTGCAATTTATTAAAACAGCTAGGCCATGATGTAGCTGTCAGTTCTGAGTTAAATGCTTCAATACGAGGCGTTGCAATCTTACAGCATAAACAATTCAAAGCCGAGATTATTAAGACCTACTCAGATAAAAATGGTAGATGTGCCATCGTTCAGTTTTTTGTTTAGGGCAGTAAACACACGTTTTGTGTGGTGTGTGGCTCAAACATAGATGATCCTATGGTTATTGATAAGGTTAACATGGAATTACTGGGTTGGGAGGGTAAGCGGTTGGTAATAGGAGATTTTAACTGCATTATGAATTATGATATTGACACTACTAGACGGGGGCATTTTTAAGAGGATGTTTACCTTACGTATTAATAACGCTTTTTTTAAAACATTTAGAGGGTGTATTAAGTATCTTCATTTGGAGCTATAAAAGCGCATCGTGCAATTGAGACATTGAAACTTTCATTCAGCCAAGGGGGCCTTGACTTTCCAGATTTCAAAGCGTATTACTGGTCGGCTTTTTTAGGACGCATTCGTAGTTTACTAAATCCTAGCAATAACCCTTTATTTTATTATGTATTTATGTTGGGAGCAGAATCCAAATGTTTTTGTACCGCGTCAATGACCAGAATTACTTTAAGCGGGTCAAATTTAAGACGCACGGGACATAGCATTTATCTGGAGGGCTATCATCAATAAATATAAAATACTGATGTATCATCCCAAACTTCCCTCATGGGATAATCCAGCTCATCCAGGTATTTCCCATGAGGTGGGTGGGAGACAGTGGGTTAATTTGGGTATTAAAAGTTTAGGGGATTTATATGATTCCACCGGGTTTTCAACATTTGACAGACTGAAACTTCTTTATAGTGTTACAGAGGGCATGCGGTTAAAATATTATCAAATCCGCGACTATTTCATACGCAGCATGAAACTCGTAAAACCATCAGATTCTGATATATGGGACTGTATATATGTAGCTAAAGATAAATCATTGATCAGTGTCGGATATAAAGGTTTTCATTCCCGTAAAGAAAATGACTGTGGGAGATTAGCTGCACAGTGGAGTCAGAAGATGGGGTTTACTATAAATGCTAACACTATTTCATTTGCACTCAGTAGTATCTGTTAGTCAGTACATTCCTCTAAGTTGAAGCTACAATCATATAGAACCATTTGCTTACTGAATTACACCCTTGAACGGATAGCAAAATGGTCACTAGGTAACTCTACTAGTGATTGGACTAAATGCTCAAAATGCGACCTATTTGCAGCTGACCTGCTACATATGTTTTTTCAATGTCCATCATTTACAAAGTTCTGGCGAGGAGTCGAAACAACTATGTCTCATAAGCTTGGAAGATCTATTTCATTTTCAGTATCAGATGTGTTACTGGGTCTACAGACAGGAGACTCTAGTCAGAGAGTGTTGTATAGCTCCTATATATCCTTATATCGTGTTAAGTTAGCATAGGTACATTTGAGATTTAAACGCCATTTTTCCTTTCTTGCAACTTCTGCACACGACCCTTAATTGTTGACTTAGCTTTCAACCTAGTGGTTTGCCGTGGTGTATGTGAGAATAATATGTTATTGCTCTGATATCAGTTTTGTTTAATAAACCATGTCTGCACGGAGAGTGCTGAAGTTTCAGGAGCAACACGATATGGAATTGTTATGAGGTCTGATCTCCACGCCTTCATAGTCATAACACAAGTGCAGCCTTTGCCAACTTGGGCTTGAGGCGGGATTGATATTGCTTTGCACGAGGATTGTTAAAACACTTGATGCGGTGCACATGCAGAGAGAGCTGGTGTATGCTGATGTGATTCCTTCATGCTAGGACACTAAGGTATGGGCCCGCCCTAAAACAACCCAAAGAGACCTTCTTAGCTAATAATATAATATATGTGTTAGGGAGGGTGAGATATAAGTGTTGTTAACTCTTATTCATTACAGCATGTTAACATGCTGTCACCATTCGCTTTTTATGTCTTAGTAACTATGCTGATAATTTTGCTACTGATAATAAGTATACTTGTATTATCTAAGATACTGCGCCTGAGAAGACGGCATTAGTAAATAAACATTTCAAATGCACATGTGTCTTCTTTACTCCATGTTCTGGTTTGTAATGATAATATAACGAAAGGCTTTGCACCCTCGGTGGATTCAGTGGGCTGCGTCATTGTCATCCACGGATGTCATGTTTATTTTTGACGCTTCCTTACGGTCGCAGGAGTACTTGCAGTATGAATTCGTTCATCCTGCTCCTCTGGCGATGCGACCTTTGGAGGACTTCCATTGCATCATTTACACTGATGGGTCGGCGCAGGTTGCGCATGGCTCTAAACATGCCTACGTTACCGCATGCGCCATTGTGGTCGGTGCTATGTTGGATGATGAGTTCATTTCCAGGGAGGTACACACGTTGCCCCTGGGCGATTGCACCGCACAATTGGCAGAGCTTCGTGCTCTATTACTAGCTTTGGAGTACGCAGATCCAAGTGTTACTACTCTAATTGTAAGTGATTCTTACTACTGTGTCCAGTCTTACAATGAAAACTTGTTCTTTTGGATTCAAAATGACTTTCATGATTCCAAGGGTAGCACAATAAAACATAAAATGATCTGGGTTCGAGTGGCAGAGCTTAAGGCTATGTTGCCACTCGTTTATGTGATTCATACTCTCGGTCATCAGCGCGTTGGAGTTCACGCTGTTGGCAACTCGCTTGCTGATGAAGCGGCGAAATCAGCAGTATCTACATACTTAGTTGCAGCAGTTACTAGGTCTAAAACCAAGATTGATAGCGACATCTTGGCAGCGATTGCTGCCTCTGAGAAGGGAAGTAAACATCCTGCGGGATTCCCTTCGAAGTATAAATACCACTTAAGTCCCGAAAAGGTTCCTTTTGTGACAATTCCTGATGTTGGGGAACGGCTGATTCCCAACTCGGATCGCAGAGCAGACTTGATTACAGCGGCTCATGAAGGTGTGGCGTCTGCGCATGCGGGCGTCTCGGCCACTGTAACTCAATTACAATTACGTTTCTGGTGGCGGGGACTGTACAAACAGACGCGTGATTATGTCCTTCTTTGTGACATATGCCAGCAGATTAAACCTTCAACTGCTACGCGTCCGCCTCAGACTCAGTTGTACATTTCTAATAAACCGCTAGGCTGTGTTTATTTAGATCACTGCGGTCCATTTTCATCTGATACTGCGTATAAATACATCTTAGTAGCAGTTGACTCATGCACACGCTTTGTGTGGGTATGGCCACATCGCAGCGCTGATTCACGGACTGTCATTAGAGATTTGCGTATCTTTATAGGGGTTTTTGCCTGTGGTACCTTCCATTCGGATCAGGGTCCGGCTTTCGCCTCTAAGGCGTATAAGGATGCCATGACTTCGATGGGGGTCCAAGTCAAGTTTTCGTCACCCTACAGACCTGAGGGTAATAGTGTAGTTGAACGAATGAACCGTGATTTAAAGCAGTCTTTGACAGCCCGAGTTATAGGCACTGGCAGAAACTGGCTGGCTCACCTCTATGGCGTGCAGCGTGCTCTTAATAATCTCCCTAGAAGGTCTCTGGGTGGGCGGACCCCATACGAAATGCTCTTTGGCATCAAGATGTACGTCCCTGACCTTGACGGTCTAGACTCAGTGGTTCGCGCCACTTCCTTTGATGCAGATGAACATTGCAATGTTTTACAGAATCTACAAAAGACCAGAGACACTCTTGCAAAGGAACATTTGCCCTCCACATCGGATGATGCGTTGCAGTTCCCGGTAGTTGGCTGGCTACCCCAAGTTGGAGAACTGGTTCGGGAGAAGATCGACAACAAGAAAGAGTTTGGTCCCTCCTATCGAGCTCCAGTCCCAGTGCTTGGAGTGAAGGGCACAAGAACAGTCATTTTACCACCACTTCCAGGTCGTAAGGAAAACAGGTTTATTTCTATTGACAATGTCAAGATACACAGAGTGGCCGATTCTTCTTAGCATGACACCGGCTGTTTCCTGTCCTTCCATTGTGAGAAATTCAATTATGCCCACTGCTTCTAATAATGAACCTGAGGTGGCCATCGAATTACCTGCTGTTTCCAGTCCTTTATTAAATAATTTGCCCGGAACAAACATGGATGAGACAGACTATACATACCCCACTGATTTGTCCATGCCTGACCTGCAAGCTCGTTTAGCCACGGAATCCAGATTTTCATTTGACTCAGCTTCCCTTGCCTCGAAAAAACCCTCTCAAATTGCAGTATTTGCTGGCCTGTTTAAAAAACATTTTTTGATTCCTCCTTGGATATACATTTGGCTGGTTCTTTTTTCGGTTTACCTTTTTATGTCAATTGGTTTTGTGTTTTATTTTTTTCGGATTATGAATGGACACTATGTCGAGGAGAGAACTTGCATTACTCATTTAAATGGAACATTGGCCCCACTTTCCTCTTCACATTCTACACACAGGTTAAAAAGAGACTTGACTTTGGTTAACATCACAGCGTGGCCTGTTCTGGATGGAATCGCGTGGGATGCAGTTCGTTTTCAGATTCATGGCCCAACGGAAGTCGTTAATGTTCCTAATGTACTAAGAGTTAATATGGGGGATGTGGTGAAACAAAACATTCGTTCTGATGATTGGGATGTTAATGCTGTGGAAAGTTTGTTTTCTGATTTGAAATACTATGCTGCTTTTGATGCTGAGGATTTATATTTAGAATCTGCTAATTATGGTGAATTGTTCTGTTACCAACATTATGGCAATCACTTCTTACACAAAACATCTTCCCGAAGGGAGGCTGTTAATTTTACTCAGTGGGAACATTGCCCAGCTCCTACACAAGGAAGTTCAGAAACGTTTCTTAAAAAGTATACTTATTTCACTGACTTTAACCAGTCCAATCCCGAGTCCTTTTATTTTAAATTTCACAAACAGCCACTGTCCAAGGTTAGACTTACCGATACAAAATTGTTGTACTCGAAGGCCTTCCTAGATCAATTAGTTACTGGGGGCTATGAGTTATGGAAGGGAACAATAGACCTTAAATCAGTTTGGGGTTCAAGGGCCTGGCAGGTACGAGGCACTGAGGCTTTGCACCGTGCATGTCTCATCCCGAATCATATGTTGTTTTTAAATGAAACCATTTCCCAGACCACATGCTTTGGATTGGCTACATCTAAAAGGTTAAACACCCCGTCTTTCCCGGAGTTGGAGGAATATGAGAATTGGAGTAATTTTACTAAATTGTCCATTAAAGATATACAGGCTCTGCTTCTGAATTCCTCCTTTAACATTTCCAGTATGAATCCCAAGGGTTGGCTGCTTTGGCACCGTAGTGCTGATTCTTGCCAAAAAAGATTTTTAAATATAACTGACGGTTTTAAGGCTGTTAGATCTGATCCCCGTTTTGATTTGAGTCATACTGTCACCTCTTACTCTGTGGGCAAGTTGTGTCAAGCTTGGCTGAAACATTCAACTTTACCTGCGGTTAAGTATCACCTTTCTAAACTGAATGCAGACGTGGATTTGAATGATTTCATTAAAGGCCCAGCTAGTGGCAGGTCGAAAAGGTGGTTATATGGTGTTTACAATGAAATTTGGAAACTCTCACAGATTGAGGCTGCTTCACGCCTTAGGGCTATTGATCAGGCAAATCTTGAGAAAGTGCTTGCAGTGGTTGACAATAGCATTAACGTGCTTTCCTCTAGAATTTACACATTAGATAATATTGTGTCGTCTGTTGTTGATATTGTGCATGATGAAGTGTCTGTATTATACCATGGTCAAAATCAATTACGTTCAATCATGCAGTTTGCATGGACACTTCAGACTCTGAAAATGGGTAAAGTTCCCTGGGGATACATGAACGTTTCTTCTTTATTTGCACCGTTTAATTTGACAGACAAACAACGCTTGCTTTCAATGCGTGATGCTTCCTTTTCTATGCTCCATATTGAAAGATTGGAGTCTTTACCTTTTTCTGTGGCAGAAGCCACTACTGCTACGTGGCTTATCCACGGTTTAATAACACTGCCTTTTGCTTTATATAAGTTTTCAAATTGTATGAAATATGTGCCAATAGGTCGTTTTGAACCCTTAGGTAGCGGTTTTCTTCATGAGGTCTGGTCACTCCCATACACATACAGATGTTTCAAGGATGAACAAGAAGTTTATCTAACAGGGGATGAGTGTTCTGAGACGCCAGATCATTCTTTAATGTGCAGACACATACAGTTACACGGTTCATGTAACAAGGACCGACCGAATATGGCTTGCGTTTTACAGGGCACGCCAGTTCCTGCTATCATCCCCACGTTTAAATTGTTAGAGAATGGTAGTTATTTAATGCTCAATAATGAAAACTGTTGTGGTTTAATTAAAGGTATAGCTTTCATAGTAACAGTTAGTGAGCGAGTTATTTGCTGCAGAAATGTTCTTTATCCTCCCACACGTGAACATAGGGAGTCTTCCATTTGGCCACAGATACCGACCTTGGGAGCAGAATTCAGCGGCATGGCTAGAATAAGAGCTCTATTGTCCCAGAAAGAGGTGGCCTTGAGCTCGGCCCGTGAAACTTTCGTGCTTCACATTGCTAACACCCGTACGGAGGTTCAGGCTCTTTTAAACACTGATTTGCCTTTGCATTTCGGAGCCATGGTCCGTTCTATCTTTAACGCATCCTCCACAACGGGCCTAGCACATTTTTTTAAAGTTGTTAGCGGTGGTCTCGTGACTTCCTTTGAGAAGATTTTTGGAGTCATCCCTGCCTTCTTCCATTCTATTTTTTCATCCTTATTTGGAGGGTTCCCGTTTTTACTTGCTTTAGCGGCTGGCGCATTGGTGGTTTTCTGCCTTTTTAAATATGGATGCCCTTCCTGTGCAAGACCACGCACAGCTACTACTGACGCGGTTTCGCAACCGCATGCTTGATTACTATGGCACACTGCCGTTAGCGACTCTAAGCACGGCGTTTGGATTATCTTTTCGGTTCTCCTATTTCACCTGTGTCCAGCCTGTATTTCGCTGTCTGACCTGTGATTTCCTTTGGGCCATTGATTTGTGTCTCTGCGGACCAGTATCTTCTGACGTCGATTTTGATCAACTGATGAGTCCTATCATTGCTCACGAGTTGGTTTGTTCTGACGAAAGGATTATGGCCTTGGCGGTGGCACATGGACTAATGGGTCCCTGGGATGTGATGTCGGCAGCGCAAAATTTCTTGGAACAAAGTTTTCTTGAAAACCCACCGAGCTGTCCTCTGATGGTTATAGAGGATCCGGTGCTGGAAGATCACGTATGTTCCTTTCATCTTTTAAATTGGATGGCTGAACTGTTTTCGGATGAGGACAGTGACTTCCTCCTGGAGGCTGTTGCAGCTTACTTTTCATATACAGTCTTATCATAGACACTGCCTCAAATTGACATGCTGATTGATAGCATTTCCTTGTTTTTAGTGACTTTTGGTCAAGACATTTTATTTTTGCTTGCCTATTGGCTTGAGCCACATTATGCTGTGGGCTATTTTTTAGCATTAGTTTTTATATTTGAATTTTTATTCATGCTCGTTTATAATTGGATTCTGCTCTCATGTGATGGCACTTCTGTTATCTTATTTAGTCCGTTCTCGGATCATGGGGGGGTGTTGTATAGCTCCTATATATCCTTATATCGTGTTAAGTTAGCATAGGTACATTTGAGATTTAAACGCCATTTTTCCTTTCTTGCAACTTCTGCACACGACCCTTAATTGTTGACTTAGCTTTCAACCTAGTGGTTTGCCGTGGTGTATGTGAGAATAATATGTTATTGCTCTGATATCAGTTTTGTTTAATAAACCATGTCTGCACGGAGAGTGCTGAAGTTTCAGGAGCAACACGATATGGAATTGTTATGAGGTCTGATCTCCACGCCTTCATAGTCATAACACAAGTGCAGCCTTTGCCAACTTGGGCTTGAGGCAGGATTGATATTGCTTTGCACGAGGATTGTTAAAACACTTGATGCGGTGCACATGCAGAGAGAGCTGGTGTATGCTGATGTGATTCCTTCATGCTAGGACACTAAGGTATGGGCCCGCCCTAAAACAACCCAAAGAGACCTTCTTAGCTAATAATATAATATATGTGTTAGGGAGGGTGAGATATAAGTGTTGTTAACTCTTATTCATTACAGCATGTTAACATGCTGTCACCATTCGCTTTTTATGTCTTAGTAACTATGCTGATAATTTTGCTACTGATAATAAGTATACTTGTATTATCTAAGATACTGCGCCTGAGAAGACGGCATTAGTAAATAAACATTTCAAATGCACATGTGTCTTCTTTACTCCATGTTCTGGTTTGTAATGATAATATAACGAAAGAGTGTTCATGAGTCCCACGTACCCTGAGGTACTGTAAGTTCATGTTCTGGTTTGTCTAAACATTGGGGGTTTGATATGTCCAATGAGACACTGTAGCTAGCTCGGTAAGGGGTGAGTTGGTTGCTAAGGTAAGTTTTGGGACATCCTAATTTGCCGAGGTTCCACTCCTCTGTGCACAGTTCTGTGTGAGTACAGAAACCCTGCAACAAGAGATCTTATAATTATTCTACTGGCTTTTGCTAGGCTATCTATAGCTCGGGCTTGGATTGCACGGTCCCCACCAGTGACGGTGGAATGGTGGGGTATTGTCAAAGATATATATAGCATGGAATTATCACTAGCTAAAACCAGAGGGACCAGTTCGCTACATAAATTTGAAATAAATCTGGGGAGAATTTGTGCAAATGTAGAGATAAAATCTCACTCTTTTAAATACTGAATTCCTCTTGACTCCCTTCTTTATTTATGGCCTCTGATTTCTGACTTTGATGGTAAATTCCATTTATATGTGCCTTTCTTTTCTACTTCTTTTTTACTTTTCTACACCTTTACGTCTTTACTTTGGATAATATGAATAGTATGGAATTATGGAGTTATGAAACCATTTTCTTTTTTGTGGTTTATATATTGTTGTGTTGCTATTATGACCTCATGTTATCAATAAAAAGATTTTTTTTAAAAGCATTGTCTAACAAAAGGTAATCAAATAAATGTTTGCCTTTTTCTGTCGCCAGATAATTATGAGTGCCACTAGAGAGGGGCTGTAGATCCGCCAACATGCTGGGAGCCAGGAGTACATGTTTTGAGTCGCCAGATGTTGTGTGGTTCCACAAAAAAGGGCTTGCCCTCTACACAGTTGTGATTGGTTTGTTTATTTATCCTGCTGCCTGAGCTTCAATTTCCAGGGGCACACCCATAAAACTGTAGTGCTCTTAAAGTGCCTCAGATAACTAGATAAATATTTGTGTATTTTCTCTGCCAGCAGCACAGATGGGAGGTCAGTCATTAATGAACATGAATGTAAAGTTCTAGCTTGGCAGAGCAACTGTCACCTGACTTTTTAACCTACACCAATATTATTTCTAAGTTCTTTGTTCCTACGCAAATATGTATCCATTCCCATGCTACTTACGTGTAATGCTTCACATTACCATACACCATTCCTTTAAAGTCAGATATATTGCCATTGCCAATGCTTATCCGCTTTTCTGAGCTCCTGGTGTGTGGAAATAATGCTTTTTATTTTCAGAGCTTCCTTGACTTTGGATAACATTGAGGTGGCACTCCACTCAGTTTTTTATAATATAAGCCATGAATTAAGCTGGTATACTTAAATAAGAGCAGGTAACAAAATTATAATATTGCCTAGACAATCTGGGGATGCAGTTTCAGAGAAATCATGAAACTACATGAAAATATTTCTGATATGGATATAGACATCATGATACAAATTATTGTATGCATGAGCACAACTCCTCTGTTTATCGGAGACTTGCATTGTGATAGGAGGTCATTGACCTCATTGCCAATAACTGAGAGCTGTGGCAGAAGTAAGAAAGAGGGATAATCATAAGTCTAGAGATGGAAAAGCTAGCTAGGATCAGAGTCAAGTGTGACAACATGTGGTGGCCATCCATTGAGGAGTTAATGTCTGTGTGTGACAAAATGCTGTGTTCCATCATTTAGTCACACATATCCTGAGTGGCTGATGGGGTTGAAAGTGCTATTGCAATAGAACATGAGTTGGGAGAGGCACACTTGTAAAATTCCTGTGCCATGAGACATAGCATTTTTACATCACCAATAGTCATGCAAACATCTTTTCATGTTGTACTCGACTTGGATGTACATATGGGTAATAGACAATGTTTTAAGAGGTCAGGAGGGCACAAACATGATGGTCATACATGAAACCTATTACGGAAATCATATATCCTCTTATGTCTTTGTAGATGTGAAAGAGAGGGAGGAATGAGATAGAGAGGACGAGATTAAAAGGGGGTAGGGGAGAGAGAGGAGGGTAGGGTGTAGATAGAAGAGAGAGCAGAGGGAGAAGTAGGGGAGAGAGAAAAGGAGGAAAGAAAAAGAGAAAGCAAAGGGGTCGAGGAGAAGAAAGAGTTAGAAACGGAGATAAGGTTGAGTGAAAGACAGAGGACCGAGATGAAGCTGAGCCAAAGGGTGGGGGAAGAGAAAGAATGGCAAGAGGTAAAGAGAAAGGCAGGAAAAACATGAGAAGAGAGACAGATGTCACAAGCAATGATATGGAAACAATAGGGCCACAGGCACAGGGGAGCAAATAACATTGCTGCTGCCACAAATGATCTGGGGTGCCAACACTGATCTGCAAGTCACTGAGAAGGTGGTGGGGTCATACCCGGGGTAAATACTTATCTATGAAGGGGGTGTGGTCATACCCAGGGTAAATACATATCTGTGACAAAAAATATGGGTGAGTAATATGTCAATAAATTGCAAGACATAGTAGAGGTTGAGCAAGGCCCTCATGACTTGCTCAATGGCTAAATGCTGTCTTTTTTGATTTATTGAAAACCTTTTGTTTAATTAAAAAAAAAATCAGCATTCTATGTTTGACAGTCAGGTATTGCACTATAGGATACCTAGAAATCTATCTGATGAGAAAACGATGGCACCTGCTGTTAGCCGTTCAATCCAATTCTTAAAATATTAACTTTGATTTATAAAAAATCAAAGGCTTTGTCGGCATTGTCAGGGTTCAAGCCCATGACCTGAAGGTCAGAACGGATGTCAGTGGAGAGAATTTACCTCACTGAGGCCCTCATAAAGAGTGTCCTGTTGACTGGGCCAGATTTTTATTATTCTAGAGTTACAGATGTCAGGGGTACTGGAAACACCGGTGGGGGCTGGGGAGGGTGTAATCTGGCCCATTACGAGTTGGATCCTAAGAGTCCACTAGGAAATGAGGAATTACTAGGAATCAGTAATTCTATGTTTGAACACCCCCAAATGATGTACATAGAAACCAGCTATACTGGGAGCAATGTTTTTGTATGTAGATGGTGTCCTTATATGCATAAACAATTATTTGTGAGTGCCAGTGAAACACACTCCATAACCACATTACGCGGTGTTTGATGTTCCCAAGGAGTAGTGAACAGGACCTCCTCAATGATGTTTAATGTCTCTTCGTGGGGAGGCTCGTATAAAGGCTCTCCACATCTAGGCCCATCAGAAAGTGTTTTTCTGAATCAAAGGTTATATCCTGAAGAAGCTGCAGGACTGCCTTTGTATCCTTCAAGTAGGTCCCTGTTCTTTGGACCAGAGGGTGTAGGAAGGAGTCAGCGGATTTTGATAAAGATTCCAGGATGGAATCTATGCCTGACACTATGGGGCGGCCAGAGGGTTGGTCAAGTCTCTGACGAATCTTGGGAATGTTGTAGAAGTAAGGGGATCTGGGTGATCCATTAGTGAGAACTCCCCTTCCTTCTTGGAGATCCAGTTGTGAGAGACTGCTTCTTCCACCATAGAGGCTTTCTGGATTCTAATGGATTCTGTAGGGTCAACATGTAGAATCCCATAATTCCTTCAGTCTTCGAGGAGTCTTCTGCATTCATTGCCGTAGGCAGTGGAGGACTGGATAACAATAGCCTGCCTTTATCAGCTGGCTTGATGACTATGTGACTGTTTGTTGAGAGTTAGTGAATAGCCTCTTTTTCCTCCTTTGAAGTGTTTTGAAAGGTGTTGTTCTCTTGTAATGGGATGCTTTCTATATTTTGCATGACCGCTTCAAAGGTTAGAAGTTCCACCAAAAGTGTTGAGTCTGGGGGGTAAACATGAATTTTTTTCGTAGTCCAGTGTCCTCTCTGTCACCTTCAGATGGTTCCTTCTCTTTGAAAAATGGCTGTAGTTTAAGTTTCCTGATGAACTCCTTCATCTTAGCGCATAGTTTGAAGTCATCCAATCTGTTTGTGGGCATAAAACCCAATCCTTGCTCCAAAACACATTCCTGTGCTTGTGTTAGTTCATAGTCGGTAAGGTTTACTACTAAGTTCCCCTCCTGCTGGTTGACGGTGGGTTGTTCGATGCGCCCGTCATGCTCCTTGTAGAAACACGCGGTGTCTCATCCTCCGGGGTTGACCAGTGGACGTTGTTGCCCCGACGAATTCTGCCACTCCGCGGTCCAGGGCGTGTCCCTAAAAAAGGCAGCGCTCCGTAGTAGTTAAAGTTGTACTCTTGTGGTGGAGGCAACCAATGTTGGCAGGGTCCTCCCATTTGTGGTGGGCCATAAGGGTAGGGTGGGAAAATTAGTTGTTCTTGATGGTTCCCCCCTCCTCTCTGTCCTCTCCCATGTGGTCTTTGGTATTGGTTACCCCCTTGTTGGTATCGTGAGCTACTTCCTCTGCTGGAGTTGGAGCTGTTGGATCCAGTACCAGATGTGTCGCCATCCAAACTCTGATCTGGATTCAGATTCCTACGTATGTAGTTATTCCATATGTTCGGGTATACCCTCTCATTGCTGAAGCGTGCAGTATCTTTCTTAAGTTTATTGAACTTGCTTTGCTTCAAGAAGATCTCAAACTGACTCATCTGTTGGTTCAATTCCTCTAGGCATTTCTTGAGGACCGTTTTTATGATGAGGATCAGCCAGTCACGGGTACAGTGCCACGATATCAGTGACCAATCCTTCTTGAACA
The DNA here is from genome assembly GCF_964261635.1 of Lissotriton helveticus. Lineage (NCBI taxonomy): Eukaryota > Metazoa > Chordata > Amphibia > Caudata > Salamandridae > Lissotriton > Lissotriton helveticus. The sequence goes on from NC_136060.1 coordinate 102,127,142, forward strand.
CCTTGTCATGCTGGAAAATAAAGGACTCATTGTGAATGATCAGGACTTGTGGTGCTGCATTGCCCTGAGGTATTCCATCATCAGTAGCCCATGGAGAGCTGTCTTGATCTGGGTTCTTCTCAGATTTGCCAATTTGTCCAAATCATGTTATGTTATGTTATGTTAATATGATTTCTAAAGCGCACGAATAACCGGAGGAGTCTTGGTGCTGTAATGGGATCAGAATTGTTGGGACTGAGATCGGTGCTACTCAAACCTTCAAAGGGATTGATGGCTGCTAGGATGTTGTCCACATCCTCCTCTGTTGTTTCAGCCATAATGGAGTTTAAATGGCTCAGGATGCTAGATCATAGAAGTGTCTGTATGTACCACTCTAGGGTCTATTTTGCCAGACTTTCTGGAAAACTCCCACAGCTGCGCGCTGTCGTTACAAGTAAATCATCAAAATAGGGAGTGAAGAGGTTATGCCTGGAAAGCAAAAAGAGGTGGATGCGTCCTCCTCTGGTAAATGTATGAGATACAAAAGGGATCCACCGCTGAAGGATACGTAACCGTGTTCTCCCAAATTAGGTGTGTCTCCTACAGTGGTGGAAAGCACACAGCTCATTGGGGTCTTCCCGCCCGCTGCGGGACGGGTTGTGCTACAACCTACGACTACGCGGGAGCACTAGTTGTTGAACAAGACTATGTGTAGTGTAGGTATGTGAGTGGAAGGGTCGGAGTGAGTGGAGGAGTGGATATATTAAAAAATACCTGGCTCTATGGAAAAAATACTTTAAGGTTCCGCTGAGCTGGTATTGTTAAAAGTGGGGAAGAGAGATGGAAAAACAAAGCTATAATGCGCTGTTTCTCCTATGTCAACATGTTTCAAAGCCCTCCCCTGGCTTCTTCATCTGGACCATAGGATCCCTTCTACACTCAAACTTGAAATCTAAGTAAAATAGAAAAAAGGTGTATTTACATGTAGATACTACTACGTGGTGGACATGTCAGAAATAAACACGCACGGTATACAATACCTAAAGAGGTATGCTACATAATACATATCTGGAAGAAAGAATAAAACATTAAAAGAAACATAACATATGCATCATCCATCACAATTGGTGGTGACCTGAGAAAAAGTGGTAGATACTGTGATATATTCAATTATCACTACCAGTGACGATTTAGCCAGTGTTTTGTGCTGCTGATTGAAAGAAAGACAAATACAGAAGACAAACACGCACTTAACATATATCACAAACTCTAGGTCTTAACGGAATGCTGAATGCGTGTCCAAGGTACAAATTGCAGGTTATAATAGTATGTATCACTATAAATAATGGGTGCCATGAAGTGGAGCTAGATCACGTACTTTGTCTAAAAAGGAATGCTGCCCCTTGAGCCTCAGAACGGGGTGGGAAGGAGCGTCTATAGTCAAACACTGGATAAAAAAAATGGAAATGGAAAAAGTCATTAGTTTAAAAGTGTTTTGCTAATGAGGATAGACGCAGCATCACCCAGGTCTTTTTGATATTAAGCAGCTAGTCTGTACTTACAATGCCAAGATACAGTATACTACCTCCCCGCGGCTCCGTGGAACGATGAGACCATGAGGGGGAGCATCTTTAAGTATAATAGTTAATTGCTGCAAAAAGTTGCCAAATCGGAGGATGATTGCTCGCGGAGCACTAGACAGCTAAACTCATCCGGATCTTGCTCTCCAAATTCTAAAGAGCGACCTACTTCCGGTATACTTGATGCCGGGGGTGTGAGACTGCCATAAATCAAAATATACAAAGTGACGCTGGTGAGAACGCGTTAGATGTTTGAAAAATATCTAATGTAACTCCCTAGTTCCGGGGGGCGTGGCTTGACCACCGACTGGCATGGCTGCTTGAGCTCGGAGCTCCGCGCCTGCCTCGCCGGATTTATCCTAACATCCTGCCTGGAGTGCGGCGCCTAAGTCCTGGAGGGGCTCCCTAAGCTGCGGGGGCGCCGTTATGCCGATCAGAGGGAGCCGATGAGGTCCACTGCCACAGACGCAACGAACTCCGTTGTGGGCCTCGTGTCGGCCGATCGGTCATTTTAGTGAGGCCTGCTTTCGGCGCTGCATCCCCGGCCTCGAGTACACAGGGGGCCGGCACGGAGGTGGAGCGGCCATTTTGCGGCCGGACCGGACTTTCTCTGCCGCGGCCGGCGGTGGCGGCGGAGGCACAGCGGCTCTGCAGCCACTATCTGCGGAGATCGCCCTCCTTGGTGGCGGACCCGGATGGCTATTGGACCCCCCATCGTGGCTCTGTGACATCGGGGAGAGCATTCTCCCACGCTTGCTCCGGCTGGACCTCGGGGCTGGATCTGCCTGCCTCACAGGTGGACCCCTGTGCCCGTGTTGAGCTGGGCCCCTCTGTGGTGGCCCTGGGTCAAACCTGACCAGGAGACTCGTCGCTGCCTGCGGATTCACCCGCCATTTGGGATTTCAGAGCTGACTGACGGCCTGCTCGGGGAGCGAGTGGTGGACAGCGGTGGTGATTTCTCACAAGTGTGCCTGGTCCCTGCTCCTTCTGCACAGGGGGACCACACGTTGGGGTCTGTGTGGGAAACCCTGGTGGGAGCGATAGCCCCATTGCCTGGTGTTAAGCAGCGACGGCGTGGAGCACGACCTGGCTGGGGCGTGCTGGTGAGACCTGGAGTTGCGGAGCGGCCCCGGTTTGTGGCCGCCTGAGGAGCTGGTGGCACCCCCTCGGATCTGCGTGGAGTGCTGATGGCCGCCCCATGATGGGGGCAGCTTAACAATTTGGGGCCGGAGACACTTTCGGGGGAGACGGAGACCGTGGACCTCGCCTCACACCTGTAACACCCAACGACCCAGTGGCGAGCCGGCTGGCATAGGCTGGTGATCCTGGCCTGGTCTGGAGTGGGGAGCCGACCTCGTGCTTCTTTTGTTACCACGACTGGGTGTGCACTGTGAGATCACCGCCGGCCTGGTCTTGAGAGGTGCAGGGGCCCTGTGGGACCATGGGGAAGCCGAAGGCAGCGAAGGGGTTGCCGCCTCCTGAACCTGTGGAAGAGATGTCGGTGGACCAATATCAGGACTCTGCTGGAGCGCAGGCACCGGGGCTACAACAGCAACAGCTGGAGCAGATCTTACAAGCCATCACGGCCACGAGAGAGGCATTGCATCACGACATTACGCAGGCCTGCTGAGGGCGGATCATGGCAAGCTGGCTGACAGAGTTAAGGCCACGGAATTGACCTTGGAGGCACTGGAGCCTGCACATAAGGCGACTAATGCAGCAATGGGGGACCTGCTGCGCAGGGTGCAACAGTTGGAGAAAAGGGCGGAGGATGCTGAAGGCCGCAACAGGTGGAACAACGTCCGGGTAGTGGGCCTACCGGAAAAAATTGAGGGGAACGATATGGTTGCCTACCTCGAGACCTGGCTACGTGAGGTGGTGGCTCCTGAGGGACTGTCGCAGTTTTATACACTGGAGCGAGCTCACCGAGTGCCTCCCCGTCCGCCGGCCGTCGGCCGCCCTCCCCGGCCTATGGTGGCACGGCTGCTGCATTTTAAAGACCGGGATGTTATACTGCAGAAAGCGCGAGCACTGGGACCTTACCGGGTGGATAATGCATCAGTGTCCATTTATCCTGACTATTCATATTATGTCCAGCGCAGTCGCTCCACTTTCCTATCAGTTAACAAGGCCCTTCGCGAGGAGGGCATACGGTACTCTCTCCTCTTCCCTGCACGACTGAAACTACTGGTGGATGGTAAAACGTACTTTTTTGACTCGCCTGAGGATACTTGGTGTTGGCTGGAGACATATAAGGCTGGCAGGGATGGCATCGAGGCGACGGAGAAGGTAGTGGAGAAGACAGCGGAGACCAGCCCGAAACCACGACGGAGGCGGCGGCCCAGAGGCCGCATGGCTTCCACTCGAACACCATCACAATCACAGACGGAACTAGACTGCCGGGCGGCTCTCCAGGCGGTTTCCGCCATTTTGGGTGCAGTGGACGTGGATCGTGTGGCGGAATCGGGGTCCCAGCAGGGTTCGGAGGGCCTAGCAACTGAGGGCTCTGATGTGGACAGTCGGGCCCGGCCGCATGTCACGCCAGGAACTGCTGATGGCCTCATGGACGAGTGACTCATCTGCCCGGCTTGTGTACAGTAAGGGGCCGCTGGGCTGGCTCTGGGTTGTCCTGTTGGGATGAGAGCTGGGGGGGACTGTCATCTGGTTGGGTGTATCTTACTGTTGTTTATTTGTGTTAGGAGAGAGTGTCCGCTGTCGAGGAGTGTCGGGGAGTCCCTCCGGGGCGGGGCGCTGAGGACCTAGGGGATCTATTTTGGAGGCTGGGTGCTGATAGCGTAGGGTGTTGTTATCGCCTAGCTCGCTCAGGTGTAGAGACACCCCCCCATACTCACGTTGGGTGTGAGACTCTGGCAGTTGCCAGAGAGTTCCCTCTTTTGGGGCCAGGTTTGGATGGGTAACTGCAGTTTAGCACCTGTTCTGGGGAAGGGAGGGAGGGGGGTTGGTTGGGGAAGTTTGGGGTGTTGGGGCGCTGCCAGTGTGCCATCTTGGGAGAGGGAGAAGTTGTTTCTGGCTGTACTCCACTATGGGGACCCGCCTTGAATTAAAATGCATTTCCTGGAACGTACGAGGGCTGAACTCCATGAGGAAATGGTATAAGGTGCATGCATACCTAGTGCGTAGGGGTATTCAGGTCACTTTTCTGCAGGAAACCCACATTGTTCACTCTGAAGGCCGGGCACTGCAGCGCAGATGGCGAGGTCAATTGTTTTATACTACATATTCTGCTTATGCGCGTGGTGCATTGATCTGGGTGCGCGCGGGTGTGCCTTTCCAGCCATTGACCACGGTGATTGACCCAGAAGGGAGGTTTGTGGCTGTGCAGGGGCGTATGGATGGAAGAGATGTGGTCATGTGTAGTGTGTATGCTCCGAATGTGGAACAGCCGGCCTTTTTCTCGCACCTGTCTGGAAAGCTAGCGACCCTCCTGACTGGTACGGTGTATTTGGGGGGCGAAAAAAAAAATGTAACTCCCTAGTTCCAAGTCAAGGCGTTCGTGATCGTGCCCCAGAAGTTGTACTTCACACGTGCAATAGTAAGCGTGTGGTCTGGTTTTCTGTGCCTCGTCCCGGTCTCAAGAAAGACTAGACCGCTAACCCATATCGGGTTCAGACAACCGAAAACAGACCTATTCATTCCCCTCAACATGACTCTACTTCTACTTCTCTGAGAACAATCATCATACGGGGTGAGATTCATCTTCCTTCTAACCCCAGCCACTTATTTCATTAATCTATTATAACAATAGGATTTTTCGGAGACTTATTGGAGCCATCAAATACGCTCCAGTACCCCATGCCCCATCTTGAAATATTCATACCTCCCTTTCTTGAATACAAATACACCTACAAGCATGGTACACAGATAGATTTGTCCTCCACCTAGCCTCATTCCGGTATAACCAATATCTCTCAGTCCACTGTGCATGGCAAATTGCGAAAGAATACAGACAATTCACACAATAGGGTCATATCTACTACCACTCTGAATTCAATATTACAAGTCACTAAATATCTCACATCATAGACAACCTTAGACCCATTTATGTTATACTCTGATCAATAATCAACCTCAAATCGTAACACACTTGCCCACGTGACTCATTGATTTGGTTGTTACATCACTTACATTTTATAGTCTATATTCATACACTAATAATCGTCTTCCAATTACATAAGCCTGTAGGATTTTTAGATATCACAATTTCATATCATATTTACCTTTTTGGTCTGTACAACACCAAGAAAACTAGAGTAAACAAAAACTGTTTTCTCCTTATGCAGTGAAAAAAGTTATACATATGTGGGACATGTCCTATTTTCCTAGGAAATATTGTAACTCTTCCTCTTTCAATTTCATAATACAGTGGGCTTCCAGACGACGCAAGCTCATCTTCTCAAAACCCAGGGGCGGCGCCTCCATGTGGGCGGAGGAGCGTTGCCTCACTCCTTTCTCACAGTGCGAGAAGCAGAAACATAAAATGGTATTATAAATACCATTTTATCTTTCTGCTTCTCGCACTGCGAGAAAGCAGAGGGTTTGGTTGGTGGTGGGTGGTTGGGCAGTCCTGCTCTAGGGCATAGGAGGATTGGCTTGCCCACTCTTCGGGCACTGACTGTTTGGTTGGCCTCCGGGCTGACCAAACCAATCTAAAGGTTTCATACCGAGTAAAGGTCAACTCCTCATTTCCTTGTGTCATTTTGCGCCAATTCTCAAGCTAGTATACTATGCAAACCCACATAATGAGCTGGTGTGTCCTAGGGTGGGGCCTCTTCTCCCCCACGAGTAGCCACCTTCTTTTCTTTTCTAACAGATCTCACACAAATCTAAAACATTTCATGATGAAACACTTTCTCAGCGCTCTTTGCTTCCTGATGATATTCCACCAATACCAGCGTGGCTTCACACCAACCGTCCTATCACAGCACGGCACATTCTGACATCACTTTCCTCCGCTTGCAGCAGTTCCCCTCCTTTACAATTCAGCTCTGACCCACTCAGGTGTCCCATTCATACACTGAAATAACTACTTGTACGTCCAAGCAATTACTTCTCTGTCTGTACGACCGCAGCCTCATGTAGTTGTCTACCTCAACTGGCAATTGTCTGTCCACGAAACGACCGGACAATCACCTCAACTGATAGGTTACAATCGCTCGATGTTCCACATACAGCAACCCACGACCAGCGTCAGTTACTACTCACACTCTCACACATTCGCTCCCCTATCTCGGTCCAGGCAGTCGATGGTACCTCATGACTCCCTTCACAATGGTCAACAATTACTCTGGGTTTCTGCCACACTCCAACCGCTTAAGCTACTCGTCGAGCCTAAGACTTTCCCGGGCTGATCTCGCAATCAGACAACAAGCATTCCAACTTCACAAGACATCACAACATCAAAGTCTGAAATCTAACAACACATACCCCTATTCATACTCACACTCCCACAAACTGCTTCTTTCATCACCGTCACTCTCTGTCAGTTTCCATGAATCGCCGTCTTCCGCTGGCACTCCGCTGGACAATCATCACCTGGATTCTATGGGGCTCGGGAATTCTTATCCTAATCTAGATGTACAGATTTTCTAAAGAGAGTCTCCCCTTACTCTAGGGACAACCATCCTCAGGGGCTACCAACTGACAGGGATGGATTCTAATTCAGATTTTTCTCTTACCAACCTTTAGAAACCCTGGTCGAATGAACCGTTTCTTTGTCTGCTAAGAAGTGTAAAGGGGAGAACACCTAATAACTTTATTAACCAACTCAATTCAATTTAAATGACCACTGACCACAAAATAGATTTTAGAGATTTATCACAAAGCCAAAAATAACTGAACATACAGGCACCTCAATAAGAGGTTAAGAAAATTGACAGGCACTAATACGAACATAATCCTACGCAAGAGTCCGAGACGACTCAAGATTAGATGCAAAGTTATCTCTAAAAGCATCAGACAAACTTTATTGCCTTTTATTTTGCTTACATCAGACACCAGTAAAGTAGCAGTGCACATTGATCTTGAGCGGGCAATACAACCCATTGTCCTACTGATGCTGTCGATGTCCTTGTTGTATCCCATCTGTGCATGGCCACTTGGAAGTTCACAGCAGTCCCTTTAGCTATGTACTATGCACCTTGGATATACCCCCTCTACAGCTCCCGACAATGAGGCCTCAACAATAACTAAGACCCCCATCCCCCTCCCCGCACTGCTGTCTCCCCTTGAGCATTTGTTCAGATTGGTTAGTATGCTCCCTGGTTTTCCAGGCATGGATAGCGCTGGTGCGCCAGAGCCTTCCGTTGTGACCTCCTTCTGCACCCGTAGGAGCTGATGCTAGGCCCATTCTCACTTTTCTATTGGGGTGTCTGTTATGTTGTGTAATTCATGTAGTATCGCTTTAACTATGTTCATTCTACATTCTATTCTGAGTGTTCTTGCATATGAATTCCAATGTATTCAGTTACTGCTGACTGCTAACCTGTCTGGCTGTGTACCTGCTCTATTCTGCATTAAACCTGCTTTCAACTTAATTGGAGTGTGATTTATCTACACAACAACTGGCGACGATCGGGATATTTTTTTTCTACTTTTGAGAAACCTGTGAACCGCTTTATTTGATTTTTGATTTTCTGCACGAAATGACTTGGAGCAGAGACGACGTTAGTGGTGTTTTGACAGTGCGCTGAGGACTGTATCTTACACGTGCGACCTACTCTGGTGAGCAACGCTTTATTTCAAAGGGAATATTTAAATTTTGGATAAATTCTCCATATATTTCCTACGCTGGAGACATTGGCGCTCGAGCGCTTACCGTTACAGGGTTGGAAGCGAAGATCGAATGCGCGTGTCTTCTCGTGATGTCCTCAAGCTTGAAGGTTCTTTCTTGAAGCCTCGCTGCTAACCATTGACGTCAGACGTTCGTTGTGAACGTGGTGCATCACGTGATGCGTGGCAGCCATTTTGGATTGGGCAGGCCTACTCGTAGTTAGTGAAATAAAACGCAAGACATTTTTTTTACCGATTTTGATAACCACAAGTTGGATTTGCATAGCGGTTACAGGTAATCTTTCTTGAACGCTTGGAACTATGCTACTGGATTAACACAAAAGACACTTTGAGGAATTTCAACATTTTTATGGTAATTGGTGGTGAAGACTGGACAGTGTAAAAAAAAAAAAAAAAAAAAGAGGCTTGTTATTGTCCTTTTACTGCTCACTGAACAATTCCACCATTAACAGCTTTATTGTACAGTGGTTTAACTTGCTTCAACAAGCATAATTTTTTTTTATTTTACATTTTTTTTATCTATATACCTCAACATGAGTCAACATACATTTTCTTTAAGTAACCCTCAGGAATTCTGGTGTAAAGGTTCTGAACCAAATTTGAAATGGTTGGAGTGGAAAGACTATTTTTTAAATTACATCGAGACTGTAGATTCTGATGGTAAAATGTCTGCTGATCAAAAGAAACGTATTCTTTTACACTCTTTGGGTCCGCAAGGTCTTAAATGTTATAACCAGATGAACAAGCCTATTGTAGGGGGAGGGGATAGTAATGTTTTCACCGTAGCTCTGTCCAATTTAGACAAGTATTTCTCCCCGAAGGTATGTATGGGCATTACTCGATACAAATTTTTCCAAAGAAAACAGTCTAAAAGTGAATCTGTTGATGACTATGTTGGGGAGTTAAAAAAAATGGGTAATGATTGCGCTTTCGGTGGGTTACTGGAAGATTTAGTTCGTGATCAGGTTGTAATGCATGCTAACAATCCTGCCTTTCAAGAACGTCTTTGGATGAATGGTGATGCTTGTTTGGAAGACATTCTAGCATTAGTCCGTAAAGCTGAGTCATCTAGCAGATGTGCTAGTGCTTTGAAATCTGAGAGTGTCAATAAAGATGTAGTAGCTAAAATAAATTCCAGTTCAAGAAAAAACTGTAATTTTAAACAAAAGAATGAAACATGGGCGAAACCTAGGTATAGCAACGAACCTCCCAAATGTTATAGGTGTGGGAGTTCGGAACATTTGGCATTTGCCAAGTCATGTCCTGCAAAAAAGAGTAAATGTGGTGCTTCTGGTCTGTACGGTCATTATACTAAAGCATGTAGAAGAAGGACAAAGACTGTTAAATGTATTCAAGAGGAGGTTGCCTCTGATGAGAACACGTCTAGTGGTGATGACCAAGCTTCGGAATGTGCTGTGGTCTTGAAGAAGAAACTTCTTCTCAACATCAGGGATGGTTGTTTACTTGTTGACAACAAACCTGAATGTTGGATACACATAGGAGGTGTGCGAATTAAGGTATATGCTGATTCTGGTTCGCCCTATACAATTGTAAATGAAGATGTATGGCGTAATACTTTTGTTGACAGGGTTGGTCCAAAACTGTCTTCTCCGGATATTGACCCAGAGGGTTATAATGGCTGGAAGATTGACATTGTTGGTTTTCGCTGGCTGAAATTTGAGTTTAAAAATCGAAAATCATATGGCAAGTTGTACGTATCTAAAAAAGGTCCATCAGTGTTGGGATGGAAAGACCAAGGGGATTTGCATATAATTCTTGATCCCAATTCAGTGGAAAAGGTGTTAGTGATGGATGAAGGCACTAAGACTGGCGATGAACTTTAAAAAAGATTCCCGGCTGTTTTTCAAAAAACCATTGGCAAACTAAAGGATTTTGAACATAAAATAATTTTAAAGGATTCTGCTGTACCAAAAATCCACAAAGTTAGAAGTGTTCCTATCGCTTTAAGAAAGAATGTTGCAACTGAACTTGAGAGATTGGTCTCATCTAACATAATTGAGCCAGTTGAGGCATCTGCTTGGGTTTCTCCTTTGGTGGTCGTAAAACGTTCCAACGGTAAATTGAGATTATGTGTGGATCTTCGCCATTTAAATGATAATATAGTAGTAGATCAATTCCCTCTGCCAAAAATTAATGAAATGTTAGCCTTACTTGATGGTGCTAAGTGGTTCACCACAATTGATCTATCATCCGCTTACCACCAGATTCCGTTGTTTAAAGACAGCAAACAATACACTGCCTTCATAACCCCCCAAGGATGTTATCAATTTAAAAGGATGCCTTTTGGTTTGGCTTCGGCCGCAGCTGTTTTCCAGCGTTTAATGCACAGGTTGTTTTCCACAGTTAAGAACACAAAGTTTTTTCAGGATGACATTCTCATTTTTGGTAAAGAAAAGGCAGATCATGACAGTACTTTGAACAAAGTTTTAAGCATACTAAATGAGAAAGGTTTGACTGTTGAATACACCAAATGTACCTTTGCTAGTGATCATGTCACTTACTTAGGCCATGTTATAGATTGCGACAGTATTAGACCAAAACCTAACTTAATTGATGCTATCAAATGTGCTCCTTCTCCCAAAGGGAAAGATGATGTTAGATCCTTTATTGGTTTGGCTGCATTGTGTTCAAAATACATTCCAAATTTTGCAACCAGAACATATAATATTAGACAGCTGTTGAAAAACAAAACAAAGTTTGTTTGGTCTGTAGAATGTGAACAAGATTTCGAAGACATTAAAAGCTGCATCACTAATATTGCATCTTTAAAAAGTTTTAATCCTGATGCTCAATCTATCATCACCACAGATGCCAGCATTAAAGGTTTGGGTTCAGTTTTATCTCAGGTTGGTTTGAATGGAAAGGAACAAATTGTTGCATATGCTTCCAGGTCACTTTCGCCTACAGAAGAAAAATATTTTACCATTGAAAAAGAAACTTTGGCATTTGTATGGGCAGTTAATCACTTTAGAGCTTTTGTATGGGGTACAAAGTTTATTTTGCGCTGTGATCACAAGCCGTTACTCAGAGTCCTAACTACTGAAGGTACTGTAAACACTTCTGCGAGAGTTGCCAGACTTGCTATCAAATTGCAGGATTTTTGTTATAAAATGGAATATGTGCCTGGCAAGGAAAATTGTATAGCTGATTTTCTTTCTAGAATGCCAAAACAACTTGAAGAATGTGAGGATGAATTGTGGAATTCTTTCCAAGTAGCCTATGTTCAAGACATAGAAGGTGCAGGCATTCTGAAGGAGAAGTGGGATGATGAGTATCTAAAGGATGAAGAGTTATCTTTAGTGAAATCTCATCTGGCTGGGTCCTGGCCAAAGAAAGTTGATGGAAAGCATCCTTTGAAGTCTTTTTGGGAGGTTAGATTAGATTTAAGTGTCCGAGATGGCAACATCTGGTTTGGTGAGAGAGTCATACCTCCGAAGACTTTGCGGTTGTCCATAATGGCTTTATGCCATGAGGGGCATTTCGGCATTGTCCGTTCTAAACGCACAGTCAAGACTTCGTTTTGGTGGCCCTGTATGGATGCAGATATTGATAAGTTTGTAAGGAGTTGCAAATCTTGTCAAACAGCTGATAAATCATTGGTTGTGTGTAAGCCTTCTATGGGTAACATGACTGCACCTACTTCTCCTTGGGAACATTTAGCTATAGACATCATGGGTCCCATTGGTAGTGAGCAAAAATATATTTTGGTATTAATGGATTTGTTTTCAAGGTGGCCTTTTGTAAAAATTGTAAGTAAGGCTGATACTGAGACTGTTTTAAAATTTTTGGATAAATCTTTCACTTTGGAAGGCATTCCTTCTATTTTGTTAAGTGACAATGGTGTCCAATTTACTTCTGTTAAGGCTAAAGAGTACTTCAATAGATTGGGAATCAAGCATAAGACCACTGCCCTATACAACCCAAACAGCAATGGAATGGTTGAGCGTTTTAACCGTGTTATCAAAAGTACCATCCAAATGTCTGGAAAGAATAAGGATTGGGAAGCTCAAGTTTTGAAGATGGTTTGGTCTTACAGAACTTCGATTTGTGAGGCTACTGGTTTTCCTCCTTTTGTACTTATGCGTGGTAGAAATCCACGAACAAAGTTTACACCAGGATGGTTGTTCAAGTCTAATGTGGTGAATTGGTCTGAGAATTATGTGAAGGAAAAAAGCCAAGCTTCGCAACTCAAGAGCAAGTTGTGGTATGATTCAAAGCATAAGGTGAAGGATGTTAATTTGGTTGTTGGTCAGTGGGTGAGAGTCAAAAAACCAGGTAAATCTTCCAAGGAGGAAAGTTGTTTTTATGAACCTATGCAAGTTGTAGAAGTTTTAAATAATTCTGTTTGCCTATCTGACGGACGGGTTTGGAACCTCAAAAGGGTCGCTAAATGTTCTCCTCCTCAAGTAGATTCTTCCTTTCAGGTTTCATCAGAGAAGTCGTCTGATTTGTTTGACTTAGAGGATTTGTTTTGTGCTAATTCACCTGATGCCATTGTTGTTTCTGACACTCCCACTCTTCCTGTTTCTGATGTATCTGGATTGCATATTTGTGGCGAATCTTCTGATTTGGGCGCTTCTACTTCTTCAGGTTTAGTCAGTTGTGGTGAAGTGAATGTTTTTAGAAACCCTAGACGTGAAAAAAGGCCTCCAGTATGGTTGGCTGATTACATTTCTGAAAGTTTTCCTTTGTGAAGTTTTTCTTCTAGAATTTTTTTTTTATTTTTAGTTACAGTTCTGCAACGACATTCTGTTTTTTTTTCTCTTTATTTCTTTCTCAATTTTGTTCTGCAAGGTGGGGGGTGGTGTCGGTTACAAGTTATTAAGCTTTTTTCTATTATGTTCCAAGGGGGATGTGTTATGTTGTGTAATTCATGTAGTATCGCTTTAACTATGTTCATTCTACATTCTATTCTGAGTGTTCTTGCATATGAATTCCAATGTATTCAGTTACTGCTGACTGCTAACCTGTCTGGCTGTGTACCTGCTCTATTCTGCATTAAGCCTGCTTTCAACTTAATTGGAGTGTGATTTATCTACACAACAGTGTCCCATCTTGATCTGGTCCAGGGGGGTGTTCTACGTGTTGGATTCTCTCTGGAGTGGAAGCCTCAGAGTCCCTGCCCAGTCTCATTAAGTCCGCCACCAGCCCTTCCCATGCCTGGGCTCTCTCCAGCTTGCCCACTCCCCACCGTGCATTCCGAAGCATTACCCTGCTCTCGCAACCCGCCCACTTCCCCATCTCACGTCTCCATCTGAGGACATTGGGCCCCCCGGCTTCTTCCAGCTACTAGTGATTTCCTGCTGCGCCAAAATGAATGCCAAGTCCTGGAACCTGGATGTGGTTTTTGGTTTTAGCAGAGTATGGAAATAAATGGAGCAGTACGTGGGCCGGTGTACAGGGGACCACCCTTTCAGTCACCCTCGCTGTCACTTGTGTCACTTCTTGCCAGTATTGGGTTAAGGAGGCACAGCTCCAAACCATATATATAAACGTTGCCCCCTGTTCCTGACACCTCGGGCATCTAGCATCTGCACCAACCAAATATTGGTTAATACTTTCTGGGGTTAAGCAGGCTTGGTGGAGTATGTAAAAGCTGATCAATCCAAACCAGGCATTTCGAGAAACTTTGGCAGTTCGCTCCAAAACCTTGTCCCAGTCCTTATGCTCCAGGGGCCCGCCAATGTCGTCCTCCCATTTACATCTCAATCTATCTAGTGGTTGCGTGGAGTCTCGTCCAACAGCTCTGTATGTATTAGCAGGCCACCGCCTTGATGGTGCCACCCGCCGAGCTCATATATTCGCATGTGTAGTGCCATGGAGGTTCCACCATCCCCGCACCCCAGTGGCGCCGTATTGCTCCCGTGTCCACCCCATGTTGGTGGAGTATGTAAAAGCTGATCAAGCTAAACCGGGCATTTCGAGAAACGTTGGCAGTTCGCTCCAAAACATTGTCCCAGTCCTTATCCTTTTGGAGTCCGCCAATGTCATCCTCCCATTTACGTCTCAATCAATCTAGTGGTTGCGTGGATTCCCGTCCAACAGCTCTGTAAAAGCAGGCCACCGCCTTGATTGTGCCACCCACCAAGCTCATATATTTGCATGTGTAGTGCCGTGGAGGTTCCACTCCCCACACCCCAGTGGCACCGTATTGCTCCTGTGACCGCCCCATGTAGGAGGAAGTGCCCTGGTGGTATGTTCCAGTCCTGCCCTGAAGTCCTCGAAGGAGAGGAGTTCCCCGTCCCGTCTCAGATCCCCGACCTTTGTCACCCCCGCTTCACTCCATTCATTCAGGCCTTGCCATTGACCTTCGTGAGAGAGGGTTTCCAGTAGCTGCAATACCATCCCTGGGGAGTATGGGTGCTTTGTTTTAGTTTTCTGCAGACATCTGCCCCAGCAGCGATGTATTACCCTATGTTCATCACTGCCAATTTGTTGGGACCTAATCGTCCTCAGCAAGGTTTGGAACACAGCGGACCCCTCCGGGGCGAAAGGAGGCATCCACCTATCTGGGTCGCTGCCTCCCTCAGTCCATTGTGTAAACCTCTGCAGTTGTCCTGCAAAATAGTAAGCCTCCATGTCAGGCATTACCATACCGGCACTCAGTCTGGGCTGCTTTAATGTAGTAAGGGCTACCTTCTGCGTCCTGACCCCCATACAAAGGCCGACACGCAGGAGTCAAGCTCCCGGAACCAGGCCGTTGTTATCCAAATTGGCAGTGTTACAAAAAAGTAGAGCAACTGAGGTAGTACCACCATTGTAAGTAGCGAGATGCGTCCCATCACTGAGAGGGAGAGCTTCCTCCAGAAGGCCATGGTGTCCTTAAGCGAGCGGAGCGCCCTACTTATGTTGCCCTCCTTCACGTCTTCAATCATGTGGAATATGTGGACCCCTAGGTAACGGATGCAGCGGGGCTCCCATATCAGATTTCCCAGACTCAGAGGTGGCCTTGCGTCCCTCACCAGGGGGAGCAGTTTGGACTTCAGTCAGTTCACTTGTAGCCCCGATAAGGAGTCAAAGCGCTCCATCATCGCCTTAGCCCCAGGTAGGTGGCCCTCTGCATCATTTAGGAAATAGTAGTAAGTCATCTGCATGGAACGCCACTTGGTGTTGTATCTCTCCCACTCCCTCCTGACCTTGCTGTACAGGCTAATGGCTAATGGCCCCACTGCCAAGGCGAACAGCAGCGGGGGCAGGGGACATCCCTGGCGTGTCCCCCTCTCCACCCGAAATTGCGCCGATATTGTGTGACCCGTGCAGACCCTTGCCACTGGGTCAGCATATAGTAGCCATACCCAGCTTATAAAGCCCTCCCTCAGGCCCATTTTGGTCAATATTGCATATAAGAACCCCCATTCGAGGCTATCAAATGCCTTTTCCTTGTCTATGGTGAACACGCCCCTCTCTGTTCCGCCGTTGTTCCTAATTCGATAATAGACAATAGCCTGCGTATATTCAGGGTGGTATTCCGCAAGGTGTGAAACCTGCCTGGTCCTGATGTACCAGAGGCACCATGATTCAAGGAAAAAAGTTAATCTGTCCCTACACTTTCACTTAAGTGGCATCCCTACTTAACATCCCAACCAGGCAAGAGGGAAAAAAAGGTGTCAGCAGTGAAGACTTCCTAAGAAGTTTACTCACTTTCCCTGAGTAAGTAGCCTGAGCTACCAAGCTCGTTCTAAGATGCTCCTTCTTACTTCCCCTCTAGCTCTTCTCCTGTGCTGTTCTGATCTGTTCTGCCCTCCACCATCGGGGTACTGTCCCTAATACAAAACTCCCAAAACATCAATCACGCCCTAAAACACACCCCTTTGGCAGGTCTTCACACTCATAATTTTCCAACGAAACTCCATCTTCATCCAAAACTGTTGGTGTGTTCTTGGGTCCCAGGCACCTTCTCCGCAAAATGTATCCTCCTGAAATGCCAGTACCCTCCCACGATACTCATCTCCACCATTCTAACTCCTGAAACAACAGGTTATTCTGCCTAACGAGCTATGTGTCCTTGCACCTGTAACAGAAAGCCTGTGAGGAGATCGACCTTGCACACAAACAATCTGCGATGCAAAATTTCAACTGAGAAAAATACATTTTGGGCCCACAATAATTTGAACAACATAAGAATCGCAGTTAGGCCTCTATTGGCACTTTCACATAGCCAGGTCTTTACACATTTACACGTTTAAGCGCATCCATAAAACTGCATTATAAGCATTAAATTCAAAATCATTTTAAAGCATTACATTTCACACGTGAATAAGCAAACCTACATGTGCAACTTTTAACATGGTGCGCGTTTAATCCTAATGCATTATTTCAAACGTAAAGCGTTATGAACTGCATTACATAAGGCATATTCTCGGTAAAACACTACATTAGTCTTCAAACGATATGAATACTCCTAAATATTCTAACATAATTTTATTTATCACTACATTTCTAATAATCACACATTAGTACAGTCCTCTAAATATGCAGGTGCTAACTACTCATGATTATGACGCACCGCTACAATTTTTCTGAATAACATGCCGCTCTATCACTGGTAGTTCCAATCCACAGAACAAGATTAAAGCTATACCTCTGGGTGAGATTATAAATGCAAGGAGAAACTGTAGTGATGATAAAGAATGTCAGGATCATCTGGCAGGTATGAAATGTAGGTTCCTTATGAGAAGTTATAACCATGGTCTAGTGAAAAGAGCAAGAAGCAAGGCTCTTACCACGGCACGTGCCTATACACTCAATGATGGAAGAAAAAAAAGGACAAAAAAATTATATAGTAACATTTATTACATTTGGGAGTGATGCTGGTAAATTGAGCAGCCCTGAACAAATATTGGCATCTATTACTGCAGGATGAGTATTAAGGAGCATGTAGTCTCACTACTCGGTGTTACATACCGCAAGGGGATAACACAGAAAAGTATAATTAGCTCTAGCTACCAAACTACAGTGCCACAAACAAACTGGTTGAGTCTGAGAAGTAAAGTTTTATTCAAATGCAGATGATGTAGTCTATGTAAACTAGCTGTTGATAAGAAGGAATCATTTAGTTACAATGGGAACTTGGAGTATAGTATCAGGGTGAATAGTACTTGAAAGACAAATTATGTTGTGTACGTATTTATTTGTGCATGTGGTAAGACCTATGTGGGGAGGACCGTTAGACCATTAAGAGAAAGAATTTTGGAACACCAAGAGCAATGATTGCATTTAAGGAATCCCAAATTGAGATTCCTTAAATGCAATGCAACAAAGTAAAAAAATGAGCAATTTCACAATAGGGGGAGCAAATTACCATGAAGTTGAACTTAATGGTAATTTGCAAAAACTTAGAAAAATGCACTTTTGTGCAACATATGCGCACAACATATGTGCACAGATTAATTTCAGGGGTGCAACAGGGTGTCCTTTGGACACCCCTTCACCCTTGAAATTGCATTCTCAATTTGCGATTCGCTAATTGCTAATCGCAAATTGAGAATGTCTTCCCATTCATTCCTATGGGCCTCTAGGCCCATAGGAATGAATGGGGAGGTATTCCTTAATTGCGACTCGCAAATTGCGAGTCGCAATTAAGGAATATTAAGAAATCGCAATTTTTTTGGGCGATTTCTTCATGCATAGCATTTTGCTATTCCTTATTAGCGAATCCTTATTTTTCGCTAATAAGGAATCGCAAAATGGATGCTTGATGCATCTGGGGGTAAGAGAGCAACACATAAAAAAGTATAAATTAAAAAAACGAATAAATGATGTCACATCAAGCTACAGTACGTCACACAACGTCACATCGTATCCTGTCGAATCCTATAATAAAATACCGAACCTACTATCTCATTACATATTGTATCCTCACCTATCCTGTGCTGCCTATCATAAATTGTTTTTACATGCATCATTTAATATCACATTTTGCTTTAAAGTTCCTTAGGGCTTAATACTCATTTTTGGCATGCTTCAGTGCTCCATTTAATAGTAATTACTGCAATTTGTGTCGATTTTTGTCTTTTTTAAATTTTTAACCTTTAATAGTGAGGAATGGCCTGACTGTCAATATTAGGACAACGGCCCTCTAGGAAAGGAAACAGGCTGTTTGTCCTGAAATGACCCACAATGCAGGACTTGAGCATAAGTCACCTTCATCGTAAAGGACTGCACCGAAGGTCATGTGATTTACATAATAATAATCAATGCAGTTAAATTCATCTTTCAGTTAATCGTTTATAAAAAATGAATAAAAATAAACAAAGTAATAGGCCCATATCCTGCATTTCAGCATGAAGGGCTTCTGTTGGCTATATAGCAGAAATATTCTATTCATACCTAATAGGTGTTGTCTTCCACCGTTCATTTTTTGTATTTTTGTTGGCACTCTCCAAAGTTCCACGGGTACTTGGAAACATGGTATGCTTCTGCAAGTTTTGCTTACTAAGACATTTTTCTTTTCTCCAATTTCCAACATCTTCTAGCATTGACTAGCATGATTGTTCAAATACTTGCAGCTGAGTTGGTTTCTGAAAACGGCAAGATTGACAATGGAAAAGTCTGTTTTCACAGCTTTTGCCCATTGTACTAACCCTAACAAGAGCATGAATGCCACACTCCTCAGTCTGTATGAACACCATGAGTGTTTGCCCTGAAGGTGAGATGGTTCTCTGTGCACAGCTGGAGTAACAGTCTCTGGAAACTGTGTGTCTGATTCACAAAGGTAAACTTACACTTTTGTGTAAGTTTACGTGTTTGGAGTATTCACAAATTATGAGTTAATACCACAGAGACTGTGCAGTCATTTATGGTGCGGAATTTCACATATAAAAAGATAGACTTGTATTTTTTTATGTGCAGAGCTCCAGCCAGACTGCAGAGGGCCCGATTCACAAAGGTAAAGTGAGACGAAAGTCTAACTTTACGACTTTGCGTATTCACAAGTACACTTACCAGTAAGAAATGCCTTTTTTGAATACCGAAAGTGGCAAAGTTAGACTTTCGTCTAACTTTACCTTTGTGATTTGGGCCCAGAGTCTCCACAGCCCTAAACTTACTATTAAGTTGCAGTTTGTGAAGACCAGAAAACAAGTAAACTCACACAAAAGTGTAGGTTTACCTTTGTGAATAGGGTCTGTGGAGTATAGAATTAGCATTGTAGCTTTTATCATTAGTACTGCGGTATGATTTACATTGTACAGTGCAGTGCCTTGAATTCTGTTTCATTTACTAGAGTCAAATGTTCTGCAAACGATAAACACACTTTGTCTCAAGTGGGTGCAATAAGCCTAAAAATCTTGAAATGTCCAGAAGTAAGAACATGCCCAGACATTTCATACTTCCTAATGTTGGATTGTATTAATTAAGTATGTCTGTGCTGAACTACTTCCAGATGTAAATCTTCATGTAAGGGATGCTTTAGAATGGAGCGTGCTAAACTCTCTGCTTTGGAAATAATTTCCATGACAACCAGCGTCGTAGGGAAACGCGTGTCTATAACACCATGCTGAAACCACAACACCAAACAAAAAAAAATATATATTCAGATTGCTGAAGGGCATGACGATATTAATAATGTGGTATTTGACGTCCATTCAAAACTTTATCCGACTTTATATTATACAGTCACGAGGTAGAAGCACTCCTATAAACTCATGTATACAATGCATTGTGATGTCTATATTCATTAATTTGAATTTGATGTAACTGATGTTTGACTCACTTTTGGGATTTCATGTTCTAATCTATGCCTTTACTAGACTCTTTCTTTTGTATAAATGAGTTTAAAGTAGGGCTTCTCCCTCCCGGGCTTTTTTTTTTTTAAATGTTGGGGCATTTTGGACTGTTGGCTCCGGAAGTGAGCACCCTCCGCACCTATTTGGTAACTGTACAGAGTGTGGTGATTGATACCACAACCATTAAAGTTGTGCTAGTACAAACAGTTCTTAAACTGTTATATACATTACAAAGTCAAATCAAGTAACTCGATTAGTCATACATTTATACAATTTATTGAAACACCAATTCCTAATTTCTTAAGACCAATCAATTCATAAATCCACCAGCGATTGCCTTATTCTTATCATATGGCGGATATATGAAGAACACACTGGCACTGGCACAGACTACAGGTGATTGTAATCAATTGGTGTTGAGGCAGTATCCATCGGTAGGGGAAGACCGCCCGGGGGCTTGATGATTTGGGTAGGTACTTGCATTAATTGCACAGTGGAGGGATCTGAGGTCATTTCGAACAACTTTATGGGTCACATTAACAATACCCAGTGCAAGAACCATATGTTTTTACAATAGCTACTCGAGACCCATAAGAAACAAAAAGTCATCTTTAGCAGTTGGTCAGCTCAGTTCACACATGAATAAGCACAACCTGGGGGCACTGAAAATAGTGAGGAGAGACCTTAACTGTCAATTTGTACCATTAGAACATTCATATACGGACCACATCTTGAAAGTCGATAGAATCTGGTCAATCCCTGATGTTACCATCAGTGCGATTAAGCAATGGCCCCCCTTGGCAATTCAAATCAATATCTTTGTGTTAAACAAAAATCTACGAGCTTGCGAAGGGAGGACCAGGTCTGCTAGAGCTGGGACGCACACTTTTAATGGACCTAATGGCTCAAGACTATTTTTTAGTTGATGTCAGGATGTGGTCATTAGTTAAGGATATGGGTGGGACAATTGGACATGATAGTTGTTAGACCTGGCACCATTGGCGTGGGTCTCCCTTCCATTTTTGCTGCTGTTGCCTCATGTGTTTTGCTGGTGTTAGCTGCTCAGAGCACTGTGCCACTGTCAATCAGTGCCACAGTGCAAGTGCTTCCTGTATAAAATGTATACATTGATTGGATTCCATGATTGGCTTATTTGGTTTACTGTCAGATCCCAGTAAAGTGCACCAGGAGTGCCCAGGGCTTGTAAATCCAAATGCTGCTAGTGGGCCTGCAGCACTGGTTGTGCCACCCATAGAAGCAGCCTTGTAAAATGTGTCTAAGGTCTGCCATTGCAGAACCTGCGTGCAGTCTGGTACTGTAATGCTGACTGGGCAAGTGCACCTACTTGCCAGTTCCTAAACCTTCCCTTAACTTCATATTAGTCACCCCTATGGCAGGCCCAATGGCAGGGTGCATTGTAAGTGTGAGGTAGGACAAGTTCAGATGTGTGTGGCATGTCTTAATAGTGAATTACAGACATTTTCGTTTTTCACTATTGCAAGGCTACCTGTTCTCATAGGCCAGAATGGGCTGTTAGAATTGTTACATCCTATTATCCTAACAGACTCAGGGAACATGGTAGAAATTCGAGTTTAGTTTGCCTGAACTCAGAATAATAAAATACATCTTTTAGTAAAGTTTATTTTAATGTTCTGTGTTTGCAAATACCACTTTTAGAAAGTTGGTATTTGCTTGCCTGACCTTTTCAGCCCGCTTCTGCTAGGATGTGTATCTGCTGTCTGGTTTCTGGTTTCTGTGTGTGACAAGGCTGGGGAATTCCAGGAGACAGGCTGGGCAGCCAGGTGGTGAATAGGAGGATTACACCAGGATGAGTGGGAGGAGCCCCCCTTGACTCTGAATAGGGCTGTGCTCTGCCACCTCAATGCTGGCTCCACCTCCTGTGGAGTGTCTGATGTCTCTGCCCTGCACCGTGAAAGAAGAAGGCAGCCTCATGTCAACAAAGTGCTTAAGAACTGGACTGAACTAGGCAAAGGTCCCCTGGCCTCAAAGAACAAAAGATTTGTAGTATAAATATAGGAGCCCTGCTCCTAAGAAATTAGATCCTGCTTGAACCAAGAAGAACCTCTGCCCGACGAGAAGGAACTGGGAAATCTGCAAGGAGGAGTACTGTCCTGGCCTGGGGGATTGGCCTGCAGTGGTTGCCTTGCTGCAAGAGGAGAGGAAAAGACTAAAGAGATTTTATTCAACTTGTGCATTCTGAAAGATCTCCAAGGGCTTGTGAGTGAGCTTGCCCCCTGAACGAAGTCCCAGGGCCAGTGGACTTCAACAACCTGGAGAATTGCTGCTGAGAGCGCCGCTTTCCCCGCAGCGCTGAAGGAGGAGCTGTGTACGCCTCGTGAAACCTCACCGTGCACTCTGAGAAACCCGTGCCCAACTGTCTGGCCCGAGCAACGTGACTTCTGCCCCCCTTCGAGCCGTAGCTCGCAATGTAAAAGTACGGACCTGTCTGGCCCGAGCAACGCGACTTCTGCCCCCTTCGAGCCATAGCTCGCAACGTAAAGGTACGGACCTGTCTGGCCCGAGCAACGCGACTTCTGCCCCCTTCGAGCCGTAGCTCGCAACGTAAAGGAACGGACCAGTCTGCCCCGAGCAACGCGACTTCTGCCCCTTCAAGCCGTAGCTCGCAACGCCGGGATCGGACTTCACTTTGGGCCTCGCTTCCACCCTTCGCATCATCCTGTTCGATGCGCACCCCGCCGCTGTGGTTTACAGGCTGGGGAGCGTAGAGTGGCTGGGGAGGTCTCGTACCTCCGAAGCGTACTGCCGCCTCACACCGCGCTCAAGGGATCTGCATCAGTGCGTCCACTCTCCAGGTACGGCGTGAACGCCGCAACGAAGTGCAAACCGTCTCAACGCATGGCACAGTCTCCCCGAGTAATGCGACTCTGGGCACCTACGAGCCGTAGCTCGCACCACAAAGGGACGACATCGCCGCACGTACGCTTCTGCCTTCCTGCACCATCCGTGACAAACTCTACAAGTTAAAGGTACTGTGGCTGCATCGCACACTATAAAAAGAAGTAAAAAATGGTAAGGGGTTCTGCCCACTTAACCCTCCCGTACCTGAGCAGGATACATCCAAGGATGAGAAAGTAGAAAAAGGGGGTACTGAAGGGATTAATCCTTTTTTAATTTTTCAACAAGAAACTTCAAATTATCTTGTGAAACACCAATAAACCATTATACACATATGTAAGAAAATTCATATACGCACATATGAGAGGACATCTAGGGAAGTACGACAATCAACAATCTATATACAAATTATCACATATACATTATGTACAAATATAGAAGACATATACAATCTCAACAAACATTTATCTGTACCCTAAATTCAACAGATATATACAAATATATATATACACAGATTTGAGTAAATGCCTCCTCCTGACTTACAAGGGAGTGCACAACAAAAAAGAAAGTCCCAAGACAAAAGCACCAGGGGGTTAGACCATTAACCCAATGTCAAATTGTATAGGTGCACAACAGAAACAAATCAAATCTTTTTAAGTTATAACAAGGGACTCCATTAGAAAGGTGTCGACGCAGTCGCGGTCGCGTTTCAGCCAGATGATGTAGGCTTCATCAGGACATGGGTACTCTAATCTTGATGATCCTGGCCACGCCTAGGTCCGGTATACCAGGTGGTCCCACAATGCGACCCACATGGGTGGGGTGTGGACCACTGTCTTAACTCAGGTACTGTAAATGATACCTTATATATACACAATAAGTCCGCTTGACAAAAAGGGGGGGTTGGATCTCAGCATACGTGGCTTAAGTCACACAGTTTCTCTCAATTATGTAAGGGTAACGACCAAATCGAGTCCACCTCGGCATTATTCATTTTCCGGCGAATCTGGAAGGAGGAGTACTGTCCTGGCCTGGGGGATTGGCCTGCAGTGGTTGCCTTGCTGCAAGAGGAGAGGAAAAGACTAAAGAGACTTTATTCAACTTGTGCATTCTGAAAGATCTCCAAGGGCTTGTGAGTGAGCTTGCCCCCTGAACGAAGTCCCAGGGCCAGTGGACTTCAACAACCTGGAGAATTGCTGCTGAGAGCGCCGCTTTCCCCGCAGCGCTGAAGGAGGAGCTGTGTACGCCTCGTGAAACCTCACCGTGCACTCTGAGAAACCCGTGCCCAACTGTCTGGCCCGAGCAACGCGACTTCTGCCCCCCTTCGAGCCGTAGCTCGCAATGTAAAAGTACGGACCTGTCTGGCCCGAGCAACGCGACTTCTGCCCCCTTCGAGCCATAGCTCGCAACGTAAAGGTACGGACCTGTCTGGCCCGAGCAACGCGACTTCTGCCCCCTTCGAGCCGTAGCTCGCAACGTAAAGGAACGGACCAGTCTGCCCCGAGCAACGCGACTTCTGCCCCTTCAAGCCGTAGCTCGCAACGCCGGGATCGGACTTCACTTTGGGCCTCGCTTCCCCCCTTCGCATCATCCTGTTCGATGCGCACCCCGCCGCTGTGGTTTACAGGCTGGGGAGCGTAGAGTGGCTGGGGAGGTCTCGTACCTCCGAAGCGTACTGCCGCCTCACACCGCGCTCAAGGGATCTGCATCAGTGCGTCCACTCTCCAGGTACGGCGCGAACGCCGCAACGAAGTGCAAACCGCATCAACGCATGGCACAGTCTCCCCGAGTAATGCGACTCTGGGCACCTACGAGCCGTAGCTCGCACCACAAAGGGACGACATCGCCGCACGTACGCTTCTGCCTTCCTGCACCATCCGTGACAAACTCTACAAGTTAAAGGTACTGTGGCTGCATCGCACACTATGTTCAACGCGCACCGGACAGAAGCGTCCACGGTGGGCATCAGACTCTGTTGGTTTCACCGTAGGGCCGAGCTGAAGAACACGCAGTGCACAGACTATTGAATTACGCATTTTTAAGAACTCTTCTGCCTAAACAGTATTGAGGATCATTTTTGGCGATTATTGTTCTTGTGGTAAATCCTTATATAAAAGATACTATCTTTTTATATAAAAGTAGTGTGGTGTCCATGTGTGTTGTTGTCACTGAGTTACTGTATGTGTTCACAAATGCTTAACCCATAACGCTCTGAGATAAGCCTTGTCTGCTTGCGCCACACTACGTAGAGGGTGAGCAGGGGTTATTTTAAAGGGTGATCCCCTTATCCTGACTAGAGGAGAGGGTCCCTGCTTGTCACAAGTACTTACTTGTGCCAGCCAGAGACCCCCAAATCTAACAATAGTGACCATAATGCTATCCCAGGACCTCCCAAAGGTATCCTACTCTGGTATCTATATCCGCCCTCTAGATGATAGGTGCCTCTTGACCCACAATAACAGAGAATCCTATGGCGTTCAGTGGCCAAATCAGACCAGGCAGTGAGGTCCATTTATATTCTTGTGGAACAGTCACTTGGAGAACCTTGCAATTTTGACATGGTCTCATCCTAGAGGCTGTCCAAATTAAGATCGGGGAGGCACATCAGTCCCTTTTTGAGAAACTAAAAAACGAATTCTTCAAGGTGCTCAGGGTTCAGGGCCGAAACAAATGTGCTTCATCTTGGTTTGATTCCCAATGCAGATTAGCCAAATCTGCACTGGTAAGGGTTATAAACATGGAGAACGAGTGGGATATTAAATCTAAGAAAGCCAACTACAAGAAGGCACTCATAAAGGCAAAATGGAAATGGGATAATAGGAGATGGGCACAACTACTCAAAGCCTCTAGAGAAAGAAATCAAACACTTTTCTGCAATATTGTGGCCACAGGGAATGCTGAGGGGTCAGTGGAATTTGATAATAACATTGCAGCTGATGCATGGAATGGGCATTTCTCCTGCATTTCTGATCTGCACTAGGAAATAGTAGGCAAGATGCCCACATAAGTAGCTTATGTGGTGCCAATGCTGTTAGACCATCTGCATGTTTCAACCTATTAATTGCCTAGATGTTGAATTGGCAATTAGAAAGATAGTGCCTAATAAAGCCACAGGACTCAACAAAATTCCCTGTGACCTATTTTTATCAGAGATCAACATTTGGGGGCCATACCTTACTGTGTTCTTTAATGCCTTTTTAAATGGATGAGCACTCCTGAGTCATGGGCATAGACTGAATTCTTTCCTATATTTAAGGAGGGTTCACCACTAAATCCTGCCCATTACAGGCCCATCAGCCTTACTGATAATGCTCAAAATCTCTTTATCAAGGTCAGACTCACAAGGCATGAGCAATGGTTAGAAGACCATGAAGTTGTATGCCCCCTGCAAGCTGGCTTCTGGTCAAACACATCAAAGATAGACCAACTTTTTAGACTCCAGTTGATCTTTTGGAAGACTGTCATCATCAAAAAGGGTAGGCTTTACGTGGTATTTGTAGACCTCAAAGCAGCCTTCCACATGGTCCCTAGAAAAAGACTGTGGCAGGTGCTTGCAGAAATGAGAGTCCCCGAATACCTGTGCACAATAATTGAGAGGTTACATGTTAAAGGTATTGCCCAGGTGCATTGTGGGAACTTGGGTGAGTTGGCCGGTCCCTTCCCAATAGGTAAGGGTGTAAGACAGGGATGTATGTTAGCCCCCACTATTTTCACACTGTACCTGAATGACCTTGCTGAGCACCTTAACATAATAGACAATGACTCCCCTAAATTGGCAAGCATGAGGGTTCCGGCCCTCATGTTTGCTGACGATACATTGCTCCTACCTAAATTACCAATGGGAAGTCAAAAACCTTGGATGAGCTCAGTAGGTTTTGCTCACTCAGAGGGCTGGAAATAAACATCAACAAAACAAAACATATGATGTTCAACCCCAGTCATTCCAAGCACCCAAATCCTACATTGGACGGTACTCCACTTGAAAGGTTGCATCTATTTCACAATTTGGGGATGACTCTTTATGAGAACATGGAATGGAGACACTACATTACAAAATACAAACTAAACCTAGGTCACTACGTAGGGGCTATAGAATTTACAGAAGGGGTCTTTTAGTAAACTTGTCACACCAGCACTACAGATGTATTCCAGCCAAGCCCTGGGTGTATCCCTTTACTGCGCATAGATTTGGGGACATAAAAAGACAAAAGAATTGGAACATGAGGTAAACCAGTTTTTAATGTTGCGCACAGCCGACCTGAACGCTGTCACGCTTTCCTTTCTTTCTCAGCGGCCGCCATCAGACCAGGCGTGCACGCTGACCACGCCCACTTTAGGCCACGCCCCCCGATCGCGCTATTAAAGCGCCGACTGGTAGCGCTTCTCCACATTTCCCTACCCAGTCCCTGAGCTGGAGGTACTATTGTATTGCTAAAATCTGTGTTTTGAAAACTAAAACTTGAATTTGAATCGTTTTTTAAAATTGTGTGGTGTCACTTACTGTTGTGATTTTAAAGCCTCGAAACACCGCCAGCAATTGCTTACTCTTTAGCGCACAGCCGACCTGAACGCTGTCACGCTTTCCCTTCTTTCTCAGCGGCCGCCATCAGACCAGGCGTGCACGCTGACCACGCCCACTTTAGGCCACACCCCCCTCTGGATTAAAAATGTGCTTGCACAGGAAGCGCAGCGGACGAGCGCAGCGGGAGCGCCGTATGCGCGCCGAAGGCGCGCTAAAGGCAAGCCCGTCTGTGCCCGTCCGGGCCCGAACGGACCCAGGCCCAGGGACTCTGCCAGACCCACCCCTCAGTCGTCTGACATATTCTGCAGACACGCTTATGGCTCTCCGACCAGAAAAAAACCAACATTGTCGCTACATTCACGACACAGGTAAACCCGTCACTAGCTGTCCGCACTGCTACCCAACCACCCGGACCACAGCCATTCCCAGTTTACAACTGGGTCTTCTCAACTGTCGTTCTCTTCCCAAGCACGCACTCGAACTCAATGAGTTGATTGCAGATCAAGGCTTGGATGCACTATTTCTTACAGAAACCTGGCTCACTGACAGCACCGATGCGGACGCTGTATCCGCCCTTCCCCCAGGCTACCTCATCCAAACCCTCCATAGACCCAAAGGAAGAGGAGGCGGGTTGGCCATAATCCACCGGGAACAGTTTACCTGCAGAACTAGTGACGCCCAAATTGATAACTCCGAAAGCTGCCACTTTTCCCTTCAATCTTCCCCGATGCATTCCCTTTCGGGACTCCTGATTTATCGCCCCCCAGGTACCCTTGGGAAATTTCTCAATGCAGTCACCGAATCGGCCTCTCAACTAGCCGCTTCTGTGTCCAACTTCCTCATCATAGGTGACCTGAACCTTCACTTTACAGATCCCACTGACCGATCGGCATCGGACCTACTAGTGGACCTGTTGTCACTTAATATTAGGCTGGTCAACAACGAACCCACCCATGAGAAGGGACACCTATTAGATCCCGTCCTCACTAACGCCAATATCATCACCAGTCCACCTTTGTCACTGCCATGGACTGATCATCTTCTAGTCCCATTCTCATGGGAAACCCCCACCGTGTCCACCCAGCCTACGAAAATCAAAGTTAATGACAGACGCTGGCATAAACTCATACCATCAGAATGGTCGGATTTTCTTTCTAAAACCACCCCAGTGCTGTCCTCCGACGCCATAACGGCTGATGAACAGTTTTGCTCCTGGATCACGTCCTCCCTGGACACTCTTATTCCCAAAACCACCACCCTCAGGCACAAAAAACGCACACCCTCAGCCCCGTGGTACACTCAAGAGCTCAAGTCGCTGCGGCAGGACTGTAAAAGAGCTGAGCGATCATGGAGGAAGGAGAAATCCAACGCTAACAAGGCTGTCTACTCCGCCTCCCTATCAACCTACAAATCTGCGATCGACAAAACTAAAAGTCGATTCTTTCAGGAACGAATCGAAAAAGCTGCTTGCTCGAGCAAAGAAACCTATACCATCTTAAAAGAACTCCTCAAGGTTCCTGACCCCACCCCTATAAACCCCCCAGATCCAAAGGCAGACCAGGAAAAATGTAACAAGCTAGCCAACTTTTTCCAAGAGAAAATTCAAAAAATTCTCGACTCTATTCCCCTGACTAATTTGAGCGAGACCGACAAGCCCCATGAAACCTCACTCACCCCTCGCCTTACCTCGTGGGGACAAACAACCCACGAAGAAGTAGAGATCACGCTCACTTCCATCAAAAGCGGATCTCCTAGGGACCCCGCACCGCTACGGACCCTTAAGGAAGTCGCTCCCACTATCATCCCCCCCCTCACTAAGCTGATTAACGCCTCTTTTCAACAGGGAGTTGTACCCCCGAGTTGGAAAGCCGCAGTCGTTAAGGTGCTGCTAAAAAAACCCTCCTTGGACCCAGCTGAACTGGCCAACTATCGACCAATATCCCTCCTCCCCGGGACCAGTAAGGTCGCCGAGAAACTGGTGAACAAAAAACTCTCCCAGTTCCTTGAATCCAATAATCTGCTAAAAAACTCGCAGACAGGTTTCCGCCCAGGACAGGGCACCGACATCGCCCTCCTGGCGGCAGTGGAGGAGGCCAGAACACTCTTAGACGAGGGAGGATCAGTGGCAGTGATCCTCCTCGACCTGAGCGCGGCCTTCGACACCGTCAACCACCAACTTCTGGTCAAACGGCTCGAGAAGGTAGGAGTAGAAGGCACCGCTTTATCTTGGCTTTCCTCCTTTCTGGCCCAACGCTCCTTCCAGATATGGGAAAACAACACCTGCTCCTCCGACACACCCCTCCAATGTGGTGTGCCTCAGGGCTCCTCCCTGAGCCCCACATTGTTTAACATCTACATGTCCCCTTTGGAGGAGGTCGTCATCCCGTTCGGAGTGAGCTTTGTCAGCTATGCGTATGACACACAACTAGTTGTCTCCCTCTCCCACCCCAGTCGACAGCCAGCGGACCTATTCAACTGCCTGACTCAAATCCAAGGGTGGATGAACAACTCAGCCCTTAAGCTGAATGGTTCGAAAACTGACATTCTCCTCCTGGGTCAGAAAGGACTCTCCTTCCCTCTGAACATCTGGCCACCCTGTCTGGGCCCCCCCCCTGTTCCCAAACAGGAAGTAAAGAGCCTGGGAGTTTGGATCGAAACTGATCTTTCATTCTCCACGCAGGCCAAAAAAGTAGCAGGCACATGCTTCGGGCTACTCAAATCGATGAGAAAGATCCTGCCCCTTCTTCCACCCACATCGCAAAGACTCCTCATCCAGGGCCTCATATTGTCCAGGATTGACTATAGCAACGCTATATACCTGGGCGCCCCCGAAGCAACCTTAAACAAATTGCAGAAAATCCAAAACGCGGCCGCCCGGATCCTCACGCATACTCCCGCCAGAGCTTCAGCCAAACCTGCCCTGAAACTCCTTCACTGGCTCCCAGTGAGGGAACAAGTAACATTCAAAGCCCTAAGCCTGGCCCATAGGCTACTGCAGAATCAGGGCCCTCCTATTCTGAGGAAATTCATACAACCCTACAAACCCCCGAGGTCTCTTAGATCGGACAAAGAGTCCCTCATCACCGTGCCCAGATTTAAGAAAGCACGCACGGGTGGAAGACGTTTCTCGATCCACACAGCACGTCTATGGAATACCCTCCCTCGAGATCTGTGGAAAGAATCGAACTACCTGAGATTCAGGAAACGACTCAAAACCCACCTGTTCCCATAAACTCAAACCTCCCTGATTCAATACTTGCCTCTGTCTATTACCGCTTTTGTTTTTCTGTTTTATCAGTATCTCCTTCTTTTTCACCCCCAGCCCCCACTGGTGTAGGGTTCCTCAGCGCTGGGATACCTCAGGGTGACTACGCGCTCTACAAAATTTTTTAATAATAATAATAATAATAAAGACGCTTTCCGCAGGTACCCTTTGATTCCTTTGAGATTAGACGGAGGGATGAAAACAATTTCAGATCAAATAGAAGTGACACCTGATGTTTTGGAGAAGGCTCTGGGTCACTCCCAAGTTGTACTCATACTGTAGAGAATTAGGGAAAATATTCAGTTACCCACACGCTGTTTGTTTCCCTTGGGTTAAACATATAAGAGATATTTTTGAGGGGATGGCATTTGCAGATATCTGGCATAATCCTGGGGGGTCTTGTTCTGGCATTAGTGCGAAGGACTTAAAAAACAAGTATAGGTCTATAAGCGGTCTAATCTTTTAATCTTGCATGCACGATGGAGCGTAAATGACACATGATGTTTACCTCTATCAATTCTCACTATTAAAAGATCAATTACAACAATACATTTTGATGAAGACATGTTAATCGGCTTACTCGAAAAATGTGAGACCTCATACTGCATCGTAAAAGCATGCAGAGTGATCTAAAAGATAATATGAAAACGTAAACAAAGAGAGGAACAATGATAACTGTAGATGAACGTATTTACATGTTGTGAGAAAATAAATATAGCTAACATAGAGAGTGTTGTAACAATAATATTGAAATATGCATTAAACATGAGATAAACGCTTGCATATTGAGGCTCCTGAAATTGCTAAAATGCTTATTTAGTAATAATCGATATAGTGCAAACCTGAAGCTTCATGTAACGTTTATGTGGTAAAACGTGTATTTCAGAGTGATAATATGCTTTGAAAGTGATAACGTGCAAATGATGTTTCAAAAAAAATAATTTTTAGTATTACTTAAAATAGACATGTAGCCTCTGAAGAGAAAAATAAATAAATTAATCGAGAGAAGTTGAAATGCATTTATAATGTGTGTTTTATAACAATAATAAACAACAATGAGTCAGCTAATTTTATTGTACACCTTAAAATGCTTTTCTTTCCCATGCAAGTGTAACATCATAAGAGACAGTCACTTTAGCCACTCTGAGAAGTTTTTATGAAGTTTCTTTTTTGTATTGGTTGACAATGGACTCACTTCTTGATAAGAAACATATTTGAAAGAAATGTATCAATATTATTGCAAACCCAGAACAGGCACTTGGGAACAGATGGACTGTGAGCAATGTAAAGTCCCACCTACTTCCGTGGAAGTGACAGAAATGTAGTATAAATTATCTTAATAAATCTAATGAAATTGGTAAAAGGATTACTTAATTCTTCCAGATTTTTGTGATGCACCAATCACCCCATGAATGGCCCACTGTGAGTGACCAATGAAAACCCCATGGACTGATGAAAACAATACTTTAAGCGGTGAAAACCAGGAGGATTCAGGGCTGACTGTCATTCTCATTTTCCCTACCTGGTATGCTGACGGACAGATTGATTTCCCTTAATGCCATACATTTGAACTGAACTTTCCTAACTGAGATCCTGAAAGCTACAATTTTACAGGCTGGTAAAGCTGAGAAGGAAATAACCTTTTGGCCGAACGGTTATCTGACTCCTTCTGTGGCATACAGTGCTGCTGTTGAAATTTTAAATTCAATTCTCTCGTTTTTTAATTGAGGTACGCAGCATCCATTTTTCACTATTGCCCTACTTTCAGCCCCGGCTCTTTCCTTGACACCGCACCTGCATAAACAGTGGTAAAGAATCTAGATTAGGGTATTGTAGGCTATGTATACATGCGGAGTCAGCGCCAAAGAACAGCTGGCGTCTGCTCAGGGTTTTTCGGACAATGTTAAAGCCTCAAGGAAAGTTTACCCAGATAGCATAACAGGTTGTACAGCCTTAGGATGCGACGATTGCCTAAGGCACCAAGGCTGTTGATTCTTGCCATTACCTCATTTGTGTGTTTTTCCTAAAGCCCTATTTACCTCTGGGCATCACTTGTTTGTGATATTTTGGTATAAAAACCTGTGTAACCATCATTCAGTGTGCATCCTCCTTGAGTATCTCTGTGGTGCTCACCGGATGAGGCCCCATTCATGAATGCTAATAAATTACCGTTGGTTTTTACTTCACTCCAGTGTCGATTCCTCCTTACTTGTTAAAGAACCCGTGGACGCAGGGTGACCCTGCACCAGTGGGTTTTAAATAATCTGCTTCCACACTGCAGCTAAAGATTTAGCCAGACCTATATTGAAGACGCACTAAATCACTCAGCCTATCCTTGGTTTGTATGATTGAGTCTCAAATTACCTTTTGTTTCTCTCACTCTGTATAGACAAGCTTCAAATGTTCATTATTTCCTGTACAACATTGAGGCTAGTTGTACTAATATTTTGTTATTAAATCAGATTTGAAATGCGATTTTATTATATGACCGTTCAAAACGAGGCTTCAGATAAATGTTTTCATGAGTTATCTTTATCGATATTGTCTCATTCTTTTAGTTATTCTTGTTGTCTCAAGGTTTGTGTATCAACGAATGAGAAAGGCAATGAAATAGGTTTGCATTTGGCAATTCTTTATTCCAGGTCCTCATAAAGTAATTTTTTCACATTCTCCAAGTATTCTAGTCCCTGTTAGCTCAACAAAAAGATCCATTGTAGGACCATGATTTATGGCAATCAGGATGATGATCAGGGAGAAGGATGTTTCTATAAGAGACATTGAAATGGGCCTAATATGAGTAAACATTGATTGTGATGAAGAGAAAAATGTATGAGCTTTCCACTGGATCACACACATGGCACTTTAACTAGCTCTTTTTTACAGCTCAAAGATGTATATTCAATAGAACCATTTGTGGAGGATATTGAACCAGGCTGGCAAAAAAATTGCATGTGCACTTTAAATTTGGCATGTTGCCCCTCTGTGCATTTACATCTGGCTGGGCAGGTGTTGCAGACCCCAAGGACTAGAGCTGCCCTAGTTGCGGACATGCTAAAGAAACAGTGCCTCATTTGTTTTTTTCTTGCCCTGCTTATAATAGAACCCAGGGCGAAATGGTTAGTACCTATTTGCAGGAGTTTGAACACTAGGAACCACGAAGAGGCCTTCAAACAAATCCTGCCCTCCTTTGGTTTTAGCGCTATCAATATTTTTAATGGTCACATGGGTTTTAATAAGCAATATCTCTGTATAAATTGAATCAGTCAGCCTATTTGATGTTGTTCTTTAGGTAATGTACTCAATAGACCATAACAGTACTAGAATATCATGCCAACCTTTTAAAGGTATTTGGAATTTTACATTAGGACTTTTAATTGATGTCATTTTTATGAGATTGTATTAACCTAAAATTTGTAAATGAATGTTGTTTATCTTTGATTACCTGTAAATGTTTATGTTTTTAATAACTGTTGCACCTCTTTCATGGTATTATAAAAACCGAAATAGAGAGTATTTTGATTGGTTGGATTATTGTACAAAAGTCAGTGTTTGTTTACATTGCCTTAAATTAGAGCCTTTGTACAGCTTATTACATAATGCTAATGGAAATAACAACCCCCTCAACCTTCTTAAACTTTTAACCAGAGATGACAGGAATCCCAATAGGAGGAGACAGGAATAGTAAGGGAATGGAAATAGCAAGTGTGGAGAATCAGGTGAGATGGATGGGGGTGGAAGAGGGACGGTGCTAGATTCCTTAGCTGTAGATATCAAGTTGCTCATTTAAGCAGAGTCAAAATGTTTCAGGGCCCGAAGCTTCTGTGGTGTGAGGCTGCTGTATTCAGTCCATAACATGTAGTCTATAAGGGGTTACAACATTCCTTGTCATGAGCATTTGTCATAAGAACAATTATCTAATTATCTAAAACTCTAGACCTGTCATTACTATGCAGGAAAGTGACAGTGAGATGGATCATATTAAATCTAAATCAGAATAAGATGTACCTTTGCTGATTATTCATAATTGATGTCAGGTAAGTTGGTTGCAGGCCGGTCTTTGGAGACAATTCAATGTATACAATATAAACCACTTTATTTCTGATAAGTAACCATCTCTTCTCTTCATCTCTCATCTCTTATCTCTTCTCTTCCTCTTTCATAACTACTCTTCAAAGTGCTGAAGGCACTTGTGTTTAAGATCAGTCTTACTCCCATATACGAGGAGTCCTGGTTCCTCAAAGTACTGTTGTCTCCCAATCTTATCACCTACTGTTCTGATTTTCTTCATATATAGAATGTGGGTTGCCTCATCTAATGAGAGACAATCCTCCAGTATTGTTTTATTTAAATATGTCTCAGGTTTTGTCCATACCTTATGCCACAAGACATGGCGCTGTGATGTTATAAGTCCTTCAATATATGCATGGCAGCCCTAATTTATTGTGGCATATGGCCAGCATACAGCTTGAGGGCTCTGATAGAAGTCTCTTCAAACAGGCATTTTAATACCTTTACCCACGCCTGTCTGTATGTGGCCATTGAAATGTACTTTGTCCAGTATATCATACAGAGTTTGTTTCATGGGTTTCAACCCCAGGTTAGATAAGAAGACAAACAGAGCAGTAGTAGCCGTCACATATTATTCATTTCTCATGTTGACCTGCTGTTTCCAAGTGCAGTCTGAATTGAAGATAATCTCCATGTATGAGAATGTCTTTCTTTCAACTTAACACCTTTGATGCTAAATCATTGACATGTGGAGATAACTGATCCACAACTCATAACAAGTTTTTAGAATTGACTGTCAAGCATTTGGGGTCAGATGTACAAAAGATTTGGGACTCGCAAATCAGTCACAAACTGGTTTTCTAATGGAAAAAATTGCCATACGCCATGTATGAAAGCCATTTGCAGACCAAAAATAGTAATGCGACCGATCTGCGAGTCACACATTTTTCTGAATGGAAATTACGAGTCAGTATTATCGAATCACTGATACCAGCTCACAAAGAGGATGTGTGAGTGTGTTTCAAATAGTCCCAATTTGGCCCATTTGCACATGCAATTTTTCACCAATTCAAATCTGGTGGTAAATGGGTGGAAACAGTAAAAACTGGCCAAAAATGCAGCACGGCTGCCCAAATAGCTGCTCTGTACATGATGAAAAGGAGCATGTGCATACTGGCTCTCAATAGAGGAGGAGGCGGAGACAAGAGAGGCTGACCATTTTTGACCACATAGAGGAAGAGATTTATGACAAATATAGGCTAAATAGT
This sequence comes from Lissotriton helveticus, assembly GCF_964261635.1. Lineage (NCBI taxonomy): Eukaryota > Metazoa > Chordata > Amphibia > Caudata > Salamandridae > Lissotriton > Lissotriton helveticus. Next base: position 102,163,198 of record NC_136060.1, read on the forward strand.
GCTGTAATTTTGGATGTAATTGCCCCCTTAAAGCCACACTTAGAAAGCAGTACTCTGAGAAACAATTCCTTCCCCACCCATGTCCAGGTGGTGTGTTCGTTACACCTATTGGCTGCTGGTAGTTACCAGGATGTGGCAGCTGTTGAAGGTGGAGTATCGCAAAGTGCACTTTTGCTTTTCTTCCGCTCCATGCTCAATGCCATACTTCTCAATATCCACAGCTACGTATACATGCCCCAGTATGATGAGGAAATACGGACTACCAAATTGCAATTTTACCGGATGGCAAAATTCCCCCAAGTCATAGGGTGTATAGATGGGACACACCTGGCTTTATGTCCCCCGTCCCAGCTTGAATTCCTTTTTAGGAACCAGAAAAACACACATTACCTTAATATACAAGTGGTTTGGAATACCCACAACATAATCACTGACATTGTATCACAATATTCAGGAAGTTCCCATGACTCCTACATGTTCAGATACAGGGGAATAGACAGACGGGTGGAAAGTGGGGTGTTTGATGACGGATACTTATTAAGTACTGCAAAAAAAATGTTAATGCTGATATGTAAGTGCCCAATCCACACAAAATGTACTTTGACTCTCTTATAAATATGTGTTTCAGATTACACTGCATATGCCCTATGTTGCTATATACTCACACCATACCTTTCTCTCCCACCAACCATAATGAAAGGCAATACAACACTGCACATCAACGCATCAGGACTGTGATTGAGCAGACATTTGGACTCCTGAAATTTCATTTACGCTGCTTCCATAAGACTGGGGGGCGGGCTTGCAATACAGACCAGAAACTGCTTGTAAGATTGTAGCAACATGTGCCATCCTACACAATATTGCCTGCAGGAGAGGCCCACATATTGTGGTGTCCAAATCTAATTCGGATGTGGAGGATCCTGGTCTGCCTGTTGAGCAGCCAACAGAGAAGAATAGAGCAGTGGCGGAGAGAAGGTGCAGGGACCACAGTGCTACACATTACTTCGCAAGGTAAGACATTCTGAAATCCAAGATACTGTTAAATAATGCTACCACCCTTGATTGAATGCTCAAAGTAAAGCTACCTTTAATGGCAGGTGCTACCAAACGGTTCAACACCTTCATACCGCAACTTTCATTCCGCATACCTTCAGTCCGCATACCATTATAACGAAAGTACCATCAGTCCACAAAATTTTAAAACGCATGCCATTATATCTTATATGCTTTTACCACGCATGCTTTTACAACGAAATTCGTTGTAAAAGCATGAATGGTAAAAGCATATGTTTTTAATATTGAAGTGTAAGGTAAGTATATGGTTTTAGTTTGGGGGTGTTGGGGTATATGTTTTAGGGGTTCAAGAGTATTTTAAGGGTGTGTTTGGGGGTGTTGGGGTATATGTTGTAGGGGTACAGGGGTATTTTTAGGGTTCAGGACTAGGTTTGGGTTTTGGGGTACAGGGGTATTTTAGGGTTCAGGGGTAGGTTTGGGTTTTGGGATACATGGGTATTTTTAGGGTTCAGGGGTAGGTTTGGGTTTTGGGGTACAGGGGTATTTTTAGGGTTCAGGGATAGGTTTGGGTGTTGGGGTACAGAGGTATTTTTAGGGTTCAGGGCTAGGTTTGAGGTTTGTGGTACAGGGGTATTTCTAGGGTTCAGGGATAGGTTTGGGTTTTGCGGTACAGGGGTATTTTTAGGGTTCAGGGGTAGGTTTGGGTTTTGGGGTACAGGGGTATTTTTAGGGTTCAGGGGTAGGTTTGGGTTTTGGGGTACAGGGGCATTTTTAGGGTTAAGGGGTAGGTTTGGGTTTTGGGGTACAGGGGTATTTTTAGGGTTCAGGGGTAGGTTTGGGTTTTGGGGTACAGGGGTATGTTTAGGGTTAAGGGGTAGGTTTGGGTTTTGGGGTACAGGGGTATTTTTAGGGTCAGGATGGGTTATTGTTTAAGGGTGCTGGGGTATTATAAGGAGTAAGGGTGGGTTATGATTTTGGGGTGCAGGGGTATTTTAAGGGACCAGGATTTTTTTTTGTTTGGGTCTATAGGGTAATTAAAAAAAAGATATATATATATATATATTCACTGAAAAAACCATAGGTTATAGACCATATATAGTTAGGAATTAGCATTTACAAAACCTTGAAAATTCACTGAAAAAACCATAGGTTATAGACCATATATAGTTAGGAATTAGAATTTACAAAACCTTATTTTACTCACACAAAACCATTGAAATTCCATATATAGTTAGTTGCACTAACTATATGTCGCGCACCCGCAATCCACTGCTGATGATGTCACATATTACATCATTCATGACATGGTCAGTGACATCACTGATGACATCACTGATGACATCTCAAATGACATCACTGATGACATCACTGATGACATCTCATTTGACATCAATGATCACATCACTGATGATATCATTCATGTGACAATACAATGCATCTCCTCACACTTTAATATAACCTCTGTTACACGCAGTGTTAAATACAGAGTATAATTTTTGAAACCTTTGACACACCAATACTAGTTACTACATACGCACTCACTGATTCCTACGTCTACACACACATTCACTCATTCACCCATACAATCATTCATACATACAATCACTCATCTTTACAACACTATCATATGCACTCATACACCTATACAGACACTCACACTCTGCCACTCATCCATGGAGTTACTCACACACCTAGTCAGTCCTGTAAAGAATCAATCACTATTCCATTTTCTCATCTATACAGTTAAACATAGAACACCTTACATTTTCAAACATATACTACACACATACTTACTCTCTTATACAATCACTGATACAAGTACACATTGATCTGCACAGAGTCACACACCTCCCAGCCAGCCACACACACACTCAGTCTCCCATACAAATACTTGGGCAATCAATCAATAACCCATATAGTTACTCATATAGCTACTGATCAACACATGCAGCAGTTTACAGAACAACAGACATAATGATGCACAAATTAAGACAGTTTAGTCACTAACCCATGCACTCAGTGAGACATATTTAATCACTCACTCATACAGTCAGTCATGCACCTACTAAATCCTTCATCCAGACACTTATACATCCACTCATTCTTCAATATGTAAGACATATTTAAACTTTACAGAAACATACAATTACTGGATGTTGTTTTCAGTGATGTCATCAGAGATGTCATTTGAGATGTCATCAGTGATGTCATCAGTGATGTCACTGACCATGTCATGAATGATGTAATATGTGACATCATCAGCAGTGGATTGCGGGTGCGCGATATATAGTTAGTGCAACTAACTATATATGGAATTTCAATGGTTTTGTGTGAGTAAAATAAGGTTTTGTAAATGCTAATTCCTAACTATATATGGTCTATAACCTATGTTTTTTTCAGTGAATTTCAATGGTTTTTTAATAGCAAATATCAAAAGCTTTAAAATGTATTCTTCTTTAAATCGAAAAATATATTTTATATGTTTTTAATACAATTTTTTTATATATTTTTTTTTAATAATTTTTTTTGTTTCGCTTCCGGTCCCCGAACCGGGTAGCTTCCGGTTAGCTCAATTTGCTGCCGCGACCCGGTCTGCGAACCGGTAAACGTTCCGTTTGCGCAACTGCCGCGTTAGAAAACAACATCGTAACGCGGCGCGTAACCGCGACGTATCGCGTTGTCGCGTAATGCGTCTTATGACGCGCCGCGTTAGCGCACCCGGAAGTGCTCCGGTGCGCGAAGCGAGGCGCGAAGCGCAGCTTCCCGGAAGCGATCCGGGGCGCGGCGCGGAGCCTGTAACGTAAGCATAACAGGTCATGTGACTTGTTAATAACACTTTTCATTGGTTCATTTCACTTTTGGTTTCCTAATGATGTAAGGCTAGGTCATGTGACCTAAAAATAACACTTTTTATTGGTTTAGAACAATTTTTTTCCCAAATGATGAAAACCCCTCCTTGTTTCCTCACTCTGACTTTCATCTTTGTGAGAGGAAGACCTTTTTTCATCACTTAGCAATGGCAAGTGTTGTAGCTTCAGCTGGTGCACCCCCACCACCACCACCACCTTTTAGGAAGAGAGGACCACCTCCTCAGGTTATGGTTGAGCAAGAGGAGGAAGAAGAGGAAGAAGAGGAAGAGGAAGAAGAGAGGCATTTTTTGCGAGAAGAGCCTAGGAGGTCCCGTGTCAAAGTGAATTTTATTTGGCAATTTTTCAAATATCCCCAGGGCCAAAATAAAGTGAATGCTCGGTATGTAACTTGCCTTATTTGCAAAAAAGATCTGTCCAGAGGGACAGATAAAAAATATAGTTATGGCAATTATACGATGCATCGCCATATGGAGAGGTGGCACCCTAACAACTACAGTGCTGCGCAGGTACGTGACCTGCAGGATAACCCCACTCCTGTGGCCAGAAGATCAAATGTAGAGGAAGTGACGGGACCAGAGGCGAGGGAGACGGTCCCAAATATACAGATGAGGTTCGGGACAATGAAACAAGTGTGCGTGCGTTGCGGTCAGTTGATTTGCTACAGAGAAAGTAGCATCAATTTAATCAACTTAGCAATTGACAATCATGATTGTCCAAACCGGCCCAGAAAATAAATTATCTTTTTTTTTTTGTTGCTCCTGTTGAGCCCTTTAGAATGAATCGTTTTCGTTCCCCCCCCCAAAAAAAAACAAAAAAAATATAAAACCGTTCAAAAAATACAAAAAAAGTAAAAAAATGTTCAGAAAAATAATAAAAAAAATATAAAACAACAAAAATAATAAAAAAAAAGTTATTTTCAGAACTACCTCCCCTTTATAAAAAAAATTGCTAGAATGTTTAGCACTCTGGCAACCTCTATTTCTTTTGGTTCGCTTCCCGGTTCGCTCGCCGGTACGTGAACCGGAAGCGAACCAAAAAAAATAATTTAAAAAAAAAGAAGAGTAAGTATAAGTGAAGGAAACAGAGAGTAATGTTACAAGAAAGACAGCTATAGGGAGTAAACCAGAGATACTGTTTAATAGATCTATTTACCGAAGAAAAGATGGAAGAGGGTATAATTGTGAAAAACAAAATAGATAAGGAAGTGAAAGAAAAAAAGGAGAGTAGAAGAATAATAAACAAGAGTTTCTTAGAGAATATGAGTGAATGTTCAAAATAAGATTAAAACATGTGGAATAACAGAGAGAAAAAACAGAAAGCAGAAAAGAAGAAGCAACAGAAAAGGAATGATTGAAACAGCAAAGAAATGTAAATAACATAGGGCATATTATCAACATAGGCGATAAAATTATCGCTGCTTTTATCGGCAGAAATCTGCCGCTAAAGCCGCTTTTGCGGCAGAAAACTGCCGCTAAAGCCGCTTTTGCGGCAGTTTTCTGCCGATAAAAGCAGCGATAATTTTATTGCCTGTGTTGATAATATGCCCCTTAGTGTGCTTGAACTACAGGGAGAAAGCATAATGAACAAGTAGTGAAAGAGTGATCAGTCAGAGACAGTGAGAGTAATAGAGACGGAGTGAGTGAACAAGAGTGAGGAACTATGAGAACAGAGGGACTGAGAAAAGGAGTGGAAGGAGTAGAGTAAGTAAGTAATAGAGAAAGGAATGAGGGAAGTAGCAAAGGCAGGAAACTGAGGGTTAAAGAAATGAAGCAGTGGAACTAATAGAAGTTAAATGTGATAGAAATGTAACGAAAAGAGTACAAAACACTTACCTTATAATTGTCGTTAACTTAGTCACTTGTTATTTTTATACTTTCAATCTGTGAAAAAAACAACAAAAATTTGAAAAATATTAAAACATGTATTTAAAAATTAGAAAAGACAAGGGAAAAGATTGACAATCATCCAATTTTACAAAGAAATAAAGTTAGAGATAAACATGCAGAAAAAAAAGAGAAAGAAACGGTGATAGACAGTCAGAGACAAAAAGAAATTTAAATAGAGTAAATTACTTAGAGAGAAAAAAAGAAGATACTTTCAGTGACAGAAAAGAAGGATAGAAGAGTAAATTAAATTGAAGTTGTGTGAGCTACTAAAAGAAAGTGAGTAAGGTAAACTATATAAGGAAAGGGTGAATAAGGAAAAGAGAGTGAGAGAGAGAGGAGACAGAGGAAGTGAAGGAAAGAGTGTCAGATACAGACTGAGCGAGGCATCTACACAATGTGATTCGTAATGTTAGGAAACACAGGTAATGTATTTGAAAAACGCGCAATTTTTTTTGCTCAATCCCCAATCACATCACTTGTGTTTCCTTTGCTTAGGTATCTCATTGTGCAGAAGTAGTCTAGCATATGAATGAGTACGCAGAAGGTAAGCACTGTATGCAACAACTTTGACACTTACAGAAGCCTCAGCTTCTCCATGCCCCCTACACAGTCCTAAATATATACATTTTAAACTGACGGTATCTTGTTGCAGATGAAGTGAGGCCAATCTTGCAACATGGTGCATCTTTTGCACTGCTGCTGCGTCACAAAAGTGATGCAATGGCGGCGCAAAAGAGGCGCACGGCCATCATAAATCTGCCCCTAACATTTTAAATGATTGTTTCAGGATGCCGATAAGGTGTGGCCTATCCAGAGATTTGTTTGAGGTGAGGCCTACTCAGGGTTGCAGATGAAATTTAGGCTTATTGAAGAGTACAGAGGAGATAATACATGTGCAGGCCTACCAATGAAGTGAGTCATGTCCACTGCACTCTTGAACAAAGGCCACACCTCCTCTGTGTCCCTGGACAGGCCTAAACCTCATCTGCACAATGTGATTCGTAATGTTAGGAAACACAGGTGATATAATTGAAAAACGTGCAAATATTTTTGCTCATTTCACAATCACATCACCTGTATTTCCTCAGCTTAGGTATCTCATTGTGCAGATTTAGTCTAGCATATCCAAGAGTACGCAGAAGGTGAGGACTGTATGCAACAGAGCAATATACATTACTCACCTCTCTTGACACTTACAGAAGCCTCAGTTTTTCCATGCCTCCTACACAGTTCTAAATGTATATCATAAATACAAAAAGGTACAGAAATAATTATACATGTTAAATGGTTTATTTTTGCTGTTCTCAGAATATATCAAATTTCACTAAAAACAGTGAGTTGAAGGTATTCATCATATAACAATGGGAAAAAAAAACACAGTCAAAATTATTGTGTTTAAAAAACCCATATAACATAACCAATCAGAAATCGGAACTCCTGAAAAGTAACTTACTTTCCATGAGGTCGAAGGATGTCCTATGAACAGCTTATACTCTGTTGTGCTGTTATTATTTTCTGCCCGCCACTTTCTGAAAGAAAAGCTCCATCGTATTGACAAATATGTTACATACAATAAATGACTTCTCGCTCTCTACCACACTTCTCCTCAAGGCCAAATCGTGTAAGAGCCATTTATAACTCTTGGAATTCTTCTAAGCAAATCCCGTCATTTTCTTTTTCCGCAACTTTCAGAAAGAAAACGTCCAAGATCACTTTCACAATCCTGTACTAGTAATATCTCACCCTTCTTGCTCACTCATGTTCCACATTAACTTTTCACTCTGTACTACACTTATCCTCAAGGCCAAATAGTGTAGGAGCCATTAGAACCTCTTGAAATTCCTCAGAGCAAATCCCAAGATTCCTACCCTAACATTTTGGTTGTAAAAACACCAGGTAAGAATTTTTAAGGTCAAAAGGCAATTTATTTTTGAAAATTAAAACAAATCATTGCAGAATGACCAGCCGTGTCTAGACTTCAAATAAGCTGTGTAATGTCCTGATGTTGTTGAAGGACCGTCATGATATATAATTGCTGCAGTTACAAAAGTCCTTCCTGATATTGACAACTGCGAAGCCACAACATTTTAAATTAAAGTTGTCAATTTTGTTCCATCAGGCCTACATCGTTGGAACATTAAAATGACATACTGGCCATATGTTCGTATAAATAATGTGGAGAACATTGCAGACTTACATTGGCTACACTCCATGTTGTGATCAGCTGCTTTTACTAGCTTACTAAAGGACACTGATTTACTGTCTGGCAAAGTTAAATATATAAATCTTTCAGACTCTACACTAGTAGTACTTGATACCCTACAGTTCTCGCAGTCATGCTGCCATTGATAAGAAAGGCCAAACAGATGATCTACATCTACACCTTCATCTTGCAATACATCAAGCATATACATTAAAAACTCCTGACAATCTTGCTGAATATTTTGAGAGAATTGCATTTGACCTGAACATTTGTCTAACAGATTTCGAATTTCAGACACACTTTCTATTTTTGTTCTATCAGTGCTACATTTCTCTAACACAGAATTCAACAAACTGCAAAATCTTTGATCCGAATTGACCACAATCTCTTCTTTTAAAGTTTCTAGAGAAAAGACAACATTAACCACTACATTAGCATAGCAGTTGACACCAGAACTATTTTCAAATTGAAAACCAACAACATCTTCAACAGAATCCATTTTTTTCTGCTTCTAATTTCAGGTTCATTGACTTTTCGTCTTTTTGCTACAACCTCCCTACTATTGGTCACATTTCTTCGTTTCCGGCCTACCACACGTTTCTCAAACAAAGGATATTGAGGCAAATGTGGCGCATACTCTCTTCTTAACCTATTGTATTCGTTAACACAATCTAGATCCGCACAAATGTTTGTGACATCACACTCAATCAAGTACAATCCCGATAAACTTCTGACTCGTGATAATGCCACATATGCCATACCCTCCTTGAACACAGAACTGCCAATATTCACCAATGCACTGTCTACACTTAAACCTTGTGATTTATGGATTGTCACCGCATATGCCAAGCAAACAGGAAACTGCTTACGGCGAACATATAAGTCTTTTACAAGCAAAAACCTAGCAGAGCAACGACCAATTAGCTGTACTTCCTCAATGCCATCATATTTAATTTTTAAAAATTCAATTCCATCTCTATTTCTGTATTTCTCAAAATCAACAACATTACCCATTGATCCATTTACCAGACCTCTTTCAACATGTAAATTCCTTCTTAAAATTATACGGCAATTTAAGCACACATTCAGAGTCTTTTCAAAACCTGCAGTTTTAGATATAGTCTTCTCTAATGAATCCAATTTTGATTTCAAATTCTCAGACAAAATAATTGTTGATCCCATATGCTCTACTCTGTCAATAGCTTCCAGTTTCACAATCTCTTGGTTTTCTAAATGCAACATTTTGTTGTTGAAGATGTCACATTCTGCAAGAGTTGGCATCAAACATATTCCAGATTTCTTCTCAGTAATTTTCCGAAAAATATTCTCAGGCACAACGTCTTCTTCTGGATACAAATTTGACAGTAATCGTGCATGTAAAGCTTCTTTCCCATGCTCGGTCACTTTTCCGATTCTAACATCTTGTAGAATATTCTTATAATCTTCATCCTTCGCTTGACGCATATTTTCACGCAGTTCAGCATAATTGAAGTTTAACCATATATTGACGTTGCCAATGCTCCCTAGGCACTTCCTGGTATCTTCATGCGTGAGCATTTTGAACACAGGTTGTCCTTTCACTGGTGTCAGCTGCAGAAGATCACCGAAAACAATGATGTGTTTGCCACCAAATAACACATCATACTCTGTTTTGAGAACTTCTTGCATTCTCAAATGCACAAAGGCAAGCATGACATTGGAAACCATGCTTACTTCGTCAATGATAAGAAGTTTCATTTTCCTCAAGACTCTTGAAACTTCACAACAAGCATCTCCAGATAACTTGTGGTATTGTAATTTGTTATCATGCTCCACTGGCAGCATCAGTAGACGATGCAAAGTAATACCTTTAATGTTATGTGCTGCCAGTCCAGTTGGAGCGGTGACAACACAAGACAGCGATGACTCAGTCCTTTTCTGCAAATAACATGAAATTGCTTTAATGAGGAAACTTTTTCCAGTTCCAGCTTCTCCAATCACGTACAGTCGGACAGGCTTCAACGATGTACATGAGCACTCTTTCTTCTCATGACTTAATCCATGATCAATTTGGTTGGTAACTTCATCATATATTTTCCTCTGCTCAACGTTGAGTTGTCTTTCCAAGTCTTCTAAGTTAACCGCATCCTCCTGAGCATGTGCCATGGCTCTTTCCACTTCAATCATGGCAGTGGCAGCTTCATTTTCGATAACTGGTCCTCCTAGTGGATCCTCACTCAATGAAACAGAACTCTGACTGTCCTGAGAACTGTCTCTAGCAATCTCGGCTGCAATCATTGCTTCCTGCTCGATTTCCGCATTCAACATTTCTAGATATTTGGGAAAAACAGGACATTCTATGGTCTCCTTGGCGGCATTGAAAGAGTCTTCGTAACAGAGGAAATCTCCAAGCAGTTCCTCTTCTGCACGCCAAGGCTTGAAAAGTTGCAAAAGAGCTAAATAGAAAAACTCTTTTCTTTCAGGAGATTCGCCACTCAATTTTCGATGGTTTACCAATTGGCATTTTCTTTGCTTGACCAGACATCCCTCACTTCCAATTACAGCATACACTCCTTTATCAATATCTTCTTTGATGTTCCTCTTGAATATGTAATTTTGTAGAACCTCATACAGACAAACATTCTCGAGGTGACTGCTTCTATTTGGATAATATGTATCCAACATGTTAGTCTTCAAAATATCGGTACTGTTTGGCTCCTTTTCTGCCAAATACTCAATTTCTCGCACAGGTTTCAGAACTCGATTACGCGTTGCAGCAAGACCAAGACTCGCCCAAATGATACTCCTAGATTTGGCATAGAGACTTGCTGAAGATAACCGGTCAGAACATTCGTAAGCTCCGATTTCTCGATGCGACAACATCTTCAGACTGAAACTGTACAACTTCTTAATGAGGCATTTTTCATGGGAAATGTCCTCCCACATATCCTTCAATTCTGTCTTTTCTTTTTTAGTGATGTAAGATGTCAGATACCGAGCCACAGCCATACAGTTATCAGCCACAAACTGTATATCCATGTTAGCATTCCACATGGACAAAATCACTGGGTTGTAGTCGTTGATGTACTTGAACTCTTCGTTCCTTTTCAAATTGTATGTGTTTTTGGGTGATTTCCTCGTCACATTATGTCGCAGCGAAGACATCAAACTGTTCACTCTTCCTTTAGAAATCACCGGTCGTGGAAAGCCGAAACGACATTTTGTGTAGAACTTGTCCTTGTTTCTGAATTTACGACGACAGTACTTTCCGCAACGATGGCTTTGGAAGCGTAAAACTTGTTCTCTTATGCTTTTGTCTTCCTTTGTCTTTGGAACAGCACATGTAGAATACTGTTCTATGAAACTCATCACTAAGTCATCCGGATCTGTTTCAAATTTGGGTGCATCTTTGATCCTTAGAGGCATATGTATATGAGGAGCACCTCTTGCTTGGTACTCCTTTCTCCAGAAGAAATCCAACACCTCTCCAAGAGGTGGATTTTTCTTGTTCATGATGAAAGCCATCATAGCTTCAAACCTATGATTGAAGTACCTGCATACATTCACTGGATCCAAAGAGCACAGTTCTCCGGGTGTCTTGAATTCGATATTTTCAATGTTTCCATTTGCCTCTCGTAGAAATTCAAGTAAGTCTTCCCAGCCATACTCGGCACAGCTGAGAGTGAGGAACCATGTGGGAGTTCCTAAGTTCCTCAGCATACATTTTAAATCACCATGACGACGGTACCAGTACTCATTAGTACCACGCTGACACGCCATGAGATTAATCAGGTGAGAATCCAAAATACTGTCTTGCACATTGACTTTATCCATAAAGTCCCTTGCCGAGATATTTTGCATCTGTACACCACTTTTCAAGATGTGGTTCACTGCATATGACAGTCCAGACAGATCGCTTTCAAACAGGAGATGAAACAAATAGGGAATGCATTGACGAAACCTAGGATCTTCTGCATACAATCGTAAAGTACGGTATTCAGAAGCAGGAATTTGATCAGGTCGCTCATCATATCTTCCTCCTTCACCTGTTGGAAATAGCTGTGGGAAACACCGAGCTTCGAAACTTTCCTCCCAAACACTAATGGGACTCCCTTTGGCTTGTTTCATTTGAAACAACTCAATAGCATTCCCCATGACTTCCTTGGAATGCAAAGGATGAACACTATAATGTTCCAATATTCCTTCATTTTTAGAGGCTTCTACTTTCTCAATTTGACCAGCACACAAATCGCTATCCTCTTCTTCACTTACTTCCTCTTCTGCAACATATACATTCTTATAGTACTTTTTTTTTTCTTCAAATACAATGTTGCCTTTTTGACTTTCCTAACATCCACTAAATCTTGCCATATTTTCTTACTCTTTGTCGGAACCCCATTAACTAAGATAACCAGAGGTTCCTCTTCCACTTTCTCTACTCCAATTGTATTAATGTTTTTCTTCAAATCTAGAGGCAAATAAACAACTCTTCCCTTTAATCCTCTCTGTAAATCTGATGGAGGCAATTTCCCTGTCTTTGGCTCCAATCGTACAATAGCCTGAAAAGGATGGACACTTTGAATCAAAATAGATTCATAAGTATTTAAATCCTTCAATTCAGAAGGAATCTCAACCAATTCCAGATTATTATGAACCGCTCTAGCAGGCATCTGGTTTTGATTTAATTTGTTACAACAATAAGTACACACACGTTGATCCAATCCCAAATCAAAACAATTTTCTACCATCAAGTATGTTGCGAAATCCTTCCATTCACTATTATTTTCTCTTTCACTTTTTGCATATAAATCCACTAACTTAGTCTGATTCTTATAATAAGTGCGTCGACAACACACACAAGTGAAATTAGGCCTCTCACTTGATTTCACCTGAAACCTGGCAATTTCCTTCTGAAAATTATCTGTACTGGAAATCTGTACACTCTCTTCCACATTACCTTCTTCTTCTGGGTCAATTTCAACATTCTCCTCTTTACTTGCAAAGTAACAAAACTCAATTTCTGCACAAATATTCTTCACATCTACTTCTGAACCATGCAAAAGAGCAGTGCATACTTGTTTAAGCATAATTGCTGGACTCTTAGCATAATACAACATTCTAACTAATTTCCTCACTTTATTATGATGCACTGCTAGCATCCTGAAATGATGAAAAACACTCTGGCATACTCTCCTGGAAAGACAAGCCAATGAATGACCATGCAAACCTGTCAGTTCTCTCAATCTGCAAGGATCTAAGTCTTGCAACAACTTAATTTTTTGTTTCAGACTTTTCTTACTATATGTACGTAAGAAATTACAAAACAAATCAATTGATTCCTGTCGCACACTGCAAATACTACTACACTTCCAGGTGTACACTGGACCCTTAGGACGTCTCCCTAAAACTTCATCACCTAACACCTCTTCTGCCTCTGTTGTCACAAGTTTTTCTTTTTCAACCACACATCCATCTTTCACCTCATATGCTTGACCACTGGTGTCAACTGCATGCACCAAATCATTATCCTGGAAATAACTCTCCTCATTAAAAAATACCTCACAACTTGAACTATGCATCCATTCTCCTGAAAAAACTTCACAAAAATTACTACGATTAACTGTTCTCTTCCATCTACTATTTGATTTGAAATCATAAATTGCCTTGTTTAGTTTCCTAATTCTATTGATTATCAAAATAAATAACTTTCGTTTAATTTCGAAAGCCTGATCAATAATTTTCTCTACATCTTTCTTTCTCTTATAAAAAGCCACTTTCTGTTGACTTTTCTTAATATTTTTTAACAAATTGCCAATTATCCTATTGCGGAACATTCGTCTACGAATGTCCCTAAACTGATTTTTCCTTCTACTACCATGCACAGAGTTATCTCCTGCTCTAGCAGTAACATTTTTGAGTGGCCTTTCCTTCCCATTTAAATTGGCTCTCTTTTTCTGGACTAAAACATGTTCTGTACTGATACTTTTTCGTCTGCAAATGTTTCTTAAAAAAGATTTCGTTGTCTTACCCGGAGCTTTCTTGGTGACTTGACAAGTTTTTATTGTAGAGGACTGCTGCAAGCATTTAGTAAGCTGCTGTGTTTGACGTTTTGTAGCCTTTTTCCTCCTGTCCTTCGAAGGCATCGTATAATTTTGAAATGATCTGCAGTTGAATCTGTGGTAAAATATAATAAAAATGTTATTAACCACTATTACCAAACAGTAAATCAATAACAGTCGTCAAAAAATTAACAGACTAGTTGTCAATTCTACATACAATAATCTTTAGTGCATTAGCAAATTTAAAACTCACAAATAGTAGCAAAGAAATGGAATGCTTCTACATTTGACCTGTGCTCTTTTATATGTGAATCTGAACTAATTTTATTAGCATATTTCACTATTTTAATAAAGACACTTCACACAATCTGTTTTTGAAGTTGTATTTAATTTTAAATAAAACGGTTTACATGGTTACTTTTCATTTCGAGTAACTTCAATTTATTTTTAAAAGTCTTTATAGGTTAATAGGCTCGAGCAGGTCAGCTGCCCACCCTATGTCATACAATTCTGACAAATCAGCATCCTCATCATATTCTACCTCATTCACAGGATATAAATCATCCAAGGGATCTACTTCCACTGACGTTTCAATAACAAGTTCAATGATAATATCGAGATCAACAGAGTGCTCATTATCACTCATGCTTGATGTTGTCGTGATCTTTAAAAAAAGAGAACAACAATGAGATGTTGCAGAGTAAGAGACAAATCTCAGAGACTATAATAGTAAAATTGTTTAACAAGAGTAACATTTTGCAGATATTATTTAACCATGTCCAGCGATGCTGAGGAGGTGAGGCCTATGTCCAAGTTTTCAGTGAACAGGACTCATCTCTTCTTAACCTTGGATAAGCCTCACCAACACTGTGTCCCCTGCTAATACTTAAATTTAAAGGAGCAGATTTATGTTAACTGGTGCATCCCCAGGGATGCACCAGTTAACGTGCGCCACTGCTCTGCCACCCATGATGTGCCGCATTTACAATGCAGAGCACCATTGAGCAAAAACAGCACAGATGCGTCACGCTTCTGTTCCACAAAAACGGCGCATTGCAGGAATCACGTCATAAGCGCGGCATATCTACTGCAATGCACAGGGGCAAGCCACACATTGCATGGTGCATCACTCCTTATGCCTGTTTCAAACAGGCGTAAGGAATTGATTCAGCAATGCCATAAAGGTGACTCAGTGAAATCTTCTTAATTTTACTGTGTTAGTTTTACAGGGCTTTCATGCAAATGACTGCCCACCCTACAACAAAACACTCACATGAAACCTGACGCAGGTTTCATGTGGCACAGGACTTTACAGCATGACACATCTGCCTAGATGCATCAAGTTGTAAATAGGTCGCAACATAGCACATCTTTTGCACCGCCGCTGCGTCACTAAAGTGACGCACAGCGGCGCAAAAGAGACACACGGCTATCATAAATCTGTCCCTAACATTTTAAATGATTGATTCAGGATGACGATAAGGTGTGGACTATCCAGAGGTTTGTTTGACGTGAGGCCTACTCAGGGTTGCAGATGAAATTTACGTTTGTTGAAGAGTACAGAGGAGATAATAAATGTGCGGGCCTACCAATGAAGTGAGTCATGTCCACTGCACTCTTGAACAAAGGCCAGACCTCTTCTGTGTCCCTGGACAGGCCTAAACCTCATCTGCACAATGTGATTCATAATGTTAGGAAACACAGGTGATGTAATTGAAAAATGTGGAATTCTTTTCCTCATTTCACAATCACATCACCTGTGTTTCCTTTGCTTAGGTATCTCATTGTGCAGATGGAGTCTAGCATATCAAAGACTACGCAGAAGGTGAGCACTGTATGGAACAATTTTGACATTTACAGAAGATTCAGCTTCTCCATGCCCCCTACACAGTCCTAAATGTTTACAGTTTAAACTGACGGTATCATGTTGGAGATGAAGTGAGGCCTATCTTGCAACATGGTGCATCTTTTGCATCACTGCTGCATCACAAAAGTGACGCAACAGCGGCACAAAAGAGGCACACGGCCATCATAAATCTGCCCCTAACATTTTAAATGATTGATTCAGGATGACGATAAGGTGTGGACTTTCCAGAGGTTTGTTTGAGGTGAGGCCTACTCAGGGTTGCAAATGAAATTTAGGCTTGTTGAAGAGTACAGACAAGATAATACATGTGCAGGCCTAACAATAAAGTGAGTCTTGTCCACTGCACTCTTGAACAAAGGCCAGACCTCTTCTGTGTCCCTGGACAGGCCTAAACCTCATCTGCACAATGTGATTTGTAATGTTAGGAAGCACAGGTGATGTAATTGAAAAATGTGGAATTTCTTTTGCTCATTTCACAATCACATCACCTGTGTTTCCTCAGCTTAGTTATCTAATTGTGCAGATGTAGTCTAGCATATCCAAGAGTACACAGAAGATGAGGACTGTATACAACAGAGCAATGTACATTACTCACCTCCCTTGACACTTACAGAAGCCTCAGTTTAATATTTCTCAGTTCAATATTTATTTAAAGAAGCAGACACCAATATGACCATCTCATAAATGTGAAAAGTGTTTTTTAAAAAAAAACGATTTTCTGGTCATAATTTGAAAACACAACACAGGTCCTATGTAGAAGCACACCCTATCAGTACTTAAATTAGCCAAGCACACATGGGGGCGTATTTACAAGGACCTTGCACCACGGGGAAATGTCTTAAATTAAAATGGGAAAAATAACATCAAAGGGACTCAAAGGCCTTGTAAATATGCCCCAAGCAACCTATGAAACTCTAGCAGTACATATGAAGAAACATAATTGATTTCAAAAAACGTTTTTAAACACATCATGTTAAGCAATTATATACCTACATTCATGGGGAAGTGACTTAAAATGCCCTAAGACACATGAAAGCGTATTTTAAGGCCCTTGCACCATTTTTGCGTCACTTTTAACATGGCTATGTAACTCAAAGAATCAAAATCTAAATTTGCCAAGCACACATGGGGGCGTATTTACAAGGACCTTGCACCACGGGGAAATGTCTTAAATTAAAATGGCAAAAATAACATCAAAGGGACTCAAAGGCCTTGTAAATATGCCCCAAGCAACCTATGAAACTCTAGCAGTACATATCAAGAAACCTAATTGATTTCAAAAAACGTTTTTAAACACATCATGTTAAGCAATTATATACCTACATTCATGGGGAAGTGACTTAAAATGCCCTAAGACACATGAAAGCGTTTTTTTAAGGCCCTTGCATCATTTTAGCGTCACTTTTAACATGGCTATGTAACTCAAAGAATCAAAATCTAAATTTGCCAAGCACACATGGGGGCGTATTTACAAGGACGTTGCACCACAGGGAAATGTCTTAAATTAAAATGGCAAAAATAACATCAAAGGGACTCAAAGGCCTTGTAAATATGCCCCAAGCAACCTATGACACTCTAGCAGTACATATCAAGAAACCTAATTGATTTCAAAAAACGTTTTTAAACACATCATGTTAAGCAATTATATACCTGCATTCATGGGGAAGTGACTTAAAATGCCCTAAGACACATGAAAGCGTTTTTTAAGGCCCTTGCACCATTTTAGCGTCACTTTTAACATGGCTATGTAACTCAAAGAATCAAAATCTAAATTTGCCAAGCACACATGGGGGCGTATTTACAAGGACCTTGCACCACGAGGAAATGTCTTAAATTAAAATGGGAAAAATAACATCAAAGGAACTCAAAGGCCTTGTAAATATGCCCCAAGCAACCTATGAAACTCTAGCAGTACATATCAAGAAACCTAATTGATTTAAAAAAACTTTTTAAACACATCATGTTAAGCAATTATATACCTACATTCATGGGGAAGTCACTTTTAAAATGGCTATGTAACTCAAAGAAACCAAATCTATTTGTAAAACACTTGACACAAAGCAACATTTTAAATACACAACTTTCTTCATAATTTTCTCCTTAAAGCATACTAATCTCTATTTAAATTAAATGAATCTTTTCTCACCTTAGCAAATACTTTTTGTGTTTCAAAACAGTCTCAGACACACACCAATTTGTCTTCAGCAGAACAAAGGGTATGCACTCCAGAGGCTGCAACCAACAATGGCACAGAAATGCTGTAATTCATCACACATATCTCTCATGTCACCCAATCAAAACTCTTCCCTCACTTTTTTCAAATCAACACCCTTCCCCCCTCTGCCCTTTCTGCCTTTTTTGCATAGCAACCACCCCCTGAAAGACCTCTCATGTTTGCAAATTCACACAACAATGTTTCAATTGAACTCTGAACTCTCAGTACACCTGCATATCCAGTGCAATCTTTCATAAAATGATTTTTTCTTGACCATTCAAATTACATCTTTCAAAGAACTCATCCATGCACCCTAACTTTCTGTTTCCAGCAATCAAAATCCACCAATCACTGCTACTGATTCATTAGCACAGAAACTCCACAGTTTTTTTCATTACATACTCCTACTGTTTCAACTGCCATTTCATTACCACACTTCATCTGACTGCAGCAGAACCTCCTCTCACTATGTTTTCTGTCTGGATTGTTGGACATAGTTACATCCATTGGGCTCAAAGGTATGCTGATAACAGAAATTTACACAACTTCAATTTACAAAATGTGGAAATCAACTGGATTGGCCACAGAGGATTAAGATGTCACCAATTGATACCATTGGTGAAAACCTTTTTGCATTTGCCAAAACCTGACCTGTTAATTGTGCACTGTGGAGGAAATGATTTGGGCACTTTGACTGGGGTAGGTCTGGAAATGCTTTTAAAGGACACCTTTGAACAATTGATGGCACTTTTTCCTCAACCTGCCTTGGTATATTCAAATATATGCCAAAGACAGAAATGGAGGTGGTCCAAGCAATTTTCTCCACAAATTGAGAAATCGGGGAAGCATGTAAATAAGTCTGTTTCAGCTTACATGAGAGACCATGGAATGGGCTCTATCTACAATAATAACTTGCGTTACTACATGCAAGATATCTACAGAGAAGATGGAGTTCACTTCTCAGATGAGGGGAACAGAGTTTTCATCCTGAATTTAAGACTATGTATTGGTACCTACTTATAAGTACCTAAATCTACCACAGACCCAAAAGCTCTTCTCAGAGCTACCCTTACTATGATCACTATAAACAAATTTTAAATGTAACTTTTTTTTTACTAATTTTCACAATTTACGCTTTCCGGAGCGCTACCCGGTACGCGCACCGGACGCTAACCGTGTGAAAATGTAAAAAAAAATGTTTTTTTTTCTCGCACATATGGGCCTCCTCAGCCACCCTCAGAAAACCTAGGGGGTCAGGATACATCTACCGTGCCCCCTTCTACCCATTCTGAACATTATTTGCCCTCCATCTTGTATCTCAATTCTACCGAAACACAAAATGGAGGACTCCCGTAACGCTGCCGGTTCGCGTACCGGGGCGAGCACCGGGAAGCGCTCGCTGAAAAAAGGTGGGAAAGTAATTCACAGAAAAACCACTGGAGACATTTTCACCAAATATAGATTAGCTCATACTACATACCAATCCCTACCATTTTCACAAATTTGATTGGAATTCCATTTAACCATTTAGCCTGTAGACCTCTCTAAATATCCTGAGGTAAATTACTTCACAAAACACATCTGAAGTGTTGGAATTGACAACCAATTAAAATGTTACTTTCATTTTCTACTTTTTTTACCTGACATTTGATTGGTTATGTACCTGAATATATATAAAGAAAGAGAGAGAAACACAGCCATTTTGACTACTACTTCCTGAAGTACATTGCAAGAGCATTTTCACTGACAACTTAAACTTGTTTTTAAAAGGTAAGATGTTATTTTGAAAACTAAAGTATATTGTGCACTTTAAGTTAATATGGAAAACTTTTTCTGATAGTTATATACTATCCCTCTGTAATAGTTATAGATTTAGATAGACTTTTCTGTTATAGTTATGGATGGATTTAGGCTTGTCTTGTATAATTATGAAATTACTAAGGTTTCATCACATACACAATTTTATATTTCTACTACCAGTCTGATACTATACACTGCCCAAAGATAAATTCACTGTTAAATTAATCCCAACAGTGCCCTATCTCTACTGATATATATATTTTTTTATGCAAATTTCAGGCAAAATGGAAGGCGAACAAAAAGTGTCATTTGAAATTGTCCTTGAAGAGACCAATCAAGAAAACATTGAACCAAATGACATTGAATTCATGGATGAATCACAGGACCATGAACTACTACAATGTGTACAATCTGTAGATTTCCTCCTTCAAAATGAGGACATGTTGCAAGTTATGTTCACTCAAAATAAGGACATTTCGGACACTCAAATGTTGGAAGTTATGTTCACTGAAAATGACGACATTTCGGACAGTCAAATGTTAGATGTTCTATTAAATTTTGAAAAACAATCACAAAAATAAAAAAAACACAAAAAAACCCAACAAAACGAACAATCAATAAACATACAATATTTGAAAAGTCTATCATTCTTTTTTCCTCATAGTACGCTCCCCGGACCGCTTCCCGGTGCGCGTACCGGGCGCTCCCCACGCAAAAAAAATGATTTTTATTTTTTTTTTGCCCCGCGGGGCCCTTTTAAAGCCTCCACATCAAACCTAGGGGGTCAGGGAGGATCTACTATGCCCCCTTATGGTCATTTCCCCCTTTGTTTTGGCCTCCTCTTGTCTCTCGATCCTACCGAGAGACAAGATGGCGGCCGCTCCGGACTGTTTAGAATGTTGACAGACACCGGAAAGCCAATCAGCTTCGCTTCGTCAAGTACGCGAACCGGGGCGCTAACCGGGGCGCGCTTACAGATATATATATTTTTTTGAACGTTAATTTATCAAAATCCACTGGAGCACATATATTGAGACCTAGCAAAGGCACATCGGGCAAACAATATCTACAATTTTGCCAAGTTTCGTGGAAATCCATTCAGCCGTTCGAGCTAAAAGTGAGTCCAACCGCCCTATGGAAAATTGCATGGGAAAATCGCGTTTTGGGACCCCCCTTTTTTCTCGGCCCCCCCTTGACGAAACCCCCCAAATTTTCAGGGGCTGCTCAGAAACAAAATGTTCCAAATTTCCTTAAAATTTCAGCCAATTCCGTCCTCAAACGCCAACGTTATTCGACATAGAATTTTCAAAAATCCCATAGGAAAAAAATCCTAACTATATATACCTACTGGCGACCGCCAGTAGGTAATAAATATTAAATAAATATTTATAAACAAATATAATTATAAATAATTCAATTAAAATGAAAATTAAATTTAGTAAAATATATTTGTATGTATATATATATATATATATATATATATATATATATTCACTGAAAAAACCATAGGTTATAGACCATATATAGTTAGGAATTAGCATTTACAAAACCTTGAAAATTCACTGAAAAAACCATAGGTTATAGACCATATATAGTTAGGAATTAGCATTTACAAAACCTTATTTTACTCACACAAAACCATTGAAATTCCATATATAGTTAGTTGCACTAACTATATATCGCGCACCCGCAATCCACTGCTGATGATGTCACATATTACATCATTCATGACATGGTCAGTGACATCACTGATGACATCACTGATGACATCTCAAATGATATCACTGATGACATCACTGATGACATCTCATTTGACATCAATGATCACATCACTGATGATATCATTCATGTGACAATACGATGCATCTCCTCACACTTTAATATAACCTCTGTTACACCCAGTGTTAAATACAGAGTATAATTTTTGAAGCCTTTGACACACCAATACTAGTTACTACATACGCACTCACTGATTCCTACGTCTACACACACATTCACTCATTCACCCATACAATCATTCATACATACAATCACTCATCTTTACAACACTATCATATGCACTCATACACCTACACAGACACTCACACTCTGCCACTCATCCCTGGAGTTACTCACACACCTAGTCAGTCCTGTAAAGAATCAATCACACTTCCATTTTCTCATCTATACAGTTAAACATAGAACACCTTACATTTTCAAACATATACTACACACATACTTACTCTCTTATACAATCACTGATACAAGTACACATTGATCTGCACAGAGTCACACACCTCCCAGCCAGCCACACACACACTCAGTCTCCCATACAAATACTTGGGCAATCAATCAATAACCCATATAGTTACTCATATAGCTACTAATCAACACATGCAGCAGTTTACAGAACAACAGACATAATGATGCACAAATTAAGACAGTTTAGTCACTAACCCATGCACTCAGTGAGACATATTTAATCACTCACTCATACAGTCAGTCATGCACCTACTAAATCCTTCATCCAGACACTTATACATCCACTCATTCTTCAATATGTAAGACATATTCAAACTTTACAGAAACATAAAATTACTGGATGTTGTTTTCAGTGATGTCATCAGTGATGTCATTTGAGATGTCATCAGTGATGTCACTGACCATGTCATGAATGATGTAATATGTGACATCATCAGCAGTGGATTGCGGGTGCGCGATATATAGTTAGTGCAACTAACTATATATGGAATTTCAATGGTTTTGTGTGAGTAAAATAAGGTTTTGTAAATGCTAATTCCTAACTATATATGGTCTATAACCTATGGTTTTTTCAGTGAATTTTCAAGGTTTTGTAAATGCTAATTCCTAACTATATATGGTCTATAACCTATGGTTTTTTCAGTGAATTTCAATGGTTTTTTAATAGCAAATATCAAAAGCTTTAAAATGTATTCTTCTTTAAATCGAAAAATATATTTTATATGTTTTTAATACAATTTTTTATATATATTTTTTTAATAATTTTTTTTGTTTCGCTTCCGGTCCGCGAACCGGGTAGCTTCCCGTTAGCTCAATTTGCTGCCGCGACCCGGTCCGCGACCCGGTAAACGTTCCGTTTGCGCAACTGCCGCGTTAGAAAACAACATCGTAACGCGTCGCGTAACCGCGACGTATCGCGTTGTCGCGTAATGCGTCTTATGACGCGCCGCGTTAGCGCACCCGGAATGCTCCGGTGCGCGAAGCGAGGCGCGAAGCGCAGCTTCCCGGAAGCGATCCGGGGCGCGGCGCGGAGCTCGTAACGTAAGCATAACAGGTCATGTGACTTGTTAACAACACTTTCATTGGTTCATTTCACTTTTGGTTTCCTAATGATGTAAGGCTAGGTCAGGGACCTAAAAATAACACTTTTCATTGGTTTAGAACTATTTTTTTTCCCAAATGATGAAAACCCCTCCTTGTTTCCTCACTCTGACTTTCATCTTTGTGAGAGGAAGACCTTTTTTCATCACTTAGCAATGGCAAGTCTTGTAGCTTCAGCTGGTGCACCCCCACCACCACCACCACCTTTTAGGAAGAGAGGACCACCTCCTCAGGTTATGGTTGAGCAAGAGGAGGAAGAAGAGGAAGAAGAGGAAGAGGAAGAAGAGAGGCATTTTTTGCGAGAAGAGCCTAGGAGGTCCCGTGTCAAAGTGAATTTTATTTGGCAATTTTTCAAATATACCAGGGCCAAAAAAAAGTGAATGCTCGGTATGTAACTTGCCTTATTTGCAAAAAAGATCTGTCCAGAGGGACAGATAAAAAATATAGTTATGGCAATTATACGATGCATCGCCATATGGAGAGGTGGCACCCTAACAACTACCGTGCTGCGCAGGTACGTGACCTGCAGGATAACCCCCCTCCTGTGGCTAGAAGATCAAATGTAGAGGAAGTGACGGGACCAGAGGCAAGGGAGACGGTCCCAAATATACAGATGAGGTTCGAGACAATCAAACAAGTGTGCGTGCGTTGCAGTCAGTTGATTTGCTACAGAGAAAGTAGCATCAATTTAATCAACTTAGCAATTGACAATCATGATTGTCCAAACCGGCCCAGAAAATAAATTATCTTTTTTTTTTGTTGCTCCTGTTGAGCCCTTTAGAATGAATCGTTTTAGTTTCCCCCCTGAAAAAAATAAAAATAAAATATAAAACCGTTCAAAAAATACAAAAAAAGTAAAAAAATGTTCAGAAAAAAAAAATATATATATAAAACAACAGAAATAATTAAAAAAAATTATTTTCAGAACTACCTCCCCTTTATAAAAAAATTGCTAGAATGTTTAGCACTCTGGCAACCTCTATTTCTTTTGGTTCGCTTCCCGGTTCGCTCGCCGGTACGCGAACCGGAAGCGAACCAAAAAAAAGAATAAAAAAAAAAAAGAAGAGTAAGTATAAGGGAAGGAAACAGAGAGTAATGTTAAATGAAAGACAGCTATAGGGAGTAAACCAGAGATACTGTTTAATAGATCTATTTACCGAAGAAAAGATGGAAGAGGGTATAATTGTGAAAAACAAAATAGATAAGGAAGTGAAAGAAAAAAAGGAGAGTAGAAGAATAATAAACAAGAGTTTCTTAGAGAATGTGAGTGAATGTTCAAAATAAGATTAAAACATGTGGAATAACAGAGAGAAAAAACAGAAAGAAGAAAAGAAGAAGTAACAGAAAAGGAATGATTGAAACAGCAAAGAAATGTAAATAACAAAGGGGCATATTATCAACATAGGCGATAAAATTATCGCTGCTTTTATCGGCAGAAAACTGCTGCTAAAGCCGCTTTTGCGGCAGTTTTCTGCAGATAAAAGCAGCGATAATTTTATTGCCTGTGTTGATAATATGCCCCTTAGTGTGCTTGAACTACAGGGAGAAAGCATAATGAACAAGTAGTGAAAGAGTGATCAGTCAGAGACAGTGAGAGTAATAGAGACGGAGTGAGTGAACAAGAGTGAGGAACTATGAGAACAGAGGGACTGAGAAAAGGAGTGGAAGGAGTAGAGTAAGTAAGTAATAGAGAAAGGAATGAGGGAAGTAGCAAAGGCAGGAAACTGAGGGTTAAAGAAATGAAGCAGTGGAACTAATAGAAGTTAAATGTGATAGAAATGCAACGAAAAGAGTACAAAACACTTAACTTATAATTGCCGTTAACTTAGTCACTTGTTATTTTTATACTTTCAATCTGTGAAAAAAAAAAAAATGGAAAAATATTAAAACATGTATTTAAAAATTAGAAAAGACAAGGGAAAAGATTGACAATCATCCAATTTTACAAAGAAATAAAGTTAGAGATAAACATGCAGAAAAAAGAGAAAGAAACGGTGATAGACAGTCAGAGACAAAAATAAATTTAAATAGAGTAAATTACTTAGAGAGAAAAAAAGAAGATACTTTCAGTGACAGAAAAGAAGGATAGAAGAGTAAACTAAATTGAAGTTGTGTAAGCTACTAAAAGAAAGTGAGTAAGGTAAACTATATAAGGAAAGGGTGAATAAGGAAAAGAGAGTGAGAGAGAGAGGAGACAGAGGAAGTGAAGGAAAGAGTGTCAGATACAGACTGAGTGAGGCATCTACACAATGTGATTCGTAATGTTAGGAAACACAGGTAATGTATTTGAAAAACGTGCAATTTTTTTTGCTCAATCCACAATCACATCACTTGTGTTTCCTTTGCTTAGGTATCTCATTGTGCAGAAGTAGTCTAGTATATGAATGAGTACGCAGAAGGTGAGCACTGTATGCAACAACTTTGACACTTACAGAAGCCTCAGCTTCTCCATGCCCCCTACACAGTCCTAAATATATACATTTTAAACTGACGGTATCTTGTTGCAGATGAAGTGAGGCCAATCTTGCAACATGGTGCATCTTTTGCACTGCTGCTGCATCACAAAAGTGACGCAATGGCGGCGCAAAAGAGGCGCACGGCCATCATAAATCTGCCCCTAACATTTTAAATGATTGTTTCAGGATGCCGATAAGGTGTGGCCTATCCAGAGATTTGTTTGAGGTGAGGCCTACTCAGGGTTGCAGATGAAATTTAGGCTTATTGAAGAGTACAGAGGAGATAATACATGTGCAGGCCTACCAATGAAGTGAGTCATGTCCACTGCACTCTTGAACAAAGGCCACACCTCCTCTGTGTCCCTGGACAGGCCTAAACCTCATCTGCACAATGTGATTCGTAATGTTAGGAAACACAGGTGATATAATTGAAAAACGTGCAAATATCTTTGCTCATTTCACAATCACATCACCTGTATTTCCTCAGCTTAGGTATCTCATTGTGCAGATTTAGTCTAGCATATCCAAGAGTACGCAGAAGGTGAGGACTGTATGCAACAGAGCAATGTACATTACTCACCTCCCTTGACACTTACAGAAGCCTCAGTTTCTCCATGCCTCCTACACAGTTCTAAATGTATATCATAAATACAAAAAGGTACAGAAATAATTATACATGTTAAATGGTTTATTTTTATGTTCTCAGAATATATCAAATTTCACTAAAAACAGTGAGTTGAAGGTATTCATCATATAACAGCGGGGAAAAAAACACAATCAAAATGATTGTGTTTAAAAAACCCATATAACATAACCAATCAGAAATCAGAACTCCTGAAAAGTAACTTACTTTCCATGACGTCGAAGGATGTCCTATGAACAGCTTATACTCTGTTGTGCTGTTATTATTTTCTGCCCGCCACTTTCTGAAAGAAAAGCTCCATCGTATTGACAAATATGTTACATACAATAAATGACTTCTCGCTCTCTACCACACTTCTCCTCAAGGCCAAATCGTGTAAGAGCCATTTATAACTCTTGGAATTCTTCTAAGCAAATCCCGGCATTTTCTTTTTCCGCAACTTTCAGAAATAAAACGTCCAAGATCACTTTCACAATCCTGTACTAGTAATATTTCACCCTTCTTGCTCACTCATGTTCCACATTAACTTTTCACTCTGTACTACACTTATCCTCAAGGCCAAATAGTGTAGGAGCCATTAGAACATCTTGAAATTCCTCAGAGCAAATCCCGAGATTCCTAACCTAAAATTTTGGTTGTAAAAACACCAGGTAAGAATTTTTAAGGTCAAAAGGCAATTTTTTAAAAAAAGTTAAAACAGAATCATTGCAGAATGACCAGCCGTGTCTAGACTTCAAATAAGCTGTGTAATGTCCTGATGTTGTTGAAGGACCGTCATGATATATAATTGCTGCAGTTACAAAAGTCCTTCCTGATATTGACAACTGCGAAGCCACAACATTTTTAATTAAAGTTGTAAATTTTGTTCCATCAGGCCTACATCGTTGGAACATTAAAATGACATACTGGCCATATGTTCGTATAAATAATGTGGAGAACATTGCAGACTTACATTGGCTACACTCCATGTTGTGATCAGCTGCTTTTACTAGC
Source organism: Lissotriton helveticus (assembly GCF_964261635.1). Lineage (NCBI taxonomy): Eukaryota > Metazoa > Chordata > Amphibia > Caudata > Salamandridae > Lissotriton > Lissotriton helveticus. The sequence continues at coordinate 102,190,528 of NC_136060.1, forward strand.
TTACTAAAGGACACTGATTTACTGTCTGGCAAAGTTAAATATATAAATCTTTCAGACTCTACACTAGTAGTACTTGATACCCTACAGTTCTCGCAGTCATGCTGCCATTGATAAGAAAGGCCAAACAGATGATCTACATCTACACCTTCATCTTGCAATACATCAAGCATATACATTAAAAACTCCTGACAATCTTGCTGAATATTTTGAGAGAATTGCATTTGACCTGAACATTTGTCTAACAGATTTCGAATTTCAGACACACTTTCTATTTTTGTTCTATCAGTGCTACATTTCTCTAACACAGAATTCAACAAACTGCAAAATCTTTGATCCAAATTGACCACAATCTCTTCTTTTAAAGTTTTTCAGAGAAAAGACAACATTAACCACTACATTAGCATAGCAGTTGACACCAGAACTATTTTCAAATTGAAAACCAACAACATCTTCAACAGAATCCATTTTTTTTCTGCTTATAATTTCAGGTTCATCGACTTTTCATCTTTTTGCTACAACCTCCCTACTATTGGTCACATTTCTTCGTTTCCGGCCTACCACACGTTTCTCAAACAAAGGATATTGAGGCAAATGTGGCGCATACTCTCTTCTTAACCTATTGTATTCGTTAACACAATCTAGATCCGCACAAATGTTTGTGACATCACACTCAATCAAGTACAATCCCGATAAACTTCTGACTCGTGACAATGCCACATATGCCATACCCTCCTTGAACACAGAACTGCCAATATTCACCAATGCACTGTCTACACTTAAACCTTGTGATTTATGGATTGTCACCGCATATGCCAAGCAAACAGGAAACTGCTTACGGTGAACATATAAGTCTTTTACAAGCAAAAACCTAGCAGAGCAACGACCAATTAGCTGTACTTCCTCAATGCCATCAAATTTAATTTTTAAAAATTCAATTTCATCTCTATTTCTGTATTTCTCAAAATGAACAACATTACCCATTGATCCATTTACCAGACCTCTTTCAACATGTAAATTCCTTCTTAAAATTATACGGCAATTTAAGCACACATTCAGAGTCTTATCAAAACCTGCAGTTTTAGATATAGTCTTCTCTAATGAATCCAATTTTGATTTCAAATTCTCAGACAAAATAATTGTTGATCCCATATGCTCTACTCTGTCAATAGCTTCCAGTTTCACAATCTCTTGGTTTTCTAAATGCAACATTTTGTTGTTGAAGATGGCACATTCTGCAAGAGTTGGCATCAAACATATTCCAGATTTTTCTTCTCAGTAATTTTCCGAAAATATTCTCAGGCACAACGTCTTCTTCTGGATACAAATTTGACAGTAATCGTGCATGTAAAGCTTCTTTCCCATGCTCGGTCACTTTTCCGATTCTAACATCTTGTAGAATATTCTTATAATCTTCATCCTTCGCTTGACGCATATTTTCACGCAGTTCAGCATAATTGAAGTTTAACCATATATTGACGTTGCCAATGCTCCCTAGGCACTTCCTGGTATCTTCATGCGTGAGCATTTTGAACACAGGTTGTCCTTTCACTGGTGTCAGCTGCAGAAGATCACCGAAAACAATCATGTGTTTGCCACCAAATAACACATCATACTCTGTTTTGAGAACTTCTTGCATTCTCAAATGCACAAAGGCAAGCATGACATTGGAAACCATGCTTACTTCGTCAATGATAAGAAGTTTCATTTTCCTCAAGACTCTTGAAACTTCACAACAAGCATCTCCAGATAACTTGTGGTATTGTAATTTGTTATCATGCTCCACTGGCCGCATCAGTAGACGATGCAAAGTAATACCTTTAATGTTATGTGCTGCCAGTCCAGTTGGAGCGGTGACAACACAAGACAGCGATGACTCTGTCCTTTTCTGCAAATAACATGAAATTGCTTTAATGAGGAAACTTTTTCCAGTTCCCGCTTCTCCACTCACGTACAGTCGGACAGGCTTCAACGACGTACATGAGCACTCTTTCTTCTCATGACTTAATCCATGATCAATTTGGTTGGTAACTTCATCATATATTTTCCTCTGCTCAACGTTGAGTTTTCTTTCCAAGTCTTCTAAGTTAACCGCATCCTCCTGAGCATGTGCCATGGCTCTTTCCACTTCAATCATGGCAGTGGCAGCTTCATTTTCGATAACTGGTCCTCCTAGTGGATCCTGACTCAATGAAACAGAACTCTGACTGTCCTGAGAACTGTCTCTAGCAATCTCGGCTGCAATCATTGCTTCCTGCTCGATTTCCGCATTCAACATTTCTAGATATTTGGGAAAAACAGGACATTTTATGGTCTCCTTGGCGGCATTGAAAGAGTCTTCGTAACAGAGGAAATCTCCAAGCAGTTCCTCTTCTGCACGCCAAGGCTTGAAAAGTTGCAAAAGAGCTAAATAGAAAAACTCTTTTCTTTCAGGAGATTCGCCACTCAATTTTCGATGGTTTACCAATTGGCATTTTCTTTGCTTGACCAGACATCCCTCACTTTCAATTACAGCATACACTCCTTTATCAATATCTTCTTTGATGTTCCTCTTGAATATGTAATTTTGTAGAACCTCATACAGACAAACATTCTCGAGGTGACTGCTTCTATTTGGATAATATGTATCCAACATGTTAGTCTTCAAAATATCGGTACTGTTTGGCTCCTTTTCCGCCAAATACTCAATTTCTCGCACAGGTTTCAGAACTCGATTACGCGTTGCAGCAAGACCAAGACTCGCCCAAATGATACTCCTAGATTTGGCATAGAGACTTGCTGAAGATAACCGGTCAGAACATTCGTAAGCTCCGATTTATCGATGCGACAACATCTTCAGACTGAAACTGTACAACTTCTTACTGAGGCTTTTTTCATGGGAAATGTCCACCCACATATCCTTCAATTCTGTCTTTTCTTTTTTAGTGATGTAAGATGTCACATACCGAGCCACAGCCATACAGTTATCAGCCACAAACTGTATATCCATGTTAGCATTCCACATGGACAAAATCACTGGGTTGTAGTCGTTGATGTACTTGGACTCTTCGTTCCTTTTCAAATTGTATGTGTTTTTGGGTGATTTCCTCGTCACATTATGTCGCAGCGAAGACATCAAACTGTTCACTCTTCCTTTAGAAATCACCGGTCGTGGAAAGCCGAAACGACATTTTGTGTAGAACTTGTCCTTGTTTCTGAATTTACGACGACAGTACTTTCCGCAACGATGGCTTTGGAAGCGTAAAACTTGTTCTCTTATGCTTTTGTCTTCCTTTGTCTTTGGAACAGCACATGTAGAATACTGTTCTATGAAACTCATCACTAAGTCATCCGGATCTGTTCCAAATTTGGGTGCATCTTTGATCCATAGCAGCATATGTATATGAGGAGCACCTCTTGCTTGGTACTCCTTTCTCCAGAAGAAATCCAACACCTCTCCAAGAGGTGGATTTTTCTTGTTCATCATGAAAGCCATCATAGCTTCAAACCTATGATTGAAGTACCTGCATACATTCACTGGATCCAAAGAGCACAGTTCTCCGGGTGTCTTGAATTCGATATTTTCAATGTTTCCATTTGCCTCTCGTAGAAATTCAAGTAAGTCTTCCCAGCCATACTCGGCACAGCTGAGAGTGAGGAACCATGTGGGAGTTCCTAAGTTCCTCAGCATACATTTTAAATCACCATGACGACGGTACCAGTACTCATTAGTACCACGCTGACACGCCATGAGATTAATCAGGTGAGAATCCAAAATACTGTCTTGCACATTGACTTTATCCATGAAGTCCCTTGCCGAGATATTTTGCATCTGTACACCACTTTTCAAGATGTGGTTCACTGCATATGACAGTCCAGACAGATCGCTTTCAAACAGGAGATGAAACAAATAGGGAATGCATTGACGAAACCTAGGATCTTCTGCATACAATCGTAAAGTACGGTATTCAGAAGCAGGAATTTGATCAGGTCGCTCATCATATCTTCCTCCTTCACCTGTTGGAAATAGCTGTGGGAAATACCGAGCTTCCAAACTTTCCTCCCAAACACTAATGGGACTCCCTTTGGCTTGTTTCATTTGAAACAACTCAATAGCATTCCCCATGACTTCCTTGGAATGCAAAGGATGAACACTATAATGTTCATATATTCCTTCATTTTTAGAGGCTTCTACTTTCTCAATTTGACCAGCACACAAATCGCTATCCTCTTCTTCACTTACTTCCTCTTCTGCAACATATACATTCTTAAAGTACTTATTTTTTTTCTTCAAATACAATGTTGCCTTTTTGACTTTCCTAACATCCACTAAATCTTGCCATATTTTCTTACTCTTTGTCGGAACCCCATTAACTAAGATAACCAGAGGTTCCTCTTTCACTTTCTCTACTCCAATTGTATTAATGTTTTTCTTCAAATCTAGAGGCAAATAAACAACTCTTCCCTTTAATCCTCTCTGTAAATCTGATGGAGGCAATTTCCCTGTCTTTGGCTCCATTCGTACAATAGCCTGAAAGGGATGGACACTTTGAATCAAAATAGATTCATAAGTATTTAAATCCTTCAATTCAGAAGGAATCTCAACCAATTCCAGATTATTATGAACCGCTCTAGCAGGCATCCGGTTTTGATTTATTTTTTACAACAATAAGTACACACACGTTGATCCAATCCCAAATCAAAACAATTTTCTACCATCAAGTATGTTGCGAAATCCTTCCATTCACTATTATTTTCTCTTTCACTTTTTGCATATAAATCCACTAACTTAGTCTGATTCTTATAATAAGTGCGTCGACAACACACACAAGTGAAATTAGGCCTCTCACTTGATTTCACCTGAAACGTGACAATTTCCTTCTGAAAATTATCTGTACTGGGAATCTGTACACTCTCTTCCACATTACCTTCTTCTTCTGGGTCAATTTCAACATTCTCCTCTTTACTTGCAAAGTAACAAAACTCAATTTCTGCACAAATATTCTTCACATCTACTTCTGAACCATGCAAAAGAGCAGTGCATAATTGTTTAAGCATAATTGCTGGACTCTTAGCATAATACAACATTCTAACTAATTTCCTCACTTTATTATGATGCACTGCTAGCATCCTGAAATGATGAAAAACACTCTGGCATACTCTCCTGGAAAGACAAGCCAATGAATGACCATGCAAACCTGTCAGTTCTCTCAATCTGTAAGGATCTAAGTCTTGCAACAACTTAATTTTTTGTTTCAGACTTTTCTTACTATATGTACGTAAGAAATTACAAAACAAATCAATTGATTCCTGTCGCACACTGCAAATACTACTACACTTCCAGGTGTACTCTGGACCCTTAGGACGTCTCCCTAAAACTTCATCACCTAACACCTCTTCTGCCTCTGTTGTCACAAGTTTTTCTTTTTCAACCACACATCCATCTTTCACCTCATATGCTCGACCACTGGTGTCAACTGCATGCACCAAATCATTATCCTCGAAATAACTCTCCTCATTAAAAATACCTCACAACTTGAACTATGCATCCATTCTCCTGAAAAAACTTCACAAAAATGACTACGATTAACTGTTCTCTTCCATCTACTATTTGATTTGAAATCATAAATTGCCTTGTTTAGTTTCCTAATTCTATTGATTATCAAAATAAATAACTTTCGTTTAATTTCGAAAGCCTGATCAATAATTTTCTCTACATCTTTCTTTCTCTTATAAAAAGCCACTTTCTGTTGACTTTTCTTAATATTTTTTAACAAATTGCCAATTATCCTATTGCGGAACATTCGTCTACGAATGTCCCTAAACTGATTTTTCCTTCTACTACCATGCACAGAGTTATCGCCTGCTCTAGCAGTAACATTTTTGAGTGGCCTTTCCTTCCCATTTAAATTGGCTCTCTTTTTCTGGACTAAAACATGTTCTGTACTGATACTTTTTCGTCTGCAAATGTTTCTTAAAAAAGATTTCGTTGTCTTACCCGGAGCTTTCTTGGTGACTTGACAAGTTTTTATTGTAGAGGACTGCTGCAAGCATTTAGTAAGCTGCTGTGTTTGACGTTTTGTAGCCTTTTTCCTCCTGTCCTTCGAAGGCATCGTATAATTTTGAAATGATCTGCAGTTGAATCTGTGGTAAAATATAATAAAAATGTTATTAACCACTATTACCAAACAGTAAATCAATAACACTCGTCAAAAAATTAACAGACTAGTTGTCAATTCTACATACAATAATTTTTAGTGCATTAGCAAATTTAAAACTCACAAATAGTAGCAAAGAAATGGAATGCTTCTGCATTTGACCTGTGCTCTTTTATATGTGAATCTGAACTAATTTTATTAGCATATTTCACTATTTTAATAAAGACACTTCACACAATCTGTTTTTGAAGTTGTATTTAATTTTAAATAAAACGGTTTACATAGTTACTTTTCATTTCGAGTAACTTAAATTTATTTTTAAAAGTCTTTATAGGTTAATAGGCTCGAGCAGGTCAGCTGCCCACCCTATGTCATACAATTCTGACAAATCAGCATCCTCATCCACAGGATATAATTCATCCAAGGGATCTACTTCCACTGACGTTTCAATAACAAGTTCAATGATAAGATCGAGATCAACAGATTGCTCATTATCACTCATGCTTGATGTTGTCGTGATCTTTAAAAAAAGAGAACAACAATGAGATGTTGCAGAGTAAGAGACAAATCTCAGAGACTATAATAGTAAAATTGTTTAACAAGAGTAACATTTTGCAGATAATATTTAACCATGTCCAGCGATGCTGAGGAGGTGAGGCCTATGTCCAAGTTTTCAGTGAACAGGACTCATCTCTTCTTAACCTTGGATAAGCCTCACCAACACTGTGTCCCCTGCTAATACTTAAATTTAAAGGAGCAGATTTATGTTAACTGGCGCATCCCCAGGGATGCACCAGTTAACGTGCGCCACTGCTCTGCCACCCATGATGTGCCGCATTTACAATGCAGAGCACCATTGAGCAAAAACAGCACAGATGCGTCACGCATCTGTTCCACAAAAACGGCGCATTGCAGGAATCACGTCATAAGCGCGACATATCTACTGCAATGCACAGGGGCAAGCCACACATTGCATGGTGCATCACTCCTTATGCCTGTTTCAAACAGGCGTAAGGATTTGATTCAGCAATGCCATAAAGGTGACTCAGTGAAATCTTCTTAATTTTACTGTGTTAGTTTTACAGGGCTTTCATGCAAATGACTGCCCACCCTACAACAAAACACTCACATGAAACCTGACGCAGGTTTCATGTGGCACAGGACTTTACAGCATGACACATCTGCCTAGATGCATCAAGTTGGAAATATGTCGCAACATAGCACATCTTTTGCACCGCCGCTGCGTCACAAAAGTGACGCACAGCGGCGCAAAAGAGACACACGGCTATCATAAATCTGTCCCTAACATTTTAAATGATTGATTCAGGATGACAATAAGGTGTGGACTATCCAGAGGTTTGTTTGACGTGAGGCCTACTCAGGGTTGCAGATGAAATTTACGTTTGTTGAAGAGTACAAAGGAGATAATAAATGTGCAGGCCTACCAATTAAGTGAGTCATGTCCACTGCACTCTTGAACAAAGGCCAGACCTCTTCTGTGTCCCTGGACAGGCCTAAACCTCATCTGCACAATGTGATTCATAATGTTAGGAAACACAGGTGATGTAATTGAAAAATGTGGAATTCTTTTCCTTATTTCACAATCACATCACCTGTGTTTCCTTTGCTTAGGTATCTCATTGTGCAGATGGAGTCTAGCATATCAAAGACTACGCAGAAGGTGAGCACTGAATGGAACAATTTTTACATTTACAGAAGATTCAGCTTCTCCATGCCCCCTACACAGTCCTAAATGTTTACAGTTTAAACTGACGGTATCTTGTTGGAGATGAAGTGAGGCCTATCTTGCAACATGGTGCATCTTTTGCATCACTGCTGCATCACAAAAGTGACGCAACAGCGGCACAAAAGAGGCGCACGGCCATCATAAATCTGCCCCTAACATTTTAAATGATTGATTCAGGATGACGATAAGGTGTGGACTATCCAGAGGTTTGTTTGAGGTGAGGCCTACTCAGGGTTGCAGATGAAATTTAGGCTTATTGAAGAGTACAGACAAGATAATACATGTGCAGGACTAACAATAAAGTGAGTCATGTCCACTGCACTCTTGAACAAAGGCCAGACCTCTTCTGTGTCCCTGGACAGGCCTAAACCTCATCTGCACAATGTGATTCGTAATGTTAGGAAACACAGGTGATGTAATTGAAAAATGTGGAATTTCTTTTGCTCATTTCACAATCACATCACCTGTGTTTCCTCAGCTTAGGTATCTCATTGTGCAGATGTAGTCTAGCATATCCAAGAGTACACAGAAGATGAGGACTGTATACAACAGAGCAATGTACATTACTCACCTCCCTTGACACTTACAGAAGCCTCAGTTTAATATTTCTCATTTCAATATTTATTTAAAGAAGCAGACACCAATATGACCTTCTCATAAATGTGAAAAGTGTTTTCTTTTTTTTAAAAACGATTTTCTGGTCATAATTTGAAAACACAACACAGGTCCTATGTAGAAGCACACCCTATCAGCACTTAAATTAGCCAAGCACACATGGGGGCGTATTTACAAGGACCTTGCACCACGGGGAAATGTCTTAAATTAAAATGGGAAAAATAACATCAAAGGGACTCAAAGGCCTTGTAAATATGCCCCAAGCAACCTATGAAACTCTAGCAGTACATATGAAGAAACATAATTGATTTCAAAAAACGTTTTTAAACACATCATGTTAAGCAATTATATACCAACATTCATGGGGAAGTGACTTAAAATGCCCTAAGACACATGAAAGCGTATTTTTAAGGCCCTTGCACCATTTTTGCGTCACTTTTAACATGGCTATGTAACTCAAAGAATCAAAATCTAAATTTGCCAAGAACACATGGGGGCGTATTTACAAGGACCTTGCAACACGGGGAAATGTCCTAAATTAAAATGGCAAAAATAACATCAAAGGGACTCAAAGGCCTTGTAAATATGCCCCAAGCAACCTATGAAACTCTAGCAGAACATATCAAGAAACCTAATTGATTTCAAAAAACGTTTTTAAACACATCATGTTAAGCAATTATATACCTAAATTCATGGGGAAGTGACTTAAAATGCCCTAAGACACATGAAAGCGTTTTTTTAAGGCCCTTGCACCATTTTAGTGTCACTTTTAACATGGCTATGTAACTCAAAGAATCAAAATCTAAATTTGCCAAGCACACATGGGGGCGTATTTACAAGGACCTTGCACCACGGGGAAATGTCATAAATTAAAATGGGAAAAATAACATCAAAGGGACTCAAAGGCCTTGTAAATATGCCCCAAGCAACCTATGAAACTCTAGCAGTACATATGAAGAAACCTAATTGATTTAAAAAAAACATTTTTAAACACATCATGTTAAGCAATTATATACCTACATTCATGGGGAAGTGACTTAAAATGCCCAAAGACACATGAAAGCGTATTTTTAAGGCCCTTACACCATTTTTGCGTCACTTTTAACATGGCTATGTAACTCAAAGAATCAAAATCTAAATTTGCCAAGCACACATGGGGGCGTATTTACAAGGACCTTGCACCACGGGGAAATGTCTTAAATTAAAATGGCAAAAATAACATCAAAGGGACTCAAAGGCCTTGTAAATATGCCCCAAGCAACCTATGAAACTCTAGCAGAACATATCAAGAAACCTAATTGATTTCAAAAAACGTTTTTAAACACATGATGTTAAGCAATTATATACCTACATTCATGGGGAAGTGACTTAAAATGCACTAAGACACATGAAAGCGTTTTTTTAAGGCCCTTGCACCATTTTAGCGTCACTTTTAACATGGCTATGTAACTCAAAGAATCAAAATCTAAATTTGCCAAGCACAGATGGGGGCGTATTTACAAGGACCTTGCACCACGGGGAAATGTCTTAAATTAAAATGGCAAAAATAACATCAAAGGGACTCAAAGGCCTTGTAAATATGCCCCAAGCAACCTATGAAACTCGAGCAGTACATATCAAGAAACCTAATTGATTTCAAAAAACGTTTTTAAACACATCATGTTAAGCAATTATATACCTACATTCATGGGGAAGTGACTTAAAATGCCCTAAGACACATGAAAGCGTTTTTTAAGGCCCTTGCACCATTTTAGCGTCACTTTTAACATGGCTATGTAACTCAAAGAATCAAAATCTAAATTTGCCAAGCACACATGGGGGCGTATTTACAAGGACCTTGCACCACGGGGAAATGTCTTAAATTAAAATGGGAAAAATAACATCAAAGGTACTCAAAGGCCTTGTAAATATGCCCCAAGCAACCTATGAAACTCTAGCAGTACATATCAAGAAACCTAATTGATTTCAAAAAACGTTTTTAAACACATCATGTTAAGCAATTATATACCTACATTCATGGGGAAGTCACTTTTAACCAGGCTATGTAACTCAAAGAAACCAAATCTATTTGTAAAACACTTGACACAAAGCAACATTTTAAATACACAACTTTCTTCATAATTTTCTCCTTAAAGCATACTAATCTCTATTTAAATTAAATTAATCTTTTCTCACCTTAGCAAATACTTTTTGAGTTTCAAAACAGTCTCAGACACACACCAATTTGCCTTCAGCAGAACAAAGGGTATGCACTCCAGAGGCTGCAACCAACAATGGCACAGAAATGCTGTAATTCATCACACATATCTCTCATGTCACCCAATCAAAACTCTTCCCTCACTTTTTTCAAATCAACACCCTTCCCCCCTCTGCACTTTCTGCCTTTTTTGCATAGCAACCACCTCCTGAAAGACCTCTCATGTTTGCAACTTCACACAACAATGTTTCAATTGAACTCTGAACTCTCAGTACACCTGCGTATCCAGTGCAATCTTTCATAAAATGATTTTTTCTTGACCATTCAAATTACATCTTTCAAAGAACTCATCCATGCACCCTAACTTTCCGTTTCCAGCAATCAAAATCCACCAATCACTGCTACTGATTCATTAGTACAGAAACTCCACAGTTTTTTTCATTACATACTCCTACTGTTTCAACTGCCATTTCATTACCACACTTCATCTGACTGCAGCAGAACCTCCTCTCACTATGTTTTCTGTCTGGATTGTTGGACATAGTTACATCCATTGGGCTCAAAGGTATGGTGATAACAGAAATTTACACAACCTCAATTTACAAAATGTGGAAATCAACTGGATTGGCCACAGAGGATTAAGATGTCACCAATTGATAACATTGGTGAAAACCTTTTTGCATTTGCCAAAACCTGACCTGTTAATTGTGCACTGTGGAGGAAATGATTTGGGCACTTTGACTGGGGTAGGTCTGGAAATGCTTTTAAAGGACACCTTTGAACAATTGATGGCACTTTTTCCTCAAATTGCCTTGGTATATTCAAATATATGCCAAAGACAGAAATGGAGGTGGTCCAAGCAATTTTCTCCACAAATTGAGAAATCGAGGAAGCATGTAAATAAGTCTGTTTCAGCTTACATGAGAGACCATGGAATGGGCTCAATCTACAACAATAACTTGCGTTACTACATGCAAGATATCTACAGAGAATATGGAGTTCACTTCTCAGATGAGGGGAACAGAGTTTTCATCCTGAATTTAAGACTATGTATTGGTACCTATTTATAAGTACCTAAATCTACCACAGACCCAAAAGCTCTTCTCAGAGCTACCCTTACTATGATCACTATAAACAAATTTTAAATGTAACTTTTTTTTTACTAATTTTCACAATTTACGCTTTCCGGAGCGCTACCCGGTACGCGCACCGGACGCTAACCGCGCGAAAATTTAAAAAAAAATGTTTTTTTTTCGCACATATGGGCCTCCTCAGCCACCCTCAGAAAACCTAGGGGGTCAGGATACATCTACCGTGCCCCCTTCTACCCATTCTGAACATTATTTGCCCTCCATCTTGTATCTCAATTCTACCGAAACACAAAATGGAGGACTCCCGTAACACTGCCGGTTCGCGTACCGGGGCGCGCACCGGGAAGCGCTCGCTGAAAAAAGGTGGGAAAGTAATTCACAGAAAAACCACTGGAGACACTTTCACCAAATATAGATTAGCTCATACTACATACCAATCCCTACCATTTTCACAAATTTGATTGGAATTCCATTTAACCATTTAGCCTGTAGACCTCTCTAAATACCCTGAGGTAAATTACTTCACAAAACACATCTGAAGTGTTGGAATTGACAACCAATTAAAATGTTACTTTCATTTTCTACTTTTTTTACCTGACATTTGATTGGTTATGTACCTGAATATATATAAAGAAAGAGAGAGAAACACAGCCATTTTGACTACTGCTTCCTGAAGTACATTGCAAGAGCATTTTCACTGACAACTTAAACTTGTTTTTAAAAGGTAAGATGTTATTTTGAAAACTAAAGTATATTGTGCACTTTAAGTTAATATGGAAAACTTTTTCTGATAGTTATATACTATCCCTCTGTAATAGTTATAGATTTAGATAGACTTTTCTGTTATAGTTATGGATGGATTTAGGCTTGTCTTGTATAATTATGAATTTACTAAGGTTTCATCACATACACATTTTTATATTTCTACTACCAGTCTGATACTATACACTGCCCAAAGATAAATTCACTGTTAAATTAATCCCAACAGTGCCCTATCTCTACTGATATATATTTTTTTAATGCAAATTTCAGGCAAAATGGAAGGAGAACAAAAGTGTCATTTGAAATTGTCCTTGAAGAGACCAATCAAGAACACATTGAACCAAATGACATTGAATTCATGGATGAATCACAGGACCATGAACTACTACAATGTGTACAATCTGTAGATTTCCTCCTTCAAAATGAGGACATGTTGCAAGTTATGTTCACTCAAAATAAGGACATTTCGGACACTCAAATGTTGGAAGTTATGTTCACTGAAAATGACGACATTTCGGACAGTCAAATGTTAGACGTTCTATTAAATTTTGAAAAACAATCACAAAAATAAAAAATAAAAAAACAACAACAAAACGAACAATCAATAAACATACAATATTTGAAAAGTCTATCATTCTTTTTTCCTCATAGTACGCTCCCCGGACCGCTTCCCAGTGCGCGTACCGGGCGCTCCCCACGCAAAAAAAACGAAAAATGTTTTTTGTTTTTTTGCCTTGCCATGCTACTGGACCAGGGACACACTGCGGCACTTATCCTTCTAGACCTCTCCGCAGTGTTCAACACCATCTCACATCGCATGCTCGCAGTCAGACTTCACGACATGGGAATACAAGGAGCCGCCCTTAGCTGGATCCAATCCTTCCTCTGCGGCAGAACCCAGGGGATCCAACTCCCTCCATTCCTCTCCAAACCCATGGTAATCAGCTGCGGAGTACCCTAGGGATCATCACTCATTCCCACGCTTTTCAACATCCACATGGCCCCCTGGGTGAGCATGGACTCAGCATTGTATCCTACGCCAATGACACCCATCTCATCCTCTTGCTCACAAAGAATCCCGAAGACACCAGACTCTGATTCCAGGAAGGTATGAAGAATGTGGCAGCCTGGATGAAGGACAGCTGCTTGAAGCTAAACTCAGAGAAACCTGAGGTCCTCATCTTTGGACCCTGCACCTCCGCCTGGGATAACACCTGCTGGCCCTCCACCCTCGGGAGCCCATCCACCCCTAAAGATCACACTCGGAACCTCTGCATCATCCTTGACTCCTCCCTCTCCATGAACCGCCAGATCAAAGCCGTTGCCTCCACTAGTTTCACCTGCCTTCGCATCCTCTGTAAGACCTTCAAATGGATCCCCCCGACTGCAGAAGGATCGTCACCCACACACTCATAACCATCAGACTGGACTACGGCAATGCCCTCTACGCCGGAATCAACAAAACTCTTCTTCACAAGCTCCAAACCATCCAGAACACCGCAGCCAGACTCTTCCTTGGGACACTGCGCCCAGAGCACATGACCCAACACCTATGAGGCGTCCACTGGCTCCCCATTGAGAAAATGGTCACCTTTAAACTACTCACCAACTCCTACAAATCTCTCAACAACATTTAACCCAAATACTTCAACAATAGATTATCCTTCCACTTACCCAGGAGGAACCGCCACTCCACCGACCTCGCCCTGGCAGAGGTCCCCCGCATCCACAGAAATAGAACCGGCGGGAAAGCTTTCCCCTACATCACAGCAAAAACCTGGAACAAGCTCCCTGTGAACATCAGAAGCTCCCCGACCCTGCACACGTTCAGGAAGGACCTCAAGACTTCGCTATTTGACTGATCCATAACTGCTTCCCCCTCCCCCCCCCCAGCACCTTTGAGACCCTCACGGGTGAGTAGCACGCTTTATAAACCCCTGATTGATTGAATGATTGATTAATTGATTGATAAGTGAAATTCATGGATGTGAGTGATATCATATGTGAGGTCATAAGTAGTGGATGGTGGGGGCACAAGTTACAATTAGTGATGCTAACTATAATTGGTGAATTTCTTTGTTTCTTTAGTTCAAAACGTTAATGTTGTCTTGACAAATTTACCATATTATAACGTTACTTTAACCTGTGGGTTTTCCAGTGAATATAATAAGTCTTTAGTCTTCTTTAGGAAGTGTTATTTGACATAATAGGAGGTGACTTCCAACATATGAGAAACAGTGTTCAAAATAAGCAGATTTTAAAATGTACCTGGGCAGCTGAGGAACTAGAACCAATGTTAGTCATTCACAAGGAGAGAAAATGAAACTTTTGTAAATTCCGGCCTTGCCTTAGGAAGACCTAACGTCTTGCTTTACCTGACAATAGTTCTGTGTCTTTTGAACTGAACACTTGCTGGAGATGGTTTTGCCACTAAAGTATGCTATCCCTTAAAAAAGATGCTAATATCCTACTTGTCTAATGCATCAACATTTCTGGGAGAAGACAATCATACTTCGAGGTATATCATAAATAATTGCTGACTGTTTGAGTTTAATCAAATGAAAAACACGTGTTTGTTTTTTAATGGATACACCTTAGCGTGTGTAGACCACCCAGCCTAAGATACACTGGTCTTGATGAAAACCTCTACACTCACATGAAGGTTGAAACATGGAGACCTCCTCTTTTAATTTTCTTTACGTCTTTTTTCGACACCACAGCCTACCTAATCAGGCAAAGGTGCCACATGTAAATATAATTGTACATATTTTTTTACTGGTTGTCCAACCACTCCAGAATAAAGTCTTCGAGTGGGTAGTGTTGAGACAACTTTTAACTACACTGTTCGACTCATATCACATATAAAACAAAAATGTACCCGCTTCACTGTAATCAGGTGTCGCAGCACACCTGGATGGCATTCGGCCGTCCGGGTGGGACCCCGATGATGAAGCATGTCACCAACTAGGTTGGTGAGTGAGGGGTCTTCTAAGGACAAAGGATTGTTCCAGATTGGTTCGCAGGGCATGCACCCCAATACCGTAATAATTATACAGGTATTTAGTACCCTTAGTGGTTACTCCTCCATTTGTTTAATTATTATACCTAAGGGGACCAGGAGTTCCTACTAGACCTTCAAGGTCTAACCACCATTTCTCTCTCAATTGTTTACAAGATATTGGGCAGCGCACAGCTGCGAGAGTTTTTGTTTTATCCACCCCGCACACACTACACGAAGCAGACACTAGCAATCATGAGCGAAAATAAAGGCCTTTCGTATTCCGAGGCTGAAGTGAATGCGATAATAGGAGAGTTATCCATCTTTGCAGATGCTAGTATATCACAAAGCATCTCACAAACAACTGAGTGGGAGAATCTGACAGAACTCAAACGGAACAGAATAAGAACTATTTTACATGGGACAATCCTAAAAGAATATCTTAACAACAATATGGCACCCAAGGGTCTACTTGTGACAAACGCTCCCCGAATTTTCCTTGAAGATGAAACATTTAGAATAGATTGGTCACTGATTGTGTGGCATTGTACGCACGATTGGATAGTGCTGATCCTTAAGACAGCGGTCCGCCTCTCTGAAAAAATCCAAGTAGAAATACAACAGACTGAAGGGTAGATGAAAACTACCATTATAGGCTACAAGAAGAGGCTCGACGAGATAAATAAAGAAATGACCGAATATAAAGACAACCTCACCCAACAAAAAGCTCATAAGTTTCAGAAAGATCTGAAACGCTTCTCTTTCAAGAAAGCCTATCCGTACTCCGATCCAGAGTACACTGCCCCCACCAGAGCAGATATTGATTCTGATGCCTCCAGCAACGACTCCTTATCAAGCAATTCGAGCACTGGGAGCACGAAACAAAGAGGGAGAGGTAGAGGAAGGGGGCGAAATAGAACACAAAACAACTGGATGCCTTACCCACCAATGATGCAGGGATTCCAGGATCCATTCGCCCACCCCCGCAAATGTATGGATGGCAACCCCCTTTCCAACAACCCTTTTTTCCACCAAACAACTACCGGCCGCCTTTTTTAGGCAGGGGCAGGAGGGGAAGAGGAAGACAAAAGACACCCAACCAGGTCCATTGGTCAACCGAGGACCCAGTAGGGAACCACACAAGGAGCAAGAACCAACAACCAGGTCCGAGCAGCAGCAAGACCTAGTCACCAATCTGGCCACCAGACCACTGTCAACCACTGAAATAGAAGTCCTTAATAAAGGACTCGGTTTTGTCCCGACACCCAGATTAGACAAATTCCGGCTACATTGCAAACTGGCAACTTTTTTTCGGAAACTGAAGCTAAAAGCCTTTTTCGAAAAGAAAGGGGACAACCCCTTGACAAACGATGATCCCAATGAGACTGGATTGCGTTTAAAATCAACTTTTGTACCACCTCCGCATACCACCCCAGTAGAACTATTAGCCTTCGAACAAGCAGTGTTCAATGATATTGAGAAATTACAACCACCTAAACCTTACACCAATCTCAATAAAAACGAACGGAAAGCCCTGGATGACCTGAGAAACTGTGACACTATAGTGATCAAACCAGCCAATAAGGGTGGAGGAATAGTCATACAGGACAAGACTATGTACCAGAATGAATGCCTTCGTCTACTAGCAGATGAGCGGAACTATCGTAGACTACAAAGTGACCCCACACAAGATCTGAAACAAGAGATAAAATCCCTTGTGGAACATGGGGAAGCTATCGGTTTCATCTCGAAAAAAGAGGGCGACTTTTTGTGTAATAATGAGGGTAAAACTCTATATTTCTATACCCTCCCCAAAATGCACAAAAATAAACACCCCCCTCCGGGAAGACCCATAGTATCCGGTATAGGATCACTGCTGGAACCTTTGTCCCGCTTTTGCGACGTATTCCTGAAACCAATTGTACAAAAGACCACTACTTACTTACGGGATACTAAGAATCTTCTACAACTACTTGACCAGATTGAAGTGGACGAGTATACTCTACTCGTGAGTTTCAATATAGAAAGTCTCTACAGTATACTCTACTCGTGAGTTTCAATATAGAAAGTCTCTACACGAGCATACCCCAGGACGACACCCTAAAAGTCCTGGAGAAGGTCCTCAATAAAATAAAGAAGAATGGACACAAAAGACACCCAAGAGTTTCATTTTAGAGTGCGCCAGATTGGCTCTTAAAAAGAACTTTTTTGAATATGAGGGAACACTGTATTTGCTCCAAGTGTAGCCGGACTATATGTGTACAATTTTGAAGAACAGTTCATCCTCAACGGCAACAACCCCTTTGGATCCAATATAACGTTTTGGAAACGTTATATAGATGACATTTTTGTCATCTGGCAGGGACCAGAAACGACATTGGATTCCTTCTTTGATTGGCTCAACTCCAGGGACGACAACTTGAGGTTCACCTACACAAAAGACCCCACAAACATGGTCTTTCTGGACCTGGTCATAAACAAGGAAAATAGACGGTTACACACCAAAACACATTACAAACCTACAGCAAAGAACAACTTGCTTAGGTTTGAGAGTTTTCACCCGAGACCACTAAGAGAAAATCTTAGAATACGTAGGAATTGCAGCAACCTTAACGACTACCGAGACCAAGCAAGAGACCTTACTTCGAAATTAGAGTCTAGAGGTTACCCAAAAAAGATTCTGAACCACAGCCAGAAAAGAGCCAGAAACCAGCAACGTGAGATACTTCTGGAAGATGTCACAAAGACCAACAATGACATTCCACTGACCTGTGTGACCACTTACAGCCTGGCATCAAACAGTGTGACCAAAGCCATCCAGAAACATTGGAAAATACTCAACACGGGCAATCTGAAATGGGAGAAACCCCTTTTTTCCTTCAAACGGGCCAGGAGCATAAAGGACGCGGTCGTGAACACTAGACCAAAAAACCTGGGAATACCATCCCCTACAGTCCTCAATGCGTGGGGCCTCCCAAACGTCACCGGGCACTATAAATGCGGCAATTGCAGCGTGTGCCACCTGACGGAGAACATTAAAACTTTTTCGTTGGAACCAGGTAAAACTTGGACCATTAGGTCCCACACCAACTGTAACAGTACAAACGAAGTATACCTTATCATCTCTCCCTGTAACCTTCGCTATGTAGGCATGACCAGCAGGAAGGTCAAGCAAAGAATTGGCGAGCATAGAAGCACCATCCGGTTCAAGAAATCTATGACTAAACTGACTGAGCACTACCTTTCCATGAACCATACGCCAAATGATATGACATGGACTGTCATAGAACAGCTAACACCAGGCGACAGATTATCCCAAAGACTCTATGAAAAAGAGCAACGTTGGATATATAGATTGTCCACCCAGAGTACAGGTCTCAACGACAATATCCCCTGGAATACAGTGCTCTCCAGTTAAAATCACTGATCTGTGTTTGCCTTAAGTTCATTTAATAATGATCCGTTACAAGATTTTGTCCCCCCTAGGATCATTAAGTGATCCCTTGCTCCTTTCTGATAACTCAATCACCACGTATTACATTTAGTCCAACACTACGCTGACGAGCGTCTCCCTCTACCCCCAAAGAATCAAATTCCTTCAAATCCTGAGTTTTCGACGCCTCCTGGCAGCGCAACCATCTGCGGCTGCGCCAGCCTAGCGTCTGACTCGAGCATGAGTTACCCTAGCAACCGGGCCCCACGTGACTATGCCCCGCCCTCCCGGCAAACACGGAAGTTCATTTTAAGCTTCACGCTAGAGCCCGTACCTCACTCCCACGGAGCTCCCGACTGAATCGCTGCTAGGCTAATCAGCCTGTTTTCCTGAAGCCACAAGTAAGTCCTGATATAGCCCAACCAGATGGGTCAAGGCTCGACGGAACTGTTCCGATCCTCTCACTTCCCTACCATTTTCCGTTTTAGATGGTGGTTGCACGATAAAGCAGGGTCGGGGGAGCTCATGAAGCCCTAAATCAGTGTGCTTCGAGTAAGAACATTCTGTCAATCTGCTTGGATGTGGATGACTGCTTGTGCTGCCTGTATGCGAGTATGTTGTGTGTGTGTGTTTTTTAATTAGATCTTAAATTATCAGCACTTAAGATCTGTTTTACGCCGCATCACTCTATTTATTTATTGTTCAATCACGGCACGTTCCGATACCGGAGCTTTGACACTGCTATTTCCACATGAGCCGTATTCACTCATGTTCCTGGCACTCACGGGTACAGCGGCAATCGTACTTTGGCAAAGTCACGATATACCACAGCTCCGAATGTATCGGAACACCCTGATGGCAGTGAACGCGTGTTTTTTCACAAACAGCACGTACGCCTGCTCCAGTTACGATTGTTCCAGTCCGAAAACGGGCACATCTCCACACAGTGCACCAAGCACATATTCTCTGGATGTTTGCACTGGATTAATATGCCCTCACCACACCCTTTCTCCCCGTTTTTTCCACAGGTTTTTAATCGAAACTACACGGAGAACAATACTTTTTAGAAATCACCGGTTTGTGATTTCATACATACTATTAGGCGAGGGCAGGATACACCTTAGCGTGTGTAGACCACCCAGCCTAAGATACACTGGTCCTGATGAAAACCTCTACACTCACACGAAGGTTGAAACATGTAGACCTCCTCTTTTAATTTTCTTTACGTCTTTTTTCGACACCACAGCCTACCTAATCAGGCAAAGGTGCCACATGTAAATATAATTGTATATATTTTTTTACTGGTTGTCCAACCACTCCAGAATAAAGTCTTCGAGTGGGTAGTGTTGAGACAACTTTTAACTACACTTTTCGACTCATATCACATATAAAACAAAAATTAACACGCTCCACTGTAATCAGGTGTCGCAGCACACCTGGATGGCATTCGGCCGTCCGGGTGGGACCCCGATGATGAAGCATGTCACCAACTAGGTTGGTGAGTGAGGGGTCTTCTAAGGACAAAGGATTGTCCCAGATTGGGTCGCAGGGCATGCACCCCAATACCGTAATAATTATACAGGTATTTAGTACCCTTAGTGGTTACTCCTCCATTTGTTTAATTGTTTTTTAATGGTGCCTATATTTCCGCCGTTGGGGTGCCTATATTTCCGCCGCATTAAGGGACACGCTAAACAGAGGATTTACCTGCTGCCTTGCTCCCGGTCTCCCCCCGCTGCCGCTGTTGCTGCTTGTTGTGCGCGGCTGCCGAGCGGGGGAGACTCCGTCATCCAGAAGCCCCTGCTTGCCACTCCCACACCATCACGCGCCCGGTGGCGCTTTAAATTGCACGAGCACTCTGGTGGAGTGGGTGCCTATATTTCCGCCGCATTAAGGGACACGCTAAACAGAGGATTTACCTGCTGCCTTGCTCCCGGTCTCCCCCCGCTGCTGCTGTTGCTGCTTGTTGTGCGCGGCTGCCGAGCGGGGGAGACTCCGTCATCCAGAAGCCCCTGCTTGCCACGCCCACAGCATCACGCGCCCGGTGGCGCTTTAAATTGCACGAGCACTCTGGTGGAGTGGGTGCCTATATTTCCGCCGCATTAAGGGACACGCTAAACAGAGGATTTACCTGCTGCCTTGCTCCCGGTCTCTCCCCGCTGCCGCAGTTGCTGCTTGTTGTGCGCGGCTGCCGAGCGGGGGAGACTCCGTCATCCAGAAGCCCTTGCTGGCCACGCCCACACCATCATGCGCCCGGTGGCGCTTTAAATTGCGCGAACACTCCCGCGTCGCGGGACTCGCCGGGCTAAGCCCGGCACAAGGGCGGGACCGTCTGCGGCCGTCCGAGGCCAGACGAGGCTGGGTTGGGCCCCCTCTCTGAGTACCTCATTAGGGAGACAGCACAAGGACTAGTTAAAGCCGAACACAAGGGTAACAATTTGACTCTCTTGCAAAACCAAAGTGAATCACAGTATTTGCCCTATCTATTGCCATAAGACTATTGAGGATTACATCAATATTTATACTATACTGGCCTTTGATTATAATTGTCATAGTAATATCTGGAAATATTGTGACTTTAGTCGCTCTATTCAGAATCGGTGCTGGGCGGAGCTACTTGCGTAGATAACTGCTATTCAGGTTAGAAGCTGCCATTTTTTCATCTAACTAGGTAACTGTATCCTGCTCCCGCTAGTTTGCTTGACACACTGATATCTGGGGGGAGCAAAAACATAGCCCGCTACTCTAATGGCAACTCAAGTTGGGAAATGGAAGGGAGTGGGGGTGGGTGGCAGTGTAAGTGGTACACTTGACCAATTCATTATCAGGGCCACCTCTGTGCTTGAAAAGGAAATTGCACTTACCGAGCGACGTTTATCTGTCGAACCGATGTATAACAGGCGCTCCTCACTAGGCCCCTTAATGTTAGTACCATCTCCAAACCAACAAGAAGGGAACACTGCCAGTAATCGACACTTACGCCCAGAACAAATATTAGAAAGCGAGGAGGAGAATGTGACAGACACATCTGGACTAAGTAGAACCTGCTCTCTTACGCCAACAAGCCCAACCATAAGTGTAAACACAACAAATATTGCAACCCAAGGCTCCCCAATAAACATTAGTGGGGGGGAAAAGTTGAGCACTGCTAAACGGAAACGGGGAGGGGGAACACAGAAGGGGAGATGCCCCAAGATGCCGAGAGTCTTTAGGGCACAACCAACCACCATAAAGGAAGTGCTGACCATCAAACCTAGTGCAGAACCGGCAACGGTGCAACCCCCAGCTTCCAATACAGCAACTATGAACAATATCCTGGTAGATTTAACTACCCCCTTGGCCCAGCTATCTGAAGACTCCCTCAACCAAATAGGCCATCTGGTTAAGTCCCTAATCTTACCTCTCCTGGAAAGAACAAGGTTAATCGGCGAGAGGTTGGAGAGGTTTGAGCATTCCATCAAGGGAAACTTTGAGGCTTTAAAAGCTCAGCTTGAGGGAACTAAGAGCGCTAACACTCCTGGAGATAACATTAAGAAAGCTCCTGTTGCTCCAGGCCTCATACCTTATCCCCTGGTCCCTTCTACTTCTATTCCTGTGGTCTCCCATGATAACCAGCAAACCCCTACCCTAGAAAAAGTAAGGGAGAATACAGAGAAATCCTTCCGTAGGCCTGGAAAAGAGGCCGAGGCTGGCCTAAAACACTCAAAAGAGCCATACAAAAAGGCCCCGCTCACTGATAAATCAACGACCAATGAGGCTTTGGAAAATCTTTGATAAAACATATTCACTTGCCCCCAGAGTCCTCCCCCTACGTTGTTGTCCTCACTGGTGTACCGGCGTTAAAAGATGGGAAAACAGAGAGCTATCTAGAACTAAAGAACAAAGTAACTTTCTGGCTAAACAAGAATAGGCCCCTTCCAGGTTGCATCAATGGGGAAGTTTTATTTGAAAGAAGGGTAAGCTGGGTGGGGCAAAGAACAAAGGACATACCGGGGGACTCCATTGTAGTTAATTTTAGGGACAGACGAGCGGTAGACTTTATAACTAATGAATATTTTCAAAGGGACTGGAGAGCGATTAATGTTTTCGATCTGAGTCACTTCTATCCCCCGCACCAAGCAACATGTGGACCATACAACCCCTTGAGAATGCAAGGCGTAGGGGACTGGGAAGGTTTTAAAGCTAACTTCTCCGTACCCACCTTTAATCACTTTCAGAATTGTATGGGATGGAGGGAGTAGAATGACTTAGAGGGCAGGGTATGGGCGAACCTATGTTCATTGACATACTGCACTCCAAATCAGGGGAAAACACAAACAAGAGCGTAACCCACTCAAAAGAACCTTGCTTACTCAGGTGTATACAGAACCAAAAACCGTCTGGGGAAGGCTCGGAAGAGATAGTGGAGACAACCAGGGGTCTTACTAAAGATCCTCTGCAAACTGCACACACGACTGAAGAAACTTCCCACAGCATCGTAGGGGTCCAGTTAACTGAAGTTGAAGGCACCGATGTGCTGATACCACCCGATGTAACCATGTCAGGGACCACTACTATAGGCAGTAATACATCAACTGAGGCACCAGGAGGGCCTGTAGAGCAGAGAACCAATGAGGGTCTAAAAATACTGCCCTGGAACATTGCTGGCCTCACTTCTAAACTTGACCAGCCAGATTGGGGGGAATACATCGATACCCACGATGTATGTGCTTTCGAGGAAACGTGGGCTGTAGAGCCAAAATATAGGGCAGGTTTTGTGGCATACTGCGAGGGGGCCTTTAAAGGACGAATGGGTAGACCATCTGGGGGCCTCTGTGTCTGGGTTGCTCTAGATCAGGGGTCTCCAAACCGGTCCTGGAGGGCCGGATCCATGCCAGATTTTGTGCATATCCCCATTTAGATACATGTAGTTATTTTAAAAATCTGACATGGATCCGGCCCTCCAGGACCGGTTTGGAGAACCCTGCTCTAGATCTTGGTTGTATGGGCAAGCGTATTGAGACGCACTCATCGGACATAATTTGTGTTACCCTTACTCGCAAGAATACTCAAAAACTAGCAATTATCAATGTCTAATCTCGCCCGACGAAGTATGGTGAGACCTCGCCGGCAATTGCTAGTTTGACCAACTTTCTAGCAAGTCTGGAAGGAAATTTTAAATTTATAATTTGTGGCAATTTTAGTTGTTTCTTTGAGCCATTAGGAGGTGACATATCTGTGATCACTGAGGAAGAGGATTCCAGCTGGCTAATTCCGCCCCTAAATATGACCTCAATTAGTCGCTCTACCCCGCTAGCCCACCAGATAACATCTTTGACACTGAACTTTGCATTAAGGGCATGCAAGGGCCGCTTCCCAAGTGATAGTCCCGGTCAGCCGACGTTCGTGAGACGCGGCCAGTCCTCGACTATTGATTATATCATGATCAGTATGGACCTATGGCAAAAATATGAGGGACTTTGCCATAGGAGATAGATCTGAGAGTGACCACAATCCTTTAGTCATGACGTGGGATTGTATATGCAAAACACCCAAGCACACCATATTATTGTGACACATCAAGTGATGTAAATGTTTTTTCTCAAGAACAGTCCATAGAGTCTCAGCATCCAATGATTTTCTAAAGCCCAAAAAGAACTTCTCAAAAGAATATCCACACAAATCTTCTTAAGTTGAGATCTGGTGTTTTATTTCCAAAGTTCATATGAGGAAAGACAGCAGCCGACGCGCGTTTCGCCCACAGGGCTTTTTCAAGGCTATTTAGTCACTCTTCTTGTAGGTAATGCTATTGTCCCCCAACAGATATTGACGAAAGATGACTCTTGTGGTGAGGATGTATAAATATTATATTTTTGCTCATTCATATGGTAATTGTGGCCCCAACAATTTTCAAGCCTGTCCTCTTCCAATGCACCACGCAAAGTGATTTTTCTAATCCATTTTGTAAGGCGTATTTGTTCTTGAATCTTGATACATCCAAGGTTACACTCGTTCTAGCTTTCGGTGCGAGTATCTACGAGACGAGTGGTGTTTCTTGTCAATAATATTTATACATCCTCACCACAAGCGTCATCTTTCGTCAATATCTGTTGGGGGACAATAGCATTACCTACAAGAAGAGTGACTAAATAGCCTTGAAAAAGCCCTGTGGGCGAAACGCGTGTCGGCTGCTGTGTTTCCTCATATGAACTTTGGAAATAAAACACCAGATCTCCACTTAAGAAGATTTGTGTGGATATTCTTTTGAGAAGTTCTTTTTGGGCTTTAGAAAATCATTGGATGCTGAGACTCTATGGACTGTTCTTGAGAAAAAACATTTACATCACTTGATGTGTCACAATAATATGGTGTGCTTGGGTGTTTTGCATATATATGTTTGACCTAGATTCAACTGGATACTAGGACGGATTGACACCTTGGTGGGTAGGTGTCATACACCTTAGGAGCACCCTAGCCATAGTTGCTTTCTCCAAACCACTTCTGTTCATTTTACAATTGGTGTAACTCTGTGATGTGCGGTTAAATAGTAGCAAACCCATTTGCCTTTGACTGTTATGACGTGGGATTGTAAATGGGCCGGAACTAATAATTCAGACAAGGAGAAGTCCCAAAATAATCTGACCATTGTAGACGGAGGGAGGCAGATAAGATGGACTAAGGTAATTGAGTCAGAGGAACCATTGTCCGCATTGTATGCTAGTATCATTCCGGTACTAGAAAGGGTTAGTGATCTGGTAGGGAAATGTCAGTACCCTGATTTTGACACTGAGATAGGGAACCTACACCATACCCTCACTGAGGTTCTGGCTGCGTTCTTTTACAGGAACGGCAAGAATAGTTATAGAACTGGAGATCCAAGGAATACATGGTACACAAAAGCATGCAGGCTAGTGAAACAGGCCCTTTTGAAAGTACTCAAGGGGTCTGACCTTTCAAGCATTAGGGAAGCTAGAAAGGTCCACAAGAGAACTACTGAGATTGCTAAAATCGAATGGGAAACTGCAAGGTGGCAAGAAATCAAGAGGGCCCTCGAGCGAAAAGATAGTAAAAGCTTTTGGAACCTCGTCCACCATGGGAAAATAGAGGGCAGAACTACCCTTGACCCCAACATCGATGAGGGCACCTGGTTCTCGTATTTTAAAGGACTATATTCTACCTTACCCGAAGAGCCAAACCTAAATAAAACTTCAGGTTGTAATCTTAATCTTCAGAGCTTACTTGATGCACCCCCATTTGACTTGGGAGAGGTGGAATCGGCTCTGGCTAAACTGCAATTTAATAAAGCCCCAGGACCGGATAAAATTCCGGGCGACCTATTCAAAAGTGAACACATAATTTGGGCCCCTTATCTTGTGGTACTTTTTAACGCAATTCAATACGATCTCCCTCCGCCGCCGTTATGGGCTGGCGCTGAGATCGTTCCAATCTACAAGAAGGGATCCCCATTGGAACATCAAACTATAGGCCTATTAGCCTTATCGATGTCTCTCAAAAACTGTATGGGAGGCTACTGTTGGGGAGATTGCAAGACTGGATTGAAGATCAGGCCATTCTGACCCCCCTTCAGGCAGGCATCAGGGCCAAGATGTCCACAGTGGACCAGCTTTTTAGGCTACAACTGATCCACTGGAAGCATGTCATACTTGAACAGGGGAGTCTATACCTTACATTCGTTGACCTTAAGTCAGCCTTTGACATGGTTGACCGAGATCAACTATGGAAGATCCTGTATACTATGGGGGTTCCCCCTTATCTCTGTTTACAACTGCAACGCCTTCACGAAGGCACTTTGCCAGAGTAAGGTACAGAAAAGATGCACAGCTGACGCACCCATTTCTGGTTGATAAAGGGGTCTGCCAGGGCTGTGTACTGGCGCCAACCCTTTTTTCCCTTTTCCTCAATGGTCTAGTGGGAGAGCTATATCAAGCTAAAGAACTGGATTCCCCAAAACTAGGTTCCCGCAAATTTCCTGCATTAATGTTTGCGGATGATACCCTGCTCCTCTCTAAGTCACCTATGGGGATGTAGAGAGTACTAAAGGAATTCACTGACTTTTGTAAAATTAGGAAACTACAAGTTAACGTCAATAAAATGAAATATATGGTGTTCAGCGCCAAACCGTCTACCTACCCGGAACCTGCCATGAATGACATACCATTGGAACGTGTCAGGGTCTTTGAATATCTTGGACTGACTTTGAACGATAAAATGGCCTGGACCCCTCAAATTGAAAAGGCAAACTTGAGGCTCATACAGACTATATGTGGGATAAGGAAAATTAATAATGGTTGTTCATCAAAGGCAATATGCCCGCTATTGGAGATTTACAAAGTGCAAGCCGGGTCTGCTGCCCTGTACGGGGCGGAACTTTGCGGGCACAGTAAATCCAAAACATTAACGATAACCGAAAACAAATTTCTCCAAAGTATTGCAGTATTGCCAGTTAACACCCCACTGGTACCATTAAGGATGGACCTTGGTGTCTCTCCTGTGGCCGATCTTATCTCAAGCCGACCACTGCTATATTGGCGCCGGCTTTGGAGTACTGAGGAGCTAAGACACTACAGGGAGGAGCTCAGGTCGTTCCTACCGTTACCAGGAGCAGTTAGAAGTATACCTTGGTTGTGCTTTGTGAGGAACTCTTGTAAGGCTATTGGGAGAGAGGACCTTTGGGCAAAACCGGAAGAAGCATGTGCAACTACTTCAAATTTTTTTTATCCAAAATCCTGAAAGAGCACAATTTGGCGTCCTTAAGCCAAGCTCACTCTAACAGAAGCTCAACTTGGGTGTTCTTGAATTATAAAATTTCTTACTCCTTTGAACAAGCCCTGGATATTATATATCCCGCGTTGACAAGGAGGCTTTATCTTCAATTTAGATATGGCACCCATCCGCTATTGCACTAATAAACAAGTGGTCAGATGATTCTTGCTATCTTTGTCCTGGGTGCCACACGGAAGAAGAAACAGAGGTCCATGTGGTTTTCTTTTGTACGGCCTATGAGAAGGCTAAGAATAAATGGATCATAAAAGTATGTAGGAACCTAGGCATAAGGAACTATTCAGCCACACTAAGAATTTTAAAATCTGACACGAAACCTCTATTTGTTATTGCAATGTCTACATTTTTGCAGGAAATGTGGAGAAAGAGAGGGCGACTTTTAGAAATTGATGTATAGATATTATGATCACTTTGTATTTCCACCTGAAGTTGTGCTTGTTCTTATTGGCCCCTATATAAATGTTTAATATATCTTTTTAATGTCTTTTATACTAACTTATTATTTTAAATAACGGGGCCTTTTAAATGCTATTTTGTATCAATGCTTTGAATCTTCTGGACTCTGTTGCTCCTGTAGTTTTCTATTGCCACAATTGTAAATCAAATACTGATGTTTAATTTGAATTGTTTTATTTTTAATCATGTACTTTTATTACTCAAAAAAGTCGAAATAAAGTTATAAAACAAAAAATGGTGTTTAGTCTAGCAGATCCCTCACACAACACTGCTATAGCCCATGTGTCTTATACATATGAAATTTATTTTGACTCTTCCAAGTGAAATTCTGGGGATGAGGATGCCTGGCAAACCACAGATTCACATGACAGGAATTATTTTTTTGTACATGACCACAATGTTTTGCTAATAAATAATTCTCTTTCATAGTCAAGAGGAGCCATAAATATTTCAGTTCTGAAATGCAAACACAATTTTTAAATTAGCAGTTTTTTTAATCTTCTGTTAATCACCCTGTGGAGACTATTTCCATCCAGGGCCATCGACAATATATTCCATTTAGCATTTGTGTACACGTTCTGACAAGCATTGTCTGAGCCAATAGGTCTGACTTTTGTAGAAGAGTAGTGACATGTGAATGTAAGAAAGAAGTATAAAGAGGGATTTTTTTGTGTACTTGTTTTATTGGGTGAACCAATTACCAAACACTTGAAGTACTGAATTCCAAAGTGCAAATTATGAAATAGAGGGAATATATTTTGGGAAACATTTGTTTTTGGTGTATTCTTTCTAGAGTGCTGTGGTTTACACAATAGTGCCAAAATAAATATCAGTGAAGCCTTAACTGCAAAGTCATTTGTAACTACTTTTTTTTATAATGTCCTGGTGGGTTGAAGAAGGAATAGTCGGATGGTCATTGCAGAGAAAACAATAGAATATATTCAGCGATTGCCCATTTCCCAGGCCTGTTCCAGGATATGATGGCTATTCAACTATCCCAAAAGGTGCTAAGCTCCACCAACGAGAAAGATTATCTACTTGACCCTGTTTCCTCTACAGATAAGCTGTTAAGAGTTTTAGAAACACTTCCTGTCACGTGGTTCATTTTCTGCCTTCGCTCTACCGAGCTTGTTATAGATTGCCCTTGGGAACATGGAAACAGGCTTTACAGAATTCTAAACCATTCCTAGGGTCTGATTCTTTTCTAGCCAATTGTATATTTTCTCACTGGTTAGAAGCTTCACTGGATCAAGTGAGCCCCTTAAAGTTCCATACAGATAGAGACAAGGATAAATCAGCACCTTGGTACTCCCCTCACCTCACCACTTAAACAAGTCTACAAAAAAGATGAAAGAGACTGGAAAATAGACTACGGAGAACTCTCTAAAAATAAATATTGGGACCCCATTAGAGCCTATCATATAGAGATTTAAAAGGCTCAAAACAATTATTATGAGGAGAAAATCAATGGTGCTACCAATGCTTCACACGAAATGTTTTGGGTTGTGAAATATCTTTTAGACTCTCCATTAACGGGTCCTCCCCTTGAAGTATCGCCCGAACGATGTAATGATTTGGCTTTTTTTTTAATTCAGAACATCTACAGCATATTTCATCTGGGCATCCAGTCTAATACCAATATTCCTAGAGAAAATGTGGTGGCCACTACTTCACTCATGTTGAATTCATTTCCATCCTTAACAATAGATATCATCTCAGAGAACCTGAGCAAAATAAAATCGGGCTCCCCTAGGGATGTGGTTCCTCCCCATATCTTGGCCAAAGGAGGAGAGGTAATCTTACCTACCTTGCTGAAAATAGGAAATCTCTCACTAACTTTAGACATTGTTCCAGTGGCTTGGAAACATGCTGCTGCAAAAGCACTTTAAAAAATCTAATCTGGATCCACTTGATCCAGCAAATTACTGTCCAATTTCCCTTTTGCATATTAATTGAGCTCTCTCTGAAATTCTTGTGAACTATGATATTTTGCACCCCACGCAGACAGGATTTCGCCCATGTCATGACACAGAGACAGCTTTATTGGGTGTCGTGGAAGAGGCAAAAATTCTGCTGGTTCCAGAAGGATCAGCTGCAATTATCCTCCTTGATCTTAGCTCAGCTTTTGACACAGTAAATCATAATATTCTGGTAGAGAGACTACGAAGTGCTGGAATTTGTGGATCATCCTTAGGCTGGCTTATGTCTTTCCTGAAATATAGAATCTTTCAGATCTTCGAGGGAGATTGGACATTAGAGAGCCTCCCCTTTAAATAAGGAGTGCTCCAGGGCTCACCATTAAGTCCTACTCTCCATAATTTATATATGAGACTGCTGGCAGATATAGATTTGGGATGGCATTGATTTCATGTGCAGAAAATACACAGCTGGTATTTTTGCTGTCACAGACGGAAGGCCTTGTCTGGAGTAGGTTGCCAAATGGATGGAGAGCTCTTGCCTCAAAATGAATGTGGAGAAAACAGAGCTTATGTTCTTGGACAACAACCCTCAGCCATTTTTACATCTGGGCTGGCCTAATCATCTGTGCCCTCCTCCTATTCCAAAACCAGTCATTAAGAGAGTTGGAATGTGGCAGGATGAGTCTTTGAAATTTGACTCCCAAGGCATAGATTTAGCTGCTACCTCTTACGGCATGTTGAGGATGCTGTGTAAAGTTCTTCCCCTTCTCACCTTTACCTCTTGGTAGTCTGTCACTCTCGCGCCTGAACAATGGCAATTCACTTTATCTGGGAGCTCCTAAAGCCATTATAAAGAAATTGCAGGTTCAGAACTCTGCCACACACATTTTATAAGACACACTAAGAAATCAATCGGCACATGTTGGTAAGCATTACCTGCTTGTAGGGTCCCCAAACCTTTTGGCACAGTTGAGACGCCCTGGATGCTGTTTTTTCTGACTCTTAGAGTGCACAGTGCCAGCGCTATGTTAAAAACACCACTGTTATATTGAAACACACACTAGCATTAAGGTACACTATATATCTGGGTACAGTTACTATTGGCATGCCCAACCCCATAAGTCCCTAGTACATAATAGGTACATAGTATATGTACATAGTACATAATATACTACCTATAAGTCCCTAGTATAGGGCATTGGAGTTTAGAGGTCAGTAGCCCTTTCTGCGCTTGCATGTGTGCACTGCTGACAACCTAAGGTCATTATAAAAGCAGCCCTGTGTTGCAGCATTGCTTTTAAATGAAAATTGTGCTCAAATTCGACTTTGGTGGAAGGGGCACTTAAGAAGTGATAAGCTACAATATTTTAGCATATTAGGTACCCCCGGGGTGGTCTCCCCTAGGTGTCCCAAAGGTGGGTGGAGACATGTAATTCTAAGCAGGGCTCTTGTAAAAGATGTTTATATGCTTCGGTGATGGAGAAATTGCCCAGTGCCGTTTCTCCATTGTAGATGCGTAGCTTTATAGGATAACATGGCAATAGTTTATGAATGCATAACCATTACTAGGTAGTAGATACAATATCATTCAAAGTCTTAGGAGAATGGTACTGATCAATATGCTATTGTTGAATGTATCTTAAAATATACAGAAAAGAAGTTATAAGGCCATCTTATCCGTAAGCCAAACATCGGCCTTCCTGTGGTCTACCCTGATTGGTCAAAGTTAACAGTATTACCCAGGCTGCTTTGATGAAGAGTTAGGTGGCTCACTCAGAGAGAATCTATCTGTTGTGGATGACCCCATTCATAAACTGGTATGCCGCTTTGTAAACATCAATATTAAAACGTTCCACATCCAGGCAGATGAATGGGAAATTCTAGGCAGATATAGTGAGACGGCTTTGCTTGTTTAAATCTGATTAGAAGATATCCGGAGCCTGTTCCCACAAAGATGTATTTGATGACTCCTGTTTCTGGTTTATCTTAACGTTGCTGCTATCACATAGACAGTACTCTTAAAGCAATGACATAAAAATAAGTACAAAATAAACATAGATTAAGATAGAGACCACTGGTGCAGTGCACCTGTAGAAATATTAGACTGAAAAGCAGGAAAATTCGCATTTCTGTGGGTTCCTATTTACCTGAACTATATGTACCTTTGTGTTGTGGTACAGTTTTGGAGGTTATTTCACCTAAGGATGCATTGCTGGGTGGTTGTTTACTGCCACTAGGATTTAGTGTGATAGTTAATTGTATCTAGAATATACTTGATCCAGCGCGTCACATTCCATTGTAGTCGGTTAGTGTCCTTTATGAATCAGGTTGGATACTTTAAAACTAGAC
This sequence comes from Lissotriton helveticus, assembly GCF_964261635.1. Taxonomy (NCBI): domain Eukaryota; kingdom Metazoa; phylum Chordata; class Amphibia; order Caudata; family Salamandridae; genus Lissotriton; species Lissotriton helveticus. The sequence goes on from NC_136060.1 coordinate 102,223,010, forward strand.
CACCAATTAGGGGTCACATGCAAATACCTGCAGGCCAGATTTAACCCCATTCCCTTCTCCCGCAGCCAGTCCTCCCCTTATAAAAACGCAACCCAATGGAAAATTGGTATAATTTACAGAATTTTTCCAAAAGAGGATGACAAGGCGCAAGGCTGTGCATGATCTCCCCAGACTCCATCCCTCTCTATTCTCCTTCCACCATTGTTCCTGCATCGCCACCACCAGTGCCCACATTAACATATTAAAAGTACTATATTTGGCAGTGCAGTAAATATTGTTTATGACGAAGTTATAAACATAATACTCTTTTCATTTGTGAATACCACCAGAACCTGTAAAAACATCCCCATCAAAATGTGAAATGCTCCAGCCCACCTACAAATCAGAGACAACTTCAAAGCACGTCTTTTTAAAAAGTACTACTGTGTGACACGATAGGGACGTGCAAGTTTGAACGCTAATTGTAAACATTCTTAAACTGTACTCAAGGTTTCTTACCGCTTGTTTCAATGCTTTATTGCTGCTCAGCTACTCGGATTAGGCTACATAAATAACACGCACACACGAGCGTTTCAAAAGATATGTCAGAATTAGGATTGGCTCAACTGCAGGTCACAAGCTCCTTCCGACGTTCCATCTTTGGAGGACCAGTATGTAGCAGCCCAGGCTCTGGACGCAGTCTAGGAGTTGCCTCTCCGTCGAGTGGCCAGGACGTCCAGGGCACCTGTGTAGCACGTGTTCTTGTGGAGCAGCAGTATGCTCACACCTAGCACATTGCTTGTTATGAAAATGTACCCTGATGCCATTAGTGCCAGACACTGTTTTCCCACTCCCAGCATATTGTTTGTGTTTTCCCTCTCATCCCCTCGTTATTGGAAGTTCTTTAGGTCAGTAGCCACTTGTGGTTGTACCACAGACATCCATCTCTATCCTGGCAGCTGTTGTTTGACTGATTTCCTGTTATTGGAGATTCCAGCCTCCTCCAGTACCTTATATAGACAACCTCTTCATCATGACCACTTCCAACTATGTCTAAGGACTCGACTTAGGCCCCCTACTTTCCTTTCTTAAAGTTAAGATTCTTTATATTATTCATTCAGCTTGTCGTCTTCTGACAGAACCTCCCTTCCTGTGGCTGCGGCAGATATTGATGGTGGGGATGAACTTGGGCAACAGGAAGGGGTTGATTCAGGTGGAAAAGGCCCGCAGAGGGTGGTGTTAATGTCCTGCAGCACCCCACCAGGGAGGCCACCTCGGTGCAGAGGCCGGCCACCTCTAGGTGGATGCTGGCAACCTCAATGTGGATGTCAGCAACCTCCTGGTATTTGTCTCTGTGTGTCTCCTTCATTTGTTGGATTTCAGCCACTACTTGACCCATGACTCTTTGGGAGCCTTTGTAGACTCCCAAGACTTGGGTTATGGTTGTCTGGTTGACCGTGGGCTCAGTGGGCTCAATCTGGGGTCCCACAGTTACCTTCCCACAATGCCTACCCCCACAGCCCTGTGACCATAACGCACACTGCACCCGCCCACTGGGCCCTAGTTTCTCCATGTATGGAGTGGTGCTAGCCATCAAAGAATCCAGAACTGGGTGGCACAGGATGGGCTAACAGTAATAGGGATACAGATTGGGGAGGGAATGGTTTGCTGTGATGTTTCAGTAGTGGTGGGAGGTGTTATAGTGGGCACAGTGAGCCCCACTGTTGGCGCTTGCCAAAGCTGCACAGATGGGCGAGGACCGTCATCCACATTCACCTCTTTATAAGCATTGTCATCACTGAGTGCTTCATCCTGTGGGGGAGAGGCACTCTGTTTGGTTTCCAAACTCTGTGCAGATGTAGTGGTGGAACAGCCTGTGGAGAGATAGAGAACATTATTAATGTTGGAAGTGATGTATCTAAATTCACATTGTTTGTGTCAAGGTAACTGGGGACCTAGAAGGGAACAAAATACATAGAGATTAGTATTGTCATGTATTTGCGTGGAGTTGAAGTTGGTTACTATATATTTGTAGGCATTCAATAGATGTAGTAGATTTTATCAGCTCTTGAGATGTGCAGATATGTGTTATTTAGGCTTCAGGGATAGACCTGACATCTCCAAAACCCTGCTAACAAACTCAATGTGGTCTAAACATGTGAATTTGTCTAATACAAGCTGATTCTGACCGGCACATCGTGGCTCACAGACTGTGGCTGTGGTGTTGTGCCACGGACGTCAGATACACCAAGGCTGTCAGGGATGGTTGTGGATCCCCCACGCGACATCTAGTACCAACTGGGGCCCATAGAGGTGCGTTGGACGGGTGCCGCTGGTAAGAAAAACTATAACAACTGCTCGGTGAAATGCCCCTCCCTCACCCCATCATCAGTGCTCAGTGGGCCTCGTACATTCCCCAAGGCCTCAAGAATGAGTCACAGCTCCACTCCTCGTTCCCGCACAGACTCACACCATAACCCTGCCTCAAGCAATATTTGGCAGAGAATGCAGATTACGGAGACACTTCAATGGCTCTTTAGGTGCCGCCCTTGGCAGCAAAGATAGGCGGAACTGACCCAAAACAGCGCAAACGCCAGTTTGATCAGACTGGAACGTCAAAAAGCGGAGGAACAAACTCAGACCCTGATGAGGGTGTGGGCGGTCCGGATGAAATGGTCCAATGGCCGACACTGCGACCATTATACTGTAACTCGAGGCCGGTTTCCGTGCCATGGATGCCAGATTTGATGCAATAGCGAACTGCCTGGACAGGTTGGGGGAGGGCCTGGACCACCATGGAACACGATTAGATGAAGTGGAGGGAAGGTTATCAATGCTAGAATATACCTCTGCTACGATCCAAAAACATCTGGAGAAGGTGGAGTGGGTCATTAAACAGGTCGCCATAAAGGACAAGGACTTGGACTCCTGGTCGACGCACAATAATATCCGCCTTTCCGGTATTGCAGAATCCACCAATATGGGCCAGCCAGACTCCTTCATTGAACTGCTGCTTGTAGAACTGTGAGACTGTGCCAGTTTTTACTCAGTTTTCTTGGTGGAGAGGGATCACCACACTCTCGGACCAAGGCCTCCTGCTAGCACCCCACCTCAATTACTTATCACACTGCCCCTGAATTATAATGATAGGGACACTGTGCTCCGCTTTGCCTGTGAAGGGTGTGAACTGCAATATCAGGGATCATCCATCAACCCTGATTTTACCCCCACAGTCCAGGAGTCCAGGTGAAAATGTAGCAATGCAAAATCTACAGACCACAAATCAGATATGCCATGTTATACCCCGCTCTGCTGAAGATCGACCACAATGAGAGACTCAAGATCTTCGACACTTCCGCAGAGGCAATCAAATTCTGTAAGACGTTGACGGTTGGCTCGCCTCCCAGCCATCGGGGATCCCCGGGTCCAGATGAATGAAGAACAAACCATACATCCTGACTGAGTCTATACATTGTAGACTGTTTGACACCAACTTTGTCTCAATCCACACTGATGTTCTTTTTTTGCTTGGCACTCCCCTTCTCCTTTATATTTCAGCCAACTTCCTTTTATATTAGACGATGCTGACCGATGCAATTATTTTAGAGATGGACCGCTGCCCACTTGGTAGCCTCCACGCCCCAATGGAGTACTCCAAGATCCAAATTTGGGGATATTTTTGTTGTTTGTTATATTCGTTTGGGTTTCACTGGATATTTTGGAATCTAGTGTGGATGGGGGGAAGGGGACATCACAGTTTTTGAAGGAGATGTCATTTCAATTTTTGTTCTTGTCTATATTTTGCAAACAGTTGATGCCAATGTTTAGTATACCTAACAATCACAATCATTCTGACACTCAGACAGGCCTAACATCTCTCACCATTAACTCCTATCAATAAGTGACATGACCAATACTACTAAAATACCATTTATTTCATGGAACATACGTGGCATAAACAACCTGCATAAGGGCAAACAGGTCCTGGCATATTTGATCAGACAAGGGGTTAAAATCACTTACCTGCAGGAAACACATCTTTCTTCTGGTTCTAACACATTTGCTAAGGGATCACTGGCTAAATATCGAGGGACAAAATATAGACTACCCAAAATATAGATTGCAAAATATAGACAGACAAAATATCGAATTCCTATCTACAAACAGGTAAGAACCAAAATATCGACCCCAAAATATCGTTTATATATATATATATATTATAAAAATATCGAATTTCATAAAATTAATGTAAAATTAAAAAAATATGAAACATAAATAGCTAAAATATACTTAAAAATACTTAAATTACCTTAAAATTATTAAATAACTAATTTAACTTATATAAAAAAATACAATCATAGCTGTTCAAACATATATATATATTAACATTTTATTAATAAAAAATACACAATATTATTACCATAGGATAGCGGAGGTGTAAAAATTAGTATTCCCACTCCTGGAAGTGCAACAGAAGGGAAAGCGTTGGATAGCGTAGGGGTAAAAATTACTATTCCCACTCCAAAGAGTGCAACAGTAGGGAAAGCGTTGGATAGCGTAGGGGTAAAAATTACTATTCCCACTCCAGAGAGTGCAACAGTAGGGAAAGCGTTGGATAGCGTAGGAGTAAAAATTACTATTCCCACTCCAGAGAGTGCAACAGTAGGGAAAGCGTTGGATAGTGCAGGGATAAAAATTACTATTCCCACTCCAGAGAGTGCAACAGTGGGGAAAACATTCGATAGCGTAGGGGTAAAAATTACTATTCCCAATCCAGAGAGTGCAACAGTAGGGAAAGCGTTGGATAGCGTAGGGGTAAAAATTACTATTCCCACTCCAGAGAGTGCAACAGTAGGGAAAGCGTTGGATAGCGCAGGGGTAAAATCTACTATTCCCACTCCAGAGAGTTCAACAGTATGGAAAACGTTGGATAGCGTAGGGGTAAAAATTACTATTCCTACTCCAAAGAGTGCAACAGTGGGGAAAGCGTTGGATAGCGTAGGGGTAAAAATTACTATTCCCACTCCAGAGAGTGCAACAGTAGGGAAAGCGTTGGATAGCGTAGGGGTAAAAATTACTATTCCCACTCCAGAGAGTGCAACAGTAGGGAAAGCGTTGGACAGCGTAGGAGTAAAAATTACTATTCCCATCCAGAGAGTGCAACAGTAGGGAAAGCGTTGGATAGTGCAGGGGTAAAAATTACTATTCCCACTCCAGAGAGTGCAACAGTAGGGAAAGCGTTGGATAGCGTAGGGGTAAAAATTACTATTCCCACTCCAGAGAGTGCAACAGTAGGGAAAGCGTTGGATAGCGTAGGAGTAAAAATTACTATTCCCACTCCAGAGAGTGCAACAGTAGGGAAAGCGTTGGATAGTGCAGGGGTAACAATTACTATTCCCACTCCAGAGAGTGCAACAGTGGGGAAAACGTTGGATAGCGTAGGGGTAAAAATTACTATTCCCAATCCAGAGAGTGCAACAGTAGGGAAAGCGTTGGATAGCGTAGGGGTAAAAATTACTATTCCCACTCCAGAGAGTGCAACAGTAGGGAAAGCGTTGGATAGCGCAGGGGTAAAATCTACTATTCCCACTCCAGAGAGTTCAACAGTATGGAAAACGTTGGATAGCGTAGGGGTAAAAATCACTATTCCCACTCCAAAGAGTGCAACAGTAGGGAAAGCGTTGGATAGCGTAGGGGTAAAAATTACTATTCCCACTCCAGAGAGTGCAACAGTAGGGAAAGCGTTGGATAGCGTAGGGGTAAAAATTACTATTCCCACTCCAGAGAGTGCAACAGTAGGGAAAGCGTTGGATAGCGTAGGAGTAAAAATTACTATTCCCACTCCAGAGAGTGCAACAGTAGGGAAAGCGTTGGATAGCGTAGGAGTAAAAATTACTATTCCCACTCCAGAGAGTGCAACAGTAGGGAAAGCGTTGGATAGTGCAGGGGTAAAAATTACTATTCCCACTCCAGAGAGTGCAACAGTGGGGAAAACGTTGGATAGCGTAGGGGTAAAAATTACTATTCCCAATCCAGAGAGTGCAACAGTAGGGAAAGCGTTGGATAGCGTAGGGGTAAAAATTACTATTCCCACTCCAGAGAGTGCAACAGTAGGGAAAGCGTTGGATAGTGCAGGGGTAACAATTACTATTCCCACTCCAGAGAGTGCAACAGTGGGGAAAACGTTGGATAGCGTAGGGGTAAAAATTACTATTCCCAATCCAGAGAGTGCAACAGTAGGGAAAGCGTTGGATAGCGTAGGGGTAAAAATTACTATTCCCACTCCAGAGAGTGCAACAGTAGGGAAAGCGTTGGATAGCGCAGGGGTAAAATCTACTATTCCCACTCCAGAGAGTTCAACAGTATGGAAAACGTTGGATAGCGTAGGGGTAAAAATTACTATTCCCACTCCAAAGAGTGCAACAGTAGGGAAAGCGTTGGATAGCGTAGGGGTAAAAATTACTATTCCCACTCCAGAGAGTACAACAGTAGGGAAAGCGTTGGATAGCGTAGGGGTAAAAATTACTATTCCCACTCCAGAGAGTGCAACAGTAGGGAAAGCGTTGGATAGCGTAGGAGTAAAAATTACTATTCCCACTCCAGAGAGTGCAACAGTAGGGAAAGCGTTGGATAGTGCAGGGGTAAAAATTACTATTCCCACTCCAGAGAGTGCAACAGTGGGGAAAACGTTGGATAGCGTAGGGGTAAAAATTACTATTCCCAATCCAGAGAGTGCAACAGTAGGGAAAGCGTTGGATAGCGTAGGGGTAAAAATTACTATTCCCACTCCAGAGAGTGCAACAGTAGGGAAAGCGTTGGATAGCGCAGGGGTAAAATCTACTATTCCCACTCCAGAGAGTTCAACAGTATGGAAAACGTTGGATAGCGTAGGGGTAAAAATTACTATTCCTACTCCACAGAGTGCAACAGTGGGGAAAGCGTTGGATAGCGTAGGGGTAAAAATTACTATTCCCACTCCAGAGAGTGCAACAGTAGGGAAAGCGTTGGATAGCGTAGGGGTAAAAATTACTATTCCCACTCCAGAGAGTGCAACAGTAGGGAAAGCGTTGGATAGCGTAGGAGTAAAAATTACTATTCCCACTCCAGAGAGTGCAACAGTAGGGAAAGCGTTGGATAGTGCAGGGGTAAAAATTACTATTCCCACTCCAGAGAGTGCAACAGTGGGGAAAACGTTGGATAGCGTAGGGGTAAAAATTACTATTCCCAATCCAGAGAGTGCAACAGTAGGGAAAGCGTTGGATAGCGTAGGGGTAAAAATTACTATTCCCACTCCAGAGAGTGCAACAGTAGGGAAAGCGTTGGATAGCGCAGGGGTAAAATCTACTATTCCCACTCCAGAGAGTTCAACAGTATGGAAAACGTTGGATAGCGTAGGGGTAAAAATTACTATTCCTACTCCACAGAGTGCAACAGTGGGGAAAGCGTTGGATAGCGTAGGGGTAAATATTACTATTCCCACTCCAGAGAGTGCAACAGTAGGGAAAGCGTTGGATAGCGTAGGGGTAAAAATTACTATTCCCACTCCAGAGAGTGCAAAAGTAGGGAAAGCGTTGGATAGCGTAGGGGTAAAAATTACTATTCCTACTGCAGAGAGTGCAACAGTACGGAAAGCGTTGGATAGCATAGGGGTACATTTTACTATTCCCACTCTAGTGAAAATAAATTAATATAATTCACATAATTAATTAATTAATAAAAATGAATTATCAATTAAGAATTAATTATTTATCAATTAAAAATTAATTAACAATTTGTTCAAAATAAATACCAATAAATAATTAACATGTTTCATTATTTATAATTAAATTCCTTCCCACCCTATTCCCCTATAAACCTACAACCCGCTACAGAAAATAAATTAATATTATTCACATAATTATCAATTAATCAATTAATAAAAAAATAATCATTTAAGAATTAATTAATTACCAATTAAAAATTAATCAACAATATAATCAAAATAAATACCAATTAATTAATTAATATATTTAATTAATTATAATTAACTTACTTCCCACCCTATTCCCCTATAAACCCACAACCCGCTACAGAAAATAAATTAATTTAATTCACATAATTATCAATTACTCAATTAATAAAAAATAATTATCAATTAAGAATTAATTAATTACCAATTAAAAATACATTAATAATTCATTCTAAATAAATACCAATTAATTATTTTAACATATTTAATTAATTATAATTAAATTACTTCCCACCCTATTCCCCTATAAACCCACAACCCGCTACAGAATTAAATTACACAATAATTAAATAACATCAAATTAATTACTTAAAATAAATTACAAAAATATATACACTTTTCACAAATATATTAACATAAAAAACACTTCAAAAAATTCAATATTATTAAAAATTCGATATTTTTAATAAACTATATTATGTACTTCGATATTTTGACTGTCTATATTTTTAAAATCGATATTACATTACTTACCTTCAAAACGATATTTTTGATGTCTATATTCTGTCCATTCGATATTTTGTCCATTCTATATTTTGGACTTGATATTTTGGTTTGTCTATATTTTGGAATCGATATTTTGACCATTTACCTTGCTAAGTCATGGGGCACACACGGCTATTTTTCACCCGACAGTACATGCACATGAGGGGTATCAATACTCATACACAAAACATTCCTTTCCATCTTTACACATCAAGTGTGGACCCCGAGGGCAGATATATTATTCTGCATGGCCTACTTGCAGACAAACAGGTAATAATGGTAAATGTAAATGGACCCACAATAGAAGATGCTATTTTCCTACATGACATTCATACTGCCATAAGTCACATAGATACTGATCATATAATTATCGAGGGCGACTTTAACCTGACTTAATAGCCACAATTAGACTCCACCAGTATGTGCCCATATGACAAACCAAAAATCAAGGTCCTCCTCCACCAGATCATAAGCATCCATTGGCTGCGCATTGCCTGGCGATTCCTTCACCCCACAGAATCAGGGTTCACCTTCTATTCCTCATCACACGTCATCTGGACACAAATAGACTATTGGCTACTATCTGCAAACATACTACACTGGACGACGGAAGTCCATACACTCCCCTGTACCCTGTCAAACCATAGCCCGGTCATAATATGTTTAACCAGCCCTGGTGGATACGAGACTGAGAGGTGATGATGATTCCCCAGAGATGCCGTATGTGACCAAGTGTTCAGGGAAGAGATGCATAAAGCAGTAGTAGAATACTTTGTCAACAAATAGTGGGTCTGTAAGCACGCAAGCCACGCTTTGCGAGGCCTTTAAGGCCTAAATTAGTGGGATAAGTATATCCAATCAATTCGGTATCATACGTGACATAAGACATCAACTGAGACATGTTGAATCTGACTTGCAAGCCTTGGATTCGGCTGGGGCCTTAGATGGCAACCCGCAACTTCATGACAGATTCCTCCGGATGCCAGAATTCAATTCACTAGCCGGCTGATAAACTGCTTACACGGGGAAACATACTTAAGTGTGTAGATATGGGGAGGGAGAGAGGCGGGGACGAACATTAGCCAGGTTGCTCAGACCCAATCGAGGTACGGAATATATAACTGAGATATCAATGGACACCGGCACATGGGTAATTGGTGCAGAGGGAGTAAAAGCCACATTCTTAAGTTACTGTACGCCTTTATACTCATCCCGGACCCTAGACACTCCATCAGAGCTCCTTGACTACTTGGAAAGTATAGCAATGGTGTGGCTAACCTATAACCAACACCAGTTCCTTAGTGAGCCCCTCACCTTGGACAAAATCAAATAGGCTATATAGGCCCTAGATGGCTCAAAGGCCCCCGTCATGTATGGCCTGAATGGGGCCTTCTATAAAGCTTTTAAGGAACAACTGGCTCCACACCTTTTAGCACTGTATAATGAGGCCCTGACCACTGGCAAACTACCACCCACTTTATGGGAAGCTGTTTTCACTTTGCTATTGAAACCAGGCAAAGATCCCACGGTCTGTGCTTCATGTCACCCACTCTCACTTCTCAACCTAGACCTAGACAATAAAATACTGGCCAAAGCCCTAGCGACCCGACTAGCTCTACTTACGGAACATCGGATATCCCCAATACAATCCATATTTGTCCCACATAGATCAACCTCATTTAATCTTCCTACAATACTTACGGTATTGCATAGGATAAGCCCAACAGTTCAGGCAGCGGTAGCCATTCTAGACGCCAAGAAAGCATGTGACTCTCTGGAATGGCCCTTCCTAATGGCTGTCCTGCGGAAAATCTGAATTCGCCCTTCTTTCATATCTTTGATTCAACTGCTATACTCCACACCATTGGCCTGTGTCTAAGTTAATGGCTCGCTTTCTGAATTTCTTTACCATCTTCAAAGGCACCTGACAGGGTTGCCCCCTCTACCCCCTTTTCATTATATCCATGGACCCCTTAGTCTGGCATATGCAAGCAAGCCATCTCCACCACGGCCTGCAACTAAAACAAATGCCGCTGCTGTTTTCATTGTCTGATGACGACATATTGCTCTCAATTAGACTCTTTCCGACAATCTCTTTCCCTTGGTAGAGGAGAAAGCATGCTTTGGACAGTTTTCGGGCCTGCAGATAAACTGGGCTAAATCTGAGCTCTTTCCACTTACGGAAGCCACACAACTCGTTCAAACTGGTCACCCTCTTCAATGGACAGAAGACCATTCCAGATATCTCGGTATCCAATTACATAGAGATAAACACCAACTCCTACAACTGAATTATGGTCTTGCAATCACACACCTGGAGGTACAGATCGAAAGGTTGATCAAACTGCTACTATCAATAGCTGGCCGGGTACTGATCATTAAGATGATTATTCTACCCCGATTCCTGTACCTTTTCCTTAACCTTTCAATACCACTTCCAAACTCTTTTTTTCATACCCTGAGGGGTCATCTCATTCGACTAGTCTGGGCGGGCCGCCGCCCATGAGTAAGATGGGAAACCCTTAATTTACCATACAAACTGGTAGGGCTAGGAGTTCCTGACCTACAATTATACTACCTAGCAGCCCAATGCCAATACACACATAGCTGGTATCATCCAGATGCACATATTCCTTATCTGAAACCGGAATTAGACCAACTGCAAGATCTCACGCATTCCGCAGTACTTCCCAAAGGCATCTCACTTGACACCACTGACATTTTGATAATATCCACCATGTGCTGGGCATGGTGCAAGCTACGTCGTAAATTTGGAAGCGGCCCCCTCTACTCCCTGGCGCTACCCTTCAAAAACAGCCCATGTCTCCCTTTAATGTGTGAACCACTAGTACAGCAAACCTTACGACACCCTAGCCTTCATACTATAGGTGACCTGTTCCCTAACAGCCATGTCCTACACATTACAGAAGATCCTAGATTCCAAAACATGACACCAGTTCACTGTTCCATATTCCAGCACCTTTATGTGACATTGCGTTTAAATATTCAGGATTATCCCCTTGCCCCAGAGGACTTCCCCCCTTCAATATTGGAAATAATGAATCCAGATGGAGCCCATTTGACATCCAAACTATACCGCACTATCCTAGCACTGAAGCCTGAGCCACAGTTAGGGTCAGACAGCTATGGGAGAGAGATTTAGACATATCAGTAACAAACAAAATGTGGTTCTATTGCTACACCCAAACCCAGAAAATATCCCCTAATCATTAACATACATTTTGGAGGGGGCGCTAGGTGGCGCACAACCAAGATGGCCGCACACCTGTGAGGCTCTTGCTGCATGGAAGCATAATCTGGCATTTATCCTGATTCTACATGCATCTCTCTTGCTGGAAGTGCCCGCTGTAACTACACGCATCGGCGGCTCAGCTCCGGTGCCGAGATCTGCTCTCGTGGACGCCTCTGGAGGTATCTGTGCGGGGAGGCTGCCCGAGCGCAGACTGGGAGTGGTGCCTGATGGAAGACCTCATCAGCCTGAGCAGGTAGGCGAGCGCCAGGGGTCTCACGTGGTGTGTGGGCCCCAGTCGTCTTACACTGAAGGAACCCTACCTGCCAGCATCGCTAAGATGCCATTGCAGTGCAATTTCTTCGTTGCCTTCCTGGTCGCTTTCCTGGCGGCGACACGCTTTTTGACAGAGTAATTCGCCCTTTACACATGCCATCATGCTACCTTATCCGCTGTGGCCCTGCGGCCTTCCGTACTGCACGAGCCGCTGCAACGTACGGCCAGCGCTGTTTGCTATCCAAAGATGGACCAGCTCTTGCAGTTCCTCACAACCGCTATCTCTGGGATCTTTCTCCTACATTGTCCGTGTGTTAACCTCCAGAAGCCTGCAAGATTCGCCCAATGACTTGAGGTACTACTCTTTTTGAGCCTTTCAACAGCTATTAAATCACCTCTCCTGTCGACACTGGCAGCTTGTTGTGGTCTCCCTGCCATTTAGCTCTCTGGTGCTGCTTCTCTATCACCACCACACAGCCCAAGTCTACAATACCCTGGCTACGTTGCGCTGGGGTCTGCTACTGCAACACAGGTGCTGCATGCCGCCTACTCCTGGTGCCCCGACAGGGGGCACTCCCTAGCAGTTATTTTTTGCTGGTTCATCGACGGTGGGAAACACGTTGACAGAGGCTACTCATGTGGTGGAAGACACACAGATATCACCACCCGTCTTCCCTTTGATGCCAGCAGGGTCCCCCAAGTGATTTGAGGCTCTACTCTCCTCAGCCTCGCAACAGCTACTGAATTGCGTCTACTGATCACACAGGCAGCTTGCTGTGGACTTCCTGCAATTTAGCCCACCTGTGCCACACTGCTACTGTGCACAAGACCGTATCCCTACTACTGTTGTCAAAGGTGTGCAGCCTACACCCTCCGAGCCCCCTGCTAACTCAGACTGGTGACTGCTCCTGAGACACAGGCACTGTGCGTCATATACGTTTGGTGCCTTAGTGGTGCAGATTCCCTGGCAGCTATCTTCTGCTGGCCTGTTGACTATGGGGGGACACCCTACGGGGGAGCCCATTCTGGCGTGCGAAGGCGCACAGTTATCCCCACTCATCTTCCCCCGGTGCTTTATCTCCGGCACCCCATACTCTTATCGATATGGGGAAACCTAACGATCGCCAGTCCAAACTTCTCTTTGACACTAAAAATGTGGCCACACGTTCCAGCTCAGAAGACCCGGAGCCACCCATTGACGAGCAAACGGAGGCTCTCCCGACCCCCCAAGTCCACAAAGTAAAAACTCTCCTCCTGCCATGCAATACAGCCTTTAGGACATCTCCAATAAAATGGACTCTATGAATAGCCGTATAGACTTCATAGTTCTGATAGTGGATAAACACAATAAACAGCTCAAGGGGGCGGAGAAGCGGATTTCGGACAATGAAGGAACTACTACTCAAGTGACACAGCAAGTGGCGCAGATGGACATGCTCCTCAAGGTAACTGCGGCCAAAAATGAGGATTTGGAGGCGCACAATAGGTGCAACGACATTTGCATCATTGGGATTCCCAAGAGCACCAACACCGGGCATATGGAGGAATTCATCAAACGCTTGCTGTGCACCATCTTTGGCGCTGAAGCTTTTTCCACCCAACTAATCGTGGAACGGGCACATCGTTCTTTAGGCCCCAGACCTCCCCCAGGAAGCAATCCGCACCCTATAGTTGCTTGTCTCCTTAACTATTGCGACGCCACTCTGAAACTAGCCAGAGACAAGAAAACATTCCACTTCGAAGGCAACAAATTCGCCATCTATCTAGACTTCATAGCTGCAGTCCAGGAGGCGCAACACAAGTTTTTAGCAGCGAAGTAAAAACTCCCTAAGCCGCAAAAAGAATATGCTTTACTGTATCTGGCCCATCTGAGAGTCACCCATCAGGGCAAGCAACATTTCTTCATCAACGGGCAGCAGGTGGATGACTTCCTTAGGGCTGTCAGAAGAGACTCACTGCAGACTCCCAAGAGCGCATCTCAAGATCTCCATCGCTCGGCTTGGATTGAGACTCAGGGTTCTACATCACTTCTTTGATGGGGCAAACTGTGGATGTCCATGGTATTCCTTTTCTGCTGGCTACTCGGTATTTGGTGTGAACCGAGCGACTGACAGTGGGCATTGTTGTTTTGTGCCTGGTCCTTGTGCCTTACAGATGATGAACTTGGTGGACCGCAACTCAAAGTCAGATAAGTGATGAGGACTTTAAACATGCAAAATTGATTTAGATGGTAGGCACGCTCTTCCTTGTTCTTTCTTGATAATAACCTAGACTATGCCAAGCAACCCCCCCATTCCTCTCTTTCCCCCGTCACTGGGGATCTGGCTTAACGGCTATGGGAGAGGGGGGATCTTGTTGCCTACTTGCGCTCCCCTAGCTTTTTTGGTGCAACTGTTTTAACTTTGTAATGTCAAAGTTTTGTTGGGTTCAGGGTGGGCAAAATGGTACCAGCACAATTGGGGTGCTGTTGTGGGAGGGAAAAGGTTAGGACTCATTCACATTTGTTTTCATTATTGCTCTTTTTCAACAGGTAGACTCAAGACTGCACATTAAGAGGTACGCCTACACACTTCTGTTCAGAGTACATCGCAACATTATCATATCACTCAGCTATGCATACATGCACTGAGGCACTACAGATAAATTTCCTTACATGGAATGTCAGGGGACTACGAGACCCCAGAAATGCAGACAAATATTTACATACCTTGATAGGCATCACATTCACACCGCAATGCTGCAGGAGACATATCTTGATCCAACTCGCACTCCCACTTTTGCCAGTAAGTGGGCCGCAGAACGCCTATTCTCCTCATACTCCACTTACTCCAGAGGTACAGTGATCCTTATGAAAAAGAACACTCCTTTCATACGGTGTGGCAAACACCAAGACTCTCTGGGGAGGAGTTGCATGCTCTGGGGCACATTGAGAACACAATCTGTCACACTGATGTGTTGTTATGGGCCGAACATAGACGACCCAGACTACTTCACAGCACTTTGGGGGCGTATACTCCAAGTATGCTCCACATATTTCATCTGGGGAGGAGATTCCAACACAGCATTTCACCCTGCCCTAGGCAGATCTAATCTTCTCCCCTTGTGCTTCACCAAGACACAAGGAGCACGAGCAGACATGTACTCTGCTCATGGGCCCAAAAATGCGCTGCAGCAGTTGCATCCAGACGGTAGGGAAGGTACTCACTACACGGCAGTGCACTCCTGGGCTCGCTCGAATTAGTAAGTGGTCTCCCAGGGGTGGTCCCATTGATTAACAAAGCTGAGCACTTAGCCAGGACGTACTCTGATCACACCCTAATTTCCATGACGGTTGCCCCACTCAATTCGATCGCTACCCCTAGGTTTTGGAGATGAATGCCAGAGTCCCTGCTGGATGCCGTCTTCCGGGCTGAGCTGGAAACAGAAATTACTGAATTTTTCCAGCGAAACATAAATTCAGTCATACAGGTGGGCATGGTCTGGGAGGCCTTTAAAGTTACAATCAGGAGGTCTTGTATTGCTAAAAGTTTCAGTGTCCTGAGAGACCTCCGCCGCAACCTACGCATGCTTGAGGGGGAAGCAGATCTATTGAGGGATTCCTCTGGGCACCAACTAGCAACATTCATGGATAAGCTCTCAGACTACAAACACAAGGCTGACCAGGAGGCTCTTTTTCGGAGGAAAGTACTTCACGTGCATAAATATGGTTAAGGTGTGCACCCAGGCAGAACACTTGCACAGGAAATTCGATTGACGGAGGTTGCTAACTACTTCCTAAAAATTCGAGACAATAACGGTCCGCGTCATAAGGACAGCCTAGATATCCTAAAAGTTGTTACCGATTTTTATGATGATTTATATAGTATGTTATGTTATGTTATGTTATGTTATTCACACTTATACCGCGCACAGCTGCCCTAGCAAAGGGGCGTCCTGGCGCTTTAACAAGGTACACAAAACACAACACTAAATAGAAGACCAGAAAGAGGAGGCCACCCAACACAGTTTAAGAGCTAAACAAATAAAATAGTCTTGATGGCGCGTCTAATCTGGAGCAGGTCATCAAGAGCCCGGATATGAAGAGGAAGAGAATTCCACCACTTCGCTGCTAACACTCGAAAAGAGCGGCCACCAGCTCTGCTCAACCTGAAACGCGGAACCACTACCAGATTCTGACCCAGAGATCTGACGGTTCGCGAGGGTACATACGGCACCAGCAAGTTCTCCAGAATTTGAGGTGACGTACCCTTGAGGATTTTAAACGCAAGGCAAAGTACCTTGAATTTAATCCTTCAATTTACAGGGAGCCTGTGGAGAGAATGCAGTGATTTGGAGACTGAACACCGCCTTGGCAGACCTATCACCACTCTGGCTGCAGCATTTTGGACTCGCTGCAGCCGGGTGAGTTTTGACTGATTAATCCCCGCCAAAAGCGAGCTGGCATAATCCAGCCGGGACAACACTGATGCTTGAACCACCAGTTGCCTGGTGGGTGTGTCAAAGAATTTAAGAATAGGTCTTAAACCTCTCATGATGCCATAGCAGGTAGCCGTTACCTTTTTGGTGAGGCAAATAAAACTAAGGGTCGTATCAAGCCAAGCCCCTAAGTTTTTTATTTCCGATGCTGGAGAAGGGGTCACGCCCAGTTCAGAGGGCCACCACCTGTCACCCCACAACTCCGCCTGCTTGCCGACCACCATAACCTCGTCTTCTTGGTATTTAACTGGAGACAGTTGGAATTCATCCAGTTGGCCACAGCCCGTAATCCGTCACGGAACCTGGGAGCCTCCATGTCTGAGTTCCCACTCAACGTGACCGCCAGCTGCGTATCGTCTGCTTATGATACCATCGTCAAGCCCCATTGCTTGACGACCGCAGCCAGCGGCCTCACGTAAATGTTGAATAGAGTGGGACTTAACGATGAACCCTGTGGGACCCCCAGGTCCAACGGATAAGATTTAGACTTGCCAGGCGGGATCGCCACCTTAAAGGACCGCTCAGTAAGAAAAGAGCGAAACCAACATAAGGCGGAACCCTTGACACCTACTTCTTCTAGTCGCTGGAGCAAGATCCTGTGCGAGACAGTGTCGAACACGGCACTAAGATCTAATAGCAGTAGTGCCGCCGTCCGACCCGCATCAAGCACAGAACGCAGGTGTTCGACCATAGAAAGTAGGGCCGTCTCCGTGCTGTGGCCCGCACGGAAACCGTTCTGGGTGGGGTCAAGAATATTTGCCCTGGTGAGATGGTCTGCAAGAATTCCGTTCACATGGGCCTCAGCGACTTTCGTGGCCCAAGGAAGCAAGGAAATAGGGCGGTAGTTCTCGGGTTTAAGGGGGTCAAGGGTAGCCTTCTTCAAAATAGGTGTGACTACAGCCTGCTTCCACCTAATAGGAACTACACCTGAAGAAAGACAGAGGTTGATCAAAGAAAGCACCGGAGTGCGGCATAACGGCGACATATTCCTGAGCTGAGCCGGTTTCATCGGATCTGCAGGAGATCCTGACTTAATTTTAAGGCTCAGGGACTCGAAAGCCTCCATTGATAAGGAGGGCAGGGTAGTAAGAGACTCAAATCCTCCCAAGGTACAGCTGACCCGCTCCAATATAGGGGAGCCCATCGAGAAAGTTCGATAGATGGCTTGTACTTTCTCGAGGAAGAAGGAGGCCAAACCCTCACAGTGGGAGTCCGAGCATATTTCCGCCGCCGTTGCCCTCTTAACCATCAGGTCCTTTAGCACCTTAAAGATGAGTTTCGAGGGATTCGGGCTGTTCTGAAACTCTTGGGCATAAAAGGCTGCTCGTGTTCTACACACCGCCCTATGGTAAGTTTTGATTTTAGCAAGGTAGCAAGCCTTCAATTCAGGATCAAACGATTTCCTCCACATCCTCTCAGCCTGTCTGCAGGCTTTTTTTAGAGACGCTAAGGAACTGTCATACCATGGGCTAGGTTCTTTCAAACGACACTTAGACCATACCAGGGGGATCAAAGAATCAAGGGCATGAGTGATCCACTCGCAGAAAAGGTCATATCCGCGGTCAACATCAGAGAAAGGGCCCAACGGTACCTCCTCCAACAGATGGTAAAAGTCCTCCAGTCTCAGTTTGTTCCAGTGTCGTCTGAGAGCTATTCTGTCCTGAGGTATAAAAGGAGGTTCATATAGAGGGCATATCATTTTCACCAGCATATGGTCTGTCCAGGCAATCTGGGTGGGACAGAGAGCCCTAACTCCCTCTAAGTTAGTAAAGAAAGGACCAAGGATATGCCCACCCCTATGAGTAGGAGATATGACCAGCTGGGAAAGTTGCAAGGCCTCTAAATCAGCCAAAATGCTACTAATAGAGGGGGAGATCGGGCAGTCAAAATTAAGGTTGAGGTCTCCGAGAACATTAAAATTAGCACACCCTAATGCCTCCGTGCTAATTAAATCCGGGAGAGCAGCCCTAAAAGCAGAGTCACATACCTGTAGAATCACGCCTCCAGACTTTTCAGCATATCTACAAAACATAACTCTTGGTTGGCTGGGAGATGCGCAGAGAGAGTTTCACACCGCACCTCTTGAAAGTGATGAGATACACGAGGCAATCATGCAAATGAAGCCCGGGAAGCCCCTGGGCTCAGATGGCCTCCCCACTGATTTTCATAAAACATACATTGATCAGCTGCTCCCCATTCTCAAACAGGTTTTTGGTGAGGCACAAGAGCTGGGGTTCTTCCTCCTTCTTTGAGAGAAGCCCTCATTTCTTCACTCCTAAAACCTGGCAAGTCTGCGGATAGCTGTGACTCCTACCGCCCCTCTCCCTGATCAATACGGATGCAAAAATCCTCGCCAAAACATTAGCTGACAGGCTCAGCTTGCTCATGGAGAAACTAGTCGTCCTGGACCAGGCTGCATTTATCCATGGCCGGGCAACATCACATAACTTGCGCACACTCTTTTCTATTTTACAGATAATTGACCCTCAGTTGGCCCTGGTGACAGGTTTTCTGGATGCCACGAAGGCCTTAGATTCCATTGAATGGGACTATTTATTAGCTATCCTTCACAACACGGGATTACCTAATGGGTTCATGGCATAGATCCGTCTTTTATACAAGGGTCCGGAGGCTAGGGTTTTAATCAGTGAGCACTCTTCTTCCCCCTTTCCCATCACTCGGGGCACCCTGCAAGTCTACCCGCTCTCACCCCTACTCTTTGCCCTGTCTATTGAGCACCTGGTGGCCAGGGTTAGACAATATCATCATGATAAGGTGCTTTGTTGCTTTCTCCGGCCAATACTTATTTCCCTCTATGCTGACGACATCACTCTAAATGTCCAACATATACCTCACTCTTAATCCACTGCTTCGGGGATTTGTACACTTTGGAGGGCTCTCTGGTATTCACATCAACTGGGCGAAGTCCCAGATCTTCCCCCTCACCTCATCCGTGACTGCATTTACACTGGACTTCCCAATAGAGTGGTGTGCTGATAAGGTGAAATACTTGGGGGTGTCATCACTGATGATAGGGAAGAGCTTATGCGGCTCAATTAAGGTCGGATACTGGAAGACATCAAAAACATCACAAAATTGATTGCTCTCCCTCTATCTCTCGCAGGGCGCACTTCCCTCATAAGAATGGTCATCTTTCCCAATCTACTCCCCCTCTTTTTAAAATATTCCGTACAACGCAGGTAGGCATTTCTTCTCTGCACTCCGTTCGGAACTGATTCGACTGACCTGGGGAGGCAAACATCCTAGACTACAATGGGGCACGATGACTAAGCAATATTCCCAGAGAGGGTTCGAAGTACCCAACTTCGAGCTATACTACTTATGCGAGCAAGCTCACTACGCCCATTTTTGATTCCACCCCCCCCAAATACATGCCTCAGGTGTCAGCTGAACACTGGTTGTCTGACCACATACCACATGAGGGTGCCATATTAACCTTCATTACGCCACAATAGTTAGACCCATTGCTGATTGCATAGTGAAGGCATGGCAAGACATCGCCAGACGTTCCCAGGCCCCCATGTTGTACTCACCACTACTCCCCTTGGTTTATCACTCAATGATGCCGGTCCCACAGGAAGGTGTCTTCAAAAAAACTAAATCTAAATACGGGATCAAGTGCTGGGGGGATCTCTATCTCAATGGTAAGTTTCACACATTTCAACAACTATTTTCCAAACAACCACCCTCTCCCATGGACATTTTTCTCTATATTCGTTTGAGACAGCACACCAAAGAGCACACGCCTACATACCCGTTGGAGCCCCCGAGGTTGCCTCACTGCGCTTGATACTACGCAACGATGATGCGTCGCACTTAGTCTCCACACTATATCATAGCCCATACACTGACTTGGGCCCAACACGTTGTGCTGTCGAAGATAAATGGGCTGCTGAGGTGGGACATGACATCACAGATAGGCAATGGATTTACTGTTGCTGCCAGACAGAACAAAGCTCATCCAGTAGCTGCCTTCGCATCATCCGTTATAAATTGTTACATCGCACTTACTCCTGCCAAACTGCACAGATACAAATTGCGCAATAGTGATAATTGTGATCCCTGGGGTATTGCGGGGACAGATTCCCTGCATCTTGCTTGGGAATGTGGCCCTGTACAAGCCTACTGGCCTCAAGTCCTTGCAGCACTAGAACAGATGACTTCACTGCACCTCCCGTTTTCTCCTCTGCTTGCCTTGTTGGGCTACACTGAAAATTTGGATGTGGCACATGGGAAATTTGTGTCCTTTAGCCTTCTCTTGGCTAAAAGAAGAATAGCATGTAGATGGGGTCGGGGCAGCGCACCCAAATTGAAGGACTGGATCAGTGACATGGTATTCTGGCAGGAACAAACATTCATGTTTGCAGAACTTCTCCTACTTGCCTCACGGCCTCATGACATCTGAGGCTCCTTAAAGGCATACTTGCTCACACACCCGATTGATACAACCAGCACTTTTTAGGCCTCCAGTGCCGGAGCATGTAGACAGATCCCTGTCCAACCGTATGTGTTGCCTGCCAATAACAAGCAATGATTGTAGATTCCACCTATACGAATATGTCCCCCGGTGGTAGTAGTGGCCTCCCATACATGAACCTTGGTATAATGATCACTGCTCTGACTGTTACTATACACGAAGCTCTGTAACATTCCATTAATGTGATAATCTTGATTTTTGTCCTGCCAATTATGTCTCTACCTGTGCTTTGTACATGCTGTATTGGTTGTATGTTTATAAAACTCTAAATAAAGAAATGAAAAAATTAAAAAAACATTTACATAAATTATTGCAATTCTTACGCAGGACCAAAGTAATGCCAATTGATGTCGCTTGTGGCGTTACTATGCTCAACTCTTTCCCGAAATGCTGAGCCCTGGAGGATGACTTTACACACCTTCCATGGACATGCCCTATCGTCTCTGCCTGTTAGACCGCGTTATATTCACACACAGCGGCGCTACTGGGGCGTAACCTCCAACCCGGCACTCCTCGCATATACTGCGAAAATGCCCAAATCATCAAGTAGGCTTGCCTCTATATCCCTAGCTAAGCATCAAACTGGAGTACATTGGGGTGATGCTAGATATCCCTCATCAGCAGCCTGGCTTAAACAAATGTCTAACTGCAACAGATTAAGCACAGACTATGCTTCTCTTCAACCACATAAACAAATAACAGGAGGTAACTCGTAAACCCGGTTGAGTAGTAGGTAATAGGTATGTGCAACAAATAACAGTGTCTCAACAGGCAGTATTTAGAGGCAAATATTAAGAACATTCACAGCAGTTGTAGGGTGCAACAAGATAAAACAACTCAGGGAGACATCAATGAGTTATGCAAAAATTGCTGGGAGCTGTTTATATTTATTTATTTATTTATTATTACAATTTATAGAGCGCAGCGAATGCCCGTGGGCGTCTTGGCGCTATGAGTTCAGTTAATGTCTCTGAGGAAAAAAGATGGAAAAACCTGTCAGTGGTAGTTAGGAGCGGACGAATTACTGGTCAAACAACCATGTCTTCAGCAATTTCCTGAATTGGAGAAGAGCGTGACTTGATCTAATCATTAGCGGAAGGGAGTTCCAAAGTTTGGCTGCTGTAACCATGAAACGCCTGTCTCCCCAGATGACAGTCCTTGTGCGCGGTACCACTAATTGAAGCTGTGTCATAGATCTTAGTTGTCTAGTTGGATGGTAAGCAATGAGCTGCTCTTTAAGAAACTCCTGCCCTTTTTTGTGAAACGCTTAAAATGTCAGGCAAAGAGTTTTAAATTTAATCCGATTTTTAATCGCCAGCCAGTGGTAGTTCCTAATTATTTGCCTGATCGGTTTAAATTTGGGGGTCCTGGAAAGCAGTCTTGCCACCGTATTCTGAATTGTTTGTAATTTGGCGACCACCCGGGCTTGGGCATTAGCAAATAGGCCGTTACAATAATCCAGTGAGGAGAGCACCAATGAGCTCACCACAGTTTTTCCAGCACTATCTGGAAGGAACGGGACTATTTTTTTTTTATAAGCCTAAGCTTGTGGAATGCAGTGGACACTGTTTGGTTTGCATGGGTGACGAAATTAAGCTTTTCATCAAAGATGACTCCCAAGTTCCTGACCATTGGGACGGGACTTGGTAAAGCTCCTAGTGATGGAGGCCACTAGACTGACGACCATAGCGGGTAAATTTTCCCGAAAAATGACCACCTCCGTCTTCTCAGAATTGAGCCTGAGGCAATTGCCGGCCATCCAATCTTTGATCGCTAGCATGCCTTCTTGGAAGCGTGCAGCTACCTCTTCTCCATCGTTGTTGATGGCAAGCACCAGCTGGGTGTCATCAGCATAGGAGGTAAGGCTCATCCGGTAGGTTTTAATAACTCTTGCTAAGTCCGACACATAGATGTTAAAAAGTGTCAGACTTAGGGATGATCCTTGGGGGACCCCACAGGGTAAAGCCAGTTCGGCCGACTTAAATGGTCCTAACGTTACAGCCTGAGTTCTACCAGATAGAAAGGAAGCAAGCAGATCCTTTGCTCTGGATTGAATGCCCAAATTTCCGACACGGTCAGTCAGAATAGAATGATTTACCGTGTCAAATGCCACAGATAAATCCAGCAGTACGAGCACTGCTGTCCCCCCCTGGTCTCTGATGACTCTAATGTCGTCAGCGGCTTTAATAAGGGCCGTCTCTGTGCCGTGAAGTTTGCGAAACCCAAACTGTGAGTTATCTAGCAGGTTGTTTTGTTCGATGTATTCGGACAGTTGACCGTTCATTGCCCTCTCGACCACTTTGGCTAAAAACGGCAAGCTGGCTATTGGTCTATAGTTCTTCAGCACGTCTTTATCTAAACAAGGTTTTTTGAGAAGTGGTTTTAAAAGGGTGTTCTTCAACATGTCCGGATAGATCCCTGAATTGAACATCACATTACAAACTTGTGTAATGACTTCGCTTATAGAATCCATTACAGGAGGAAAGACTTTGGGCGGACAAGGGTCCAACGCCGACCACGTTTTTATAAGTTTCATAATGTCCGTTATTTGTTCCTCCTCTATTTCTTTAAATTGAATTAGTGAGCAATCAGGGGGTGTAAAGTTAGTTATCGGAATAGCGGACTTGTCCTTAGCTGAGAACTCTGAGTAGATGTCATTTACTTTAGCAAAAAAGAAAAAATTGGCCAAGGAGTTGCAAAAGGCCTGAGAGGGAGAAGGGACCATATCTGGAGATTTCCCAGCCAGTTGTTTCACTACATCGTACAGTTGTTTACTGGAGTTCTTTGCATTGTCAATTTGTTCGCTAAAGAACTTCTTTTTCGCCTCAGTAATCATCTTTTTGTAACTGACCAGTTTCTCCTTATATTGCAATTTACTGTCCAGGTCATAGGACCTTTGCCAGTGTCTTTCCTGCTTCCTGCAAACTTGCTTTTGTTTTCTTAGATCTTCCTGAACCAGGGTGCAGAGGGCACCGTCCTATTTCTCGATATGGTCTTGGATGGCACCAGCAGGTCCATCGCACTGCCTATCCAAACTGAAAACTGTTTCGCAGCTATGTTCGCGTCTACGGAGATAGTTGGGTGGGTACTGGCCAGTAGCACTCTAAGTGCTGCGTTATCTATATCCTTCCAGACTTTAAAAGGCTCTTGACTAGAGGGAACCT
Organism: Lissotriton helveticus; assembly: GCF_964261635.1. Lineage (NCBI taxonomy): Eukaryota > Metazoa > Chordata > Amphibia > Caudata > Salamandridae > Lissotriton > Lissotriton helveticus. The sequence continues at coordinate 102,247,147 of NC_136060.1, forward strand.
GCCTGGTTATAGGAACATCACTGATGAGATGGCACAAAAGATAGCATGATGATCGGACCACATAAGGGGGAGGATGTCTTGTATAGTTATCCCTTTTATGTTAGAAAAATACCATCCAGGGTGTGGCCGGCCTCATGTGTGGGTGCTTTTACCAGTTGAACGAGCCCTAGGGTCTCCAGGTCAACCATTAGGGCTTGAGTTTCGGTATTGTTCGTTTTTTCTAGATGGAAATTCAGGTCACCCAGGACCATGAAGGAGTCTTCGATTGCCAGAGATTCAAGCAGTGAGTTAAGATTGGACAAGAATTCAGAGCGGGGACAGAAATTGATAAGTTGAAGAGGAAGCACTGTATTACATTAGATGATATGTAACCTGTACCAGCCGCGGTCGGTAGAGGGAGTACCTGCCGGGTGGCTGATTATTAACCGTTCAACCTGCTGCTGGAGGTGGCAACGAGGGCATATACCACTGGACTCTTTCCTTTTCCTTTGCCCCAAGGTCTGCACTCCCAATTGTGTGCACAGTGGACAGACATGTGGAGGATGCAATATCAGTAACTCCTAGTTGGCAAGACAAGAATCTGTCCCCCCTAGCGTGCAAAGCTCACACCATTCCCCCTGAAGTGTACCCTCTGTATGCACACCCCTCTCAGGCTCGACCCCCACTGTGGAAACTGCAGTGCAGACGGACCCTTAGTTGCTGCTGTAGCACCTTTCCTAATCTACGCTCTCCCACAATCTTGGAGGAAGCATGCACCCTCACCGGCTACCACATGGAATATGGTTCTATTGCCTCCAGATCGAATGGGTGGGTCCTGGCACCTGCTGCTCCCCAGTACCTCATAACACCTGTGGTAAGAGCCCCCGGCTACCTGGGTGGAACACCGTGGGACAATGGGCAAGCTCCGGGCAAAGACAACTGGGGTGTCAGTGGATCATAGAGAAGACGCGGCAGCCCAACCATCGGAGCAAAAATACTAGAGGCCATACAATATCTACCATACACTAGGAAATTAGCACAGCCCAGTGGGCCTAGGCCTGCTGTGTACGGAACATAGGTAACTAGCAGAGAGGGCAGGGGCATCACAATCCTCCATCACAGAAACCCAACCTGCACAGCAATCCCTGTAGTGAACAGTAGAGGAACTCACAGACTGAGTACACGCCCTGGAGTGCAGGGCAGAAGACACTGCTGCAGGAACAACAGTCGGGTAGTTGGCTTGCTGGAAGGCGTGGACGGCTCTGATAGCCTAAATTTCCTAGAACACAGGCTCTGCACGATGGTGATACACAAAGGCCTCTCTACCTTCTACATGCTGGAGAGGGCACACAAGGTCCCTCCCCAACTGCCCACTCCGGGGCACCCGCTGAGACCAGCAATAGCGCAGCTTCTAAATTTTAGGGAGAGAGAAGGCGAGGGGAGCTGCCGAGGGGAGCTGGCCCCTTTGTAATCAAAAATAGCAAGATCTCCATCTTCCCTGATTATACTCCAGAGGTGCAGCTGTGGTGGGCCTCGTTCAAAGAGGTAAAGAGGGCAATACATGAAGAAGGCCTCCAATATTCCGTAATATTCCCAGCTAAACTTCAAATAATTCACGATAATTCACAATAACTCACTTCTGCGAAGATCATGAGGAGGCATGGAAGTGGCTAGAGGCCCATAAGATAGCCCCCGTAGCCAAGCCACGGGCACAAGAGCCATGCCTTCCTCCCTAGGAGACGGGCCCAAAAAGAGTAAAAAAGAATGCAGCTGGATGCCCAAACCCATCCCAGACCGAAAAAGAGAGAGAAGCTGCTCTCCAGGCAGTAGTAGAGATCATGAAGCCCACGAAGATTGCATCAGAAGATGGCTCACGCTGGCAGAGGCAGAGTGGGAGTCTGACTCGGATTCCTCCCGCGCATATAGTGTCCGGTTGCCAGAGGTCACCCCTGGAACAGCAAACAACCTTAGAACATGTTGCCTGGTATGTGGCAGGACATGCACATGGGTATCTAAACGCTCTGGGGCCAACATGAATAAAACTTTGCTGCAACCACCACAATATGTAACCGAGCAGCCACCCTTCGTAAACAAGTTCGCACCTGTAATTGGTTGTGTACTTCTGTTGAGACTAATGTATTACTTGCACTTTGGGCGGCTGGCGGTTGCCAGACTGCTCGAGGGAAGGGGAGTTTGGCATTGCCGTTTTTTTTTCTGTTAATAGTTGGAGTTTAACTTATTTTCAGGTGTTGAAATGCAGAGTGCTACAAACATATTGGAGGCTAGGGTTGGGGTGGGGGATGGGGACTGAGATGGCACCACTGGTAGTCAGAATAGTGAGTACAAAATATCGGGATACAAAAATATCGACTGTCAGAAAATATCATGGTAAAGAATATCGAGTCTAGGGTAATATCTTCTTTAACAATATCGAAGTCAATAATATTGTTTTAAAAAATATCGAAGTCATTAATATCGTTTGCAAAAAAATGATTGTTAAGAATATAATTTTTTTAGTTTGTGTTATGTATTTTAGTATGTATTTTAAATGTATGTGTTCTATTTTTTTGTGTAAGTATTGCATTTGTTTTTTTAATAGATGTATTACGTTTTTAGAAGTTATTAATTTTATTTTAAGTACATTTTGTGTTTTAGTTCAGTAGCGGGTTGTGGGTTTATAAGGGAATAGGGTGGGAAGTGATTTAATTATAATACATTCATTCATATTTTTTAGAAGGTATTAATTTTATTTTAAGTAAACTTTGCATTTTAATTCCATAGCGGGTGTGGGTTTATAGGGGAATAGGTTAGGAAATAATTCCATTATGATTAATGAATTAATATCTTTTATTAATTAATATATATGTATTTAATATTTTATATAGTTAATTGTGGTAAATAATGTATTCTTTATGAATTGGTTGTTAATTATTATTCTTTAATTGGTAATATATTAATTGAGTCATTTTTTTAGGAGTGGGTTGTGGGTTGATAGGGGAGTAGGGTGGGAAGTAATTTAATTTTAATAGATTTTTAAATATTTGTAATATAAATGTATTTAATGTTATTTTATAGTGTCAATTGTGTGAATTAATTTATTATTGATTGATTTTATTTTGCGTGTTATTTGTTCTCAATTAATTAATTATTTGTTAATTAATTATGTTAATTGTGTCATGTTTTACAACATTGGTGGTGTCATTTATAGAGGACTATTGTGGGAGGTAAATTATTTATAATTAATTATTTATTTATTAATTAATGCTAATTAATTAAATATTAAATATGCTAATTGTGGAATCGTTTTGATGTCTGAGTTGTGGGGTTTATAGTTGGAAATGTTGGGAACAATTTTTAAAAGAAAAATAGTTTATGATTTGTTATTAATTTTTAATTTATTCATGTGAACTTAGTTATGGAAATTGTGTAAATATCTCTAGGTGTGGGTTTTGGTGTATATTGGGGTAGAGGGTGCAAATAATTAATTATTAGTTGATAATTAATATTAATTTATTCATTGATAAATATGTATGCTGTAATCTTTACTTCTGGGAATAGTCATTTTTACCCCCACGCTATCCAACACTTTCCCTACTGTTGCACTCGCTGGAGTGGAAATAGTAATTTTTACCCCTACGTTATCCAACACTTTCCCTACTGTTGCACTTGCTGGAGTGGGAATAGTAATTTTTACCCCTCTGCTATCCAACACTTTCCCTACTGTTGCACTCCCTCGAGTGGGAATAGTAATTTTTATGCCTCCACTATCCAACACTTTCCCTACTGTTGCACTTGCTGGAGTGGAAATAGTAATTTTCTCCCCTTTGCTATCCAACACTTTCCCTACTGTTGCACTCATTGAAGTGGAAAGAGTAAATTATTCCCCTCCGCTATCCAACACTTTCCCTACTGTTGCACTCACTGGAGTGGGAAAAGTAATTTACCCCCTATGTTACCTAACACTTTCCCTACTGTTGCACTAGCTGGAGTCGGAATAGTAATTTTTACCCCTACGCTATCCAAAACTTTCCCTACTGTTGCACTTGCAAGAGTAGGGACAGTAATTTTTACCCCTACGCTATCCAACGCTTTCCCTACTGTTGCACTCTCTGGAGTGGGAATAGTAATTTTTACCCATACGCTATCTAACGCTTTCCCTACTGTTGCACTTTCTGGAGTGGGAAGAGTAATTTTTACCCTTCCGCTATCCAACGCTTTCCCTACTGTTGCACTCACTGGAGTGGTAATAGTAAATTTTACCCTTGCCGCTATCCTACGGTCAAAATATTGTAATTTTTTTATTAAGATTATGTTTATATATATATATATGTATTAACAAATCAATTTGTATGTTTTTTTAACTTACATTAATTATTTATTATTTTTAAGGTTATTTAAGTATTTTAAGTATGTTCAAGTTAATTTTATTTATTATTTCATTATTTTTTAATTAATTTTAAAAAAATCGATATTTTGACTAACTATATTTTTTACATCGATATTTTTGATTCTAATTTTTTGTACTTACCTGTTTGGAGATAGGAGTTCGATATTCTTGTAGTTCTATATTTTTGACATCGATATTGTTTCAGTGATCCATTTTTAACAACTGTATTTTTTTCTCGATATTGTAGTACTTACCATTTTGAAGATCAGATGTTGATATTTTTGGCATTGAAATTCATGTCCCGATATTTTGGGAACATGATATTTTGTCATTCAATATTTTTTAAGTGATCCGGTACAACCACAGATGGCATCCACACCACATACATTGAAAGGTATGTCTTAGAATATCAGAGGGATGGGGTCACGGAAAGAGACGCAACATGCATAGATATTTGTGTAGGAGGGGAGTACAGATTGCCCTGCTACAGGAGATGCACCTCATACATAGCATAGTATAGAACGTACACTGATGCTGGAGAGGAAAAATCTATGCAGAATCTTACTCAGCAAATGCTAGAGGGGTGTTAATTTGAATTCAAGAAAGGGTGCCCTTAGAGCCACTACATACTTCAATAGATAAAGAGGGCAGATATGTGCTGCTAAAGGGGAGACTCCTAGGGCGCAAGTTCCTGCTAGGCAGCATACATGGCCCAAATCACTATCAGGTGACCTTTCTTAATAACCACTCCCCCCACTTGGTCACCTTGGCAGCCAAGGACACCATCACAGGAGGGGATTGCAACTCTGTGGCTGACACAGCCCTAGATCACTCACACCACTCTTTACCCGGAGGCCCGGCCCACTGAATTGTGGCAGGATGTAAGACTTGGATAGATCACTGGGGTCTAAGGGCCGTTTGGAGGATGCAACACTTAGATGATAGGGACTATTCATTTTTCTCCACAATGCACCCTAGATCACTCACACCCCTCTCTACCAGGAGCCCCGGTCCACGGAATTGCGGCAGGATGTAAGACTTGGATAGACCACTGGGTTCTAATGGCCGTTTCGAGGATGCAACACTTAGATGATAGGGACTATTCATGTTTCTCCACCATACACCAACTACTAATGCAGATAGATAAATTTCTTTGTACCCATGATCTGGGACAGGCTGTCCCCACAAAGAATACCACAGGCGCACTATTTCAGACCACAGTTCCCTGCTGCTGACCCTCCAACAATTGGGGAAGCACCCCTTAATCCCATTGTGGCACCTTGACCAACAGTTGCTGGAAGATCTCTATTTCAGGGAGACATTGGGATCATCCATAGATGCGGACTTTGATATTAATACACATACAGTAATGACAGTATTGTCTTAAAGGGAAGTTTTTAAAGTTGTGGCAAGAGGGTCCTGCTTGGGGTAATCTGTCGCGGTGCAGCGAGAGTTGTGTCAGGAAGTAAGATCGCTAGAAGACAGGCTGCATCGGTTGGATGATGCACAGGGACAGGATGCGTCACATTATAGATGCTTGAAAGATACACGCGCACTCTACCAACAAGCCCATCAGAGATCATGGTACTACGACTATAGAAACTAACATACTAAAGTACAAGAGGAAGAGGGTAACCCCGGTCGTTTATTAGCGTGGTTGATCAAACAAAAAATGAGGCTGCCTGATCACTCACATCTGAACGGAAACTAATCAATCCGTCTACGACCCGGAGACCATTAACACCCTATTCTGCGATTACTATGCAACACTGTTAAAAGAACCCACACAGATACCAAAAAATGGAACGGAGTGCCTTTCTGTCCCAGTTGCCACTAGCGCAACTAGATGGGCAAGAGGCGGAATGTCTGGGTGACCACGTTGACCCTCACAAGATTCAAGCAAGAATTTCTAACAAAAATGAAAAAAGATTGTCAAACTTAGACACGTTTGCAGCATATTTTTGTGAATGGTCACAAATCAAGCTCTGCGCCCGACGAAGTAACAACTTGGTGTTCCAGTCTTGATTCTATATGTACGTGTGCACAAGGGCAAAGCACGCAATTCTGGGCTGCATGCGAAAAGTTTAAATCAATTCAAAACAAAGTTAACTGTGTATTGTAAAGGTGTGCATTCCATCACCGCTATTTCTGATATGACACCTTCTAAAAGTGCCATTTTCAAACACACGTTTTAAGAATCACCTTTACTAAAGGTATGTGATAGAATTCTGAGTTCAGATCATCTAAACTCTATTTCTCAATCTTGTCCCAATCACAAGTTACACTTGTGTGATGTTACAAGGCAGCTCCTATGTTAACCTGTGGGACAGACAGCCTTTCAACAGTGAAGCACAAAATACACAGTCTATTACTATCAGGACATAAAAAACACACCAGTACCTGTCCTACAACTGCCCTCGGGTGTACCTTGGCCTTACCTAATGGGTGCCTTGCATGTAAGAAAAGGGAAGGTTGGGGCCTGACAAGTGGGTGAAGTTGCCAGGTCCAGGTCAGGCCAGGTCGACATGGCAGTTTACAACTGCACATGCAGACAGTACAGTGGCAGGCCTGAGTCACATTTGAAAGGCTCCTGGTGTGGGTGGTACAATCAGTGCTGCAGGCCACTAGTAGCATTTGATTTAACGGCCCTAGGTACACATAGTCCACTACTAGGGACTTATCAGTAAATCAAATACGCTATTCATGGATAATTAATCATACTAGCAATTTACACAGGGAGCACTTGCACTTGACATTGAACAGCAGTGGCAATGTTCCCAAAGCATCTAAACCAGCAAAAGCAAAATCCAGCAGACAGTAAAAAATGTCGGCGGTAGAGGCAACAAGTCAGGGGAAAACAGGCCAAGAATGGCAAGTCTAAAAGTTCATTATAGGTAGGAAATAACATTTAAAAAAATGCAGAAATTCACTGAAAAAACAAAATGTTACAGGAACATTATAGTTAGGAAATACAAATTTGTAAATCTTACAAATTCACTAAAAAAAGGTTGCACAGACATGATAGTTATGAAGTAGAATTTAAAAAAAACCTTAGAAATTCACTGAAAAAGCCAAAGGTTAGTTAGAGGGACGTTATACTTAGGCTCAGATTTCACTCATGCAAAACCACTGAAATGTAGCAGTTATAGTTACCTGAGATAAGTATAATGTACATCCCCACAATGCACTACTTATGACCTCATGTTTTACATCACTCATGACATGGTCAGTGACATCACTCATGACATCACTCATGACATCTCAAATGACATCACTTATGTCATCACTGATGACATCATCCACAGAACAACTCCCACACTTACTAACACACCTATATAACCTCTCATACACCCACTCACACACCCATACACTCACTCACACACAAATTCTCAGACTAATACAAGTACTCACACAACTCATCCATACAGCCACTCACATACCCACTCACTCATCCACACAGCCACCCACACAGCCACTCACACACACATACAGCTACTAACAGAGCTTCTCCCTCATCCATATAGGCACTCACACATCCATTCACTCATCCACAAATATATACCCATGCACATATACATATAAAAACTCATACACCTGCTCACTCACCCACAGAGCCACTTACACAGACGAAAACTAGATATTGGAGTGCTTTTTTTATTTGGGTTTAAATCCGTTCAGTAGTTTTGGAGAGATTAAGATAACAAAATATATATATTTTAGGTTGTGGAGGAAATGCAGAGCTGACAGATCTCATGCTGAGATCTGATTGGCTGACACCACATAAACAAGGAAGTGGTGGCAGCCATTTGGACTCTTTTTATTTTTTTTCCTTAGAGCTCAGGACCCAGTCCCTAATCCTAAATAAAAACAAAAAAAAAGACATTGTGGGCAGGGTACAGATACCTTGACCCCTTAGGCCTGTTGGTGGGGTCAGAGTTGTTTTTCCCAATTTTGCAGTGAATTCAAAGAGCATCTGTGAATCAGCTGCAAAACGTTTTTAAAAAGTGCAGATTTGCCGCTTGTTTTATTAATCCTCCACCTGGGTAGGCCAGGGCCGTGGGCCCCTCCCCCCAAGTCGCTGAGAGGCTTCAGGGACACCTCCTCTTCAATCCTTATAAAGGCCCTGGAGACCCTATCCCCTAAGGTCATCATTTTATTTAAAAGAGAGGGCCGTTAAGGGCCCTAGAGATCCCATCCATGGGCCGGCTCAGAGACTCTGTCCCAAGGAGCCTACTCCTGGGACACAGTAGTTTATCTTCTTGCACTTGCGCAGGCAGGGAAGCATGTTTACTTCCGTCTGACAGGAGCCTTTTTAAATCTCTAGCCAAACGAGAACAAACACTAAGGGCCTGATTACAAGTTGAGGCATTATTTATTGCCCCGGTGCAATAAATAACACCTATTATGTGTTCATGGAGAATAACATGCAGAGTTTGGTCTTTAATACACCAAAATCAACATCTTACGGTAAATACTGTGTGTTTTCCCCTGTTCATTTTCAGCAAGTTTGACCTGCTGAAGTTTAACAAATGTTGAAGTTTTTTATGCATCTCATAATTAGAAGAGGCCTTAAATACATTTAAATACAGAATTGCGACCCATGCGTAAGCAAGGGTTAACACATGGCCACTTATAAAAAAGGCCTAAGTCTGCTTCCAGTCAGCAGGAGATTTAAAAATGCTCATGACAGCTCGGAGCAGACTAGTGTTCTGTTTCCTTGCCGGAACTGATGTGGGCAGGTAAACAAGACACATGTTGCTCCTGTCTGGAGGGACCTTGCATAAATATCTGCTCCTTCGGTGTGGAAGCAATGCCAGCTCCCACAGCATGCGGAGCACTGGCTGCTGCTGTGGGGCCCTTGAGCCTCCCCCGTGGCCCCTAGTCTGGTCGCTGTTGGGTACCCCGGGTGGGCACTGGAACACCCACCTATAATTCAAGGAGGCCCTTGGGCTGTGGGACCTGGGGCCAAAGACTTCTGCAAGGAAGCAGGGCTACTCAAGTCGAAACTCTTAGATATAGGCTGTACCAAGAAAATTGTGACCAGGCTCACCAAATATGCCTGGTTTTGCCCTTGGGAACCCACCCTTTCTCCCAGAACGAAGGCAAATGATGAAAAGATTGTACTGGTCAGTACCTTCTTGGTGTGTAGTTCCTAGGAATCCCAAGGACCTGCGCATTCTGGATGACCTAAACTGAGGACTTGGTGTCCAAACCACTTCCGGACACCTCAACAGGATATGTCAGCCATTAGACCAGCTAGCTCCACAGTGCCACTATCACCCCCCTGTATCTTACAGGGGTCTCTGTATCTTATAGGGGTCTCTGTGGTGTCTGGCAACCACTGAACATGGCAACCCTGATTCCTCAGGGATCGTTTAAAACAGTACAGTACTTTTCTCTCAGTCACTTGTGCTTACTTATTCTCAGAAAATACACAGGATGATGGTGAGGACATTTCAATAGGTAAAGGAAGTATAGGCAAGATTCTGTACCACAGAGAATGCAAGTGGATGGACATGCTCAAGAGCACTACCAAGGAACTAAATGATGTGGATGAACTGAGACGTCCATCAGTCTCTCTACATGATATGTAAAATGGATGCTCTGCTCAGTATGGGGATTTTCGACACCCCTTTAAGTGTTGCTTTTGCAGCTGAAAGTTTTATGTTACGATCTATTATTGTCTTGCAATGTGTTTTGTTTATGCTCATTTTGCAATGAACAAGCTTGCCTATTTGTGCAATACATGTTTGCATGCATTCGCATTTGCACACACACTGAATATACAAAGTATCATGGTACATGGAAGCCATATGTAGGCTCTAGGATATGCTTTAATATATTTAATATATCTTTGTGTTCAAAATTGTTTATTGAATTTTCATAATAAATCAACAATAACAAGAAACAATACAAAAATATTACTGATTAAATACCCAATAACATTAGAGAAATCATGAGAACATTAATTAAATTGGAATAGGTAAAACAGTAAATATAATATGTAAAAAAAGAAAAAGAGGGGGAGGGGAAGGGGAAGGGAAAGGGAGTCACTTTAAATAACAGTGAAGAAAACTCTGGATTGATCTAAAAACAGTAGAAATCTTGAATTAATACATATTTAAGAACATAAATAGATATCAACAGGTTTCCAAAATGAATGATATGAGATACAAATATGGTAAATGCCATGTGAAGATAACTGAGTTCGGCTTGTAGTAAATATAACCCAAGACCACCAAGCGTGAACAGACAATAAAGAAACATCTTTCCAACTTGTTGTAATGGATTTTAAAGCAACTGACAAAAAAGTTGAAAAGTTTACCTTCTAATTCATTTACTTTTTGTGAAAGAACAAAAGATTTGCAAATTATTAATTTGAATGAAATATCTTCCTGAATATTAAATATCTTTTTTATAATAATCCAAATTTCAGTCCAAAATGTAAAAACAGAAGGACAATCATAAAGCATATGCTGTAGGGAAACAGAATGTAAGTTAGAGTGCCAACAAATTGAAGACGTAAGACGTTTAACATGAAATAATCGAAATGGAGTCCATAAACAGGTATATAAAATATATGAGTTAGTTTGATATAATGAAACAGGTAACCAACCAGAAATACTATTAAGCCAAATAGTTCTCCATGTATCAATAGAGAGAGAGGTTGAAAGTTCATTTTTACAGAAAGTTGAGATCACATTAATATTGGTACCTTGAGAGATGGACTTTTTTTATATATAGAAACACCATGAGGTAAAGTGGAAACAGTTTGAATATAAATTGATAAGTCAGATGTAATGTTAGAAGGAATACTATGAGGAAATGAATCTAAAATAGAATTACATAATGAATTATATTTAAAATAAATCTGAATTAGGTAAAAGAAATTTTGTTTGCAAAACTTCAAATGATAAAAAAGCATTATTGTGATAGACATCCTTAAGGTAGAAAATACCAGCTTTAATCCAAGAGGACCAAAATATAACATTTCTATTAAATTGTATGACTGGGTTATACCATAATGACATATCTTCGGTAGAAGATATCGTTGATTGAAAAATTAAATCCAAATCATTAAAAATTAGTTTGGGGGATTTTAAAATACCAGATTTATGAAAATGATTATATTTCTTAGAAATAGTTAACAAAGTGGGTAATGGAAAAGGTTCTATTAAAGTTTTTTCAATTAAAAGCCAAGTACGGGGATTATTTAAGAAAGAGTGGTTAAACCAAATAGAGCTTTGTTTTAAAATAAAAGCTTTGTGATAATAAACAAAATCTGGTAATCCAAAGCCTCCATTACACTTTGGTACTTTCAATTTTTTATAACTGATATGAGATGATTTATTATTCCAAAGAAATTTTGAGAGGAGTTTGTCTACATTTTTATAAAACTTTAAAGGAAATTGAGTGGGAATCATAACAAGAGTGTAAAATATTTTTGGTGTGATAGTCATTTTTCTAGAATCCATTCTACCCCACCATGAAAGATGAAGTGAATACCATTTGGTTGTTTTATCTTTTAATATAATATATGACGGAGTTACAGTTTAGCGATATTGTTGATTTCATAGATGAAGAGAAATCAATTCCAAGATATTTCAGTTTATCTTTTTGCCAAATGATATTATTCATGGGTAACATATCAGGAGTACAATAAATATTTAAAGGAAATAAATCTGTTTTGGTAGTGTTTAACTTATATCCAGAAACTGTGGAATAAAATGAAATAATTTCAAGTAATGAAGGGACTGAGGATAAAGGATCACTTATAAATAACAATACATCATCAGCATATGCTAACGTTTTATTAATAACCTCTTTGATATTAATTATTGTAATATTATCACATTTTCTTATGGAAACAAGCAATGGTTCGATACCAAGAAGAAAGAAAATGGGGGAAAGAGGACAACCTTGTCTTGTACCTCTGAAAAGAGAAAATTGACTAGAAATGTGGCTGTTAATAAATAAACGAGCAGTAGGAGTAGAATATAAAGCAGAAATCATGCGGATAAATATGTCACCAAAATGAAATGATAATAAAGTATGAAATAAAAAGTGCCAGTGAATTTTGTCAAACGCTTTTTCAGCATCCAATGCTAGAATTCCTGCTGGTAGAGATACAGTGGATCCTTGTTCAATATCGTGCAACAGTGTTCTAGTATTATTGGCTGAATATCTAGTTTTAATAAAACCAGATTGATCTGGATGGATAATAGAATCTAACACAGAGGATAATCTAGAAGCAAGTATTTGGCATACAATTTACAATCTTGGTTTATTAAAGAGATAGGGCGATAATTTGACACAAGGATAGAGTCTTTATTATGTTTGGGTAAAACAATAATTAAAGCCTCAGTAAAAGAACCGGTAGCAGTTCCCGTAGAACCAAAAAAAAGTAACAAGCTGATATAAATGAGGGATACGTTGTAATTGAAAATAATTTAAAAAATTCAGTGGGAATACCATCAGGACCAGAAGATTTATTTTTTTTCAAAGATTTTATGGCTAATAGAATTTCATCTTGAGTAATAGGAACGTCAAGTTCATTTTTATCTGATTGAGAAATCTTGGGTAAACCACAATTTGATTAAAAAAGTATCAATTAGGGAGGCATCATCAAAATCAGGTTTGTTATATAATGTAATATACAAATCCAGGAATTCATTAACAATATCATTTTGGGATAAAGCAATTTTACCATTAGTGCCATGAATTGAATTTATTTGTGCTTTATCTTTTTTAATGCGTAAATATTTGGCTAACCGTCTTCCAGATCTGTTAGCATTAAAAGCAAATTTGGCTTTAGAATTTGGAAAACTGAATACCAGCTCTTTTGCTAAGGATTGAGTTAAACTCATATCTAAGTTTCTGTAATTTGAATGTGTATTGAGGGTCATTAGACATAATAAAAAGTCTCTTATATTTTGCAAGTTGCTTTTCTAAAGTTTTAATATTGACACTAAAAGTTTTATTGTCATGTGCCATAATAGAAATAGTAACACCTCTAATATAAGCGTTAAAAGCGTCGCATCTAATCACCATAGAAGTAGAACCTTCATGGTTAAGAAGGAAGTCCTCACGTACAGCATTTAGGAGTTTAGGTTCATTTTGTTCATTAAGAACAATACTAGTATTCATTCTCCAACTGGATTGCATTACAACATTAGAGTTCAATTTCAAAATAAAAATAAATTAAGGCATGATCCGAAATATCAATATTACCAATATTAAGAGTGACCACGGAGTTAATTAGTTGTCTGGAAATAATAGATAATCAAGCCTAGAATGAGAGTTATAGGGGTTAGAAAAAAATTTAAACATTTTTTCTGTGGGAAAATGTAATCTCCAAATGTCAACTAGCTTTGTAGTTTGAAGAAATGATTTAAAAGCAAAAAAAAAACCTTTAGGAGGTCGAAATTTAGTAAGAGATAATCTATCTAATAAGGGGTCTGATATAACATTAAAATCTCCACCAACTATAAGAGGAACTTTACCTAATATTTGAGAACTTCGGTCGCCAAGACAGACCAAAAGTGAGGATCATCAGCAGTAGGACCATAAACGTCTAATAAAAACATTACTGAATCATGACCTTTAATTTTAGCAACAAGATATCTTCCATCTGTATCTGAAAATGTACTCAGAATTTGACAATGTAATCTTTTGGCAAAACAAAATAGCAACACCATTTTTCTTGCCATTTGCAGGAGATGAAACGATACTATCAACCCATTTTTTTTCATATACTCCAAAATGTTGTAATCAATATGAGTTTCGTGTATAAAGCAAATATCCGCTTTACAACTATCCAAATAATTTTAAAAATCTATACGTTCATCAGGATGACATAGCCCCTTAACATTTAAAGAAACTATCTTAATAATATGAATACTGGCCATAGTGAAAAAGAAAGTAAAAGAAGGTCACGAAGAGGAGACAAAGATGTAGGTAGAGAGAGAAAAATAGTAACTCCAAAACAAATGATGAAAAGAGAGAGGGGAAAGAGAAAAAAAACAATTAAAACATAGAAAAAACGGCAAACACTAAACATTAATAACAGGAATGAAACGCACACACACTTTACAAGCATGACCAAAACAGTTGGAGCCCCCTGTAAATATCACCATAAATGTTGTCAGGAAAATTCATAAAACTGATGTTCAGGTAGCAGAGTCATGAGTATCCATTGAATGTTGTGAGTGCTGATCCAGGAACAATTTTAACTCTTCAGGTCGTTGGAAGGATTTAGAGAAAGTATCTTTCCTAATGTGCATTGTTGATGGATCAAAAATACCATATTTAAATCCAAGACTTCTGAATTGAGGATGAAGACAAGTAAATTCCTTGCAAATAGAAACAGTTTCTTTATCAAAGCATTGGTGAATAAATGTTTTATTTCCATTGGCCATCAAAGAAGGAATTTCTCATGTAGATTTTCTATAATGATGGTGGTGAAGAACTTTAAAAATCATTTGTTGAGGTGTTGGGTGACGTGGATTACGATGTGAAGGAATCCTATGAGCTTAATCAATTTCAAATTTCTATGGAAATTTTGATGTTTAGAAGACCAGGAATCAGATTCTCCAAATCTAGGGGCTCATTAGGATGGCGGACGGACTTGCGTCCGTCCGCCACCCTAGAGGAGGAGGGACCGTCCGCAGGGGCAGCGGCGGTCCCTTCAGTGCAATTAGGATGTGACCGCCAGCCTGGCGGTCACATCCTCAATCTTTAACATTGCGGCGGGTGCAGCTTCAAGCTGCACCCGCCGCAATGTTAAAAATGCATACATTGCATTTGTATGCAGCAAGCGGCAGGCACCGCGCGGTGCCTGCCGATTACTGCATACAAATGCAGGGGGGTACCATAGGTACCCCCCATGTGCACCCCCCATCCCCCCTTCACCCAGGGGGCCCGCAACGAGCCCCCGCAGTGAAGCTCCGTATGCTTTTCCACGGCGGAAAATCCGCCGTGGAAAAGCATTTCTTTTAGGGCATCCTAATATGGCTGACGGTGTCTGATAGACACCGTCACCATATTAGTGCTTTTCTGCCGCGGTTGTAAGCCAACCGCGGCGGAAAAGCTGCGGACGGAAACCAGGACCCACCAGCCATCCTAATGTGGCGGTGGGTCTTTGGTGGGTCCGCTGCGGTTTTTCCGCATCCTCTGGGCCGGCGGTGGCTTCTGCCGGCCCGGAGGATGCGGAAAAACCGCTATCCTAATGAGCCCCCTAATCTGCAATTGAAACCTTCAACATCCTCTGGCAAGTTAAAAATGAGTAAATTATATTGTCTATTACGATTTCCCATATCCAGAGGTGAGCAGACATAGGAGAGATTTTTGCGACAACTAAGAAAAAGCATTGATTTGAACTTTATTGTCATTTATTCTAATTGAATTATCAGAAATTTTCATTGACATACTAGCCATGTCCTTGCGCACATTTGTAATCTCTGTCGTAATTGAGTCTGTGTTGACACAAAAGCTTGAATTTCGTCAAGAATCAATGATAAAGAAGGTTCACTTGACTCAACCACTTTAGATTTAACAGGAGGAGGTGAAACCTGTGGCTTCCTTTTATTATAAGGTGTTTGCGCATTCTTATGATCCATGCTTTTGTTTAAATAAATGAACCTGCAATGAATATAAAATTGAGAAAAAAATGTAATAATTGATGAGAAAAACTTGACATTAGAGTGATAAATGCTGAGAAAAGCTTGAAAAAATGAAAGGTGCAGCAGCTAAAACTAACTGTGGGAGTGGTTAGGCCAAAGCCAGGCCCTCTTCTAAGCACTTACTCCCCCCCTGACAGACAAGCTGGGCATTACCTCAAAGCAGGGCTGAGAGCTGAAGCAGGAAGGGATAAAATACCATCGCCACCGATGAAAAGACCTGGAAAAGCTTCACAGCATAGGTATGCACATCAATATTACAAATATTACAACAACCTCATTTTGTGCAATAATTTGACATACAATTGTCATTATTTGGCCAAAAACAGGGTAAATCGAGCAGAGCTCAGTAGGCGGCGGCCATCTTATTTTGAGTTCTTGAGCGTCTTCCATATTTAATATATATAACTGGAGACAATGTGACATACCCACCAAGTCTACGCAGGCTCCATTTAACATCAACAGCTGGGAATCTTGGTTTTGTACGTCAGACATTGACTAGCACAGTATTGGTTGTACTCCATTACGTTAGACCCTTGACAGAATAAGCACATACATCCTGACCATTCTAAGAATAAGTGGATACATAGAGAATATAAAAGGAAGGATATCAATGGTGTTGTTTGATGGGTATTTAATAGGCAGCTTGACCCATTTACATATGCAATATTATTACAAGCATCGTTTGGACTAACTTGATCCAGTGCGTGTAGGTGGTGAACCAGAGCATGCTGTATATGATGGGAAATTTCCAGGCCCAATATGGCGGCTGTGGTGTGCAGTCTAGTGTTTTCAGACACCAAGGGAGATAAGAAGCTGCTTCTGCCAGCGACACCCTGTCTGCATGAGCTTATCGGCATTCAGGGATGTTTGATGCTGACCAGCGTGCACCTTGAGTAATAAGTTTATTCTCCTAACGTTTCAGTACTCCGTCCATTACCTGCTTGTGTTTACATTACGTTTTCAGGCAGGATGTGGGGCCCCTGCTCATGGACCAAGCCCTTCTAGTAGAGAGAGGGAGCGGGCAAGCATGAAGCAAAAGGGGGGAGAAGATACACAAGTAGAACACCCTGGGCAGTGGAGAAGGGGGGGGGTTAATGTGGAAGGGATGATCAAACGGAAGAGGAATAGCTTGGCAGCCAGACAGGAACACAAACCTGTGGACTTCTTGGAGGTATACAGAGAAAGGGAGGCTGGGAGGCGGGGGCTGCAAGGGAGGAGGAGGCTAGGGGGAGGTTTTGCCACCACTTCATCAGGGGTTTTGTAACATCATTGATTGGGGAAATGATACCTGGTTGGAGCAGGTGCTGCTGGGCGGTTCACCGGGAGGAAGTGCCGGAGGAGCCCGCTTTCCAGCCAGAACGCAGGACGACGCGTTCCGAACAATGGAGAGGTGAGGAGAGCAAGGTACAGCCCCCCTGGTAAGTTGGTGCATGTGCACGTGCAATCAATTATCTCTGTGTAGGTACTGCCCTTTTGGGGAAATAGTGAGGCACTGGGGGATAGGGTGCAGATGGAGGACACGATACTGGACTTTGATCAAGGCAGTCTGGAAGAGGGAGAATTGAGAGATGATGATGAGGGTCAAGTGGAAGTGCACAACTGGTGGTGGGAGGGTGCCGTGAGGGGATCGCCTAACCCATCTGCACCTAGTATGTTACAGGATACAACAGTTCAGCGGGACACAGGAGTTTGCGAACTGACGTGGAGACAGGCGTTGACGAAGCGGCAGGTCCCTGAGCAGGCACTGACCTTGGCTTTAGGTAAGATTCCAAATTATGCCTCCGACACCCCTGGTGCTTTATACAAGGGACACTGATAGCGAGGTGCAGGAGAGCAGAGAGGCCCGCAGGGTTAGGTTTTTAGAGTTTCCATTACCACGGGAGGCACTCACAAGCGTACCGACAGTGGGGCAGGATGCAGGAAGATGCACGCCAAGTGGGGAGGCCTGGAAACCAATGGTGTCCACTGGGATGGAGGCATGGGTGCCCCAGGACAGCAGGGAGGCCCACTTGCGGAAAGGGAAGTGTGTTCAGGACATCAGAGTGGGCAAGGAGGACCCCAAGGTGCACACGGGGATCCCACACAGCAACTGGGGAACAAGAAATGGGACACATCAGAGCAGGGGATGAAAGCGGACAAGGAGGATGCCAAAGGGTCAGGGTCTAAGGCTAGGGGGGCAAAGAAGGACACACAGGATGAGACTGAGGACCAGCTAGAGAGTAAAGAGGTCAGATTTAAGAAGCTACATATATGGGGGCTGCTAAGCCTCTGGGGTCCACCTGATGCAGTCGACGAAGGAGAAGATTTAGAAAGGGAAGTATGTTGAGATGATGAAACTCCTCCACAGACAATTGGGGTCTAAGGAAGGGTCCAAAGAGGAGGAGCAAGAACTCTCAATGCGGCCAAGGGTGCTGACGACTACAAAGTAGTGCACAGCTGCGTTCATCATATATGCGAGTGTTTACTGTGAGAAATATTCGGAGAGGTCAGTTGCACTCTTCAAATACATGAAAGTAACAAGGAAGGCCCCGTTAAACTATGAGGCTATGAGTGGGTTCAGTACAACAAGGAGTTTAGGGCACACATGGCGTTAAACCCGGGTGCACATTGGTGGTAGCTGGTCACCGATTTATGGCAACACATGATGGGCCATGCAAAATTTGGCAAGAGTGTCTTTATGGCTAGCGGTCTGCTGATCATTTACAAGCTCTTTTAGGGGCGCCCCCCTGGGTAGGGGTAGGGGGATCAGGGAAAACCCAAAGTAACTAAAACGGAGCCTGTTGGAACTTCAACAAAGGAATTTTGTAAGTTTCCACATGAGAGCTCAAAGTGCTCCGGCAGACACCCACTGGAGGCCTGTTTTGGGGTGAGTGGGAGCAGATATGCAACCGGGTATGGGCAGTACCAGGGAGCATCAGGTGGACAGCAGGGGAACATGCAGGGGGTAAGCACAGGCTTCTGGTCAGGAAGGGAAGGACAAGGATCTGCTGAGAAGGGCACGTACATCCTTTAAGGTGGACAGATTGATTTCTTGGCTAACTTATTACGACAAGACAGATATAGCGGGAAGGGTATACGGCTGGATTTAGACTGGGTTACGATGGCCCGAGGGTACGTCGCTGGGCAGCCAATTTGAAATCTGCAAGGAGCATGCACCTGTGGTGAGGGCGAAACTGCGGAAGGAGATCCAGGAAGGCAGGATGGCAGGTCCCTTTGAGGACTGGCCGAGGGAACACCTGATTGTATCGCCTATTGCAGCCAGGTCATTTCCGGCTCATACAGCATCTTTCTTAGCCTGAAGGACAATCAATGAATGACTTCATTCCCCCTGAGCAAGTGGCAGTGACCTAATCATCAGTGGATGTCACCCTGACATTAGTTGAGCGGGTCGGTCAGGAGGCACTCATGGCTAAGATTGACATCAAGTCTGCCTCCCATCTGTTGACAGTACACCCTGCTGTTTTCCACTGTTAGGCATTCAATTAGACTGGATGTAGTATGTAGATAAAGCTCTACCCACAGCTTGTTCCATTTCATGTGCCCTATTTGAGTGCTTCAGCGCTTTCCTGCAGTGGCTTTTCACATGGCGTGCGGGGCACAAATACATTACACACTCTGGTTGATTTGTGGGTGCCCCTGGTTCCACATCTTTGTGGGTGCCCCCGGTTCAGAGGACTGCCAGTCTTTGCTGGGTAGTTTCCAAGCACTTATGGATGACATAGGACTTCCCTTGGCACCTGAGAAGACAGTAGGGCCAAGCACAACTTTTTCCTTTCTGGGGTTCGAGATCAAATCAGTAACAAGGATGTTGAGGTTTCTGGGTGAAAAAAAACTCAACATGATGGAATTTCTGAACGCAATCTAAGCAAATGAAAAGTGACTCTGAAAGAGGTACAGGTGTGGCTGGTACACCTGAACTTCGCCTGCAGGGTGGTGAGAGCGGGTGGACTTTCTAAATACAGCTAGGGTTGTCACTCACGGGCTTAACTCTGCCACAATATCACGTCAGGTTGTCAGCGGGAGTGAAGGAGGACCTGAGAATGTGGAGGACGTTCTTGCAGTCGTTCAACGGCATCCCATCGGCTGCTCTGACAGATCTAGACTGGGATGCACAGTTGTTTTCAGACACTACAGGGGGGATGGCCAGAACAGTGGAAATGGGGTATGTGGAACATTGCCTTCCTAGAATGTTTCCCCATTTTAGTAGCAGTGATGCTATGGGGGGCGGCTGGCCCACAAGAAGGTTCTGTTATGAGTGGACAATATGTCAGTAGTGCATGTGATCAACAAACAGTCAGCAAGGGAGCCTCAGTTGTGGCATCTATTAGGGTGTTTGTGCTGCGTTGCTTGAGTCTAGGCATCACATTCAGAATCAGGCATGTCCCAGGTGTGGACAATGACATTACTCATGCTTTATCTCATTCGCAGTGGGAGAGATTCCGTGGAATGGCGACGGTGGCGGATACAACGAAGAATCGGATGCTACAAAAACTCTGGTCCCTAGGAAAAAGAGGATGCTTCAGTTGGTAGTTGGGTCTCTAGCAGTGTCCACGAGGAAAGCATATCAGCAGGAATGGGAGAGGGTAGAAGATGTGGTACAGTTTCTGCTCTCTCTCATAGAGAAAGCACAGTCAAAGGTTAGGATAGTGGGCAAACTGGCTGTTATTGCCTTCATGGGTAAGCTTCTATGGGGCTACACTCCATCAGCAGAGAAGATGGGGACTAGGATTCTGGAAGGTTGGGTGAGGGAAACGGGCCAGGGTGTGTAGCAGCGTAGGCTTCTGGCCTTAAAGTTGTTGACTGGAGTGATTCAGGCACTTTCGGAGGTATGCTACGGTTAGGAGGAACTGGTTCTTTTCACATCCCTCATGTCACGGATGATTTTTGGGGCATTTAGAGCATCAGAGCAATCGAGGACAAAGGGACAAAGGGAGTAGGGTCTGCAGTGGGATGAGGTTCATTGTGGGGAGGAGGGTGTGCAGGTTTGGCTGTAAAAGTCCGAGGCCGAAAAGAGGAAAGAAGGGAAAGCTGTTTTTATGAGAAGGTACCCAGAAAGAAGCATCTGCCCTGTGCGCTGGGCTATGGATTTACAGCACCATGGGTCCGGGGTAGGTAGGGTATTTAAACACAATGATGGCAGACCAGTGACATAGTTCCAGCTGTTGGCTGTTTTGCGAGCGCCCGTGAGGGTGGGTGGCTTGGACCTGGCTGGGTTTGGGACCCACTTCTTTAGGATAGGGGCAGCGACGGAAGCAGGTCATCAGGGTTGGGATCAGAAATGCATTATGGATTTGGGCAGATGGCCGCCAAGTTGCTTTCGCAGATATGTGCGGGGAGGGCAACAGGGGATTGAGGAGTAGGTGGTCAACTTTATTTCTGTTGCAGGTTCCGTTCCCAGACCGCTGGAAGCGGGATTAACATCTGGATAGTCGGTTATTCCTTTGTGAAGTGGGTGGAGCGCCAAGCCAGGGAAAACTGCCATGGCAGGAATTTGGGATTTGATGACTCATTGTATACCATCTTATGAGTAGGAAGAGGGGGGATGAGGTGAAAGGAACTCATTTGCTGCCTCAATAGGCTGTTAGTGGTGGGAAATGTCCAGATGTGATTCTGCTTCACCTGGGGGGAAATGATCTGGTCATACAAAAGGGTTTGGCCCTCATTAAGGAAATGAAAGAGGACCTCAAGGACATACTTAGGTTGTGGGGCGACTGCTATACATAGTGGACTGAGTGTATTCCCAGGAGATGGTGGCATGGGGCAACTAGGCCAGCAGGGACATGGGGATTTGGAGAGGAGAGCATTCCGACCTATGATACGAGGATGTCAAACGTTTATGGGGTGATAGGGTACCCCTCTCATTCATAGGCATGGAGTTATATCTGCTGCAGGTGAGGCTGGCTAAAGTGCTAGGCACTTCAGAAGTGGGACATTTTCCTTGGAGATAAGCGTCACACTAGGGGTGGGGTTGGGGGCAGAGAAGGGGGTCTCATGGTGAGAGGGGAGCAAGAGAGACTGGATAGCTCCCTCCCCCGGCCCCCCTTTTCTCTGGGTGGCAATCGGCTGAGAAGTTGCCATGATTTTCAGAATTTTATTGTTGGTCAGCGGCAGTTTGGGCTGAAAGGGAACTGGTAGGCAAGTTCACGTCTGGACGACATAGGAAGTTCAAATTTAGGTAGGGAGTTCAATGAGGTTCATAGAGTAATTGAGGTGGGAAAACGGAAGGGATCTTAGAGGTCCCAGTTACAGTCGATCAGTTATGATGCAAGTGTTATCCGGAAGGGATATGTTAGAGGTGGGGGGTAGATTTACATAGGTAAGTAAAGATGTATAGTGAGGTTATCTTTTCATAAGGCAGAGGCCTAGGTTATGTTGTAATGTGCACCTCTTTCAATAAAGCGGCATTTTTCACACACAATCAGATGTCGATGGTCTGTGCTGCGTCCCTCTTCCCCAGAGGGGACTTAGGGGGCAGCCAACCACAGGGAGGTCTGCTCTCGGCATGTTTTGGGAAGGTGATGCAGTCCAGTGACTGCACCGTGGGTTTTGGGCTACCTTTGGGCTACTTCGGAGCCCAAGGTATATATAAATCTCCATTTTGGGGTAGCAGCCAACATTTTGCTTTGGTGACAGAGTAGCTGGTCCCTAGGAAGGTCCAAAAATTGTGTCCCCCCCTCCCTTCTTTAGGTAATAGAATCAGTGTTTTTGGGTGGATGGGGGTAGGTAAACAGAAGGGATCTTAGAGATCCCAGTTACAATTGATCAGCTCTGATGCAAATTTTATTGAGGTTTGAAGATTGTTATTGGGGGAGGGGTATGTTAGGGGTGGGGGTGGATTAACATAGATAATTAAAGATGTATAGTGAGGTTATAGGTTTGTAAGGCAAAGGCCTAGGTTATGTTGTAAGGTGCGCCTGTTTCAATAAAGCAGCCTTTTTCAGGCACAATCAGGTGTCGGTGATCTGTGTTGCTCCCCTCTCTCCCAAATGGCTGTCGGCGTGCAACTAATTCTGTGGCAGTAGTTTGGATTTTAACATGAGAACACTTTCACCTCAAGTGAGATTTCCTGGCACATACGCTGTAATCATGTAATAATGAGCTATACGACATTAGCTCAGCACTATAAGGGCCCCCACCGCATTGAATCTTGCATGTGACACATGGCTTTTCACCACAATTGTCTGCAATCAAATACAAATACTCTGTTGGAACAGCCGCGCTCCTCACACACTATACAGTGGTGATTGATTGACACGTACGCCTTAATCACAATGAGTGATATGGCTTGTGCACATCACTTGAATGCCCCTATTAATTTTGCAATAAGCAGGATACACACTTTTTTTGCATAACCATGGCCCACATTTAAATAACTGATAGGGATGGCACACACTACACTATCGTGAGGGACATGTTTTTCTTCTACAGCGATTGGATATGACCATGGATTACCACCCTGTGAGGCATACATAATGTAACCCACACATGACCTCCACTGCGTTAGCAACAGGGGTCTAATTATTTATGCATACCATTTTTGCCTATTTATCCACGATAGAGTCTGAGGCTATGGATTTTAACTAATGTACAGCACACATGTTCCACCATCACATTATATATTGATGCATATTTCACTCGCATGGGTATTCAGAATTACCCTGTTGTTGGGGTAGATGTGATTAATTTGGTCATCTATCTATTGGCTGACATTGATATATATTGTTTCAGATATTGGTACACCAGATTGCTTTCTATGGATTAATGTGTCACTTAGAGACCGTGCAACGAACATGGGGGAAACATTCTCCATCAGACACATGGCCATTCCAAGGTAGACCTTCCACCGGATGCGCAGTGGCTATACAAGTGTTATTGTTTTTTCATACATACCCGTCTCTGGTGTATTTTGGTGAGTTATTGAGCAACACAAGTAATATACTACACACAGACAATATTGATTTGCGACACAGGCTGATGTTTAGTTTGGTTTCTATCCCCCAAAACATGCAGCTAATAAGCCATAATACTCTGTCCCGAAAAGGCCCTCCCACTCATAAGGGGTCAAAACATTGTCATACATCACCATTGGATCTGTGATTATTTGTGATCTGCATTGTGCTATACTGTACTCACAAGCTTGTTTGTACAACTTGACCTAGGAGCCAAGGACCATTTGTTGTGTCTTTTGTATGCATTTTTACATTTATACAAACAAATAAGACTGTGTAATCTGCTCTTTGTATAAGTCACAATATTATTTTCAGTTGCATTGTAGGAGAATACACAACAGCAACAGAGTAATTTCCAGCCTCCGTGTCTGTTTTATGCAACCTAAATGAGAACATTCCATTACGATGCCAGAATAATACATTCAGTGTGGGCTTCCACTGATTTATACTAAGAGGATTCCATTCTGTTACAAAGAGCCCCACGGAGGACTCTGTTCATATATCATTCTACATAAGAGTCACAGTGTTTGTGCATCTGCACACAATTCTATGTTTTTCCCCTAAATTGCCCACAGGCTCCCTCCCTTTCCTAAGAAACTATCGGTTAGGGAATGGGTCTCTAGTTGGCAGAGTTATGCACCCTGTCCAGGTAGGGACCACGATCCTAGTCAGGGTAAATCACAACAGAAACCAAATTATCTCGTGCCCTCCCTTTGGTAGCTTGGCCCAGAAGGTTTAACGTAGAAGGCAATGTGTAAAGTATTTGTGCAATAACTCATACAGTAACACAGTGAAAACAATTCAAAAAAACTTCAGAACAGTTTAGAAAAATAAATTCTGACTTTATAAATGAAACAAGACAAAAACTACAAAAATTAAATGTTTAGTAGTCAAGTTTTTTAATTTTCGAAGAAATAAATGCAGTAAAGCACTTAGAAGCAAGTAGTGCTAAAAAGGTTACTTTAGATCGCGCTGGACTGGGAGCAAGTCAAAGTTTGGGCCGACCACGATGGTGCACCAGCCGGCTACATGAGCTACACAGTACTCAATGAACAAAGTACCTTTCCTGACCGCAAACAGTGAAATGTATCGATCTTCTCCACACAGTGAAGGCGATGCATCAGTTATGAAGACAGGTGCCAGAGTCGAGAGGTCTCAAACGATGTGCCCATTTCTGCCATGCAGTCAAGGGGATATGAAGAGCTCACCAAGCTGCAGTGAGGGTGATACGCTGTCCAATGCATCATTCTCTGGAGGCAAGCATTGGTTCCTAGGGGATGCACACATTTTATGCCTGCAACCGGGCCAATGAGCTGATTTTGCTATATGTAGACAGGCGTTGCAGCGAAATCCATGTTGCAATTATCTGGACAACTTCAAGTGGGTCAGGTGCAGGGGCAAGGACTTTGATTTCCCTGAGTCTCAAGCAATAGGAGGCAAACCAACAAGCCCTTGAAGATCACTTTGGAAGAAGTCCAACTCTCCTTCAGCAGAGTTAGAGAGCAGCAGGGCAACAAACAGAATAGCAGGCCTTCCAGACCAGCAGTCCAGTTGAGTACAACAGTTCTTCTGACATGGGTTTGGTGTAGGCCTTAAAGCATCTGATTTGATGGGGTCAGAGACCCAGTACTTATACCCAATTGTGTTTTTAAATTGGGGGAAGCTTCATAGACTGGTTTTGAAGTGCACAAGCATCCATGATATGTTTCCTGTGCCCCCGAGGTTACTCTGCATGTTTCCTTTTTGGTTGAGTTTGGATGATCCCCACTTATAAGTGGTGCCCTGAAATACAAATATGTTGCTCCCTTTGGATGCGTTTGCTGTGGCCTAGGAAGGGGTGGGCAATATATCGGTCTCCACACTTTGTAGTCTTAACCCTTTAGGTGCTGCCGTCGGCCAACGGTCGTCACGGGCACTACCTCCCCAGTGCTGCGTGCGACCGCTGGACGTCCAGTTCAGCACTGGATAATGGACAGCGCAGCACTGGGGAGGTTTGTTTACTAGCTCCTAAGGTGTTAATAAGGTACTCCCCTCGACCGTTTTGTTTAGGTCCTGGTTGCTATCAGAATATGTATAGTTTTTGGGGAGTAATACCTGCACGAAAAGAGCATCCTCTTCCGGGATATTGGCCTCCCATGGAAAGTAAGCCAACTGATACTAGGCCAAAAGTATCCCCTTGGGATTATGTTTCTTTTATGAAAGGTAATGTTGTACAGTATCAGCTTGATGACTCCAATCATCTTTGGTGCACCTGTTTATTGTCAACTTTTTAAAATGTATCATGTGCTGGTGATTGCCCTAAGAGGGTGTCCAGGTGCTGTTGTTAGGGTTATCCTTACATGATTTTGAACAACATTATTTTAATGTCAAGAAATGGAGCTGGCCACACATTGTTAGCCCATCCCCCACTGCTTCTTCAACTCTGCTTATTGTCCTTTGAATCTGCCTTGCAGGAATAACGTTGTTTCGTGCTAGTCTGTCAAGGCTGGCAAGGATCATATATTGCATATTAAATGTGGGTGTGCACTGTTGCCACTGTACGTCTTGAGTGATATTTCATTGCTTCATTGACTTTTTAAATTTACATTATTTGATTCTCATTTTTTTATATTACATACATTTTATATCTTTGAGGTTTTATAATGTGTTCCTCTTTTGATACAAAACAGAACCTCTGGTTGGATGTTATATATTTCTTTCAAATGTGATAACTGAGGTATACGGTTTCATCCTTCACACTGCCGCATTTGACACAAGTCTTGGCTGCTGAATCAAGCCACCGTGGTGAGTCAAGGACGCATGGGCGAAGAATCTTTTGTCACAGACCGAGTACCTACAGTCCTGGGTTGTAGGAAATACTTTTAATCTCCTCATATACCTTTAATGACTGCAGTGAAATACTTACAAATTATGTTTCTAATTCCCAAGATGCGCAAACTAACAATACCGCTCTCTTTCTATTCTATCAGTCTTTGGTTGCTGATTAGCACTGACAGACAGGGGTTACACTTTTATAATAACACTAAAGCTAGAAAGGTTTCAAGATATTTCCAACTTTTAAAATAAAATGTGCCACATTTCTTCTGGTTTGAGAAAAGACCAAAACTTTACACCAGTCAATAATTCCTAAAATTGGAGAATGAATTTCTAACATGGACTGCATTTTAAGCTATTAGCCTAACTTCAAAAGCTTTTGTGGTTTTCTTAGCGTTGTCTGTTTCTAATTTTGTGTGCATTCCTGCTCCCACTGACTTTTTACAACTTGCCTTCGCTGCTTCGAGGCGAACATGTTTGAACATCCAAGAGGCTCTATATAAACATCCCACATTGTGAAACTGTGGAACCACAGCTCCACAGTGTCTGCTAGTGATAATGCTGTCCATACAGTAGCATGACTGTTCAATCTAAGCAGTGTTACTTTTCTTACTCCCAATCTAAAAGTTAACATATGCTTGAAGCCACAGTCTTGTAAAACAGAAGTGAACTCCCCAAGTATTCAAATAATGAATAGATGTGCCCATTTATTATCAGAATGACTCAGTAATTTGGCTATCTGAAGGAAAGGCACGATCAATATTAGACCTTGTTCACTGCAGCACTTGGTATACTCAAAATATGCTAATCTTATCCACATACATTAATATTTCTCGACACATTCTTTATCCTTTAAAGTTTGATTAAAACATTGAAACCACGTAATTACCCTCCGCAATGTGTTTTGGCCTAAAGTACAACCTTGACAACAAATGCAAAATGTGATTTTTGAACCATAATTCCTGATATTTCGTACACATTACACAATTGCAATCAATATGCAAAAACTTCACCTCAGTAGAATTCAGCCATTCATTAAGAGATTCTTGCACAGTATTTCACTTCTTTTCGACGAGAAAAAGGTAAGAGGAGTCTCTTTTTGGTCAAAGAGATTAATTTATGTAGACATGCATTGCTAGCCTCAATTATTTATTATAATACTATTATCTTTTTTTTATTTGACGCATCATACTGCTCTTCCACCGTTTGTAAAATTCATAAACGAATCCAGACGCATCTATTTTATGTAATGTTCTCTATTATCGAACATATAGCTTGCTTTCTCTACATTACAAGTGCATGCCTTTCTATGATCTATTTGTATATACAAAGCAATCAATTAAATGTAAGAGAGCACAATAAAAGCGCGCGTTCTTGTCTACTGGACCCAAAAAGCAGGAATGAACACATACGGCATCTGAACTGTTGTTCATATTTACATATCTGAGACAAGTCTCTGTATTGTGACAATCCAGCGTTTCACCTGTTAACGACTCAAGGCCTTACTTAGAGGTTGGCAAACAGGATACTCAATCAAAACGTGTCTGGTGTCCCATCCATCATGTTAAGAGTGTCATTGACTATATAAAATGCACTTCTAATACGGTAATGAGGCACCTGCCATATTTTTGACAGAGTACCATGTTCACCAGAGAACCGTGAGTACCGTGTTTAAAAATGCAAGAAGCAAAATAGCCCCAGCCACAACTTTTTTATTTGCAAGTTACCATGCTTTTAGCAAATATTTTCTAGGTGTGTCATGCAGTTTACTCAGGAAATAAAGTGCTCTTTATTCACAGCATATGTGGGTTCGAAAGCTTTCCTCCAGGCGCCTATAAGTACCCATACTCTGTGTTAGCCCGCTAGCGACGTCTCTGACAATTTCTGTTGATTTGTGTTTTTCGCCTTCGTAAATAGGGCCTCAATGTGGGTTTGTTTCGCTGAGGGTCTCCCGTGTAGTGACTTAAAATGCCAGAGTGAGGCTCTGAGGTAAAGAGGGGCACACAGAGTGAGTGTTCTTTTTGAGAGTGACTTTTGTCCTCTCGTCAAATTGCAGTGGTGGCAGCAAATGATTATACCTGGAGGGTTTGGGGACAGGATTGTTCCCTGCATGGTGAATGGGGCTTTACCCCTGCCCTGAGTGCCCAACTGTATGCAAACTTGTATCTCAGTTTTTATTTTGTCCCTGGTATATCAATAATCTAGGGTGTGCAGGGAGGCCGAGGCCTGTCTTTGGACCTAGAGACACAGAAACAATGAACTACTGCCTTTGTCTTTGGTGTCTCCCATATGGCGGCGATGGAAGCATATTGTGTTTTGCAATTTACAGTTTGACCATGCTTTTTTCTGTCAGTGAGAGCTTGGTTTACTGCCCTCTCTTGTGCAAAGTTCCCCTGTTATATGAAACCCAGATCCTTTTACGCTGAAATTCTATGAGCATTTTAAGTGCATATGTGTGTGTTGTGTGTACAGCGAGTGTGTGACCCCTCTAGTGTACTAGGACTCTATTTGAGTAGGTCTGAGATCTGAAGCTAGGTGAGATCCATCTAGGATTACCCTAGTTTGACATGGCATACTATTGTGGATCAGGACAACTTCTTTCATTGCTTCTTTCCTTCTTTCCTCCTTTATTTCTTTCATGCCTTCTTTCTTACATTTTCTTTCTTGCCTTCTTCCTTTCCCTTACCTTATGTCCTGCTTTTCTCTTGCCTTCTTGATTTTTGCTCCCTTTCTTGCCTTCTTTCTTTCTTTGATTTTTTGCCATTTTTTTCTTGCCTTTGCCCTCTTTCATACCTTTTTTTTGCCTTTTTACGTTTTTTCCTTTTTCCTTCTTTTCTTCTGTTTTCTTCTTTCCTGCCTATATTCTTTACATTTTTCTTGGTTTTTGCTTTCTTTGTTTTTGCTTTTTTACTTGCCCTCTTTCTCTCTTTCCTTTTCTCTCTTTCTTTCTTGGCTTCTGTGAGAAATTGGGTAATTGGTTGAGGGGGTTAAAACCCTTCTCAAGCAACAACAACAATCCTTGTCAGTGTGAACCATAAAGGTCACTAAACTAACCTATGATTAGCTGTCTGGTAACTTGGCAGACAAGCAATCCAGCTTAATTAAAATGCAATTTGTAAAGTATTTATGCAGCACACAAACAGTAATAAAGTGAAAACACAACACAAGAAAAATCATAAACTAATTGGGAAAAATAGATTATGGTTTGATAAATAATTTGAGACCAAAATGCTAAAAATCTAATCAGTAGAACTGGTGGTGTTGAATTATAAAGGTTTAAATTTAAAAAATGCATCCAAAAAGAGCAAAGCGCCAACTAAGGGCATCTGGTTGTGCTGGACCGGGGGAAAGTCACAAGTACAGGCCGTGCCGCAATCGACCACAGACTAAGTTTGTCCAACTGAGAGTTGTGCCTTATGTCTTTGGTGAGAGGTCGGCATAGCGTATTTTTTTGGTTTTTTTTTTTGTATTGATTCCAATGAAGCTTTGCAGTAAGGCTTTGCAGGGCTTTGTATCACTCTGCATCAGTTCCGATAAAACTGTAAGCTGTGTGACAGGGCTTTTCGGGCATCACATCATTTGGCAATGATTCTGCTTAAGCTTTCAGCTGTGCAGCGAGTCTCTATTGGGCTTTGTGTTACTCGGCGCTGGTCCCGATGAGGCTTTTAGTTGTGGGGCAAGGCTTTGCAGAGCTCCGCGTCACCCCATACTAGATGTAGTGGAGCCTTCAGTTAGGCCAGGAGGAGTTCTCATTGATGCCAACCAAGACTCCAAGACCTGGGGAGGCACCTCTTGGGGATCAAGAACTCACTCCATCAGAGGATAGCAGGGTTAAGTTAGGTCCAGTTACATGTCCAGTGCAGTAGGTCAGCTGGGTAGTTTTAGGGAGGCCTCTGAAGCTTGTTTTGTCCCTGTAGCTCAGAACAGGAGGTCAGCCTTCCGAACCTTGGAGTCAGTCAGCCTGTAATGAAGGGAGCAGATGGAGTCTTCCTTCTCAGAGAGCAGGGCAGGCCTGAAGCAACAGGGCAGTCCTTTGACCTCAGGGCAGTTCTTCTTTAGGATCCACAGGTGCCAGGAGTGTACTGGCGAGTGGTCTGATGGTCCATTATTTGTACCTGGTGCCAGCATAAAAGTGGGAGAAACTTCCAGAGCTCCGCCTACATCTGGTTTTGGAATTGTCTTCCCTTCTTCCGCTCAGGTTCCAAGGTGTCCGGGGTAACAATAGGCTGGTGCAAGTTCTTTGTGAGTGTGCTGGAGGCAGCCCCTTAGAAATGTAATTGTGGTAGGGAACAGCTCCCCCTCTCCCATCCTGGGTGGATGGCTATTAGACCTGTCTTCCCTAGAGTGATCTTTCTCCAAACGTTTTGCCTGCTTACCTCCTCTTTTTGCTGCGTGTTTTGTTGACCTTAGACCTCTGAGCACTTTGCCACTGCTAACCAATACTAAAGTGCATGTGCTTCACCCCAAAACATTGTGACATTGGTGCATACATGATTGGCATATTTAGTTTCTTTAAAAAGTCCCTTTTAAAGTGGTATACCATACACCCAGGGCCTGTCATCTAAATGATACTAGTGGCCCTGCAGCACTGATTGTGTCACCCACATGAGTATTTTTTTCAAACCTGTCTAAAAATAGACATTGCAAGGTCTGTGCATGCAGTTTACTGCCATTTTAATTCAGCATTTAAAACTAATTGCCAATAATTAAACTCCCTCTTTATTACACATACGTAACCCGTAAGGTAGGCACTAGGTAGCCCTGATGGTGGGTGCTGTGCAAGTAAAAGGTAGTGCACATACTTTTATGTTTTGCATGTGTTGGTACTGACAGGCAGCTACATTTGTTTTTCAATACTGTGAGGCATACTCCTCTAATAGGCCAGCATTGGAAGTTCCTTTATAAACTTTTAAGTTATAATTCCTGCTTAGCTGCATCATGTTGCATATATTTGGAATAGTGATGAGAAATCCTCCTTAGTGGTAAAGATGGATTTAACATTACTACTTCAGAAATGCCACATTTAGAAAGTGAATATGTTTCTGCTCTTAACTTAGCTGTGTGAGCCTGCAGCCTGTGTCCAATACGCATCTGGGGTGGGTGACAATTAAA
Organism: Lissotriton helveticus; assembly: GCF_964261635.1. Classification (NCBI taxonomy): domain Eukaryota; kingdom Metazoa; phylum Chordata; class Amphibia; order Caudata; family Salamandridae; genus Lissotriton; species Lissotriton helveticus. The sequence continues at coordinate 102,279,069 of NC_136060.1, forward strand.
TTGTGCATTCCCTCTAGACCGCCATAAACACAGAAAGAGTCGGTGTGACAAAGAACTCTTCTGCATTCCTCTGCATTCTGATAGGCCTTCCTGAGCAGGAAGAGAAAGGTGGAGCTGACACCCGAATAGGCAGTATCCTGTTGCCTACACAAAGGGCTTATTACCCCCCACAGATAGCTGGCAGCTGGGGCTGGGAGGAAAGGGGATCTGTGCACTTCAAGGGCCTGCTTTGAAGTTACACCCACTTCAAATGCAAATTTGGGTATAAGTACAGGGGCTCTGACCCTACCAAGAGTTCATTACTGGACCTGTGAAGAACTCTGCCAGGAGCCAAAACTTATGTGCTACAAGGATTGCCACTATGCTGACTGCTGCACTGGAAGAACTGCTTTTCTGCTTTGCTGTGCTGCCTTGCTGCCTGTTGGTCTCTGCCTTGCTGAGGAAAGAACTGATGCACCTTGCTTGAACCCTGAGTGCCTCCTAGGGCTTGCTGGTGTGCCCCCTGTTCTTAAGTCCCAGGGCCATTCAATATTTCTTTCAACTCTGCAAGCACTGTGGACTCTACCATCTGTGAGTCCTGTGCTGCCAAGTGGTGTCAATTCAGTCCCGGGCCCTTGAAAGGTGATTTCTGTCCAGAACCATCAAATTTAACAAAATGGTGACTTTCCACCAATCAGAACAGATGCATTGCCCTTCGACTCCAAAGCAGGAGATCAATCAATCAATCAATCAATCAATCATGGTATTTGTAAAGCGTGCTACTCATCCGTGAGGGTCTCAAGGTGCTGAGAGGGGGGGGGTTCGCTACTGTTCGAAGAGCCAGGTCTTGAGGAGTCTTTTGAAGGCGAGTAGGTCTTCGGTCTGCCGTTGGTAGGTAGGTAGGGAGTTCCAGGTCTTGGCGGCAAGGTAGGAGAAGGATCTGCCGCCGGAGGTTGTTCCTTGGATGTGGGGGACGGCGGCGAAGGCGAGGCTGGCGGAGCGGAGCTGGCGGATGGGGGTGTGGAAGCTGAGTCTGCTGTTCAGGTAGGCTGGTCCGGTGTTGTGGAGTGTTTTGTGTGCGTGGGTGAGGAGTTTGAAGGTGATCCTCTTGTCAACGGGGAGCCAGTGTAGGTTTGTCAGGTGGGGGGTGATGTGGCTGCGGCGGGGGACGTTGACGATCAGTCGGGCAGAGGCATTTTGGATGCGCTGTAGTCGTCGTAGGTGTTTAGCTGGGATTCCGGCGTAGAGTGCGTTGCCGTAGTCCAGCCTGCTGCTGGCGAGGGCCTGTGTCACCGTTCTTCTTGTTTCGGTCAGGATCCACTTGTAGATCCTGCGAAGCGTGCGGAGGGTGTGGTAGCAGGAGGAGGAGACGGCGTTGACCTGTTTGGACATGGAGAGGGAGGAGTCGAGGATGAATCCTAGATTGCGCGCGTGGTCGGTGGGTGTCGGTGTTGTCCCGAGAGTGGTCGGCCACCAGGAGTCGTCCCAGGCCGAGGGGTTGGGTCCGAGGATGAGGACCTCCACCTTGTCCAAGTTCAGTTTCAGCCGGCTGCTCCTCATCCAGTCAGCGATGGCCTTAATTCCGTCGTGGATGTTGGTTTTGGCGGTGCGTGGGTCCTTGGTGAGGGAGAGGATGAGCTGAGTGTCGGCGTAGGAGATGATGTTGAGGTTGTGGTGGTGGGCCACTTGTGTGAGGGGGGCCATGTAGATGTTGAACAGTGTTGGGCTGAGGGAGGAGCCCTGGGGGATGCCGCAGATGATGTCTGTAGCCTCGGATCGGAAGGGTGGGAGACGGACGCTCTGTGATCTGCCGGAGAGGAAGGATGTGGTCCAGTCGAGGGCCTTCTCTTGGATACCGGATTCTTGGAGGCGTGTTTTTAGAGTGCGATGGCAGACCGTGTCGAAGGCGGCAAAGAGGTCCAGGAGGATGAGGACTGATGTTTCGCCGTTGTCTAATTGGCGCCTGATGTCGTCTGTGGCGGCGATGAGGGCAGTCTCGTGCTGTGGTTTCATCTGAATCCGGATTGGGATGGGTCCAGGATGTTGTTGGACATTGGCATTGCCTTGCCTTGATGAACTGCGTGGCTCGACAAGGACAAACAGTTCAGCTCGATGACTACGCAGTGCTTGATCTCACTCTCTGGAAGGAATACACAAAGGCCATCACCCAGTCATGTGACCCAGAATACATGCTGCAGGCATTCAATTGTCAAGACAAGAAAATGCAATTTTCCTAAAAGTAGCAGTTTCAGAATTGGGACTTAAAATCTGACCTGGCCATTAAAGATGGTTTTACATCACAATTCATTTTAGTGTAAACATGAAATTCCTACCTGCTCCCAATCAGAACTAATTACTTACTACATGTAATAAGGTAAGTCAATGTTATCTTTTGGGAGAGGTAGAGTAGTAGTGAAAGCGAATGTAGGATCTTTTCACTACTGGGACATGTAAAATTTAAAAACACATCTCCAACTCTTTAAATACAATGCACCCTGCTCTATGGAAGTTTAGGACGCATCCTAGGGGTGACTTATATTAATTAAAATGGAAGGTTTAGGCCTGACAAAAGGTTTATTTTTTAAGGGTGAAATGGCAGTTTAAAAGTGCACACAGGCTACAATGGCAGGCCTGAGGCATGTTTTAAAGGGCTTACTTAAGTGGCTGGCACAGTAAGTGTAACAGGCACAATAGTAGTATTAATATACAGCCCCTGGGTACATATAGTCCCCCTTCACTTGAGGCTTATAAGTACATTAAATGTACCAATTGAGTGTAAGCCAATGTTAATATGTTTAAATGAGAGAGCACACACACTCTAGCATAAGTTAGCAGTGGTAAAATACAAAAAGTTATAATGCCGACAAAAACGAATTCAGAAAACAGGAGAGGTGAAGACAAAACTTTTGGGGATGACCCTTTAGAGAGAGCCATGTCCAACATCTTCTTTCTTTCTTTGTTTCTTTCTTCTTTCATTCCCTATTTCTTTCTTCATTGAATTCTATCTTTCTTTCCTTCTTTCCTTCTGGCCACGTCCTTTCTGTGGTATTAGAGATTCCCTCCCACATTTGCCATTCTGCTGCAGAGCCGAGTGAGAGCGGGAGTCAGAGGCGGTGAGGTGCTGTTATGTCGCAACCGCTGCCGCTCCTGCTGCCGAGAAAAATGCCAAAGAAACGCTGTGTTTTGGCCCTGGCTGAACCAGATAGAACCGCAAACCTTGGTTTCCCGGGCAGCCGGCGGTGGGAAGCGGTGGAGCCAAGTGCGGCTGGGCGGTGCTGAGACCGGGTTCCAGCAGTCTCTCGGATTTCCTGGGCTACAGTGAGGGGGATAGTGAGCGAGTGAGGAAGCCAGGAGGCTTCTTCCAGCTGATTGCAGGCACCCGTTTCACCCATGCATTTTCCCCCATATTGTTTTCCGTGCCTTTCCATCTCACAGCGGGCTGGGGGGGTGGCGAAGCTTGCCATGACCACAGTGAGTAACGCTGAGAGTGCCGTGGCCTCAAACAGCATTAACGTCTCGCAGCAGCATTGTCTTTTGATCCACCGTGAGGTGGCAAAGCATGACGACGGCAACGAGGTAACACGGGCGAGGTAACGAGGGTGACCACAATTAATGTTAATGTTAATGTTAATGTTAATGGAGTTTGTATAGCGCTCGGCTACTCCGAAGAGTGTCCCGGCGCTTTATGGCCTATAACAGAAACAAAGGGGCAGACGAGAAAGAGGTATGGCCTACTGAACAAATAGCCAAGATTTCAGGTCCTTTCTAAAGGCCAGCAAATTGGCATTCCTGCGAAGAGCAATTGGCATAGTATTCCAGAGCTGAGACGCCAAGTACTTAAAGGACCGGCCCCCAATCCGAGCCCTTCTTATGACTGGGACCGCTGCCAGAGCCTGCGACTCAGACCTCAGAGATCTGGCAGGATGATAGAACGCCAGCCGTATTTGAATGTATTTGGCCCCGGAAGCATGCAAGGCTTTGTGAGCCAGAGTAAGAGCTTTAAAAACTATCCGTTTCCGGATAGGCAGCCAATGAAGAGACTGCAAGAGGTCCGATGTTCTAGCTCGACCATGTAGGCCAAAAATGGCCCGTGCGGCCGAATTCTGAACCACCTGCAGACGTTGGAGAAGATACTCCGGCAGGCCCAGATACAGGACATTGGCGCAATCAAGCCGCGACCCAATAAGGGCCTGCACCGTAATCTTTCTATGCACCAACGGAAGCAGAGGAAGAAACTTACGGAGCATCTTGAGGAGGCCAAAACATGTTCCCGTGATGCCAAGAATCTGGGACTTCAGCGCTAAGCCGTTATCGATTTTAACACCAAGGTTCTTGGCTATCAAAGATGCCGCTAAAGGGGGAAACATGGTTACAGGCCACCAGTCCTGCCAGCTTGGATCAGATTGACAACCGAAAAAGAGCACCTCAGATTTATCCGAGTTGCACTTGAGGCCGTTTAGCTGGAACCATTTAAAAACCGCCCCACGGCACTCTTGGATGCTCTCTCCGTAAAACTCAGACTGTACCTGCCTGTTCCCCCCTGCTGGCCCCGCCTGGCCCTAATTGGCCCCTATTTGCTCACAGTGTGGCACTCCAAGGCATCTATAAGTGTGCATCAACAGTCCTTCAACAGTCCCTCAAACTCTGCCTGCGCTCCCTCCTCAAGCCTTGGGGTCAGGCGTGCAGAACAGAGCGGAGCCGGAGTGGAGTCTCTTGGTTGCTCCCGGTTTCCCCTGATCCCGGTCTCGGCTCTCTGTGGTGGGATACAACTTGTATTACAATTTTGACGTTCATGTGGCCCTTGTGATATTTACAGAGTAATTCACAGTGAACACATACATCTACAACTATACATGTATAACTGCATACTGCAACTGCGAGAGGTGAAGTCTTTGAGAAGCGTGTGATCTTGCAAGATGTTGTTGCAAGCTGTTGCTGCTCTGCTTTGCCCTGCTTACACAAAGCAGTTTTTATATCTGTACAACTAAGTAGGAGGTATGAGGTCAGGCAAGGAGTGACCACCATTCCCCCCATTAGAAGTAAAAAAAACTACAATCAACAGCAATTTTAAGCAAATTAAAACAAACAGCTATGGTACATATATTTAGGAAAACAACAAAGCTCCCGACAAAGTTTGATTTTATGAAGGACCCAACGGGAGCAATGCTAACTTTACAAACTGACTTAAGAGGACTACAAACACCAATCAAACCGCTGAATGAATCAACAGCAATATCCCAGAAACAAGATATTTTGGAGATTGATCAGTTGAGAAAGGAACAAACTATAAAAATAAATGAGGAATCTGAAAATCAATGGGGTCAAAAAACCGATCTAGAGATGTAAACAATACCTCTAACAGGTCACTTGCAACAAGAAGAACCAATCGATACGAGAACAGCACGGAGATTCCGAACACCTCTTGGTAACAAGGGCACCATTCCCAATTGAAGTGCAGGTAAATATAAAAAAATACTATAACAGGTGACCCAACAAATCAGTTGCAGCCAAGCCAATGTCAACAAGACAATTTAAAAAAAGGGAATGAAAGCCGAAAAGTAATAACAAAGCCAATTTGAATTTATCAAATCCACTTCAAACCGACACTTTGTCAACGTCAAAGGATGTGGAGCAAAATGCGGGTCAGGAGAATATCGAGCAGACTAATATATTTCAAAATAATATGGATGATTACATTACAAAGTCGGATAATCTGCAGCAATGGAGCACACCTTATCAAAAGGATGAACGTAATAAAAAGCTAGAATTTATCGAATTAGGAAATAAAGAAGAGGAATCGAATAAACAACACTCTTCTGTAAACAGTCAAATTCAGGATGCACATTGTCTGGTCAGCTGAGACTCAGGATCAATATGGGATCTGTTTTTTAGAACCTCACAATTAATACTAGAAGCCCTGACTTATCAGTGAAATAAAATGGAGGTGCAGGTAGACCTGCTTAGCACCATGGCGACCTCAGTAGCGGGAATTGATCACAAGATAGACACGCTAAATAAGCTGGTAATAGGAGCTCAGTCACGACCAATACCCTCATACACAGAATGTAGCTGTGCTTCACTGATTAACAAACCGGACACAATTCCGGAAGTATTAAATACAATAATTGAAGACCTAAAAGGAAACTTATTTAACCCCGGATACAAAAATGGTAGAGCAACTGAAAAAATTGTGATTAACAAAACGGTAAAAGATTAAAGTAGTAAGGATTTGATTGATGAAAAAAATTAAACTCAAGCTGGAAGAATTTCATTTGCCTCCCAAATAATACAATCGGAAACACCACAGAAAAAACAATGATCAAATAGACAGAGAAAAAAGCTACGGAAAGCAAGGAACAAAGTTACAAAAACTTCAAAAATTATCTCTTCCCCTGAGATTGAGTTAATAAATGAAGGGAACAACCTATTGAACTCAAATGGACCAACAAACGTAACTTTGAAACAAGTAGACAAAGTTATAGAAGCAACATAACCCCTCTATCCTTTGTTTATTAAAAAAATGGCAGACTTAATGAATAAAACCATCAAAAACCCGGTGGATTAAAAAAAACTGGATGACTTGGAAAGTAAGCAACATCATACGGACAGCACAAAAGATAAGGACATTGATACAAAAGCGAGAAGTGAATGATCTCACAATGAAAAGACAAAAATAAAATCTGACCAACCCACAGTAACTTGAGACATAACAGGTAAGATAAAAAATCACAAATAAAGTAAGCCATCACGTCACAAGAGTGTGATACAGAGGGAATAAAACTTCTTAATATGTCAAATGCAACATCCCAGGTTAATCAATCAGTAAAACAACCTTTATGGACCTAGGAGCCACCAAAACATACAGGTGAGCCAAAAGAGCAAGAGCTAAAAAATTATTGTAATCCATTGCAAAAAGCCAAAATAAAAAAACAAGTTCATAAAGAGGGAGGTGTCGAACTGATTTGTAAACCGGAATATAAACCCAGGGGAAATAACGACATCCTGAATCATGGTAACATCTTGAAATTGTGTAAAGCAAACCCGGCTTTAGAAAGAATTAGAAGTGCTGATAATGTATCAATTGAATTTTTAGCAAAGGAAAGCAGCAATCATGAACCAACCCTGGTAACTTGGGCCTCATCCACCTCTGTAGACCTTATCATACAAGAATATGACCTTCTTCTGGCTTGAGGAATAAAAGTTACGAGACCTCCCCAACCTTCCTACCCAAGCCCGTTTATTACACCAAGAAAAACAACTAAATATCGGACAGGGTCGGAGAACAACCAGGCATACTCAATATTAAAAAATCCAATAGGACAAAACATGGGGCAAACATCAAAATTCTTTACTGCGATCAAAGGAGAACCAATGGAGGAGTTGCAACTAGGTTAGTTAACGACAGCACTCCATGAAACAAGGGAGGATTGACGACTTACAAATGATGTCCCCAAGAAGGAAGTAACAAATGTAAGTGACACAATATGACTATGCTCCTGGAACATAAAAGGAATTCAATCTAAATTACAAAATGAACAACTGACCCAAAGGTCAGAGGTTTTTCAAATGATCTGCCTACAAGAGACCTGGGCAAATGATCCTTTTGTATTAGAAGGCTTTAAGGGATACTATACGTCCGCCACTAAAACAAGCATATTCGGCAGATCTTGTGGGGGCCTGGCAACTTTTATTTCAACAGAAATAAAAATGGAAAGTGAAGAGGAAATTCAAAATATCTCTGACTGTTTGATTGTAAATCTACGATATAAAGATAAACTGGAAAATAAATCACTCCTACTAATAAATGCTTATATACATCCTGATGGCAGTTCAAGAAAAGCAATGGTTAGCAGTTTGTCAACTATAATACTTCAGCAACTAGAAAAGGACAGGCAAACTGAGGTCATCATCACAGGTGACTTTAATATGAACATGTAATGGTCTTACGTGAGAGATGAAGAAATACAAGAACAGAAGTATTTATGGTTAATTACAAGTCCCTGCCTTACATCGGATACTAGGAAGAGAGGAAAGGGAACATTGGGAAGAATTTTCTAAAAGATCTAGAATCCTTTGGTTCAAAGGTGTTATACGGACGTTTTTCGCAAGATATTCCAACCACCTGGACTGATCAAGCCATGGGTAACAAATCGCGAATAGATTACACAATGGGTGAAATTAAACTTATTTAAAAAGATTTCAACCTACCAAATCGGTGAAGCGATTGAAAGTGACCATAATCAACAGATTATAGAGTTACAATTAAACTGTGTAAGGCACAGGGAATATGTGATGCTTCTGGGAGATATAAACACGGTAAATTATAAGAAACTTTATTGGACTGAAAGCACCAAAGAATCGATCACAGCAACATCAAAAGTAATGGTTGAAACATGTTTTGATGATGAAGGTCTGAACGCTATTGAAAAATGGTCCCTCTTCACAAATAAATTAGTCTTAAGTCAGAAACGAAAAGTTAATAAAAAAGATCAGAAGGGCATAAAATCAATGGCGCTGGTCAAATTGTCTTCGGAAAGTCACCTATTGAAAATAGAGCGTAATAAAATTTTGAAACTGGTTAAGAAACACCCAGGGAAACAAATCTATGGAGATAAATTAAAGAAAATAAATGCAGAAGAAAGAAAGCAAATCGGACTGAGAAAATGCAAAGAAAACAAGAGCTTTGGGCTAAGGCATTATATACCTGAAAAAAAGAAAATGCACTGGAGTTTTGGCCTTTTACAAAGAGAATGCTTTACTGTGGACCAAATACTGGACATTAGTATTTAGTCAAGCGGTGCAAACATCAACTATCCCTTTCTCTTGGAGGGGTTCCATATTCTCTCCTATTTATAAGAGCGGTGAGTGGTCGAATCCTGCCAATTATAAATTAATGACACTGCAAGATATCGAAGGTAAGATCTTTGCTTCTATTCTTCTAAAAGAACTAACATAATGAGCAGTGGAAAAGCATTTAATTCCTCTGAACCAATCAAGTGTTATACAAGGACAAGGCACAACAACGAATATATTAACACTTGGAATGTTAACAGAATAATACAGAATGAAAAAAACAGCCTTTATATCTATGTTTCATTGATTTTAAATCAGCTTTTGACTGTGTAGATAGACAAATTTTATGGAGGAAGTTGGAAAATTACGGTATTAACGCTGGCCTTTTAAAAGCAATTCAATTGTTATATACTGAGACTTGGACAAAGGTTCGATTAGGTGATGGCTCACGGTTGTCAAGAAGAATAGATACAAATCAAGGTCTAAAGCAAGGATGCGTATTAGCGCCGTACTTATTCAATCTATTTTTAGCAGACCTTACGGAAGAACTGAACAACGAGTTGCCTCACTCACCAAAATTGCCTAATAAACAAATTTCAAATTTATTGTATGTGGACGATGTCATTTTACTCAGCAAAACAAAGATAGGGCTACAGCGACTTATAAATAAAAAATCAATGTACTCTACTAAGAATAAGATAGTACTAAATGAAACGAAAACAAAAATAATGGTAGTCTGCAATAGGGCATAGAGCCACAGCAAACAAAAACGGTATTTACAAAGTCGGCACCTTTAACAAGTAAAATACTACAAATATTTGGGTTTATGGTTTGATGAGAAGGGTTCCTTTTCTCAACACAAAGCACAACTGAAAAAAAGAAGTAAGTGCTTGATTATGGCCTTTCGCTCACTACATAGCTCTTTGGGCGGTCCAACTTATCTGCCACTATTAAAGGTTATAAAAGCAAAATTAATGCCCAGTCTCACTTATGGAAGTGAAGTTCTTTGTGGTATGGATTCTCTACCTTTGAATAATGCTATAACAAAAACATTTAAAATGCTGTTTCGACTGCAGGTTAATGCATCAGCGGCCCAGATCCAACTAGAATTTGTCTTTTGCAATCAGCAAGTTGCGAGGATGGGCCAGTATGTAAAGGTATGGTAACAAATCAAAACTAATATTCTTAATCCAATGAGCTGTCTACTCTGGCAAGAAATGCAACAGAACAAAACTTCTCTTTTTTTTCATACCTTCAAACAGCACTAAAAGAACTGAGATTTGGGAGATGTCAATAACCCCGTTATCTTTTAAAAAACGAATTAATAGATTAACAAAACATCTATCACTTTTAAAGGATAAAGAGTTATTTATTAACCAACCAAGCCAACCCCCTGTAGACTATATAACCGGTGGGAAGAAAATATTATACATTTAGTTTGCATTTGTACATCATTGAAGGTTGAAAGAAAGAGGTATTTCAAAACCTGTTTTAATGAAAGAGGGAAACGATCATGTAGACAAGCTCTGTTAGCTTGTTTTAACCCAATGGATATACTAATGATTGCAAACTGTACTAAATGTATGACCCTTGTAAGAAAGAAATTGGAAGTTACTGATTCAAGCAAATTAGGATTGGAAGTTGCTGACAGTTAGAGCAACATTTGCATATGAGATATTGCACAAAAGTAAAGAACGTATAACTGTAAATAATTGTTATTTTATTATTAGTAATAATGAATCGTAATAATGATGAATTGAATTTGCACATTTAATGTATTTTATGAACTCTCTTGTGTAGCTATGTTTTAGTGATTGAGTATTTGGGATTCTTGAATTGTAAGATTTTAATTAATCATGCAATAAAATTATTATTTGATTTGCTTTGTTTGTTTCTCTTTTCCCTTCTTTCTTTTCACTTTCGTTTTTTTCTTTCGGCAGTTCTTTGTTATGCCTTTTTTCCTTTTATGCTTTCTTTCTTTCTAGCAGCCAATGCCAGACCAAATGGTGTTTGAGGTCTGTGTTGGCCTAGACCTTTTGTTTTTACTAAAATCATGTATATATTAAAGTAACTTATAGGTGTTTACACTGAGACTTCATCCAATGATCTGTGGTTGTGTCATTCATATTTGTCAAGGGGGAATGCATCAACCCACTTCAGCGATCGGCTGACTTCACTATCAGTTACAGCTTATTGTTCTTTCACAAGGAGCACATCAACACACAAAATAGTTCCATGGCACTGTCTGCTTTCTTAAAATCCCAAAACATTTTAGCCTTCAGTCACTGTTTTATTTTACATTCATGATGGCCGGCACCTTCATGAATGTGAGAAATTGAGTTGTTGGTCAACTGTGATGTGAGCCCTGGTCAAGCAGCATCCACAATCCTTGTCAAGATGAGGTACAAGCACACTCCAAATTAACCATGCACAACCCCCTGGTAGCATGGCACAGAGCAGTCAGGCTTAACTTATTAAAGTATTTGTGCAACACTTCAAGCAGTATTACAATCAAAACAACACACAAAAAGACCCCACACTAGGTTAGAAAAATATAGCTGAATCAAATAAATAAAACTAAAACAAAACAACAAAACTCCAATCAGTAGACCAAGAGTTCTGAATTTTTTAAAGAATAAAGTGTGAAATAATGCCTAAAAGCATAAGGACCAACTGCGCCTAGACCAGATCAAAGTCCAAAGTTCTGGCTGATCACGATGGGGTACAGGTCGAATATTAGTCAAATTAGTCCAGCTGAAATGTTATCTTCTTAAGATTTGTGCAAAGAGTCCTGTTCGCATTGGAGAGGGCAGCGAGGAGCAAGAGCATCGCAAGAGGTTGTTGGCGTGGCATAAAGAGAAGGCCTGGCAATGCAGTCCTTCTTTCTGGCAGAGTATCCACAGGTCCAGAAGTGTACTAAAGAGTTGGTGTCTGAGGTCCACTATTTATACACAGTTGTTCCAGTGGGACGAAGCTCTACAATACCTACAGCTGGGATGCAGCCCTTTATGTGGAGACAGGATACAGCCTATTCAAGTGTAAGTGGGGCTGGGCCCAGCTTCTCTTATCCATCCTTCCAGTGATGGCCCATCCAGTCACATCTTAGCTCCCCATTGTGCCTGACTCTATAGGAGGAATACACAAAGCACCAGCTGTCAGCTACAACCAGCCATATGACCCAGAGACAGGCTGCATGCACCAAATAGATTAGGAAAGAAAATGCCAACTTTCTAAAAGTGGCCTTTTCAAAGTTTAATTTAAAATCTGACTTCACCATAAGTTAGGATTTTAAATTCCAATTGCAGAGATACCAAACATGAACTGATTATCTATTACCATTTGGAAATTACATTTATAAAATGTAATAAGGCAAATCCAATACGATCGCATGGGAGTGATAGGTCTTGCGCTGCTCTTTCTTGTGGGACACTCAGATTACCCCCTGGTACCTGCTTGGTTGTTGGCACTGGACGCTCTCCCCTGCCCTGTGAGTCCCCCCGCTGCGGCTCTTCCTACACCTGCGGCTGCCGAGTGGGGGACTCAACTACCTAGGATCCTTTGTGGCGCTGTTTGACGCCGTCAAACCTGCGCCCGGAGGCGATTAAAACTTCGTGCAGCCCCGGTGGAGAGGGCGCTGCTCTTTCTTATGGGACACTCAGATTAGCCCTCGTACCTGCTTGGTTGTTGGCGCTGGACGCTCTCCCCTGCCCTGTGAGTCCCCCCGCTGCTGCTCTTCCTACACCTGCGGCCACCGAGTGGGGGACTCAACTACCCAGGATCCTCTGCGGCGCTGTTTGACGCCGTCATACCTGCGCCCAGAGGCGATTAAATCTTCGTGCAGCCCCGGTGGAGAGGGCGCTGCTCTTTCTTGTGGGACACTCAGATTAGCCCTCGTACCTGCTTGGTTGTTGGCGCTGGACGCTCTCCCCTGCCCTGTGAGTCCCCCCGCTTCTGCTCTTCCTACACCTGCGGCCGCCGAGTGGGGGACTCAACTACCCAGGATCCTCTGCGGCGCTGTTCGACGCCGTCATACCTGCGCCCGGAGGCGATTAAAACTTCGTACAGCCCCCGCGTCGCGGGATCGCACGCAGGTCTCGCCGGGTGAAGCCCGGGCAAAGGGCGGGCCGTCTGTGGCCATCTGTGGCTGGACAGGGCTGTGCTGGGCAACATCCCTTGGCTCCAGTATATGGACTTTATCGGATTTGCACTTTGAACTCAAGGTACATCTATTTACTATACACGATACCGTGAACTATGGGTAATAACACTCCTATGACTACGCGATCCAGCTCCAGGCAGACAAAATGTACTACCACCCCTTTGCCTACCCTGACTGCAATAGACAGGATGTTACAAAAGACTATAGGGGTGGTTGTAACTGCTATCGAGAATACTGAGAGACGGCTCTCGTTGCCCCCTAATATGTGTTTACCTTCACTAGCTACTAATATTTCTGTACCACTGGCAAACACCTCAGACTCTATGCTTATGTATTGCTTTGCAGAGTTTCCTAGGCCTGCAGATAATCTCTGTACCCCACTATTATTAAGTATACCTCCTGTATCCTCTCCCTTGCCTACCAGTTTGTCATTAACACCTACATTACAACCGCCCCACTTAATGGAGGAGTCCTCTACTTTAAATTGCGATGTTATTAATTTAGAGGGCTCGGGCGCTTCTTCATTGATGAACTCCAATATATCTATTAGATTACATAATGAGAGCCCCCCCAAAGTACAAGAAGTCAGAAAACCAAACAGAAAGAAATTAACAATACTAAAAAAAACACATAGGGGGAAGGGCAATGGCAGCCGTAAACAGCAAAAAACAGTTTCCACTGTCCAAGGGAAACATAGGGAAGTATGTGAGGGTCATTCAGCTATTTCTGAGACCGATAATAGCGCAAAGAGCGCGACGGTTGATTTGGAAACATTACCGCCAAACCCCGTAGGCTTCATGATTCATCTAGAGCAGATGCCGAGATCCCTAATCTTACCTTGCTGGAAAGAACAAAAGTTCTGACCAACAAAATAGGGAATTTAGAAAAATTGGTACTGGGCAATTCGGACATACTAAAACAGCTCAACATGAGGGGTTTACATCGGGATGCAAGAGGCCCTGTTGAAACTCTTACTACAGCTAGTAGCGTCTCTAACCCCCCTCAAAAAATACCTACTTTAGTGATAGAGGGTGGAAATCGACCAAGACAGCAACCTTTAGTCCCAGAGAACAGAGTCCAGGCATCTAATAATAGCGTTAATAAAACGGTGAGAAGAGAGGTTTTAATGGATAAAACAGGGGTAAAACCTGACAGAGACACAGTAAAAAAGAACATTGATATCCAGAAGGTCAGACATCCACGCAGAGACGTACCACCTGAGTCAATGCCTTATACTGTGGTACTGAAGGGTGTCCCGGAGCTACAGAATGAAAGAGAGGAATCCCATGCAAATTTAAAAAATAAGGTGGTACATTGGTTGAACACACATAGACCCCTCCCAGGATGTACAAGCAGAAATTATAAATGTCCGCAGAGTGGGCTGGGTTGGACATACACATAAAGATTCACCGGGGGATTGCATAATTGTACATTTTAGAGACAGACGTGCTGTTAGACATATCTGTGGGTGGAACCCATTCGGAGGGATTGTTGGGATACAAACCCGGGATCTGTCCAACTTTTACCCACTGATGAGCTCCAGGGTATCTAGCTCAAATCCCTATCGGCAAGGAGAGGACTGGGATAGACAGGGGGTCAGGTTTAACGTCCCAACATTCAATCATTTCGCTGCTTTGCAGGGGATGGAGGACATTGACTGACTCCCTGAAGTTGCATCCACCCTAAACTCTGGAGCGCCTATGACCCCAATCAGCTTAAGTCCTGTCTCTGATATGATAGATTCAAATGTGATAAAGGAAAATGACATAGAAGGATCTACAGACTCCACGATAAAGGAGCAGCCCCCAACGAAGTTTAGTATGCTTAGTATTCCAGGCGAAGATCTACCTCGAGAGATTATTCTGGATTCTGAGGGTACCTAACAGAGATGAGTGCCACTTAAAGAGTACTCTGGCATACGAGTTTTCTGCAGAAGAAGTTAGTGCTAGTATTAAGGCAAGTTTGGGGGGCAAAGCACCAGTCACTGATGGGGTTCCGGTGGATGTATATAAAAATGACATCGACTTATGGGCCCCGATTCTGGCTAGATTTCTTAATTTTACTTTTCAGAATGATCCTCTTCCATCATGGCGCGAATCACTGATCGTTCCTATATTTAAAAAAGGGTACAGACTCAGCTGTCACTGCTATCGACCGATCTCACTTCTGGATAGCACTATTAAAGTTTTCGGAAGGGTCATCTTAAATAGGCTCCAAAAATGGGCGGATGAAAACAAGATAATCAGCGATTTACAATACGGGTTTCGGAAAGGGCTTAGTACAATTGACCAGTGTTTGAACCTATATATTTTAATAGGGAAGTATACAAAGGCCAAAGAGGGTCGTCTACTTTTAACTTTTATAGATTTAACCTATGCATTTGATTGCGTGTCATACAGCAAACTTTGGTCGGTTTTGAACAAAATAGGGGTAGACACGTCATTATAAATTTTTTAAGGGAATTGTATCAGGGCGCATCTGCAAGAATCAGATTTGGAAAGAATGGTGAATGCACCGAATCTTTTGGTATAGCCAGGGGCGTACGACAAGGCTGCGTGCTGGCCCCACTCCTCTTCACACTTTGCATTAACGATGTGGAGAAAACTCTTTTGAAGGAATGCAGGGATTTGCCTATGGCAGGAGAAAGATCAGTGCCCGCATTGTTGTACGCCGATGATGCTGTCCTGATGGCCCGAACCCCACTGGCCATGCAAGCCCTAGTTACCTCCTTTGCAAATTTTATGAACGGTCTAAATTTAAAAATAAATTGTTCAAAAACGTTTACCATGACCTGCGGTGGCGGCTCAAACAAAAAGAGGAAAGCAGTTTTTCTTGGCACGACCCCAGTTGATTTTACCCCAACTTTTTCTTTTTTAGGAGTTTTGTTCGATTACACTGGTAACTGGATTATTACAATCAAGACAAGAAAGTTGTTGTACTGTAAAGCCATAATGGCCTTAAACAATGTTAGCTATAAAATGGGCAGGGAGCCCATAGGGGAAATGCTAACAGTGTATAAGGCCACCTGCCTAGCAATAGTGACTTATGGAGCGGGCCTGTGGGGGTATGCCAATGTGACATGTCTACAGGTGGTAGAAAATCTTTTAATGAAATACGTCCTGTCTGTTCCGAGAAGTGCTTCCACGTACGCTTGCCACACAGAACTTGGGGAAACATATCCAGTAGATATTATAAGAACTGCCCCGATACTGTTATGGCACAGAGCCTGGACAACTGACGAATGTGGTCTAAATCAACTGATTTTGAATAACGTTTTAGGCTTAGAAAAGATGGGCAAAATTTGTTGGTTGTCGTATGTGAAGAATTTTTTTGAGGACCTGGGAACTGCATATCATTTTAATGACCCAACCTCTTTATGTAACATCTCTAGGAAAGCTCTGAAAGAAAAGTATATGGCATTCCTACACGAACGCAGAGCACTAATAGAAATGAAAAAGATAACGGTAGTTGCACATGCACAAACTGTAATTTCAAACAAAATGCAGCCATATCTCAAACTCCAAATGAGTGATTACGAGAGGTTTTTATTAACTCGTTTTAGGTTTAATTTATTGTTTCGGTTATTTGGTTTCCCGGATATGAGGGACTGGTCAAAACATCTGAGCAAATGTCCCCGCGATGAGTTGGCAGAACAATCAGACATGCACATTCTTTTCTTTTGTAAATTCTACATTAAGCCCAGACGAAGATTGGTTATTCCCCTATTGAAGATTATGGATGTAAACCGCTGTCACCCTGCCTTTTTAGCTGAACAGAAATTGGATAATATTTTAACTGTCGTATTTATTTCCTCGTTTTTAAAAAATGTTTTTAAATTACGAAAAACTATGATACCCTGAACTGTAATGTACTGTTTATGAAATTATGCTGAACTGTCTCTGGAATTACGTAGAAATTTCTATGGTATTATGATGAAATGTTTACGTATTTATGATGATGTGACATTGGTGCTTACGATGTATTTATTAATTGGTTGTGATTTTATTTGAACGTTTATGGTTATTGAGTTTTAATAACCGAATAAAGAATTTTTGATTGATTGATAGGTCTTGCAGTGGTGAAAAACTAATTTAAGAGTTTTTCATTACTAGGACATGTTAAACATAAAAGTACATGACAAAGTTCTTAAATACATTGCACCCTGCCCTCTGGGCTGTCATAGGCCTGCCCAAGTGTTAGCTTACATGTGTTAAAAAGGAACGTTTGGACCTGGCAAAGGGTATAGTTTGCCAGATCAAAAATTCAGTTTAAACTGCACACACAGGCTCTACAATGGCAGGCCTGAATCATGTTTAAAGTGCTACTTAACCGGTAGCACAACCAGTGCTGCAGGCCCACCAGTATCATTCACTTTACAGGCCCGGGGCACATGTAGTGCCACTTTACTAGGGACATACAAGTAAATTAAATATGGCAA
This sequence comes from Lissotriton helveticus, assembly GCF_964261635.1. Classification (NCBI taxonomy): domain Eukaryota; kingdom Metazoa; phylum Chordata; class Amphibia; order Caudata; family Salamandridae; genus Lissotriton; species Lissotriton helveticus. The sequence goes on from NC_136060.1 coordinate 102,296,438, forward strand.
TTGGGTATAAGGCAATATTACCACATTTTAGTGAAAGAGCACAAGCACTTTAGCACTGGTTAGCAGTGGGAAAGTGTGCAGAAATAGAAGGTCTGAAGGCAAAGCGTTATGGGGAAATAACGCCAAGGATGTCTAACAATGAACAATAACGTTTTTCAAAATGACAAAACAAAACACAAATTGCCAAAAGGCTTGAAGACAGCCCCAGACCTATTGGCATTGCCAATGTGTGTTCTGAATTTGCTTGCCAACATCGAATTGTTGCCACAGCTGACATAAAAGCCAGGACTGATTGCCAGACTTCAAGCCATGTATTTGTGATTCTTTCTTACATTTCACAACAGTGATATCATGGGAATAGTCATTATTGTTTTGAATGTGTTCCAACTTGTTCGGGAAGTTACTTTGTGCTTCGATTAGGTAATCTGGCGATGAATGTTAACCCTCCTATACAGTGGTATGTTTGGCATTTATCCCAGTGATAGTAAGAAACATGGATATTGCTACAAAGTTCATCTTCTGTTAAAAAAAAACGTTCCTCTTGCAAGATGGTTTATCAGGCAACTAACTATATGCAGCATATTTGCGAGCAAAACTAGACATTAAAAATGAAAAGAATTATGAGAAATTGAATGGGAACTCCAGTAGAAGTTCACTAGGTTGGTACACATACATTTTTTCTGCGGGGTTAAGGGAAAGAGTGTTCTCCATAGGAAAAATGTTTTCCCTGTAGAGGAAAGAGCTACAAAAATGTTTATTTGTATACAGGGATTCATGTGACCAGTGCGACGTTCTCTGCACAGTGGGAATGGATTCCAAACTTGAAATAGACATGTTTTTTCAGGGCACCTACATGGAAACTTGCACCCGTTACAACTTTCCATGGGATTTCCTACCAGAAGTTTTTGAATTCCAAAAACTACAATTGGATATATTTAAAAATCATAGGATAGTTATGAATCATAATCCATACTTTGAATATGAATTAAGCTATTGATTTAAATTATTTGTTACTGTGAATATATTTTGGTTTATGATTACTTATAATGCACGATCATTGTTGAGATGTACAGAAGTGAAAAATGTGTACAAAGATGTCATTTGTTCTATTATTCAAGACACAAACATGGACACAAGATGGTTAAAGTATATTGTCCATTTACTTCTTTCATATTTTTGTTTATCCATGATAGTGAGCATTGCACTACTCAATGCATGTATTTTATCAAAAAGAAAGGGGAATGCTTCGGCCTCTAGCAGACTCTGCAAAAAATAATCGGTCATACTAGGATACAGTCTTTTCTTATCATTTATTTTGCCACCTCTGAGGCCAGCGGTCACAGTGCACAAGCCAGGGGTTGCAGCAGCAACCCGCTCGCAACCCCTAAATGAAATCCATGATGCTCCTGCCTTGGATAAGCGATAAAGTACAGGACTTTAGTGTGGTAAACCACCCCCAAGAAGTGTGTTAATATCCGTCCTCAACTGCTTTCATAGACTGATCACACAGGAGTGCCTAGAAATCTAACTCAAATATGAACTCACAATTGAAGATATTCCTCCCTAGATTGCGAGGGTGAAAATGTGTTAGTCGTGATTCTGCGAATCAAGGTTCGGAATAGATCTTTATAGATTTCATTTTGTGAGGTGTTTCAAGATGTGTAGTCTGTGTGCTTGCAACTTGCGCATTCTTTTAAAGCCTTGTCATCTGAAAACACATGCAGTGACAGTTCTACCTGTTCTTTGCAGCAGTAAAAAAACTATTCCAGTTGCTGCAAATGTAGCACAAGTACCACAAGGACTGCCACCTGCAAGCAGTATTCATACTCCCCTTGTTCTAGGGTCCCCAGCTGTTCCTTGCCCTGACTCGAGCAGCTCTTGCTGCTCTCCCACTCAGACCAGGAGACCCCGCTCAGCAACTTGTAGCCCCCGAGTAACTGAACTCCTGCAGTAGAAAACACAGGGTACATAAGATTGGTATACCCAAATAAGAGTCTGGGATATGTACAGTAATCAAAACAATTGCTCCCTAGGTATCATTCATGGATACAGATGATGCGAATGATTCTGCGCAGCCCCTGTCTTACTAAGTTCATGCCATGGTTTGAGCGAAGTGGATGCATTGACTTGCTCACACTCCTTTTCTACCCTATTCTGATTCTTGGGGTTGTTTTCTGAATCTATTTAAACCCTGTTTTTTACTTCAGAGACAACCTCTGTTGTTTCTCATATTGGACATTCACCACTGGATTACATACCAGCTCACACTGAGACCCTCTGGAGACTATTATGCTTCAGATAACTTGTGTCCTGAAGAGAACCTGTAGAGTCCTCCAATTTAGGGTTAAAACATCAACTATCTTCCCCAACGAACACCAGATTTAACTACATGTTGTACTTTCTACTTGGCGGTTACATTATTTTTGCACTTTCACCTTGTATTTTACTCATGTTTCACTGTACCATCTGCCTTCTCTTCCTCAATGTATTTAATATAATATTTTGAGATGTGATGATCCTGTATATTGAACTCACATCGAATACTTTAGTGGATCCACAACTGGGTGCCCACATTTTGAAACAAGCAGTCCTGCAGCAGTCCCTGCTCCCCCAAACACACTCAAAGAGGGTGCCCCATGAACCCACACATCATGCTGTAGTTATTGTCTTCTTCTCCCGCTGCCATCACAAGGCTTGCATGGACTCTTTGGGGATCCTGTTTAAGATTTCCAATTTCAAAATGAACTATATTTCTCCTCCATCATCAGTTTAGTAAGGCTCACATTCATAAAAATGTACTCCCAATTCTACAGAATAGTAGAAATAGTAATACCTCTGCTCAGCTCTAAGAATTGAAATGGGACTGAACTTCTGGGATTTGATAGCACACTCATGAGCCTATTCTCTCTTAGAAAGACTGTTTGTAATGGCAAACATTTTAACAAATTATTACAGGAAAGTGCTGGTCTGACTCTTTTTCAATCTACATCCATAGCTTTATGTTGTACTCCACTCTCAAGTTTGATGTAAATACACTGAACAGTGAGGCCTCTGTGAGCAGCTTGAAAGGGGATATTTAACTAATGGTTTTGATCCCCAAGTCTGGACAGAGTAAGGATCTATCTATACTCGGAAGAATCTGTGATGCTTTCCCGTGAATATCTGGGTAATGAAAGGATATTTCCCTATCTGCTAAAAATTCCTGTCAAGTGGATGTGAGAAATAAATGTAGACATCTGGATAGGGATTGACCCAGTATGGAGGACACCTGGTTTAAAAGCAAGAGTCCTTGAAAACAATGATTGCTGCATTTGTGACCTAGGGGTTAATTAGAGCATAACCCATATTCTCCTAGATGGATTATTATTTCTTTAGAGATAAGGTATTACCAACCGTGGTAAACCCCTAGCAGTTTTATTTTCAATCGAATCTTTTGACATTGCATTGGTGATTTCCAGCTTTATTGGGCTACTATAGTATAGGAAATCTTTACTGTGTAACTGTTACATTTACAGTGTTACTATAATTGTCTTTTACAATGTATTTAAGGATATGCATTTACTCTTACTTTAAGATTATGATATTGCTGTGACTATTGCCAGAGTTATTGGGCTAATACAGAGGAAGTCTTTTCTATTCATGATATTGTTAGAGGAATTATATATCGCAGGTGTATGCTATGAAATGTTTTAAGAATGTATATATGAAACGAATTTTTTTGCATTTCTACAAGAAATTCCTTATCAATAAATAATTATTCCCAATACATCTGCATTAAAAAATCATGATGGGGTAAACGAACATACTGTATAGCTGACAGAGTAACTAATTATTATGTTTACCATTCCTCTATATAGAGGTAATCACATGTCCCAAATAACTTCGTTGTTAGTTTAATCCATTACAGCCTGAGAAAAGTATACCTAAATATCTAAATTATAGTCATTTTCCAAACAATTTGTATCTATATACAATGAAGAGTTCCTCTTGATTGTCCTATATGCTGCAATGTTTTTTAATCTATATTGTTAATCCATTGGTTTCTGATTAATATGCATCTACCTTAATTAACTTCTAGACACTTACAGAAATGTTCGGCAATAGAGCCAGATCATTCATGTAGACTTTTACAAATCTAGAATTTGTCATGACATTTCAAGAATTATTGAAAAGTTGTCAGATGCAACCGGGAAAGCCAGGGCCCTAAAACTCACAACTTCTATTAAGCCATTGTAAATTATCATGCATTTAGTACCTGGCAATCTCATGTTTTTTGTCTCTAGGACTTGGAATGGAAAGCTACCAATGATGACAAAAGACATTTTAGCAATGCCTAGACTATAAAACTGTCACAGGCTGAATTAAAGTTGCTCAATCAAAAGTAGTAGATCATTGGATTTTTCCATAAATAGTCCTAGAATATATTCCAGAGGATATGCCTCAATGACAGCAGAGTTATTCGTTTTTAATGCCGTTTGTGACCATGGGATGAGACTGAATTCGGTAAACCGTACATCCTGCAGGTATAAGTGCCTCTAAAAGATGTATCCAGTTGTGCTGATTAAATACATTAGACAACATGATAATGGAAAATCCAAAAGGCCCATTTTTGTAAAATTAGTGGTGTAATACTGCCCTGCTTGGATACAGGTTTGCATGATATTTGTAAACTTCAGAGTTATTATGAAGGTATAGGAATTCCTTGCACATCAACTGAAATGTGCTTGCAATAAAATTGGTGGAATCCCACTGAGTTCGCTGACGCTAATAGGAATTAAGATTATTACATCCTGAAAGCAGAACTGCACAGCTGAATGTTAGTATTAGAACCTTCCTGCAAATTACAACTGAACTATTTTCTAGAGAATATTTCCCTATGTTCCAATGCAATTTTTGAATTTGCATTAGGATGGGTACTTTCTAGTTCCAAGGACCTTACGGGTCATGTTTTTATGCTGATTTTATTAATCTTATAGATATGCCCTTGATAAAGTTTTTTATATGTATTTCTGCATACAGAGTCTTCTAAAATTGCTTTTCGTTGGCTGATATGCTTGGAAAGAAAAGCATGGATGAGTTCCACGTTTCAAGGCAGATGGATACAGAGGAACGTCAGTTTCAGCACCTTTCATTTATCTTTCTTTGGCAAAATAATGATCATGTTAGATTTTTTTGTTCTTATTTGGTATGGGCTAACTACCACATGTTTCATGTTGAACAGCATTTACTAGTGTCACAGCTAACATATTTTTCCATTCTAGACGGCTTAAAATATTTGAACTTTTTCTGCCTCCTTCAGGTTTGGTAACTTTAGTAAACAGGACAGTAAACCCTTCCCAGTTTTACAGTGTTTCCCTTTATTTTACAAGCCACAGTTTCAATGAGTTTGAAAGGTCCGATACTTATCAGCAAGGTGAGGCTAGTCTTGAAATTGGAAGAAAAAAGAAAAAGTGGAAACAAATCTCCAAATCATTATAGGGACTGATCGATTGCTGCTTTAAATTTTGGTCTCTCACTTCATCATAATATTAAGAAAATAGTCACACTCCTCCCTCAGTCTTAGGACCACTACCCTCATTAATCCTTTCCTCCGCCCTGACACTCATTCAAACTCACTTTTGTTTGACTTAGAGAATCTTAAATGGTTGGAGGTGACTGCAATTAGTACCGATTAGGGACCTTTATCTCCCTCTGTTCTTAAAACTGGCAACAGGATTTTTGTGAGTACAATAAAGAGCCTCAGTTGATAGATGTGATAGCATCAGTTAAAAATCAACCACTGGGCTTGGATGGCAGGGCAGACAGATGTCTAAGTAGCGGCGATATAGCCCCAAATGAGCAACAAAGAAGTATAAGAGGTGTCTGAAGCAACGAAGCACACGGAGGTGTGAGAAGACCCAAAGGAAAAAGCGAACGGAGCAAGATCTCCCTGGTGAAGAAGCGACTGGTACATTAAGGAGAGAGCACAAGATGGCGGTGCTCCGAGGAGACCATGGAGACAAACAGCAGCGGTAAGCCGCGGGAGAAAACCAGCGCATAAGGAACAAGAGGGATAGCACCGGAGCCGAGGCAAGACGCGCAGCATAGGAGGCCGGCCAACAGGAGTACCTAACCGGAGAAATAGAGAATAAATCAAGGAAAAAGAACAACGCTCAAGCGAAATTGGAAGCAACCACTGGGCGCGGCCATTTAAATGCAGTGCCTAGCGCGAGTAGTAGCACACTAAGCCGAGGTAGAGAACTGCTGCGTACTCAGAATAGGCGGCTGCATCGGGGGGAGCCAAGAGGCACGGAACGGAGCCATAGCCGAGTACAGAACCATAGACTCCCACCCGGCAAGCGGACATAAACCCGGAATATAGCGACATCGGGATAGGAGATACGCACACAAACGAAACTGCAAGCAGCCACTGGGCGCGGCCATTTTAAATCACCACCAGGAGCAAAATGGTGGCGCACCGAAGCAGAGGTGGAGATTACTAGGGCAGCCCAAACGGAGAAGACAGAAACAACGGGCCACCGGAGGCTAATGAAGCCGGAGCCAGTGGGAACGTAGCGGAAGCAGCACAGCTCGAGGGGAGCCCCGACACGCAACAAAGAGCACCACATTAGAGCGCCTACGAACCAGAGGAGTTTCTAGGTAGAGCGTTCTGGGCCGGTGAGGTGAGAGGTAGCGGTACAGACACTCGAGCTGGCGGGAGCCAAGACAAGGACAAGGACGGTCCGGTGACCGAGTAGATTTCGCGCTGACCCCGCACCTGCATATAGGGAAACAACAACAAGGAGCACAAAAAACGACCCAGCCAAAATTCAGAAAGATGACAGGCTGTGTACATACCTGGCCAGAAGGGGCTTCAGAACCATGTCGGGACGCGATGACAAGAACGCAAATGACAGCAAAAAGGTCAAGAAGGACCCGCTAGACTCTCCCTCAAAGCTGAAACAAGACCAAAAAAACAAAACAACAACACTGGACACACTCCTAAAGAAAATAAATGAAGGGAACGAGCTAGCCAAGGCCATGAAAAAGACAATAGATAACATTCAGCTCGAACTGGCCACCATAAGAGCAGACCAAAGCAAGACGAACTGCAGAATCGACGCGGCGGAAAAGAGGATAAGTGAACTAGAGGACGCCACCAACAAGGCATACATGGATATGGGGTACGTGGCCAGAACAATCAGCGATCTGCAGAAGCTGCTGGCGGAGCAGGACGACCGTAGTAGGAAAGAAAACATAAGGCTCCTGGGAGTCCCCGAAAGGGAGGAGGACGCACTTGGATCATGCACAGCCCTACTAGAAGACCTCCTACCAAAGCTGACTGGCCTAAAGTTTGACATGTAACAACAAGGGTTTTGGCTAAAGCACAGTAAGGCTGCGCCAATGTAATAATAAACAAATGAGTCGCCAGTACTGTGCACTCACTGGAACATTATTTTCAAAGGTTATGGGCTAGAAATCGCCTATACCAACAGACCACTCTTTCAGTCGGATTTTTTGTTTTCCAAAGTTGAATGATTTTTATTTTTATTTAATTCCTCTTTTTTAATGTTTAAAATTTTTGATGAAAACAACACTATAGAAAATCATAGCATCAATCAAATGCATTAGTTGTGAATAGAAAAGGAGGAGGTGCCAGGCCTTTAGTCTGGAGAATTCTTACGAGAACAGAATGGGGCAGAAAATCCCAAAAAGTGAAAAAAGGAGGTTTTACACATTTAACACATAACACTCAAGGACATAATATGACAACAGACAACAAAAATGAATTGTGGGGGAAAGGGCAGAGAGAAGGTTATTTTAAATTATAGGCCCTGTAGCGATTCTCTTTCAATTGACAGGTGAACCTATTACATTCAATGAAGGTGAAAACCAATCACTTTATATTCATAAATGAGACCATCGATAATTTAAATTTCAACAAAGCATATATTGTATTCGATTGGTCTAGACAAACAAAGAACAAAAGGTCGACGCGTTTCAAATCCCTGTGAGTAGAGGGATTCTCTTCAGGACCATACAACTGAATCTGTGCTTCTTTTTTATGAGTCTTCACTTGCATGGAAGCAACGCTTTGAGGAGGACACCGAAAGCTTTGAAGACAAATTAAAAAACCAGCAAAACATCGATTTGACGAAAATGGAGCCCTGAACTAACAGTGGACTAATTAGGGAATGCTTTACCGACCCAAAACTTCACGGAAGTGAAGACTCATAAAAAAGAAGCACAGATTCAGTTTTATGGTCCTGAAGAGAATCCCTCTACTCACAGGGATTTGAAACGCGTCGACCTTTTGTTCTTTGTTTGTCTAGACCAATCGAATACAATATATGCTTTGTTGAAATTTAAATTATCGATGGTCTCATTTATGAATATAAAGTGATTGGTTTTCACCTTCATTGAATGTAATAGGTTCACCTGTCAATTGAAAGAGAATCGCTTCAGGGCCTATAATTTAAAATAACCTTCTCTCTGCCCTTTCCCCCACAATTCATTTTTGTTGTCTGTTGTCATATTATGTCCTTGAGTGTTATGTGTTAAATGTGTAAAACCTCCTTTTTTCACTTTTTGGGATTTTCTGCCCCATTCTGTTCTCGTAAGAATTCTCCAGACTAAAGGCCTGGCACCTCCTCCTTTTCTATTCACAACTAATGCATTTGATTGATGCTATGATTTTCTATAGTGTTGTTTTCATCAAAAATTTTAAACATTAAAAAAGAGGAATTAAATTAAAATAAAAATCATTCAACTTTGGAAAACAAAAAATCCGACTGAAAGAGTGGTCTGTTGGTATAGGCGATTTCTAAAGTTTGACATGGCATTCGAGGTGGACAAAGCCTATAGAGTGCCGGCAACAAAACCTCAGCACGGAAGAGTACCACGACCTATTATATGCAAGCCACTCCGCGCCAACCACACTGAGGCGATTTTCTCCTTCGCAAGGAAAGGATAGATTTTTAGATGGAGTGGGCAAAAAATCGTCATCACACAAGATTTCTCAAGGCAAACAGTGGAAACCAGGAAAGGGTTCCTAGCACTAAGAGACAGACTCCGGAAGGCCAACATAACTTTCAGTTTCGCAGGACCAGCGAGAATGCGAATAACAGACAGGAGAGGAACACGGATCTTTGACGAACCCAAGGAGCTAAGAAGGTACCTACAGGGACCAGACCCAGAAGACATGGAGGCACAAAGCCCAGGAGCGCCCAAAAGAAGAGCCTCAGCAGACACTCCCGAAGACGGGGCCGACGGGGAACAATAGCCTAACACCTCAGAGAACGATACCCCGATGAGGCAACCTAACAAATGGACTAATCTACCTCAGAACAACAACAGAGCTACCTCGAGACTGCCCTACATAGACCCGGGACTGGACAAGATTAAAGGGTCTTGGAACGCTATCTCAAGCCTCCTTAGAAGCCAAAGACACTGAGTTAATGCTCCAAAGATCAATGAATCTACCTCACAGAATCAACAAACAACGAACCTACCTTAACCAGCACAAGGGAGAACCCTGAACAGTACAGCCCGATCACCAGCGACCTCAGGAATGAGCTCCTATATCCTTTTTAACCCTTGGTGTAAGGCGACACCCCAAAACACATAAATAAGACATGGAACAAGGAGGAATATATAATTCAGACTATCGTATCAGATCAGGGCTGGGACAGAACTGAACTCGGGGGGGGGGAGAGGACCCTTGCTGTTGCACGCCTACAGCACAAAGTCTGGGGGGAGGGGTGGCGGGTGAAGGGGGGGAGAGGGTCTCTCTAGTACAGTCGTATGTGTCTTTCTTTCTCTGTGTCTTTTCTGTCTTTACCCTGTTTTCCTCTCTTACTATCTCCCATGGGGACAGAAACAGCACAACACTAGACCAGCTACAACCTCTAGAACTGTGGAAACTGAGTGAACTCACCACACTAGTTAGCGAAGAGTAAAAACCACCATGACAACCCCAACACAAAGCCAACTACTCTCGGACATTAAAGTGGTGTCCCTCAACGTAAAGGGCCTCAACCACCCAATCAAACGCCGGAAAACACTAGAGTACCTGGCGAAACTGAAGGGGGACGTGTACGTCCTCCAGGAGACCAGAGTCTCGGAGGGGGACGCACAACGCCTCAAGGCGAAATGGATCGGTGAGGTACTCTGCTCACCCGCCATACACAAGAAAGGAGGAGTCATCACAATTATAAGCAAAAAAGCCAAACTAGCATTACACGAGTGCCACGCAGATAAAAACGGGAGAATACTAGTGACAAGCCTCAAAAGAGGAGAGGAGACGATACACGTAGCCAATATATATGGGCCCAATTCAGTAGACAAAACCTTTTGGGAGGAGGTTGAGTCCAGGCTGAGCAACATCCCCCAAGACAAGCTAATCATCCTAGCAGGAGACATGAACCAGATCCTCGATCACGCCACAGACAGACACCCACACAGAGTAATCCACAGGTCGCAGGGACACAACACACTTAAAAACCTCTGTGCCAAACTAGCACTGAGCGATCCCTGGAGGCTACAGCACACAGACGCGAGGGAATACACTTTCTACTCACACCCACACAACTCATATAGCAGAATAGATTACATTTTTATGTCAGCCACCCACACACAACTCATAGACTCGACAGAGATAGGCCCAATAACAATTTCAGACCACGCACACATCACCCTCTCGATTAGCGGCAGACACAATGAGAAGCCCAGCCGCAGCTGGCGACTAAATAGTGACATCCTGGAACTCCCCGCCAACATAGTGGAAATTGAGAAAGCAATCAAAGAGTACCTCACCTTCAAAGTCACGGCAGAGGTGGACAAGGGCACCCTATGGGAAGCCCTAAAGGCTACAATAAGAGGCAAACTCTTGAACATCAAGTCCAGAATGAATAGAAACAGGAACAAGAAAATAATAGACCTGGAGAACCAGATCAAAGACCTAGAAAAAGGCCACTGCGCAAATCTAGCAGATAAAAACACTCTGACTGACCTAACTAAGAGGAAGTATGAGCTCAACAAAATCCTGAGCGAGAGAGCAGGCACATGGATCAACAAATACAAATCCATCAACCTATGCTCAGCTAACAAGGCAGGGAAGGCACTAGCGGCCTACCTTAAAGCAAAGCAAAGACAACACACAATCGCAGCGATAACAGACACAGCGAAGAAGACACAAACATCCAACAAAAAAATCCAAGAAGTATTCAAAGACTTCTACAAGGAACTGTACACGGCAGACAAAGGCCTAGCAGCAGACGGGGGGGGTGGGACTGCTTGAGAATCTAAATCTACCCAAACTGTCAGAACAACAGAGAGAATCCCTCGAGGAGGACATAAACGGGGCAGAAGTAGTTAAGGCGGTAACTTCTCTTAAAGCGAATAAAGCACCGGGCCCAGATGGCTACACGGCCACATTCTACAAACAATTCCTACAGCTGCTGAAACCCACTTTGGTCGAGGTCTTCTCTCATTGTGTCCACAAAGGAAGAATGACAGACTCGATGGCTGAGGCCAATATCATAGTCATACCTAAAGAGGGCAAAGACTCGCAATACCCACAAAACTACCGCCCAATTTCCCTAATAAACGTCGACTGCAAAATATACGCAAAAATCATGGCCGCAAGACTTAATATGTTCCTGCCCTATCTCATCCACAACTCACAGGTAGGATATCTCAAAAACAGGCTGTCTCAAGACAACACCAGACTCCTATGCCACCTTATCCACCACACAGCCAACAGCCAAGACCAGGCGGTCATGATTGCGCTAGACGCTGAGAAGGCCTTTGACAGGGTCTCATAGCCATTTTTAGACCTATGTATGGAAAAGTTTGGTCTGGGGACTAAATATCGGAGTATGGTGATGGCGCTATACAACAAACCGAGAGCCCGGGTGGCAGTGAACGGGGGTAGATCAGAAGTATTCACCCTAGAAAGAGATACGAGGCAGGGGTGCCCCCTATCCCCAGCCCTATGCCTGCTAGCACTGGAACCGCTGCTGGAAAAGATTAGGAAGAACCCACACATAACAGGCGTTCGGGTCAGGAACAACACAGTAAAACTAGCAGCCTATGCAGACGATATACTGATCACAACGAAAAACCCGACCACCTCAATAGCGGCGCTGATGAACACCATAGAAGAGTACGCGCTAGTTTCAGGCTACAAACTAAACAGGGAGAAATCAGAATGTAAACCTATGAACTGCCACACAACTAGTGCGGTCCTAGCCACCTCCGGTTTAACATGGCAAAAGAAGCCCTTAAAGTATCTAGGCCTCCTTTTCGGCAGGGATCTGAGGTCAACCCTTGACCACAACGAAGAAGCCACCCTAAACAAAGTAAAAGAGAAATTGGACTCCTGGTCCCCCAAATTCATCAGCTGGTGGGGAAGGGTGGAGACGATCAAGATGATGATAGCACCACTGATCAACTACATGCTAGGTATGCTACCACTCACACTCACTGAAGATTTCCACAAGAAGCTGGATAATATTATTAACAAGTTCTTGTGGAAAGAGAAGAAACCTAGGATTAGCTTACAAAAACTGAGACTGTGCAAATAATTAGGAGGGCTAAACGTCACAAACTTCAAGGTATTCTAAACGGCCTGCCTGGCAAAGCAGGGAATATTCTAGCTCATCCCAAACCAGGAATACACACCAGTATGGCTCGCATTAGAGAGGGATATCCTGGAGGGCGCAGACCCTGTAGCCATACTCACAGCCAACAAGCACCCTGAAGCAAATAACGCTGTCCTCAAGAACACTAGAATAGCACTCTTGAAAGTAGACAGGAATATGGAACAAAGTATCAAGAGATCGGGCTGGGAATCAATCTGGTTTAACTCGAGAATACAATACAGAGGGAGGACTCTTGCCAACAAGGCTTGGTACGGGAAAGGGATCACCATACCTGCTCAGATGGGGAAGGACGGCACACAATTTACATTCGACACGCTCAAACTAGCCTACAACCTACCCAACATAGAATTCTATGAATTCCTAAAGATCAAAGCAGCTATCACAAAAGCAAACCTGACCCAAGTAACCCCCTCGATCGTACAATACATGCAAAACCTGAACAGGCTCGGACATCAAACCGCCCACCTGTACAAACTCCTAAACCCACACACGTCAACACTCAACGCCAAAACGATAGCGTTCTGGGAAACACTGCATAACAGACACTTTAGCGAAGAAGAGAAATCCTGGGTCTGGGTCTCAGCCTCCAAGAACAAAATATCCCCCCAACTAAAGCAAACAAAGTACTGGCTACTGCACAGAGCGTTCTGGACGCCGGCCCGCCTAGCTGCAGTCGGTGTCACAGAGCGCGACACATGCTGGATCTGCCATAAAGCAAAGGGGGACCTGGCCCACCTCATATATGAGTGCCCGAAAGTCAGTTCCTTTTGGAACAAGATTTACGAGTTCATCAACACAGTAGTGGGGTGCACCATACATCAAGGTCTCGATGGATTAGCCACCGCATTCATGGCCCCAGACCTAGAATCTAAGGAAGACAGGGACCTGGTTGACTTTCAACTCACAGCGGCAGTTAAAACAATTTTAGCGAACTGGAAGAACACCGGCAAAGCAACATTTAAGAGATGGGTCAACTGGGTAACCTTCTTCAGGGGGGCAGACAACATCACGGCCCCTGAACTTTATCTCTACTGATAAGGGATATAAATCCCGAAACCCGGGCCATGTCTCGGGTCTAGAGATTACCGAACTTTCTAGAGCTGAATTGCACCAACCAAGGTGATACACTTTGAACTTTCCGGTTTCCTGTGCTACTCGCACTACTAATCCCAGAATGCTGAGGGGCGATCCGGTGGAGAGGCCAGCAGTGTCGCGCCCATCTTTGCTTTTTACTTAAGGGCTTTTGCGAGCCTCCAAAGCCGACGGGCTTTTTGGGATACGCACCTGCGGCCCGAGCAGGCAACGAAGCCCTTGACGGATCTACGGCGGCTTTCTTCACCACCCCTGAACTTTATCTCCACTGATGAGGGATATAAATCCCTAAACCTGGGCCATGTCTCGGGTCTAGAGATTACCGATCTTTCTAGAGCTGAATTACACCAACCAAGGTGATGCACTTTGAACTTTACGGTTTCCTGTGCTACTCGCACTACTAATCCCAGAATGCTGAGGGGCGATCCGGTGGAGAGGCCAGCAGTGTCGCGCCCATCTTTGCTTTTTAATCACTGCACGTTACTCAACCAGTCACACAGCAAGAAGCGAGATGTGGGCCGCCCTAGACGCACACTTAGGGTCACACAAACCCCCGTAGACAGATAACCGACCAGCTCCGTTGGTGCAACCCGCCGCAGGCTAGAGGCGAACCACCTAGTTAATGGTCTGTCCCCCCCCTATCCTCCCTTCTCACTTTCTCTCCAGTCTCTTGGGGCTTACAGATATGCCGTCTACCAAGATCAGCCACCATGCCAAAATGCCTAATGTACCCACAAGATGGCTGTATCTCATCTGTATGTGCCCCGCATTACCACTGTACTGTATTAAAAAATCTTCAATAAAACTCTTTGAAATATAAAATAAAATCAACCACTCTGAGTGAATTGAATAGAAACTGTGCAAGACAGAATTGATGATCAAATGAGGATGATATGCTTTAATTATCTTACTTTCTATAATCCTGATTTTGTGTAAATTGACGGCACTCAGTACTTGAACAATAAAGGTGCATTAATAGGTATTTAATTGCCTATTATGTACTTTTAAAATGTGGTGTGGTTACTGGCTGGGAGACAATGCATCCCTTTTCACCCATGAGACAATATACCCTGCTTCCAAAGTATATGGATTTCCTCACTCAAAACTACCCCAAAAGACTAGAGAAGGACTAGTCATCCTTTTCGCAGTCTTATTACAGACCATACACTTTAAAGACTGTGCCATGATCAAGAAGAAGATAGAAATATTTTTTATAAGAACATTTGTATTGATTTCTAGTACAACAAACATGGCTCTCACAAAACAAGCACATCGTAAACAAGGTGTCACACCGCACCCCACCTCCTCAGTCAATCTCCCTTCACTACTCTGGTCTTTTCTCTCCCTCCACACCATAAAAAGCCCACCATTTGTGCTGGACCTTGCATAATTGGGGGCAACATTGTGCAGTATATATAGCCTCTTCCAGTTTTGCTCACCAATCCATACCATGCTTTCAAGCTGCCATGGGAGGAGTGCCAGAGAAGGTCCAGTGTTTGTCTCCACCTCTCTTAGCCAGCAAAATGCCCAGTCCCATTAGTGTTCTATCCCCACGAAGTCCACGCATATCTTCCAGAATACCCAGCAGAGCAATTCTGGGACTGCCTTCCACATGGAATCTCACCACACTGGACAGGGTCGAAAATCTTCATGACCAGTACCGCTGTATAGTTATCAACTAAAAACACTTGAACAATCACTACAGCAACAATGGCCAGCAACACCATCTTTACACAAGGGAACACACTCAACCTCATGCCACTGGACTCTGAACCTTTGGCCATCTCTACACTCGACCAAATAGCACAATGCTCAATTTCAATAATTCCTTTTTAGAGGTCCACATGCCTTCAGTGATGAGCTAAACAATATGAAAGAAAAATCACTGCTCTTCAACACCAATGGAAGAATTCTAACAACCAGCATGAAAAAAACATATCTCAAACAACTCAGCCCGATGTAAAACTCTACCAGCTAAAAGACAAAAAGATCCTACTACTACCAACAGATCTAATGCTAACTGTAGAACTCGGGAATTTCATAGGATCCTTACAAAATTTCACAAACTGAAGACACCCCACTTTCAAACTTTCTGCAAAGTCATCCCAAATCCCAGCTTTCCAAAATCAAATCCACTTGAACGAGCCCCTCACGCTCAAGATATGTGATGTCCAGTATTCACAGATAAAGATTAAAAAGACTGTGACTTCCACCAGACATCGGACCATGACTTTCTTCAACTCTTGTTGTCCAATTCAATGAAGTAGTAAATGCAAGTGAATCAGTAGGCTCATCATTAAACCACTATACCAACCATCTCTTTAAAGGCATCTACTTACAACTTAGCAAAAACCACCCTCAACATATCTCTGTCATTAGGGAACTATGCTTTGGACCTCAAGATCTCCTTCATTCAACCAATCTCCAATCGCCTGCTCTCAAATACTGGCTAAAAGAAAACATTCAAATGAACCTGTGACTTCCTGAAAGAAACCATTCTATTCATACTATCAATCAAACTTCACCACAGATGAGGCACTCCTTTTTTTCCCTGACTTCCATATTTGATCACTTAATATGACAGTGGACAGAAATGGAATTGATGCACTTCTAGTCTTGGACATATAGAAAAACCAATAGTCTGCTTGTTTTCAGGAAAGAGCTGAAAACCTGGCTCTTTACTCAATAGAGTTCTTCTGGTTCCTCTTGTTTTTAGCTGTTGTGTTTTCATTCTGCATTTAGCACTCTTCGCCAAAGCGCCGGGATGCTCTTTGGAGTAGCCGTGCGCTATAGAAGAGATTAAATAACATAACATAACATATATGGGTCCTTGACACAGTCCCCCACAACCTGCATTTAGTAAAACAAAAAATAAATTGCCATTAATGTAGCCATTGAAGACTAGAACACTGGATTTCCTAGGTGTGCAACTGATCTAGCATCATCATGCTAATCCTATTTGCTTCATCCTTGTCTGACTCTGGAAAATTTGGCAGCTTGATCATCTCACCACTTCTCTTTGACAACTACCTTACCTCACTACCCGACCTCTTCACACCCTTCAATCTCATCTGTTACAACTATAATGAAAACAAAGACATCAACCAACATAGGTACATCAGAACTAGATCATTACCTTCAACTGTCTAACAATGGATGCTGATGAAGCATCTTAAAATAAAATCTTCCAAAACAGAGACCATGACCTTTAAAGAATTGGTAAAGTGCCAGCCAACAGGAACTTTGCTCATCACCAGCAATATTAAGTGCAGTAAGAAATCGGGGAGGGGTCATGTTATTCTTTGGTCTGTCAAGTGAAACAACTAACAGGAGGTGAACTTTGTGATGCATCTTTTTCTCTTTAAAAGTTTCGATTGAAGCCCTAGGCTACTGTTATATTTGTGATGCCTTCTCTAGACTAAGCAATCTGACTATACATAGAGGCCTTGCTCTTACTACTATGAATACTGAAAATAATTGAAATATAGCAGAATGACAAGTCTTACACCATCACCTCCTTACACCAGCCTGATAAGTGCTTCACTGTTTACCCTTCATCAGGCAATGCACTTTGGAGGCACTCTTCATTGCCATTAGGAATACCAATTCCAAAGGCCTATTCTTCATCCAAGTAAAACTGCAAGTAAAGCTGTATCAATATTCAGAGACCTGAACACTTTTCTCTCGAATGGCAGCTCGACTGATAATTCCTGCCTACAAAGAAAATTAATTATAAAACCTCCATCTCCAAACAGGTATCAAACCTATGGAGCTTTCCCCCAGCTAAAAAATAACTTCCCCACGCAACCAAAAATTCAATGAATTTAGTCACTAAAGACCTGGCTTTCCTCATTGGAAGTTGAATGGTTCTATCAACCAGCAGACAGAACATATCACTAAAATGACAAGTGCATGGACACCATGGAACTCAGGATCATACCCACCCAAGAACTTGTACCAATATTCCTTAAGGAGGGTTGGCACAAGTGCATGCTCAAATATCTCTTAATCTAATTTGATGCATTTGATAGAGCACGCAGGTCACCCGGTCATAACTTTACTAAACTCGCCTGGGCCCATAATCAATTTACGTATACAATCACTTGATCAGGTAACCCGCGCTCTATTATCAGTTATTTTTCCCTACTAGGTCCTATACCATTGACTTACCAACCCTAGTCGCTGGTACCTGTAAACCTATTGGATCAGGGAGTTAGAATAATAATTAGGTAACTAGATAACATAATCTGAAACCAGACTCATGAACTCATATAATAATCACAGACTTGAGAAGGTTTAAACTCTTTATCTAAATTTCTTCAAAGGTCATGATCCAGAGATTAAAAGCAATCAAACTATTAATAATCAAAATCAGAAATAGCGTATAACTATGCAAAAGATATATTATGCCAACCATTTAGTAATTTAAAGGGTAGGTAAGAACAAGGAACATGCTAATAAAATTAAAACAAACTTGCATGAATTTTCTAAAGGCAGGGAAAGATAAGGAACATACTATATAACACAGCTTTAAGCAATTTTCAGAGAGTGGGTAAAAAGAGGGAATATATTATGCAATCACTAAAACATTTGGAGCATATGACTGAAGGGAAGGTAAGAAAATGGAACACACTAATAATTCAAAATGACGAATTGATCATTACCAAAGGAAGGGTAAGAGAAGGAACATATATGATCAAAACATTTAACGAATTAGGGAGGGTAAAGAAAAGGAACATAAAATTGCAATCTCTATTATCAAATATGTAGCATTTAGGAAGCGGAAGAGAAGGAACAAATCAATGACGAACCCACACAGATTTATATTTACCTAGAATGGTGGGAAGACCAACCCTGGCCAACGGTCAGTTAAGGACAGAAACCCCAAAAAATGCAGTTGTCAGTAGGCCAGCAGGTGCAGATCAGAATCAGGACAGGAAAATCAAATTTGGATCTGGACCGGACCACCAAAGGTTAAGATCAGCACTCGCAGTTCGGTTGCAACGCCTGCGCTACTCCCTCTCTGCAGCTAACAGTCAGAACCCCGATTGGGTTATCGATTCCACCGACAAAGTGCTTCGCCAGCACCTCAGCTTCCCAGAACCCCGACTGGGTCAGCGAGTCTTCCGACAGAGTGCTCCGCAGCCCTCTGCTCTTGGTCACCTATTGAGTGCGTTGGGTCAGTGACAGGTCAGCTATTCGGACAAGTCAGACAATTTCTCTAGCTAACCTACGCTAGTTATACTATTTTCCAGGTCAGTGTACCACCCACCAATGTTGCAAGTGTAAGGATCCCCAATTTCGATTGGGCAAAAGAGGAGCAGAGGTTGTCACACCATACCAAATTTTAGAATTTTGCCGTCTCTTATTCAAATTAACGTTCCCGCCCATCAAATTCAGGTTCTCATGATTTCTTCATTCCATCTAACAATGGATGTTCTATTGACAATTACATTGTATAAAATTTGAGTTCATATGGGCAGGTTCCCAGGAGCATCTTCTCAGTCAGTCAGCTCCTTGGCTATAGACCAAAGATCATTGTTCCAGAGACTTGAAATTCTCACGCAGTCGCGGTTTCAACAAACATGGAGTACTGCGTTTCGCGTCAGGCCAGTTTTCAAAGTGTAAAATGAAATGGAAAAGAAACAGTTTTAGAACACAGAATAAATGAATACACTGTATACCATGTATATCTACTCTATACCCATTATCTTAATTTTAACTATAGCATTAGAATTAGGCAGAAAGAACAGCTTGGCGAAAGCAGCAATGCAAGCTTCATGCATGCGGTAACACAGAGCAGCCATCTTAATACTAATGCGCAGAAGCAGAAAATTCCCTCCAAAGCATAGAGTACATCATGTCACGTGAGTATGACAGACGCATGCACAATAGAAAATCCCGCGTAAAAGCAGCCATCTTAGATGCAAGCATATTAGGATTAAAAGACACATAAGCAAGCTTCACTCGGACACCCCGTGTTTATGTAAAATGTAAGTTTTAGTAAGACAAACATGTTGGTTACTTTTATTAATGTTATTCAAGGTTCATGAATTCAAGCAAGTCACTTCATGTGCGAATCCTTGCTCCATCAATCTCCTCTTTGATGATATTTTATATCATCACTTAATTAATGAAACAGATGCCAACTTATCACATTTCACCCAACTCAATCTCTTCAAACTTTCTATCATGCTTCTTCTCATTGTTACCATGAGAATTTTGCATTTTCTTGTAGATTTTGCTGTTCATCTCTTCTTATTCGAGTTCATCAATGTTTCTTTTTACTCCTCGCCTGTTTACGGAGTATTTCATCTTATGTTTTTGACATTTGCAGCAAATTATTATGGTTAGAACTAGTAAGCCTATTCCCACCATTGGCATCAGTATTTTACCTACGATTTTTTTCCTACATTAGAAAGCCAGCTACCTATAGACCATCAGTGAGCCTCTTCCATGCACTATCAACCTCCAGTGGTTTAAGCTCTATTTCCAAATTAGTAATATTTCTCACATACCTTTTAATTTCTACACTTTTGTCTGGTATGTAAGTGGAACAATGTTGCGCTTTCAACATTCTACAGGCTCCGCCCTCTTTTGCCAATAATCTATCAAGAGCAAGTCGATTTTGTAAAACCATTGATCTGATCGCAACCAATTCGGTATTGACCATTAGGAAACCTCCAGCAGTGTCAGTTGATAACCGGTCCACTACTGTTGACAATTTGCATATTCTGTGTGTATTCAGAGCCACTCCCACTGTAGGTATCAATGCACTAAATATATCACCTACAATTTCACAACACGAGCTCTTTTACTACGTATTAATCCATTAGTTTCTTCATTGTTTCCAGTGATTTTATCCACGTAATATATTTTCGGGAAGACTATTCCAAAATAACAACTCCTATACCAGTGATCTGGCAATTTGTAATAAGCCTTGTTCCCACATATATAATAAATTCCAGGAAACACAGGTTCAGTTCCATCTTTGAAACCCCAACCCCCAATTACCTTATAATTGTGTTCACATTCACTGGAACCAATGAATATATTGTTATAATAACTAGTTCTTTCTCTGTGGAGACAAAGGTCCCCTTTCTTTTCGAAATCCAGCAACATAGCAGCATTAGCCCCACCATTTGAGGTGTTCTCTATATTTTCAGCCCATTTAGGGATTTTATGATTCTTGTCATTTGCCTTTCTTTGGAAACCCTCTCTTCTTTTCGCTATCATATTTAAAAAATAGTTTCTCTTTTTCGTGTAACGAGCATGTTAAATTCTTCTTGTGTGCTTCATCTATCTCTATTGTACCTATGGTTAGAAAATATTCACTCATGTAGCGTGCTAAATCTCTAGTAGTATGTACAGGGTTTAGGTTTCTTCGTATAGGAAGTTCAGAAAATATCACGTCTAAATTAGAATAGTAATACTGTAAAGGTCCTTTCTTATAGAATAAATTAGCTAAAACACTACAGGAAATTCCATATGTTAGTGGCAAATGGTGGTAGGTCACACCTTCAGCTACCGACGTAGGCAGTTTCATACAAACATAGCAATCTTCTATCTCCATAGCTTCTACATAGTGTACTAATAGGTTTGCAAATACATTCAAATACGTTCTGTTCTTGATTCTTGTATAGTGCAGTCCTTCCTCATTCGGTGCTTCTAAGTCTACTTTCTGTTGTCTAATGCTAAGTGCCTTTCCTTGTGTGTCTACTCTTTTCGGTGTATCTTTTGTTTGTAACTTTTCTGTATCTAATGGCAGTTGTTCATTAGTGCTAGCTTTTGTCTCTTTACTCATCATGTAAGGAATAGCTATCGTTAGTCCTATCCAAACTATAAGTACTATTGATATACTACATAAGCATATTCTACAGCATGTTTTAAAACAATTTCTTTTCGGTCTTCCATTAACAGTATGATCAGCCTTTTCTGATTAAAGGAGATTCAACCCCTCTTTGTAACTTTTACACAGTTTCTTTTACCCTGTGTGAATTTCAAGTTGGTCTCATTTCTTGGTCAGTTTGGTCAGTAATCAATTCTTCATCACTTTCGTCACTTATTTCCTGGTTTTCAAAATCTTCCAAAACTATGTAGGTCCACTCAGGGCCCTTGTATTTATTATTCAGTCTCTTTCTTTAATCGTCGACTTCTCCTTCTTGGCTTTATCACAGGTTTATCAGCTTGACTTGTTATTTCATTCACTTGTTCAGTTTCTTCATCTATTGTCTTTAAGCGCAGTCTTAGACTTTTGACAAATCTAGGCCATTTATCTCCTTTTCTGAGTCTTTTAACTGGCAATGTGCTTTGGCCCTCTTCGAATGCCCTTTTATTTTCATTCAGTTGTGGCACATCAATTTCAATGCTGTCTTCTATTTCCCTCTCTATCTGACTACATCCAGGTCTTATTTCTGTTTCTTCTGCCTGGTCACTAAGCTGGCCTTGTTCAGGTATTTGCTGAATTTGATTTTAGCTTTGTTTTGTTTCACTTTCTTCTTCTTGAACACAATTTTCTACTCCTGTCTGGTCCTGTTCAAGCTCTTCGAACTCTTGATTTTCTTCCGCTTGAACCTTCGCCCTAATTTCTATCCGTCCCTTTTCAGGCTCAGGAGTTCTTGGTGGAGTGTCGATTACCTGATCTTTCCCTATCTGGTCCTCCTCAGAAACACTTTTGACTTGGATTTCTATGATCTGAGTACCTTCTTCTGCACCTGTCTCGTCCTCACTATCACTCTGTCTATCTAGATATGTTTGGCTTCTTGTTCTCACATATTCTGCAAGTATGTTGATTACTGGAATCTAATCATCTTGACTGGTGCTTGGTTGTTCCTCTTCAGCTACTTCAGGATCGAACTCTTGAGACCCCTCAGCTGTGCAACCTTCAGCCTCAGTTTCATCAGGTTCAGTCCCCTTTTTCGTATGACTGGCATGAATCCAGTTTGGAACTCCTGCACACTTTACAGCTGTGGTGGTAACCAAAATTACTTGTCGTGGTTTACCCCACCTCGGTGTAAGGCCAGATTTTCGAGTATGTTTCTTAAGCACTACCCAATCACCTGGGTTCAGCTCATGTGCTGGAGTTGCTGGTCTGGCGACAGCGTCTTCCCCAACCTGGTGAGAGATAGAACGCACTTGGTCAGCCAGTTCTTTGCAGTACTCCAGTACTAAATCATCAGATATGTTTAGTAGTTTGTGTCCTGGCACCCACGCTTGCCGCATTGCTCTTCCCATCAGTATTTCATAGGGACTCAAGCCTGTGTTCCGATTTGCAATACTTCTAAGTCCCATCAGAACAAGTGGCACAGCATCTGGCCACTCGAATTGAGTTGACTCATACATTTTTCCTAATCTTGACTTGATAGAGCCATTCAATTGTTCTACCACTCCAGAAGCCTCTGGGCGATATGCACAATGCAGTTTTTGCTCAATTTTGAATGCTTCACAGATTAGGGCCATTTGTTCACTATTAAAATGTTTTCCTCTGTCTCATTCAATTGTTACTGGAAAACCGAAACGTGGTATAAGCTCTCTAAGTAATAGCTTAGCTACAGTGATGCTATTGTTCCTGCGTGTGGGGTAAGCTCCACCCATTTGGAAAACAGGCAGACAATGACAAGTACGTATTTTAGTCCTCGACAAGGGGGTAACTGAATGAAATCAATTTGTAATCGAATGAAAGGACCTTCTGCCTTCCCAATTTTGTTTGGTAACACTACAGTTTTCTTCCCTGGGTTAATTTGCCGGCAAATCAAACACCTCTGGCAGAGTGCCTCTGCTATGTTCCTGAATTTCGCATTAAACCAAGACTGTCTGAACAGACGTATCATAGCATCTCTTCCCAAGTGACAATCTCCATGAATCAACCTAGCCATAGGAGCAAGCAGACAGTCGTCACACTGCTGTTTCGTCAAGATAAATAATGATACCATCCTCAGCCCTTCTCTGACAACCTAATTTCTTCCATTGTTCCTTTTCCTTTGGTTCTGCTGCATTCCGCAAATCTCTCACTTCTTCCCATGTGTTCACACCTTCTAGCAACATAAGTTGGCAGCGGTTTCCGCCCACCTCAACCTTTTTATTAACAGCTATTTTGTATTTTGCACAATGCTGGGCTAACTGGTCAGCATATCGATTACCAGCTGTCACTTTGTCGTTGTCAGATTTGTGAGTAGCACACTTGACCACAGCCACTTTTTTTGGTAACTGGATTGCTTCCAGCAAATCTTTTACATATTTCCCATTTCTGATTGGGGTACCTGGAGAAGTCAGAAACTACCTGTGCATCCATAGTTGGCCATAGTCATGTACAACCCCATAACCATATTGGCTGTCAGTGTATATGGTTATCTTCCAATTCTTTCCAAATGTACAGGCTTTTGCAAAGGCAACCAATTCAGCTGTTCGTGCAGACTTGACTCCAGGCAAATGGGATGCTTCAACTGGACCTCCCAATGTGCACACTGCGTAGGCAGCGCTTAGACCTACTTTCTCATGTCTCATACAAGAACCATCTACAAACAGCTCATATTCTGCATCAATTAATGGCTCTTCTCTTATGTCTGGTCGTGGCTTTGTACTGTACTCAGTCAGATCAATACAGTCATGTTCAACTTCTCCATTCACTTCTGCAGTATGTGACTTAGGTAGCAGTGTTGCAGGGTTCAGGATGTTACACCTAGCAATGGTTACGTTTCCTGCACCTACAAGGATTCTCTCATATTTAATCAGCCGACTAGGTGTGAGATACTGAGTTTTAGTTCTTGTTAGTAAAATTACAACTGCATGGGGAACATACACAGTTAAAGGATGTCCCATAATAATAGATTCACTCTGCTCAAGGCTCATGCATGTTGCAGCTACTGCTTTCAGACATTCAGGTAATGCAGCTGCCACTGGGTCCAATGTGGAAGAAAAATATGCCACAGGACGTCTCACTAAACCATGAATTTGAGTCAGAACTGAGAGTGCACAAATATCTCGTGTGTCACAAAACAATGCAAAATCTTTAGAATAGTCAAGCATTCCTAATGTTGGAGCTGTACACAGACATTCTCGCAATTTTACAAAAGCAGACATGCTTTCGTCATCCCACTCTACTGGGTCCTTAGCTCCTTTCCTGGTCATTTGTATTAATGGCTTTGCTAGGACTGCAAATCTCACAATCCATTGCCTGCAGTATCCTACAACTCCAAGAAACATCCTTATCTCTTTCTGGGTATTAGGCAAATTCATGTTTCTAATGATTCTGATTCTTTCTGAGGTAACTTTCCTGACTCCCTTTTCTATCTGGTGCCCCAGATATTTCACTGACGTTGTGCAAAATTGTAATTTGTCTGATGACACTTTATGTCCTTCTTCCCCCAAATGATTCAGTAAGGCGAAGGTATCAACAACACAGTCATTCCGGGTTTTAGACGCCACCAAGAGGTCGTTTATATACTGAACCAAGACTGACTGTCCAGGTAGTACCAGAGATTAAAGGCACTTTTTCAAAATCTGATTAAAAATTGAGGGACTCTCTGTGTACCCCTGAGGAACACGATTCCAGACGTATACATGACTGTCGACTTCAAATGAGAAAAGATATTTGCTGTCTGGGTGTAATGGAATCAAGAAAAATGCGTGACACAGGTCAATGACAGTAAACCATCCAGCCTTCCACGGTATCTGATATAGAATCACTGCGGGATTTGGCACAACTGGACAGCAAGGAACAACAATCTTATTAACTTTGTGGAGGTCTTGTAAGACCCCGTACTTACCGCTCGGTTTCTTTATACCAATTATAGGAAAGTTACAGGGACTGCTCATTACTTCTTGCAAAATACCTGCTTCAACCAAACGCTTTATTTCTACTGCAACACCAGCTTTTACTTCTGTACTAATTTTATACTGTTGAGTATTTGGGTAAACTGCGTCTTCTCTTATGGTCACTTTTATTGGGTCAACATTTGCCATTAATCCTACATCTTTTCCAGTGAAATCCCATACTTCTGGTTTTACTGTCTGTTGCAGTTCTTCTGGTAAGTCTTCTATTGTCAGTCTTTTAAGCTCTGTCTCTTGTTTGGCTAACATTAATTTGTAAATTCTGTCTTCATCTGGGGTTTGAATTTCGACGCCACTTGGGGTGCAAAAAATGGTGCAATTTATTTTGCACAACAAGTCTCGTCCTAGCAAGTTTACAGGACTTGAATCACAGACAACAAATCTATGCATTTCTTTAAAATTGCCTATTCTAACTTCCATAGGTTCTGTAACTGGGGTACTATTTGTTTATTAGAAACACCCACTACTTGGATCTCTTCCCCCAAGAGGGGTAGGTTTGGGACGTCTGCTGTTCTCACAGTACAACGGGTAGCACCAGTGTCCAACAGAAAGGTGACATCATTTCCTTCAACCTTTCCTTCAATGTACGGCCCTGACTGGTCTACCGGCAAAGAGGAGCTAAGTACGCACTCCTCGTCCTCCCCCCTCAGGCACCGTCAGTAATGTTCTTCACAAAACAATGTATCACTCAGAAGAAATTGTGAAGTTGCTGTATCTCTTCTTTCCCTTTCTTCCCTATTTGTGGTATCTACGCTCTGTTGTGCTTTGCTCCTATAATTTGGCATAGGTGCAGGGGGTAACAGGTTCTGTTTTACCTGGTACTGGTTTTTCCATGGCACTTCATTCTGCGTCTGTGGATTCAAATCATTAATCGGCACATTACCATTCTGCATAGCCTTACACTCATTCTTCCAGTGCCCCAACTTGCCGCACCCGTGACATGGGAATTTCTTTTTAGCCTCCTCCCTTAAGAACCTTCCCCTTGGCTTTCCTCCATTTCCATCACCCTGCTTCTGATTACTTTTTATCTGGTTTAACTGTTGTTCTTGTTGTTCTGCTAATTTTACTTGTGCCCACATGACTTTTTCTTTTAACTTGTTTCGTTTATTTTCTAGCTCATCTTCACAATATTAAGCATATTTAAGGACTTCGTCTATGGGTTTAGCCTGCCAACAAATTGTATTATCTTTAATCCATTGTGAAATTTCTGGTCTTAATCCTAACACAAATCGATAAATAAAATGTGTCATGTCCTTCATGTCAATGTTGTCTAGTCCACTGTACTGTTTGAATACCTGCAATAAGCGTTCATAATATGCATGCACAGATTTGTCTCTATTCTGAGTGGTTCTATCTATTCTAGTCCAGTCTGTCTCTTTAGCAGGCACCTTTCCTTTAAGGTAAAGTATTACCTGATTATATTTCTTCATGACATCCTCGGAAGGTTCTCCTGTCTTTGGGTCTCTAGGGTACTCCTCATTAGGCCAATCAACAGCAATTTTACACTCTGTCCACAAATCTACTGGAAATACAATGTCAAAAAATCCATCTAGATCTTTCAAAAGACATTTTGAAACTTTTACAAATCTCTCAACTTGTCTGTACCACTCTACAGGTTTTTCACGAAGTTTTGGGTAATCATTTGTAAATGATACAATAACCTGTCGGGACCATGGAACATGTACATAACCTCCACCTGGTACTTCTCGCATAGGACATAATTTCTCCACTTTTTCTGTTTCTTTTAAAACATATTCTGAAGTCATCTGTTTTGATCGAACCTCTTCTTTTTTCTTTGCCCACCTGGCTTTCCACTTTTCTAACTCTCCCCATTTTTGTAACAATGTTAGTAGTTCTCTTATCTGTAACCCTGGGCGTAGTACACGTAGTCGCGCTACACGAAGCTACGCGGAGACGTTCTTGTACTATGCGAGCTTCGCGAGAGTGCGTAGTAGCTTGCTGGACCCGTTCGCGAGCCGTTTTTCTTGCTCTGGAGTGCGTTGTGCGTGTTCGGGGCGCTGTCTGCCTGCTCGGGGGATTTTAGCGTGTGACCTTACCCATGCGGTGGGCTATGGGCGCGGCCATCTTGTTTTTTCAATTGTCCCGCCCGCTCGCGTCCCCTATTTCCTCTTCCAGGTCGCGCATAATGTGTTCGCGTTGTGCACGTCATGTTCGGGAACACAACAACTTGTTCACGCTGACAAAGTGCGTGTTCGCGTGAAATCGCGCGCGAACTTACCCACGTGGTCGCGATGGGCACGGCCATCTTGTTTTTCACACTCTATGCTATGGTTCTGGGCCTAGTTTTCTATCCACCTTTTATCTTTGTAATCTTTACTTATTTTCACAGTTTTTCTTACGTTTTTTACTTATCATCTATCTCTCTCTGTCCCTAAGTTTATATTTTGCATTTTATTTCTACTTTTCCACCTTTTTTTTTTACTTTTCTACTGTTTTATTTTACTTCTTTATTTAAGCTCCTACTTCTTCCCCCTAACTTTTTTCCTTTTGTTCTAACTTTTCTTTTCCACCTCCACTTCCACCCCAGAACCATGGCAAAGGGGAGCAGCAGAACCGGCTCGAAGGGCAAGGCGCCTGCGCCCAAGAGCCGGCTGCCTTGCGGCGGATGTATGACGTTACAACGCATACTTTTACATCGCATGCCTTTACAACGCGGTTTTTACATCGCATACCATTACAACGCATAATGCTTTTAGGCGCTGGATAGTGATTTATTTAATTTACTATTCCAACTCCAGTCCCCGTGGATAGTAGGGAAGGTGTTGGATAGTATATTAAATACATTCCCTATCCTAGAGCGCCCCCCAGCGCTATGCGTTGTAATGGTTTGCGTTGTAAAGGTTGCGTCGTAATGGTAGTGCGTTGTAAAAGTTTTGTTGTAATGGATGTTTCCCATTTTCATCCAGCGCCACCTCCCCTTGACCTTGTCAGCAGGCCGCAGGCCAGGCTCCGGTTACCTTACAGAGGAGCGTCACCGCCGGTGGGCGAAGGTGCGCCGGGCAGTCTTCCGCCGCTCGGATATCCGGCGCACCCACCAGCAGCTGGCCCACCGGTGGGCAGACATTCTGGACAGGGAGCAGGACCTGTCGGACCTGCTAGGTGTCGAGGTCGTGGGGCTTGGTGAGTAGCTAGTAATATTAATATATATATAGTAGTATAAGTATTCTGTATAATTCTTGGACGAATAAGTAACACGATTACTGGTGCGCTTAGTTACATTGCAGATCAATTCCGTCTCAAAATCTTCTGTTATTGTATGACACAGGTGCTGCTCGCCACTTCTCTTACTGGTTTGTAGCTTTGCGCTAGCTTGGGCTGGTGATTATTGATGTTAGAGTTTACTTTAGAGAACTGAAGTTAGTTAATGCTATTGCTAGAGTCTAGTCCTTACATTGTCCTTTAGTGAAATAGTAGTGGATGGATAGTATTAGTTCATATTTTTTTAACGGTCTGCATGAGGCCTCCTCTGTCACTGAATGCTTAGTTAGTTCTTATTTATCCCACCCCTCCATAGAACCGGTTTGAAGTTTGTTTACTGAGTGGTAGGCTTAGCAGCAATAGCATTGTCACGTCAGCCAGTAGCAGTTCATATGACGCAAACAACCAACAATTTTGTGTGTGCACAAATTTATGCATGAGTCCTCCATCTCATCTATGCATGTTTGCGGGTAAAAATAAAATGGAAAATGCAATCAGAATGTTTATGGAATATTTGATTAGTGTTCTATAAGTAGACGGTCTGTGAATCCTGCAAGCCAGTAGTCATTTAGACTTCGAAGTCAATTTTATTGCAATTGTTGATTCCTAAAATGTTTGAAAGGATTTTTGAATGATGTATTTGTTTCACACCACTCAATGTTTCTCCTTCTTTATTATTTCTTACATGATCAGCACCACCCAGGGGCAAGAAGACGGGGTCCGAGTCGGCGGGACAACCACCAGAGGAGCTCTCCTCTACCGAGGATTCTGCTGATGGCCCCAGTAAGTCCTACAGTGCTTATATTATTAACAATTATATTTCCCTAACTTTTTAACGCACCTTATTTTTTCCAACCTATTAAGCCTCCTTCCTAATTCAATGTTAGTTAAACCTTCTTTGGTCTTCAATTTGTTTTCCAAATTTTGGGTATCCAATGCCATCCCTGACTTTCAGTTCCTTCAAACTGCCTCTGCCCGATGACTCTCTGTGCTACTACTATTAGAGTGTCTGTAGCTAAGCTTGCCCTGTTGGCCAATCTTTAGTTAAGGTATTCTTTTGAATAAAGCTGTGAAAGAATAGCTGTAGCCACTGAGTCCACTCCTGTCTTTTGCGTTGTCCTGTAATCTCTAGTCTTTGTCAATTCCCACCAACAAAATGCGCAACCAGATGTTTGCCTACTAATTTTTGTTAGGTTAGTATACTCCTACTACTGTTGTGGTTATTCTCTGCACAGCCACATACAGAACAATGCACAAGAAAATAGGATGTTGGTGATAGGGAGGTTGGACCTTACTTACACCCTAGTCACAAAACTCAGTCAGAAGAACCCACAATTCAATGGCCGTCTACCTACCTAAGTGTCTCAGTCATAGTCATTTGTCCCACTCCCGACCCCCCACACGAAGATAGTTAGATATACCCAATGATTTTATTACACAACCCAGAACAAAAGAACACCCTTTCGCTCACTCACTCGTTTAAGTCCACAACACCCCAGACACTCAAAATATACCACAGAGTCTATGGGCAGGTTCAAAAACTTTATATTTTTAATAACAAGCGTTGTATTGTTGTAACTTGTACGTTGTTCCATGAAAAACATCCAGCTCCACCATGCAAAATAAAGAAGATTAAATACTATACATTTTGTACAACTAGTGCACGATAGAGAACTGTGGGAATTGTGAGAGACCCCTTACCGTTGAAAGCATACTGGTTACACATGCATCTTTCTAAAGCTCTGCAAATCTCTGGTTCGTAGAAGGCAATCTTCTCATCTGCCTATGAGAAAAATGTTGCACGTTAGACAGTGAATACAACTATGCCAGTTTTTAGCAGTCATGCCAAAAAGTGTAACATTATGCATTAGCAAAAGGGACTAACAATACTTGTTTGTCAACCACTTTAGTTGTATGCAACACTCATGTGGCCTCAAAGGTGTCTTTCTTACTGTGCAACAAGCTGCGAGGTAACACGGGCAAAACAGTAGACCCGGATATAAAATGGTTACATGGCTCAGGCTAACTTTCCAAAGACTAGAGTAGGAGTAGAGATTAGATGACCCTAGGGACCATCTAATAAATTAAAACTAAACTCTGTCTAATGACTGCTGTACAGTAGTACGCAATTTGGACTAGTTACAACGATTTATGTTATACGTAACTGTTTTTTCAATCTTCCTTCCTGGTGAAAAAAGTACAACTAGTAAAATAGGGGGAGGTGTGCAGGCATCTAAAAAGGTGTACTTGCTTTTATAGGTGCACAATCACTACCAACCACGAGTGCCGGCGGGGCCAGCGGCGATGCTAATGCCATCCAGGAGGGGACAGTGGCTGCGGCACCTGCAGGAGCACCAGTGGGGGAGGAAACGTCAGTGGTGGTAAGCTATATTCATTACTTATTTGCATTACTAGGTGAAAGGGGAACATTTCCCTCACTGTGCTATGAGACTTATTAAGAAAGTATGAATTTGAAGTTGTACTGGACAATATACAATGGTTGAAGAAGACACCCTTTGCAGCCTTACCAGCGTGAGTTGAATAAACAAGGCCTCTTCTATCAGACTCCAACTCAGCTGTGAAAGTTATGGAGAAGACTAAAAGTCAGATCAGATGACCTTGAGAGATGTGTTGAACAAAAAGGGAAAGAAGTGAACTGGGGTGGAAGGAGGAAGGACGAAAGAGATGTAATAAGACTACCATAGAAGGATACTTTGGAAGGTTCATGCACGTGGCTGATATGTATCCGATGCATGGGTTGTTGAAGGATGGGTAGAACTGGAAGGTGAAAGAAGATGCATGCCTGGTTGGGCAAAACAATATGGGTGCATGGATATAGTGGATAGCAAGTATCATGAGCGGAGTTGGTGTCAATCAAACCCAAGGCAAGGAAGGAGTGGACGCATGGGTGGTTGTTGGTGAAAGTGATAGGCGATAATAAAGAATGATTACTTTTAATGGATGGATGCCCCCTAAATTTATTGTATTCATCATAGGTGGAGACTGTCACTGGAAGCAGAGTCTTACTTTGAAAATATAAAAGGAGATACAAAAAAGACTGGTGTGCTTCTGTGTACTCAAGTCCACCCATGGTACTAGGGCAAGTATAATGCCGGAAAAAATTCAACAAATGTTACAGGCAGTGGAAGCAGGAGGATAGATTAGATAGAAACTAAAAGTTGCCACCAATTGTATGTACTGCGCTTGGTAGTGCTACTATGCCACTATGTGTTGAATTATTTTGAAGAGTTTCAGTTACAATTCTGTTTCTTTTTTTATAGATACTCATACTCCTTCCCAAAAACCATCATGGGAGAAGTTGGCAGCCAGGGCCCGGCAAAGGAAACTGCAGGCCATTGTGGAGGAGTACCGCCGGCTGGAGGCTGAGGCCGAGGAGGAGGAGGAAGAGGCGGCGGCAGCAGCTGCTGCCTCTTCCAATGCCCCAGGCCTCACCTGCAGGAGTACGGCGCTGTGGTCAGGCAGCCGCTCACCGCCGGCATTTCACAACATCTGCCGACCCCCACATCATGGATGCAAATGTAGGTGCCATGCATTTTGGTAACAACTTCTCCTCCGGGTGGCCAAGCTGGAGGACCAATTAGAGGAGCGCGTCAAAATAATAGTGGACAAACACCTCTAAGCCCGCCGATTGTAATGCACCCTGTTCATTTGCCCCTTTTTCAATACTTTTGTTGGTGGGTGGGAATTGGGTGTTGGGGTTATTTTTGTGGGACATTCTTTGGACTTGGACATTGGTTGGGGTTAGGGTGGGGATAGGGGTGGGATAGGACTAGGAGGATATTTTTTTATGTGCATGAATAAATGTTATTTATTTTCAACGTACACATATGATGTTGTTTTGTGGTGGGGTTACTGTTGTACGTCACAAGGTTTACTAGTCTAGATGCAGGGCAGCGGCCAGTGTTTGATTGAAATAATGTATTAATTGACCACGTGTGTAACATGCAAACAGATAGATGCGGTACCCCTCACTGAGTTATATTTGTCCTATTAGTACCACCAGTCTCTCCTCCATTATAGCTCCCAGCAAACTTCTCTTCTGACCTGTGATTGATGATGATTAAGTTTGGCACCGCAGGGGGCTGCATGGTTTCCCAGGACAACGGAGAATATGCCGTGGTTGTGTGATGGTAGTAGTAGACTAGAAACTGGCACTAGCATTGGCAAACAAAAACAAAGAGACAGTCATTTGCCTGAGAGAGAATGTGGGAGAAGTTGAAAAATACAGTACATAAGACTGACAAATAAATAAAAACAATATTGCAACTGCTAAACTCAAAGAAATCAATGGTGTCGGGGACTGCCAAGTACAAGAAGATAACTGTAGTAGTGTTGAAGGAGTCAGTAAAACACAATCCAATTCGTAAACTTAAATGCTGTAAAATTAAATTCAAACAATGCCACCAATTATTTAGATTTATTCGTTGGGTCACTTTGGGAAATTAATTGCCTTGTACACTAGCACATACAGTGAGCTTGGGTGGGCAAGCAGAAGAAGAGCCTCGCCCTGCCTCATTGACATTTGATTTCATTAGTGTTGCTTTCACCACATCTGCCCCAGCAAGGGTGTGATCAATTGTAAGCGTGGGCGTAAAATCCGCTACGCCCGCGGATTTGCGGATTTTTGAGAAATCCGCAATCCGCGTATTTTGCGGATTTCCCACAAAATCCGGAAAAAGAAATCCGCGGACGTAACGGGTTCAAACTCGTGTATACAATGGCGCCAGCAAGCTGCCAGCGCCGTTGTAAAATAGTTACAAAGTTAGCTTGCACAGGAAGCACTTAGATAAAATAAAGCAGCACCTGCTTTATTTTATCTAAATGCTTCCTGTGCAAGCTAACTTTGTAACTATTTTACAACGGCGCTGGCAGCTTGCTGGCGCCATTGTAAAATAGACAGTGACCCCTGCGCCCTTCGGCGCGATTGCATAGTAACACACACATGGTCGCTGGAACTAGTTGAAGCTCAAATGCAGTGACTCATTCATCAGCCCAGAAACAATCGTGAGCGTCGTGGAGGCTGGGCAGATGTGCCTTCTTCCCAAATCTACCATCGGAAATCAGCTGAGATGCTGGATAGAGGCCTTTGCATCCTTGCCTTTCACGAGCGCAATCCCCGTGCTGTTCCTGTGACCAGGAGGTTCTGTATCTTCATCTGCTGGTCTGATCGGTCTCGGACCTTTCATACACACTAGAGGCATGTGCACTCGCATGGGAGCCCGCCCGTTTGGCCCCGCCCACACACTTGCGGTGGGCACCGTCTTCCCGCCATTTACCCACTATGATGGACAGCTCACTCAAGGGACCCCTTCGCCCTTCGGCGCCATTGCATAGTAACACACACCTGGTCGCTGTAGACAACTCTCTGGCACTTTAGGCAGCTATAGTGTAGTAAAAGCACTATACATTTACCCAACGAGGTAGCACTTACTGATTATCCAGTAGAAAGTCCTCCAGTTGAGTAGAGGTATGGCACAAAACGGTGGCGTCTTCTTGAATAAATATGAAGGGCAGGGTTCATTCTGGCACGGTTGTCCTGTCACAAAAATTAAACCTCAACAGGAAGCACTTACAGATATCAATAAAGCATGTGCCCTAGTTGAAGCTTAAATTCAGTGACTCATTCATCATCCCAAAAACAATCGTGAGCATTGTCAAGGCTGGGCAGATGTGCCTTCTTCCTAAATCTACCGTCGAAAATCAGCTGTGATGCTGGATAGAGGCCTATGCATTTGTGTTCGCACGGGTTTCTGCCCGTTCGCGAGCGTTTTGTACAATAAAACCCTCGCGAACGTGCAGAAACCCGTGCGAACACAAAAAAAAAATACGCTAGGATCCGCGGATTTTGCGTATTTTCGAAATACGCAAATACGCAAATCTGCAAATACGCGGATTGCCGATACGCAAAATCCGCCCATGCTTAATCAATTGTTGGTGTAGATTCAATGCAGTAACATCACACCTCAATATAAAACCACACAGCCCAGGAGGAAGAGGGATTAGGATTTGATGAATGGATGGGAACGGGGGTTTGGGGAAAGGTTTGACAATGAAAAACAGTATGCATGGAGACAACAAAAGCAAAACAATCAAGTTTTGATTGATGACAACTACTTCCCAATAAATCTAAAGTTAAGTAAGAAAAACGAAATGCATGCATGATGAAGATAAGTTATAACTTGATGGTTAATAATATATAATGAGTGGTACTTAACTACTACTACACAATTCAAAGGAAGTATTTCTTATATATGATATGAATATGACTTTTGCCTAGGCTGTATGCCCTCTGCTGTAGCGGGCTGAAAGCTAGCAAAGAAAATTAAGAAATAGTTTAAGTTAACAATCAATTACCAAACACAAGCGTAAAATAAATGAAGAGGAAAAAGGAATCAAAAAGAATTACGAAAATAATACTAAAGTTAATGTATTATCCAGGTCCAAATGTGTAGTTGTATCTCGTCATTCGTCTTTGTCCTCCCTTCCATGGACACTGTGACTGAATATCATTCTTGGGCGCCTCTGGCTGGATGATGAGGAGGATTGCCAAGGTAAGTGTGAGTTGTTGCTCCAAGTATAATAGCGCTGGGTGAAAGGCTGGCATGTAAGTGTTGATGAAAAAAGAAATGGGGTATTACAAAATAAATGAATGAATGAATGAAAACATAAAAATCAATTACGGTGTAGTGCAAAAAAGGCAAGACTCGTGAGCGAGAAGATTTTCAGACTGACTTGGATACATTGTGTAACTCTACTCTTCTAGTTGCACAGCAGTCATCGAAAAGAACAACAAGATGGGAGCCAGCACAGAACAGTTACAGGACCACACCACAACACCGGGCCGTGAGTCTGTGGCCCAAACTCCATTTACCTAAATTTTTCAGTTTCAGACAAAAGGCATATACAGCAACCTAGCATTTTCCAAATCAAGTGATTAAATCAATGCGCCATTGTCAGTCAATCATACCACTATTCTATTCTACCACTGCACACACATGTAGCCTAGGTCTGCTGTGGTTCTTGTTGATTGGTTGTGTTTACCTTGTATTCACTTCCTGAACGTATTCCATCAATCATCTCAGATCAAACTGACTGACAGTGTGCAAAGATGGTATGGTGGTCATCATTATCCGGTGTGGCACGTGTACTTGTGGTCCAACAGACCACCAACAGCAACTCAGTCTGTAGTGAGTGACTACGATTAAGTCCAGACTGCACCTGCAGTAGTAGGAGTACAATTGGATACATATTATTAAACAACATGGAAACATTGAACATCACTTGAGAGACATGTACTTTGTTATTATATTAAACTACTAGTATAGTTCTACTTCATGCACATTTGCTCTGAGTCAGCAAGCATCCAATGCAATGAATGGCATCATTCATTTCATATACCTGTCTTTCTCTTCTTTGTGGATGTCAGATCACAGATGCAGCAGAGCCTTCTGAAAGTGATGACGAGTTTACTTTAATTTTGGAGCCCTGCTCAAGTTCTGACATTGAAGAGTTGTGTATGCCTGCAGACAGAGGTGGTAGCCTTAAGACAGTGATGCGTTTCAGATTGGAAACAAAACAGAAGATGGGTATAGTCACGTACGTTTCACTTGTTATGGAGGGACTGTTAGAGGCTACATTATTTTACTATTCTCCATCTCCATCCAATGTATGGCAAGATGGAAATGTATTTAGGGTGAGTCAGGAAGATGGAGCAGGACTCTGAGGAGTGGAGTGCACAGTTAAATGCACAGATGTGCTACTCCAATAGGTAATAATTAAAAGTACGAGAAAGGATGGTGTTGGTTTTGAAGTTTGAACCAGAAAGACAGATACACACAAATAAAGGAAGGGATAATGTAACAATTTAAAGGCCTAGTTGTCAGGGAAGAGGAGCTCGTCCTCAAACCCTGTTGGTTTTTCTGACAGAAGTAGGTAATGTGACCCACTAGTTATGTCTTCTGACTCGCTCTCATCTTCCAGCTGGGATTCACGTATTTTGTAGTCTGGTGGTATGAAGTGCTGATTCTTTTTGATCATGGTTAACCTCTCCACGCTTTTGGGCGAGAAACTGGTCCTTTTCACAGTTACAATGGCACCAGCAGCACTGAAAACATGCTCAGAAGAGACACTTGCAACAGGGCAAGCCAGATACTTTATCACCAGCCTGCTAAGCACTGGCCATTGGCTTCTTGTCCTATACCAATACACCAATGGGCTTTGCTCCATGAACACCTCTGTTGTGTCATCCAGATAGGCCTGGATCAACCGCTCAATGTTCAGTGGTGCTCTGGTTTGCTTGTCGTCTTTTGGCTTTGCGACAGCAACGGACTTACCCATCCCTTTATGTAGAAAGCAAGCAGCTATTTTTTTGGATGTGTCTGATGAATCAGATCCTGTTGGTGCTGTTGTTGTTATTGGTAGTGTTGGTGACTGCTGGGAAGCAAACGCACTGCTCTCATGCTGTGAAGAAGAACTTGACTCTGTAGGATGCTCAGTAGTACTTGCACTGTCCTGGGCTGGCACTGGCAGGCCTCTAATTGAGAGCCGTTCATTTTCTAAATCAGTGGCTTCCTCGGCTATTACAGTTTTGTACTTGGCAACATCCACTTCTGAAAAAGGAATTACTGCATTACTGTTCACAAATAATTTGTACCGTGTATCCAAAATTGTGGCAGTAATGTAATGTTGATGTGACACAATCTTATTTTGAATCCTTGTATTCTCAGATAAGCGGCCGGCTAAGGCCTTCGCCAAATGACATGCTTCAAGTTTTCCTTCAACACCTTCGTATGTTTCAGACACCTCCTTCAGCTCTTGCTCTAGCATGTACAATGGGATAGCTTGGTCCATAGTACAGTCCTCCCTGCTGACTGCACGTGTGAAGACCTCAAAAGGAAGTAGCATCTCTGTCAGGCATTTAATGAGGGCCCATTACCACATCTCAACGGTCATGGCTTTAATAACAGTAGGATCCCCTGATCTTCTTGTCATAACATAAGCATTTAGTGGTATGTACTGCTCAAACAGCCCATCAAGCATGTAATAAGTAGAGTTCCAGCGTGTTGGACCTCCTGGATGAGTGCTTTGACTGGCATTTTATACTCACGTTGAATGACCTGTAGCTGCTTCCGGGCTTTAAAAGAATGGTTGAAATGCATGCAGATTCTTCTGCAAATGGTCAGTAAGTTGCTGACTTTGCTTTCATTTTTCAGAAAGTCTTGAACAACAATGTTAATGCAGTGTGCAGTGTGCCAAACACAGGACCCTGAAATAGCGACCATCTTGCATGGCCTTAACTACATTACTGCCATTGTTGGTGGCAAAAAACCCAATGTTAAGGCCCCTTGGTCGCAGCCATTCAAAGACCTTGCTGTTAAACTCAGCCAAAATGTTTGCAGCAGTATGTGATTTCTCCATAGCAAACATGGCTACAGTTGCATGTCTGCGAGTATCATTAAAAATCTCAGCAGTGTCAATGCCTGCAGATATCTTGTCTTTAACACCTGAAAAAGAGATCCAGTGTGCAGTGATGCACATGTAATCAGTGGATTGGCAACTAGTCCACATGTCTGTTGTCAGGAGGATACTATGAACAGCACTCTGCTGCAAGGCTTTTCCAAGCAATTCCAGCACGTCGTGGTGTAGTGCTGGAACAGCAACTCTGGCAAAATAGTAGCGGCTGGGAACATTCCATTTTGGGCAGATGGTTGTCACAAAATTCCAGGAAACCCACCCCTTCAACATAAGAAAAAGGGAGAAGGTCAGTGCTAACATTTTAGCAAGCTTAGCATTGTACAAACGTGCTATTGGGTGGTTGCGCTCGTACTTTCCCTCCTACCTAAACATGTTAATAATGGTACGCTGCTTGGTATTTCTTTCAGTTATGCTCGATGCAGTACTTCGCGTCGCAGACTTTGCACCCGTACTCCTTGGTGTCTCCGGGTTACACTTACTCTGGTGCTACTGAGATGTTGCTGATGCGGAGGATGTGGGCTCTACCACTGCAGTGCTGGGGACAGGGGTACTTTGTGTACCACTACCAGATAGAATGTCTCCCTCTTCTTCCTGTTCGACCATGAGTGGACCGTCTACTCCTTCCCCACCAACATTAATGGTTCCTGCTTTTATGCTACGTAGGTGGTCCTCCCACTTGATTGCGTGGTGTTTTTTCAAATGGGTCATTTGGCCTCCGGTACCATAGTTTGTAGCAAGCTTACCATGACTAACAGAGGAATGATAAATGGAGCATATAGCAATGTTGTCCTCATTTGCACTAACTGTAATGAAGTCCCACACTGGGGTGCTTAACTTTTGTCTCCTTCTAGAGGTGCCACTTCTAATGCCGGATGAACTGGAGGTTGTGTGTTGAATTTCACTATGTGGCTGCGCAGTAGTACCACTACCTACTTCTGCTGAGGAGTAATGCTTGTGATGACTGGGTCTGACTCGTCATCACCATCATTATCCGGCTGGTCAACATCGTACTGCATAAGTGTAAGGCTTCCTGGAACCTTCCTTTTCCCTAGCCTGATCTTCTTGGGATGTCTCTCTCTCTCATGCTCAGATTGTTGTGGCTCCCAATTGAGATCAAGATCATCAGAAGGGATGCTTGGCGAAGAACTTGATGGACTAACCCTCCTTTTCCTTGGTGGGCATTTGGAAAACAATAGATCTCCTGCATGAGGTGCTTCCTCTTCTTCTTGCTCTGCATCAGGCTCAATTTCCTGAACTGCCCCGACTTCAGGAGGAACAACAACTACTATTGCGGGTGGTGGTTGTTGAACAACAACTATTGCAGGCGGTGGTTGTGGTTGTTCATTTCGTTGAGGATCTAATATTGCGGGCAGTGGTTGTTGAACATCTACTATTGCGGCCGGTGGTTGTTGAACATCTACTATTGCGGGCGGTGGTTGTTGTTCACCACTTTTCTGCTGTGTTCCCGCTTGCGTGGAATGTGTACTACTTTGAGATAGCGATACGTTTAGGTCAGGCTCAGTATCACTGCTTTCCACCATTAGGCTGGCTACCTCTTCCCCACTCATCTGCTTGGGCCTGGGTTGGTGGCTTGGGCCCACTGATGCGGAGGTGCTGGCCCCAGCTTGGACCCCGGTCACCGCTGCTGCAGGTGTAGTTTTTTTCCCAAAAAAGGTTTTCGGGTCAACACCAGACTTAAGTGTCACTTCCTTCTTCTGTTCTTCCTTCTTCTTCCCAGCAACTTTCTTGGTCTTGGAGGACCTGTTACCTGCTTTCTTTGGGCCCATCTTCTTCAGATGTCAGCAGCAGCACTCAGTTGCACAAGTTGCTGAGAATGATGTCTGGTCAGGTGAGTCACACCACACGTGACGTAGTACAGAAGGACATCCGTCTGGCAGTAGAACAGGCGATGAATGATGACAGACACCTCCTCTTCAGTCTTTTGTGCACCTACAAGCAAAGAAGGCAGAATAACATCAGTCGAATGTGGAATTTTTTAGCTTTAATTTTAATTACTACTAGAAGTATTAGTACACTCAGTAAGAGT
This sequence comes from Lissotriton helveticus, assembly GCF_964261635.1. Classification (NCBI taxonomy): domain Eukaryota; kingdom Metazoa; phylum Chordata; class Amphibia; order Caudata; family Salamandridae; genus Lissotriton; species Lissotriton helveticus. Next base: position 102,336,764 of record NC_136060.1, read on the forward strand.
TAGAATAGCAAAGAACTAAAATGCAAACGTAGTGGAAGTGGAACTTGTTTATCCTTAATTTGTGCATCATTTCGGATGGATGCAGCATCAGTGACCTGCAGCAGATAGCAATGGGGATGTGAACAGTAGTAAGCCAACAGGAACAATGGCAAGACACAGGCCAATTTGTCAAAAACAAAACAGCACACTACTACTACCACCACAGCTCTCAGCCACATGGGCACTCATCACAGGTACATGGGTAAAGTACAGAAAACAATAAACTCAAGCAGGCCTATAGCCCTATATGGCCAGAAAAAGGAGGATGCCTGTTGCACATCACAGCTTAATGCAAAAAAGAAAATCCCCATGGCTAAAAGGTTTGAAAGTTACACAACAACAACACAAACAACAAAGGCATTTAAAGTTTTTTACACACACCCAAACAGTTAACTACACCCCAAACACCACATTTGGAACTTCAAAGCATTGCCACTCATGCCCTAAATGATGTTAAATTCAACAGACAAAATGGAAACCGCTACATCAAGCACCCCCGCTGACTACCTCTGAGACTCTAGGCCTACTGGCAGAAGAAATCACAAGTTTGTAGGCCTGCGACAAAACTAAAGCACGATGGAAGGTCACACAAAATGGCCACCCCCTCATGGCCTGGCCACCCCCAACAACATGAAAAGAAAGAGAAGACAGACAATACATGTCTATGGCAAAAGGACAATGCTTGGCTTCACAAAATGGGCCGCCCCGCCACTCACATGGTCAGGCCACCCTCAAACAACAAAGTACATAGAGGACAGAAACAGTAAGTGGTCCATGCTCCAAAAACTAAAACCAAATGACAACCTGAGGAGTTTCTTTAGCAAAATGAACAGCATCAACATTTTCGAGAAGGTTTTATGCAACTCGAGACATATTGCTTGCAAGATTGCAAATTCGGCGTGTTCGGCAGCGCGAATTGTACAAAACGCGTTATCGCGTGCCCGAGCACGCACATTGAGCGCGCGAAGAAGACAAAAACTGTAAGGTCGCGTTGCCGCACTGTGCAAAGTTACCAAAACTACGCGAGCTGAATTCTAGGGTTACCTAGTGCGCAGAAAAAGCCATATTATTCAACACACACCCAAAACCTGCAATTCAACACCAAAAACACATTTTGCTAATCAATCAGAAGCCATCCATGACCTACATGATGTTACACTTACAACTTAAACACCACAATAACAGTTGAACAACTTTCATGCACCCATGATGATGACTCTAGTAGTACACTTGGGCCTACTGGCAGAGTAGGCCACAAGCTTGGAGGCCTATGGCAAAAACACAGTGGCTACAAACACAAAATAGCCGCCACCACCTGGCCAAGCCACCCACAGAAAGTAAATGAACTCAAGCAGGCCTACACTAACTACATGAACTACTAGGGTTACCTAATTTTACTAAAAAATAATTAAATTCCACTACAACAGAGTTTGCAATTGAATCCAATGCCATCCATGATGTTTTACAGACACCACAGAAACATGGTTGGACCCGTGGGTACCTCTAGGCCTACTGGATGAAATTTCAAAGACATACAACTTGGCCCCTCATGAAAGTACAGGCCTCCCTCAATAATAATTTTTAAGAAAGATTGAGAAGCACAGAAACCTGTAGTTAAAAAAAACAAAAAAAAAACACATTTACAGTACACCAATTCTCAATTCTCAAACTTACTTGTAAAAGAAAAGTTCAAATCGAAAATTCCTCAATAAATCCAATCAAATGCTATGATGCAGCAGACGTACACAAAGAGTGATCCTTCCAGCTCCAAATCCAAATGAAAGTGAACACCACATGGACAAAGCACTAGGAGGAGCCTGGTGGACAGGAACAGGAAGTTGGAGACTCAGGGGCTCTTCCTTTCTCTTGAAAAAAAGAGTAGAAACAAAAAGAGGACTCCTAGCCCAAAAAAATACAGCCAAATCACAATCTGAGGGGTTTTCCTGAGCAAAATGATAATTTTTTAGAAGGTTTTAACATGCTCAAGAGATATTCTGTGCCAGATTGCAGTTTCTGCGCGTTCGGAAACGCGATCTTACCAACATGGCGCTGTAAGGAAGATCGCGCGTCCTAATGACGTGTTCGCACGTCCGAATGACGTTATCGCGTTCTCACAGTCGCATGGGATTGTGCGGCCGGATTCCAAACATCGTAGCGAACACGACCAGGAGAGAAAAGCGAGAAAGCAAACGCAGAACCACGGTAAGTCATTACGGCGCACGCGAGAATGCTATTGAGCGCGAGGAAGAAAAACTACTACGCTACGGTGTAGATTGCGAAGTAGTCGACAACTTCGCGCTCACTGCGAAGCGCAAAGTTGCCGAAAATTCGCAAACTCCGCGAGGGAAGCGTAGTTCTCCGCCCAGGGTTACTTATCTGCACCTTTATTCCGGACACATTCATGTTTTCTAAATCTTTGTCAGAAAATTCTGCTTCATAAGGCTTTTGCAATACTTTAGATTTACCAATGTCAATTCCCATGCTGGCTGCGGTGTCCATTAATTTTTCATGGAACACCCTTGTATTTCGAGTGATGCTTTTACAAATAAATAATAATTCATCCTCACTAAGGGTATTTAACCTTTCCAAACCTACATTTCCAGCCATCAATTCCTCCAATTCAATTCGTAACTTATATATATCCAATGGTTTCGGCTGTGTCTTTGGTTTCTCTATTTCTCGTGTCCATCTATCTATTTCTTCAGGAGTTACTACAGTTGCACTTCTCGTACCTGAAGATGTCTCCATTTGTATTTCTCTTGAATTTAAAGGAGTGGTTTTTCTAATCGAACTGGTTCTCTTATTGGTAAATCCATTAAGAAGATTACGGACTCACATTTACTTGCCTGGTCATCGACTATTAAAGGTTCTTTTCTTGGCTGAACTACAGGTGTAGTTATAACTGGAGCTTTGGACTAGCTTGCTTATCTCCATACAAAGGAACAACTGGACCAATAGTTACTGGAATTGTCGGAGCTTTGGAACTTGTATTTAATTGGGAGATGTTCTGAATTATTTCACTTCTCTGTTTATTTAATGCCTCTCTTTCTCTTTCTTGTAGTACCCTCTCGATAGAGTTATCATGTACCACCTGTGGAATCAAAGGTGGTTTTAAAAACAGTGCACTCGGATTTACTACACTTGGTCCCTCATTATAAGGTGGTGGATTTTTCATTAATAAGTCCTCCATATAGTCATCGTCTGAATCACCACTAGTCATTAAATGTTTTGTTTTTTCAGTCTTTTTACTTCCAGTAGGCTCTTCTAAGGTTAATACAGGATATAATCCTTCCACTAGCTTGTTCTGTCTCCATTGTTTCGTTTGTTTAGCTCTAGTTTCTCGTTGAGCTTTAGGGTAGAATGTACTCTACCCTTTGTCAGTTCTGGGTCTGTCTCGCTCAAAAGCCTCTATTTCCCATTACTCTAATGCCTCATATTGCGTTAGTCTAGGACAAGGATGTAAATCATTCATTCGGGTACTTAAATTGAATAATATTCTGCCATTAAACGTGTCATCTAAGGGAAATGCCAAAATTCCGTCATCTTTGGAATATTCCACCCAATTCTCTAACCATACACAAGTGTGGTAACCCCTGTCAAACATCATAAATGTTGCGGGCGTATTTGGTGGTGGAATAATAACTCCTTCTCTAGTTTTAATCAGTTTATCTATTTTAAAGTAATTCCTGACTCTATCTACAAGTGACATTTTTCTCTTGCTTCCGTACATCTTGCAAGGTCCGCCTCTTATCGACTGTTCCCTAGCAAACCCTTAGTATCTTCGATCAGGTCGAGTTTCTGGACTATATAACTGCCACATATAATCTGCAAAAAATAAATCGTACAATAGCACTTACTTTGTTTATAAAATTACTCCCAATAATAGTGCGTCTTTTATTTTCCTTCAACCAATCAGCAATGTGATTTCAAATAATTTTGACCAATGATTGCGCGTCTTTTCCCGTGAGAGGAGTTCCCACGCTCCTGTGCTCACCCCTCCTTTACATTTTCTATCTCAGCCACATGCCTGCTGTTTCAACCAATACCAGCGCGGCTCTGAGTGACGTCAGTGCAGCTCCGCAGCTGACTCCCTCCTTCACAAGGTAATGCAAAAACTTAATTCTTTTATTTAAAGTGCAATTTTTCTTTTAATCAACAACGTAAAAACATTCGCCACTGTACTCGAGTGACTAGAAAGGAAAGATACATTTCACTGCAAGTAAATCCCTTCCGTTTACTTTTCATGCACTACGAGTAGATCTCTTCCGCCTACCCTTCACGCACGCATTAGAGAACCTGCTACTCCCTCGGACTCATCCACTCCGGGATATATACTGAGGCCAAAGTTTCACCAGCGAACCCCTTTGCTATCAATTAAGCTTAGACAAACCTGCTACTCCTTCCGTGTGACCCTTTCTAGGTGACTTCACAACAAAAGTTTTGCCAGCGAACTCTTTGCTATCATTTATTCATACATTCATACAGAAAACCCTAACTAGTGCTTCCGGCTTTACTTAACCATGCACTAACTTCCCTCGAGTAAGGGACCTCACTGCGATGTGGCTTTTATTTACCACCCGCTATTCTGCCCCCGGGGATTCCAGACAAACATGTAACAGGTACGAACAATTTTGGTCAATACATAAAATCAATACAGCATCAATAAAATCAATAACATTTCAAAACCTTTTAAATTATATCACTTTTGATCGATCAATCACAATAATATTTTCATAACCAAGTAACTAATTACCTGCCTATCTTAACTAATCCCTAACCATTTCCTCTGCTACCAAAGAAAGAAATATACTGATAGAGCGCGCAGGTTACCCGGTCATTAATTTTCTATACTCGCCTGGGCCCATAATTAATTTACGTATACAATCACTTGATCAGGTAACCCGCACTCTATTATCAGTTATTTTTCCCTACTAGGTCCTATACCATTGACTTACCAATCCTTGTCGCTGGTACCTGTAAACCTATTGGATCAGGGAGTTAGAATAATAATTAGGTAACTAGATAACATAATCTGAAACCAAACTCATGAACTCATATAATAACCACAGAATCGAGAAGGTTTAAACTCTTTATCTAACTTTCTTCCAAGGTCATGATCCAGACATTAAAAGCAATCAAACTATCAATAATCAAAATCAGAAATAGCGTATAACTATGCAAAAGATATATTATGCCAACCATTTAGTAATTTAAAGGGTAGGTAAGAACAAGGAACATGCTAATAAAATTAAAACAGACTTGCATGAATTTTCTCGAGGCAGGGAAAGATAAGGAACATACTATATAACACAGCTTTAAGCAATTTTCAGAGAGTGGGTAAAAAGAGGGAATATATTATGCAATCACGAAAACATTTGGAGCATATGACTAAAGGGAAGGTAAGAAAATGGAACACACTAATAATTCAAAATGACGAATTGATCATTACCAACGGAAGGGTATGAGAAGGAACATATACGATCAAAACGTTTAACGAATTAGGGAGGGTAAAGAAAAGGAACATAAAATTGCAATCTCTGTTATCAAATATGTAGCATTTAGGAAGGGGAAGAGAAGGAACAAATCAATAACGAACCCACACAGATTTATATTTACCTAGAATGGCGTGAAGACCAACCCTGGCCACGGGTCAGTTAAGGACAGAAACCCCAAAAGTTGCAGTTGCCAGTAGGCCAGCAGGTGCAGATCAGAATCAGGACAGGAAAATCAAATTTGGATCAGGACCGGACCACCATAGGTTAAGACCAGCACCCGCAGTTCGCTTGTAACGCCTGCGCTGCTCCCTCTCTGTAGCTAACAGTCAGAACCCCGATTGGGTTATCGATTCCACCGACAAAGTGCTTCACCAGCACCTCAGCTTCCGAGAACCCCGATTGGGTTAGCGAGTCTTCCGACAGAGTGCTCCGCATCCCTCTGCTCTTGGTCAGCTATTGAGTGTGTTGGGTCAGTGACAGGTCAGCTATTCGGACAAGTCGGACAATTTCTCTAGCTAACCTACGCTAGTTATACTATTTTCCAGGTCAGTGTACCACCCCCAGTGTTGCAAGTGTAAGGATCCCCAATTTCGATTGGCAAAAGAGGAGGAGAGGTCATCACACCATAACAAATTTTAGAATTTTGCCGTCTCCTATTCAAATTAACGTTCCCGCCATTCAAATTCAGGTTCTCATGATGTCTTCATTCCACCTAACAATGGATGTTTTATTGACAGTTACATTGAATAAAATTTGAGTTCATAGGGGCAGGTTCCCAGGAGCATCTTCTCAGTCAGTCAGCTCCTTGGCTATAGTCCAAAGGTCATTGTTCCAGAGACTTGAAATTCTCGCGCAGTCGCAGTTTCAACAAACATGGACTACAGCATTTCGAAACAGGCCAGTTTTCAAAGTGTAACATGAAATGGAAAAGAAACAGTTTTAGAACACAGAATAAATGAATACACTGTATACCATGTATTTCTACTCTATACCCATTATCTTAATTTTAACTATAGCATTAGAATTAGGCAGAACGAACAGCTTGGCGAAAGCAGCAATGCAAGCTTCATGCATGCAGTAACACAGAGCAGCCATCTTATTACTAATGTGCAGAAGCGGAAAATTCCCTCCAAAGCATAGAGTACGCCATGTCACGTGAGTATGACAGACGCATGTGCAATAGAAAATCCCACGTAAAAGCAGCCATGTTAGATGCAAGCGTATTAGGATTAATAGACACATAAGCAAGCTTCACTCGGACACCCCGTGTTTATGTAAAATGTAAGTTTTAGTAAGACAAACATGTGGGTTCATTTTATTAACGTTATTCGAGGTTCATGAATTCAAGCAAGTCGCTTCATGTGCGAATCCTTGCTCCATCATATTCACAAATAAGCTATACTTTTCGAGTGACAGGAATATGACAAGCCTCTGTCATGAGGACACAGCACCAAGATACTTCCCACAAAAGCCATATTACATCCCAACATCCTTCCAACCAAACACAAAAATGCTTTAGATGTTTAGGCATGGTATATATTACTCCTTGTCACTCCACTGCCAGCTAAGGTGCAGTGACATTTAACACAATACAAACAGAATTCTGAAACACATTCCGCATATGCCCCACTCTAAACCCACATGATTTTTTTATAACACTTTTTTATCGAGCTGATGATCAACAACATGCAGCATAACACATCTAAGGAACAAATCAATATGCACATTATATTTGATGCATTGCTCAGATGTGGGTCCCGTGCTCGCCATGCCACTGGAGTCAAGTTAGCCTGGCTGATGAGAGGTGATACCCCAAAATCTGTCCCAGGATGCTTCTTTCTGGTCCAGGTAGGACCTGGCCTGGCAGTTCTGGCTGGACTGTTCCTATGGGGAGCAGGGTCAAGATTGATTTGCATATAGCTGGGTACAAACTGGAATGGCATGTTGACTAAAAAAACAATTGATTTAGGCCCAGATCTCTATATTGGGGTGAATGTTTGACATTATTCAGCATTCCATCCATCAATTGTTCTTTTTGCATGTGCCCCTTCCCCTGCAGAAGGGCCCACCTCTGATCACCAGTGGCGAGCAATGTGCCATTTTGCAATTAACAACCCAAACTTCCATAAAGAGTACAAAGAGTCTTGTATTTCTGGTCCCTCTCCATTGGTCTATTAGGCCTAGTAGGACAACCCACCTCAGTCCAATCTCCGTCATTCAAGGGGCCCACATCTTGCACCCATCTATTGTGCAGTTGCTTATGCAGGTCAGTTGAGTTAGCCACTAATGTTCGATACACTCTAGCTATACCCTCATTATGTGCATACCTCATTATGTGGGCCCGTAGGAGTTGTATTCCGAAAGTTTATCGAGTTCCTAAACATGATCATCAAAATTATGACATAATTGAAGATATCAGTGTGATTTATGTAAGTCATAGGCTTCCACTGGTTTCATGAATGACCTAATGTGGTTGTCTTCTTATTTGTCACCCAATTTGGAGATATCTATAATATCTCAAGTAGGGAAGTAGTGGAAGCCTGCAGTATCCCGGAGCCATGTGCCTTGCCATTATTGGGTTTCTGCAGTGAGGACCTTGTCCCGCCTGATCAAACGGAGCACTTGATGCCAGCATGCTAGTATCATTTTCATAGCCTGTGGAACATTTCGATTCTTATGGGCAAAGGAACAGATTGAATGTGCTGTATGTCTCAATACATTTCACCTCAAAAGATGTACATGGATCTTCACAATCAGTGTACCAATTGACTGGCCCGGTAATAAAGCTTGATATCTGCCAGTTACAACCCTTTTTCATATGATGGGAGGAAGCACTTATGGAACTTGATATGTGTGCCTATAACAATGACGTAGTAGTAATTGAAATGTGATGGGGGAGACTGCATGTTAATAGTTTTGCATATGTAGAGCAGATAGGGAGCAACATCATTTTGAATAATGCTCGGGTGTCAGCAAAGTTGGTCAGCAGGGAAACCCATACTGCCATGTCTTGTTTAATATGTGACAGCAATGGTTCTACATTGAGCACCCAGGCGCTTTGGCAGGTGATGGCTATATGTATCCTGAGATATTTAAAGTGATCCATCACTTTTTGCAGGATGATTGTTACCTCTCTGTTTCTGTCATCAACAGTCACCAGTACATATTAATATTTACATTTCGTCCACATGTAGCAATATTATGTCCCCCCTTGATGAGCCCCAGCAGAGTCCCCTGATCTGTGCATCATGCGGATCGATTCGGCCAATGACTTGATGGTCAATGCAAATAAGAGTGGTGGGAGAGGACGACCTTATCTCATTTCCTTCTGGATATCAAAGGGTGGAGAGAGAACCTCATTGACTCTAACTGTCTCCAAGGAGTCAGTGTATAGACCGAGACATATATCTGAAAGAGCTGTCCAAAGTTCATCCGGCCTAACAACTGAAACATAGAGTCTGTGGACAGAATAAAATCCTTCTCGAAGTCTATCAGGACGAGGGCCTTCAGGTCACTGTAGTCTGGGGATTTTTCCAGGGCTATATTTAAACACCTGAAGCAGGATGCATGCTGCACCCCGGCATAAAGCCATTCTGGTTGTGTTGTATTTCTGTCTAAATGACAGAGATCAATTTATAGGACCTTAGCTAAGATCTGCCTCGAGGCTAATATAGGAAGTGGGATGGTGAGAGGGACATTGCAATGGGGTATAATTATTACTGACATTGTCACCTCACGAAGGTGGTAGGACAATACCCTTGCCTCATACAGTTAGAGAGAAAGCTAAAAGCTATCGGATTATCAAGTCATTTATGATAGGGTCTCGAGTCACTATCAGGAGAGGAGGTTGAGCCTCACATAATGAACAATAAGAAATGGCAACTTCTCATGTTATTTGGCTCGGGTCTGTTTATATGTGTCACATTGGTAAATGAACACTGGGCACTATTCTCAGTTCTAGGCTCTATTGGCCAGCTAATACAATCACATTTCTGGCTTTGTCTCACAGCTCATATATCTTTTACTGCATCACGGCATAGGCCTGTGCAGCAGACATAAGTTCTGTTTGATCGTTAGCTGTAGTAAATCGAGTAAGCGGCACGTTAATGGGTCTATGTGTTGTGCTTTCCACTTTTCCAGCTTGATGACATTATTGTCCAGGATTTGTACCAACTTATTTTTTCTTTTCTTTGCCCTAGTTTGTTAGGATATGGCCTGCTTGCGTGTAACCATTTTAAGCAACCCTCAAAGTGTGATTCCGGACTCAACCAACCCCATATTCAAACCAAAGGAGGCTGCTAAGTGTTGGTGTATGTGTTCTCAGAATCTCACATCTTGAAGCCACCATGTGTTCAGTCTCCACATTTCTGCATGCTGTTGTCCTGGACCTCTGACGTATACTTACATCGGGGCATGATTTGTTTAGACTCATGGGAGTACACGTGCGCAGCTAAGGCACCTATGATGGATGCAGGAAGAAAGATTTTATCGATTCTAGAATCAATCAATCAATCAATCATGCCATTTGTATAGCGCACTACTCACCCGGGAGGGTCTCAAGGCGCTTGGGGGGAGGGGTATGCTACTGCTCGAACAGCCAGGTCTTGAGTTGTTTCCTGAAGGCGAGATAGTCCTGGGTCAGCCGAAGGTGGATGGGGAGGGAGTTCCAAGTCTTGGCAGCCAGGTAAGAAAAGGATCTTCCTCCGGCTGTGGCTCTTCGGATGCGTGGTACGGCTGCGAGGGCGAGGCTGGTGGACCGTAGCTGGCGGGTGGGCGTGTAGAAGGTCAGGCGGTCGTTGAGGTACTTGGGGCCCAGGTCGTGGAGAGACTTGTGTGCGTGGGTGAGGAGCCGGAACGTGATCCTCTTGACGGGTAGCCAGTGCAGGTTCCTCAGGTGGCTGGAGATGTGGCTGCATCAGGGGACATCCAGGATGAGTCGGGCGGAGGCGTTCTGGATGCGCTGGAGTCTTTTCTGTAGCTTGGCTGTGGTTCCGGCGTAGAGGGCGTTTCCGTAGTCCAGTCGGCTGGTGACGAGTGCCTGGGTGACAGTCTTCCTGGTCTCGGTCGGGATCCAGCGGAAGATCTTGCGAAGCATACGCAGGGTGTTGAAGCACGATGAGGAGACGGCGTTGACTTGTCTGGTCATCGAGAGGGAGGGGTCCAGGATGAAGCCCAGGTTGCGTGCGTGGTCGGTTGGCTTGGGTGCGGTGCCCAGGGCTGGGGGCCACCAGGAGTCATCCCAGGCGGAGGGCGAAGATCCCAGGATGAGGACTTCCGTCTTGTCCGAGTTCAGTTTCAGGCGGCTGTCCTTCATCCACTCGGCGACGTCTTTCATCCCTTCGTGTAGGCAGGTTCTGGCGGTGTCGGGGTCTCTGGTGAGGGAGAGGATCAGCTGGGTGTCGTCGGCGTAAGAGATGATGTTGAGGTTGTGCTGGCGTGCGATGGCTGCGAGAGGTTTCATGTAGATGTTGAAGAGGGTGGGGCTGAGTGAAGATCCTTGCGGGACGCCGCAGATGACTTCGGTGGCCTCGGAGCGAAACGGGGGGAGGCGGACTATTTGTGTTCTTCGGCGAGGAACGAGATGATCCACTCCAGTGCCTTCTCTTGGATACCGATGTTGCTGAGGCGCTGGACTAGGGTGCGGTGGCAGGCTGTGTCGAACGCAGCGGAGAGGTCCAGGAGGATGAGGGCCACTGTTTCCCCCTTGTCGAGCAGGGTCCGGATGTCGTCGGTGGCTGCGATGAGGGCGGTCTCGGTGCTGTGGTTGGCTCTGAAGCCGGACTGCGAGGGGTCGAGGGATCCGTTCGTCTCGAGGAAGGCGGTCAGCTGTCTGTTGACGATCTTCTCGATGACTTTAGCAGGAAAAGGGAGGAGCGAGATGGGGCGGACATTTTTGAGATTGGTGGGGTCCGCTGTAGGTTTCTTCAGGAGGGCGCTGATCTCGGCGTGCTTCCAGCTCTCCGGGAAGGTGGCGATGTTGAAGGAGGCGTTGATGATGTTCCGGAGTTGGGGTGCAATGGTGGAGTCGGCCTTGTTGAAGACGTGGTGTGGGCAGGGGTCGGTCGGTGATCCGGAGTGGATGGTGTTCATCGTGCGGGCTGTGTCTGCGGTGGTCACCGTGGTCCAGGTGCGAAGGGTGGCGGTGGGGGGCATTGGTTCGACGGTTGGGTGCGTGGGTGGGGTGCCGAAGCTGTTGTGGATGTCGGCGATCTTGTGGTGGAAGAACGAGGCGAGGGAGTCGCAGAGGTCTTGTGACGGAGTGATGTCGTTGGTGCCGGTGCTGGGGTTGGAGAACTCCTTGACGATAGTGAAGAGCTCTTTGCTGTCGTGGGCGTTGTTGTCCAGTCGTTCCTTCAGGGATTTCTTCTTGGTGGTGCGCATGAGCTGGTGGTACTTGCGGGTAGCGTGTTTGAGGGCGGTCATGTTGTCGGTGGTCCGGTCGAGGAGCCAGGCTTTTTCGAGGGTGCGGCAGGTCTTCTTGGAGTCCTTGAGGTCGTCGGTGAACCAGGATGCCTTCTTGCTTCTGGGTCTGCTGGGAGGGTTCTTTAGTGGCACGAGGTCGTCGGCGCAGGCGGTCAGCCACTGTGTGAAGTTGCGGGCTGCTTCGTTGGGGTCCGTTGTGTTGGCGGGTGGGCTCTGGCTGAGGGAGGTGGTGAGCTGGTCTGCGGTGATCTTGCTCCAATTCCTGTGAGGTACCTGTTGCGGGTGGTGGTGAGTCGTGGATCTTTTGAAGCTGAAGTGGACGCAGCTGTGGTCAGTCCAGTGGAGTCCGGTGGCGTGGCTGAAGGTGATGTACTTGCTGGAAGAGAAGACGGGATCAAGCGTGTGGCCGGCGTAGTGGGTGGGGGTGTTGACCAGTTGCTTGAGTCCGAGGTTGGCGAGGTTTTCCAGCAGGGCGGTGGTGTTGCGGTCCTTGTTGTTCTCCAGGTGGAAGTTGAGGTCCCCGAGGAGGATGTAGTCAGTGGAGGGGAGGGCGTGCGGGCTGATGAAGTCTGTGATGTCTTCGCTGAATTGTGTGCGTGGTCCCGGGGGTCTGTAGACGAGGGTGCCTCTGAGGGTCGTCTTAGGGTCGGTGTGAATCTGGAAGTGGAGATGTTCGGCTGCGGCGAAGGAGTCGTTGGCGTCGGTCGTGATGCGGATGGTGTTCCTGTGGACGATGGCGATGCCACCTCCGGTCTGGTTGATGCGGTCCCTCCTGATGATCTTGTACCCGTCCGGGATGGCGATGGCGATGTCGGGTGCAGAGGAGGCGTTCATCCAGGTTTCCGTGATGTAGCGTCGAGGAGGTTCCAGAGTTCCACGGCGTGTCTGTGGACGGAGCGGGTGTTGATCAGAATGCACTTGAGGTGGTTGCTGCTGGTGTTCGTCTTGGCGGGTGCGGGGCAGGTTCGGAGGCAGGTGAACTTGCAGGTGCAGCAGGTGAAGGGTCCGTGGGTGCGTCTCGAGGTGGCTCGGCAGCAGGCTTGGGTCCGGCCGGCATTGAGTGCGTTGAGAGTGGCGGCGTCGTAGGTCAGTCGGGTCGTCTTGCCTCGGCGGGGAGGGCCAGGGGTCCTGGCGCTGGGCGCAGGCCAGGCGCGGACGGGCGCAGACGGGCTTACCTTTGGCGCACCTTCGGCGCTCAATCGGTGCTCCCGCTGCGCGCGTCCGCTGCGCAGTCGCTCTGGGGGCGTCATAAGTAAGGAGCCGGGAGGGAGGAGCTGCTGGGTGGCGGGAGCGGGGCGGCGAATGGAATCACAGGGGGGCGGGGCCGCAGGGAGGCAGCGGCGGGAAATTCCAAGAAGCAGCGGGCAGCAGGAAATTCCCAGGAGCAGCGGGAAATTCCCAGGAGCAGCGGGCAGCGAGCGAAGGAATCTGCAGGCAGGAGGCGGCAAAGGCAGGCAGGAGCGGCAGCAGTGAGTGGGGCGACCAAGCCCAAGAGAATTTACCTTGCAGTGAGTAATGAGTAAATGTATTGCTGACTGGGTGTAGGGCTCTCCATGTTTCTCATGGACCTAGTGAGTCGGACCAGTCCAAGATGTAAATAAATTCACCCCTGCAATGGTCAGTCCCAGTGGAGCATGGAATAGTAGGTCTGAGAATGCCACCATTGTATTATCTACTAGTTTAGGTTGTTCATAAATGATGGTGAACACCCATTGTGCCTCTCTCATCATGCATTCCACTGCCACATATCGAACCAAGATATCATCATGAATTTTTAAGACCAGGATTGGGGAGTGTTTGTGTAAACAAATTGTTACACGTTGGAAATGACTTGTCTAACTCGAATGGTAAATCTGGGAGTAGCTATTACTGGCCAAAAAAGGGGCATTGTATGACTAATAGGTGAGTTTCCTGTGGAAAAAAACCCTTGTTGTGTGTAGGGCTTCACATTTTGAGAGATACCACCACCTCGCTTAACTTTATTGTTAAGGCCATCAACATTTTAAGAGAGGAGGCTGAATGCATTGTGGGTGATTATCACATGGTCCTATCATGTGTGGTGCAGTCGATCAGACCTCCTGCATGCCACTGTTCATATATAATTATATTAAAACTAAACCCATATTATTAAAACAAACCAACAGAGCCATGTCTGCAAAGGAGAGCTTATGAGAACATAAAACTAGTGCCTGCAGCTTCTGAAGAGCATTATTTGTGTGTGATAGTAAAGTTATCTATGTGTTCGCAAGAGAAATTGATATACCCATAATAAGCTTTTTGTGTGCAAGAGAAACAAATTATGCATGAAGGAAGCACTATTCTGCTTGTTGGACCTGGACCTTATTGCTGGGTCATCCTAGACATTTGTCTTCCCTTGCCTTCCTTTGCCGAGTCTGCTTTTGTTGGCTTTTAGGACTCTGTGCAGTTTACCACTGATAATCAGTGGCAAAGTACTTGTCCTCCCCCTTAAAAATACAGCAAAACTGGCCTACACCTGATTGGTACGTTTGGTTTACTTGCAGGTCCCTAGTATATGGTAGTACATGTACCCAAGGCATGTTAATGAAATGCTACTTGCGGGCTGCAGCACCCATTGTGCCACCCATTAAAAGTATGCTTTTAATACATGTCTGAGGCTTGCCGCAGCAGTCTGACAAAATAGCAGGTTTAAAATGCCATTCGACGAGGTAAGATCAACTTTTAGCCAGGCCGAAACCTTCCTTTTTAATACTTATAAGTCACCCCTAGGGTAGGTACTAAAGGATCATAGGGCAGGGTACATGGTATTTAAAAAGGACATGTGTGTTTAAGTTTTACATGTTTTTACAGTAAATAACTTCTCAAGTAATTTTTTCACTGTCGTAAGGCTATCAATTGAAATGAAAATATTTCCCTCTTGTGCTCATTCTTGTATTAAATCGTTCCCCCATAGGTAAAGCACTCCTTCTGTAAGTACAGTACCAACATCTAAGCCAATATAAAATCACTTTCTGTCTCACTGTAGGTAAAAACGGTGATATTTATTAAACATAACAAACAACATCACATCACATATTAAAAAGCATTTCACAATCATAAAAAGGTATTTAAATAAATCTCATATTCCAAAACATAACCAATGACATATTCATATTGTACACAGAATCACTAAACCTTACTGTCAGGAATTCAATACAATTAAGAGCACAATAGGGAAATATTTATGTTTCGTGATATTATAACCCTGCCCCTTTTGGAATATAAGAATAACTCTCCCTTTATTGTGGTAAGGCAATTTCTCCCATAGACTAGCAAGGGGTTACCTTATTACACTTAATAAGTGACAACTCCAGTTTGGGACCAGATAAAGAAATTCTGTTTCCACTCAAATTAATTGTCATTTAAAAACCTATTTAATGGTACTGTCAGATTCTAATTTACAATTGTGAAAATGCCAATTTTAGAAAGTTGGCATTTCTCTGCCCAAACCAACTTTTCCTTTATGCCTGTATCCTGGGTCACATGACTGTGAATGGGTCTCCTGTTGTGGGTTGTGTATTGCTTCTAGACATTGAGACAAAAGAGGCCTAGGTGTGAGGGGATAGGGTCTTCCTTCGAGGATGGCTGAGGAGGAGTGGTGCCATGCCCTGATTACACTTCAAATGGCCCTCCATGCAGCACCCATAAAGGAACATGGCATCAGGACTGCCCTTGACTTTGTCACGCTAGACAGTTTAAAGACAGGACAAGGGGAAAGGGAAGAACTAACCAGAAAACGTTTTTGAAGTAGGTCAGGGAACTTCCACAGACAAAGTCTGGCACCAAGTCAGAACCTCACATCAGAACACTCCTGGGCCTGTGGAAGATTACAAAGAAGGACTGGCTTGCTGTCTGAAAAAGGAATATTGGACCTACTTGTCTTGAACCCAGTCTGTCCAGAAGTGATTCCAAGGGTCAGTTGGCTGACCTCCTGTTTGTTTGAGCTCCTGGGACACAATAAGCTTCCAGAGGCCTCTGTGTAATTGCCCAGCTGTCCAGCACCTATTAAACCTGCATGGACCTGCTTGAGCCCTTTTGCTGACTTCAGATGAGTGAGTCCTAAGGCCCAGAAAGTGCCTCCCCAAGTCCTGAACCCTCGGCTGGCATCAGAGTGCACTCATCCTGAAGGAAATGTAAGGATAGAGAAGATGTGGGCTCCTAATGACTGCAATGTGACCTCTTCGCGCCAAGGATCGACTTCCCCCAATGACTGACAATGTAAAGCTCCAGTAAGACCTACTATTCACACTACAGCAGCAATCATCCATGATGCCCAACCTGCTCCTCATGCTGACAACCGCCTCCTTGCGTCCCCCTTCAACGCGAATGGCACTCTTCAGACAGGACATGAGAAAGTAACTCTTCAACAGGACTATCCTGGTTCTTGTATCTGGCCTGTGCTCCATTGAGGTTGGCCTGAACTTGTGACTTTCGCCCAGTCCAGCAATACCATATAACTGCAAGTGGCACTTTGTGCGTTAAAAACTAATATCTCCTGTTCTGCTGATTGAATTTCTGTCATCTTGGTGTCATTTTAGTTATTAAAATATGCTCTATTTTTCTAAATTCGTTTGGGATTTGTCTTGTATTCTTTTCACTTTATTACTCTTTAACATCTGCATAAATACTTTATAAATTGCCTCTAAGTTAAGCCTGACTGCTTTTGTACGAAGCTACCAGAGGGTTAAGCAAAGGTTTATTTAGTGACTTTTGAGGTTCATCCTGACAAGTATTGTATCTATTATTTGTGAGGGGCTTCCATCCCACTCAACTAATAACCTAATTTCTTACACTGCCATATTAAGAAATTATCCAATGAAAGCATAAGAAGGCCTTGAGTATGCAGTGTGATTCGTTAGAATTGTAATATCATAGAGTAGGACAAATTTAAATATGCACAGTTGGGAACTTGGATGGCAGTGCAGAAGACTGAATATTTCAAAGAAAGTGGACTAATGGTATATGGAATGATGTGCCTTAACGTACACAGCCAGAGAGCTGGCTTTCCAGTATAACTAGCTGAAAGGCACTGCTGAGGAAGGTTTGAAACACCTGACAAGTTCTGAAAGAGATGGTCCCCCACGCTCTAAGGTCAAGATAACTCGCAAGTATCTATACATCTTTTGCATAAATATCAAAAGCAGCACCACTCAAGAGAAATTATTTTTTACCATCCACAGATTTTCCTGGACACCACAGAAAACGATGACGTTCTGAGATGCCTGAGAGATAGCATGTTGAAACAGGAGTTAATCATCTGCACATATTTACACAGGGCACAACCATCCCTTTAGGCAAGCTATAAGTACAATACTAGTGACATCTTGAGCGAAGAGATGGAGTCAAGTAGTATTTTAGTTGTTGTCTGTATTGCAAATAAATGTGCAATTGTGTCTACAAATAAAAAGAAGGTGCTATTTTACTATATATTTTCTAGGCAACAAAACTTGCACATCTAATTCCTGCTTCGAGATCGAGTCTAGGGCCAGATGTAGGTCGCCAAATACCGGTCGGTAACGGCCGATTTCGGCCGTTACCGACCGGTATTTGGTGATTGAGATGTAGGGGGCCTAAAATTTACAGAATCTGTAAATTTACCGATTCGGTAAATTTACCGATTCTGTAAAATACCGAATCGGTCATTTTACCGAATCGGTAAATCTAGATGTAGGTGGCACTGAAAACAGTGCCACAGGCCCTTATGAATTTGTTATTTAACATGAAATACTATTGTGAATAAAGTGCTTTTAGTGCTTCTTTTAATTCAGATTTCTTGACAGTACTAGCCTCATTGGGATTAGAAAAAATATTTCCCATACCTACTTCCTGTAGGCTAGTATGCACATATGCACATATGAAAGCCACGGGATCTTCCTCCCTCTTTCGCAATTTAAACAGTCAGTTATTATCTCTTGTGTAAGTTTTGCTGACTGGTTCGTCCAAACCGAGAGCCAAAATAAAGCTGGGTGAGTAATAACAAAATCTGAGACAAATTGTAGGTTTAGTTCACTGTGTGCAATAAAATTAGATGTATAAATTCGGGCTCTTAACAATTTCCTGCAAAACCTATTCTCTATTTGCTGGATAGTGGTGCTTTTCCCAATGCCCCATACTTCTGCCCCATAGGTCGCTACCGGGACACACTGTAATTTAAAAATTTTAACAATCGTTTTAATGGCATCATATCTCTTTGGTCTCGGGATACTTAAAATTGAGTTAGTGGCCTTTGAGAATTTGCTCGTGGCCTGGGCCAAGTGCCCAGTCCACGAGCCATTCGCAGCAAAGGTCACTCCCAAATATGGGAAATTGTAGGTTGCAGTAAGTTTTCCATCTCCAACCTGTATGGAGTTCATCTGTCGCTTGCCTGGCCCACAAGACATTACAAAAGATTTTTTTAAATCTACCCTCAGGTCTAATTTGTCCATAAAATCTGTAAAATTTAAGATCAAAGTCCTGAGTGAGTTAGGTGTTCGTCCAAATAGTACTGCATCATCTGCATACAGAAGAGCAGGTATCGGTTTGCCATTTACTAACGGACATCAGGGGTAGATTTTTCAAGGCACTTACTCAGGCCATTAATATAGATTATGAAAATAAGGGTGCTAAAACACAACCCTGCCTAACTCCTCTACCTATCTTGATTAAACCTGATAATTCTCCACCCATACCTATTCTCACTCTGGATTTTGAGTCTGTGTGTAAAAAGGCTAAAAAGTGAACCAGGGCAATGTCCAGACCATACTCCAATAAAATGGACCAACGTTTGGACCTGTTAACAAAATCAAAGGCTGAAGACAGGTCCATAAATGCTAAATAAATAGGAACCGACCGTGCGATGTTATATTTATCAATAATTAATTTCAAGTTGAGGCATTGTTCGACTGTACCAACCCCATTTCTAAATCCCAATTGGCATGATGACAAGATCTCACTGTCTTCTATCCATGTAGTAAGCCTATTATAGATAACACGGCCTAAAATCTTTAGAGAGTTATCTAACAATGAGATAGGCCTGTAATTCATGGGATCAGACCTGTCTCCTTTCTAATGTATGGGGACTATTATACTAATACCCCAAGTTTCTGGCATTTTGGCTTTAGGAAGACTGTTAAAAACATTCACCAGTATTGGAGCCCATAGACCAGGTTGCCATTTGATAAGGTCTATAGGTAGCCCATCTGGGCCAGGAGCTTTATTTCCAAGACTGGGCAATTGCTTCTTCCACCTCTCCCATGTTAAAATTTAAGTTATTAGATGCCTCAAATGCATTTATATCTGTGCGTAGGTACTTGCTGTGGCGAGATCTTCTGGCCAGAATCCATAATATTAGTCAGAATATGCTCATCTAACAAACTTTTCAATTCTTGGCCCCTTTGATTCGCTAAATCCCCCTTCCTTTGTTTTTCTTGCCAAATATAATTTGGGAGGTGGGCATTGAAATCTCCACCTAAAAGAATTTCAAGACCTTCACTTTTACCCCAGCTATTCTCTAATTTAGAGATAAATTTGGTGAGCGCTAAAAAATTCCTGTTTGGGATCGAAATAAAATCATTATTATAAAAATTTATCAAGACAAAAGGGGCCTGCCGTATATATTCAATGGCTTGTATATTGGCATTCTCCGTGTTAATAATCCTATGTTTCCCCCAGCCATAATGCTAAAGCCGACAAACAGTCCTCCAACTGCACGGCCGAAATGCGATTTACGAGCCGCTATATTATAGCAGTGGAACCCATTAACATTCAAATCATGAGGTGCCCAAGTTTCTTGGAACATTATTATGTCATAACCTGAGATTAGTTCGACCCAGTCTTTATCCGCCAATCTAGGTTCAAGAACCGCTATGTTCCACCTTAGTATTTTTAAATCACGGGCATTATTCAACTTGACTTCTGATGGTAATGTTAATGTTGGTTGGCACATTAGCATGGGTGGGGCTAAAGCTAGGCTTTTATTCTCCACTAGTGCGACATCTTCCACCAATTGATCTAACTGTTTCTCTGTTTCGCCCAAATTATATAATGGAGAAATCTCTACTCTGTCCCTTAAATCTGTGGACAAATATAGTTGTTCCCCGTATCCCCATTCCTTCGCTGTGCCCCAAAAAGAAAGTCAGTCCACTCCCTCCATACCTGTTAAGGCCGCATAGCCGTTATAAACAGGTATAAAACGGTCGTCCTGATATCGAGATGGGGGCTTAGAATTGTTAGTGGGTGCCATTGCGGATCTGGGGTAAAAATAAGTCAATTCACGTGGTGTGATGCCATTGGTACCATTCTCTAGGGGCCAATCTAAAATATATCTGACTGCCCTATGGTCTCTAAAATTAATTACAATGATATCACCTGTTAAATCTTTTGTTCTGTGTCCCACCCAGGAGAGACGCCTTACATGTAGGATATCATCGTTTATGTTTGGGGGAAGGGGGCGATTTTGTCTAAAAATAGCTTTATTTTTTAGCTGGTGATAGTCTTCTCTCTTACCATCCTCTAGTGATGGAACTTCCGTAAGAACCACAACGAGCGGAACAGCTTCCGGTGGCAACTCTACTCTGGGCTCCTTAGTTTACATTACCCGGACAGGATTTTCAAGGCCTTTTGGATTTTGTACATTTCCAGGGAGATTAAGTTTCCCTCCTGTCTGACCCTCTTTATCCCTATTTTCCGTGTTTTGGCGTGATGTTTTGGGAGACGATGATTTCTGGGATTTGGATTTAATTTGACTATTAAGATTTACCTCCTTTTGGGCAGTAGGTTTTGGGGGCACTAGTGCAGGCTTTGGTGTATCCTTAATTACCCCTCTATTTCCCCCAATTATTTTTTCTAGTGTCTCTAACTGAAGTGCCATTTTTTTCAATCTCTCTATTAGTGGTGATATAAAAGATCTGAGTAATTGATCAATACTACCCAATAAATCATTACTAGGTGTTTCTTTCACTGGGTAATGTGGAGGAATGATTAGGGCAGGTATCGCTGGTACATTTGGAGGGGGACTTTTAGAAGTGCCAGGCTCAGATCGAGTGATCTTACTTTTCCGTGGTCCACTCTTCCTCTTTCTCCTCTTTTTTGGTGGTGGGCCTTGTTGTCGTGGACACTTGGGAGTTTTAGGGATTTTTCCTTGAACAGTCTCCACTATTGGTGAAGGTGTATCTTCTAGAGCTTCAACCTCTGGTAACGAAAGGGAGGCAGAAACATTTAAAATCAGTTCACTGTTTACATTATTTACAATGAGTGCAGAAGTTCCCTCTCACAAAAGTAATGGAATGCTGTCATTACTAGAAATATCAAGTCCCTCGCTTTCAATATGATTCATGGTGGGTGGAGAAATCGCTAACTGTAACAAGCCCAGAGATGAGCGTTTGTTCTTAATAAGCTCAATGGAGTGACGTCGCTCGGCTCGTCGCTCAGCCAGAGCGATTTCCCTATCAATACCTGAGGTGGCCCTAATAACATAATCATCCAACGTTCCTCTATTTGCCCCTCCTACCGCTGAGGATTTCCCCTTTGGGACATGCGAAGTCATAGTGCGTACTTAAAAAAATGTGGGAGAATGGTTAAACCACACTAAACCTTGCGGTAGGGTTAAACAAATGAGTACACAAATGAGTACACAGACAAAATCCCCAGAAAGCTATATGACAGATGATCAAATAAATGTCAGCTTACTAGTATATATCACGAATAGCCATAGCCGTAGTTTACGGATCAAGGGGGGTGGCCCAGCCCAGCCTCCTTTGGCCTCAGAGGGCCTAAGAGGGCCCGCCCTCTGCCTGGGCTTCGCCCGGCGCTGCCCGCGCGCTCCCGCGACGCGGGGGGTGACGTGGAATTTAAAGCGCCTCCTGGCGCGTGTTCTCCGGCAGCAGGGCCGCAAGGGAGCTGGGAGATGTAGTTTCCGGCTCCCCTCAGCCCCCCCCCCCACTGCGGCCACGCTCTGGGTGGAAGGCTGCGGCGGTGGGTAGAGACCGGGTGCGGCGACGATGTCCTCAGCGGGTGCAGGTTTGGTCCGGCGGGTGCAGTCTAGCAGGAGATGCCCTTGGTTCGCAGAAACAGGAGCCTAAAGGTAGGCGCTCGCTCCAAAAGTAATTATATTATTAATAATGATAATACTAATAGAAATGAATTAAGTGTGTGTCACAATGTTCTTAATTTTGACTGCATGATATTAAATTCTGTTTATCAAAAAATAATAACAATAATATTAAAATAAACATGAGCGATTGGTTTACCT
Organism: Lissotriton helveticus; assembly: GCF_964261635.1. NCBI lineage: Eukaryota > Metazoa > Chordata > Amphibia > Caudata > Salamandridae > Lissotriton > Lissotriton helveticus. The sequence continues at coordinate 102,358,967 of NC_136060.1, forward strand.
TTGGCATTGACTATTGAAGGTTTCATGAGAAGCCCAGGACACGTGTGATGTAGTACATCCTTATCTTGTCTTGTTTTGTAAAATAATGCATGACGTTATAATAATGGATCACGTGGATCACAAATAATGCATATTTTAGACAGTTTCAAACACCTTTCACCACCTTTGGGACATCAATCCAAGTGTCTTTAGTGACTACTTTTTTGTTCTTCTACTCTCCATCCACAGCTTTGGACAGCCTTTCTCTGCAGGCCTACATTCAATATTACCAGAATGCCATAGTGTGAAGACTACAGTGTCATGCTCCAGGGTTGACAGCTGTTTATGCATTGGGGTTGTCATTCAGCATCACTGCATGTGTGCTCTGCTCCTAGAGACAGACGGTAACAATGGTTACACCCATTGAGCCATTTAACTTTCAAATAAGGCCATGGTACTTTGGCACAGGAAATGTACCAATAGAAGGTGCATACCACACATATTGTTGAAATTCACTGCATGGTGTCAAAGGCCGCATATCTCTAATGCTAAGGCTTCCATATGTCTAATTCTGAGTGTTCCCTATGTATCCTCCGCCAGTTATTGTTTAGCTTCTCATCATTTATTACAAGTTTGAGTTGCAATTCTGGTTGTGTGCTCTGCTGCTATTGTGCTCTGGTCAGAGCTGCAAGCATCTTGTATTTTAAGAATAGCCATATGATTAGGAACTCTTCTCTGATAATGTGGCAAGTAAATCTTTCTATTACATATGCTCCACTGGTACTCTTACTTCTGTCTTTAGCATGGTAGAGTAAAGAGAATAATAATAGACATGTTATTGATGGAACATGGTTTTCCCGAAATAAAACCTGCTCGGATTGAATTAATCATTGTGTAACTCAATAACCAGATGTTGTGAAAACAACTAACCATGCAAGAATAAAAGGGGAAAGATTAAAACTGTGCAAGCGCGTGTTGGGAGTGTTAGAGTAGGCCGCAAATGCACATGACTAATGAAGGAAATAAGACAAAAAGCTGAGGGTTTATTCTTTCTAACAACTAGAAAATAACAAGTAGCACGTACAAAAAGGGAGCAAATAAAAGCATTCAAATATTGGAGTTTTATAAAATGATAAATAACACTTATATTTGTTTTCTCTAGAAGTGAACTTACTGCCCTATAGAACAGCCCCAAGAGTCTTTTTAGAATTAACATGGCATATTAGAAATGTAGAAGGGAGAAAGAAAATGTGATCTGTCCTTCGCATGTTCCTGATGATGGCCAAAGAACTTCCTTGTTGAGCGGATCATGAGGAAATGTGTACTCCAAATGAATACATGAGTGAGATGGAAGAAACATACTAAACACGTAAGCCTGATACTAGAGTTTCCTCTGTTGGAAGTGATTACAGTGTGCGAAGTTAGAACAATGAGGCGCTTGAGAGTTAGGCACATCAAAAGTGGTGTGATTGAACACCCCTTGTTTTGGACTAATCAAAATACATAATTCCATGTGAGATGATGCAATGAGGGTTGGACCTCTAGTGAATTTAGGGTATTTCTAGTAGTAGTAAGGGGGTGGGTTTTTGGGAGCGCGATTTACTTTACTTTGTGAGAGGAGAAAGCTGTGTTGCTGTTTGCTAAATTCAATGAACTGGCAGTTGTTCTGCTGATCCTGAGTCTTTGACTTTGCTCCTTAACTCTTCTTGAGGGCTTAGCTTAATCTCATGGCCAGAGGGTAGCTTTTCACATTTGACGAACCTCATATGATTGGTCAGTATTATAATCTGAAATTGCATAAAATCTGTTTGCAAGTGTCTTTATTCTTTTGTCTCTATGCCTATCCACTCACTCATTGTGCTGTCAATTGAGATGTACAATTGAGGTTCGTTTTACTAATGTTTCTCTTGTGTGATGACGTATGATTTGAGCTGTATTGTACTTGATGAGCAATTTACATTAATTTAGATAAAGCATTAGTAACTTTCAAAAATAGTTTGTCATTATTAATGTTATTGATTTAGCTATAGGAAATAATTATTCTTATGGTGATATCTAGAAATGCTGATGTTATTTGCCAAATCCCTGATTAACTAAATAAAGATTCATCACCAAGCAAAGGATAATAGGGTGGACAAATTGGTAAGTTTGGTTCAAAGTTAAGTGAAAGGGAATGTTGGGTAATGAATTGGGTCCAGATGATAAACTTTGTCAGTTCCTGAATGCTGGATCATTTTGTCCCTGCAAAGGCATTTTTTTAGTGTGTCTACTACAAATGTCAGATTTGACTCACAATGCACCAGCACCAGTGCGCTTCTTATAGTCAGTTTCAATTTACACTGAGCAAATGCCAGTGAGCTTGGTCATGGTTGAGGTTGCTTTTGGTACACAGTAAACATGCTCTCGTGAGTAGTTTTTACTTCTTCTTAGATCCCTTTTTAAGACCTGGCACAAACAGTGCTTTTACAATGAACAAAAGAACATTGGAAAAGTCTATAGGTCAGGTTTCATTAATGGAAGTGCCAGGGAAATGAGGTGAGGAGCTGTGAGTGTCTTGGTGTGCGTGGTATGAATAAATTAATCAAAGAATGTGGGGTTTATGAGTGGGTACATTTGTTGTTTGTGGACAGCCACGGCACGTGGAGGGAGTTTCGGTGGGGCGGAGAGGCGGGGCGGGGGAGGGGTAGGGTGTGGGGTGCTAAAAACCGGAGTATGGATAATTGAAGGTAAGTAAACAATTTAATTAATAAAATGAATTTCGTAGCGCACCCTGCATCACATTTTGCGATGCAGGGCGCGCTACGTTTTATTAATTAAATTGTTTAATTACCTTCAATTATCCATACTCCAGTTTTTAGCACCACCCCACCCTGCCCCTCCCGCACCCCGCCTCTCCGCCCAACCGAAAATCCCTCCATGGGCCGTGGCTGTTTGTGGATACATAAAGGGATGAGTGACTGGGTGAATGAATGAATACATAGGTGACAGCATCTGTGAGTAATCAGCTACAGCAGGGTTGAACAAAGCCTCATGCTGCAAACATGACTATGCCATACAAAAGGGAGTGGTGATGGACACCACTGGAGTCAAGCTATCCTGGCTGATGACGGCTGATAGCCAGAAACCGGTCCTAGGATGCTTGATTCCGGTCCAGGGAAGACATGGCTTGGTAGTTCGGGCTGGACTGTTCCCATGAGGCACAGGGTCAAGGCTGATTTGCATATGGCCACGTCTGAACTGGGTTGGTGTGGTGAGCAAAAAAATTATGGATTTAGGCCCAGATCTCCGTACTGGGGTGAATGTATGACATTGTTCTGCATTCTGTCCATCAACTGTTGTTTTTGCATTTGTCACCCCGAGTGGGACGGGTATGCTCAGACGTGAGTCCCGTGCTCTCCACCCCACTGGAGTCAAGCTATCCTGGCTGATGACGGCTGATAGCCAGAAACCGGTCCTAGGATGCTTGATTCCGGTCCAGGGAAGACATGGCTTGGTAGTTCGGGCTGGACTGTTCCCATGAGGCACAGGATCAAGGCTGATTTGCATATGGCCATGTCTGAACTGGGTTGGTGTGGTAAGCAAAAAAATGATGGATTTAGGCCCAGATCTCTGTACTTGGGTGAATTTATGACATTGTTCTGCATTCTGTCCATCAACTGTTTTTTTGCAAACATGACTACAGCAGTCCATGGGCTAACCCATGGTCTTACCTATTCATTCATATATGCACTCACACATTCATCCATCAATATGCTCATCTAGTTGTCCAATCATCTGTTTTTGTATTGGTACACTCAATAATCTATCCAGGCACTTACTGAACTATCCATATAGGCACTCAATAACTGAACCATCAATTCATTTACACGTTGACTCTTTTTCGCAGTGACCCACTCAACAATCTGCACAACTGCACATTCAAAATCACCTATTTATTAAGAAGCAAACTCATTAAAGAGCCAGACATATTGAATTTTCTAATGCTTGATTTTTTAAATGTAAGCTCAAGTTGTGCAAGCACCCTTTGCTGCTGCTTTGCAATGAAAGACAAACAAATAAATGTGAGAGAGTGGGTTATGTGAACATTAACAATGTATATTATTCATATGTTTATACACAAACACATATGAACCACAGTTTATGCCTCAACTTTGAACAGAAAACAAACTATTATTAACTTGGAGGAGGATGGTTTCCTGTGAGAAAGTCATCATAACTTATACCAATTTATCTTTTCAAGAAGGCCATGGTAATTTGGCCCAGACATTGCATCACAGGCATGGATGTTAAATGGTATATGTTGGCAGCAGTATGTATACACCAGCCACATCTAACACTAACATGTTTGGCTTCAGGAAACACCACTGTGTCCTACCTATCTGCAGTATAAAATCACTGAAGTAATATGTGTCTGTCACAGAGAAAAACCTACTTTTATACATTACCTAAGTCACGCTTAAAGGTACCAATCAGCCACCAAATATGGGATTGTGATCTATAAAAATGGGAAAATCAACATACTAAAGAAAAGTAAGTTCCTACCATTAATCTTTTTGTCATTGTGTAAGTAAAGTATTATTTGTATGGGAAAGATCCTAACTGTGAATACAATTCTTTTTTACAATATCAGGTTTGAAAATCATAGAAACTTGCTTAAAGGTTTTAGATATTTTTACTAATCTAACATCTAGTTCAGTGGTGAAAATAGATTTTTAATTATTTATAGTGGAAAGGTCAGTTTTAAAGAGTAAACGTTGTGCTGCCTGAAAGTGTTTGCATCATTCTAGTTTGGCATGCAATGTTATGCAGCCAGAATACAAAATACCTACTTCTGAAGCCAGAAACACAGCTATTGGGTAAACACTCTCCATTTATCAGGGGTCTGCCCCTTTTCAGGAGGCAGGAACAGATGACACACACAGGATCAGATCAACAGACTTACTGTTGACATAAATAGCAGAAGCCTTTCACCAAGAAGGGTATCTCAAATCGACATGTCTGCCACAGTAGGAGAGGAAATAATCTCTTATCTGGAAGTGTGGGTGGTTTTCAAAGGACTGGAACTCGTAGGGAACTCAGAGATTCTGAGAGGGGAGTCTGAGTTCCTCCATCTTGAATTCAAGGCTTTGGAAAGGTTTACAGCTGAGTGAAACAGGTGTTAAGCCAAGTGAAACAGGAAGTACTGAAAAGGAGGTTGAGTTTTGGTAGGAATTTTACTGGGAAAATCTCCAGTCACTGGCTGGTGCACTGGATCTACCCAGCACATTACCACCAACTTTTCAAAAGATTTCTGGACCTGGAATAATCATCTGAGAAAGGCAAGTGTTGCTTTACCTGTTTGGGAATAAAGAATGAAAGACTCCTGCTCTCCACCTGCTCCAAGGGACTGGAACAGCTCTCTGAGAGTCAGCTGACTGGCCTCCTGTTGTCTGCCTCAATCGCAGAACTGCTGAAGAAGGGCTCCATCTTATAATAATAAGGAAATTTATAGAGCGCCTGGTTACGCCTTCCCGGCGTGTCTCTGCGCTGTGGAGAGAGAGAGCCAGTCCAATAGAAGAAGAAAACGCAAGCCCATCGCTGATCACAGAGACTAGTTTGTGTGGGAAAACCAATTGGCCAGTTACAAGTGGACTCCCCGGAATGCCATGGAAGCCTGACTAGGAACCTAAAATACTGCTGTTTTCTGACTTCTTTAGCACTGAGACAAGGCACTAAAGGTGCCCCTAAAATGCCAATTGAGCAGGCTAATGATTGCCTATCTGTCCCACTTTCAGCTTATTCCACCAACGTTTGAGGCTACCACTAACAAAAGCTATCTCACCCCATACACCCAATATCGTTTACAGTCTCCTGCCCAGCCATGCTTCAGTAGTTTGCAACCCAAAAGAGTTACTAGGTCCAAATGTAGGACTTGAGACAAGGGTGAAGTGATTCATTGAATCCTTGAAGTGATTGTATTGACTAGAAAATCCAGTTTCGTCCTTTTCTCATTTTTTGGCATAGAAACAGAGGACTTCTGTTGGAGCTTGATAATAAACTATCCAGTACTGAAGCACCCTTGTTAACTTCAAAATGCTGCATTATCCGGCTGAAAAAACTGAAAACCAGAAGAGTAGTAAAGCTCCAAGGTAATGCTTATGGTTGTGAGCCCTGCCAGGCTTGCATGACCCCAGCTTCATTGCTGTCAGCCTGAAATCATGCCTTCTTTCTGGTGTCCTGCAAACATTATCTTTAATTGGCACTTTTCATTTTGTTGGTGTTTTTTGCTCTAAAATCTTTAAAAATCTATATTTTCTGATTGTTGTAATGCAACCCTTTTCGTAAATTTTTTTTCTAATTTTTTCAAATTAGTATGGAAATTCTATTGTTCATCATCTTAACTTTAATGATGTAGGGAACTTCTTGAAGCTGACTGCACAAAAAAAGTTGCTCCTAGAGAAACTACAAAAAAACTGTCTTTAGGTATTCGCTGTGAGCGCTGGAATCTCAAAAAGGAGAAGCACTGTCCTCACACACCACCAGGTGTCATGCTTCATCATCGGCAGTCCTCGCACTCAAGAAACTTGGGGGCATATTATCAAGGGGGTTTATCTCCGCTTTTATGGCTTTAAAAGCCAAGAAAGCGGAGATAAAATTATCTCGCTATTACCAAGCTGTCGCTAACACCAGTTAGTGGCAGCTAATAGGAGATAGCGACCATCTTGGGCCCCGCTTTGCAGGTCAGTGATATTTATCACTAATGACATGCAAAGTGGTCGTGCCAAGATGTTAGCGACTGGAAACAGTCGCTAACATCGCTATCTCCTATTACCAACTTTTGGAGATATTCGCGCTAAGCGCGAATATCTCCAAAAGCTAACAACTGCCCTGAGCATTTCTTCACCATGTTATCCAATGGGAGGTGGATAACATGGCTAAGAGCATTTGCTCGATAATGCATGAATATCGCTGACTTTTCAGCGATATTCATGCATTGCGGCCGTTTTTTATCGCATTTGCGATAAACCTTGCTAATTGCAAGGTTTATCTGCGATAGAAATCGCCGATGTGCGGCGATAATTTTTGTCTCTAAACAAGTTAGAGACAAAAATTATCGCTAGTTGTTGGTAATATGCCCCTTGGTTTGGTAGAGGGCGGGCCTTCACCGGGAGACAGGGAGGCACTTCTAAAACTAAGTGGGGACCTGTGAAAAATGTGTGAAGTTAAAAACCAGTACAGTTACCAAATTACATTTCATAAGGGTGGTAGCTATATGATGCTAAAATAATGAGAACGGTGAGCATGGGGATGTTATTGTTCCCTCACCATAGTGATTATTGTGGTTTTTGCCTTTTGGCCCAAAACAGTTTTGCGGTGATTTCTCTAGGAGCAGCTTCTTTTGTACAGTCATTTTGTGTTGGAGGCTGGATCGCTCGTAGTACCCCGCACCTCGAGTTCCCTCCCCCTGGATTTCCCAGGGGTAAGTTTGTTTGCAACTTCTTGAATCTATCATGCATGCCTGTGAGGAACGGCTAGCTGGTCTGGCCACAAACACCAGGGTTTAAGCAACGTTTCTTAGCAAACTGGGATGTGACCTAGCAAGATAGTGCTTTACTAAGTTGTTGGGGTCAATTCCTTCCAAAGTAATGACCCACTTTCTGACAACCACAACTAGCACATATAAAAGAAGAAATAGGAGTTAATAAGGGAAACCCATTTATTAGGTTCATTGCATAGAAATGTTTCATATGGCAATTCTAGCGGTCTAAATACCGGCTGTGGTGTTAAAACATTATGTTGTACTGGTTTGTAATTATTTATTAGAGCTCTATTAAGTTAACCCAGTGTGACATAAGTGCTGTGCTTGGGAAGACCCTGAGTAGGCTTTTCATTAAGAAGGGCCCATCAGTTAGCTCAACAGCAGAGTAGACCCTGGGTAGGACTCAGGCTAAAGCAGGGCATTAGCGAGCATATAGATTAGGCATTGGCACTTCAGACCTCTTAATACCACTGAAACTGTGAAAGGGTATATGCAGGTCTGATCAAAAGTTCATTATTTTACCTTCAGAACTGACCCTAAAGGCAATGCATTTTCAACCAAAATATTTGAGAAATTATGTTGTAAATGCAGTTTTTTACCTACATTTTCAAAATGTTCTTGAGGAGGACTGGGCTTACTCACTACATTTGCTTGCCTGGAGCAATGTAGACTTGTTTTAACAATATTATCATGACCTGCTTTTTATTTCCAGCCAACCGCTGGCCTCAGTGTCTTAAAAGTATCATCAAAAATCAGCATGATCACACGATGCATATCTGCACGGGGAATTCTCATTAACATACGAATTTAATAGAAATATTTTTTTAAGTCACAAATTGCTCATGTGCTTATTTGTTTAGACACAAATTACACAAAAACATCATCAAATACTTTCTTTGTGTATTGTTGCCTCCTCTCTCGCACATGTTCAGAGTTGTGTCATAAGACGGGAATGTACAAAGTTTGCTCGTGCCTTTTGTAACTTCGTAACAGGTCGAAAATGTGATTTTTGGGAGTGGCATCCTAAGGGAGGCAGTTTCACCATGCATGCATATTCTTAGTCTCCAATAGAACTAAAACAAGCATTTGCAATGCAATAGGTCTCGCAGCATTAAAGTTTGAGTTATTGGCATTGTATATGACAATGTGTTGCATTAAATTTTTAGCAAAGTCTGTATTGGTGTATAAAGATGATTTGCAAGATGATAGCTGTTGCAAAAAATTAACCAATGTTGGCAATAATATTATATTATAATAATATTGTAAGTTACTGTTGTACTTATAAGCATTTTGGTAGCGCATAGTGATGTTGTGGTGCCCCTGAGTGATGCTGTAGTGATAGGATAGATAGCGAGGGTGATAGATAGATAGAGGGAGGCCGAGAGAGAGATAGAGGGAGGGCGAGATAGAGGGAGGGCGAGAGAGAGATAGAGGGTGTGCGAGGGATGGAGTGTGGGCGATGGATGGAGTGTGGGGCGAGGGATGGAGTGTGGGGCGAGGGATGGAGTGTGGGCGATGGATGGAGTGTGGGGCGAGGGATGGAGTGTGGAGCGAGGGATGGCGTGTGATAGAGGGTGTGCGTGTGGGGCGAGGGATGGCGTGTGGGGCGAGGGATGGAGTGTGGGCGAAACCTCTGGCGCCCCTTCGTATTAACACCTTACCCAATTGAATCTTTACATTTCTGTACCTGTGAGATACTTTTATCTCACCTTGCTCCGCCGCACCCACCACCACCGCTGTATATACCACATCATATGTCACTAGCGCTGTCACACAACTTCACGAGCACTTGTGCACAGTATTTTGTTGGTTACATGACATTCAATGTAACGCAGTGCTATTTTCCCATGTGCCTGTACATATGAAATTTAAGCCTATCAATTAAAATACAAACTTCTTTTCAATGAACGTGTCTCCCTGTGTTTCTCCCCTTTTGGATTAAATCCGTCGCTATTCATTAGGTTTATACTTGTCCTTTAAATGATACCCTTGTTTGAGACATTGTTGTTTATTATAGATGCTGGAGACCAGGCCGTGTCGTCCTCCTGACCTGGTGCCGCCGGTATCAGCCATGGTTTCCCTGCCGTCCGCTTCCTGCTGCAGCAGGAGCAGCCCCGCATCACAACATGGACAACGAGGGAGGGGGGGGGACTAGAAAGGCAACACATAATACGGAGGGAGGGGGGCGGAGCAAAGTAAACTATCTATGACTCCATTTAATGTACTTGGACTATGGTAAATGTACGTATAACTGCTCTGATTTATTGTCCGTATTCTGCTAAATCAATTTTTTTAAACATACACCTATGCTTTATGGGAAGTGGTCTTCAGTCACAGCGATGCTACCTGAGGAACACAAGCAACCTTCCCAAGTTGTGTTCAGGATGGTATTGCTTTCTCTAAACAAGCAGTGTAGGCTGGGTGGGGCTCTACTGATGTGTAAGGTTCATGAGTTCCATTGTGGTCATGAAGGCATGCGTGGATGCACCAACTACATTTTCAGGTGATATGCAAGCACAGTCAATGGATGTTCCATTTTATGAAGGGTTATTGTTTGGAAATGGAGAGCAGTGCTCCATTTCACTTTTGTAGAGTATTTTTGCAGTCTTTTCTAGTTTTAAGTGCAGCTGCATCCTCAGCCTTTTACTTGTTTGTTGGACTGCTTTTGTGAGTGTTCCGGTATGGATCTGTCAAATTAATCTTCACTAAAGCACAAGTTACTTACTGTCTGTAATGTTTCTGATTGTTATGATGACGACTTCAGCAATTTACATCCTCCTGTCTCCCTCCGTTTGAAGATAAGTTGCTTTTGTTGTGCTTTGTTCAAGTTCCTTAAGTTGTTGAGGGCGTGCAAAAGAGCCTGGACTAACGTTGTATAGACACGTGGCATCTTACATGGTGGACATTGCATCGGTTCCATTGAAGACAAGCGGCACAGTTGTCAATTCCGTACTGCCTCACCTGGTACTAAGGATGCAGGATAGCTCTGATTGGCGGCAGCAGCACCTCATCCTCGCCTTGCCTGTCAGCCTCAGAGACTCTGAGGGCGGTGTGAAGCCCCAGTCTGTGTCGGACTGCAGCGCAGAGTAATCTGGCTCCGACTTCCGGTTTGGCCGGCAATGCTTCCGGGTCGCCGCAGGCAGCGCGGCGGCCCGCCCTGCACGGGGAAGGGAGGCAGCACCTGGCCGCGAGCGCGTTCTCGTGCGCGTGACCTTCACAAATTGCCGCGCGCGGCCAGTGCTGTCCTCCTCGAAAGCTGACACGCTAGCTATAGGTCTTTGGCGAGAGCGAGCTTCGCTCGCTTCTAGCCGAGACCTAAAAAACGGCAACCTCGCTTACTCTTTTTCCTCAAATATAGCAAGTCTGCGTTCAAGAGAAGGATGTTCTTACTACGAATGATGGCAAGGCCCAGGCATGATGAAATCAAATCCTTAATTTCCCTCAATATCTAAACCAATGACATCTCTTGACCATGTAATTATGCTTAAATAAATGCACCTCTGAATTTTGGGGGCGGGGGTGGGAGGAAGGATGCTTTGCTTACATTGTTGGCAGCTCACCATATGGGAACCCACACTCACGCAGTCTCTAATACATTGTGTATTCCTTTATTTGTGTCCATAACTCTTAGTTGTTTCTCTCAGTATGGCAGGGTCTCCAAGCAGAAAATTTGAAGCAATCTGCCAAACTGTGTTGTGAATCTGAAATGAAAATTAACTTCTTAGGGAATTAATTTATGGAATGTATATTCTTTATGAAACATTCTGGGCCTCATTCATAGAACTAACTTAATACAAAATCCTAAACGTACTACTATTTTGGTACCAAAATGGGGTAAGTGCTTTCTGTGAATACCAAAATGAGTAAGTGCCTTCTGTGAATACCAAAATGGTAGTAAGTTTAGGATTTTGGATTAAGTTAGTTCTGTGAGTCAGGCCCTGTATTTCGAGTTTATATAAACTGCCCCTTAATTTAGAGGAGATATGTATTATTTTGTAACTGAGCAGTCTGAATTTATTTTACCTCATATATATATATTATTGGGGTGGAAGAGCATCAAACCCAGTTACATTTATGAACTGTAAATTGTTATATAAGAGGAGCCCGTTTTTTTTTCTGACAACTAATAATCTTTATAAGCTATTGGAGTACTGATTGACAAATGGGTATATTTCATCCCGTTAGAATTTATTTCCATGGCATTCACGTTTTTTTGCTCACTTTGTTCTTAGCCTCTCCTCTATCCCTAGTTCTCATCGTTTCTCCTTCAGCTTTGTGTTTGGAGTAAAAACCATTGATTAAAGGATGCGGTGCTGCATGGCGTGTGTAAATTTATTTGCTAAGCACCTCTTCCCACTTGCAGTTCTTACGAATCCTATTCAATCCAAGTTCAAAGCACGGGAGGCCCGGTTATCATCATTTTGTTTAGTTTATTACAGTTCCTCCATTTATTTCAAAGGCAACCATAAACCATCCTCTCTCTCACCCCACATCACATACTAATGTAGGTCTCATCTGGTACATCTCCTCCCTCCCTTGACAAATTTTAAGATTACATTTTTTGGGGAAATTATTGCACTATTGTTGGCTTCTTGGTTTTGGAAGTTAGATTTACACCTTGTGCCCTGAAGTCACCTATTTACACAATCACGCAATTAATCTTATTATGAAATAACAGCTAAGACTTTTGTCTTTTTTAAGGGAGTCTGAAATCCAGTCCTTCCAAGTACCACGCGTCAAGCGTTAGACTAACGCATTTCAATGTGGTACTCTGCATTACCACACTGAAATGCATTGTCAGGCAAATGCATGGTCACCTCCTCAGCAGCTGTGAACCGCTGCCTGAAAGTGTGGCAGTTGGCAGTGCAACGCCTGTCTCCTGCGCACGCATGCTTGGGGCTCGCAGTTGTGCTAAGACTTCTGGCAGGCAGGCTCACAGGCACTGCTACAATGTTGCAAAAATCATTCATTATATTGTGTGCCTGCGCCACCGTGGGACTTCACATCCTGGTGTCAATGGGGCCAGGAGGGTTCTGTTTGTTGTAAGGGGCTGGCTATGCAGGTGGCCTCAAATTCAATCATGAAGCTCTCAGCATTGTACTGCTTGCTGCAACTCGCACTGGCCTGGACAAGGCCCATGTGCTGTCAGCCCAATCCTCCCACCCCCTACCAAATTCAATTATTCCTCGTTGCTGCCGAAGAAGACGGAGAGAAGTCAGTGATCCAGTGTACAGCGGCCGCCAGGACAGTCTTTCACTGGACGGCCCCACCGACCAGCTAGTTAGCCCAGATACGTGGCACGTCAGCAGTGCTCATCTTGTCTGTACAGTACACCTTGCATTACAAACAGGAGCTGAAGGAGACCGAATATTGATTAATTTGGGGGACCAGCTGAGTACCCTGCTGGCTGAGAAACATCACACAGGTGTTTGACGTCATGTACGTACACACTTACTTGAGGAGCTTACCAGTCTGCCAGCTTGTATTATGGTTCCCATTTCTTGCTGGGCCTTGGGGGGACTCATGAAGGGGGTGGGGGGGGGGGGGGGGGGGTAGGGGTGGAAGCACCAATGAAAAACAGCATGATGAATCTGGCTGGGTATTAGAAGACGAGCCCGTAAGCTCTGTAAATAAATTGAAATGTACATGGTCCAGAAATGGAGGTGGTTGGTGCCTTAAGTACACCAGGGTGTCCAACAAGGTTGATTAGTAACCCAGCGGCGGCTCAGGTCTGGATCCCGGATTCATTGGTGCTTCCCTCCCCCCCCTTCAACAGTCACTTAACACGCTTCAGCCTTCGAAAACAATTGTCTTATAAAGGTTATTGTTTCCTGGTCTACCCCCATTTCCCTCATGATCCTCCAAAGATGGGAATGGGTTACGCAGTCAAAGGCTGTGCTAAGATCTATGAAGGCCATATATAAATTACCTTGCTTTGCGTGGGTGTACATCGCTATGAGCAAACTCAGTTTCAGACACTGATCTTGAGTGCCTCTCCTTTTTTTAAAGCCATATTGGGCCGAGTCAAGGTGGTACTTGTCAGTGCCCATGCCTACAATCTATTTAGTAGCACTCTGCCCATAAGTTTTGCAAAGCTATCAAGGAGGGAGATTGGCCTATAATTTCTGTGGTCTAGTTTGTCTCCTGTTTAGGTCTTGCCTACGCAGCGTGCATGCGCTGCATAGGAAAAAGACCTTTAGCCATCGCAACACTTTTGCAGGCAAAAACATGCACACGTTGCATTGCTTCCAATGGCAACGCATGCACGTTTGGCGATTCCCTTGCGGGAGCGAGCAGCGGCACCATATGGTAGCAATTATCCCGCCTTGCTTCTCGCTCCCGCAAGGGAAACCTGTGCAGGTCCCCTCCTCTCTCCCCTCCCCCTGCTGCAGTGCGCGCTTGTCTTTTCTTCATTTGATTACATTTTAACACGCTTTTCGGCTTTAATCGGTATGTGTATTAATTATAGTTTCACTAATAATTTTAATCAAGTTGTTAATTGGAAACACGTGATAGCCTTGATGTGTCGAAGGGTAATTATTCATGGGGTGAACCGGTTATTTAAGATGTGGGCTCCAGTTTACAAACTAGCTCAGCATTTGCAGAGTCGAGGGTTCACCTGACTTCTCAGGGTCACACAGCAGAAGCGGGTTCTTTCTGGAAAGGTTAGGTTTGGTGTTCCCGAATGACCGAGGCAATGTCAACCTTCCGCATTAATTTGTTACATATTTCGACTACTTTTGTAAATTTTCCGGCGCGCAAAACATGAGTTATAGGGCCAAGTGTAGGTAATTCATATTTACCGACTCTTAAATACCGAATTTTACCGATTCGGTATTTAAGAGTCGGTAAATATGAAGGGGGGGAGATGTAGGTATTACAGATTCTGTAAATACCGAATCGTTAAGATTCAGTATTTACCGAATCTGTAAATACCTTATCGGTATTGCCCATTGATTCCTATGGGCCTTGAAGCCCATAGGAATCAATGGGCAATACCGATTCTGTAATTACAGAATCGGTAAATAGCGAATTTGGCAAGGGTGCAGGGGGTGTCACTTTGACACCCTCTGGCACCCCAAAAATAGGCATGTGCGCCATGTGGCACACAGACATGCCCTAAGGGCATGTCTGTCTGTCACATGGCTAGGTGTGCATGCACACATGTGCATGCACACCTGAATTCGGTATTTTAACACCCAATTGGATTGGGTGGTAAAATACCGAATTTGTAGGGCCTTTGGGACTCAGAAGAGTCCCACCTACATCTGGAAGGTACCGAATCGGTAAAAATACAGATTCGGTATTTTACAGATTCTGTAAATTTACCGATTCGGTAAATTTACAGAATCTGTAAAATCTGGCCCCCTACATCTCAAGATGCCAAATACCGGTCGCACTGTATTCTGAATGCCAGCATGTCCCCCTCTATATGCAAGTAATAAAGTTTCTTGAGGCCCCCTCTCTCTGTACTTGGCACAGGCCTGCCTGCTTTTATACTTTGTATCTTTTTTTCTCAAGTCGTTGTATCTGTTTTTTTCAAAACACTCCGATCTCTAGGTTAAAATCCGCTGCCCCCTCTGTCTCATGTCCCTGTATTGCTATGCACTCTTGTTTTCCTGACCAGGTTCATTTTCCTCAAGGCTACTTGCACCCTGGGTCTAGGTGCCTGGAGATTATCTTTCCTCCATGCTGTCTGTCCCAGGATCCATGGATAGATATTGATAAATTTGTAGATAGGTCGCTTGATCAGGGGCATAGATAGGTAGATGGGCAGACAGGTATGTCAGTATTGAAGGATAAACCATAGGATAAAGGCAAAGCTCGACTATCTGTGACCAGTGAAAGAACAAACACCCACAGAGGATAAGATACTCTGATGGGCCAGACATGTATATGGCATTGGAAGGCCTGTGCCAAGAGCCCCTCACATGAAGTCGAGGCACAAGCCCCTCACTCCTCAGATCCAAAGGTGCTCACTCCACCCCCTCTGCCAGTATCCATACCCTTGTGTGGGTTATTCCAAAGCACCCCTAGGGACAGGAAGCTTCCCTATAAACCAGCTTCTACAGGAACCTTAGGAATTAAGGTGGAGATTAGAGGCAATTTTACATTTTCATCCCATCCCAGATAAATGATAAACTCTGGGTGGCTGAGCTTAGGCCAAAGACACCCCATCTTCAGAAGCAGCTGTTGAGGTTGTCTGAAGGGACCTACTGTGGTTCGGTTCATCTGTATGCGTACAGCAGTGCATACCAACTCTCTGACAGTGATTGCCTTCAGAGGTCTGACCTACTTAGTGGAATCCATGATACCAAAACAAGTGCTGTCAACGCTAATAGGTCTGGCCTCGGAGAGTCATTGTTACATTTGATATATTCTTCATTTATATTTTAATTTCAAATCACCTTTATTGCTTTTCAAATAACAGTACAAAAACACAAGACAGTAAGATAAAAAAATAATACGATATCAGGAAATAAAAAGCTTTATAGCAGATGAGTATGACAGTGTGACGAGGAAACTAATAACATTCAAAACAAGAATTGGCATAGCCAATAGGTCTCGCCTTTGGGACCTTATAAGTGTTTAGCCATGCAACAGTTAATGTTGTTGAGGTAAGGATATTGTGCTGCATAACTAAATACTTATAAGGTCCCAAAGGCAAGACCTATTGGCTATGCCAATGCTTGTTTGTATATGGTATTTCAACTGCTTTATGCCAAGAAGCAGGTGGACCCTCTTTGGCTATGGCAGTAAATTCATTAGCAAGCAAGGGTCCCCAAAGATCAGGCCAATCTGTAAAGAAAGTCTATCGGGTGCCATCTATTCCAGGCGCCTTATTACTAGTGCATTGTGCCAAAGCTACACATATCTCCACGTTATTAAAAATAAGAGCGACATTAGATGAAGAAACAGGCTCTTCATCCAACGTCTGGGGGCCCTCTCGCATTCCATTAAAAATTTTACTAAAATTCTCCACTCATGCATCCGCATTAATATGGGTGTCCACGTCATGATCAGAATTCTGTTTTAAAAATGGAGCGTTGATCGTTGACCAAAAGTCCCTCACATTATTTGTAATCGATGCTTTGAGTAGTTTTTCCCAAGCTTCTTCTTTCAATGTCTTTTATTTATTCTTCCTGGCCATAGAATACCTTAGGCGGCCTTTTTTCAAAAGGGTTGGGTTTTTTGTCACGCATTTAAGAGATTGATGTAGATTGGAAAGTGCTTTAGTGCTCATCTGTTGAAACCATTTTGGTCCCTTGTTTTTATGTGACCCACCGCCCTTTGTGAGATTCTTTTTCACCTATATCAAAATAGTTTCAAAGGCCTCAATAATAGACTGGGGCTCCAGGTTTAAATCTAAACATATTACTAGTTCTTTCCTTCTGCTGAACACCTCCAGGGGGGATAAGAACTGCCTTATCAATGACCTCCCACTTAAGTAATATCCCATTCTTCTTTGCAATAATGGGTTTTATATGTGAGGAGTTAGGGCCATGGATACCTATCCACTGCATGTGCCAAGTTACAGCAGCTGAATGGTCACTAAAACCCATTAATTCAGCTTTCCTATTACTAAGAGCTCCTCCCAATGTAGCAGAGGATATTATGAAATCAATTGTTGAGCTATTTGAGGTGGAGCGGAAGGTTTCTAGCAGGAGGCCGGTAGACTGCGACAGATGGTTCATTATCTCCAGATCTTTTGTAATAATGACTTTATTTAATACATTTCCATAATGGTTGTGGCAAAAATGCATATCACCTCCTCCGTCCTTGTCTGTTAAACCACAGACTGAGGTTAGTGCAAATGGGCAAGGGTGTACGTTAAAATCCCCCATCCACAACACTGCCGGATCTATTTTGCATGAGCTAATTAGCCTATTCATAATTTCTTCCACTATAGAGGCAACTTGTACATCTCACCCCCAAAAAGATTGTTATGGAAGTTGATCAATAATATGGTATTGCCTTCCGGACTTTGAGATGTAACATGTTAAAATAATGACTATCATTGTAAGATGATAATACTTAAAATCTCAAAGTGTTCTTTAAAATGTCACAATCCCGCCTCTCGCCCTACTAGCATTTGAGGCAATTGCAGGGGTATAGTATGACCTATAGCCGTCTATATTAACTGGACCCACTGCCCAAGTCTCTTGAAGGCACACTAGGTCAAACATGGAGATATACTTTAACCAATCTGGATCCAACATTTTCTGTCCCAAGCCTGCAATGTTCCATGTGATGGCTGTAAAATTATCCATGTCCTTTAGTAGAGGGGTTTCATCAACCGAACTCTCCAGACCTCACTCACTGTAGCTTTCGGAGAACCCTCCCTAGTACACAATCAATCACAGGCATCCAAGTCCATCAGCGCCATTAAGCGATTTGAGGTTGGTAATAAAGGAATAATATTTCCTTTACACTGCAAATGTGATTGGGCCTTCATTCTGGAAAAAGTGAAATTGTGAGCCATGTTTCTATCTGTACGTTGCTGGTACGTCAACGGTCTATAAAATAAACCAAGAGGTAGTGCAAATATTTGTGTTGATGCTGATGGGTTATTAGGTGATAAATGTAATAGTTTTTCAGCCATAGCCGGAGATTTAAGAGTTAAGACCACACAGTCCCCTGTAATAGATTGTGCTTGGTTCCCAAACCAAGAGACTCTGCAGGCCATTAAAATGTTACAAAGTCCTTCTGACCGGCCATTCGCGGTTTTATAAATCCAATGACGTGCTTTACGGATTAGCTGCGTGGTAGTTTCAGTTTGGTCACTTTTTAATGCTGGAGTATTTGCCAAAATGACCACCTAATGACATGCAGCTGGGGGGATATTTAACCTAAGCCCTCATCCAATCTTTGTGATAGAATAGGGCCCCCTGTCCTTACAGCTGAAATGGCCTGTTCTATGCCCCTAGGGTCCAGGTGGGGACGGGACGACATCGCTGATTCTGATCCTTGAATCGCGGCTGATACTGAGGAGAAACAAGCAGCATTACACTGAGATGGAGGCTGGGTTACTGACGCTACGCTATGAGTTTGGTGGATTATCACTGGCTGGGTGTTTGCACTGTTATTCACCATATCACTACGGTCACCGTCTACAAGATTTTACAGCCGCCCTGAGTTGGTCTCCCTAACCCCACCATCATAAGATGGCATATCTTGATGATGATAGCTCCTTTATTGCCCTTTCAATAGATTCTAAACGTAGGCTTATCGGAGATAGGATCTCTTTGGATTTTTAAAAAAGATCATCCAATTTCAGGGCCTCAGATGGGGTTTGTTGCTGCGGTATCTCTATGTTACCACCTGATACATTTTCTGGTGCAAGTGTGCATTTTCTTTATCTCTTGGAATTATTTGTGCAAAGGTTTCTGGAGGGGCCCCTCTTTCTTTTTTGCACAGGTACTACAAGTGGTGGTATTAATCCCTCTGATATAGGAATATAATTGCTCATCTTGCTGGAAATTGGAGTAGAAGGGCTTGTTACGGCCGTGTTTGTCCCCAGTGGGTTCGGTTTCTGACCCTCATGGATCAAACCAGAAGATATGTCCCTATTTGAGGCATTATCTGTACCCATTGATATTCTCCTCTCCTCTCAATCAGTCTCTAAGGCTATGGAAGATGAGGCCTTTGCTAAAAAAAAGTATCCAAAGAAGTCAAATGTACCTCTTCTGTTGGCTTGTGGGCTGCCTTCCTCCTCCTGTATTTGCATCATTATTTTTCACCATCTTACGTATCTCACTTTCACCGGGCGTTAGAGGGGGGCCCAGCCCAGTCTCGTTCGGACGGGCATGGATGGGCCTGCCCTTGGCCTGAGCTTGGCCCGGGGGCATCCTGCGCGCATACCGTGCCGAGGGCCGGCCTCACGATTTTATGCACGTTACGAGCACAAGGGAAGTCGGAGGATGTAGTGACCAGCAGCCTGTTGTACAGCTTCTCCCCAACAGTGGTGAAAAATGCCTTGCGTCCACAACAACCGGCAGGTAGGAATGTCAATAATAGGTCTCTGCAGTAAAAGAATGAGCTCTTGACTTTGCAAGGGATTTTTTCTAATTTCTAGCATTCTCACACATCAATACATGCACATGGAATGGTGGCAAACTTGCAGTGGGTTCTAAATTATAGGAAACCCATTCCAAGATCAGACGCCCACCGAAGGGCACGCATACAGCGAAACGTGCGCATTTGTTTGTCATGTGTACTTGCACATGTGCCGTGATAGAGGTGGACGTTTTTAATGTACTCTTTTAACATGGCAGACTGCCATGTTCAAAAAGGTAAAGTCAAATGTAAAACAAGTAAAAACAAATGTGTATAATATGAAAAGCGAGAAGCAAGTGGGCGGCAGCACTCTGCAGCTGCCAAGCACTCGTACAAAACATAAATAAATACATTTAACACAGTGAGTGGAAATGTGAGTCGGGCGGAGAGCATCGTGGAGGGAAGGGGGTGAAAAGAGCATGCAGGGGAGTAAACGATCTAGGAAACGAATGCACTCCCATGAAGTGCTGAATCTATAATAAGCAAGCATTAGAAATACCAGTAAACATCATTCTCTGATGAAGAGAGAGGAAGGAGGACAAATAAATGTGAGAAAGAAAAGAGGGATAAAGTAAGGCAGTAAAGGACAAGAGAGAAGGAAAGAGAAAAAAAGATGGGAAGAAATAAGGTGAGAAAAAACAGGTCACAAAGTAAGGCAGGAGAAAGAAAGCACAGAGTAAAGAAAGCAGAGTGGAGAGACGAGGGAGAGAAAATTGCATATGTGGGAATCAAACCAAAGGAATCAAAAAGTGTGAAAGAAAAGCAAAAAGTAAGAACCATGAAAAGACACAAAATAAACCATAGATTTTAGAAAGAGGTGTGGCTATGATAGAATGTCGGATTCCAGTCTACTGTGCTTCTTTCAGAGAGCTTGTGCCAAAAACAAGCTATATGTGCTTTCTTAGTTTGGTGGTGACCTAGTATATCCTGTAGGTGTACGGTGAGCTGAGTGGAATGCGGGCAAGGATTGGGATGATGGTATTGTGCAAGTTGTCATCAACATCTGATGATCATCTCCTCATACAGAACACATCACTGTTATTGCACAATTTAGGGTGCTATGTGCATGATTTGGATTCACTATTCATTGATGCAAACCATATTTACTGAACTGAATGATTTGGAAAATGAATGTAAGAAAGTGTTTAGCGTTACATAATACCAATGCTTGCTTTGGTGTGTTTGTTACCCCGTCTCCTTTCATCTGGTTTGAATAATTCACAATTTAACAGGACTTACAAAACCAGACAAGACTATGTACCTATGGAAAGCAAATGCCCTCTGGCTAAAACTGGTAAAAGTGGTAAAACTCTACCCTCCTACCACACAGTTTAATGACCTTGGGGGGCATATGTACAAGCCCCTATAACCACTACAAGGTCACTTTTATCGACAATGGGGTAGCGATAAGGGTTTAGCCTTATTTAGAAGGCAGCGTTAAGCCACTTAACGTGGCTTAACACTGCCTTATAAATAATGCCCCCTTTCACACTATGGTTAGCGTGAAAGGGGTGGGCAGTGGGTGTTGAAGTGGGCGTTCCACTGCAAAACCCGTTGATTTTGACGCTGCCCCCTAATGTACAAGGGCAACGTACATAGGAGGCAATACCAAAATTAGGACCAGGTAAAACATGGTCTTAAATTGGCAAAACAATGAGAAATGCATTATTTCTTCTCGTTTTTGCTTTTTCCATGTGTGCTGCCTTGTGCAGCACACATGGAAAAAGCAAAATACCATGGATTGTTTATGTACAGGAAGGTCCCTCTTCCGGTATATAAACAATCTTAAAAACAAAATTCCATTTTGTAACTTTCATGTGTGCGGCACTAAGAAAGTGACAAAATGGCATTTCATGATTGTTTATGTGCAGGAAGGGACACCTTCCTACACATAAACAATCCTCCCCTACACGCCGACACCCTTGCACTATGGAGCAATTGTGCCTGCGTTGGCGCTACACTGCAAAGTGTAGCGCCATTGCAGGTGGAAACGCAAGGCTGCACCATATCCTTGTGAATATGGTGCAGCCTTGCATTTCAGAAGTCGTGGAGTGAGGTGTTAAGCCATGGCGACTAACGCCTCACTCCGCCACTTCTCTTGTACATATCCCACGTAGTTTCTAAGTGCTGTACGACTTTTATTCCAACCCCTACTGCCCCAGTAGCTGTAACTAATGTTATCATGCTCAAAAGCATGACAAGGGGACTTAAACGTGTGAAGCAATCGTTGAACATAGATTTAAGCATGAGGTACTTTATCATATTCATGACTTTTTTTTCTGTTTCACTTTCTGTAGTATTCTCGTTTACAGAGAATTAATATAAACAAATATTTTATTCACGATTCAAAAGGAGCATACCTTCTTTGGAGGGGGAGAGGATTAGATTAGGATTCTCATAGGGAGTTGCTGATTGGTGGTCTTCCCATGTTGTATGTGGTGGGGACATGGGCCCGTTGGGGCACCGGAGTGTGCCACTTGCATGATTGCTAGAAGTTAGTGATGAGATCTTTAGGGTCTGGTTGTAGTTCAATGTTGCTGTAGATCCTTGCTATTTTGCTGTGAAAGACGTCTGATAAGTTATCACAGAGTTCCTGTGACAGAGTGATGGTGTTGGCTGCGGCCTCAGGGTGGTGATTTCTTTGACAATTGAGAAAATCTCCTGGCAGCTGTTGGGGCTCATCTCCATGCATCCAGTTAGTCCCTTTTTGGTGTCTCTCAGAAATTGGTTGTAGTGCCCGAGTGCTGTCTTGTAGGTGGTTCTGGCATAGGCATCATGGCACGATTCCCATTATCCTTCTAGCTGCTTGCAGCAATGTTAAGATTTCCAGAGGTTGTCTGTATACCAGCTGGCTTGTTTGATGGTTCTTCTTTGCGTGTTGCTTTTGATGGGTGCAAGAAAATATGTGCAGTTCTTGATCCATTTGTTGAAGCTGGTGATATCCTTGTTGAGGTCGTTGGTGGTGTTGGGGTGGTCTGTTTTGAGAATATTGAGCCATTCTGCCTCTGTTACTTTGCTCAAGTTCCAGCTGAGTTGGTAGGTGTGTTGACTTGTGGTGTGGTGATTTTGAAGTGTATGATGGAGAGGTCAGTCCATGTGAGGCGGAGTTTTACATGATTCTGTTGCTAATGGTGAAGATTTGATCCAGAGTATATCTTGTGATGTCTGTAGGGTCTGTGACAAGCTGGGTGAGGTCAATGTTGTTCAGGCTTTTGAGGAGGACAGAGGAGCAGGGGTCCATTGGGTCCGCAAGGTGGAAGTTGAGGACACCGAATAGCATGAAGTCCTTGGAGTTAATGGTGAGGAGAGTGGTGAAGTCTGTGATGAGGTTGCAGAAGTTAGTTTGCGGTCCATGAGATCAATATGCGAGGGTGCTTTTCAGAGTGAGGCTGTCATTCATTTGTAGTTTGAAGTGCATTTGCTCCTTGACTGGAGTGTTGATGTCCTTGGATGTGGAGCATTTGATGGTGTCCTTGTGGATGATTGCAGATCCTCCTCCTGGCTTGGGAAGGTGTTACTCTTGTGCAATATCGTAGGCTGTTGGGATCCCCACTACAATGTCAGGTGCTGAAAAGTGAGTGAGCCACGTTTCCGTAAGGAAGAAGAGGTCCAGTGTGCTGTTAGTAATGAGATCCCAGATCTCAGTGACATGTTTGCTGAGAGAGCTGGTGTTAGGAAACATGCATGTGAGTGGATGTTGTGGCACTGGTTTGGTGTGTTGTGTGGCGTTAGCCCGAGTGGGAGGTCAAGTTGTTGGTGCATCAGGAACAACTGTGGGTGTGCTGCTGCAGGTGAAGTGGCAGTGGGAGCATGTGAAGGGTCCTACTGCTGTGTGAGGTGCAGCACGGCAGTTGCAGTTGGAGCAGCAGTCCGGGTCGAGAGAGCAGAGGATCACTGAGTTGAAGCGATGGGGGCTAATTGGACCAGTGTTCATGGTGCTGGTTGTGTTCAAGGCACGGACGACTGCAGATGGGCTTGGCTTTGGCACACCACCAGTGCACCCACTCCATGCAGCCACCATTAAGTAGGTCCTGTGAGGGGAGGAGCGCAGGGAGGGAGGGAGTAGATAGCAGAATAAGGCATGGATCCCCCAGTGCCCAGTTGAATTTTGTTTTTCATCACATTATAGAACTTTGCTTTTCTGAAGTAAAGCACTGACAGTCAATTATTGCAATTATTGCACTGCTGGGTGATTATTGTTTTCTGAACTGAGCAAACTATCTTCCAGAGAAGCCTGTAACTTTTTGCCATCACTACACTAAGACTCTAATACTGAATGGGGCTGTACTTGGCCTAGTTTGCAGACTGGTAGACTGACCCTGGGACATCAGAGGCAAATGACCCTGATCCCTACAGCCCCTGCTTGCCCTGTGGCCAACTGAACAGGGTAAATAATAGTCTGTTCATCGAGATAAGAATGTGTTTGGAATGTGAAAGGTTTGGTAGGGCTGGAGAAAAGTTAGACCATTGTGTATGTGTCTTAATTGCACAACGCAGTTCAGTGTCAATAAAAGTAAAGTAAGGAGAATGGGAAATGCTGTTTATATTTAATGTTTTTAATTGTGTATATTTACACTGCTTCACATACACAAAAAGAAACTATCTATATGTCGGTACACTAGCATTGCTTATAGTTATAAGTTTGTTGGGGTGTTAATATTCCCTTGTTTGGTGCACACTCCGTAATCAGGTTATATTCACCTACATGTAAGGCACACATTTCATACACATCATTTACTTCCTACCATACTGGGAAGTCACTCAGTATGGTATCAAGAAATAATTTACTCGTTAGGCACTAGAAAGGTAGGTGATAATGGCCTGGATAAAAAAAAAGTTGCTTCACTTCTTCTCAAGACTGAAAGGGAATCTCTGTTGTACTATATAATTTGGCAAAGTTTCATCTGTTTTTGTCTTCAGTTTTACTTTTTATTCTGACGAATTCATTTGAATTCAACCAGATTAAAATGCATTGTTATAATATCAGCATTATAGAACACAAACGTTGAGGGTTTGCATCCATAAATATATAATTTTGGGGACAAAGGCACCTTTTTTTTAGAAATGTTCTTAATCTTTTACATGGTGCATTTGTAAATGGTATATAGTGAAACGTTTTTCTGAGTATAGTGAATTAGATTGGCTTCTACTTTAGCAAGGTATACCACCTCCCTCGAACTGATAGCTTCACTGTAGTAAAGGAGATAGCCATAATGTCAATCAGATGGCACCTCCTCAGATTCTGCAACTGCCAGCAACCCCCCCAAAACCCAATGATGTCATGAACCTTTGGCAATATTCACCATCGATTTTGACATGACAGTCTGCAGCAGAAGGATAATGGTGCAGCGGCCGTCAGGGCTACCAGATCCGCATTGGGGGTTGCCTCCATATCCACCCCCTGGGCTCAGGGAAAGCTGGAGCATGCCCCACCTCCCCCCAAAAAACATCCTACCACAGTGTGGCCGCCTCTCTAATCAGGAGCAGTTATTGTCAGTGGGTATGGCTAGGCAATGGCAAGTACGGTGGAACTAAGTCTGCTGTGTAGATGATGCCTCTGGTCACGTCTAAATGATGTGCCAAGAGACTGAGATTAATAATGGTGCCTCTCGTGATAGATCTAATGTGTAAGAATATTACATTGAGAAGGTCTTGGAAATCAGGGAGAGGGCTACTGGCACTTTACTTACTTAAAAGAAAAAAAGCTTTGGAAAGTTAAGTTAAACATTTCATTCATATTAACACGAAGAGACAAATGTTTTATTTTTTTATTTTTAGGAAATGATGGTTCCCACTTACAGTTATTTCTCATCTGCTGTGCTTTTGTTGGAATTTCGCCCTCCGTGTGAACCTGCTACTTAGCAGTGTGGTGCCACTCTTCCCTTACTGATCCTCATAATTGATCGTGTCTTAGCCCTAGGGCTGAAAGTTTCACCTCACTATAAATGCAAAAAGAGTGAGTGTGTCCATTTTCACAACTACCCCATGTTCCCAGAAACTATCTATGCTTGAACAAAGTGGCTTTTGGGCTCTCTTCCTACTCTGTCCTTACCTCTGAAGAAGGCAGATTATGATCTGACTTCTGGAACTCCTTTGCTCGATTTAATATATAAAAATGATCCCTCAGTGCAGGAGATGGACCAGCTGCCCGGTATCCTGTGCCATTCCGGTCTTTCACCAGGGTGGCTGTGAGCATACTTCTTTTGTTACAACCTGCACTCAGGATATCGTGCCTCTTCATTCAGAGGCAAACAGTGAGTAAAGATTGTGTGGGCGAAGGCACCATGGCACAGTGGAAGTTGTAGTTTGGGTGGAACCCCTAAACTGTCTATGCCTGATGAGTTGGAAGCTATGGTGGGCATCCCTGAACGTGAAAAGGAATATAGCGAGTGTTTCTGTGGGTAAAGTGTAACACACACAGGGTAGGAATTTGGAATGTTTGAGAGGTCTTCTTGCAGCACACAGCCAATACGGTGAGGCTACGTACCTCCTATCACCCCTTTTGTTCAAATTCCCTTATCCAGAATTCGGAATGTCCATGATTATCCCCTAAACACGCTCACCTGGGGAATATATCTACTGAGCGAAACTGGTGCTGCTTTAGAAATATATCCCTTTTAGGAACACATCGGAAGCAGAAACACTGCTAACTCCATTCAAGGTCGTCCAACACCATTTCCAAGGGGAACCTGTCCAACGAGGAAAGCAGCAGAACTACAAATGGAGGAAACCTCTATTACGACCTATCCATCTTTACATAGTAGCATTTAAGTCTATTCGCAATATCATATAGGATGCATCAAGGTACATAGAATCATTCACTTAGGCATAGTATTTGTTATTTATCATTTATTCATTTTTATGTCAAAGATATTTTTTCATTTTTTGATAGATATATAGTCATGATTGTGATACATTAACATACTAACATTTATACAATTATATAAAATACAAATCTAAGACATTGTTCAACTGAAACCCCTGAACAATCTATATGCAAAAAAGAAGAATATTGTCACTCGTGCCTGCATTCATACAAACTCACACTCTCATATCTAATGTGCTGACAAAACTCATACAACATACACAGTGAAACAATAATGTCCTGTATTAGACTCCTCACAGTGTAAAGCAACTCGTGATATACATTTTATGTTTATTTACAAGGGTTGGTAGTATTTTGTCATCCTCTCCTCTCCTTTCTGACTTCAGGATTTAATTCTATTTTGAATGAGGGTCTACGGTGCGTACGGCCTATGTACGTTTCGGTGGTATCATTTCTTTAGTACACCTTCTTCAGGGCCAACATAAAAACTGGACAAAGAACATATACATACATTCCTTTAAAACCAGGGGGTTCTCTTAATCTGAAACAAGAACATATGTACCAACATTAGTTGCTGAGCATCCTAATTGACGGAACATTTCTTAACCATTTGACACTTGTTCTATACTATAGACTATTGTATGATGTGACCATTTAGACAGTTGGAAAACATTGTGTGCTGGGCTCTTAGTACCTTATTTCCCAAAGGCGAAAGGGGATAAAGAAAAAGTATCGAAGATCTGAAAAAGTATGAATCCAAAAAAGATAGAGAGTTTAAAATACAGAGTGAAAAAAATGATTCTCTGTGATTTCATGCTGGGATGACATAGCATGCAAGGTGCTCAGGTATCTTTACATATTAAAGTTTAGCTCAGGTGTAGTCTACCTTTAGCGTTTCCGTTCCGTTCATGGAAATGTAAGAGGGTAAGTCTCATATGTTCTGAAACTCTGTGCAGATATTACCTCTATAATATGGATGCAACACAAACTT
Organism: Lissotriton helveticus; assembly: GCF_964261635.1. Lineage (NCBI taxonomy): Eukaryota > Metazoa > Chordata > Amphibia > Caudata > Salamandridae > Lissotriton > Lissotriton helveticus. The sequence continues at coordinate 102,386,339 of NC_136060.1, forward strand.
AAATGAGACATTGTCCTGATTATAACATAGAAGATATATAGTGCTGAGAATGACTGTGTTTTACCCAAGTTATTTTGATCCACGGCGTGTATCTGTGTTCCGTATTTGCATGGTTTGGTATATTGAGTAGGCACCAGGAGTGGCTGGCACTGCTGTGGTGTCCTAAAAGGAAATAGGACAGATAATGATTTGAATGCGTGAATAATATTCATATGTTGTGATTTATCTCGCTAATAATTTACACTGGTAGTGAGAATGGACTTATATATCTGTATATTATAGTCGTGCTTTGTCTCACTATGTGAGGCTTGCTGATAAAGCCCTACCGCAGTGATGCAAAGGAAATGCAGTCTCTTTATATATTAGTTTTTTAGCTTTTTGGCTCTGACTCACGGATAGTACGTAGGGAGCCATGTTTATGTTGTTATTTGTGAGGAGTGGCACTTTTGCGCAGTTTAAGGCGCACATCACTTGGCTGCTAAGATGAAACTAAACGAGTGCTATATGCTAGATGTTGGGCTATTCTGATTCCGCTATCTTTTAATGTGCTGTATGTGCCGTGTTTTAGTAATTATTATCATTCTCGGTAGCAGAGTGTGATGTATCTCGTGCGGCCGGATGGGGATGGCACCACTAGAACTCAGGGCACACAGTTTATGCTTGCTGATATCTCACTAAGGAATTGATGAAGACAACTCGCTGTTTTAATAAACTGATCGCTCTGGATTGTAATGTGCTGCTGACATTCTATTTTAGATGTGTCATCACTAATTCCATTACCCATATCGAAGGGTAAGGTATTTTGCTGTCTGTCTGCTAAGTAGCCAGTTAGATAGAGACCTACGCAGACAGCGAGGGAGTGCCTAGTTCGGGTCTGCCGATGGGCACTCAGCGATACAAAGTGCTGATGATATGGGTCCCGTTTGTGAAAAAGACGAGAAAACCTGTTACCGTTATCCGACTCTGCATGTTATGTGTTATCAGACAGAGCCTATCAGAGAGATATCTCTTTTTTCCTTTCTTTTCTCCTACCACGTGGTTAGACCAAACTGGTCAGATGAGGCACTGTGAGTTAAATGATTCAAGTTACTTTGCCAGGGTCATATTAACTCTTAGTAATCCTGAGAGGTATTATTTTAAAAGCTGTCACTGCTAAATAAAGGCTGGTGATTGAATCAGCAGAGCGAGCAGTTAGATTGCGCGGGGGAAAAATCTTATCGTGTTCCTAATCTGGTAGAGCTTCCATACTTTAAATCTGCTATGAGGGGAAACATCGCTTACCTCTAAGCACGAAGTTATTTGTCTCCGGGGGGGCGCCCAGGGCCAATGTCTCTGCCACAGACAAATGGCGACTGGTCGCCTGCTGTTTATATACCTTTGAATCTTATTCAAGTAGTTTCAGCTGGGTCAGGACTCAGAGCTCGAGGGGCTACGTTCTGAGTGTGAAAATAGATGTAGGACAACGCTTTGGGTGCCTCTCTCCGAGATAATAGGCGTGAAAAGAGGACTAGTAAATGTTTAAACAGTAGTTTTTCGACAATCGCTCTTCGTGAGAGAAAACGCGTCGTTCTGTTTCATTACTATAAATCAAATTTATTATGTTGCCAGGATTTAGATATGAAAATCTATGTAGTAGAAATATATTTTCTATTTAAATGCCAAAGTAAAATGAGACGAATATGCAGTGCTTTCTACCTCCAATCGGTGGGGAATGTGACGTGCGGATACCTGCATGTAGTGGCTTTTGAGGTGAGTTGAACAGTATGTGAAATGCATAGTTTTAGTAACGGAGCGCGAAATGTAGATATATATGATTGTGCCAGTATGTCACAAGCCGGTAATCTTATCTGGGGAATACAGTGTTGAGCTGTAGGAGTTAATCTATCTGGGGGATACAATGGTGGGCCGAAAAAGTTAGTCAGTAATGATCCAACAAATTTCTTCATTGTGGCCATGACGTACCGTGTCTAGATGATATATCCAGAAAGTTTCTCGTTTTTTTCTCAGTTTAGTCATGTCTTTACCTGGATTGGGCTGTACTCGTTCTAAAATGAGCCAGCGCATGTCTTTCTCTGTGTGACCATATTGGGTGAGAAAGACATGCGCTGGCTCATTTTAGAACGAGTACAGCCCAATCCAGGTACAGACATGACTAAACTGAGAAAAAAACGACACGGTACGTCATGGCCACAATGAAGAAATTTGTTGGATCATTACTGACTAACTTATTCGGCCCACCATTGTATCCCCCAGATAGATTAACTCCTACAGCTCAACACTGTATTCCCCAGATAAGATTACCGGCTTGTGACATACTGGCACAATCAGATATATCTACATTTCGCGCTCCGTTACTAAAACTATGCATTTCACATACTCTTCAACTCACCTCAAAAGCCACTACATGCAGGTATCCGCACGTCACATTCCCCACCGATTGGAGGTAGAAAGCACTGCATATTCGTCTCATTTTACTTTGGCATTTAAATAGAAAATATATTTCTCCCGTATTACTACATAGTTTTTCATATCTAAATCCTGGTAACATAATAAATTTGATTTATAGTAATGAAACAGAACGACGCGTTTTCTCTCACGAAGAGCGATTGTCGAAAAACTACTGTTTAAACATTTACTAGTCCTCTTTTCACGCCTATTATCTCGGAGAGAGGCACCCAAAGCATTGTCCTACATCTATTTTCACACTCAGAACGTAGCCCCTCGAGCTCTGAGTCCTGACCCAGCTGAAACTACTTGAATAAGATTCAAAGGTATATAAATAGCAGGCGACCAGTTACCATTTGTCTGTGGCAGAGACATTGGCCCTGGGCGCCCCCCCGGAGACGAATAACTTCGTGCTTAGAGGTAAGCGATGTTTCCCCTCATAGCGGATTTAAAGTATGGAAGCTCTACCAGATTAGGAACACGATAAGATTTTTCCCCCGCGCAATCTAACTGCTCGCTCTGCTGATTCAATCACCAGCCTATATTTAGCAGTGACAGCTTTTAAAATAATACCTCTCAGGATTACTAAGAGTTAATATGACCCTGGCAAAGTAACTTGAATCATTTAACTCACAGTGCCTTATCTGACCAGTTTGGTCTAGCCACGTGGTAGAAGAAAAGAAAGGAAAAAAGAGATATCTCTCTGATAGGCTCTGTCTGATAACACATAACATGCAGAGTCGGATAACGGTAACAGGTTTTCTCGTCTTTTTCACAAACGGGACCCATATCATCAGCACTTTGTATCGCTGAGTGCCCATCGGCAGACCCGAACTATTCACTCCCTCGCTGTCAGCGTAGGTCTCTACCTAACTGGCTACTTAGCAGACAGACAGCAAAATACCTTACCCTTCGATATGGGTAATGGAATTAGTGATGACACATCTAAAATAGAATGTCAGCAGCACATTACAATCCAGAGCGATCAGTTTATTAAAACAGCGAGCTGTCTTCATCAATTCCTTAGTGAGATATCAGCAAGCATAAACTGTGCGCCCTGAGTTCTAGTGGTGCCATCCCCATCCGGCCGCACGAGATACATCACACTCTGCTACCGAGAATGATAATAATTACTAAAACACGGCACATACAGCACATTAAAAGATAGCGGAATCAGAATAGCCCAACATCTAGCATATAGCACTCGTTTAGTTTCATCTTAGCAGCCAAGTGATGTGCGCCTTAAACTGCGCAAAAGTGCCACTCCTCACAAATAACAACATAAACATGGCTCCCTACGTACTATCCGTGAGTCAGAGCCAAAAAGCTAAAAAACTAATATATAAAGAGACTGCATTTCCTTTGCATCACTGCGGTAGGGCTTTATCAGCAAGCCTCACATAGTGAGACAAAGCACGACTATAATATGCAGATATATAAGTCCATTCTCACTACCAGTGTAAATTATTAGCGAGATAAATCACAACATATGAATATTATTCACGCATTCAAATCATTATCTGTCCTATTTCCTTTTAGGACACCACAGCAGTGCCAGCCACTCCTGGTGCCTACTCAATATACCAAACCATGCAAATACGGAACACAGATACACGCGGTGGATCAAAATAACTTGGGTAAAACACAGTCATTCTCAGCACTACATATCTTCTATGTTATAATCAGGACAATGTCTCATTTAAGTTTGTGTTGCATCCATATTATAGAGGTAATATCTGCACAGAGTTTCAGAACATATGACTTACCCTCTTACATTTCCATGAACGGAACGGAAACGCTAAAGGTAGACTACACCTGAGCTAAACTTTAATATGTAAAGATACCTGAGCACCTTGCATGCTATGTCATCCCAGCATGAAATCACAGAGAATCATTTTTTTCACTCTGTATTTTAAACTCTCTATCTTTTTTGGATTCATACTTTTTCAGATCTTCGATACTTTTTCTTTATCCCCATTCGCCTTTGGGAAATAAGGTACTAAGAGCCCAGCACACAATGTTTTCCAACTGTCTAAATGGTCACATCATACAATAGTCTATAGTATAGAACAAGTGTCAAATGGTTAAGAAATGTTCTGTCAATTAGGATGCTCAGCAACTAATGTTGGTACATATGTTCTCGTTTCAGATTAAGAGAACCCCCTGGTTTTAAAGGAATGTATGTATATGTTCTTTGTCCAGTTTTTATGTTGGCCCTGAAGAAGGTGTACTAAAGAAATGATACCACCGAAACGTACGTAGGCCGTACGCACCATAGACCCTCATTCAAAATAGAATTAAATCCTGAAGTCAGAAAGGAGAGGAGAGGATGACAAAATACTACCAACCCTTGTAAATAAACATAAAATGTATATCACGAGTTGCTTTACACTGTGAGGAGTCTAATACAGGACATTATTGTTTCACTGTGTATGTTGTATGAGTTTTGTCAGCACATTAGATATGAGAGTGTGAGTTTGTATGAATGCAGGCACGAGTGACAGTATTCTTCTTTTTTGCATATAGATTGTTCAGGGGTTTCAGTTGAACAATGTCTTAGAATTGTATTTTATATAATTGTATAAATGTTAGTATGTTAATGTATCACAATCATGACTATATATCTATCAAAAAATGAAAAAATATCTTTGACATAAAAATGAATAAATGATAAATAACAAATACTATGCCTAAGTGAATGATTCTATGTACCTTGATGCATCCTATATGATATTGCGAATAGACTTAAATGCTACTATGTAAAGATGGATAGGTCGTAATAGAGGTTTCCTCCATGTGTAGTTCTACTGTCATTCCCCCCTCTAGACCTAAAATTATAGTAGGGAGTACCTTGTTACCTATTTTTTCTCAACGAGGAAAGCAGCACCTTTTTTAATGTTACCACATCCTTTGAGGAGCTGGTGAGCTTTCAATAGTTTGAGGGTGCGAACCATTGGCACATATCAATCCACATTGTAATTTAGAGAGGATGCTCCTTTCATGCCCATTCCTAATTCTAACTCGGTCGGTGAAACCCATTTGTGTGTCGGAAAAGTAATTTCTACTTGGAAAATGGGTTACCTACACATCAAAAAGGTATATTGCAGTCATAAGCCCTGTGCTTTTGTGAATTCCATGGCTTGCAACTGCAAAAGGGCTTTGTACATCCGACCCTAAATGATCTAAACATAGCCTGCACAATATTCTTCAAATCCACCATGTAAGTATAGAACATTCTCTGCTTGAGAATCCTCAAAAGAGGACTGATTGTGGGTATTTCATGGTCCTGTGAGGATCCCTCAAGGTAAGGACTTTGGGGGCTGCTGCCCTCAAGTGGTGCTTGTGTCGTAGATTAGTATAAAGAAGAAGTTTGAGAGAGAAAACTGCACCAAATGGGTTCTAATAGATCCCAAATAAGAAGAAGTTTAATGCAAGCCAAATCCTCAATCTAACATGAACTGCTATGCTCAGTTTTCTGATAAATGCCCAATGCACATTGGCTTTCTTTAGCGTTGTCATCAAAAGGTTCATGACAGAAAATGACCATGTTAAGCAAGGCTGCATCAACAACATCTTCCAAGTACCCACTTTGGTAAATTGTATGATTTATGGTTAAAAAAGTGATTTGTCATGTCGACAGGGTAGAAGAGATACAAATGCCACCAAAATGGCAGATGAAAATTCACTGCAGCACAAGGCTTAAGTGTCAGCTCTGATTTTCTGCCTTCTCTACATGCACCCAGTTAATACCTCAAGACCCGTCTTTCCACTGGTGGCATATAGGCCATCACTACCTTGCTGGGGTTTGCACCAAAAACTCTTTTTCGTGCAAGTACCTTTATTGAGTCTAGAGAGCAACTTCCCAGAATTGTATTGTATCATATTGTACTTCCAATCACATACCCCTTCATGCTTCAGAATTCAGAAAAATTTTATTGATTTAGAAATCATGTGAGATCAACAATATTTACAGTAAAAATGTTTACTTCAGAAAAGTGAGATAAAAAATGACCATCAATCACAAGTCATATCCTCTCAACGTATTAGATTTTTTAAAACCATCTAAGAATTGAAAACGAATCTAGCAGGATAACTCATTCGGAGGAGACTTTACAAAAGTAATCAATTTTTCAGTTTTAAAAATGTTACATTTAAAATACTAAGGTTTAATAAATCGATTTCTGGTTTCTGCCACCATTGCATTCAGGCACACAAAGAGTATATGTTTTAGATCTTGAACCCACCATTACAAAAATCACATATTCTAGATGCGTTTTCTATACTGGACTAGCAACTTTTATAATCATTTAAGGATAAAATATCCAATCTTAACTTGAATACTAGTCATCTAACATTATGTTTCAAAGAAAACAATAAATATCTTTCGGTTTGCTTAAAAGACATACTAGCACAACAGGCCTCATATATTTTTAAAGACACACATTGGGTAATAAAAACAAAGCAAGCAGCAGTGCACCACCTCTGCAACTATGAGTCTAATTCTCAAAAATGTCCACAATATTCTGGTGGTGTTGAGATTCTTCTATTTATTGTTGCATCATCAATATATAGCACACAAGGGTTCAGCCAACACATTTCATCCACATACATGTGAAATTCTTCAGGGCAAGGTGAGAATAAGGAAAGTCCATCCTCACATAAGAGGAAGAATTAATGGGATCCATTCATCTCAGATCATTGGGGATATGGTATAATTTCCTCAAGAAGGGATCCATCAAAGGCCCAAATCTTGAAGTGATAGTTCAAAGAATTTCCAGTTCTCAGGTATATTTACATGCATGAAGAAATATAAGTCTGTGGTTGTTCCTAAGGAGTCAAACAAGGGAGGAACAAAGAGGGGAAAGAATCCACTCCTCATCCAACACTGCAATTGGTGTGGAGCAAGCCGAAAGAACGTAGCACTTCCAGGCGAAAGGAGCCTCGAAAGTTTTTTCAAATTATTAGATCCAACAAATTTTGTTGTGGGAGATCAGTTGTATGCGGTCCACTGCCTGTTGCTTTGTTTTACATTAACATAATGGGTAATGTTGCTACCATTACTTAGACTAATGACTGCATTTTTGTTAAAAACAACTGAAGTTGTGCTGGTGTCCACTACAGTAAGTGGTCAATTGCACATTGCAACTGAGTGAAGGCAACCCTGAGATTATTTTTAAAGGTGTAGCTGTGTGCTTTGACATTAAACGTTTCCTGTTTTTAATAATCTCTTAGGGTGCCAACAGAAGCATGTAGTAAATTGTAGGCCCATCTAATTATATTTGCCAAGAATATGGAATATGTACTAATAAGGGCAATATACAGCCACAAAAATCTGAGCAGGAATTGCCTAACTCAAAGAAGATAGCTTCTGAAGAAGCTGAAGAAGCTTTCCTTCATACACATTCAAAAGTGACCAATTGTGATGGGGGATGTACTCAAGACCATAAGACAAGATGGGAGGGAATCTTTACTCAATAGATTTAAAGAAGAGATTTAAAATTGTGCCTTCCAGAAGCACTGTAAAGTTTATTTAAAGCACCATTATTTGGCCAATGCCTTAACACCTAAGTGCGATAGACGTGACCTATTTTCTATGGATGGAAAAAAAAATTCCACTGAGGTATATATATGCTTTTACAGTGTATGTAGAGGTTCCCCCTAAATTCCAATTAAAAGGGCAATGCTGCTTCTTTCCTCTGAAAGACATCACCTTTGTCTTACTAAAATGTATCCTCCGAAAATTATCCCTCGCATATTTAAAAAGAGCATCTCAATTTCGCTGAAGGTCAATTGGCTTGAGATGAAACATTACTACATCTTCATTGTACAATAAAACAAATTTGAGGAACAAAATTCTTTAGATTAACAAAATGGGCGAGTAGATCACATAGATAAATTGAAAATAAGGGAGGGGCTGGGAGACAGCCCTGCTTCAGTCCATTCTGGGTTAGAATCTTTGGGGACAAACCCTTGTGCCCTCCATTAAAACTTCACGCTATGTGAATGAATAAACTGCTATAATTAATCTCAGTGAGTTAGAGGTTATCATCAATGTAGCCAATTTCTTCCAAAGAGTTGGTCTAATAACTCTATCAAGTGCTGTTGAGAATTTAACAAATACTGAATATAAGATTAGGGATTTAGGGCCCGATGTAGGTAAAAGGCATTTACCGATTCGTAAATACCGAATACCGAATTTTACAGATTCGGTATTTACAAATCGGTAAATGCTATGTAGGTATTTTTTCCGAGTTTATTACCGAATCTGTAACATTCGGTAATTACCGAATCGGTATTTACCGATTTGGTAATTGCCATTGATTCCTATTGGCCTTGAGTCCCATTGGAACCAATGTCAATTACCGAATCGGTAAATACTGATTCGGTAAAATTACCGAATTTACAAGGGGGACAGGGTGTCACTTTGACACCCTGTTGCACCCCTGATTCAGGCTTGTGTGCCATGTGACACACATACATGCCCTCAGGGGACACATACATGCCCTGAGGGCATGTATGTGTGTCACATGGCACAGGTGTACATGCACAGATGTGCATGTACACAGGAATTCGTTATTTACCATCAAATAGTATTTGATGGTAAATAGGGCTCCCGGTTTTATGGTATTTATTTTTGGGCCATTTCCGTCTGTGTTTGTCCATATTTATTTTTTGGGCATTTTATCTGTATTTATCCACATTTTTTTTGCAACAAGTAAAAGACGCCGCTACAGCTAGTATTTTTCCACATTTATTTAAATTGACCCCATATTTATGATGGAAGCACAGATCCCTGCTTAAATCTTTACTTTGGGCTCCTGTTAAATGGCGTTGCTAGTTCATAGGAGATGGAAAAGGATTTCCCAGAACCTGCATACCCTAACGGGTAACCAGAAACGCTCTAGAAATGTACCACTGATTGATTGACTGTAAGACGAACTAACAGCTAGGTTCAGAAAGGGCGGATTTCCTCCTTCCCGAGCACATGGCAATAAATATGTTGTTTCAAATTCTGTGATAACAGTGACGCTTTGGAAGTCAGACATATAGTGCTTTATAGCGCATTGCGCCTCGGGACTGCTATTTCTAGGACATTCAAGTAACATGTCTAGTTTCTCTTCCCCTTTTGCTCTGTGCCCATGGTCTGCTCTCCACCTGCTACCCTTAGGCACTTGGTTTTATCAAAATAAATTCTGCCAGGTACAGGATGCTTTCTTGAACAGTGGCTCTCGTACCAGTGCCAAGGTTAGCCCTGCTATGACCCAGAGTATGGAAAATTGGCATCCTATAGCACAGTGGGTTGGTGCGCCTGTTGTGTACACCAAGTGGGAACTCAGGCCATGTGATCAATTTTTTGCAAGGCTACTCCTCCTTTCATCCTTCCAAGCTGCCCAAGGCTACTCCTCCTTTTATCTTTCCAATATGCCTGCTACTTTCATGTGGTTTACTTCGCTGAAGATCCCAGCATGTTCCTTGGAGCTCTAACACTCCACAGCCTGCCAGGCTCTCAAAGGGTGTGACAGTTCAGGCGTGTAACGCCCATTGGGCTGAAAGGGATTCAGCTCCCCCCTTCCCTGTCGTGTGTGGCAGCCCGGGCGAAACAGCATCCTGGGCACACACACGGCTGCAGCCGAGTATTTCACAGCTCTTTAATAGACCATTTATGCGTTAACGAAGCTTGTTGTTTTTCACCCCTTAGAGCCCTAGCAGCTACACTCTGCATATTGCTGGAAGAGTCAGCCCCCCCCCCCCGAAATTTTTAGTAGCCCCTCCCAAAAGGTGGCTCAAGCTGCGCCTCTACTCTGACTGTCAACCTACAAGAGGAATTGTACCTTGCAAAGCAGGGGAGGGAGGTGTGCCATGTTGTACTTTTGAACCATGTTTCGACACTCCCACCCCACCCCACCCTCGAAAAAACGGACTCAAAACAGAAATTTCACACTTACAGTAGTGGAAACGGGACTGCTGGTATAATGGGTGTCGAGGGAGATAAAATGAAGTCCCCTTACAATTATTATCTTGTCGGGTCCCTCCAGAAACTGCACATTCTCCCCCAGAAGGTGAGACTCGCCAATGTTCAATACAGCTCTCCCCGCAAACTTCTCTGCAATCAGAAGCAATTAATCCTGCCATCTTCCAGGAAGGCCAGTGGTGAAATAACAGTACACACCGAAGTACAGCAAGCAACAGTGGGTATCCAGGGAGACAGTAGGGGCCCCGGCCTGGCTCCATACTGGGGCGAGAGGCACAGGGGACCTGTAGAACTGGGCTAGGGAAGGGCGCAGCTGGCAAGCGGAGGCTGGGGTGCAAGGTGCACGAGGCCGTCTGCTACGAGGTGCACAAGGGCTTGCGAGAGGCCCTGGGAGAGGGAGTAGCGGCCCCAGCCCTTCCTGCTCCTCGCTGATATCTGCCGCTTTACCTGCACTGCTGCCCTCTCACACTGGATACGACTAGGATTGGCTCAGGGTCACAGCCGTCATTAAAAGACCCTGAGCCAATAGGTCAACAGTAGGTCACTAAAAGACCCTGATTGGCAGGAAATGAAAGGAACTTCAAGCATCAGAAACGGGGGCGTGGTGGGGCAACTCTGACGCACGGCAGCGTGGCAAAATGTACTAGTATTTTTGCCGTTTCTAAATATAAATACAGACAAAGGAAAAATAGTTTTCCGTCTGTATTTATATGTAGATATCCGTATAAACGGAAAACCGGGAGCCCTAATGGTAAATAACGAATTTCTAAGGCCCTGTGGCACTTCAGTGCCACCTACATTTCAAATTACCGATTCGGTAAATTTACAGAATCGGTAAATACCGATTCTGTAAATTTTCCGAATCGGTAATCTTTAAGCCCCCTACATCTGAAAATCCAAATACCGGTCGGTAACGGCCGAAATCGGCTGTTACCGACCAGTATTTGCCGTCCTACATCTGGGCCCTAGTCGCTACGTATTTGTTGATAATTGTCTGAACTATTGCAATATTATCTGTCACCGAATGATTGGGCCCAATGCCCGCCTGGACATGTAGAATAACTGCAGCCGAATATGCCCAATACTCAAGATGTTACAGAATATTGGATGCAAAGATCTTCCCTGTGCCCTCCAATAAAGCAATTTGATGATAATTGCTAGGTATAGCGAGAGTACTTTTTATATATAGGGACAACGATGCTCCCTGTCCATGAATATGGAATTTCCCCTGTAGCTTAACAAAATGCGAAGAGAGGGGCAATTAATTTACTACAGGTTTCCAAGTCATTCTTCATCACCTTTGTTGGAATCCTGTCAGGCCATTGCTGCAGATCTTGCTTTGCTTATGAGTCTTAATCTTGCTTTGCCTTGGGAGAATGTATTTGACAATTGTGTGCAATAAATGTTGTTGAGAGTATTAACGGCATCTAAGACATGTTATTTTCTGCTGTAATGCTTGTTGAAGATCCAGCCAATTTTAATCGGCTATTTTTCTGTTAAACACCAAATGGATTTCTCCTTTAATTCCATAATGCTTGTATTTCTTTGTCCTTAGAGAGTGAAGGTTTGTTAAACTGTTGACTAATTAGCTTACTTAATTAATGAGAAAGTTCGGTCTCTTTAGGATCTCTAAAAGTTGGCACCCTAAGTGCGACGGGTAGGCCCAGACATGGCCATTGGTATTAAGCTATACGGGATGATGAACCTTTATGCTGGCAAAACATGTGCTAGGATACTTGTATTCCGGTTCAGGAGAACCTGGCTTGGCAGTTCGGGCTGGACTGTTCCCATTGGAGCAGGTCGAGACTGATTTGCAAATGGCTGGGTCCAAACTGAGGTGGCATGGTAGGTGAAAAATGATGAATTGGGCTGGTACCAAGCGATGGCCAGTGACTGAGATTAATTCAAGCCTTCCATCCATCACCTTGTTGTCGCGGTTGACGTGCCATCCTTGAGAGGTCAGGGTAAGAGAACCTTAATGTGATCATTCATTTTGCACCCCTTCCCACCCCTTCCTCTTCCTCAGTGATATCCACACATACTTATTTTCAGTAGCGTGCTGTAGAAGTATTTATTATATTGAAATTATGTAGCCTAAAAATGTAGCTATACATTTCGTTGTTTTGTCTCATTTTGATACCAAACAGCGCATAACCTAATAATAAATGTCAAAGCAGTAACTTCTATTAGCTGACTTCAGTACTGAAGCAAGATTTCTGGTTTTAATCAACACCAAATTGCCATCCAAGTTTCCAGTTTGGCCAAGAGACGCTACCGCGGAGGAAGCCAAGGGGAGGACGCAGATAAAGGAGCACGTGGCGGTGGCACAACATTTGACGGTGAGTGGCAGACTTGAGGGTCTGTTCGGGAAATGTGATGCAAGCTCTTTATTCCAACTGGAAATACATGGCACAGGAGTAATATGTCAGCAGTTTTATAACAAGATCAAGATGGCGTCTGCCTCCAAGCTGCTTCTGTGGCTACAGCACTGAATTAAAGTAACTGGAAGGCAATCAGTGGAGCCAGCACAACACATGACGATGTTTCTAGCTACTTGAGAAGAGAAAGTGCACTGAATATGACTTTAGCCATGAAACGACGCTGATGACTTAAACTGATGTGTTACGTAGGCAGACCTTCCTGGATAGGAAGCAATGCATTTATCATCTTACAACACATGCTGTTGATGTTTGACAAACACTTAAAAAAAGTAAACATTAAATATTTTATTAATAGCGAGTTTACAACCCTAAACGATCGTTCAAAGTGTGGTTGGGTGCTAATCTCTTGTAATTTCAACGAACGTCTTGTAAACCACGTCAGGCACAGAATAAAAGCTCCTGAAGCTTCCAATTTACACGGGGTTTCCTTTTTCCATCATATTTTACACGTTTACTTTTTTCCATCATGCCATATTTCTCTTTTACACACGGTGCACCAAGGCAGGAAATACTTTCCAGGCAATCCAGTTGTTGAGGGGGCCCGTTCGCTCAGCATCATGCCGGGCTCAGACTGGAGGAACGGCTGGGGGCGGGCGGTCGGCCTGACAGCCCTCTGCTTCTTCCAGGCCCCGTCTCCACAGCTGCACGGGGTGTTTTCCTAGAATCGCCTACTGGGCGACAGTGCCTGGGATTCAGAAATGAGCTCAGCGAGGAAACGTGAGCATTCAGACCGGCTGCATCGACCGGACCGGCGTTTCCGTGGGCAGGCGCTTTCCGGGGGAATTTCTCAACTCGCCATCTGCTTCTTGAATTGGGGACTAAGACGCTGCCGCCGAGGGCACTTGTTTGTTTGTTTGTTTTGGTAATGGCTGCTTTTGAAGTGGAAGACTCGTTTTTTTACTGGATATAACTCAATACTTTTGGCTCTGAGCTGAAGTGCTTTTGGCTTTCAATGTCGATAACTACCAGACCAGAGGTACCGTGAAGGTATGTACACATAACAGAAAACTGTCTTCCAGAAGTGGAAATTTAAAATTTCCCAAATGCATTTAAAACAATTATTCTCTTTGCACCGATTTCTCAAAAATACCACTCGATTTTAATGTTTTGAGTATACTTGCCAATTTGCTTTCTCTGATGCTTCTTGTGTTGAATTTCCATTTTAATTACCTAATGGAGAACTACTGTCGCCTGATCACTATTTTTCACAGGCTGGGCGAGCCAATTCAATTTCTTGGGTTGTGGCGCCGAAGGCCCCTGGGGGCAATTGTGTAGCTGATGAGGCAGGTTCCAAGAGTCTCACCTGGAGGTGTGTGGTGCACTGGTGCTGTCCATTCCATTCATTAAAGCCAGGCGTAGTGATATGAGCCCATTGTGAGAATTAGGCATGCATTTCATGTGCTTACCTTCGGATAACTGACTTTTGTAAAGTCGAGATGCAACGAAAGCGATGACATTGAGTAGTTAAACGAGAAGTTCCTGGATAAACAGTAGGGATGTATGGTTACGCTTGAGTGGATGACTAGATGGGCATTGATGGTATGTGTGTGCACGCGGTGGGCAAAGATGAATGAAACGTGAGATTGGTCGAGGGACGAACAGATGTGGAGTGCACGGATGTGTAAGTGCATAGATGGTCTGCGTGTCAGTGCCCCTACAGAAGCGGCGCTGACAGAGTCCGCCGTGACGTCACTCTTAGGATAACATACTTTTCAGGAGCGAACGGGCACGGGTGGTATGTGTGTGCGAGGAGCAGTCACGGATGAATAAAGCGTGGGATTGGTCGAGGGACGGACGGTTGTTGAGTGCACGGCTTTCAATTCCGTTTGTCAAGTACAACAAGGATGCCCCGTGGATGACTGGCACCCCTGAGCACCGGTGATCTTGTGATATCGCTCTTGGTCAGTGCTGTTGAAGGGCAGTGCCATCAGCAAACAGCCGGACCCTCATCAGCACCATCCTTTTATTTTTACTTCATAATATTTCAGTCCAAGTCTCCGTTGATTAGTACTGTTTTACTGGACAGCTTGTTCTGATATGTTCTAATACAATATTAAGTAAAGAATTACAAGTGTAGAGAAGCTACTTGGCACTTGCATGCACAGATCAGCCCAGGGCACCCAGGGCGCACACAGCATTAGAGCTGCATAGGAACGGAGGTGTGGGCGTAACTAATTGAAAGTGAATCAACTGAGGTGTTGACTGCTGCATGGGTGCGACTGTACCTTCCTCACTCTGTGCCCCACCATAAGCCTGTGCCTTTCAGCCAACTCCCAGGCTCGTATCCACATCATCTGCGCAGTCCTACACGTAGCACCCCATTTAACTAGCTCTAGCCGATAAACAGGCCCTTGGCCCTATGGTATGCCACAGCTTGTCCTATGCTGTGTGGAAGTGAACGTATGGGGTGAAGTTATGATTTTGATTGGCAAGTTCTTTAAAAAGACTAGCATGATGCCATGAGTGAAACATGACACCATGTGCCTCGACATTGTGAGTGGTCAGATAAGTCACAAGTATCTCACTGTCACAGGTAGCACAAAAGGAGTGGGCAGACTGGACTGGTGAGGCTCAAAAATGTATTTGACTGAGACTAGTGACCCACTCTACAGTGTGGCGCACATGGAAAAAGTGCAAAGATTGTACAAAAGCTACACAAGGTATAAATGGAGCTTTATCTCAAAATTAACCCACCTCCAGGGAGTAGTCATTAAACATATATATATATGACATTGTAGACTAACAGTCAGCGAGACCATCAGAGGATGAATACATTGCCGGGCCTGGGGCACCCATCACTTTTTCTGCTTGCTAAGTTTAAAATTGTGGCTGTGACCCACGTCATTGAAATGAATGGAACACCACCTGAAAAGAACGGACATGGTGTGTTTTGTGGCCAGACGATGTTATATGTATCCCTAGGGGGTAGTTTGGAACTGCTCCTTCCTTGCTTCCTTTGCATATCACTGGTGGCTTCCCTGCTCTATGTTTTATTTCATAACATCATAACATTAGATATTTATAAAAACAAGTTACAAAACAAACCAATAGTAGCTCATGTGGTGCTAAGAGGAGAACATAAGGCAACAACCACTGTACAGATCTTGCATGGTTGAAATTGTTCCAGCACATCTTTGCTGGATCCACCCCAACCCCGCTGCTCCATTTGCACGTGCCTACCACCCCCCCCACTGAACATCATTCAGAAAATCAAGGCTTTTCATGCTAAACTGCGTTTTTAATTGATAGTAACCTGTGGTGGAGTGCATGTAATCTCTTCAGTGATGTCTTAAATGATGTAATTTGATCTGTCATCAGTGAACAATTTGATGATGTCATAAGTGAAGTTATATGTGAGGTCGTGTGATGTCATAAACAGTGTACGGCAGGGAACTGGTGAATATTAGAGTTTTTTTTTCTTTGGAACCATAATATTACTTTAAGTGTAGCTTTTTTCCCATTATTCGTACAACTTTCAGTAAGTGTCATTGGCTATCCCTTTCTTTCGGATTTGGGTTTTTTTTCTATGCAGATGCTTTTCATCAAGTGTCTATCACTTTCAGTTTATTACCGATTTTAGTTTATTTCTACCGGATACACCAGGGTTTTCCTAGGACATCAAGGTATGGAAGGAATGCTTGAATTACTGTCTGGCAATAGTGATCGCTCACTGCATTCCAGACTTTTATTTTGCATGCACTATCTCTCTCTAAAGACCTGCCTCATGGAAGCCAGTCTTCATCCTGCTTCAGTGGGATGCAGTCCATACCGAAATGCTAAGTAACGTCCAATCCAGACTGGATCATAAGCAACCATAGACCTGTTTTGACCTTCTTAGGTCCAATGAATAAGATATAACTTGAGCTCGCTGATACCCATATCTGGGCATACTTGTTGTACTTAGGGTGTTGACTGCAACAACCATCAAAGAAATGGAAGGAATGTTTACATAATGTCAGCCACTGGGAGTCACTCAAGGCCACATTGCAGACCACTGTTTTTCGTCCACTATGCCACTCTAGACAGAACCCTGCCATATGTAAATCAGCCTTGGTCCTGCTCAAATAAGACGATCCAGCTCAAACTGCAGGTAAAGTCTTCTCCAAATGGGACCACTAAGATAACCAGTCTGGTTTTGACCTATTTACGACTCATCAGTGAAGTATAGCTTGATCCCTCTGGCACAGTGAGCATGGGAACCATATATGTGTTTTCCTGTCACACTTAGGGGCTCCATAGCAATAAACAACAAGGTGATTTATGGAATGATTTAATTAATCACTCAGATTGGTTGTTGCATGAGGGCATATTCCAGGCAAAAAAGGATGCATTGGATTGCAGCCATGACTAATTGCCAGTGTATGAAATATTTGTATCTACCTGTCACTTTTTTTGCTATCCCCAGTGTGATGCTCTAAGTGCAATGACTGTGCCAGATGTGGGCCCCATGCCCACTATGCCATAGAACTTAAGCTGCATCCTACTGATGAGGTCTAAATTAGCAGAAATCGGTCTGGGGTATCTTGTGTTCCCACTAAAATGAGATTTGCTGTGGTAGAATAGATCTGCACAAAGGCTACTTTGTATATGGCTGGTTCCTGTCTGAGGTGGCATGGCAGGCAATAAAATGGTTGACTGGATTGCGGCATGGAAAATTACCAGTGGCTGAAATTAATTTAAGCAATCCATCAGTCACTTTTCTGTTTTTCTCGGAGCAACGTCTTAAGTGTGAGGGATAGGCCTTGATATGACTTACTTGCCCCCCACTCCCCCCTACTGACAAGGCCCAAGTAGGCAAAAACTGTGTTCAGGGTTGCTTGTATTCCTTCTGAAATGAGACATGATCTGTAAGTTTTAGTTGGACTGACCCTACTGAAGCAATGCAAAGAGTGAATCTAATATGGTTTGCTCCTGTGTGAGATCACATAATGGTAAAAAAAAGAAGCAAAAAAATGGTCTGGAAGGAATTAGTCGTGGCTGAGATGAATTCAAGCAACCCAACCATCACTTTTTTTAATTTCATCAGGCCTCTCCTATGAAATGGCCCATTTCTAAGACACGGGGTGTTTCTAAGACGTTTCTTCAGTGTTCTGGACAAATCAATGTGGGTTTGGTGTGCCTCAGCCCAACTTCCTATTTAGGGGACGTAATGATCATTTGTGGACTTCATGGCCATTCCTGCAAAGGAGTGGGTTATAAATCATAGTCTGTAGCCACAACTTGGACTGGTGACTTTCCTGAGGCCAAGAGTTTCTTATGAGCAAGGATGTTGCGGCATGCCATGAAGAATTTTCTTTTATGTGATAGAGTGATGTTCCTACAAAGATGGGTGGCCTGGACTTTCTGCCCAGGAGATACTTATTTTGCTTTGCTGGTGACAATATTTTTTAGCAATCTTTTTCTTAAGTCACTGTTTCAGCAGATGTCTGCTAAGCTTTGCGCAGGGTAGGAAGACAAAAGTTCTTCTAGGTTTAGACAAGTGGGAGATTTGTATAGATGGATTATGAGAGGACATTTATATCATTGTAGCCCCTCCTTCTATGCACTATCAATGGAATAACAAGGCTTTATGAACTTTCTCTTTATGGCACAGTACAGCAAGGCATGTGCTGCTCTGTCTTGAATGGGCCAAGATTGGGATTGCCTGCCTCAGAAAGGACCTGCCATGAGGTCTCACGCAAGTCGCTTACCAGGATTTTTGTCGATAAAAAACTCTCTGCTGCCCTGTCTATTCCCCATGCCGGCACCCTGACGACTTCTTTTTTAATAATCAAAGATTTTTTACTCTTTTGAGGATTTTTTGGATGTTATCTATCCCATTACATCAAGGAAACTCTATCTACAATGGAGATATGGCACTTTACCCCTAAGAGCTTTCACGAGCAAATGGACAGCCTCTACTATTAAAACATGTCCAGGGTGTAGCTGAATTTCAGAAGAGGAACTACATGTACTCTTCTTTTGCCCAGCATACAGCAAACCCAGGAAGTACTGGCTAGTTACTTTATGCAAAAACCTGGGTTTCGTACAGTGTACATATGCTTTTAGAATTTTAAAAACTGATACCTCTAGGCACATTGTATTTGCAGTCTCTCGGTTTCTGCTAGCTATGTGGACTAAGCGCAGACGATTAACCGCTAACGGGTGTTAAGGCTCATTTGATATACTGTAATCATGCACCATTTTTTTCATGAATGATTTTACAATACTATGTCTATCTTAATGAACTGTGCCGCTCTATCATGAATGATTTTATTAACACGGTGCTCATTTTAATGTGATTGTCATATTGAAATTGTGCCACATCTCCACGAATGATTTTACTAACATTGTATTGTGTTTATTTTTATTATTTTATCATTATTCTTGTATAATGTTTTAACCTGCATTCTTTTATGGCAAAATGCCGAAATAAAGATTCCTTGATGATGAATGGGCAACGTACCCTCGATACGCTTCCAGTGGCACAGTTCTTGAGCACTGGGGAAGCACGTGACACCTTTCTTTTTTACAGGCACTGAATAGCAGTGTAGCATGGGTATTATTTGCAAAGGATAGGATAGGTTTGCAGAGGGCACTGCACTGTTGCAAACAGGTGATTATTTCAACTAGGGCAGTGACTGAGTTGGCTAGGACAATAAAGTATTTTGTCACCCGGTAAAGACCAATTTTTCTAAAGAGATGCCAATGACTGATTAGCCATTGGTACTCCTACAATAATTTTTTCTGTCCTGCTTCCTCCAACCAGATGCCTTAGGTTGGCTACTACCTTTTATTCTGTTTGAGGATGATCAAGCCATTCACAAGGTTCCTTTCTACCCTCTGGTGGCATCTAACAATTTGAGATCGTCTTAGAGGAGCAGAGCGTGAGATCATGCAATCCATATAAAATAACATAATGTATTTATCTCGCGTTTATGGGTTACAGCATTCTAGTTGTCTATGTGTGTGTGGTAGAGGCTGTGTGCACGAGCTGTGCGCATGCATGCCTGTTTTCTGTTCTGTGTGGGTGGGGGACTAGAGGTGTGTTGAACTATGTGTGCATGGATGTTCAGAACTATGTTGCTCTGTCTTCATATTTGTTTAATCTTTCATTAAAAATCCATGTGTGCATGCACTATGGCAACGGCAAACACACTTACTCACGGCGTACATATTAAACGCAACAAAAGGCGCAGATTACAGAGCATATACCTATGCAACGCATTTTCACCTGACAGAAACTCTGCGTGTTGAAGGTTAATTATAAACACGAAACACTTTTTATTTTTTCGTTCCTTTTTCATAAAAAGATCATTTTCAATTGTGCAGAAAATCTTACTCTTTATTTATTCTGAATATGGAGGAGCTTGGGGACTTTTCACAACCCAGTTGCACACTTGACCTTACCACTTTTCTAATACCTGCACCATGTCCGTGGAATGCCTTTTTTCACTCCTAAACCCAAACATATTTATGCCTTAATTGTAAATTACGGTTTTTGTTCCATTATTCTTGGTTTCCATTTACGTAAATACAGAGCTATTAAGTCTAGGGGTGCGTTTTGCTTTAGCTAGCATCTTTTGGTTGTTTTGGAGGCAAGGTTGCTGGAGCTTCGTGAAGGCGAGTTTGCAATGCGGTTAGCAGTGCTTTACCACAAATATGAGTTTGCTGTCGTATTGTTCATGTGAGGGTGCTCTGTGGGAGGGAGGTGCTGTTGAAATTATTTGCCAGTGACTTGGCTTTGATGCTGTGGGCCCGCTAAGGCAGGGACGTATTTTTGATGTTGCCGAGCACCTTAACTCATTTTAGAGCATCGGAAATTAACTGGAGGAGCTATTTCCATTCAAGGTTACATGGACTTCTCTAAGAAGACGTGCAGATTGCAAGTACAAAATGCTGCAGCAGCATCATTGTACATATTTAGTGAAAAGCATATATTTATTTTCATGATCTGCTACCACAGGAATCAAACAGTTGTGCAGTGCCCCTCTACTGGGGGGTCCACACTTACGTTCAGTTTTCGATCTCCCTCTCGCTGAACCAGTGAGGGATGTAGTGGATGCCTGGATTGGCATTGATCTGGGCTCGAGTTTGGCTTTTCACCCCACTAATAGTAATAGGAACTCCCAAGTTGTCCCGTGGCAGACGAGCAACCTATCCAATTCTTTGTTTTTATAGTTCCAAGCTTTTTTAATTAAAGTTTTATAGCAAATATATACCTCACCTACATCCAATAGGCAGGTGAAGGGGAGACCTATGTTGGGGGGGTATCAACTCAGGAGAGAACCAGTGGGACAGAAGGAAGAAAAGGGAGGAAGGGGGGTTGGAGGGAAGCGTAAGAGAGAGGACGAGGGCAGGTAAAGGACAACGTGCAAATGTCTCTAATGTGGACGAGTTCTTGATAAGAGCAGCAGCGGCTCCTCCGCAATTGCAGAGGAGGGTCGCCCCACTGCCTGACTCAGAGCCTGCAAATGCACAACAAAATGATGCTCTTGCATCATTTTATTTTGCATTTCCCTGGCTCTTAGCCAGTGCCGTTGGGAGGGGCGGGACCGAGCATTGTAGGGGGAGGAGGAGTGCTACATGGCATGCACTCGATTCCCCAAGTGCTCATGTGTGTTTGGCCGGTCGTCTCGTGCCAATCAAACCACACTTGCTCAAGGCAGCCGGGCTGGAGAAACCCCCATAGACTCCCTGGCCTGAGTAGGGCATCTTTCTAACTCGCTCAGGCTGATCCCAACGCTGCTCTGCAGCACAGGGATTGGATAGGAGTCTGCACCAGGGGATGATGGGACCGAGGGAGAGGAGAGGTGGCGCGACGCTGTAGATGGCTGGAAGCGCCTAAAGGTATGTTTAAAATATTTATTTTTATTTCTAACACCCCCTCCCACCATCAGGCGCTCCCTCCACCCGCCTCACTACCCTTTTTTTGTGGCAGCCACCACTGGATAAGAATAGGAGGGAGTCACCTGCAGGTAGGAGGGAGTTCCCTTGCAGTCACGTACTAGAGAGGGGGGACTCAGATGCTGTGAGTTGAAGAACCCGCAGGTAGCAGGTGCAAGTAAGTTCTCTGAAGTCCTGCGCCAGGGAGCATACACAAGGTGCCCACGTTTTGTCAAACTGCAGCAAGATGGACTCTATGACTGTATTGGAGCTTTTCCCAACCCCAGTAGATCCCACAGTTTGTGTAGCCATTCTCCATGGGTCAGTGTGTTATCTGTGCCCCAGTGGGTCAGGATCACTTGTTTTGCTGCACAGAGGCCAAGCGTGATGGCATTTCCTTTTCGGGATTGTAGTGGGTAGGTCTGAACATTGGGTAGGTTTGGGAGTTTTCGTCAAAAAGCCATAGATATCAGAGAGAAGCAGTTTGTCACTCGCACGGGTGACCATCCATTTTTCAAACAGTGTTAGTTTACGACTAGCATGAGGGTAGACCTGGGGTTGTCTAACCCAATGTCAGACTGCTGTGTACCGCCATTCTTCCAGAGCTGAAAAGCCATAGGAATCTTGCAGTTGGGCAAAGGTCCGTAGGCCTGTTTGGTCAAATAAGTCAGCCAATCTCTTGCAGCCTACCTCCTGCTAGGCCTAGTAGTCTTTTACAATTTGAGCTGGTGGGAAGTCAGGGTTGCCATGGTGTGAGTGGAGATACTGGCGAGGAGAGTTCCTTCTTGACAAACACAGTATCCCAGGCTGCCAAGGTGGTTCGTACTACAGGGGAGATGTATACCCCAGGCAGTCTGTATTTCCTGGAGAGCCAGGGTATCTTCCAGATGTCGATACCAGCCACTGCCTGGTCCAAAAGCCACCAATGCTTCTCTGTAAGAGGTCTGGCTCAATCAACCATGTAGCAGAGTTGGGCAGCGTTGGTTAAGTTCGGGATCTCGAGGCCACCATCTGCGATTGTCACATACCCATCTTGGCTACTACCCTGTACTGAAACGGCCAATGGACTCGGTCAAATGCCGTCTCTGTGTCAATGGAGACCAATAGCGCAGGATTGGGGGCCCTTGAGACTCTATCTTCAAGTGTAATAAACTCTTGGTGTTGTCGCTACAATTCCACTCTGGAATAAACTCGGTTTGCTCTGGCTCAATAAGGCCCTGCATATATGGATTAAGTCTGGCTGCTGGTCAAGATTTTTGCATCAACATTAAGGAGTAAGATGGGACAGTATGCCAAACACTGAGTCTGGTCCTTCCCGGGTTTAGGATTATTGTGAGAACTGCCTCACTCATGGTGGCAGGAAGTGTGCAAGAATCTCCAAAAGAGTTGTGCAGTCTTTCAATGAGTGGGGCCAACTGGGGGCCAATGGTCCTGTAAAAGGTGGCAGTGAAGCAAGTGGCCCCTTGGGCTTTACCTGGTTGCAGCTTAACTATTGTTGCAAGAACTTCCTCGGCTATTGTGTCAGTGTTGAGTTAGGGAACATCTTGGGGTGGTGTTGTAGTGAAGTTGACAGCACCAAGGTAATCCATGATCTTAGCCGGGTCGGCCACTTTGGGAGAATGGAGCATTGCAAAGAACTGTGTAAAAGCCTCAGTGATCCCTTCATCAGAAGTTAGGGCTGGACCTCCTTCCACCCAAAACTCTGAGATTCTATATTTTTGGGCTTGGCTCGCAGTTGGCATGCTTTGAGTCTCCCCGCTTTATTGCCACCAGTGTACTATTTTGCTTGGTCTACAGCAGTGCGTTTTCTCCCTTGCTAATATCAATCAATCAATCAAGCATTTATAAAGCGCGCTACATACCCGTGAGGGTCTCAAGGCGCTGGGGGGGTGGGGGGTGCTGCTACTGATCGAAGAGCCAGGTCTTGAGAAGTCTTCTGAAGGCCAGCAGGTCTTGGGTCTGTCGTAGGCTGGCAGGGAGATCGTTCCAGGTCTTGGCGGCGAGGTAAGAAAAGGATCTGCCGCCGGTGGTGGTTTTCCGGATACGGGGAACTGTGGCCAGGGAGAGGGTGGCAAAGCGGAGGTTGCGGGTGGGGGTGTGGAAGCTGAGTCGGTTGTTGAGGTATGACGGTCCGGTGTTGTGTAGCGCTTTGTGTGCGTGGATGAGGAGTTTGAAGGTGATCCTCTTGTTGACTGGGAGCCAGTGCAGGCCTCTCAGGTGGGGTGCGATGTGGCTGCGTCGGGGGACGTCAAGGATCAGTCGTGCTGAGGCGTTCTGGATTCGTTGTAGCCATCTCAGGAGCTTGGCTGTTGTTCCTGAGTAGAGGGCGTTTCCGTAGTCGAGTCTGTTGGTGATGAGGGCCTGGGTGACGGTTTTCTCGTGTCGGGAGGGATCCACTTGAAAATCCTGCGGAGCAGTCGGAGGGTGTTGAAGCAGGACGCGGAAATGGCGTTGACTTGCTTGGTCATGGAGAGGGAGGAATCGAGGATGAAACCCTGGTTGCGTGCGTGGTTGGTGGGTTCCGGGGGTGTGCCTAGCGATGTGGCCCACCAGGAGTCGTCCCATGCTGATGTGGTGGGTCCGTGGATGAGGACCTCCGTTTTGTCTGAATTCAGCTTCAGTCTGCTGTCCTTCATCCAGTCGGCGACGGCCTTCATTCCTCTGTGGAGGTTGGCTTTGGCGGTGATGGGGTGTTCGGTGAGGGATATGATCAGCTGGGTGTCGTCGGCGTAAGAGATGATGTTGAGGCTGTGTTGTCGTGCGACGTGGGCGAGTGGAGCCATGTAGATATTGACCAGCGTTGGGCTGAGGGAGGATCCCTGTGGGACGCCGCAGATGATCTCGGTGGTTCTTGAGCAGAAGGGAGAAAGGCGGACGCTCTGGGTTCTGCCGGAGAGGAAGGATGTGGTCCAGGCCAGGGCCTTCTCTTGAATTCCGGCGTCGTGGAGGCGTGCTGATAGGGTGCGGTGGCAGACCGTGTCAAAGGCGGCTGATAGGTCCAGGAGGATGAGGGCCGCTGTTTCTCCTTTGTCTGTCAGGATCCTGATGTCGTCGGTGGCGGCGATGAGGGCGGTCTCGGTGCTGTGGTTGCTGCGGAAGCCCGATTGGGATGGGTCCAGGACGTTGTTGTCTTCGAGGTAACGGGTCAGCTGTTTGTTGACAATCTTCTCTGTCACTTTTGCCGGGAACGGGAGCAAGGAGATGGGCCGGAAGTTCTTGAGGTCCTTGGGGTCTGCCTTGTGTTTCTTCAGAAGGGCGTTGATCTCGGCGTGCTTCCAGCTTGCCGGGAAGGTTGCAGTCTCAAAGGATTTGTTGATTGTTTTCCGGAGGTGGGGTGCGATGGTTGTGCTGGCTTTGTTGAAGACGTGGTGAGGGCAGGGGTTGGATGGGGATCCAGAGTGGATGGAGTTCATGGTTTTGATGGTGTCTTCGTCGCTGACGTTGGTCCAGGCGGTCAGGCGGCTGGTGCGGGTGGGGGTCGCGGGTGTGGTCGCATCGGTGGTGGGTGTGGGGGTGTCGGAGTTGAAGCTGTCGTGGATGTCAGCAATCTTGCGATGGAAGAAGGTGGCCAGGGAGTCGCACAGGTCCTGTGATGGTGGGATGTCGCTGGTGTTGGAGCTGGGGTTGGAGAGTTCTTTCACGATGCTGAAGTGCTCTTTGGTGTTGTGTGCGTTGTTGTCTAACCGGTCCTTGAAGGCGGTCCTCTTGGCGGTCCTGATGAGTTGGTGGTGTCTGCGGGTGGCGCTTTTGTGGGCTGTGTGGCTGTCTGGTGTTCGGTCGTGGAGCCATTTCTTCTCCAGCTTCCCACAGGTGCGCTTGGAGGTCCGGAGGTCTTCGGTGAACCAGGCGGCTTTCATGTTGGTGTGGTTAGTAGTAGAGGTCTTGAGAGGGGCGACGGTGTTGGCGCAGTCGTTGATCCATTGTTTGAGGTTGGTCGCGGCGGTGTCTGGGTCGGTGGGGTCGGCGGGTGGTCTCAGGGCGAGGATGGTAGTCAGTGGTCCTTGGTGACCTTGCCCCAGCAGCGGCGTGGTAGCTTTTGGGTGCGGTGGTGTGTGGTGGGTTGTCTGAAGGTGAAGGGGACGCATCTGTGGTCGGTCCAGTGATGTTCGGTGGTGTGGTTGAAGGAGACGTGGGGGCTTGTGGAGAAGAAGGGATCCAGTGTGTGTCCAGCGGCGTGGGTGGGTGTTGTTACGAGTTGTTTAAGTCCGAGGTTGGCGAGGTTGTCGACCAGGGCGGTGGAGTTGGCGTCGTTGTTGTTCTCGAGGTGGAAGTTCAGGTCCCCGAGGAGGATGTAGTCTGAGGAGGCGAGGGCGTGGGTGCTGACGAGGTCGGCGATGGTGTCGCAGAACCATGGTCTTGGTCCGGGTGGTCAGTAGACGAGGGTCTCTCTGAGGGTGGTGTTGGGGTCGGTGTGGATCTGGAAGTGCATGTGCTCGGCGGTGGTGAGGGTGTCGTCGGTGTTGGTTGAGACTCTGAGGGTGTCCTTGTGGATGATTGCAATTCCCCCTCCAACTCCGTTGGTGCGGTCTATGCGGGAGATCTTGTAGCCCTGTGGGATGGCTATGGCGATGTCTGGTGCTGAGGTGTCGTTCAGCCAGGTCTCCATCAGGAGGGCGACGCCGGGAGCGGTGGAGTCTAGGAGGTCCCAGAGTTCAATGGCGTGCTTGCGAGCGGAGCGGGTGTTGATGAGGATGCAGCGGAGGTGGTAGAGTTCGCTGGCTGATGGTTTGTAGGGCTGGATGCTGGTGTATTTGCAGTTCCGGCAGGCGAAGGGCCCTTGGGTGCGCTTCGGGGTGGCCTGGTAGCAGGGGTGGTCTTGTCCGGTGTTGAGTGCGTGGAGGGTCCTGGAGTCGTAGTGCAGTCTGGTGTTGCGGGGGGTGCGGGGTCCAGGGGTTCTGGTGCTGGGCGCGGTCCAGGCGCGGCGGGCGCAGATGGGCTTGCCTTTGGCGCGCCTTCAGCGCGCCCACTGCGCGCGTCCGCTGCGCGCGTCCGCTGCGCTTCCGCACGGCGCCCTCCTTAAGAGGCGAAGTGGGAGGGAGGAGCAGCTGGGAGGCGGGAGCGGGACGGCCAATGGGCGAGGGCACGGGGCACAGAAGGAAAAAATGGGGCGGGCCACAGGGGAGCAGTGGCGGGAAGTGGAGAGCGGGGGGTCACAGAGGGCAAGGGTGCAGAGGAACGGCAATCAGGTGAACAAATAAAACAAATAACATGGGGAAAAAACAGAGAAACAATACAATGAAAAGAAACAGGTACCAGGGGCACACCAGCGGCGAACCAGCGGCGGACTCTCAGCAGCAGCAGCAGTGGGGCAGTCACGGGCAACCAGGAGGAGCCGTGTGGTGTGGGGAGTGACCAGAGGTCAGGTCAGGGCTTTGAGTTTTTGAAGGAGGGTTAGCTCTCGCCTGAGCATGTGAGCACCCATGTGTTGGTGTTCCACTTCTAAGGCATGCACTCTTCCTTCTAGATCTGCTTTCTTACCTCTTCAAGCTTTATTGAGGTGAGCTGAGATGGCTTGGAAATGGCCTGGAAGTATGTCTTTCACAGTCTCCTACACGAGACGTATTAGAATTTCCGGAGTGTCGTTGAGTTGAAGATAGTGTGAAAGTGCTGCAGTTAAATCTTTGCGGGTAGACTCATGGGTGAGCAGCTTGTCATTTACAGGCTGGTATTGGAGGTGCTAGCAATGAGGGGATCGTAAAGGTGATCCATATAGGTGCGTGGTCAGAGAGCACGGCCATGTTTACGTAAACTTGAATAGTTGCTGTGCACATGCAGGGAAGTTAGGAAGAAGTCAAATCTGGCATATGTCTGGTGAGCGAAGGAGAAAAAGGTGTAAGCTCATGCTACCGGATGACATGTCCGCCATATATCCATGAGACCCACCTGCTGTTGTCAAACAACCCCTTTGGCAGAGAGCGTTCCAGTACATCCCACTTTTTGGGTCAAGCAGTCTTATTGGGATTTGCACAGGGCAGATGCACATCGTGAATGGACTGATAGCCGAATAGTTGGACCGGTAATAGGAAAGTCTCAAACTGGGAAATAGAGGAACCGGAATTGCCACAGTGTACAGGAGGGAGATGATCTTAGCAACCAACATAATGGAGTGAATTCAGAGGGTACTGCCCACCCTCCACGGGCATCTACACAATGCCAGAACTGAGGCTGTTGAGCACACTCTGTGACGTCTCCCAATCCTGGGCAGCTCTGGAAAAACTGGCAGCGGTCATGCGTATCTCTGCTAATTGGCCCTAAGCTTTGGGCGGACTCCGCTTTTGCAGCTGGTGGTGGGGCTCAGACCAACCTTTGCTGGATTCAGCATCAGTGGGACCACATGCCTCCCTTTGAAGAGATGCAACTGGGCATCCTGTTCTATGGGTTGCCATTAAGGAGAATGTCTGTTGCTGTAATGTGATGGAGGAGTTGGTTGAAGAGGCGTAGGACCAGGCCAGACCCATTTTATTCCTCAAGGTAATTAAGTGATCCTGTAGTTTGTCAATGAGGGTCTCAAGGAAGGAGAAGGTGCCTCAGGAGGCTCCTGCTCTGTGGGTGGCTGAGGAGGGTTTAGGGCCGCGTAAGTCTGAAGGCCTCACATCAGGCACTGGGTCCAGTCTTCTCGTTGCAACCTTATTCAGCATGTCTTTCAGGGTGCTGCCATTAAAATGACTGCACTGCTCGATCAGGTGTTTTGGGTTGGAGTCATGGCTGTAAAGTAGAAGTTGGAGAGTGGGGGGGGGGCGAGGATGCACTATGGGGTACTGCCAGCAGGTAGGCAGTGTATCTCAGTTCATTCCCCCCCCAGATGCAGCAGCCCCTTTTCACAAGTTATCAGGATACGGGTGGGCCCAGTACTCCCCAGAGTCGACGCCGAGCCTCTTGCCAAAATCAGTGGGCACTCCGTCAGTCTGAACTTACCCTCCTGGTGGTCCTGCTCAGGGAACTGTAGGCGGCTTCTGGTGCAGACCGCGACTGGCAGCACTTGCGTCCCTCGCAGCATGGAAAGAATGGGGCCTTCAAGTCACTCCAATGCCCTCTGATGAGGCCGCTGCATGGGCTACGCTGTCGACCTATTGGGAGCACAAGCCTGCAGCTAAGCCTCACCGACTACTGAAGGGGGCTTCTGAGGGATTCTTAGCTGTGGCTGCTGTGGTCTTTGCTGTTGAGGCTGTAGGGGTGGCCTGGTCCTGGTGTGATAGATCACTTTATATCACTGCTCCCCCAGACTAAACCACTCTGGGTTCTGAACCTGCAGTACAGTCAGGCCAGAATACCACGCATCATGGTGGCTGCCATCTTGGAAATGGGGCCTGCGTCTCCACCCACACACTGCCCATGTAGTGAGTCTTGACGAGCTCCACAACCCGTGTGCATGCTGCCAGAAATATTGGGGCAGCGGCTCGAGTACTTTGGCGTGGCGGCACCACAAAGCATGGCAGGAAGATCCTACGTGGTCACCATCTTAGACACTCCCCCCTCAATCTTTTGTTTTTAATAGAGCTCAGTTACTTATTATTTGTTTTCCATTATAACTGTAGGATTACAAATACCAAAAAGCAAAAATAAACAGCATTGGTCAAGCTACTCATGCATGCCAGATGTGAAAAAACATGAAAAACAACCCTTATTACATAAATGTGGAATGCAGCATTTTAAAAACCAACAGCACAATTCTATTTATTAGTATTTCTGCAGGGCTACAAACAAACGGCTAGAGAGCAACAGAGTGCTGTATGCAGCAATAATGCTGACAAATAATTAAAATCGGGAAAAGAGTTGACATGATAGATTTGGCACCACCAATGAAATGGGGAAGAGACAGTGACCTCCTGTGAAAATATTCAGGTCTTGAGACATATTTTTCACAATGTAATGAAGGATTCTTCAAACAGCTCTCGTAAGGTACTGCTGTCTCTCCAACTACCTGTAAGTAGCTCTCCTGTGTGTAGCCCGGCCTATTAAATTAGATGGTTGTGCCTGGTTGGATTCACATATGTATCCTAAAATTGAAAAGCGTGTCTTGTAGATGAAAATGAGTGTACTTTTAGAACTCATAAGGTGATGTTTGAAGAACCATGGTTGAATTTCCAAAATGTAATTAAATGTATTATTAAAGTGAATAATCATGAGACGTTGAGGAAACCTATTAATAATAATATTACATTTGTGCCAGAGTCATAGTAGCAAAAACATGAAGCGGTGGTGTTTGAAATTGGTAAAGCCTCCTTTATATTACTGCTGGCAACCCTGCCTTATGCACGGAGGGAATCGCTTCTGGTAAGTGTGCATGTGGTGGCCATCAATGTAATTTTGTCTGATGTGGTCACTATTAACACACTCATTTTTTAATGTCTCAATATGATTTTCATTGAACATAGGTAGCTCTCATTACAGAAAAGTTTGTAGATCCCTGATCAAATGTGTTCTGTTGTAGAAGAGCAAATTATGCATGTGTGTGAGCCAGACAGTCTCAGATGTTCTGTTATAGGTTCAAACATATTCCCAACACATCTCCACAACCACACAGTTAATAAAAAATGTCCCCTTCTGTAGTAGAACATTATTTACTCACTCAGTAGATTATATTCGCCAGACCACTGTATATTAATCTTTTTTGCTAAGGTGTATTCAGAAACTCAACAATGTTTATGAATCTGCACCCATGATTTGGTTGTGTGATCCTCTAGTATTTTTTCTAAATAACAAAATTAGGGCTCAGGGATGATATATACTTCTGTTTTATTTGGATCACACAAATCTAGCAAAAATGTATAGTGTCTTTGAAACATATATAGTCAACAAGTGACTGGAGAAGTAGCTGGATTTTGGGAAAATCGTAATGTTCTTTTCTTTAAAGTGTTGTATCTTTAGCACTTTCCTAAAATGGTGCAGGGTTGGGTCGGCCCTGACAGATTCAGGGATGGACTCCCATATCCTGCTTGCATTGATTAAGTCGGCCTGTTTCCTTCTTCCTTCCTTTCCTGCGCATCTTTGACTCCAGGCTATTGGTGTCCAAGTAGCCAGTGTGCCTAAAGACACCAGAGATCATGAGCTTACCAGCCAGACGTTCAGAGATATTGGCCATGATGCCTTATATACAATGCAGTTTCTTTTGAAGATAGTGCAAGATGGCATAGGAGCCCATGAAATTCCATCAGTATGAGTATGATATCACATTTCTTCAGGGCTTGTATGAGACATGCTGTGGTGTTTAGGCTGCCCTTAAAACAGGCCAGTGAGGAGTCTGTTAAGCTATGGCGCAGGATGTTGTCACCATCCAGATACAAGAGGTTTTGAACAGATGCTCTGAGGTTGCTTTATGTTGGCAACTAGTTTGCTCTCTAGAATAGCGAGAGTTAGTACCAGACTGTCTCCATCTTCTGGGGCAACGTGTTCCTTTTGGAATAGGTTGGTGCCTAGAGTGAATCCAATTAACTTTGCTTTGCGTGGAAGTTGGCATTTCAATCTGTCCAGGTTTTTGTTATTCAGCAAGGTTTGGACAAATTGTTGCTTCTTGTTTATGGCAAATAACAGGAACTCCATTGTGGTGGGTTTGGGTTCCAGATACCTGCTGGATATCCAGGTCTGGATGCAGGGAATGCAGTGCTTGAGGCGTTGGATGTCTGGCACAGATGAGGGCTTCAAGT
Source organism: Lissotriton helveticus (assembly GCF_964261635.1). Classification (NCBI taxonomy): domain Eukaryota; kingdom Metazoa; phylum Chordata; class Amphibia; order Caudata; family Salamandridae; genus Lissotriton; species Lissotriton helveticus. The sequence goes on from NC_136060.1 coordinate 102,417,706, forward strand.
AGAGTTGTGTATTGATGCTGTTATGAGGGCATAAAGTCCCTACGTACGTGGAATGCTGAGGCATCCAGCAGGTGATGGGAATCTTCTGGGATGTGTACATGCCCATTTGAATGGAGGTGTGTCAGATAGGTAAGAAGAGGGCCAGAAAAGGAAGTTTGCAGTAAATCCCATTGCTAAGTGTTCAGGGTGTGAATAATGATGTGCATATCGATGGTGTAGAGGGCAGCTGAGAGAGCCAGCAGTTCCATAAGGGATGACCCATCGTTATGTGTGGTCAGGAGAGCATTGTCTATTATTGGTAACTACTTCCATGCTGCAGCATGATCTGATGCCAGATGTGTATCTGTGTGGGAGAAGGTCGGTGTGTATGTGTTGAGTTGAGTTTAGACTGCTTTCAAGACAGTCTTACCAACGATGGGTATGCAAGTGACGCACCAGTACTTTGCAGGGCATGAACGTTTAGTGTTGGCTTCCATAAGGTCTGGCAGAATGATGCATATTCTCAAATAATGTATGGCTGATTTATAATACTCATTTGAATACATCATTTTTATTATTAGTGATGTGAAAAAAGGCCAAATTGGTACAGTAGCAAGAAATCTGGGTCAGTGATGCTCATAATGCCAATGACCCATTATATGACAGTCCACTTGCTTACTGATTTATAGTAGCAATAAAAGAACACACTGATTATATGGTGGCAGTGCCCAGACACTCAACAATCATACTTTCAGATTTTAGAACCTATATGTATAACTGTGAAACTTGAACTTCCTAAGAAACTATTCCTTACTATCAACCATCTACACTGATTTTAGCAATTTTCTAAGCAACGAAACCAAATGGATGGCAAAGCACTTTGCAAAAGGAAACGTTACCAGTCATGTGATATATGAAAATGAATACATGTACCACTAGCACAAAAAGATTGAACAAACACCTTATTGAAGATTATATCTCTCAGTAGTGTGCTCTTCACATTCAAACGTCACAATAGTATAATGAAGAAATAGGCCAGCCAAACATTTCACAATGTAAACATCAATACTCAGCGTTCTTTCTGTAAGGCAGTCCATTTAGGCAATCAACATGCCTAGTGCACACGATTGCAGGCTTGGCGGTGGTCTTAATTTTCTTGGGTTTGCCTTGATAACCAGCACAGCACAGCTCAAAGGAGCAGATAAAGTGAACTGCACCCTTGAGCAAGAAGAAGATGATGATCATCTGTGTGCTGTACAAACATTTTGACTACATTATAACATACCGCAGTGTAGCATAATTTATTGTAATATCACATGCCATTACAAACACAAAACACAACTTAAAAGCTTGCCTTTTTAACAGCATTTCTTCCAGTAACTAAGGGGTCCATTAGGATGACGGGCGGACAAAGTCCGCCCGTCATCCTATCGTGGAATGGGACCGCCCGCCAGTAGGGCGGGGGTCCCATGTTTGGCATTAGGATGCGGCCGCCACAGTGGCGGCTGCATCATGCATTCATAACATTGTGGCGGGCGGTGCACTCTGCACCGCCCGCCACAATGCTATGAATGAATGCATACATTTGCATACGCAATGCGGCAGGCACCGCGCTGTGCCTACCGTATTGCACAGGTACCCCCGTGTGCACCCCACACCCCTCCTTCACCTTGGGGGCCCGCAGGGGGCCTCCAAAGTGAAGACTGCATGATGCCGCCACGCAAAGGCATCTGCTTCCCCCCCATCATAATATGGCTGGCGGTGTCTGTTAGACACCACCACCATATTATTCCTTTTCCGCCCCGGCCGCAAGGCGACCTGGGCGGAAAAGCGGCGGACGGTCTTTCCGTCCGCTGCGGTCCCCCCGCCATTCTAATATGGCGGGGGGAATTAGGGAAACAGTGTCCGGCGGATTGCCTCCGCCAGGCAGGCGGTGGCTACCGCCTGCCTGGCGGAGGCAATTCGCCCGACATCATAATGGGCCCCTTAGTCTGTCTCCAGCTAGCAGTAATTCTCACTGATTACTTGAATAGCTGCAGTTACGTGAATATCTTTCTCTATTATACTAGCTCCATTTATGCAATTAAAACAATAAATCATATTCGCTGTGTGACTCGATCCTCTCATCTTGTATACGGTTTAGAATGTGTATCCTTAACAATGTATCCCTTCATTCTATGTTCCCTTACCATTGCACCACAGTTTCCCACCAAGTTGCTTTACTGCCCAACTGGTTCTGGTCAAGCTATATAAAGGTACATGGAAATGAAATAAAAAAAACTGGGATTTTTATTTATCAATCAGGGATTTACAGAGCGCGCTACTGGCATAGCACATCTAATAAAACTTAATATAGCATATGTAATGTATCATAATTTCAAAAATAGGCTGTATCACATATGGATTCTACCCAATTTAAATGTGTTTGTGTGTTCTGCCTCAAATTGTTTAATAAACAAGGGCTTAAAATTGATCAGATTATGGGTGGTTGGATCCAATAGCGGATGTTGGACGTTTACTCCCAGTACTTGGAAATACAATCTTTGTATTTTTATTATTGTGGAAACACTTAGTAAATCATCATGGATTCAATGCTGGAATGTTTTGATTTTGTTCTTGGTATTGTGGTTTATCTGGTAGCAAAATAAAGGCAGCTGGTTTTCTTCAACGAATTTTACGATGAATAACTTTGAATGTCTTTTCAAAAGGCAGATTGTGAAATCAAAATTTTTTAAGAGAACACTTTTTAACACTGATGTTATTGTCAACCTTTTCACTCATTGTGTTATGGAAGCTCTGGATGAGGATAATCAATTCTGCTCCATATAGTGGATAACAAAATATGGCCAAAATAGCAATTATCACTTGAAATGCATGCCTGGGATTAATTTCCTTCTATCCGAACAAGACGTCAGGGAAGTTTTCCTATATGTGACTCCCCCTCCTAGACTGACTATGGCATTTCCAGGGCGTTCCTTAGACAAACTTTGCCCCAGAAACGCTACATTTGACAGCCTGAAAGTTCTCAGTTACTTAACCGTTAGACTGCATTACTCCTATATTTATCACGTTTGTTGCTTTCTCATCAAGAAAAGGACTAACTACAAACGTGCGTGCTTAGTTCATAAACACCTTGACTCTGATCTCTGTCACTAACTAGCTTTGCAGCTAAAAGTCTTTGTGACATTAACAATACTACACAACCCTGACTCTCTTCATCTCCAAGTTCCCGCCTTCAGTTAAAAAAGGCATTGCATGTGTCCCTCTCCTAAGGGTTTCATGACCATTTCTCTATCCATTCATACACACCTCTTCACCTACATTAAAAAAGAGTTGAAACAATGGCTTTACGACCAACACAAGCCCCCTTCTCTCTCTCTACCATTTTTCGTAACCGTTCTAAAGAGCTTCTCCTACAGACCCTTTATCATCGCATAAACTGATGGACTGCTTTCCAGGCTCTCTGGTGTGGGGTTGAGTACCTGCAGAGACCAAGGCTGCTTTCTACTGGATGAACATGGTCTGACTCTTGGATACGTTCCCCAAGAGTGTTTTAGCTGTATTGCATTGGTATGTGTACAACCATACTACTATTATGTACACATGATCCTACGAGTTCTGAATAAATGTGTTCGTGGTGCGTATTGCATTGTCTGCGTGTACAAAATGATTAAATGAACTCCGGCCAAAAGATAATTAGAAACATGGTGTGGAAAAAGAGTTTGTAGTGCAAAAAAAGTACAACATAGAAATGTAGTTTGGTTTTAGTGTAGAAGAGAGCAAAATAGATAATGGGCCAGAAAGAGTCAAAATGTGTGACATATTCTCTCTATACCAGGAGGGTCTCCGTTTGAAGTACAAAGTGTCAGTTTATAATGGTGCAATCCCAGCACATTTATCATGTTTTATTCAAACCTACACTGCCAGTATTGGGAGAGGAGCTATTTAGCCTACAGCAGTGGCTGAACATTTTGTCTGTTCTAGTCGGTGGTACAAGAGGTGGACTGACTATTAATCATTCCTGCCAGTGCGGATTCAGCCAGCTAAATGAAACACTTTGGGACGATTGCTGTCCTGAACCAGTGCCAGCCCCATGTCGGTTTAGGGATGCTACACTGCACGTGTTCACGTTTCTCCTTATTAGATTCACTTAAGATAAAGGTATTTCTAATGTAGTGTTATGCTGGAAATCACCTGTGCTGTAGCACCTCCTTCCAATTTATTTAGTAAAGAAAAGTTAGCTGCTGAGAGGAACACATATGAAGTTAATGTTCATAGTGGAAGGGGATGCAGGAAGAACTACTATGCAGCACCCTGGCGGCATCCTGTTCTATTCCTGGCTGGAGCAAAGACACAGAAAGATCAAGCATTGGCATATCCAATAGGTCTCGCCTTTGTGATCGTATAAGTGTTTAGCCATGCAACGGTTGATGTTGTTGCACCAAGGATATTGTGCTGCATAACTAAATACTTATAAGGTCCCAAAAGAGAGACCTATTGGCTATGCCAATGCTTGTTACTTATAGCCTTTAACACGCATTCCTTCACTACGTATCTTGTAGTAAAGGAATGCGTGGTAAAGGTCATACATGGTAACCATGCATGCGTTGTAATGCATGCGTGGTTAAGGTTATGCGTGGAAATGGCCGCGTTGTAGTGGCTTTTCCCGAATCAAAATAGGTGAAACACTACGGGAGAGAAGGGCTAGAGAGGCGGAGAAGTTAACAATTCTGAACTAGAGAGACAGAAAGAATCAAGGGAAAGGAGAGGAGAAATAGAAGAAAGATAGAAAATAAAGTAATAAGAAGGAATAGATGAAAAGAAGAGCGTGACGGAAAGACAAGTGCCTAAAAAACAGAAGGGGACCCTAAAGACGAAGGAAAAAGAAGTCGGAAAAAAGGGACCGAAGAGAAGCTAGAAGGTCAAGAAAGAAACAAGAAAGAGAAGCTGAAAACATAGAGACAGAAAGAAGAGAGAGAGACAGAGAGAACTGAAGACTGACATCGGAAACACAGAGAGGAAAATGGTGATGTAAGAATGCCTGCGGGATACGAGGAAAGGCCTTAAAATGGCTCAACGAATTTCTGACTGACCGCTCGCAAACCATCATGTTAGGGCGCTACCGGTCAAAAAAATATCGGTTGGACAAGGGGGTACCCCAGGGCTCATGCCTAAGCCCCACGTTGTTTAATATTTATATGTCACTCCTGGCTTCCATCATCGAACCTTTTGGGTTCGAAATTATCTCATACGCTGCCGACACGCAGCTATTGTTCCCAATTAGTTCCAAACCAGAAGAGGAGAAAATGCGTTTCTCAGAGGGTATGCTGGCCATCTCCCAATGGATGGCCGAAAATCGCTTACAGCTGAACCCTGGGAAAACGGAGCTAATGCTCCTGGGCAAAGCATGTCCTTCTGGAATGAGAAATGGTGGCCAGACCTTTTAGGAAAACCCCCTGTTCCTTCTCCGTCAGTAAAAAACCTGGGCCTAAACTAGATCAAGCCCTCACCATGAAGGACCACATCTCAGCCACAGTAAGCTCCTGTTACTACAGCTTACGTCTTCTGCGCAGAATGATACCTTTTCTGCCAGTTAGCCATCATAGAACCGTGGTACAGGCACTGGTTATCAGCCGCCTTGACTACGCTAACGCCTTATTGGCGGAAGTGGGTGAGACCTCACTGGCTAGACTTCAAGTCATTCAGAACACGGCCGCCAGGATGACTTTAAATTGCAACCCCTGGCTCTCCATCACTCCCCCTACTGAAGAAACTCCATTGGCTGCCAATAAAGAAACGCTCATTCTTGAAAATCTGCTGTCTGACGTTCAAAGCCTTGGAAGGCAGGGGTCCTAAATACCTTCAAAAGCTGCTTGTCCATCAGAACTCCGGTCGTAATCTGAGATCTAATTCCCTAGCACTACTGAAAATCCCACGTATTCGTTTGGCCCGCACTGGCGGCAGAGCTTTTTCTTATGTTGCTCCTAAATATTGGAATCAGCTCCCCTTACCCATGCGGAAATGTACCTCCTATTTGATTTTCAGAAAACTCCTGAAAACTTTTCTGTTTTAACTGCTCCCGACTCTATGACTGCATGATCACTTTCCTGCCTTCAGTATTCTAGCTAGGTTGAAGCGCCGAGATGCCCCCGGGTGATTCATGCGCTATATAAGAACTCATAACAATAACAATAACAATAACATAATCGTAATTAAAGTGAGAAAAGAAAATTAAAAATGAAAAAAGAAATGTAAGGGAGGAGAACGAGACACATGGAACTTAGTAAAGTATTGGCAAAAGAATAAAGGGACCGAGAGAAGAGAGGGCAGCAAAAAGTGAGCGGCAGAGAGAAGCAGGAGCGCAGAGACAGAGAAGAAGGGCTGATACAAGATAGACTAGGACATAAGAGAAGAAAAGTGAAAGCTGGAAAGTATCAAAGAAAGAAAGACAGAAGAGGAGAAAACAGAGTGAAAAGAAATGTGGGCAGCGAGGAGCGGCTCAGAACTGAGAGCTTGAGATCAAGTAAGAGAGTAAAAAGGAGGATGACAAAGTATTGCGGAGAAAGAAGAGTCTAACAGAGAGAGCGAAATATCCCCGGCAGAGAGTGATGTTGAAGCCATAATTACAGTCGCATTCTCGTTTTATCTCCAGTGTGCCCAGCCAGCGCTGTCAGCATGCTGAGGCGCCTGAGTACATCCTGCTGCAGGTAAGTCAAACGTGGACATGATTCTAATCACCAAGCTGGGCAAATAAGTAGGAACGGTATTCACAAGGAAGAAGTACAAAAAAAGACAAAGACCACATAATGGAAAATAAATAGGTAGAACCATTTCAACTGGTGCTACTCCTAGCCTGTAATTAGCTCAGTGGCCGCTAGAAGGCAGAGTCAAAGAGGATAAAATATTGCACAGAGCGTTATCTCCAGGTCAAGCTCGTAGTTTAAACGGGAATGGTTAGCAAAAATCTTATACTGGAAATTTGCTGTTAAAGAAACGATCACTTTGCGAACAGCTATCCTCATGCAGAGTTTGAGTGGCTCCACCAGGGGCCTAAAGAAAACAGAGTATCTGTATTTATTTACCTGCCTCTACTTTGTGCCGCCCAGCTATGGAAACGCTGCAACAAGGAACAACTAAACAACATTTTACTGACTAGTTACTGTGGTCGCCCTTCTTTCCCCGTAGATAATTTAGAAAATCAATGTGGGCAGCAGTGAAGGTTCAGATGCACGACAGCATTCATCATTTTGGAGGTGAATTAGGATCACAAGTGAGAGCAAACGCACAATACTAAAAAAGACAATCGAATGTAATTGTGTATCAACAGTGATGAGTGCTTGAGTGACCTCAAGAAAAAGCAGTGTGCAAAAAAGAGGAAGTTTACAGTAAATGGAAATGATGGGAAGTAAAAAATACAAAATCTAAACATTAAAAAACAAAAAGTACAGAACTTTAAACAAACCTCTGACAAGATCGACATCTATGAGGTCTGAAGAACGAGAGACCGGCGTATCTTTCCGTCGCAGGGGGAAGGACTTGTTCTGCCGCTGCCTCCATCGTGGTCCCCATCTAGCTCGGACCTACGGGTCTTTTTCAGGCTCTCTGCCCTTGCATTCTATAACTCTGCCTAAAGCTTGTGCACATCGACGCTGCCCTCGCGTCTATATTGGATTTGACTTGACCCCATTACTAAGGTCACCCGAATATCGATTCCTGGTCCTTCTGATAATATTTTTCACCTACTTGGAGAGGCTTTATCAGGCTCTGTTTGGAACCCTCATAAAGACACTTGGATGGTCTTTCCTGCCCTCCTGACCCGTATTGGTAGCCAAGCTCCCTCCATGAAATGTGTTTGGACTCTCTACAGGCCCCTTAAAGTGTGATGCTCGGAATCTGGATCGCCTATTGAGCACATGCACCCACGGACTCTCTTTATATTTTTTGGTAGCCAACTACCTTTTAATTCTGTGAATTTGCCCAGTGGTTCCGCCTTTGAGGGCCCCTAGAATACCTACCTCCAGCCCTTGATGCTACTAGGACCGCCTTCCAGCACCTTTTGTCAGACGTCCTTCATTGCGTCTGCTTTGTCTCCATTCCAAGTGCGCCCTGATGAAGGAAGCCTGTAATGGCACTTGTCCGAAACGCGCGTCGCGCTTTTGTGTGTGATGATACGTATGTGAATGTTTGTGTATGAATCCGACTGTACAAAAGGTTTGTTTGAGTGTATGAGTGAATGGATCTTGTGCCCTCTTTTTGAATTACTTCTGCGAGTCCTAGTTTTTATATTGTATTTTTGTATATGATCCCAAAAAAAACTTTACAGATATTACTCTACTGTCTTAATGAGATTAATTTTCTATGAAAACAGTGTACATATAAAAAACCAAAAAATAAAAAAGTTTTCTCTGAATAAATAAACTCTTTTTGTGGTTGTGTGGGCTAGCTGAATGCGCGATTAGATCCTTTTCTGATATTTAGGGAACACCCCTTTCCATGTTTTTCTCCTGAAGAACGAGAGAGACAAGCAATGGCTGCGCGGACTCGAAAGTGAAAGTAATGGCCAGCGATACGGAGGAAGAGATAACAAAAGTCAGATGGCGGCTGAGCACTTGCACGTGAGCGTGCACACCAGTTTGAGGCCAGGAAAAGCTTGTGGGTAGCACTTTGAAAAACCTCTTGCTACAAGTTGAGCAAGCCGCGCATGTGCTGTTGTAGGCTCAACCTAAAAATGGTACATGCCCTGACATTCACATCCATAACATTGTATATCTTAGGCATGCCCTCATTTCTCATATTGGGTTTAAATCTATCCCTTGCTTTCCAAATCGCACACTTGATAAAAGAATTCTGTACATTCCTACATGTCCTTTTCAATTGCACTGACCAGGGAAGGGTTATTCTTGCCTCTGCTTAGAGAGATGTCAACTTGGCAAATACAATCACACAGAATACTAAGACAAGCTAGACCTCTCTTTTGCATTTGGTTGCAAGTATTCAATCAAGAAGCACATCTAGCATTATTTCTAAAGGCATTTCTCTTTTTCTATTTGCCTCAAGTGTTTAGTGACGAAAGCTATTTGCGCAAACTCCTTCTGTGATTAAGAAGAGCACAAAGCTGAGGGTAGAGGCTGATTAGATCCGCACACAGCACGTGAATAGTGTCCCTAAATAACAAATAGTGCATGAAAAACCAGGGAGTACTCCCCTCTATACTCCCCAAAATTAGGAACAAGTCCTATGACAAATTATAAAGAAAAAAGGTTTTCAGCACTATATAGAATAATGTTGGCATGCCATATCACAGTCCACAAATAGTAACACACAAAGAAAAGAGCAACCAAGTCCGGGATATATTTCTCTTGATGCAGTGTTCACTTTATTAAACAGATTTTCTCTTCACAATTCCATAGCCAACGCATTTCGTCTCCTGAGAGACTTCTTCAGGGCTTCAGCGTATGGTATACAAACTATTCTTCAAGTGATCACACTGCTTCTAATCCAGTAGACATGAAATACTTGTGGTGTTCATAGACTCGAGAACAGCATGATAACAGCCCACTTAGTTGGTCAAATGTTCTTTCAGTGAAATAAAGTGAACACTGCATCAAGAGAAATATATCCCGGACTTGGATGCTCTTTTCTTTGTGTGTTACTATTTGTGGACTGTGATATGGAATGCCAACATTACCCTTCTGTGATTTACTGTGAAGTAAAAATAATCTTAAGGATTGTTATAAATGGAGATTAAATCAATGTTTTAATATGCTTGAGTAATCTGTAAGTAATCATTGTAATTTCCTTCAGTAACCGAAAGTAGGGTAAGTAATCATCGTAGTTTAATATAATCTAGTTCAGGGTAAAGTAAGTACATCTACTTTATCATTCTTGTAAGAAATTGGGTTATAGGTTGAGGTGTGTGAAACCATTCTAAAGCAGCAAATACAATTCTTCTCAGGGTGAAGTGTCAAGCAAACCCTAAATTTACCTGTGCTCAACCCGCGAGTAGCTTGAAACAGAGCGGTCAGGCTTAACTCAGATGCAATGTGTAAAGTATTTGTGCCAAGTAGAAACAGAATATCCCTTGGCAATTGCTCAAACTGTATAGAACCACTTCACAGACTACAGTGATCCAGTTAGGCATGCTGAACAATGTACCTTCAATCTTGGTTTGGGGAGCATTGGATGGGTACGCATTGAAGAAGCGCTGTGCAGCTGAAGAGATGCGTCGGTTTGAGGTGCGGGGAAGCTGCAGGGTGAGGTCCTGCTAAGTCTGCATCAAAGATCCCATTAACGAGGACTTGTGTTTCGATGTCTGGATTCAAGGATGTGTCGTGCAGTCGGAGCAATGCGTTGGTTCCAAAAATCTGCAATGTAGAGTCCGGCATCATCATTGGGGCTGCCGCCAATGAGGGATGCGAAGGCCTGGACTAAGGATGTGTCACACAGCGACAGTTCCAATTCAGCATCGGGCTGCGATACAGGTCTTTGTGGCATTTCCAATCCATGCAATGCAGCAATGAGGCTATTCTGCTGAGGTTTGCACAGCGCCACAGAGGAGATGCGTCGGTTTCCCTGGATCTGAAGAATCTGGCAGAGCACCTTAGGCCCACTTCCAAGGGTACAGGACTGCGGTGGCACCACTTGGCAGGGTAGACTCACAAATGGCAGAGTGCAGATGTAAGGTTGTTGGAGCATTCTGTCGCTGAGGCTCAAGACAGGAGGCCAGCCAACTAGCCCTTGGAGTCACTCTGGTGTCTGGGTTCAAGAGATGCAAGTCCAGTCCTCACCCAGGCAGGAGTGCATCAGGGAGAAGGTCAACACAGCAAAGCAGAACCAGCAGAATGGCAGTCCTTCAGCAGCACAGCAGTTCTTCTTCCTGGCAGAGTCACCACAGGTCCAGAAGTGTACTGAAGTGGTGGTCTCTGAGGTCCAGTATTTATACCCAGTTGTGCCTTGGAAGTGGGGGGAGAAGTTTCTAGAAGTTTCCCTTTTATAGTACCTAGGCCCCCTGCTTTTCTTGCCATGTTTAACTACAAGGGGTATGCGGCTGTTTGTCTGGAGGCAGGACAAAGCCTATTCAGGTGCAATTGGGGCTGAACCCAGCTCCTCCCTCCCATTCTGCCAGCGATGGCCCATCCAGGCACATCTAAGCTTCCTTTTGTGTGTGGCTGTCTAGGTGGAATGAAAAAGCTCAACTGTCAGCTACACCCAGTCATGTTACCCACATACAGGATACAGGCACTAAATGGTCAAGGCTAGGAAAATGGCATGTTTTTAAAAGTGGTATTTTCAAAATTGTAATTTAACATTTTACTTCATCATAATTTACGATTTTAAATTCCAATTCCAGGGACACCAAACATGAACTGATTACCTGTTCTTATTTGGAAACTACAGTACATTTAGTGTAGTAAGGTAACTCCAATTTTATCCTATGGGGAGGTAGGCGTTGAAGTATTGAAAAAAAAATGTAACAGTTTTCCCTACCAGTACACGTAAAACTTAAAAGTAAATGTCCTACTTTTTAAATCCATTTCATCCTGCCCTCTGGGCTGTCCAGGGCCTACCCGAGGTGTAACGTATATGTTTTAAAAAGGAAGGTTTTTACTGGCAAAAAAATGAAATTGCCAGGTCAAACTGGCAGTTTAAAACTGGACACATATAGCATGCAATGGCAGGCCCAAGACATGTTTGAAGTGCTTCTTAGGGCTGGCACAATCAGTGCAGCAGGTCCACTAGCAGCATCTAATTTACAGGCTCTTGGCACATGTAGTGCCACTTTACTAGGGACTTACAAGTAAATTAAATATGCCAATTGGGGAAAAGTCACTACTATTGCGATTTAAGTGTGAACACACGTACTTTAGCGCTCTGATCCCTGGGATGTAGCCTCATGCTAATGAAGGCTACAGGTTGGTCTAGGCCTTCCTCATTTAACTGTGCTAAGAGTGCCCCCACACCATGCTCTGAAGTGAACTCCTTGGAGAAGGCAAGAGCCTTGAGTACAGGGGCTGTACACATGGCCTCCTTTAAGCTGTCATAGGCTTTCTAACAGGTTTCTGTCTAGATCACCTTTTTGGGTTGATTCTTTGAAGTTAGCTCAGTTAGGGGGGCAATAAAGGTGTTATAACCCTTAGCAGCCTCCTGCAATATCCAGTGAGACCCAGAAAGGCCCTCAACTCAGTCTGTGTTTGGGGGGTTGCCAGCCAGAATAGTCTCAATCTTGGCATGGAGGGGCTCCATCTACACCGCAGGTGTTCCAGATACACCATGGTGCCCTGCCCTATCTGGGACTTCTTTGCCTTGATAGTCAGGCCTGCCTGCTGCAGGGCCTGAAGGACCTCCTAGATGTGGTGCTGGTGTTCCTCCTGGCTAGAGCTGAAGACACACATGTCATTTAGGTAGGTGGCACAGTATGTCTCCTTTCCAGCCAAGGCCCTGTTTATCATCCTCTGAAAAGTGGAAGGGGCATTCCTTAAGCCAAAGGGCATTTCCCTGAACTGGAAGTGACCATTTGGGGTGAAGACGAAAATGCAGACATCTCTTTTGCCCACTCAGTCAGAGCAATCTGCCAATACCCTGAAGTGAGATCAAAGGTATTAAGGTAGGTGGCAGCATTCAGCCTGTCAAAGACCTTATGAGCACGGCTGAGTATCAGTCTTAGTGACGAAAGTGAATCATTAGTAGTTTACACAGAAACTAAGTCCTGAGGTGGTGTGCTGTGATGAAGCCTTGGGCCCCAACACAACTGTGCTGGACTAGTGACTGTTGAAGGGCTCAATCACCTCTAACATCAGCATCTTGTAGACTTCATCTTTGATACTGGTCCTCACCTTGTACGACAACATTTTGTTTTAACCGGCATACTGTCTCCTGTATGTAAGTCATGGGTACACAAGTGTGTAAGTCCAGGGTTGAGGGAGGATAAAGAAAAAAACTGCCCCAGCCACTGGGGACAGTCTCTCTATTGTTCGGGAGTCAGACTAGGGAAGAGGTTAACACCCTCTACTGATCCATTCTGCTCCTTGGGAGACAGGTGTTCAGAAAGAGGTTCACTCTCCTCTTTCACTCTGTCATCTGTCACCAAGAGTATGGTAACTTCAGATCTCTTAAAGGCGGGTTTGAAGCAGTTTATTTGAAGCATTCTTAAGGGGTTTCTAGGGGTCTTGATGTCCACCAGGTAGGTGGCACCCCCCTTCCGCTCCTTTACCTCATATGGACTTGTCCAATGACACGTGGAGAGCACTGGTCTATACAGGCTCCCTGACACACACCTTTTGGCCAGGATGAAACTCCTCCAGAGAGGCCTTCTGGTCATACCAGATTTTCATTACCTCTTGATGGGCCTCAAGATTGTCTTTAACCTTCTTTTTCCAGAAGAGTTGCATCTGGTTACAAAGAGGCAGCATGCAGACGGCTACATCCTGAGGGTGCTTCCTGTAAGCATGCTCTCAACCCTCTGTCAATAGGCTGAGAGGTCACTTAGCAGGCTGTCTATAGAGGAGCTCAGATGGTCTAAATCCAACCTCCTTCTATGGCACCTCCCTGTAGGCGAACAGTAGGTATGGCAAGAGGACGTCCCACTTTTGGACCATGAGCTCATGAATGCCATTATCTTGCCTTTCAGGATCTTGTTGAGGGTTTGAGGGTGGTAAGGTGTGGAAAACTTGTAGGTTACCCCACACTCATCCCACATGAACTTCGGATAAGCTGAGATGAAGTTAGTGCCTCTGTCAGACATTGCTTCCTTGGAGAACCCCACAAGGGTAAAAATCCCCATCAAGGCTTCAGCCATCGCAGGTGCAGTCACCAACCTCAAAAAGAAGGCCTTTGGGTAATATGGGGCATGGTCCACCAAGACCAGGATGAACCTGTTGCCTAAGATTGTCTTGGGGTCCAAAGTACTAACAACATCGATGGCCACCATTTCAAGGAGAGTGCCAAAGGAACCAGGGGAGGGTTCCGCTTTTCCCCTGCTTTCCCACTGTCATGGCAAGTGGGGCAAGACCTACAGAACATATCTGAAACTGTCTTCATCTGGGGCCAGTAGATGTGGGGGAAAAGCCTGGCAAAGGTCTTATCCTGCGCCAGATGTCCTGCCAGGAGTATATCATGAGCGACCACAGCACACTGGCTGGCCTGGGTCCAGGAACTTTAGGCTCACTCTTTAGGAAGTTATCTCCAAATATATAAGGTGATTTCTAGAGGTATCAACTGCTGCCTGGACCTCAGTTTGCCACCTCAAGCCCTCTAAAGTTGGGCATTCTTCCTGCACTATGCAGAATTCCTCACTGTTGGGACCACCCTCAACTTGCCGTCTAGCAAGCTCAAGGCGATTTCCAAGTGTGGCAATGTCCTCTCTGATATGCTCAGGGGTGGCGTCCTTATGGGCCCCTTCAATATGGACCATGGAAACTGCAGGGTCTGGTTTCCCACACCCCTTTCCCTTCTTCTATTTGACAGTTGCATGGGCTATTCTCTTGGGCAGCTATGGATCTTGTAATCATGGAGGCCCCTTCTGACAAGCCTAACATCTCCATGTGTGTACTGAGCTCCACCTCCTTCCAGCCAATATACTCCAGGCCATTGCTCTACAGACAACCTACAGGGATGGCAGGGCTTACAGCTAGTTTTAGAGAACCTGAGATCCCCCTTGCCTTGCGAAGGGAAACAGAGACACTGGGTAGTGGCTCTCACGGTTGTCTGAGACTATGACTTGTTGGAATGTATTAGGGATGACCTGCTCTGAGGACTCCAAATGTCCCATTACAGTAGTCATATTGACTCCTGTTTTTCTCAGAGGGTCCATTCGTTGCCCATTGATGTTGACCAACTGCCTATACTTAGAAGTATTTAAAGGTATATGGTCTTTTGACACAATCACTTTATCCCCTAGGGAAACTAAGGTAACCTCTATCCTCCGCCAATCTAACTGGGACCATCTCCTCCCCAAGGTCTACACTCACCAATCCAGGTGTCTGACCACCGGTGGGGGACTTTGCTCTCTTGGGCTATTTACGGTCTCCCCTGGAGTGCTTATATTTGTATCACACTGGGGTACCAATCTCCCTGTCTGTTTGTCAAATAACCCCTTTCTTGTAGGATCAGTCTGGGACTGGTTACTGGTGTTTCCTTGGGAATTATTTTGGGGGCTTTTAAAGAACTTCTTATTTTTATGTTTTTCTCCCCCCTCTTTCTTCTGGTGGGACCCTTAGCCACCCTTGTGGTAATCCCGCAGATACCTTTTTGGATACTCTGGTGCTGACTCAGAGGTATGCCCCCTGGGATCATTGAGCTTATTATCAACTATGATGCTCTGTAAACAATTTGAATAGGTGCTCTCCTAGTATCAGATTAAACAACCCAGTAAAATCTTCATCCTTGCTTCCCCACACCCAACCATTCAGTGTCTTTCTGGCATAATCCAGAAAATCCACCCCATACTGGTTCTGCAACTTTTGGCTATCCCTGAACCTAATGCGGTACTTTTCTGAGGTGAGTGCAAACTTGGTGACATGGATGGATTTCATTGGGATGTGCTTCTTCTGGTCCCCCACCTCTAGTGTAAGCAAGGTATCCCTCCCCACTATGGGCATGTGTTTCCAGAGTGAGCCCCCTGAAAACTCTTCTGGGGTCCGGTGCATCGTAAGGGCCACCTCTTAGACAGAAAGTCACTTGTCTATGTCATTCCCTACCACATAGTGGGGCACCATATCTTTAGGTATATGAATTTTCTTGTCCCCCTTGGGCACTGTGGGTATGCTGTCACCATTATAGCTGGACCCTGCTTCTGTACCTCTAATGTCCAGCTTTTGAGGCTCTTTTTATGAGCCAGTGACTCTAGGGTCAGTATCTCCTGGCCATTTTCTTTTTCTCCATTTTGAGTATGGACATCTGCAGTTAAAAATCCCTCTCTGCCTTTCCATCCACCAGCTACTCTGGGGACAGGCCTTGTGAAGACACACTCCACGCTCTGGCAGGGTGTTCACATTCAGGAGAGAATTACTCCCCTCCCCTGAGTGATACATCTCACGGCTTGTATCCAGGCCCTGCTCCTCTATATCTTCCTCCTCATTCCCCTCTCCAGTCAACAACTGGTGAACCTCAACCCAGACCCTCAAAGCTTGCTGAAGCTCAAACATCTTGGCAGCTTTCTTGGTTGGAAGTCCCCTTTCCTTGTAGATCTGCTTGAAATCGAGCAGTGCAGATCTCCAGGTTGCTGAACTTAAAATCTCTTTTCACAAATGTTCACAAATTCGCAGTAGAGCCAATCAAGGAAAATTAAACAAAAACAAATTGCTTTCAGATTATTTATCTCAGACTTTAGTGTAATACAACATTACTGAATGGCACTGCACAAACATAAGTCCTAATACTCATCACCGAACACCAATGTTATAAATTGGCTTTCTGGTTAAGGGGGATGAAACCCTGCTAAAGCAGCAACCACAATTTCTACCAGTGTGAAGTCACAAGCGACCCAAATTAACATGTGCTTAACCCTCTGTTAGCTTGGAACACAAGCAGTCAGGATTAACTTAGAGGAAATGTGTAAGGTATGTATTGTGTAAGGTATGTATGTAGCACTTCAAACAGAAATGAAGTGAAAACACAACATAAGATAAATCCCACACCAAATTAGAAAAAATAGAGTCATGTTTAATAAATTATATGAGACAACAAGGACAAAAAGTCCTGGGATCAAGATACAGCTCCAGTACTTTCACTCAGGTAGCAGGGCAATAGAGTAGCAGTCCTCCTTTCAGAGAAACACAGCAGTCCTGAGTATTCCACAGGTCCAGAGGCATACTGAAGAGGTGGGTCTGACGGGTCCAATATTTGTACCTGATACCCACTTTCAAGTATGAGAACGTTCTGGTGGTTTTCACCCTCCCCGGTGTTCGGAAGTTTCTTCTTCACTGTCATGGTGCCAGCTTGTCTGGGGTCAGTAAAGACTTGTTTCAAAACCCTTTGTGAGAGGCTGGTCAGAGCTTTTGTGATGTGCAAGTGTGGTAGGTGAAAACTCCTCCCCCTCATCAAGTCAGAGATGCCCCATCCTGCATCTCTTCTCCCTTTGTTTCACTGTCTGGGAGAAATACACAAAGATAAACTGGCAGCTTCACCTAGTTATGTGGCCAAAGATATAGGTACCTAATGGTTGGGGGGAAAAATGCCAACTTTCCCAAAGAGGTATTTTTGGAATTGTGACTTAAAATCTGACTTTACCATTAAAGAGTGTTTTAAATTGCATTTTTCTAGGCACTAAACTCAATATTCCTACCTGCTCCGAATCAAATGTTACAAAAGGGGGTGGTGATGGACCGAGCATCTGAATCAATCAAACACTCACACCCAGTCAAAAGATCTGGGTTTAATCCATCACCGTTCTTTAGCCCACTCTGCCACCCCAGTTCAGACATGGCTATATGCAAATCAGTCTGACCCTGTCCCTCATGGGAACAGTCCAGCCCGAACTGCCAAGCCATGTCTTCCCTGGACCAGAAACAAGCTTCCGAGGACCGGTTTCTGGCATTCCAGCCGTCTTCAGCCCGGCTTGCTTGAATCCAGTGGCAAAGTGAGCAAGGGACTCATGCCTGAGCATACCCTGCCACACTTATGGCGGCCAAAGGTGGTACAAAACGGGGTGGTGATGGACGGAGCATCTGATTCAATCAAACACTCACACCCAGTCAAAAGATCTGGGTTTAATCCATCACCGTTCTTTAGCCCACTCTGCCACCCCAGTTCAGACATGGCTATATGCAAATCAGTCTGACCCTGTGCCCTGTGGGCTAAAGAACGGTGATGGATCAAACCCAGATCTTTTGACTGGGTGTGAGTGTTTGATTGGTACTGATGCTCCGTCCATCACCACCCCCTTTTGTACCGCTTTGGCCGCCATAAGTGAGGCAGGGTATGCTCAGACGTGAGTCCCTTGCTCACTTTGCCACTGGATTCAAGCAAGCCGGGCTGAAGACGGCTGGAATGCCAGAAACCGGTCATCGGAAGCTTGTTTCTGGTCCAGGGAAGGCATGGCTTGGCAGTTCGGGCTGGACTGTTCCCATGAGGCACAGTGTCAGACTGATTTGCATATAGCCATGTCTGAACTGGGGTGGCAGAGTGGGCTAAAGAACGGTGATGGATCAAACCCAGATCTTTTGACTGGGTGTGAGTGTTTGATTGGTTCTGATGCTCCGTCCATCACCACCCCCTTTTGTACCGCTTTGGCCGCCATAAGTGTGGCAGGGTATGCTCAGACGTGAGTCCCTTGCTCACTTTGCCACTGGATTCAAGCAAGCCGGGCTGAAGACGGCTGGAATGCCAGAAACCGGTCCTCGGAAGCTTGTTTCCGGTCCAGGGAAGGCATGGCTTGGCAGTTCAGGCTGGACTGTTCCCATGAGGCACAGGGTCAGACTGATTTGCATATAGCCATGTCTGAACTGGGGTGGCAGAGTGGGCTAAAGAACGGTGATGGATCAAACCCAGATATTTTGACTGGGTGTGAGTGTTTGATTGGTTCTGATGCTCCGTCCATCACCACCCCCTTTTGTACCGAATCAAATGTTATCACTTATTAAATATAATAAGTTATCCCAATGTTATCCTTTCGGCGAGGCAGGCCTTGCAGTAGTGAAAAACAAATCTGAGAGTTGTTCACTGCCAGGACATGTAAATATTAAAAGTACATGTCCTACTTTTACTAAATACATTGCACCCTGCCCTCTTGGCTGTCCAGGTCCTACCTTAAGGGTGACTTATATGAATTAAAATGGAAAGTCTGGGCCTGGCAAAATGTTTATTTTGCCAGTTTGAAATAGCAGCTTAAACTGCACACAAAGGCACTGCAATGGCTGGCCTGAGACATGTTTACAGGGCTAAGTGGGTGGCACAATCAGGGCAGAAGGCCCACTAGTAGCTTTTAATTTACATGTCCTGGGCACACGTACTGCACTATACCAGGGACTCATAGGTAAATTAAATATGACAGTTGGGCATAAGTCAATGAACCATGTTTTAAGCAGAGAGCACAAACGCCTTAACACTGGTTAGCACTGGTAAAGTGTGCAGAGTCCTTAGGCCAGACAATTAAGTCAGCAAAAACAGGAGGTCTAAAGTCAAAAGGTTAAGGGAAACCACACCAAGGATGCTAGGTTTATTCAAATACACTACACCCAGGAATATGGGCTGTTTAGACCCTCCCTAGGGGTGACATATGTATAAAAAAGATGGTTTAGGCCTGACAAAAGGTTAACTTTGCCAGTTTGAAATGATAGTTTAAAACTTCACAAACAGGCTACAATGGTATGTTTGAGACATATTTAAGAGGCTACTGGCACAATGAGTGCTGCAGGTCAACTAATAGCATTTTATTTCCAGGCACAGTTGAGTCACTTTCCTAGGGACTTGCAAGTAAATTAAGTATGCCAATTGGGTGTAAGTTCATTGTACTATGTTAAATAGAGACAGCACAGGTACTTTAAAACTGGTTAGCAGTGGCAACGTCCTATGGCCAACAAAAATGAAATCAGCAAAAAATGGAGGAGTAATACAAAAGGTTTGGCAGAAGACGACCCTAAGACTAACAGGTCTAACAGACTTCTGGTGCCTGTACAAAATGTGTGTATGTGTGTGTGTGTGTGTGTGTAAGTTCATGCTGCGTCAATACTGTATATGTATTTATAATTTTTTTGTACCTTGCTTAACAGCTACTGTACCCATTCTGTGTGTGAATGGATAAGTGCACTGCTGCCCATGGCATACTGATTAAGCAAGGGACTCTGGAAATCTGACGGATTCTCACCCCATTGGCTTTCTCTACCAGTAACATCATCTTCAAAGTACACAATTCTGTGAACCTTATCACCTCACCTTATTTGACAGCAAGATCATGGTCTCCAGTGGAGTACTTAAAACCTGCATATTCGTTATACTCAAGAGGTTGGACAAATTCAAATGGGCTTGGCCCTCAGAGGCAACTTATTTAAATAAGTGTGTGTGGCTTCGCTGGCTAGTCTGAATTGTTTTGTTGTTGTCATGTTTTATGCCTATGATGATGACATGCAGATGATCATATGGATTAATGGTGCCCAAGTTTCATCTTGAAGGAATTGAAAAGTTGTATGCATTCTCGGACGGAGTGGATGGATAAACCCCCTCCCTCATCTGTACTCAGACAAAATAGATTTTATTATCTTCAATAAATTATCCCCTTCATGAGCTAGAGAATGGTGGCCTGGATATCTGGGCTCCTCTCCTGTGCACAAGAGTTTGGACTGCATCTTACGGTTTAGTTCTTTACTTGACTTCCAGCTCTCCTTTAAGCGGCACTTAAGTAACCTCACATGACACTTCTTATTTTTTGTAGTGCTTCGGAAATCCCTTCTATTGCTGCCTGGGCAAATTCAACTCTCTGTCCCTAGGACCTCCACAATTTTTGGTTCAGCAACTCCAACTGGTTCAGAATTATGTTGCCCACCTCATCCTTATGCTCAGTGATCACATCTACATTTGTTCTATAAGTTCTTACATTGGCAGACTATGCACAAAATAAGCTTGCTTGAGGAATCATTCAAAGACTCTTCTCCGGGTGCACTCCTTCCCAACATATATATTCATAGTTTGCTAGCATTCTTCACATCCCAAAATGTGCAGCACTTAGCTTGGCAATGGTCTTTTCTGCTTCCACTGCGACAAGCTTAGAACATACTTCCTCAAATACTTATGATCTGTCTACTTTTCACGAACTGCTAAAAAATCTGGTTTTCTCTTTCTTTTAACAGTCTGGCAACATCACGCCCACAAGTAACCATCGAGGTGGTGGACCAAGGTTGGAAAATATCACTCTCCTGTCTGAATCCCTTTCATCAACTTTTTTTTCCCATACCTCTTGATTCTTCTCTTCAACTACTATCTGAACAGGACTCCATGTGTTTGTAGCTAGGTTTGCGTACTATAAAGCCTCCTACAAAGCTGTACACATAATTATTCTGTGTATGGCTGAAGGATGCCTATGATCTAGCTGCTTGCTGTGTGAGTAAAGCTTGTGATGCTGCCTTGTACCATTTCTTTGTTTGAGTGAAGCTTGCATTGTTGTTCCTGGTGCTGTTATGTGATTGATGGAAGCATGCATCGTAGTTGTCAATACTGCGTCTCTTCTCTGTTCCATAGGGAAACTATCCCCCACATGCATCAATGTAGGATTTTGCATTTCTTAAATAGCGAAAATTAAGGAATCGCTATTTAGGAAATGCAAAATCCTATGCATCAAGAAATCCTAAAAGTTTTTAGGATTTCTTAATTTTCGGAAATTGCGATTCCTTAATTGCGAATCGCAATTAAGGAATGGCATTACATTGATTCCTATGGGCCTAGAGGCCCATAGGAATCAATGCCGTTTTGCATTTTTTTTTTGCACTCGCAATTTGTTGATGCATTGCAAGGGTGCAGAGGGGGGTTCAAAAGACCCCCCCCTGCACCCCTGTAATGTATTTTCAAGTGCATGTTTCACACACACATGTCCTAAGGACATGTGTGTCTGTAACATGCAAGTTTAAAAAATGCATTTTTTTGCTTTTTTTAAAATGTTCGCAAATTAACACGAGGGTCAACCTCGTGTTAATTTGCACTTCCAATTTCAAAATTCGCTATTTTTTACAAATTGATGCATTGCATTTAAGGAATTTCACAAATGCGATTCCTTAATTGCATTTGCATTTTTAAGAAATGCAAAAAATAGCGAATTGTTTAATGCATCCCAAAAACGTATTTAGGAAGTGCAAACGGCCGAATTTACCGATTCGCACCGTTTGCACTTCCTAAATAGGTTGATGCATGTGGGGGTTGGATCCTTACCATGCAAATTTGCAACTATGAATTAAGTAAAGGTATACCAATGATCCCCGGTGACACTTGATCTGACAAAAGCAGCCGCATTTGTACCCTCAGCAGCTCATTTCATGAAACGAATGCACATTGTTTAATTGACTGACGCCCGGACTTCCATTCTTGATTGAGAATTATTAACATTTGCATTTTAGTTTTCGATTATTGTACAACTGGTTGAATTTTCTACTTTTGTACCAATCTATTTAAAAAATTTTTTCTTTGTAAGTTCCTGTCAGAAAGTTTAACTTTCCATCCACAGTATTCCTGCATCTTAAATGTAGAATGTCTTAATTGCTCCCAGCTGGCCACTGATGTGTTTTGTTCCATCACGATAATGAAGCACTGTTCATGAAATTGCAGTCTGTTTAGAAATTACAGCTCCCGCTAGCCATAGTCGCCAGGTCGGAAATGAGGAAAGATATAACAGGTGTCAGCTCTGCAATGTTTGTATAATTTCGCGAAGGTAAGCACTAAACATGTTTTTCAGACCTGTTCTATTCACACATATATAATACATATTTGGCAATTTATTATCTGAATTAATACGTTTTAACATAAGCTGCCCTGCTTTTTCCATTTGCTCGGGTTTGGTGGGAGCAGAAGTCTTTTTACTCAAATTCAACCTAGCTATCCTACTGGGCCCACACGGGTAGGATTTTTACTCAGATTCTATACTTCACCTCAGAGGCGATAGTCCTCTGATGGATCTTTCTTTGTCGTAGTGAGCGGTGAGAAATCAGGCTGTTGCATTGTCCGTCGCCCAATTAGGACCATTAATTGGTAGCCAACTCACAAATACAGACCAATGGCTCTGCTATGGCTGCACAGAACAAGAACAAAATAACCTGTTGTTCCGAAAAACTATGACTCTCTATTATGCATTAAAAATCTGATTATTGTAGGCACTGCTTCTCTGCAAAGAAGATCAAGACACAATAAAAGACTAGAGGAGGCTCCTCCCTACTGGCGAAGGAGCATCGCCCAATTCGTCAGAGTCAGTCACAGAAAAAAAAAATGATAAAATAAAATGATAATGAAAGAATATCATTTTATTTTTCAGTTACTGGCTCTGGCATACGTGTAGGCCGGGGCAGTTGGTGGGCTCTTAGAATGTCCATGTAAGTTTGGCCAGCCGTCCTAGGCAAGCCAAACAGACATGCACACTTCTATTTCTCTAACCCAACTGTGTTCTCAGCTGGGTTGGAGAAAAGCCACAGGCTATAAGGCAGTGTCTGAGTGGCACTGCAGGCCGCTCAGACCAATCCTGGCGCCGCTCTCATGAGAACAGCGTCTGGATTGGTTATGCTGCCTCTCTCTTCCCAGAGACTGCTGGGAGAGCACAGAGGCAGTCATCAGCGTCGGAGGCAGCAGCGAAAAGTAGGTTTTTAAAATGTATTATTTTCCTGTCCATCCCCTGTCCCCTCACCTTTGTGCTGTGGCAGCCGCCACTATAAAAAACTCAGACAAATTTAGATAATTTGGTTATTGTATTGAAGATCCAAAGTCAATGCATTTAAGTAACATTTTAAGAAGCTCAGTCATGAGTCTTACAGCTCGAAACTAAAATTCACACATCTAGCCAAAGTACATCTATTGCTAAATACCGGCATCCATAGGAGGATGATTCCAATCGTTAGAGATTCCTATCACCAATAAAGGAAGGAGGGTGGTTTCACAATGGTTCTTTCAGCATAGGCTAAGGGATCAAGTTAAAGTCTACTTGGGTATAGTCCCTGGGCATTGGCAAGGGGAGTGGATCATAAATCAGGAAAGTTCAATTCTGGTCTCTCACAAAACTGCTCTAAATCATCCAACAGGCAAGTTCATCAGTAAGGGTAAAAAATGCAAGGGGCATGATAGAGAAAGTTCAGTAGGCAGGCTGCAGGCAAAGAAAATGAATGGGGTAGCCTCGATTCTCATAGGAATGTCACTTTTTATTGTCCAAATTGTCCATGGTGACATCAGCAGTCACCATTCAATGGTCTCATCATAATGTGACCATTCTTCAGTTCTCCAGGTACACATTGATACTCTAGCACATTTCCCCAAGCTCATCATGAGAAACAAAAGTCCATTCCGTCCCCTGGTTGGCAAAGAGCTTATTTCATTTGTTGCTCTCCATGGATATAGTCCAAATGTCAGTTTTCCACCCTTCATACAAAAAGAGATGCTGTAAAAAGTATCTTCTTTCTTAAAGAATGCCACATGGACAAGAACGAATAAAGCATAATTTGAGAAAAATTATAAAAGTCCATTTCACATCATGCTATGAAATAATGCAGGCTAAGTAGAAAATCAATTCAGATGCTTTTTAAAGTTAACATTTCTTATTTAGAAAAATATAGTCCTAATTAATTACAAGCATTCTGAAATACATCAATCATATCATATAAAAGCATTTTGTAAGGTTGTCCGTGATGGGTACAGAGAAATGTTCGACTCCAATTGTGGCCTACAGCCACAATTTCACAAAGTAGCCCATGCAAACTATTCCTAAAAATAAAACAAAATAAAATAGTTTATTTGATTAAAGTGCTATGTAATGTTATGCACTTATACTGATAGTTTCAATTATTGAACACATTGCATGCATGATTTGCACCATTGTCGAGTTTGTTATAGATTGTAATTTCCTATGAGGCATTGAAGCGCTTTTTGGCGAGTAGCATTTGAATTTGAATTTAAAAACATTTGTACAGCGCACTTTTACCCAGCGGTTTCATAGCATGCTAGTGTGTAACCCAAAAAGAATTAGTGGTGGATAAGTACAGGGAAATATGAGTTAATTTGAGTGGTGGACATGGTAGTCTGTTAGTCCTTCCACAAAAATTGCACTTTGCGAGAGTTTGACAAACTCATTGAAGAGATAGAGCAAATCCTACACCCTAAAGCCCCGAAAATACTAGGTGCTAAATTTAAAAAAACAAAGTATCTCCTTTATTTAATAAAAAGGGACCCAAAAACAAATTCTTAACTTCTAGCGAACCTTCAGTTTCTTCTACCCAAGTACCCTTCCCCAATGGCATTACTGGTTTAGCTACCCAAGTCAGTGGCCAAACGAATCCATAAATCCCACTAGAAGCTACGATACTCCGCTAAAATCGTTTTCCATCCCTGGTTCCAGGTGAGGAGCCCATTGCTGAGCCTAGTTGGCGGCCTGCTAATAATGTACAGCCAATAGTGGAAGAGGAGACTTGAGAACAAATAAAAGACCTTTGGGAAATCATTACCATCATGAGGGCAGAAATTATGGATCTAAGAACTAAGGATGGAGTCAGACACATCACGGTCTATGACGACAGGATGTGATGCAGGACGAGATCGCTCAGAAGAGGGGGGGAGGTATTCCTCAACCTGATCCCTTGCCAAATATATGATCTCATTGTACTCGTAGAGAAGTACCTCTGAGACCTCTACACCTCACAAAGAGTAAAAGCTGTGAATTCCTACTGCACCCTCCTGTTTACAGTCAACAGAAATTCTCTTTGTTCAATGCCAACCCCCAGTTTGCCGACCCCAATACTATTCAGGGGAAAAGATCAAGAATCACAAATGTACCATCTGGTATAAAACGCTCATGTTCCTGTCCAAGAACCCCTTCCTCTATGAACTACATTTCCACCATTCCTAATTTACCCATACATTGTTTAGGCTGAAACACTGATACTTCCCTTCACATCAGGACCATCTATATGACAGGCGTTCCTAAGCTTCAGGTTCACTCTAGAGAAATTGCGCACTCCCTTTCCAATAAAGTTATCCATTGGATTAAGGGCATTCAGAAGTGTTACAGTGTAATGTATTCATATTTCCATAGTGCCACACGGCTACCATCTGCAGGTGATAAGTCAGACTGGGTTAAGGTGTTATTAACACGCCCTTCCATTGTAAGTGGGTAACTATCATTAAAATCCTGAACCTTTCCTCCAGCCATTCCAAAGATATACCTTAAAACTATATATTTTCTGTGCAGTGGGCTGAATGACCCCAAACCTCTTCTTCCACGTCCCTTGTTGACTGACTGGAGTCAACAAGGAATCCTGCCCTACCTAGATTTGCAAGACCTAAAACAACACCTATAGAGGGGTTCTTTCAAGGCTCCAGCACCATTGCTGCAAATCACCCATTGACACTGTCTAGTCAGGCCATAATAATATTCCCTGTTGCAGACATCACCTATACAAATTCTGCTGCATTTATCCCCTAGCGAGACTGTAACTCCACATCAGAGAACTCAGCCCATATCCTCAACTAAAAGTAATAATTAATCTTTAGTTTCTTGGAATATAGCAGAACTAAGGATCAAAAAGATACAAGAAGATTGGGGGGCTTTTATTGATGATGCTTTAAGAAAATTGGGAAATAGTGCCATCTCACAGGCAAGGCTTTAAAAGATGTTTTTTTCCAGCTTGAAGGACGCAGGCTGGTAGGCCATCAGAGGAACTTGCAATATGTTTTAACACTTCCCTGATTTGCTTTGTGAAGTAACTCATTATTTACTCCCCTGACCTACTTGGGTTAAAGATTTCATCTTGGAATGGGAAAAAATAGTTTTTGTGCAACATCTATAACAGAGGAGCTCCAAAGTCTTCTGACTTCCCAGGCCTAATATTGCTAAGAGATTCCATCGAAAGGGCTGGGAAAGAGGCTGCTGTCATAGTTGGTTGGTTGTGACTCTAATGCTAGTTCCAAGCCCAAAGCTCTTCTAAGTGATAGTACTGGTGAGGAAGAACAAATATAGGGCATTCCACAACCACTAGGCCCATCCATAGCGTACCTGGCTAAAGTAGTTCCACAGATGATAGATCTTTGTTTATTTTGCCATGTGAGAGCTTGCAATGGCTGAACTGCCTCTGATTTAGTTATGCTCCAATCCTTTAGAAAGAATATCTATCAGAGCCACATTGATTACATACTTTTGGACCTACATTCCTGGTCCAACCTTATTGTTAGATCTGGGGGTCTCTAGTTGGCAGTGGTTATCACCTTTGTCCAAATAGGGACCCTTACTTCTAAGTCAGGATAAGGGGGTTACTCTCTTTAATAACCCCTGCTCACCCCCTTGGTAGCTTGGCATGAGCAGACAGGCCTCAGAGGCAGTGTGTTAAGCATTTGTGAATATACACAGCAATGCAGTGATGGCACTACAGGTGGACACAACACAGGTTTTATAAGAATAGGTATTCTTTATATAGACTTAAACACAAGACCACAAACGACAAAAATCCACAATACTGTACTAAAGGTTACTTAAAAGATGATAAAAGTCTCTTAATTCAAGTGGATGGTAAATGCGACAAAGTTCTCAACAAAGTTCTTGGATGCGGCACGCAAAGTGAACAAAAGGCTTGCAAAAGGGGAGATGTGTCGGTTCCGTGACCCGGGGGAACGGTTGCATCCTTCCTCAATGCT
This sequence comes from Lissotriton helveticus, assembly GCF_964261635.1. Taxonomy (NCBI): domain Eukaryota; kingdom Metazoa; phylum Chordata; class Amphibia; order Caudata; family Salamandridae; genus Lissotriton; species Lissotriton helveticus. The sequence goes on from NC_136060.1 coordinate 102,444,982, forward strand.
TGTGCAGAGTAGGGGACTCGTCGTGAGCCTTACCGGTGCGGAGGTGATGCGTAGATTCTGGACTGTTGCGGTGCGCAAGATGGCGCCTTGATGCAATGTGATGCCTATGCGATGATCCAGTTGCGATGCGAGAAGATGGCGCCCTTGATGCGGCGATGCGATGACGATGCGATGACACCCTGGCAGCCTTGCGACGACTCTGTACTTTGGAGCCGCAACAGGCCCTGCGATGCGCTTCTCCGGTGATGCGATGACCGCTCTCTCGATGTGTTGCGCTTCTCCGGCGCTGCGACAGCAGACAGCTTCGATGAACACACGCTTCCAGGGAGATGTGACGAACTCTCGCTTCTCCGGCGTTGCATTGATTTCAGCTGCGGCAGCGACACGCTTCTTCTCCATGCGTCGCGCTTCCAGCTCTTAGCGGCACACAAGTGACTGGAGTCAGAATTCCCAGCAAGGAAATTCAGGAGGGAGCTGGAGGTGAAATCTTTTGGCCCTGAGACTTCAGCAGGAGGCAAGCACAGTTCAAGCCCTTGAAGAATATTCTGTAGATGAAAGTCCTTACAAAGTTCCTTCTCCTTTCCCTTGGCAATGAAGCACCACTGCAGGCCAACCCAGCAAACAGCACACTGGCAGAGTGGCAGTCCAAACTCCTGCAGCTTCCTTGGTTCTTCTCCTTGGCAGAAAGGTTTCTTGTTGCAGAAGTGATCTAAAGTCTGTGGGACTGGGTCCCAATATTTATACCAAAATATCCTTTGTTCTCTGAAGGCAGAGAGGCATCAGCCTAGTTTAAACCAGTTCCTGAGCACTGTGTTTACATGACTCTTCTCTTCCTTTCACTGTGCAGGGCAGAAACATCAGACGCCCCACAGGAGGTGGAGCCAGCACAGGGGAGGGAAGATGCAGCTCTGTAGTACTCTGTTGACAATATTCCCCTTCTCCTCTCACTGTGCAGGGCAGAGACATCAGACAAGCCACAGGGGGTGGAGCCAGCATTGTGGAGGGAAGGCCCAGCCCTATTCAGGTCCCAGGTGCACTCTCCCCCTCCCATCTGGAGGTAAATCTCCCTAATCACCACTGGGCTGTCCCACACTGTCTCCTGGAATTTCCCCAGCCCTGTCACACACAAACCCAGACAAGGAATACGCAAGTCAGCAGAGGCGGGCTCAAATGGTTAGGCAAGCAAACACCTACTTTCTAAAAGTGGTATTTGCAAACACAGAATATTAAAATAAACTTTACTAAAAGATGTATTTTATTATTCTGAGTTCAGGCATACTAAACTCGAATTCCTACCATGTTCCCTGAGTCAGTTAGGATTGTAGGGATGTAACAATCTTCACTGCCATTCTAATCTATGAGAACAGGTAGCCTTCAATAGTGAAAAACGAAAATGGCTGGAATTCACTACTAGAACATGCTACACACATCAGAGCAGGTCCTACCTTATACTTACAATGCACCCTGTGCTTGGGCCTACCATAGGGGTGTCTAATATGAAGCAAAGGGAAGGTTTAGGGACTGGCAAGTGGGTGCACTTGGCCAAGTCGACATGGTAGTCACAGACTACACACAGGCCTTGCAATGGCAGGCCTGAGTCACACTTTACAAGCTGCTTCTGTGGGTGGCACAACCAGTGCTGCAAGCCCACCAGCAGCATTTGCTCTGCAAGCCCTGGGCACACATGGTGCACTGTACTAGGGGCTGACAGTAGATCAAATAAGTCAATCATGGAATCCAATCAGTATATCAATTTAACATGGGGAGCACTTGCACTGTGACACTGATTAGCAGTGGCACAGGGCCCAAAACATACAACCAGCAAAAATATGTCAAAACAGAGGAGGCAATCCGTCAAAAATGGAAGGGAGACTCACGCCAATGATGTCAGGTCTAACCCTTATTGACATGGAAATCATACAACCGTTTGAAATTGATCATTCACCCTTGCTTCTTACCCTTCAGGGTAAATTAGATCATTTAAGTAAGCCGACACAATTACTCTGTGGGGATCTGTCTGTTACTTATAATCAGAAAAATATAAGATGGGAGTGTATTGTCAATAACGAGGGCACTTATGCCCAAGTGTACCATCACTCTGGGAACCAGGCAGTCTTTTGGTACATGATTAGTCATGGTGCAAAAACAAACATACAGAACCAGAGAATAACCTCCTACCCCAGGACTCGGTTAGCCATTTTCAAGTGCTTTACAATGACAACACCGCAGGTTACCCCACTTCTCCTATTTTGGAATCTGAAGACTCAGGTATCAAATCTTTAGTGAGAAGTACCCTACTTGTGCGGGAATTAGATAAAGGTGTAGGTTTTTTTCTTTTTGGCTGAGACAAATTGCACTATTTGTTGACGGAAATCGGTTAAGGCAACTGGGCCGGATAAGATCCCTGTGGATTTCTACAAGTTAGAGCCCGTTATCTGGGCTACTTACCTAAATTGTGTTGCCAATGCCATCATGGCTACCGCCTAAATTCCTGTTACCTTTCAAGGAGCAGAGCTAATCCCTATTTTCAAGAAGGGCCTTAAATCCAACCCAGCAAATTATCGACCAATAAGCCTTATCGAAGCAGCTCAGAAATATTCCGCAAACAAATTCTTCTAATGTGATCCTCTCTCATTCTAAGCAGGGTTCCACTCCAAAATGAGCACAGTAGACGAAGTCTTCAGGTTCCAATGTATACGATGGAAAGTGGAGGACATCAACAGGGACAGCCTCTATATGGTATTTGTAGACCTAATAGGGGCATTTGACATGATCCCCAAAAATAAACTCTGGTGTACCCTAAGAGAAATAGGGCTTCCACCTCCCTTCTGGACATCATAGTGCGTCTTCATACTAACACCTATAAGCAAATCAGATGGGGAGCTCATGGTGAGACAACTGAGCAGATAAAAGTCACCAAGAGGGTCCAGCAAGCATGAGTTCTTGCCACTATTTTAATAAATGGTTGTGTAGACTTTCTCCTAAACTGTGAAAATGACTCCCTGGTTTTTGGGGGTACTAAAACACCAGCCCTATTGTTTGCAAATGATTCTCTGCTAGTGTCCAAAACACTAAAATAAATTGAGACCCTACTAGCTAGGTTTTGCACTAGCCATGTCTTTGTCATTAATACTAGTATAACCAAATCCATTGCAATCCATCTGCACATGCACTTTAGAGGGTTTCCAAATTTGGAGGGATGGGATCTTGAAAGAGTTTTATATTTAGACTAGCTGGAAATCTGCTTATCTAGCGGTAGTTCCTGGATTAGTCAGATCACAAAGAGTAAACTTTTGTTAAACCATAGGGTGGCTTCTACATTGAGTTTTGCAAAAAAAATACCTCCCTTCATCCTGTATCCCCTCTCTTGGAAAGTTTGAGAGCCTAAATAGTAGTGGCCGCAGTCTATGGGGCAGAACTATGGGGTTACAGTAACATCGATGCATTAGGGGTTGCAGAAAATAAATACTTTAGGGCCGTACTGACACTCCCCCAAAGCACCCCACTAGTTTTTAAACTAGATTTGGGCATGGAATCTATTATCCACAAAGTGAGACTGAAATCAATGTTGTATTTGTTGAGGATTCAACCGATTATTGAGTTGGAACCTTATAGGGTAGGCCTCAGAGATATTTTGGATAGGCAAAAGGAAGTGATGATGTTACCTTGGTTAAAGTATGTAAAGCAGGCACTGGTATCTCTGGTCCTGAATGATCTCTGGAACAAATCAGCCTCTATCATGTCTTCTTTTATCAAGACCTTTTTTTAGTAGAACGAAGAGAGTAAATTGAACCAATCACTTCATTCTCGTTCCCTCACAAATAGATTTCTAGAGATAAAATCAACTCCTTGGTTCGACCCCTATATGGAAAAGATCGATTCACCTTTTACAAAAACCCTTTACATAAGATTTAGGCTGGGTGCCCTTCCACTTGCAACTTTCACCAATAAGTGGAAAGACTCAATTGAAGGTAAAAAACTTTTACCACTGTGCAGCAAAATGGAAGAAAGTGATGAACACATCATTTTAATTTTCAGTCCAAAGTACACCAGGCAGATCAAGCACTAGATTGTGCCCCTTTGTCGTATCCTGGGTATCCGCCAACTGTGGGTCACATTGATAATTTGTAGGTCCCATATCACACCTTATATTGTATTATTTTTTTTAAGTTTAGAAAGCTTTATTAAAAGAAAATATGCATAGTAAAACATCATTACAGAATTAAATGGCAATAAAGAAGGTATAAAATAATATGCAGTTCAGACCCCGAAGGGGTAAACAAACTATACCAAGAAAGAACGCTTTTAAGGGTATTTTGTCATGGAGAGAGAAGGAGAGAGAGAGAAAGGGGGAAAGGGGGAAAGAGGGAGAGGAAAAAGGGGGCAACTTTGAATATGAAGTCAATACCAGTAATTACCATTAGAAGATACAAGTGAAGGGAATATAAAAAACACATTCAGGGGACATTTCTGGAGAGAAAATCAGTTAAAGACAACCATAACAAATCTTTTTTGATTAGTAAAAGTACAGTGGTGGTGAAGGCACGGTCAAGCCTATGATGGTGACATAACAAATTCACCAAGCGTTATATGAAATCTTCAAAGTATCTTTCCAGTTGCTTGTAATTATCTGAAATGAAATTGCTATGAATAGATCTATGAATGTACGCACATTACAACGAACATTCAATATAGGGGAAGAACCATCCAAGAAAATATGTACAAACTCAAAGGGAGCATCAGTAGATAAAATGTCGTTTAGTTTAGACCAAATGCGAGACCAAAGTGACTTGACCAAAGAGCAGTGGAAAAACATGTGGAGTAAATTACTATTGTTACATGAGCATGACCAACACTTTTTTGAGTCAAGTAATTTAAATTTGTACAAATCAGAAGGAGTAAAAATAAGCCTATTATAAAAAAGTAAAAAGTCTGTGTGGTGCTGGCAGAACGAGAAACAGTATGTATTTTAGACCAAATGGTGTCTTAAACCTGTAGAGAAAATTCTTGAGCTAGGTCTTTTTCCCATAGAAGCTCAAGATTAGACTTGAGCCTCTCAGAGGTGGGATGGGAAAGTAGTTTATAAATAGCAGAAGCTCTGGGCGGGATAGAAAAGTCTGGTGGAGATAAGAGTATTCTGAGAAATAATAAAGGTGAGGGTGTGTGTGAGTAAGAGAAAGTGGGAATAGTGTGTGTTTGAGAGGTTAAAAGTATCACGTGGATCCTGGAAAGTTCTTAATGAATTATCATGAAGTTAATGGTCATAAGTGCTGATACCTTTGTCAATCCATTCGTTCCAGAAAAGCACTCTATTATTAATCTTGAGGTGTTTATTGTACCAAATCGGAGTTGACAAGTAAAATTTTGCTGGTGAATTGTAGGAGCGAAATAATGAAAGAGATAGTGCCTTTCGAGTGTTTAAATATGGGGGTAATAAATTTCTTTGGAGGGTGAGATAAGTGAGTAGTAGTGAGGAATGAAAAAGGCGCGAGTTGTGCAAGTTCTATTGAACTCCAGGCTGTTACGGAGAAGAAAATGAGTCTGTGAGGAAAGGCCAGATTTGTTTCAGTGTTAAGGACAAATGAAAATGAGAAATATTAGGAAAATTAACCCCACCCGAATCCTTGGGTTGTTGGAGGCGAGAGAGGGAGATCCTAGCTTTGCGATTGTTCCATAAGAATTTTGTTAGTAGACGATTGATGGTTTTGAAGAAATAGCGCGGAAGAGAAATAGGAAGCATGGAAAGATAAAAGTTGACAATAAGAAGTAGCATCATTTTAACAGTTGCTAGCCTTCCGCACCAAGATAAGAAAAGGGGGGACCAACCATCAATAAGTGAGGAGAACTTTTTAAGAATATCCGTATGATTATTATTATTATTATATTATTATTATAAAGGCTTTTGTAGCGCGCTCTATTACTAAAAAATAGTATCCTGGCGCGGAATAATTTTAATGGTATCTCTAATACTATTGGCATAAAGAATACCCATACCCAGACATTTGATATGGTTGGGGTTCCATTCAAATCCAGATCCCTGGAACATATAAGAAAGACAGAATTTATTAAGAGGTAGGACTTCAGATTTATCAATATTCAATTTATACCCAGAAACTAAGGAATAATCTTGGAGTAAAGAAAAAAGTGCAGGTAAAGAAATGGCCGGATTAGAGATATAAAGTAAAATACCATCCGCATAAGCAGTAAACTTAATCTCAACATTCTTGTATGTGAATCCAGTGTGGGATGATGAACACCTTAATTTTTCCAAAAAATGTTCTAATGCAAGAATGAAAAGAAGGGGGGAGAGAGGAAAGCCTTGCCTGGTTCCTCTATGAAGAGACTACTAATTAGATTGTATGTAAGGGTGGGCGGCCAGCTACGCTCCGTGCACGGAGTGCCGTCTCCTACGCATTTTGCGTAGCGGGCGTAGCCAGGCGGCACTACGCGCGCTCCGCAGACGGAGCGTAGCCGGCCGCCACCCGCCTCCCTCCCGCCCTCCCTAAATACATGAATAAAAGTATGAAAAGCTATTAAAAACACTTACCTTGTCTGCCGCGTCCCCGGGGCTCCCTCTCGCCGTCCCGTGATTCTCGCCGCCATTTCGGGTCCTAATGCGCATGCGCGGGCGGCCGCGCATGCGCATTTCTCATGAGGAATGCGCATGCGCGGCCGCCCGCGCATGCGCATTAGTATCCGGGTCGGTGGCGGCGGGAATCGCGGGACGGCGAGAGGGAGCCCCGGGGACGCGGCAGACAAGGTAAGTGTTTTTAATAGCTTTTTATACTTTTATTGATGTATTTAGGGAGGGCGGGAGGGAGGCGGGCGGCGCGGAGTGGGGCTACGCGGAGTGCGCGGGTGGGCGTAGTTATGTGCCCACTTCGCGTAGCTCCGCGGAGCCCCACTCCGCACACTACGCCCAGGGTTAATTGTATGCCATTAACCGTAATAGAAGTAGAAGGATCAGAATATAGTAGTTGAATATACTTAATAATGGGAGGACTAAAACCGTGCCATCGCAGCGCTCCAAACATAAAGTCCCAGCTGACCCGATCAAAAGCTTTTTCAGCATCTAAGGTGATAGCTGCGACAGGGGAATCCATATTTGAAGCTAGATGTATAATATTAAGAAGAGTTCTTGAATTATCTATTATAGATCTACCCTTAACAAAACCAGACTGATATATATTAACTAGATCAGGGATTACTTTATTTATACGAATGGCTAACATTTTGGCATATATTTTACAATCGGTGTTAATGAGGGAAATGGGCTTATAATTTTTGCAGAGGGTGGGGTCTTTATCTTTTTTAGGAATTAAGCATAACATTGCCTGTTTAAAAGATCCTCTAGATTCACCTTTGGCAAGGAAGAGATTAAATAATGTAAGTAGGTGTGGTATTAAAACGGTCTTAAAGTGGAAATAAAAACGCACCGTAAAACCATCTGGGATGGGTGTTTTGTCCTTGGGAAGAAGAGTAATAGCAGTAACCATTTCTTTTTCTGAAATAGGAATATCAAGGGATGAGAGGTCTACAGATTTGTCAAGGGATTTAGGGATAGACTGAAAAAAAGAGTCAATTTGTGCAGAAGAAGGATTGGATTCTGGAGTATAATGAGAAGAATAATATTGGACAAAGCAATCAAGGATTTTAGCATCCGTGGATTGAGAGTCTCACTGAGAGTCTGTGATGGTGATAATTTTTGATTTTTGTTTTTTAATTTTAAGATAATTCGCAAGTGATTTGCCTGCTCTATTACGTCCTCCATACATTTTAGTGTTAAATTTAAGAAGTTGATTGGAAGCGGAATCCCAAGAATGCTTATTATATTGCATTTTCACTTTGATGAGAGAAGATAGTGTGTCAGAGGAATTAGTGGTAAAATAAAGCTGTTCAAGTTCTTTAATTTGTTGATGGATTTGGGATGATTGTGAAAGGGCCTTTTTTTTCTTTCGGGATACAAAGTCTATAATAAAGCCCATAGCAGCGGCCTTAAAAGCATCCCAAATAAAGTGAAAATCAGACGTAGTATTAAGATTATTGCGGAAGAATTCGTCCATAAAAAGCGTAAAGTGGTCAGTAAACTGGGAGTCTAGAAGGAGAGAGTTATTATAGCGCCAGCGTTGAGAGGCGGGAATAGGTGTGGGGTAGTCCATGTCCAAAAGGACGGGGGCGTGATCTGAAATAAGGATAGATCCTATTTCTGAGTTAGTCATAAATTGGAAGGCATATTGAGTGAGAAAAATGTAATCAATACGGGAGTGTGAAGTACGCACTGGAAAAAAAAGGAAAATTCAAGGGAATCAGGTGAGATATCCTCCAGGAGTCTATAAGGCCTCTAGAGGAGATGGATTTGTGAAAAGATTTTTGCATTTTATTGGGAACGTATCTGGTTTGTGATTTCCGATCCAGAAAGGGATCCATGAGTTTGTTATAGTCACTACCCACAACTAAGTCCTCAGTCACATGTGAGGAGAGAAACGAAGAAAAGTCGTTCCAACAGGTTAAATCCATACCATTAGGGCCATAAACATTACAAAAGGAAAGATGAACCTTGTTAACGATGCTATCTAGAAATAACCATCTTCCATTAGAATCATGAACGTCTTTTTGTACCTGAACAGATAACGATTTGTGATACAAAATTACAACACCATTTTTGTTGTTAACTGCAGAGGAGCAAAAGGCTTCTCCTACCCATTGTTTACGCAATGAAGACATATCTTGTGAGGTGAGATGTGTTTCCTGCAATAGAGTTACTTGACATTTCAATCTCGATAAATGAGACAAAACTCTTTGTTTTTTGACAGGATTTCGAATACCCTTAACATTCCATGAGATGATGCGAAGACCACTCATTCTAGAAAATGGAAAGAGGTTAGGAAAGAGAGTGTAACCCAGTTAGAAATGAGTAAAAAGGAGAAAAAGTTTGAACAATTATTAAAAAAAGCAAAAAATACAAGAAAGAGCAAAAGGAAAAGAAAATGGTCCCTGTGTACCACAGAAGAAAGAATCGAAACAAATCAAAAAAACAATAAAAATACATAGGACAGAATACGGGAAAGTAAGGAGAATGTAATAAAGGGTAAGTGAGAAGAATGTTGCCAAAGAAAAGGAAAGAAAAAGAGATATAACCACCACAGAAAAATGGTGAAGTGAATAAGTTGAAAGGAGAAGGAAAGATATGCCCTGAAAAGAGAGGGGAAAGAAAAAAGGAAGGGAAAAAGGAAAGAGAAATGGAGGGAAAAGATAGGAAATCGGGAGCAAAATCTCCCAAAAGTATAAAGAAAGAAAAGATGACAAGAAGCCAAGGGGCTTTAGTCATAATACTCAAGGAAAGGAGAACAAGCAGTGTAAAGGGAGGGGGGACGGGAGAAAGAAACCAAGACAACCACATCATTGGAAGGGAAATGAGAACAGAATCGACAATATGGTATTAGGTAAGTATGAAGGGATAAACTACTCCAAACGAAACATGGTAAACAAATGAGACTAAAAGACAATATAAAAAGGGGGCTTACTGGGGTATAGGGGCATACGTCAACGAAATACGTTACACAAGTAGACATAAGAAAGATACACGCAGAATGCCGTGACCATAGTACAAGATGTACCTAAAACAGACAAGAGAACAGATAACAATTAGATGGAATACAAAACAGATGTATTGACCAACAAGGGAAAGCAAGAGGAAAAATTAAAAAACCGTAACAAAAACAGTTAATGTTTGCCCAGCTCCATCTGCTCTTCTCGATGAGTGTGGATGAACTTCAGAAGGTCAGCAGGTTCATCAAATGAAAAAGTTCTGTCCTTAAAGGTCACTTTAAAGAAGCAGGGATGTATAAGACCATAGCGAGCGTTCATTGACTTCAAAGCCAGACAAAGATCTCGGAATTCCTTGCGTCTTTTAGCAGTTGGCTTGGACACATCTTGACAGAAGAAGATTTTATGGCCTGACCAAAGCATCTGCTTGTGTTGCTTGGCTGCATTAAGAATAGTCATTAAGTCAGAGTATAGCAAAAAATAGGCAATGATGCCTCTTGGTTTGGTAGCCGAGGATACATTTTGAGGACCTAGTCTATGAGCTCTTTTGATATTAAAATCGACAGTCTTGGGGACTTCAGCGATCTGTAAAACTTGAGTTTTCAAATAAAGAATCATGTCAGACCCTTCAGAACCCTCTGGTATTCCTTAAATTCGTAAATTAATACGTCGATTTTGATTTTCCAAATCCTCTGTGGATTTTTTCAATTGGTTACTTCCTAGTAAGAGTTTCAACTTGTGCCATGACATCCTGAGCATCGCTTATCTTTTGTCCGACATCAGATAATCTCATATCCAAGCCAGACCATTTTTCTTCAATTCTTTGGAGGGTGGTAGTAGTGCCCGACAGAAATGGGCGAAAGAGGCGCAATTCATCCATAATATCCTCTAACGTAACAGGAAGAGGAGATTTAGTCGGAGAAGAGGGATATTTCTTCAGACGTTTGCTGTTGTTACCTGAAGGGCCTTTACGGCCACCAGAAGCAGTTCTAGAGGTGCCATGTGGTTTATTAGATTGCATGAGATCCATGGTGGAAAAACTAATAGGAATATCAGGTTGGCAATACAAGAAAGAAAGAAAAAAGGAATAACTGGTTCAGATATGCCAAATTGACACAAGGTAAAGGAACTACCGTGAAAAGGTATCAAATATATTGCCAAAAAAAAGTTCTGGAGGCACACAGATACAGGATAAGAATTAACATGAATCTAATTATAGTCACTGGTCTGTCAAAATGAACAAAGGTGCAGGTTTAGCGTGCATTAATCACAGCCTACAAGAGGAGCACAGCTATTTAACCTGAGAGAACTGAAGGCAAAATATAGGACAGATAGTGACCATGCTGACGGAGCTGACGGAGCTGAGGGGAAAAAAAAGAGCGGCAACTCCATTAGAAGTGTTAAAGTACAGTTATGTCAGCAGCTATGAAGTAAAAGGAACCAAGGTGAACAATATTGCTCCTTCTCATTTGTAGAAGCTTTGCTCAGCAAGCTCTATTTATGAGGCAAATAGATTTCACGCCATTCTTGTCACAAAGAAAGGAAGCGTGCAACTAGACAGCAACAGTGCCCACAGTATTGCAGAAAAGGAAATGCCAGCTCCACTAAAATCGCAAAAATGCAGGGTAGTGAGTAGTAGTAGCAAAGTCCATTGAAAAACAGCTGAGTATGGTCACTAGCATTGCAGAGCATCCAGCATCATAAAGAACCTGGAGACATAGGAGATGTGTGACCATAAATTATAGACATTCACATTGCTGTTAAGACGCAGGCAAGAACAGCCGCTATCATTGCTGGGCTGAGGTGAGGAGATAAGAAGCCTTAACAAGGCACAAGAGTATCTGCACCATCAAAAGACAAAAAATGCTCGTACTGCTTTTCAAACATTTGTTAAAAGGGCAGACACTCCAAGAAAGGGGGATTTTTCATAGTCGGCACATATCAAGGAAAGATAATTGCACAATGCTTTGTGCGCACGCAAAATGGCGGTCGCAATGATCCGGCTGAGATAACGAAATTGCCGAAGTCCAAAAACAAACCTGCCCTCACATGACAGCAGTCGGAAACGCTCCACCATAATCTTGGCGGTTTCCGACGTATGTGGAGTTCAATGTAGGAACGAGGGCGGGAAGCGGTCCCTTCTTAGCGAGGCAGACGTCGACTCAGCGGAGCCTCCTCAGGACGCGGCCATCTTGCCGCCGCGCGCTCCACCTTATATTGTATTTTTTCGGCAAAATATCTTGGGTGTGTCTGGCCCATTCTGTCTAAGATCTTATCTCTCTCAGCTTGTTTTGAGCCTATTATGACTCAACTACCTGTGTCATCCGGTTCTTGCTAGGTAGGCCTTATCCAGTATAATTGTAAGGAAAATGTTGTTGTACGGAGTAAGAGAAGAGGGAAATGTTCTACTTTAATGCTTTTAGAATTTTTATGTTATACCGTGCTGTTTTGGCTCAGGTAGGATACAATTATTCTCATTTAGTTCCAGTCAAAATAGCTTCGGTTATAAAGTACTGTACTATAATTAAAAAGCAACTGCATTTCTATTAGGGAATATTTAATAATATATTTGTATAAATATATTTAATAATGTACTTTATTAGTAATACATTTGTATAAATATATTCAAATATGAACTTTATCAACTGTGTAATCATCATATCACACTTTGTCTCTTGGTCCCAGAAGTACTTGAACCTACCTTCTCTAGATACAGTCAAAGATACCTTAATATTTCATTCTTTTTATTGGTTTGCTAGTTCAAACCCATAAAACAGAAGCACCCTAGAGCACTTGGTCAACACAAGCAATTTCCAATGATAAGGCCATTATTGCTTTTGTACAAATACACTTAACAAAGCACTTTTCCATCATTGTTATATATGCGAGTTTTTTCTTTAACATTTTATGTGTATTGTTGCTTTGAATTTCGATCCGAATTTGCAATAATTGATGTATTGTTTACATGTGCAGGACTGAAAATTGTCATTGGTTGTGTTGCTTTTAACGTCTTTGACCAAAATAAAGTGCTTGAAATTAACAAAATGGGAATTGGGAGCTTTATGTGCCCCCCTACCCTTTAATCCAGCATGTGAACCAGACTCCTTCAAAGCTCAAACCAATTGGATGGATAAGGGGCTGGGTGACGCCACTCCTTACCCCAATCTATCAACAGTGAGAAGCTTCCTATTTCCTCCGAGTTCAAAACAATATCCACAGGCAGAGAGGAACTGCAGCCACAGCAGATTGACATGCATTCAGGAGGGAGAAGTGGGGCGGGAGGGTACCAGTCACTTTCTTCTAGTTCATTGATAATGTGGGTCACCTTTATCTTTACCAGCCAACTGAGGTCAGCGAGTCTGCAGAAAGTGGGTGGACCAAATTAACAATGGATGATGCAGTGGCAGTTCAGTCTCTAGAAAATTGAGGCATAGCCCCCACCCCGTGTGAGGCATTGTGCAAGTGAATAATGTAAACATAAAGTATGACTCCTGTCCTGTTCAAGGCTGTGTCCCACCCCCCAAGTATGACTCCTGTCCTGTTGAAGGCTGCTTAATCCTTAATTACTGGTGCGGTGGGATGGCCAATCAGATTGACTGGTGATGCCAACAGGCAGCATCAGCTGTAGTGTAGTGCGCATGTCAAGTTGGACAGATCTCGGACTGTGGCCAACCCGACGTGCACTTCAGGCTTTGACCCAGAGCTCTGTTAGGGAGGCTGGGGGAACACGACGCCCACCCCGCCCTCCTGACCCCTCCCCCAACGCGCCACCACCTATATAGCCGCCCATTATGTGTCAGCGCAGCGGACGAGCGCAGCGGGCGCGACGTAGGCGCGCCGGAGTTGCGCCAGAGTTAAGCCCGTCTGCGCCCGTCCGCGGCAGACCGGGGCTAGGGGCCACTTCTTCTGGCTCTCGCCTCCAGTATTCTGCCGCGACTTTGCTCCGACTGCGGGGTCACTGGTCTCTTGATCCCTGCTCTATTCAGCAGATTGCTTTGCTGGGCTGTAACTCTCGCTGTCACGCCTGCCCATCTGGTTGCCCGCCCCCTCATGAGTCATTGCCTTCTCCCGCTCCACTCATTACCGGTGATTCTCATTCATCCCCATTATCCATTATACTACTCAACACTAGATCTGCTGTCAAACATCAACACAAACTTTTCACTCTTTTAGATACTGTTAAACCTGACCTTCTACTGCTTACAGAAACATGGTTTACTGAAGCCTCCCTCCCTTCCATTCTGGTTGCTCTCCCTTCGACTTATTATGCCATCCGCGCCGACCGCCCTGGCGGGAAAACGGGTGGAGGCGTTGCTCTTATCGCCCGCTCAGATCTCCTGTTTCAAGTCCTTCCTTCCCACCCCCTGGCCGGAATCGACTATTTGGTGGTCCGCTCTTCCTCCCTTTCCCCCCACCTAGCTATAGTGCTCGTTTATCGCCCTCCTCAATTGACTCCCTCTTTTCTCCCGGCCTTTCAAGACCTACTTGGCACCCTGTCGGTCAACTATGCCTCGGTTTTAGTCCTCGGGATTTTAATTACTGGCCTTCGGACCCTAAGGAGTGCGTGTCATCCAAGGAATTTTCAGAAACCCTTCTCTCCCTTAACTTTGTTTCTTTTGTCCACTCCCCTACTCATATTCACGGGCACATCCTCGACCAGGTCTGGTCTCTTAACTGCACCCTCTCCACGCTGGTTGTTGCCCCCTGTACCTGGTCCGATCACTTTATTATTTCGTTCTCCCTTAGTCTTTTAGTAACTAAGCCCCCTGTGCACATTAAAAACTCTTGGGCCCGCAACTGGGGCAAGGTCAACCTGCCCGATCTTTCGGCCACACTCCTGGCCTCTCCTCCCCCCCTATCGGGACTGGATTCCGCAGCCCAAGCCTCAGCCATTGACGCGTGGCTCACGGAGGGAAGCGATCGTTTAGCTCCCCTCCGGCGTACCTCGATTAGGCGCCCTAAAGACGCCAATCGGTGGTTTAACACCGAGCTGAAGGAACTGAAGCTCACCGTTCGAAGGGCTGAACGCAAGTGGAGACTGGATTACTCCCCAAACACCAGGACCCACTACGTTCACCTCATGGGGACCTATAAACAAAAAATCATTGAGGCCAAGAAAGCGTATTTCTCGGCGAAAATCTTAGCGGCCGAGAACCTACCAAAGGAGATTTTTACCATCACTCATGATTTGGCGTTCTCGGACCGGACCACACTGAAGCCCCCCCCCTCCCAGAAACTCTGCGATTCATTGAACCGTTATTTCGTCGATAAAATCACGGCAATTAAATCTAATATCCCTTCCCCTTCTCCCTCTTATGTTGACCCCATCCCTCACCCGTCCCCAGCCACCTTCAATTCCTTTCCTCCACTCTCCGAGGAACTTTTTCTGTCCCTCCTTCCGAAAATTAAGTCCGGCTCCCCATCTGACATATGTCCGGCTCATATTCTACGGCAGATTTACACGGTCTGCCCGTCGCCTCCCCTGGGCTTCCTTAACGATTCGCTAGCCCGAGGGGTTGTTACCCCATCGTTAAAAGCCGCTTCCATTGTTCCCATCCTGAAGAAGCCGGGAGCTGACCCCTCTGTGTTGGCTAACTATCGCCCCATCTCCCTTCTCCCTTTTTTGGCGAAGGTGCAGGAGCGGCATGTGACATCTGCACTCAGCGCCTTCGCCGAGGAGAATGGAAGGTTGGCCCCTTGTCAGGCGGGTTTTCGGCCAAGGCACTCGACTGAGTCAGTGGTGGTGTCAGTTTCAGACACCCTCAGAGAGGGCATGGACTCCGGTAGACCTCAGGCGCTGGTCCTTCTTGATTTGTCCGCCGCCTTTGACACGGTGGACCATTCCATCTTGCTTTCCCGTGTCAGGGCGGCGGGCATAGGAGGATCAGCCCTCATCTGGCTCTCGTCCTTTCTGAGGGACCGGACCCAGGCAGTCCAGCTTGGGGAGTTTTCAGCTACCCCCTGCCAGGTCCAGTGCGGTGTTCCCCAGGGTTCCTCTCTCTCTCCTTTACTTTTTAACCTTTACATTGCTCCGCTCATCTTTTCTCTACAGCACCTGGAGGTCTCGGTATTTAACTATGCCGATGACCTCCAGCTCATCTTTAATCTCTCTTCTACACCTGATTCTATTTCCAATTGCCAATCTACTCTATCTTTCATCAGGGACTGGATGAACCTCAACCACCTGAAACTCAGTCCCGATAAAACGGAACTTGTGGTGACGGGTGGTTGTTCCAGTCCCTGGAATTCACTTTTCTGGCCCCCCTCGTTTGGCTCTTCCCCTACTCCGGTTTCCTCTGTCAAGACTCTTGGTATTAAGCTCAATAACCAACTCACTATGCACTCCCAGATTGGTTCCGTGGTTTCTTCCTGCTTTCTCACTCTTCGCACCATTCGCTCTATCTCCCGTTTCTTCTCCTTTCCGGCACTTAAGTTAATTATGTCCGCACTGGTCCTGTCCCGCCTGGACTACGGGAACATTCTGTATAACGGCATCCCTCAGTACAGCCTCCGTAAATTGCAATTAGTGCAAAACCAGGCTGCTCGTCTTGCCTTTGGTCTCCCCAAATTCCATCACTCCTCCCCCCTCCTAAGAACTCTTCACTGGCTCCCGGTGCGGGAACGTGCCTTGTTTAAACTAGGCTGCATGGTGTTCCAGGCCAGGACTGGTCTGGCCCCCCTGTTCATATCATCGGCCATCAAGGCTTATGTCCCTGGCAGAGACCTCCGTTCCTCAGCCCAACTTCTCCTAGCGGTGCCCCGCTACCGGAGAAAGAAACTGGGTGGCTCTAAATTTTCCACTCTTGCCCCCTTGTTTTGGAACTCGCTTCCTTTTCACCTTAGGTCCCTCACTGATTATTCCGCCTTCCGTAAAGCTTTGAAGACCTTTTTATTTCCCCAGGCTCTTCCTTAGGTTATTGTTTAGCTTCCAGCCACTGCTTCAGTGACTGTCCCCGCTCAGTGGGTTGTTCTCCTACTTTAGCGCCAAGAAACCGTCTAGGTGTATGTTGCGCTCAACAAATATTTTAAACTTAAACTTAAACACGACACAGTTCCCCTGGTCTCCTTTTGAGTGCTCGCTTTACCTGCCCGCTCCAATCCTTGCTTTGCTCTCAAACCGCTTTCATTTTAAAAGTGAGCAAAGCTTGGATTGGTTCTTGGCGGGGTAATCTGTCCTTGCACTGGCCTGTGCATTCAAGGCAGCGCGGGGGGGGGGATGAAAGGACACACATGACCAATCACTGTGTGGCTCTATTCTAAAGTCACACAATGATTGTCCGTGTGACATGATGGGCACGTTTTTACCCTTCATACACATTGCCTGTGGCAGAATTGTGAACGAGTAGAATGGAGGAAGCAGTCACATTCTAGATTTACACTAATAATCCAGCAAGCCGAAAAGAGCCTGTGGTTGAGAGAGTCAGGTTCAGCCAGGCTTCAGGCAGGTGTTGCATGCTTATTGTTGTACTTTTCAAGTGATTGGTAGTCTCCTTTCAGATTGTATGTGCACATTTTGAGTGATGCACCCGCCATAAACAGCTTTCAAAAATGTAACACTAAACATTTCATGGAGGGAGGCTTTTTTATTTCAAGAATACAAACACAACTATCTAGCCATCCCAGTAATCCGAACAGGTTGCAGGCAAAACATTTTAAGTCTCGGCTCGCAAGAAGGAACAAATGATCAGAGGGCTGTTGTGGCCAAACGTTTACCCCAAATGTCTGCTTGTCTGCAGTGGATACTGGCCAATGTACTCCAGGATGATGAGGGTGGCTCTGCCGATTGCATTGTCTTCTTCAAGGAACACAGCCCACTAGGAGACTTTGCTGCTCCATCCTCGTCAAGATCAGCCAGAAATACAAAGGGAAACCACACTTTGCCACACTGTACTCTGTTGAATATTACTTTTTTTTTTGCCACAGAGGGATTTAAGTTCAAGTCAACATCATCTTGATTTCAGCCTGTTACAGGTGTGCCTCATTAACGTTTGTAGTGGGTGCATTACCATTCAATACTAGTGAAAACCCATTCCTCCCTGTTCTGCTGTGACAATTAAAACTCACACAGGGCATGGCAGCTGGGTGAATTTAGCACTTCCCAGAAGCTGCTCACATAAGTAAACCTTCTATCCCTAGTACAAGCAAGACAATGGGCTTCACTGCCTCCATGGAAGGAGTAGGAGGAGCGTAGTAAAATACATCCACTGTTGGAGTGCATAGTGAGCAGTAGCTGCAATTGTCAGGCATGCTTGGTACTGCACAGTTGCTCACACTAGAAAGCAATAATAAAGACACCACAGCAGTAGTTATAAAACGTATGCTTCACGGCTAGGACTTGTCTAATTTCTGGGCAAAACTGTGACCTGATGATAAATGAATATGGATTTCATTAATTATAACAGTGCGGTTTTACACTGAACTGACAGCGGTGGCTCCTCTGCTAAGGTGGAGGAGCGTTACAAAAGGGGGTGGTGATGGACGGAGCATCTGAATCAATCAAACACTCAAACCCAGTCAAAAGATCTGGGTTTAATCCATCACCGTTCTTTAGCCCACTCCGCCACCCCAGTTCAGACATGGCTATATGCAAATCAGTCTGACCCTGTGCCCCATGGGAACAGTCCAGCCCGAACTGCCAAGCCATGTCTTCCCTGGACAGGAAACAAGCTTCCGAGGACCGGTTTCTGGCATTCCAGCCGTCTTCAGACCGGCTT
This sequence comes from Lissotriton helveticus, assembly GCF_964261635.1. NCBI lineage: Eukaryota > Metazoa > Chordata > Amphibia > Caudata > Salamandridae > Lissotriton > Lissotriton helveticus. Next base: position 102,463,242 of record NC_136060.1, read on the forward strand.
GCTTGAATCCAGTGGCAAAGTGAGCAAGGGACTCACGTCTGAGCATACCCTGCCACACTTATGGCGGCCAAAAGCGGTACAAAAGGGGGTGGTGATGGACGGAGCATCTGAATCAATCAAACACTCAAACCCAGTCAAAAGATCTGGGTTTAATCCATCACCGTTCTTTAGCCCACTCCGCCACCCCAGTTCAGACATGGCTATATGCAAATCAGTCTGACCCTGTGCCCCATGGGAACAGTCCAGCCCGAACTGCCAAGCCATGTCTTCCCTGGACCGGAAACAAGCTTCCGAGGACCGGTTTCTGGCATTCCAGCCGTCTTCAGCCCGGCTTGCTTGAATCCAGTGGCAAAGTGAGCAAGGGACTTAAGTCTGAGCATACCCTGCCACACTTATGGCGGCCAAAAGCGGTACAAAAGGGGGTGGTGATGGACGGAGCATCTGAATCAATCAAACACTCAAACCCAGTCAAAAGATCTGGGTTTAATCCATCACCGTTCTTTAGCCCACTCCGCCACCCCAGTTCAGACATGGCTATATGCAAATCAGTCTGACCCTGTGCCCCATGGGAACAGTCCAGCCCGAACTGCCAAGCCATGTCTTCCCTGGACCGGAAACAAGCTTCCGAGGACCGGTTTCTGGCATTCCAGCCGTCTTCAGCCCGGCTTGCTTGAATCCAGTGGCAAAGTGAGCAAGGGACTCACGTCTGAGCATACCCTGCCACACTTATGGCGGCCAAAAGCGGTACAAAAGGGGGTGGTGATGGACGGAGCATCTGAATCAATCAAACACTCAAACCCAGTCAAAAGATCTGGGTTTAATCCATCACCGTTCTTTAGCCCACTCCGCCACCCCAGTACAGACATGGCTATATGCAAATCAGTCTGACCCTGTGCCCCATGGGAACAGTCCAGCCCGAACTGCCAAGCCATGTCTTCCCTGGACCGGAAACAAGCTTCCGAGGACCGGTTTCTGGCATTCCAGCCATCTTCAGCCCGGCTTGCTTGAATCCAGTGGCAATGTGAGCAAGGGACTCACGTCTGAGCATACCCTGCCACACTTATGGCGGCCAAAAGCGGTACAAAAGGGGGTGGTGATGGACGGAGCATCTGAGTCAATCAAACACTCAAACCCAGTCAAAAGATCTGGGTTTAATCCATCACCGTTCTTTAGCCCACTCCGCCACCCCAGTTCAGACATGGCTATATGCAAATCAGTCTGACCCTGTGCCCCATGGGAACAGTCCAGCCCGAACTGCCAAGCCATGTCTTCCCTGGACCGGAAACAAGCTTCCGAGGACCGGTTTCTGGCATTCCAGCCGTCTTCAGCCCGGCTTGCTTGAATCCAGTGGCAAAGTGAGCAAGGGACTCACGTCTGAGCATACCCTGCCACACTTATGGCGGCCAAAAGCGGTACAAAAGGGGGTGGTGATGGACGGAGCATCTGAATCAATCAAACACTCAAACCCAGTCAAAAGATCTGGGTTTAATCCATCACCGTTCTTTAGCCCACTCCGCCACCCCAGTTCAGACATGGCTATATGCAAATCAGTCTGACCCTGTGCCCCATGGGAACAGTCCAGCCCGAACTGCCAAGCCATGTCTTCCCTGGACCGGAAACAAGCTTCCGAGGACCGGTTTCTGGCATTCCAGCCGTCTTCAGCCCGGCTTGCTTGAATCCAGTGGCAAAGTGAGCAAGGGATTCACGTCTGAGCATACCCTGCCACACTTATGGCGGCCAAAAGCGGTACAAAAGGGAGTGGTGATGGACGGAGCATCTGAATCAATCAAACACTCAAACCCAGTCAAAAGATCTGGGTTTAATCCATCACCGTTCTTTAGCCCACTCCGCCAGGTGGAGGAGCGTGGCCCCACTGGTCTCTGAGCAGTTGAAAGAGGAAAAATAAATGATAATAACGCAGCATTATTATTATTTTATTTTTCCTACTGCAGTGGCTAATTTGGAGTGGAGCTGGGCTTCGTAACGCCAGAGCACTGTAGAGGGAGAAGTATTGAGTGCACTCTGTAAGTGAGCATGACATTTTGGCCGTCCGTCTCGGACCAGCCAAAGCATCATGCTCACTTTGCATGTTCTCCATCCAGGCTGCATTACAATCAAGTGGAGAACATACCCAGGCCACCAGCACCTGTCTGAGATTCAAACAAACGGTGCTCAGATCAATCACAGCTCTGCATTGTAGCATTGTGATTGGCAGTGGGGAGCCTGGGCTCCCGGGTGCTTCATGCTGCCGGACTCGAGGAAGATGAAGAGGACCGGTAGAGGTGGCGGCCGGCGCAACGGCAGGTAAATGTGTTAAAATAAAAGTCATTTCCCACCCTCCGCCACAGCACTCACGTCCTGTAGCAGCGGCCACTATCAACTGAATATAACAAAATGCACTTACAGACCTAGAGCTACCAAAGAGTTAAAACAGCAGTTTCTTGTAATGCTGAGCCATCTGTGTAACTGTTAAAGTAGCAACTCTATTTAACTTGCCTGTTTGTTTATTTCTTGCAACCATTTGTCAAATGCATTTTATTGTGGCAAAGAAACACGCAGTCAATACTATGGTATGGTTGAAACCAAATGAGTGAATAGTTGAGGGCTAATACGTTGTTATATCAACAACTAATATTTACAGTATAATTAAATTATGTCACAGCGAGAGAATGGGTGATACAACAAAGCAGCATTTAAAGTGTTTGGCGTTTTTCAAAAGTTGTACAATAGCCATGCATGCCTGTAAGTGTGGGCAAATATCTACTATTGTAGGGTAAATCAGGTCCAATCTGTGGGGCTAAGTATGCTCTGTGTAGGATACAAAATTGGGCATTCCTGGAGATATTGCGGTTGTATTCTATAGTTTTAAGCCAGACAGAATCAATAAACATCTGTCTTGGGGAATTCTCCTATTTGACTCTAACTGCATCAGAACTACTGCTGGATCTTGCTGGAATTACCTTGAGATGAGTCTTCTGCCATGACCAACAGTGGGTAGTGTATGGAAAAGTAAATTAGTGTCAGGTTTCTGATCTGTTATATTACAGTGCATAACTAGCGCTCGCTTAGTTGGTCCCTTTATTCCTGAAAACTAAAAAGTGTCCAAATGGTGAGCAAATCACCAACTGTAATGCCAGCATCTCTCCATGAGGACAAAAATCCATCTATGGGTATAGGAGGTCTGGCAGGGACACTACTCAATGCCATGGAGTAGTGTTTCAGTCATGTATTAGGAGGAAAGTGGTATCTCAGATAGTCCAGAACAGTGGTTAAAAGAAGCAAATGTGCACCTGGGCGGTTAGTACTGGGAAACAAGTCTCTGCGTCAGGTTCCTTCTTGGATCTGAGCCCCTTCGAAGTGGGCGTGAATGAGCCCTGCCAGCCCAGCTGTGGTCCTGTGAGCACAACCAACACAGCGCGATGCCTCTTCTCGCAGCTACATCGTAATAGCCACTGCGCAATGCATCCCTGATGCAGGACCTCACATCGCAGCCTGCAGCTTTATCGGAACCGTCACTGTGCGATGTATTCTCAATGCAGTCCTTCAAATTGCATGCCCCTCATCAACTACATACTTGACTATGATGCAGGACTTACATTGCAGCTCCACAGCTTCCTCGGAACTGCTGCAGCATGACACATCCTCGAAGCAGGACTTGACATTCCAAGCCCCTCGTCGATGGCATCCTCAACAGTGATGCAGGACTCCACATCACGGCCCTACGGCTTCCCGAGAACCAACCCTGTGTGATGCATCCTTGCAGCGGGATATCTCAAATGGTCTGTAACCGGGATTTAAGGTACTTTTTTTAGCATGTCTGAACTTGCCACTTTATCCTGGTCCGGTACGACCAGATAATGATAGTTGGCGCATTTAGGCCCAATTGTCATGTACATTTTAAAAATTGCGTATCTCCGGTTCAACTGATTGGATATTTGTCATTTTGGCCTCAAATAATTTATTAAATATTACTCTGTTTTTCTAAACTAGTGTGACATTTTTGTTGTATTATGTTTTTATTTCATTACTGCTTGGAGTGCAGCATAAATACTTTAAATATTGCCTTTAAGTGTTGGCTGTTGTACCATCATTGTTGAATATTGAAGAAAGAAAATAAACAACAAGGAACTTCAACTTTTGATTTATGGACATTTCAATTTGCATTTTGATGATTTACGTGACTCTTGCCTCATATTTTATTCCAGTTACGAACAAGAATGGACTTGTGTGCTCAGAGGATAATGTAGAATGTGTCGCTTTCAACAGAGAGCTGTAGATGTTGGATACGCATCTTTCCTTTAGAGGCACCATTTTACTGTAACATTTATACTGTAACCCTGATACTAATTTGGTTGAGCGCCCGATAATTTGTTGGTATCCTATCATTTATTATATTGCACAGCCAAATCTGTTGCTAAATAGATCCAATAAACCAATATTATGTTCCACTCTTCATTTTATCCATATTTTAAACGTAATTCTTTTTTTTTATCCTTGTTTTTATCAATTTATTATATCCATTTTCGGTTTTTATTCAAGAATATTCGTAGCCAGGAGATGTTTCTGTAAAACAGGACTTTATTTGAGCTTCACCCAATGCATTTCGGTACTGAACCTTCATCAGGGGTGTCTATAAAAAGTTAATACATATATTAATTTAAACATTCGTCATTATTTGCGATGCACGATCATAAAATATATGATACATTTAAAGGAAACGGTTGTTCTTCGAGAATGTTATATTCTAATGAACTTGTTTACATTTGTTATCATACTTCACGTTTTAGTCAGCGCTATCAACCAATTTCATCCTAAATAAACCTCCCATTTACTAAGAAGCACCACACGTTTCTGTACTGCAATTCACGCTACCAATAGATTTATATATTATGCAAAATTAACTTCTACTTCTTACTTCAAAGTATAATGAAATGTTTAAACAGCACGCTTACCGAGTCGTGGGGTTTCTAAAATCAGTTCATTAACTAATCCATTCGTATTTCAGCAGAATGTCCTAGCATCTTATCTCGTACAAAGGTCGTTATAACTGGATTAAACTTGATCATTCCTTTATTACCCCGTCTCTCTCCACCCTCCTCACGGTCACGTGCCTGCAAAACCAACAAAAAAACAAGCAAAACCAGTACTGGAGTGCAACATTTATGCATCCACAACTCATTCCCCCTCGGGTTTCTTTTAACTTCTTAAGTTGTACTCCATGTCCCAGAATGCCATATGGGCGAGTCCTTCAAAAGTCCACACTTTTCCTCACGGTGGCCTCAAAGTTAGATGTTTGCTGACTAACAAAAATCAATCATGTTTTTATAAATATACCAGTCCTTTCAGTCCTCATTCCTCATGTTCAACCAAACCCGATTGCCAAATAAAATCACTTTACCATGCTACGCTTCACAATCAGTTTATGACTAATTTGTTCGTGTTTTAGATGATTATGCGGAATCAAAACTCCTGAATTTGAAAATATTTTGGCATGTGATAATTATTCACTGTTCATCCAATATTTTGTCGCATTTTCAAACAATTCAGCGGGGCAATGAAGCAGGCTGCGTCCGAGGAGGAGTTGTTGTCGAAAAAAATCACTGGATGATATCTCGGTGAAGTTGTTGATGAAGGCAGGATAAAGATCAGCACAGGAAAAGCACACTTTCTAGGCCCAGAAAGTAGTCGTCGTTGATGGGGAGCCAGTTGCTGTCAATCTCTGTGAATATTTTTACCCTCGGACTTAGACAACCTTTTGGAAGTCGAAAACCTCCAGTGGGTCAAAGCTCCAGGCTGTTGCTGAAGAGAGATCCATGATGTCTTATACTGTCATTGAGAGGTCACAATGAACAGGATTTTCTGCCACAGAAGAGAACTAGCAGGAGCTGCTAAAATGTTTGGTCGACCAGCTTTCCACCTTGAGCAGATTGGTCCCAGTCTTCAATCAGTTCTTCTGGGACTTTTTTGGTGAAAGGTTTTCTAAGCCCCAAGTTGTAGGTGTAGGCAGGAGCAGCACCTCTAGCACAACTCCCAAAGGTTCAGGGCTTGGGTGGCACAATGTTGGTGGTTATGATTCACTCCAGCAGTGACCAGATGCAGGGCTCAAGGTCACTGAAATGGCCTAAGTCCATGTAGCTCACAAAGGAGGCTAGCCAACTGCTCCTCAGAGTCAATTCTCTTGGTTCTTGGTTCAAGGAGATGGTCCGGTCCTCCTTCAAGCAGCAAGGCATACCTTCAAGCTTCAAGCAGCAGTGCTTTCCTCTGGGGAGCAATGCAGGCTTCAAACAGCAGGGCAATCCTCTGGTAGCAACAGTGCCATCTTTTTGAAGTCTTCAACAGGTCCAGGAGTGTAGTGAAGAGGTGTTCTGAGGGTCCACTATTTCTATGTAGAGCCAGTCTTTTAAGTAGGGAAATTTCCTATGCTTCCCTAACATCTAGTTCTTGTTCTGGAATATTCGCCCCTTACCCTGCCAAGAACCAAGGCTGGGGTGGCAAAAGGCTAGTGTCAGTTGTGTATGTGCTGGTGGGAATCCTTGAAATGTTAGTGGGGCAGGGAACAGCTCCATCCCCATCCTGAATGGCCCATCCTACTAACATCTAGTCCCCTGTTGTCAGTCTGTTTGGGAGGAATACACAAAACCCAACAGCTTAACCATTCATAGTCCTCCTACCCAGAACTCTGTCAGCAGGCACCAAATGGTTAGGACAAGGAAATGGCAACTTTCCAAAAGTGCCAGTTTCAAAATTATGACTTAAAATTCAACTTTTCCATTAAAGAGGATGGTTTAATTACAATTCACTTGAGTCCAAATGTGACACCATCTGCTCTCAATCTGAAGTTAACACTTATTAGGTGTAATAAGGTAACCCAATTATATTTATTAAGAAGAGATGGACCTTACAGTAATTAAAAATACATTTAGGAGTTTTTCACTACCAGGACAAGTAAAACATAAGAACACATGTACTATGTTTTAAATACAATACCCCCTGCCCTACGGGCCTCTAAGGCCTACCTGAGGAGTGACATATATGTATTAAAAAGGAAGGATAGGGGCTGGCAAAAGGTTTATTTTGCTAGGTTGAATAGGCAGTTTAAAACCACAGTGCATACTGCCATGGGACATTTTAAAGGACTACTTTAGTGGGTGGCATAGTGAGTGTTGCAGGCCCACTAGCAGCATTTAATATACAGGCCCTGGGTACATGTGGCACCATATACTAGGGACTTATAAGTATATTAAATGGGTCAATTTTACTGTGTTTTAGGGAGAGAGACAATTTTACTGTGTTTTAGGGAGAGAGCACAAGAACGTTAAACTGGTTAGCAGTGGTAAAGGGCACAAAGTCTTCAAGTCTTCAAGCCAGCAAAAATGGTTTCAGCAAAGGAAGGGAGTGAAGGCAAAAGGTTTGGGGTGACTCTGCTGAGAGGTCCAGGTCTATCAATGGCATTTAAAGGAAGGGGGGTACTTTAATGACCCATCTCCCAGTTGGATTTCACTTTCTGCTAGTGCCTTTTTCTAAAGTTACATATTAATGATTTATTGATTTATTGTAATTGACTCTGAGTACAGACAGCATTCCAAATATTCCTGTTTCGTTCACAGCAAGGGGCCCAGAGCTGTGTTTATGTTGTGTATGTAAAGGATTATGTCATCTGTGTATAATGAGAAGGCATGTGTGAGCCTCTGAGATCTAAATGCTCTTATTTTGTCCTTAAGCTTGCATCATGGCCATGAAGGGTTCAAGTACAACAGGGGGGCAACAGGACATCCCTGCCTCGTTCCTCTGGACCCTGGATAGGGGTCAGATATGTGGCATCCTGTTTTGACCCTTGCCTTGTGGATAGCATAGAGCAATCACATTAATCGTAAACCTGAAACATTGACGGACCCGAAATATATAATTCCAGTTTAACATATCAAACACCTGTTCTAAATCAAGGGAAAGGCATATAGATTGGGGCCAGGCCAATGGCTTCTCTTTCATGATTGAATAAAGATGTCTGATTTGCATTAGTCACTCTTGCTATGCGATTTCAAACAGGGCATTTATTATATCTTCATTGCCTCATTTGCTCGTGGTTTTTTGTCTAAATGTAAAACAAAATCTATCTTTATTAGGAATGCAATTAGTTGAACAGTGAGCTCTTTTCATCCAACGTCATGGTTCTGCTTCACAATTTAAGTGAACTACTCACAAGCATCCTTTTATTTTCATTTCCTGCAGAAAGAAGTTCAAAAGTTTTCTCGGCGAAATGCATACAAGGAATACATTTCATCCAAGCTGGCATTAACAATTGGTAGGGCTATCTGTTGGACAATATAGAAAACTTTATGCAAAAAACGCATGCCGTAAATCTATTATCACACAAGAGCAACCAGGCAAAATAGAAAGTGGAAGACGGACAAGGTCCGATTGAGTTGCAACTTCCTAGCTACGCCAAGGTAGCAAAAGATATTGAAACAGATGCCTCACTGACGTTATCGTGTCATGCTTCATCATTGGCACCTATCCACACTCTGGTAGGGTGGTACTGCTAAGGTGGACTCAACCAAAAGGATTGGAGTTCCTAGATAAATTCTTGCTGGATAAGCAGGGCTCCAGATAGGGAATAGAAGGTTTAAAAATACCATCTGGGTACTAACATTGCTTTCATGAACCCTAAGATCTGGGTTAGGTAGGGCTGTGCCAAGGCAGGGGTAGAAGCTTCCGTTATGAGCTCTGCAGAAACGGAATGTCAGATTACATGATGTTTAACCCCTCCCATGCTCATGACGAGCTGGGCTCGTCATGAGCCACGGCGCTCCGGTGCTCATGACGAGCTCAGCTCATCATGGCCCGTGGAACGCTCAGGTGTGGGGAGAATCCCCCTGCTGTGCTGAGCGTTCCACGGGAGCCGGTGCACCTGTGACGAGCTCAGCTCGTCATGAGCACAGGAGCGCCGTGGCTCATGACGAGCTGAGCTCGTCATGAGCATTGGGGCGCTGTGCGCGCTCCCCTCCCCTCAGCACAGCGGGGGAATTACCCCTGCAGCGAAGGGGTTATTATGAAGAGATATGCAAACCTGAAGTACATAGCCAATACTGGTGCATCGAGGGAAAGTTGTGGCCCACACGCCACTGTGTGGGGGCCCTTCATTGTGTGGACTCTTGACACACTGGCTACTAGTTATTTGTACCTGAAATACATATGCGAGCATTTTTTCAATACATTTACCTGTGGTGTTATCACCATTTACTTTGTTAATTTGGAGACGAAAGTATACTTTATCCAATTAATAAACACAATCTGGGGGGGAGGAGCCTAGCTCGCGACCGAGATGGCCGCGTTTTAGCTCGGCTCCGTTCAACCGCCTGCTTCTCTTCGTTTATCCTGTATTACTCCTGCCCCGAGAAGCCCTACTTGCTGTGTGTGGTATTCAAGTCGCTTCGCCGACACTTACCCGTTGCTCCGGTGATCCTGAGTGCTGTCGATCCTGTGCAGCGATCCCGCTCGGAGCCTCCGGGGCGGACTGGCCGGACCTCATTGCGGCGCCGAGACGTTACGGAGCATGATGCTCGGCCCTTGCTGGCGCTGTGGAGCTGGACGCGGGGGCTGATGTGCGAATTGGCCGGCTGTGCCCGTTGGCGACCCGACTGGCCTGGGCCCAGAGGTACGAACGCTGCCCCTCGCGGGAGAGCCTACTCAATTGTTCGGCTGGGTCCCCCTTCTGTTCCCCGGCCCGGCCATTTTGAATTTTTCCGCCCGGGCCCGGAGAACGGGGCCGGCGGCACGGGGGGACCGACGGACATCCTTCTTCTGTTGGCTCTCCTTCCTGCCTTGGGGCGCCTTGCCGCAGTTCGGCTGACCTTCCTTTGCTCTGGTCTTACCCCGGCCGGGGTCCCCGAAGACCGAGGACTTGCTGGGCTCCTAAGATGGCGGCCGGCCCTGGGAGTCTCTGCCGGGCCTGGGCGAGCACTTGGGGCCCGCCGCATGGCCCGGATGTCGGATCTTGTATGGATTTTCCTACGCTTCAAGTTGTCCTGGATGCACTGAACTCCTGGCGGACTACCGTGGCGGCGCCTGTTTCCGCTGTGGGGGCGGACCCTCCTTCTGAACTGTGCGGGCCCCCGTCATCAGGTTTGGCCTCCTCGTTGCTGGTTGCGGCTGGTGTGCTCCTGGACTCTATGCTCCCGGCGGGGACTGCATCCTTGGGTCGGAAAGTCTCCGGCGCTCCTCGTCGTCCTGTTCGGTTGCCTCGGCCCCTGGTCTGCGGCCCGCTTATCTCCTGGCCTGGCCTCGATGATCTTTCCAGTTTCTCATCGCGTCTACACCCCGGCCTAAAAGCCTGTGCCGGCCCGGCTGGGCTTGCCTCGTTCGCACTGTCCTTGGACCTCAGCCGGCGATGCGACTGTTGTGCTATGCCTTTCCTGGACCTTCAGTATTTTCTTTCACGTTTCTTCTTAGGACTGCCGCAGAACTTACTCCTGTGCCCTGTGTCCCTCACTGTTTGCTCTTTGTTTGTTCGGATGGTTACAACTTTGGACAAAAGCGGACAGGGCTGAAACTATGTCTATATGCGGTAGTCTTGTTTCTTTTGATATGTGACTGACAAGTGCTGTTGTAATGTTGTGTACTTTCTTGAGACTCCTGAAACTTATCCTAATATCATTGACTTTCCGTGGGCTCTACTCCTCCCTTGTGGCAGGTGGCGGGATGGAAGCAGATGATCCTGTTTTTCGCCCTCCCCCCGTGTGCGCTGTTCTCTCCTTCCCCTGTCCCTCCTCTTTTGTCTTAGTTTCTAGCCTGTTTCTTTCTTCTACATTTCGGGTTCTATTTAGGGCGACAGGCACGCTGCCGGGGGGTAGGCCGTAGCCCTCTGCAGGGGTGTAGGGTGGGCTTGTGGGGTGGGTGGGAGGGTCTGTTGTTGTTTGTGGAGGGAGCTTCTGTCTCCTCCTCTTTTTCTCCCTTATTGGTTCTATGGCCCTTGTGTATCCCCTTTTTCGGGGCTCTGTCTCGCCATCTATCCCCCTGGTGTCTTTCTGGTATATTTCTCCGGTATTGCAAAGATGGGGATTTGCTATGTCTGTTTTCCTATTTTGTGATCGATTTTGTACCGGACTTCCGTTTTTCCTGTTTTGTCGCCTGGGGGCGGGTGCTTGGATTGGGGTCCCTTCCTTTCTTTTTTCCCCTTTTCCCTTTCCCCTCCCCTTTTGTGGGGTTTTCTTCTACCTGGGGGTGCGTTTCGTATTGTTTTGGTATTTGGGTCCTTTATGGTGCTGATGGGTGGGATGGGTGGTGGCTGCGGTGGGCGGGCAGTGGACAGTGTGCGCAGTTGCCTTTCATCATGCTCGTGGTTTTGCCCGGTACTTATTGGTATACCTCTGTCGTACTTGCTTCTCCTGTGTCTGTAGGATCGCTGTGTGGCTGCCCGCCGCGACCCCGCCCCTCTGGTTTGTTTCCCGGCCCGCTATGCTCCTGACCTCTCATACCCGTTCCTTTTAAAAGAAAACTACCTTTCTATTTGTTTGCTCCTTAGACTGCTCTACGATGCCTGTTCTTTCCCCTGACTCGTTGCCTTTGTATACTGTGACAATTGGTGTATGACTCCTGATGCGTTTGCTATGTGGTGGCCAGCCCTGGTGGGTTGTAGGCCCGTATTTGTGAGCTTTCTCTGTCCAATAAAGGTTTTCAAAAAAAAATAAATAAATAAAAAAAAAAATAAAAAAAAATAAACACAATCTGGTTAGGTCATAACAGCTGTAAATGAATCTGCCTCAATCGTGGTAGCTGTGGCACAAGCAGCAGGCAGTTCCCCGGGAAATTAGTGCTACGTTTAAGCATTACTAAACAGCATTAATGAGAATTCCCAAATTAGAAAACCCATTAAAAATGGAATAAGCAAAAGCACACATAAATTGTTAAAATCGGATACGCAGAGCCAAAGATATGGATCTTCATTATTTTAAAGCAAAAAATACTGAAAAAGTCAATGTTTGTGATACACCAGAACCTAAGCTTACATTGGCCACGTTTTTACCATGGAAATTAAATGCTTTGCTGGTTCCTCCAGTTGGGCAAATCTGGATGCTGAAGTTGGTGAGAGTTCCTTGAAATTTATTACCTACTGGCGGTCGCCAGTAGGTATATATAGTTAGGATTTTTTCTCTATGGGATTTTTGAAAATTCTATGTCTAATAACTTTGGCGTTTGTGGACGGAATTGGCTGAAATTTTCAGGAAAATGGAACATTTTGTTTCTGAGTAGCCCCTGAAAATTTGGGGAGGTTTCGTCAAGGGGGGGCCGAGAAAAAAGGGGGGTCCCAAAACGTGAGTTTTCCATAGGGCGGTTGGCCTCACTTTTAGCCCGAACGGCTAAATGGATTTGCACGAAACTTGGCAAAATTGTAGGGACTGGTAGCCCGATGTGCCTTTGCTAGGTCTCAATATATGTGCTCCAGTGGATTTTGAGAAATTAACGTTCAAAAAAAGATATATATCTGTAACAGCGGACCGGGCAGCGCTCCAGTTCGCGTACTTTTCGCGTTACGGAGCTTTGTGAAGCGAAGCTGATTGGTTCTCCGGCGTCTGTAAACATTCCAAACAGTCCGTAGCGGCCGCCATCTTGTCTCTCGGTAGGATCGAGAGACAAGAGGAGGCCAAAGCGAAGGGGAAAATGACCATAAGGGGGCATAGTAGATCCTCCCTGACCCCCTAGGTTTGATGTGGAGGTTTTAAAAGGGCCCCGCGGGGCAAAAAAATAAATAAATAATAATAATCGAACGGCTGAATGGATTTGCACGAAACTTGGCAAAATTGTAGGGACTGGTAGCCCGATGTGCCTTTGCTAGGTCTCAATATATGTGCTCCAGTGGATTTTGAGAAATTAACGTTCAAAAAAAGATATATATCTGTAACAGCGGAACGGGCAGCGCTCCAGTTCGCGTACCTTTCGCGTTACGGAGCTTTGTGAAGCGAAGCTGATTGGTTCTCCGGCGTCTGTAAACATTCCAAACAGTCCGTAGCGGCCGCCATCTTGTCTCTCAGTAGGATCGAGAGACAAGAGGAGGCCAAAGCGAAGGGGCAAATGACCATAAGGGGGCATAGTAGATCCTCCCTGACCCCCTAGGTTTGATGTGGAGGTTTTAAAAGGGCCCCGCGGGGCAAAAAAATAAATAAATAATAATAATCGAACGGCTGAATGGATTTGCACGAAACTTGGCAAAATTGTAGGGACTGGTAGCCCGATGTGCCTTTGCTAGGTCTCAATATATGTGCTCCAGTGGATTTTGAGAAATTAACGTTCAAAAAAAGATATATATCTGTAACAGCGGACCGGGCAGCGCTCCAGTTCGTGTACTTTTCGCGTTACGGAGCTTTGTGAAGCGAAGCTGATTGGTTCTCCGGCGTCTGTAAACATTCCAAACAGTCCGTAGCGGCCGCCATCTTGTCTCTCGGTAGGATCGAGAGACAAGAGGAGGCCAAAGCGAAGGGGAAAATGACCATAAGGGGGCATAGTAGATCCTCCCTGACCCCCTAGGTTTGATGTGGAGGTTTTAAAAGGGCCCCGCGGGGCAAAAAAATAAATAAATAATAATAATCGAACGGCTGAATGGATTTGCACGAAACTTGGCAAAATTGTAGGGACTGGTAGCCCGATGTGCCTTTGCTAGGTCTCAATATATGTGCTCCAGTGGATTTTGAGAAATTAACGTTCAAAAAAAGATATATATCTGTAACAGCGGAACGGGCAGCGCTCCAGTTCGCGTACCTTTCGCGTTACGGAGCTTTGTGAAGCGAAGCTGATTGGTTCTCCGGCGTCTGTAAACATTCCAAACAGTCCGTAGCGGCCGCCATCTTGTCTCTCGGTAGGATCGAGAGACAAGAGGAGGCCAAAGCGAAGGGGCAAATGACCATAAGGGGGCATAGTAGATCCTCCCTGACCCCCTAGGTTTGATGTGGAGGTTTTAAAAGGGCCCCGCGGGGCAAAAAAATAAATAAATAATAATAATCGAACGGCTGAATGGATTTGCACGAAACTTGGCAAAATTGTAGGGACTGGTAGCCCGATGTGCCTTTGCTAGGTCTCAATATATGTGCTCCAGTGGATTTTGAGAAATTAACGTTCAAAAAAAGATATATATCTGTAACAGCGGAACGGGCAGCGCTCCAGTTCGCGTACTTTTCGCGTTACGGAGCTTTGTGAAGCGAAGCTGATTGGTTCTCCGGCGTCTGTAAACATTCCAAACAGTCCGTAGCGGCCGCCATCTTGTCTCTCAGTAGGATCGAGAGACAAGAGGAGGCCAAAGCAAAGGGGCAAATGACCATAAGGGGGCATAGTAGATCCTCCCTGACCCCATAGGTTTGATGTGGAGGCTTTAAAAGGGCTTCGCGGGGCAAAAAAAAATCATTTTTTGGTGGGGTGCGCCCGGTTAGCGTAACGGGAAGCGGACTGGGGAGCGTACTACAAGGAATGAAGAATGATTGACTTTTAACTTATTGTATGTTTATAGACTTTTTTTTTACTTTTTTTTCTGCTGAGTGACGTCTCGGCCTATCTTCACGGGATGCAGTCCCTACCATCTCGGCGTTTAAGCCCAGGGGGACCGGTAGTGTGGGAGAGATAACGGGGCATATTATCAAGGGGGTTTATCTCCGCTTTTTTGGCTTTAAAAGCCAAGAAAGCGGAGATAAAATGATCTCCGTATTACCTAGCTGTCGCTAACACCAGTTAGCGACCGCTAGTAGGAGATAGCGACCATCTTGGGCCCCACTTTGCATGTCAGTGATATTTATCACTAATGACATGCAAAGTGGGCATGCCAAGATGTTAGCGACTGGAAACAGTCGCTAACATCGCTATCTCCTATTACCAACTTTTGGAGATATTCGCGCTAAGCGCGAATATCTCCAAAAAGTAACACCTGCCCTGAGCAGTTCTTAGCCATGTTATCCAATGGGAGGTGGATAACATGGCTAAGAGCATTAGCTCGGTAATGCATGAATATCGCTGACTTTTCAGCGATATTAATGCATTGCGGCCGTTTTTTATCGCATTTGCGATAAACCTTGATAATAGCAAGGTTTGTCTGCGATAATTTCTGACGATGCTTAGCGGTAAAAAATTTGTTGCTAAGCATCGTTAGGGATAAATATCTCTTAACTTTGGTAATAGGCCCCAACGTCTGTTAACGTTCGATTCGAAGGAAATCAGGAAGTGTTGAAAAACATTGTCTGCGCCATCTTGCCTTTTTTCAAATGCCACACTTTTGTCGTGCACGGCAGCCATTTTAGATGACTTGACCAGACCCACTCTCTGCACGCTGTCGATCCTTAGCATGGCTCCCCACCCTCGCAAGCATCTCCCCCAGGCACTGGTCACCCCCGCTCTCTGTCTTATGCATGGGCAATAAACCTCCCCCCATCTGCGCTGCTCTTCCCTGAGAATCACACCCTGTGCCCGCCCGACACCTCCCTTTCGCCCTATTCACTACCGCACCCTCTGACACTCCTCTTACTCTGTGTCTGATTGTCCAGGCCGGTCCCAGGCTATCAGCTAGCCCTGCAGATGTAGTTTATGGCTCCAGCTGTAAAGAATCACCCCTCTTCAAAGGAGTTATAGTAGATCAAGGCCCACACCCGATGAGATCCGTCACACCACACGCGTTCCTACTATCTGAAAACCATCCTGTATTGTGATTGGGGAGGGGACCGAGCCTGAAGCGGAAGATTCCAGGGATGACTCTTTGTACATCAAAGTTTTTACAATTATGTGTCACATTAAAAATATATAGCACTCCAACAAAGTAGTAGGATTATAAAACTTTAATAACTTATAAATATATACAACAAAACAAAAACAGTAAAAACATTTAAACATTTTTAGGCAAAAAGAAGGAAGTAGCGGTCGGTTGTGCGAATAGTCCCAAGGCAGCACAACGTCCAGATTTCTGGACGGCACCCAGGTGATGTTGCCTGGGTGCCGCACTGATTTCGGTATCCGGCGTGGGGCGTCGCAGGGGGTGGGTCATCAGTAGCGGTCTGTTGTGCGAATAGTTCCAAGGCAGCAGAACGATGGCACCAAGGTGATGTCCAGTAAGTTGCCGCACTCCGAATAACGGCGTGGGGTGCCCCGGGGGGGGGGGGGAGGCGGCATGAACGGGCCTCCCCAGGTGGAGCCTCGTCTGCTGTAGTGGGGTGCCCCTTTACCGTTTCAGTTGCCATTCCGTCCGCTTTTGGTCCACTGTGTCAAATACCGCAATTCAGCTGAGTTGCCGCCCTCCGAATAACGGCGTGGGGCGCCCCGGGGGGGGGGGCGGCGTGAACGGGCCTCCCCAGGTGGAGCCTCGTCTGCTGTAGTGGGGCACCCCTTTACCGTTTCAGTTGCCATTCCGTCCGCTTTTGGTCCACTGTGTCAAAATCCGCAATTCAGCTGAGTTGCGCCCACTCTTGCGGTGCAGCGATAGGCGGCTGTCACAGGACTCTCAAAATGGCGGCAGGCTCTTTCCTTTTTGGGCCTGGTCCACTGAAATGGCCCTGGGACACCTTGGAAATCGGACGCTTGTCTGCTAGGTCTTGGACCCCATTCTTGAAAGCGTCCCCTCCACCTTGAGGATTCTACAAAAGTCTTGGGGGCCCCCGACTCCTGTAGGCTTCCGGTGGGGAGCGGCTGCCATGATTGCTCGCGGAATGACCACGACGGAGCCACGAGATGGTGGTGCTTTCATGCTGACGCCAGCTTCAGTCTGAAACATCCAGAAACAAGGTGGGGCTTTCATCGTTTGGGAAAAAAAATAGTTTTCATCCAATGAAAAGTGTTATTTTTAGGTCATATGATCAAGCCTTCCATCATTAGGAAACCAAAAGTAAAATGAACCAATGAAAAGTTTTATAAACAAGTCACATGACCTGTTATGCGGCATAGGGTATAAAAAGCGTAGAAAATCCGTTGGCACGTGAGGCGGCGTCAGTAGCGGACCGATGTGCGAATAGGCCGAAGGCAGCACAACGCGCCAAGATCCGGATGGCACCGAGGTGGTGTCCAGCAAGTTGTCGCACTGGTGTGGCCATCCTACAATGCTGAAAGTCGGCGTGGGGCGCCCCGTTGGCCTGTGAGATGGCGTCAGTAGCGGACCGATGTGCGAATAGGCCGAAGGCAGCACAACGCGCCAAGATCCGGATGGCACCGAGGTGGTGTCTAGTAATTTGCACTGGTGTGGCCATCCTACAATGCTGAAAGTCGGCGTGGGGCGCCCCGTTGGCCTGTGAGATGGCGTCAGTAGCGGACCGATGTGCGAATAGGCCGAAGGCAGCACAACGCGCCAAGATCCGGATGGCACCGAGGTGGTGTCCAGCAAGTTGTCGCACTGGTGTGGCCATCCTACAATGCTGAAAGTCGGCGTGGGGCGCCCCATTGGCCTGTGAGATGGCGGCAGTAGCGGACCGATGTGCGAATAGGCCGAAGGCAGCACAACGCGCCAAGATCCGGATGGGACCGAGGTGGTGTCTAGTAAGTTGCACTGGTGTGGCCATCCTACAATGCTGAAAGTCGGCGTGGGGCGCCCCGTTGGCCTGTGAGATGGCGTCAGTAGCGGACCGATGTGCGAATAGGCCGAAGGCAGCACAATGCGCCAAGATCCGGATGGCACCAAGGTGGTGTCTAGTAAGTTGCACTGGTGTGGCCATCCTACAATGCTGAAAGTCGGCGTGGGGCGCCCCGTTGGCCTGTGAGATGGCGTCAGTAGCGGACCGATGTGCGAATAGGCCGGAGGCAGCACAACGCGCCAAGATCCGGATGGCACCGAGGTGGTGTCCAGCAAGTTGTCGCACTGGTGTGGCCATCCTACAATGCTGAAAGTCGGCGTGGGGCGCCCCGTTGGCCTGTGAGATGGCGGCAGTAGCGGACCGATGTGCGAATGGGGCCAAAGGCAGCGCAACAATATTTTCTGAATAGAAGACACCACAAGGCGCTGAGATGCCAAGATCCGGATGGCACCGAGGTGGTGTCTAGTAAGTTGCACTGGTGTGGCCATCCTACAATGCTGAAAGTCGGCGTGGGGCGCCCCGTTGGCCTGTGAGATGGCGTCAGTAGCGGACCGATGTGCGAATGGGGCCAAAGGCAGCGCAACAATATTTTCTGAATAGAAAACACCACAAGGCGCTGAGATGCCAAGATCCGGATGGCACCGAGGTGGTGTCTAGTAAGTTGTCGCACTGGTGTGGCCATCCTACAATGCTGAAAGTCGGCGTGGGGCGCCCCGTTGGCCTGTGAGATGGCGTCAGTAGCGGACCGATGTTCGAATGGGGCCAAAGGAAGCGCAACAATATTTTTGGAATAGAAGACACCACAAGGCGCTGAGATTCGGTTAGCACCTCGGTGGTGTCTAGCAAGCTATGCAGCTGAGTTGCGTGCGCACTTGCGGCGAATAGGTCGAAGGCAGCACAACAATGTTTTCTGAATAGAAGACACCACAAGGCGCTGAGATTCGGTAGGCACCGAGGTGGTGTCTAGCAAGTTGCCGTACTGGTGTGGCCATCCTACAATCCTGCTCCGAATAACGGCGTGGGGTGCCCGAAGGGGGGGGGGAAGGCGCGTGAACGGGCCTTCCTAGGTGGAGGCTCGTCTGCTGTAGTGGGGCGCCCCTTTACCGTTTCAGTTGCCATTCAGCTGAGTTTCGGCCGCTCTTGATGCTACAGCGACAGGCGGCTGCAAGAGGACTCTCAAAATGGCGGCCTGTTCTTTGGATTTGGGCCTGGTCCACTAAAATGGCCCTGGGACACCTTAGAACTCAGACGCTCGAATTTTTTTTCCTTTCCTCTACATGCAAAAAAAGGTAAATGCCCGGTACGTTACACGCTTCATCTGCCACGATGTACTCTCCAGAGGAACCGAAAAAAATATATAGTTATGGTAACTATACCATGCATCGTCATATGGAGAGGTGGCACCGATTAATTATAGTGCTGCATAAAAGAGAGATTTGGAGGAGAACCCCCGACCTGCCAGTACATTCATCAAAGAAGTGGCACTGACAGCATCAGAGGCAAGGGAAACGGTCCCAAATATTTAGAAGAACTTTGGAAAGATTAAAATGACATGTTTAGATTGTGGCAAATTAATTTCATGTGGACAGATGAGTGTTACTCTAATAAATACAGCATATGAACATCATCATAGTCGATGGTTGGTAGAGACATTTTGACTATATCCTGGACCTGCCCGTCCTCGCCCAAAATGGCGCCGGAATAAATGACACTCGTAACTCCTTGTTGTGTACTGGTTGCACAACCTTGATATCACGAGATACGTATGCAGTTTTGAAGCACATGGCGGGCGGGGACGAGAATAGATTGAATATTTCGATATCCCTATTGATATTAAGTTCTGATGTGTTATTGATTACTGTACTATTGAAAGTTCGAATTAACGTCACCCATGGTACTTGCCCGCAAATGTATATCTAGATAATTTTATTGTAAGTGGCCCTGTCGTATTTTAATTATAAAATGTACGTCCACCGATTCCGCAACTGTTAGACACTTTAGTTCTTACAACCTAATGGCCCGCCCGTTACGTTCCTCTACAGTGTAAATGTCTACTCATCATATACGATTACAGTTTGCTCCGTGGCCGGCCCACGTGGTTATAGGCCCGTATTTGTATAATGACATTTTCACAATAAAGGTTTTTAAAAGAAAACATGGTAGTAGTATATACATTGGTAAAGTTTTTAATAATAGTCACTGTTTTCGAATCAGTAAAAGGCAAGTGAAATAAAGCAGTCCAATTACATGAAGGGTAAAAGGTATAATACGCAGGAACGCAGTAAAGATAAATGGTCAAGGGCTGTTGTGTTTTCTACTCCTGCAACATAAAGTGATCGATAAGAATCTGATATTCAGGCGTATCGGCGACTAAGACAGCAGGCCGACCCTCTTTTGCTCAACGGCTCCGTCATGGGACGAAGAAACGCCCTTTTTCTCGAAAAAGGAATATATTTTACTTGCAGGACAGTTGTAAATTTTCCGGGAAAGTACATTAGCCTGGAACATTATAACATATATTTAAGAAAAAATAATGTTCGAAAGCATCATTAGAATAAGAAAAGTAAAATGAACCAATGAAAAGTTTTATTAACAAGTCATATGACCTGTTATGCTTACGTTACGCGCTGCACGTCGCGCCCCGGATCACTTCCGGATGCGCTAACGCGGCGCGTCATATGACGCATTACGCGACAACGCAGGTCTAGAATATAGTCAAAATGTCTCCACCAACCAGCGGTCGGAACACAACCCCTTTCAGCAGGCTAAATAGTTCTGCTAAATGACAACAGAAGGGACAGGCAACAAGAACCATCAGTGAAAGAGGGGAGGGCTAGTTCTTCTCTACCGGGTCACGTTGGGGCGCTACCGGAACTGATCGAATTGGTAGTCTACAGTGTTTCTGGATGTTTCAGACTGAAGCTGGCGTTAGCATGAGAGCACCACCATTTCGTAGCTCCGTCGTGGCCATTCGACGAGCAATAATGCTAGCCGCTCTCCACCAGAAGCCTGCGGGAGTCGGGGGCCCCCAAGACTTTTGTAGAATCTTCAAGGCTGAGGGGACGCTTTCGAGAATGGAGCCCAATCTCTAGCAGACAAGCGTCCGAGTTCCAAGGTGTCGCAGGGCAATTTTAGTGGACCACGCCCAAATCTGAAGAGCCGGCCGCCATTTTGAGAGTACTGTGGCAGCCGGCTATCGCTGCACCGCAAGAGCGGGAGCAACTCAACTACATGGTGAGCGAGACGCTGTAGTCGAAAGAGCGGGCGGTAAACAGCTGAATAGCGGAAGAGGCACAGTGTAGCAAAAGCGGGCGGAATGGTAACTGAAATGGTAAAGGGGCGCCCCACTACAGCGTGTCTTTAGGTGAAACGGATTGTGGGACAAGGTCAAGAATGGAAGAGTTACCAAAAGGCAAAAAGTTCCGCTTGATCCCGGGAGCCGGCCACCTATGTCGGGGGCGATCTCAGGCTACACCAGGAGAACATGACTTGGGGAGGGAGCCGGAGCCAAGCGCCCCCTCCGAGTCCGCGCCATCACACCGTCCCTCGGGGGCCTCCGTCAAGCGGTTCAGGGTGGCACCGCATTACATTGTTCACAAATGCAGTCACGTCCTCAAACAGTCCCCACTTTACTTTGACAATAGTGAAGCTGAAGCAAGTGCAAATAGGCTTCAGACAGTGTTACAAGCACTCCTCAAAACTTTGAACCATCAGAGTGCATGAGTTTCATGCTCGATCGATTGAGCTAGCCGGATCGGGCATCAAAAAGTATAAAATAGTTATGTAAATAGTTGTTTAATAAAATGTTTTACCCTGTTACTTTGCTGGTGTGTTGTATATATTTGTAATATTTGCATAGAGTTTATCGTTATTTTGGGCGGGGTGGGTGGCGGAGCCGAGCTGTATTGCAGCCATCATGGTGTGGAGTTCAGTTCATCTCAATAGTTTCGTGTTTGTCATGAGGGGTTGTTCCCAATGTTTCTATTTTAGCGAGGTCAAAAAGAGATCCCATTAGTGGCCTACTGATTTTGCTCGATTCCTTTTGTTTTTTTACACGATTTTTCGCTATCTGCAAAGACTAAACAGAGTATTGCGACTCTGTGCTTGTTTGTAAATAGAGAATGAACCAAAGAGAACCAATTCTAAAACAGTAAATGCTTGGATAACAATCAATCAAATGGAGAGAGAAGCAGGCACAACGGATTACAACGGGGGCAAAGGCCTGCGTTAACTACCCTTCACTATCTGCAAAGAGAGAGTACTCCTAATAGAAATGAGGGGGAGGGGGGGGGCAGCATTCAAAGCAGATCAGTGTGCATAAACACGAAAATGTTTTTACTTACCACGTACTTGACATTCGACAGCTTATGATATTTGCTATTAAAAAACCATTGAAATTCACTGAAAAAACCATAGGTTAGAGACCATATATAGTTAGGAATTAGCATTTAAAAAACCTTGAAAATTCACTGAAAAAACCATAGGTTATAGACCATATATAGTTAGGGCTTAGCATTTAAAAAACCTTATTTTACTCACACAAAACCATTGAAATTCCATATATAGTTAGTTGCACTAACTATATATCGCGCACCCGCAATCCACTGCTGATGATGTCACATATTACATCATTCATGACATGGTCAGTGACATCACTGATGACATCACTGATGACATCTCAAATGACATCACTGATGACATCACTGATGACATCTCATTTGACATCAATGATCACATCACTTATGATATCATTCATGTGACAATAAAATGCATCTCCTCACACTTTAATATAACCTCTGTTACACCCAGTGTTAAATATGAGTATAATTTTTGAAACCATTGACACACCAATACTAGTTACTACATACGCACTCACTGATTCCTACTTCTACACACACATTCACTCATTCACCCATACAATCGTTCATACATACAATGACTCATCTTTACAACACTATCATATGCACTTATACACCTATACAGACAATCACACTCTGCCACTCACCCATGGAGTTACTTACACACCTAGTCAGTCCTGTAAAGAATCAATCACACTTCCATTTTCTAATCTATACAGTTAAACATAGAGCACATAACATTTTCAAACATATACTAACACATACTTACTCTCTTATACAATCATTGATACAAGTACACATTGATCTGCACAGAGTCACACACCTCCCAGCCAGCCACACACACACTCAGTCTCCCATACAAATAATTGGGCAACCAATCAATAACCCATATAGTTACTCATATAGCTACTGATCAACACATGCAGCAGTTTACAGAACAATACAAATAATGATGCACAAATTAAGACAGTTTAGTCACTAACCCATGCACTCAGTGAGACACATTTAATCACTCACTCATACAGTCAGTCATGCACCTACTGAATCCTTCATCCAGACACTTATTCATCCACTCATTCTTCAATATGTAAGACATATTTAAAGTTTACAGAAACATACAGACACTGGATGTTGTCATCAGTGATGTCATCAGTGATGTCATTTGAGATGTCATCAGTGATGTCATCAGTGATGTCACTGACCATGTCATGAATGATGTAATATGTGACATCATCAGCAGTGGATTGCGGGTGCGCGATATATAGTTAGTGCAACTAACTATATATGGAATTTCAATGGTTTTGTGTGAGTAAAATAAGGTTTTTTAAATGCTAAGCCCTAACTATATATGGTCTATAACCTATGGTTTTTTCAGTGAATTTTCAAGGTTTTTTAAATGCTAATTCCTAACTATATATGGTCTCTAACCTATGGTTTTTTCAGTGAATATATTATATATGTATTCAGTTCTTGCACTAAAAGCTTCGATTGAGACTTAGCAAGATTCCACACTGCAGCCCAGCTGAAGGCACAGAGATCCTTTCCTGTCTAAATATGGTGGCCATATTCTCTCCTGCCCTAGAGGGCCAGCGGGCCCTCTGCCAGGTTCTAACTGAGCATGTATGTGCTTTTTTCATAATTCTGTGCATGCAATGCATCAAATGACTCCCTGAAGTATTTGGGAACATCAGAGTATTAGTGCATATCTCTATAAGCATATGTGATGCACATGTAAAATGTTTGATCAGCCTCACAAAGACGGTGCCCAAGACCATCATAGAAAGCTGCAGCTGACCCTCGAAAGAAGTTTCCAGGAAAATGTTGAGCACAGAGATTTGGTGATGAGATAGCCTGAAGAATCCATTTCAAAAGTTGTAAATGAGCATTGATATATTGAAACAGATGTAATTTCATAATTTTTGAATGAACTTGGATTAGACATAGATCAATTATCATTTTAGGGCAACTTTAGAGATATTAAATTATATAAAGACAGTCCCATCCTTATCTGTAAGTAAACGCCTACACAAATGTTACTTAAATGCATCCACAAATTGCTCTAAGTTAGGAACACAATACAGACACGCAGCTTCGTGATTATTACAGAGCAAGAGAATACTAATATATTTTTTTTAATACAATGCTTTTCAAGTTTTTTCAAGCAAATAAATGAGTCCCATCGCGACCCCATCAATAAAAGGATGAGTTAAAGGCCAAAATGCAGATAAGTAGTAATTTTCCAGGTAGGTACATTCAGCAATATACATCAGGGAATTGTGATTTCTTTTCCGATTTCGAGTGAATCCCAGTAAAAACGGAAATACATTTCATACTATACTTTTAAAAAATCGTACACATACATTAACCATTTTTTGTGATAGTGGTTTAAAGCAAAATCATGTGTACTTTTTAGAATGGGTAGATATGAATTACACTCTTTTGGATGAGTAAAGAAGGCCATTAGAAAAGTGAAGAAACCCATTTTGGATTTCATATTTCAGAATATCTGTAATCGGAATATACCCAGATCAGGACTCTGGTCATGAATTTTAAAACATAGTCGCTTGTCTCGGGAAACTGTGTTTAAAAGAAAACATCCCCAATGATGAACGGTTAACCTCAAGAAGAGGCTTAAAGTCTTTACTCTCTGTGAACTGAAAGGTGCTTTTCCTCTAAATATAAACCATTTTCAATGGGGGTAAATAATGGAAGAGCATATGCTTTGTGTTAAGAGCACAGTTGATTTAATTCTTAAAGTACCTCTGCACATGGTCTCATCAATGGAAAAAGTAGCAAAATCCTGAGTGAAACGTTTAAGTTGGCTGTTCGAGGTAAATGTCATGTTTTCCTAAATGAATGCACATGTTGTTATGGAAATGGATCAATTTTATACAATTCAAGAATTAGAAAATATTGTTTTTAAACTTCATCAGTATCGAAGCAGGCATAGATATGTTTTAGAAAAAAAAAGTAGCGGAAATCAAAAGGTCGACATTGCAGGGTGAACATCCCACCTGCCATGTGGTGCTTCAAAAGAGTGCTTCTCTGCAGCTGCTTAACATATACATGCCGGTGAGGCAACGGGCATCACATCCATTACCACTCTAAGTCCCATTGGGACTTCTGGTAGCGGGGAAGGAGATGACGCAGCTGCTGGGTGGCAGCAATGGTGAATCCCACTGCCACTTAGGGCTACGGACCCTGAATAGCAGCAAGAAAACACAAGTTTTTGGAATCTTAAGTCATGTCCATCTTCTGCAAGACACTAAGGTACTGATTATGAGTCTGCTGGGCATGGCGGTCCAGCCATCGCCGCATTGGCATTCCAACCGCCCTTTTAGGACTTTGGCAGTCGGATTGCCATTGCACTACTGCAACTACCAGGGAACAGCGTTCCCTGGTGATCCCATGGTGGTCCCATGGTGGTCTGAGGGCTGCAATATGCTTGGTGGTGCCCGAGGGCACCACCAAGCATATTACAACTTTCCCCACCGCCAACGGTCTCATGGAAGTTGAAAGGGCGAGATTTTGATCGATACCTTATATCTATTGATCCAAACCTCGATCTGGTCGACTGAACCTTTATTGCCTGTCTTGGAAGGAAACAGTACACCTATCTGCAAATTAGTTCACCCAAGAAAGGACTCTACTCTCAAAGATCACGGACAACTTCTAGGTTTCAAAAGTTTATTGTAAAGATATAATGAGCTGCAAATACAAGCATCTCAGAATGAGATTCACGAGGTACACAGGTCCAATTACATACATGTGCTCTCGAAAAGCCCTCAGACGAGCAACAGAAATCACTAACACAAGTTCTAAAAATAGCAAAGCTATCAGCATAGACGCATATCTCTCCTTCATTTAGGTTGGAGGAAAACAAACACAGGTTAGGCGTCCCTACCCTGTTCTAGATGGTATCCCTACTTAACCAAATCCCAACCTAACAAAGGTGTCAGCAATGAATGACCCCCAAGGGAAGTCACCCACTCTAAGTCTCTTGGTGAAAACCTAAAGTTCTCCAGTCATGACCCCTCACTGCCTACCCATCCGCTCTCTAAAGGGTCCTCAGGTCTCTGCTCTAACTCCACCCAGGGGTGCTGTCCCTAATACAAAATAGTCAACAACATTTGAGACGCCCCTTGCGAAACGCCTCTCACGTGGTGCAACTTCAGGCTTTTTCCATGATGCTTTGTATTGGGCCTCAGACGTTAGAGTTGACCTTGCTTCTCAGTCTCTTCTCCGGCCCGCTGATACCCCTTAAACATTCCAGAACCCTCCTCCATGTCTGGGCCGTCTACTGAACAGACCTCTATTCATTCACTTATAATTGGATCCCCCCTTTCCTGTTGCAGACAGATATCTGCCGCCAAGAACCCAACTCTCATAGACTTCTAAAAAAGGCTTGCAACATTTCTCAGCCCAGACATGTACGTGTAAATCAATGCTAAAACATCTCAGGCCTACAATATTTCACATTATGATTATAGCATTCAATTTCTTCATTTAATTAAAGCATGTTAAAACTCTTATTCTATTATTTAGAAAACATTACTCTAAATCATGGCCCATTAATGCAATGACCAAAAACGTTAAAACAATCTGTGTCGTGAAAAGAAACACCTTCCCTTTTAGCTCCAGCTCTGGCCCTGAGGCCTACCACGTTCTGCGTTTTACCACAGACCATCTTATATGTTAACAGCTACACGACATAGATTCAAAATAATCTCGTCTAATAAAATCATATAATGTCACGCATTTCTGTATTAGTTCCACTTCTACTTAAATCTCTATATTAGCTATACATTTAGAATATAATTTCAGATACTATTAGCACTCATGGCATTTCTCTTCATGAATTATGCTCTCTATAGGTAAGTGTGATGTACTCATATATTTATATCAGTTTGCGCTCTCTCAGTTCCCCCCTTTGATGACCTCTCGGGGTCATCACTAACATTTAAACTGCAGTTATTGCTGGCATTCTCTGCGCTTCCAGAGCTCTCAGGCTCCTGTACTGATTATCTTGTATGGCAGCCAATCTCTGCAACTGTTCTCTTTGGGCCCTTTCTGACCTTCTTGCTCTGTACCATTTGAATACCCTCACCAATCCCCACAATATTATCCCACAGATCAATATTATGATGATAGGCTTTAGGATATACCAAATAAAGCTTTTGCCTAAGGTGGAAAACCACCCTCCAACTGTACTCATTCCGTGGCCCACCTTTTCCCAGACATTTTCTCTACTCAAGTCTTCGATCTCTTTGTGTATATTAGTTATGTTCTTAATAACTTTCTCAAGGGGCTTTGAAAGGTCTGGAATGTAAGTGCAACATTCCTGAACCTTCAAAGCCTTACAGACTCCGCCCTCTTTTGCTAATAAGACATCTAATGCAAGCCGATTTTGAAGAACCATAGCCCTTATCGATTGCATCTCTCCCTCTACCAGCATTAAGGACTGAGCAGTGCTGGCAGACAACCTGTCGACAACTGTTGCCAGTCGTCTAATTTTAACATCATTAAGGATTATTCCCAAAAGAGGGAACATAGCTCCAAAGACATCTCCAACCATTTCTGCATCGCCTAAATCCCTCCTTCCCCTCGATGATGCCTGGCCCTCAATGATCAATAAGTCTTGTGCATGATATATTTTGGGGAAGACAATTGCCAAGTAACATGATCCATACCAGTTGTCAGGTAGTCTCACGTAAGCATTTCTTCCACATACAAAATACACATTTGGAATCACTTGCATTCCCTTCAGGAAATCCTTAGTGTAGTACTCTAAATTAAAAGCATGTTCACAGTCAACTTCACCCACGTATACATTTTCATAATACGTTTTGGCTCGGTGAAGACATAACTTTCCTTTCTGCGCTTTATCTAAAGCTATTGGACCACTACTACCCTTTCTCTTATGTGACTTCTCTTCCTCGGTCCAATCTAATTTCCCTTGTCCTGATTTTTTCAAAATCTTTTGTCTCCTGTAACGATCATCCACCTGCCCTATGAACTTTTTCTCGACTTCGGACACCTTACATGTCAGGTTATTTCTACGGGCATGTGAAGTATCTAAGGTAATCCAAGGAATGAAGAATTTGGCCAATCTGTCTTCCCTCTTCCAGTAATCCCATTTATTCATCTGCTTATAATTCGGGACTTCTGGCAACACAGAATCATAATTGGAGAAATAGTATTCAAAACTATCTCTCTCATAAAATATACTAAGCAATAAGCTACATGTAATGCCATATGTCAGAGGGAGGTGATGATATCGAATTCCTTCATCTACAGACGCAGGCAACTGCATGCAGACGTAGCAATCCTTAACCTCCATGGCATCCACGTATTCATACAAAAGTTTAGCATAAGCATTTGACCTAAAGTCTCCTTGGGACTCGTCTACATGTAACCTGCGGGCTTCTGCAGCCAATAACGCTTTCTCTTGAGTGTTTTCCCTTTTCTCACCTGCAACAGTGGGTGTAAGTGTTACTACAGAATTCGCATCAGTTACCTTTACCTCTTCCTCATGTCCCTTTACATAAGAAATTGTTACCACTAAAGCTATTAATATTATCACTCCTACTATTAGTGTACCTATTATACATTTAGCTCTGCGGTTCGGGGTGCCGGCCTCCATTTCGTCAGACAATCTAGCTTTTCCCTTTCTCTTTGCAAAAAAAGTTCTTTTCCTCTCGTTCCTTTACAGTCTCTTTCAATCCTTTTTTGTCTTTAGAATCCACACAGCTGGAGGCTGACAGCCTTTTTCGCAAAAAGTCCTTTCACAGTTCAAAAAGACAACCCTAGCCCTTCTCCATCCACTCAAGGGGTTCCCTAAAATTCTCTGCTTCCTGGGCGCTAGGTAATCTTCTTTTCTTCTGCTTGCTTTATTTACAAAGTCCTTTAACAATCGACTATTAGATTTGTGGTTGCAGCTTCAATAGCATAGTTCAATATTTCCATGCGAAGAGTATGCTCTTCATGTGCTGTTATCGTGGTACCAAAGTCGGGGAATTTCAATTCTGTAAGAAACATGTGTTTTAACTTGCTGAGGCGGGGAGGTCTGGGGAGCACGAATGTTAGTGACCCTTCTTGTTCGACACCGGGTACCAACAGTTGTATTTCCACGGTGATAATGGGCTCAGAACTGGACACCACCACCGCTCGGATCCTCCCTGTCTCCGGTTTCACAGACATTTGTCGCCAGATATGTCCACTCAGGTGTGGAGTATCTTCTGTTAGGCACACGCACTCTACTTGACCTCCTTCGGTTCGGTGCCTCAGCGCCCTGAGCACCTTCTTCTGGGTCTGAGTCTTCTGATATCGGAGGAAGGGTTGCTTCTGGAGTTGACCTCAGGCTAGAACTTCTTCTTTGCGGCCAATTTGCTTCTCCACGTGCCCTTCTACTCCTTCTCCTTCTGGTCTGTTCTCGCTCTCTTTCAGACCTGTCAGGGTCAGACTCGTACTCCCAGCTGTCTTCTCCTTCTGTAGCGTCTTCTGTTTCGCTGTTGTACTGACCGTCCTCAGCTTGGTCAGACTCGTTCCCTGCTTCCACTGGCACCTCTACAGCTTGGCTAGCCCCCTCTATGGCTTCTTGGTCCTCAGCTGGACGTCCATCCGAGAGAGGAGCTGTTTCCAGAGGTGCTGGAACCCTTTTCGTATGCGACGCGTGTATCCAGTTGGGCAGGCCTCCCACCTTTACAGCTGTACTTGTGATCAGGATGACCTGGTAGGGCCCACGCCAACGAATATCCAAGCAGCTTCTTCTCACATGTTTCTTCACCAGGACCCAGTCCCCAGGATACAGGTCATGGCAAGGGCCCTGGCACGCTGGAACCTCTGCAGCCTGCACCTGAAGGGACACAGAACGCATGGCGTCAGACAGCCCCTTACAATAGTCCAGGATCATATCATCTGTGATATTTAACAGTGCAGTAGCTGGAATAGATGGCAGTCTCATTGCTCTCCCCATTAACACCTCATGTGGTGACAACCCTGTTCTTCTGTCTGGGGTACTACGAAGGCTCATGAGTACCAATGGCAGGGCATCAGGCCAACTCAGGGTCGTTGAGGAGCAAACTTTCGCTATTCTGGACTTGATCGTGCCATTAATTTGTTCCACAATTCCTGAGGCTTCTGGTCGGTAACTGCAATGGAGCTTTTGGTCTATATTCAGTGCAACACAAATCATCTTCACAAGCTCGCTGTTAAAATGTGTTCCCCTATCTGATTCCAAAAAGGCCGGCACCCCGAAACGAGGGATAAGTTCTCTAAGCAGTAACTTAGCCACTGTGAGGGTGTCGCACCTACGTGTAGGGTATGCCTCAACCCATCTGGAGAACACACAAACAACCACCAGGACATAGCGGAGGCGGTTGCATCTTGGCATTTCAATGAAATCTATCTGCATTCTGTTGAATGGACCTCCAGACCTTCCTATGTGACTTAGTGCAACTGGTGTTCTTTTCCCTACATTCAGCTGCTGGCAGGTCACACAACGCTGGCACACTGCTTCTGCTGCTATTCTAAACTTAGGATTGTACCAAGTCTGTCTAAACACTCTCAGCATAGCATCTCTCCCTAAGTGTACTGGACCATGTATGAGTCTAGCCATTGGACTCACCATCTCATTGGGCAACACTGCTCTGCCGTCTGCTGAGACCCAAAAATGAGTCTCACCCATTACACATCCTGCCTTTTCCCATGTTTCTTTCTCAGAATCAGGAGCATTTTCTTGCATGGTTGACAGTTCATCCCAAGTATCAACAGTTTCCAGTATCATGGCTAATTCAGTTCTTACATTTATTCCACCCACATCCACCTCTGTGAAAGAGTAACCTTGTTCTGCGCAATACCGCGCAACTTCATCAGCATATCTATTGCCTTTTGAAACAAAGTCCTCATTTTTGGTATGTGCGATGCACTTTACAACTGCGATACTTGCTGGACATTGCAATGCTTCTAACAACAGGCGCACAAACTCTCCATTGCGAATGGGAGAGCCTGAAGAAGTCATGAACCCTCTTTGAGACCATAACTGCCCGTAATCATGAACTACCCCAAACCCGTATTGGCTGTCGGTGTAGATGGTGACTCGAATTTGATTGCCTGCTAAGCAAGCACGTGTTAGGGCAATAATCTCGGCTACCTGAGCGGAGTTTACTCCTTCCAGGCACCCTGCTTCCACAACTCCTTCAATTGTACAAACAGCATAAGCTGCTCTCAACTGCCCAACTTCGTCTCTTACACATGAGCCATCGACAAAGAAAACTTCGTCTGGGTCGGTCAGTGGCTCATCTACGATGTCGGGTCTGGGTTTGGTGCATAGTTCAGTCACATCGAGACAGTCATGGTCTGTATATTCATCATCATCATCAATATCATTTGGAAGTGGCATTAAGGTAGCAGGGTTCAAAACAGAGCATCTCTTGAGGGTCACGTTCTCTGCAGCAAGAATAACTTGCTCATAGCGCGTGAGCCTGCTATTGGTCAGATGCTGTGTTTTGGTCCTGGTCATCAACAGTTCAACAGAATGTGGCACGCACACCTCTAACGGGTGCCCCATAACAATATTTTCACATCTCTCAATGCTGACACCCGTTGCAGCAACGGATTTGAGACATCCGGGCAACGCTGCGGCTACTGGGTCTAAAGTAGCCGAGAAATAAGCAACTGGTCTACGGGCATTCCCATGGATTTGGACCAACACAGACAACGCACAACCTTCTCTCTCACAACAGTAAAGAAAGAATTGTTTATTGTAATCAGGCATTCCCAATGCCGGAGCACGACACAGGTCCTCTCTCAGCTGTAAGAATGCCATCAAACAGTCTTTGTCCCATGGTACCGGATCACTCACCTCCCTGTGCGTCAGTTTTTGCAAAGGTTTTGCTTTCAGTGAAAAGTTCACGATCCACTGTCGGCAATAACCCACCATCCCTAGGAACATCCTGACCTCTCTCTGTGTCTGAGGCGCGTTCATTTTCATGATCGCCTCTATCCTATCTGGTGACACTTTTCGTTTGCCTTTCTCAATTCTGTGTCCCAAGTACTGCACTTCTGTCAGGCAGTACTGCAATTTTCCCGGGGATACCTTATGCCCATTGGCAGCTAGGTGATTTAACAAAGCAATGGAGTCTTCCCTGCAAGCTTCTTCTGTGTCTGACGCCACAAGGAGGTCGTCTATGTACTGGACCAGAACTGACTTCTGGGGCAGCACTAGACTTTCAAGATTTTTCTTCAGAAGCTGGTTAAAGATCGATGGACTCTCTGTATACCCCTGAGGGATACGACACCATGTTAGGACGCGATTTTCCAGCTTAAATGCGAAAAGAAAATGGCTATCTTCGTCCAAAGGGATCGAAAAGAAAGCCTGACAAAGATCTATCACAGTGAACCACTCAGCTTGGAATGGAATCTGAAACAGTATCACTGATGGATTCGGTACCACTGGACAACATGAAACGACTATGTTATTAATCTTTCGCAGGTCCTGTACTATCCGAAATTTCCCATTGGGTTTCTGCAGACCCATAATCGGGGAGTTGCATGGACTACCCACAATTTCTTTCAGTATTCCCTGTTTAATCATGGACTCGATCACGGGTTTTATGCCTGCAATCGTTTCTGGAGTCAATTTATACTGGGGTGTTCTTGGGAACTCAGCATGCGGTTTCACTACAATTTTCACTGGGTCCACCCCTTTGACCAATCCAATCTCTTCCCCAGTGAAATCCCATACCTCTGATGCCACTGTCTCTCTCAAATCCCAGGGAAGCTCGTCTACTGTCAAAGTAGGGTACAGCTCCACACATATTCTTGAGTTTGCAACTTTGAAATCTGCATCATCATCATTAGTCAATACCTCCACTCCCTGGGGTGTACAATATATAGTACAATTCAATTTGCACAACAGGTCTCTTCCTAGCAGACACACAGGGCTTGAATCGCAAACCACAAATTGGTGCTCATCGCTGTACTTCCCTATTTTCACCTGTACCGGTTCTGTCAATTGGCTGGTTATTCTCCTGTTTGCGACCCCTACCACCTGTATGGTCTCTCCAGACATGGGCAGGTCTGGAACTGCAGCTGATCTGATCGTGGATCTAGTGGCTCCTGTGTCCACCAGAAATGTCGTAGGGCACCCTGCTACTTCTGCTTCCACATAGGGTCCCCTCTGATCTACCTCTAAGGCTGCCCCAAGGGTGCAGTCTTCTCTTTCCACTCTCTGTCCGGTTAATGGGTCCACATAATAGCATTCTTCCCCTTCCATAAACAGGGGCATTTGTCTATAGGTCTTACCCATACTCCCTACTCGAGGAGGTTGCGGGAACTGGGCTCGGGGAGGAGCCCCCCCCCCTTTGAGCACCTTTCCTTGGTATGGCGTCGCCCCTCTCATAGGTGCGCTCTGGACCTCTTCCTCCTCTATCTCTTGCTCTCCGATCTCCACATTGTAAGGGCACTCGCGTTTCCAATGCCCCAACTCGTTGCACTGGTGGCACCTAGTCGTTTTCTTCAAGGTAGCTATGTCTACTCTGGGTCTAAAGGTAGTACTCTCCTCATTACCCTTGTTCTGACTGTACTGCTTCTTACCTCCTGTACCTGTCCCTTGCTGCTGTTGTTGTTGTCCCCCCTTTCCTGCTGTCTGCAATTGTACCACCATCAGCTTCTCTTTTAGTTTCTTAGCCTTGGAGTCTACCTCATCACAGCAGTACCTGGCATATCTCAGTATTTCATCTAGGGGTCTACTTTGCCAACAAATCGAGTGTTGCTGAATCATCAAACTAATATCCGGTCTCAGTCCCAGGACGAACTTGGACACGAATTGCCCTATGTCCTTTGGATCCATTACATCCAAGCCGCTATACTGTTTAAACGCCTTCAGCAATCTCTCGTAATATTCATGGACTGTCTCTTTGGGTTCCTGTCTCGTTCTGTCTATTCTGACCCAATCTATGTCTTGCATTGGCACTTTTTCTTTCAGCCAAGTCATCACTCTCTCGAATTTTGCCATCACGATCTCGGACGGCCCATTAGTCCTAGCATCTCTCTCTGGCTCCGTTGTGGGCCACTCAGCGCTAACCTTGCATGCTGTCCACAGATCTCCTGGTACTACAATGTCAAACAGCGTGTTCAGATCTATCCATAGGACTTTTGAGATCTTTACAAACCTCTCGACTTGCTTGTACCACTCCACGGGGCTCTCTCGTAACTTGGGGAAAGATGTGGTAAAAGCAGCTAAATCTCCCCTACTCCAAGGGACATGTACATAGCTCCCATTGGCAACTTCACGCAAAGGGTAAGCTTCTATTCCCTGCTGTCCTGGTGTTATACCAATCATGCTTCTTCTGCCGGTCCCTTTCTTGGACCACCTCTCTTCCCATTTATCTAGTGCCCTCCATGTCCTTATTCCAGTAATCAGTTCCCTTATGTGTGTTTTCAGCCCAATCGTTCTCCTCTCATCTAGATCTCGATCTGTATAATGTAGCCTGTGGTTACCCTGTAATGCTTTGGTTCTTGACAAGTCCACCATATATTTGCCTGCTAGTTCGACTAACTTCTCATGGACTGCTCTCGCCTTTCGTGTGATGTCCTTTGCCATATACAGTATTTCATCCTGTTCATACATTTCCATTCTTTCCAAAGGCAGGGTACCATCTACCATGTCATCCAGATCTGACCTTAAGCTGGAGACATCAAGTCTCTTGGCTTTTATCTCAGCTCGCAATATGTCTTTTGAAGGGGGCTCACTGGTCTCCCTCCCATCCCAACTTCGAGCTCTGCGTTTGGGCTCGGGAGAGTTAATGGGTGGTCTCCCTCGCTCCCATCTCTCCAGGTCCCATGCTCGGCCATCCGATCTTGGAAGGTGATGGAACACGGGCCTGTTATCCCTACTCTCTCTCTGCCCACTCTCGTCTTCTTCTCTCCTCTCACCGCACATCTCTCTATTATTTTCCCTCTGGTCGCTACACTCCCTTTGCCTCGTATCGCTCAGTATCCGATACGATCCTTCCTGGTTCCCCATATTCCCTGGGCTGCGCTCATTTCTGTCATCACAGGGACTATGGTGCGACCTCTCACAACTCCCATTCAGTTCTCTGGTGCCGGGCACACAGTGTGGACATTTAAAGCTGTTCCTGTACTCTTGCGCCCTCCTCTCCCCTTCACTGAGTATTGGGCCCGCCACCCCTCCACTCCCGGGGCCCCCGTTTTCCAGGTCTGTTCTACCTCCATTCCGGGCCCAATGGGTGACTCCCCTACTCCCTCTACAGTCCCACTCCGGGCTACTCTCCCCAGCCCCGCAGTGAGTTCGTGCTCTGCTGTCCTGACTTTCTCTTTCTGCTTCCGCAGCGTTGATGCACTTTTGAGCCTTCACTGCCTCATCCCACTGCTTCATGTACTCATTTAGCTCTTGAAAGGATTTTCGTCCAGATCCCCTCAGATCCATTGGCCATCTAGGGCCCCCAGGATCTCCTCCTGGGTCCCCTGCTGTGTGCATCGGGGTGCTCCACTCTCTGGGTATCGGCATCTGACTTGGGGAATTAGTGGTATCGTTCCTCCTTGCCTGCTCTGCTCTTTCTCTGTCTTTCCGTTTCCGTTCTTCCCCTTTTGCTCTCTCTTGGTCATATATCGATATTATAGGACCTATGGTAACAGGTACCTGTAGTGCATCTGGTAATGGGTAGGATGTGGCGCTTTCCGTTTCCGGCGCTCTTTGTACCACAAACCTACCGACTACCTGTTGCACCTGACTAGGCTGGAGCAACTCTTTCTTTGGCTCAGGATCCCACTCTGAACTGGGAAGCGGTCTATGCTCTCCTGCATTGCCCCCCTTTTCTCCTTCAGTATTCTCGACCTCTCCCCCTGCTCTATTATACGGGGGTGGCCTGTCTGTCAGTAATCTGTTTATCAGGCTGTCCTCTGTTTCGCTCTCATCATCTTCTTCTAGGGGGCTTTTATTTACTGGCGCCTCTAACACTGGGTACAGTTTATTTATTTCCAAATTATGCACTCTCCATCTTTTAGCATCCGCATCCCACCTGGCATCCTGTACTGCCCTTACCGAGCGTTTCACCCTTTCTTGTCGTCTGTTCATATTCCTTTCATGCGCTGCCCTAAGCCATGCTTCAAGGGCTTCAAACTGGGTTGGTCTAGGCAAGGGTCTCTTTGAGGTCATGACTGATTTCAATCGATGTAACACCTCTAATCTGAACGTCCCGTACTTCGGGAACGTCAGTTCCTCGTTTCCTTCAGTAATCTTACTCCACTCTGATATCCAAAGGATCGTATGCAACCCAACATTTACTGCCATATAACGAGCTGGCGTACCCTCCGGCGGGGCTTCTTCCCCTTCATACGATCCTCGCCTCTCTTTCTTAAACAGCGCTTTCAACCATTTAAAACACTTCATAATTATGCGCACAAAATTCAGCCTCGCTACTCTGTTTACTTCCTGATGACAATCCACCAATCCTGTCGCGGCTTTGCTAGCTTGGCCTATCACAGCGCGGTCTTTCTCCTGTTGGCCAATCACGTCGCGACCCTGTATGACGTGTTCGCTAGCTGGCCTATCACAGCGCGGTCTTTCTCCGGTCAGCCAATCACTGCGCGACACCACCTGACGTCTCTTTTCTCCGCTTCGCAGCAGCACCCCTCCTTTCTCAACTCGTCTCCCGGTTATGCATGCGTCCCATTCATACACTGAAAAATGACTACTTCCGACCAAGCGGTCACTTCTCTCGACTGTACGTCCACAGTCTATCTGTAATTGTCAACTCAACTGACGAGATGTCTATCGTCTCTCTGATAGGTTACTTACACACACAGTAACTTCCGACCAGCGTCCGTTACTCACGCACTCACTCTTACGTTCCCCCTATCTCGGTCTCTCGGGTGATCAATGGTACCTCATGACCCCCTTCACACTAGTTGACAATTACTCTGGGTGTCCGATACACCCGAACCACTTAAGCTCTCCTTGAACTTAAGATTTCCACCGGTTGCGCGCGCTCACAACCTGTTCCACAGTCACTCTACAGACATTCAACTCCGCCAGACATTACAACATAGATACAATACAAAACACCGCAATCTAACACGCATAACCCTTTATACTCACTCTCGACCGATACTGCTGCTTTTTCTGTCTCACGTCATCCGGATCTTCATCTGCGGGCTGTTCTTCCGATCATCGATTTCTAGGGGCCTTGGGGTAAGCTAACCTGGCCTAGGTCACCGTCCTCAAGAAGGCAACCATCCTCTATAGCTACCAACTGAAAGGGCGAGATTTTGATCGATACCTTATATCTATTGATCCAAACCTCGATCTGGTCGACTGAACCTTTATTGCCTGTCTTGGAAGGAAACAGTACACCTATCTGCAAATTAGTTCACCCAAGAAAGGACTCTACTCTCAAAGATCACGGACAACTTCTAGGTTTCAAAAGTTTATTGTAAAGATATAATGAGCTGCAAATACAAGCATCTCAGAATGAGATTCACGAGGTACACAGGTCCAATTACATACATGTGCTCTCGAAAAGCCCTCAGACGAGCAACAGAAATCACTAACACAAGTTCTAAAAATAGCAAAGCTATCAGCATAGACGCATATCTCTCCTTCATTTAGGTTGGAGGAAAACAAACACAGGTTAGGCGTCCCTACCCTGTTCTAGATGGTATCCCTACTTAACCAAATCCCAACCTAACAAAGGTGTCAGCAATGAATGACCCCCAAGGGAAGTCACCCACTCTAAGTCTCTTGGTGAAAACCTAAAGTTCTCCAGTCATGACCCCTCACTGCCTACCCATCCGCTCTCTAAAGGGTCCTCAGGTCTCTGCTCTAACTCCACCCAGGGGTGCTGTCCCTAATACAAAATAGTCAACAACATTTGAGACGCCCCTTGCGAAACGCCTCTCACGTGGTGCAACTTCAGGCTTTTTCCATGATGCTTTGTATTGGGCCTCAGACGTTAGAGTTGACCTTGCTTCTCAGTCTCTTCTCCGGCCCGCTGATACCCCTTAAACATTCCAGAACCCTCCTCCATGTCTGGGCCGTCTACTGAACAGACCTCTATTCATTCACTTATAATTGGATCCCCCCTTTCCTGTTGCAGACAGATATCTGCCGCCAAGAACCCAACTCTCATAGACTTCTAAAAAAGGCTTGCAACATTTCTCAGCCCAGACATGTACGTGTAAATCAATGCTAAAACATCTCAGGCCTACAATATTTCACATTATGATTATAGCATTCAATTTCTTCATTTAATTAAAGCATGTTAAAACTCTTATTCTATTATTTAGAAAACATTACTCTAAATCATGGCCCATTAATGCAATGACCAAAAACGTTAAAACAATCTGTGTCGTGAAAAGAAACACCTTCCCTTTTAGCTCCAGCTCTGGCCCTGAGGCCTACCACGTTCTGCGTTTTACCACAGACCATCTTATATGTTAACAGCTACACGACATAGATTCAAAATAATCTCGTCTAATAAAATCATATAATGTCACGCATTTCTGTATTAGTTCCACTTCTACTTAAATCTCTATATTAGCTATACATTTAGAATATAATTTCAGATACTATTAGCACTCATGGCATTTCTCTTCATGAATTATGCTCTCTATAGGTAAGTGTGATGTACTCATATATTTATATCAGTTTGCGCTCTCTCAAAGTTCTTCCTTCATGTAATGTCTGGCGGTGATGAAAGAAAGGGGGCCCTACACGGCTCCCGCTTGCCGCTGTGCACTGGCTTGCATGTAGGGAGGCACCTGTTGTGTCCTCCTGTAGATCTGCACCCCCAGGTCTGCACAGGAAGGAATGCTCGACATGGTGCAATCCTCCCTGTGCAGGAACGTGACCTGGTAGTCCCTTGGCAGTGCTGTTTAAGACTAACAATGAGCCTTAAACAGCACTGCCACGGGCCTACCACGCCGTCTGCCCACCAGACCACAAAATTACTTGTAATCTGGTGACTGTGTGTTTGGCGGGTCATAGAGCAGAGCAGTGGCGAGCCGAATGCTCCTGGACTGCCAAAACTCTAATCAGGCTCTTAGTCGATTGAAGTGAGTGGTTGCCTCAAATAAAATCGTTAAATGTTGCAAATTTACCTACTTCCCCGGGCACATAATTTCACTTTGCGTGGCATCAGCCCAGGATACACTTTTGTAGAAAATCATGGTTTGTGCCATACATATGGTTAAAAAAACAACAATTTGGCAGTCCCAGTGATATTTTTCATCCAAATTCAACATGGCCTCTTTAAGAGTGGGATTCTGAAGAATTTGAAAAAATGTACAATGCCACTATTGCAAAGAAACATAATTTATACATAAGTATGATCTATCCTCTGTCCATAGCTCTCGTTCCATGCATTTAGTTTGTCTAGTGTGCATTTATGGTTTATATCAGGGTATGGCATTACACAGCAAGCTGGAAAAGATGCCCCAGTTTGCCTGGTCATTCTCCGTGTGTACATTATTTGTATTTGCTCTTGGAAGCATCCTCCTTTCATAAGTAAGGCTCTAATCTTTATTACATGTTTTGGAAATGTGTGATACTTTTGCACAGATATGTTTGCTGTCAGTCAGTGAAACTGCACAATTATAGTAGTTCCATATGGGGGGGGGGAGAGGTTTGTCGCAGTGGTACTGTAGGAGTTTTTGTGCATTTTACAAATGTGTGCATTGTTTTATTTTTAAAAATATATTTTTATTAGCATTTAATATATGAGAAACAATATAACAGCCAGAACTTTGCTTGGGGAAGGGAAAGACGGGGGAAGGGAGAAGCTGGGGTAGAGGAGGAGGAGGGGAAAAGACAAGGGAAAGAAAGGGGGGCCCAACATTAATCATGACATGAAAATGAATAATACATACTGGACAGTTTCATTCGCTACATGTCAAAACAGAAGAGCAAACCTAAAGAAGCATGTAAAGCCACTAGGGACCACATGAACCACTCATAGAAGGATGCAATTTTTGGAGCTAACATACGATCAAGACACAAACAGTACTGCATGTGTAGGTGTGCGTACAGCTGGGGACACAACATGACACAGTAGAGTCCCACTCGTGAAGTTGGGGTTGCTAAGGGAGGACCCACAGGTCCAAGATTGAAATCTGGTCAATTATTGCCAGGTTTTGGAGAGGAACAGTCTCTTTGATGCAAAAAAGACATAAAAGATTCCCTTATGTCCTTAGGGCAGTAGCATGTGGGCATCAGCTCCCAGTAATTAGATAATTGCTCCTGACAGTATGCCACATCCTTGCAGTCATGACTTACTAGTTGGAGCGGGTTTCTTGGCCAGGATAAGCAACATAGCGTGGGTCAGCTAATGCCAGCCAACACATCCTTGACATTACCCAACAGGCCCACCAGCGGGATGTGGGGGGTAGATACCCTGTGATTGTATGGATTGTCGAAAACACCTCCAACCAGAAGGCTTCTACTTTTGGCCAGTACCACGTGAGATAAAAGAAAGATGCCCGAGGTGCAGCTCATCTAAGGCATCATAAGTCATTGACAAGTTCCATTTTGAAAAGCTGCAAGGGGGTGCTTTGGAGGCGATGAAGAAATTTAAAGTTTATTAAACTT
This sequence comes from Lissotriton helveticus, assembly GCF_964261635.1. Taxonomy (NCBI): domain Eukaryota; kingdom Metazoa; phylum Chordata; class Amphibia; order Caudata; family Salamandridae; genus Lissotriton; species Lissotriton helveticus. The sequence continues at coordinate 102,503,732 of NC_136060.1, forward strand.
AATCTGTAGTTTGGAGTAAGTGTCTGCAGCTGACTCCAACAGAATGACCATAGCGAATCAATTATGGGGGAGGTCTGTATCAGCTTCCCATGCAGCGCTTGCCAGCGTGACTGTTAGCGGCTTAGAGGACTGCATAGTGTTGTAAACGTGAGTTATCAATTTATGTGACAAGTCATTGGTGAGCATGTGTTCTAATGCAGGGAGCAGGAAACATATTATGGAATGTGTGGCAGATGACTCTGAGTTGGCAATGAAGTAGAGTGTCCAGCAAAGTGGATGTCGGATATGTCATTGAAGGAACTAATGCTGTGCTCTCTCAACAAGGAGAAAGCGCCTCTGAGCACAACGTTGAGGACCAAAAAGTCTTATTCCATAACACAATAGGTTAAATCAAAGGTTCATGGTAGGAAGTACCAAACAGTTCATCCAAAGTTCAAAATTTATTTAACTGATGTTAAAGGGTGTTGAATCATCGTTCAATGAGAAAATGTATTCAGTGACGTGTCTCCATCATTGAGAAAAGTTTTTAACAAATGATCACACATCCCGATGCATTTCGGGCCACGCCCTTCTTCAGGGGATTACTCTACAAAAAAATCCAAATGAAACTATTCAAATACATGTCTATCTGTTAACAAGCAAGTACAATTTACATGGTGCACCTAAGTAACCTAAGGAAAGGAAGTGACAAAGAAACGAAAACAGCCTAAAAAGAACCTCAACCAAATTAGCAAAACCGAAAAACGTGCGGGAAAGATACGAAGCGAGTGACATAAGTGAAAGTCATACACAGTATGTAACACGGAAAGAAAGTCACAGTTTGTAGAGTGCTGTGCTCTAAGGGAAAGAACGAGTCAATATGCACTAAAAAAGTGCAGGATAAGTAAGACGGTTCACACGTGCAATAATAAATAAATAATCTGGGAAATTTAACGAAACTGAAAAGATTTGTGGGTTCCACGTGCAGTTAAATATCAAAACGTCTAGTGGTGTCCCAAGTCGGGTACTTACATACGTGTGAAGTTGTTCAGGCTCCGCGGAGAGGAAATGTTCAGTCGGGTAAGCCGCTGATCGACTAGGTAAAGGCGTGTGGGAGGGTTAGAAATGAAAAGAGGACTGACGGCCTAAATATAAACAAACGGTAGACAGGAGGGAAAAGAGTCGCCATGATAGAGCAGGATACAAACAAGGATAGGTATCACAAAAATCAGAAAAGGAGATATGAAATCAAAAGAGAAAACAAAACTAAAAAGGTAAAAGTAAAAGATAAAAAAGTGCCAAGTAGAGAATATAGTTTACAGATAGCATAGATATTCCATCCGGTCATTGAGTCCATGGGGCACCATGGTGGACATGAATCGGATCCAAAAATTCTCTCTTTTTAAGAGGGTGTTCTTATTGTTCAACGTAACCTTGACTTGCTCCAATATTTGAAATTTCAATTGTGCCACGCTGTGTCTGTTTTCATGGAAATGGGTTCCTACACTGGATTTCAGGTTTTGGGTTCGGATGTTACTTTTATGTTCCAGAATTCTGACCCGAATCTTTCTCTCAGTGTGTCCGATGTAGCATTTGCCACAGGGGCATTTCAACATGTATATGACGTTACTGCTGTTGCAGGTGGCATTTACACGGAGTTTAATCGTATGTCCTTTCATAGGGTGATTGGTTGTGTTGCCCAAGATATGTCATTGACTCAATGGGCGTAATAAATCAGTTTTCAGGGTACTAGTCTGAATAAGTAATAATGTTGGGGAGAGGAGTTGGCCTAACGGCTAGGACGGTCGACCTCGAATCTGGGAAACTGGAGATCTTAGGTCCAAGTCTATGACCCCTTTGAATATTGAGAGGAGATGCAGTAGGAAGTTCTAAGAGCTTATGCAAGAATGTTTAAAAGAAGATGGTTGGGTTGGAGCCTTCTGTATTCTCGAGAAGACCATAAATTCTGAGGTTATTCTTGCGATTAAGATTTTTTTAAATCTTCAGACTGTTTCTTAAGCAGTGATATTTTAGATTCCAGAAAGGAAATGCGAGAGCACAAGACCTGCAAAGAATACGTTCTCTGTTCCACACCAAGCATACACGAATCCAGTGAGGACCATTTGTCATCCAAATGTTGCAAAGTTTTATTGGTCTCTTCAATGGAAGGTTTCAGAGCACGAATTTCCTCGAGGATTATATCCATGGAGGCTGAGGATGAGTTCACTTGAAAAGAAGGGTCTTGTTTCGGTTGGTTTGTGGAAATTGCAGGCAACTTACTTGTTAAGTGTGATGTTGGAATGGTACCTGACGCCTGATCAGGTTTCTGAGATAAAACGTCCTCCATTTTGTTAAGAGGAGATTCAGAATCTGATAGCACGGTGAGTTTGGAAGAAGTGGTTAGCTTAAGGTTTCCTAGTCTTCCCATAGAAAAAACACAGGGAGTAGAATAAGCTATAATTAATTTTAAACAACCAAAGAGCAGTAAGATAGAATCTCCAACCTATGAAATTGTCAGCGCGTCACCTTCTCAGTCAGCCAAAAACACTTTAAGCGGTGATAAAAAGTGACATCGAGGGTACCTAAGCTCTCCTAGAGTAATGAGGAGGGTCAAGTCATAAGAAAAGGGATATCCGAAAAAAAAGACATCTTTGCACAATACTGGAATTAAATAGATTATTGCGCACACTTAATGACAAAATTGAAGTGCAATATGTACAAAAAAAGGCGGTTTAAAACCTCTCCGAATATGCCCACAGATTGTTGCAGTGTTGAAAGAGCAGCAATGCAATGAATAACCACATAATAACAGTCAGTTTAGGAAAAACGTTATCCAGAATGTATTTAGATGACGCAGTGCAAGAAAAAGGAATCACAAAATGCCAGCCATAAACAAAGATCCAAGTAGCATCTGCTTTCCAAAGTAGCAGGAAAAACCTCAGTTACTCAAAATCATGAAAAAGTCACTTGCCCATTTGAAATAACAGCTACCAAGTTTTCTCTTTCCTCATAAGTTAAGAAATGAACACACGGAGGGAGAAACTTCAAAACGATGCAGGGAACTTATATCCCAAAATGGTGGCCGGTTTTCATGAGGAAACGCGCCTCTCGCTGGAAAATGCTGAAAACAGGGACATTTCGCACCTGAGCTGAACCGTAGGCTTCTCACAGCATAGTACATCAGGCGCTCGTGTCCCACTCCAGGAACTAGGTGTTCTCTGCACAAAACGGAGTCGTTTGAAAACCCTCGGCGCAGAGCTCTGCAGTCACACCGCCATCTTGTCTGGTGCCGAAACCATACCCCAATATTGGCTATTTTTCTAAACTGGTATGGTGTCCATTTGTTGTGTTTTCACTGTGTTACTGTGTGTGTTTTGTACACATGCTTTACACATTGCCTCTGAGATAAGTCTGACTGCTTGTGCCAAGCTACCACAGGGGTGAGCAAGGTTTATCTTGGGCGTGTAGTCCCCTTACCCTGACAAGAAGGAAGAGTCCCTACTTGGAGAGGGTGCAAACCGCTGTCAACTAGAGACTCCCAATTCCAATAGCGCATACCATCAGTGCAGAGGGAAATGTATTGAAAGAAGAAGTATGCCAAAAAGAAACCAACTGTGAATGAACATGACAACAAAGCCGGGGTGTTTACAACTGTGGATATTTAGGACACATGGCAAATTCTACATTTTGTCCAGATGTTAGAAAAGAGTGTTCAAATTGTGGCGTGGCAGTTAGTATGTGGAATGCTGGACAGAGGAAGGCCAAAGTTAAGTGTTTGAGTGCAGAAGATGAGTTGCAAGAGAGTTTGTGACAAGTAGTGGTTACAGTAAATGAGGCATGTGAAGTTGAGCCCCGCTCAAGGAGTTTTGTCATGGATTCTATAGTAAACTGTGAGTGTAATGGATGCGTATTTGAATTGTTAATTGACTCAGTGTGCTTATGTCACCATTTAAGAGAAATCATTCAGGCAGGTATGGAGGGAGTGTGAAATTAAGGAACCAGATGTGAAACCTTAAACATTTGGTAATTGAAAAATTTATTTGGTAGTATGTTTTGAGATTAGATGGGATTTTAGGGTCATTTCATTATTGTAAAGGTTTATGTGGCTGATAAAGGTCAAGACATTGTGGGATGGTTCCACCACAGAATGTCAGATATGGTCTCGAAACCTAGCACCTGTAGAAGTTATTACAGAGTAAAACCTGTGCAAGGGCGTGGGTAGTGTGTTATGTGTGGTACCTAGGCCGGGTCAATATGAATATGTTTTTGGTCGAGGGAGGAGATGGTTTGGCAGATTGGGCTGGACTGCTCCCATGAGGAGCAGGGTCTAAATTGTTTTGTATATGGCTGAGTCTAAACTGGGGTGGCATAGTGAGCAAAAGAATGATGGATTTAACCCAGATCTTTTGACTGGGGGTGAATGTTTGATTTGTTCTGCATTCCGTCCATCATTTGTTTTTTTTTGTTTTCTCGCCCTACGTGCACTGGGTATTCCCAGATGTGGGTCACAGGCTCACTGTGCCACTGGATTCAAGCTAGCCTGGCTGATGAGGGGTGATACCCCATAATCGGTCCCAAGATGCGTGCTTTTGGTCCAGGGAACACATGGCTTGGCGGTTCGGACTGGACTGCACTGTTCCCATGAGGAGCAGGGTCGACTGATTTGTATATAGCTACCCTATATGTGAAGTGACGTACGGCCATATGTATCAAGCCTTTTCCCCATTTGCAAATGGCCAGATTCTCAGAATCGGCCTGTTTGTAAATTGTAAAAAGCCTTTTGTGTGTATCATCCCAAAAGGCCATCACAAAATAGAGAATTTCAAAATTTGCAATTCTCTATTTTGCAAATGCAATTAAGGAATTGCAAATTGCAATGACTAAAATGCAATTCTGGAAGCACCAGAAATTTGCTATTTGGTCTTAAGGAATTGCAAATTACCACCAAATTCAAATTGGTGGTAAATTGCGACTTTCTTTAAAAAAACACTTTTAGTTTTTTTAAAGTGCCATATGTGCATGTATGTGCGCAAAATGTGCACACATGCATATTTCAGGGGTGCAACAGGGTGTCCTTTTGTCACCCATACAAACTTGAAATTGCATTCTCAATTTGCGATTCTCTAATTCGTAGTCGCAAATTGAGAATGTCTTCCCATTCATTCCTATGGGCCTCCTAGCCCATAGGAATGAATGGGAAGGTATTCCTTAATTGCGAATCTCAATTTGCGATTCGCAAATAAGGAATATGTAGGATTCGCAAAATTTTCAGCAAATCCTACATACATTGTATTTTGCGATTCTCTAATTGCGATTCGCTAAAAATCACAATTTGAGAATCGCAATTTATCAAATCTGAAGCAAAGAGAATTAGCTGAGAGAATTATATTTGGTATGAGGCCCATGCAATATATTTAGAAGACCACTGGCCTGGATGTTTATGTCCATTGCTTGGAGAGATGAAGAAATTCTGTCTTCTGAGAGTTTAACTTTAGTTGAATCTTGTCAAAATGTTCAAATGTCCATGAGGGAGGAGGCGAGGGTACCAAGGCTGCTGGAGCATTCTATTTTAATGTATAGTTGGGTATTATGAGCATATTATTAAAAAAGAGATATCATGTTTTGTTAGCACATGACGTATAAGGTCTATGTTGTGATTGAAGAGGAAATTGTCAGGAAGGCACCTCTATGTACATGGTACAGTGATGGGATAGAGAAAGAATTTCCTAATTTGAGGAATGTTAGTCTGTCACAAAGATCATATATAAACTCTTTTAGCACTGTACCATCATTCCCCATTCTGTTTTATAGCATTTCATGAAGAATATTGACAATGCAGGCATAAGTTAAATTGGAAAAAAGAAACCTTAGAATCAATGCTCTAAAAGCGAGAAATGATAGGTGGCTGCAAATTGTGGTACTCGTATTACTCTTAAAAAAAGAAAAAGAAATCTTAAACGAACCTCAAAATACTAAAAGCTGCTCTGAGTCTTCGATGGGGTAATATCATCTTTTTCTTCACAATAGCAAAATGACACAAAGCATATACTAGATATTTGTGTTCCTCTTATAAACATCAGTAAAGCTCACAATATGCAGTATACTCCATGCTAATAGGCTGAACTGTACGCATAGGCTTATTATGGAATTGGTATCTGATTGTAAAGGTTGATCAGGGCACTAAGAACCAAGCCATCAACTTTATTGACTGCAGTATTTATACGAAATTGGGGGCAGAGGTGCCCAGATGACAACGGAACGAGTAGCATCACTGCATGGTGACAGGGCTTCACCTGCCCGCAGCTGTATCATAGGACTTTTTATTGCCCATGGCAGGCCTGGGAGCCAGATGTGGCACGTCAAAATACTAGTGCTGTGGTCCTCAGAGCTCTGCAGTGGTTGGTAGAGGTCTGCAGTGACCCATGGAGTTTGCCGGTGACTCACAGCCACCTGATACTAAATTGTGACACTAAAATACAGTAGGAACAAGCTCACAACTACTGCAAATAGATGGCAGGCTAAATGTTAAATGGCCCCACGGCAGGATGTTTAATACAATGCTGATAGTTGTACCAAAGAGTTTGCATCAGTGACGGCTTTAGGGAAGTGCAACCGGTGAGGCTGCACTGGGTGCTGACCTGTGGAGTGGGCGCTGACCTGTAGAGTAGGTGCTGACCTCAGGGGGTGTGCAGTGTTTAGCTATAACTTATGATTGGAGAGTTGAGGGGCAATTTTGCCCAGTGATAGTGAGTGAATCCGAGGAGAAGGTCATGGTGGCAGGGGCACCAAGAATGATAGTTGTACTGGGCAACTGGGCGCGAGCAGCGCTGAACCCGCCCCTGGTTTTTATTAGTATCTTAGATCGCCCAAACCAATTATGGTACTGAGTTTGTATTTTACCTCCCCCCTCAAAACTGTTTAATTTTATCTTAATTTTGTAATCAACAAAGTTTACTAGAAGTGGTGGAAACGTGTAGTGAATTATATTGTTAACACTGTTATGGTTTCATTGGGCATAGCTGTGTCAGATCCTCTATGAGTTTATGTACTTTGTGATTCCTTTGTCCTCATTGTTACTATGAGTTATGTGCTGCCATGCAAAGAACAAAGGTACATAAAATGAAAGCTCAGTATGAGCTGTAGAGATACACAATAAAGGTATGTGCATCAAGAAGTAAATTGCCTATTGTTGGAAAGTCATCCTGTGCCCTGTGCACCCCACAACTTTTTGGTGACTGGAACTGGTAGTAACTGACTCTGACTGACCCTGGGCTCTACCTAACCAGACCCACGGACAGTACTATGCTGAAAGAGAAACGTTTAGAATACAGTGAAAACACCTACCTTACACTATGGGTTGGGGTACCCCTGTAATTGGCATGACTAGGGGGATTTAAACTACCTATCAGTCCCTAGTATATAATAGTACATGGCAGTTTAGTGGCCAGCAGCCCTTTCTGCACTTACTTGTGTGCACTGCTGAAGCTTGAGGTAAGTTTAAAAGAGGCTACGTGATGCAGGACTGCTTTTAAAAAGTACATTTTGCCAAAACTTGACTTTGGTGTTTGGGGCACTTACAACGGGTTGATCTACAATCTTTGGGTGTGTTAGTTACCCCCAGGGTCTCCCCTTGGTGTCCCCGGGTTGGCGGATCAGGTATTTATAAGGAGGACCCTTATAAAATGAGTTTCATATGCCCTGGGTTAGGTGAAATTGCACATTTCACTCCCCACATTGTGATAAATTGCTGCCAAAAATTGTCTTTACTGGTAGGAGCACTCTGGAGGGAGGATCTGCAATATTTTTACATATTCAGAACCTCTAAAGTCTCCCCTAGGTGTTCCTGCGGTGGGGGTCCTGTAGATATATGGAGAGTAAATAAAATATGTTATTATAATCCCCGGTACTGGAAAAATGCACCAAGTCATTTCTCTCATTAAAAATCCCCTACCACATAGGTTAACATGGCAGGAAGTTTATTAACTAACAACTCTTGATAGGAGAAGGCTCAAAGTACCATTCAAAGGCTTCCCAGATTGGTATTAATAAACTCAACAATATGATGTTGTTGAATTTCTCCTACAATGTGCATACAAGAAGTTATGAGACTTTTGTAGTATCCTCATGTTATTTCTATGTACCTGCATCTAGCTGCTCAGCCCTGTGTGAGAGTTCTATCTGGAATCTTGGTATGGTGGAATGTTGGACACATGAGAGACACAGTTGAGGATGGGCTGAGTGGCGAGTAGGCCGCTCCTGGTGGGGCTGTTAACTTGTACCATCTTATCTACTAATAAACTACCATCTACATACACCTGTTCCGGTCTGCTGTGTCTACCTATTTACACCTGGACCTGTGGGACAAGCCCACCACATTTTGGCGACGTCGGACTTAAAGAACCTACAACTTTAAAGCATGAAGTGCATCTAGAAACTGACAAGTAAGCTAATAATAACTGTCAAGCAACAAAATACCTTCATGAAAGATAAAGCAGCAACTTAAAACGCAACTAAATGGATAGAAATGAAGATTAAGCAGATTAAGAAGCACACACCTCAAAGTAAAAGATTCTTTCCTTGAGACCAGACCAACTGCTACCTGCCTGCCCCACCAGTGTCCATTCTTAGTTATTTGCTCTTTTTGTCTTCCGTTATTAAAGGGAGAGGATAATGTAGTATCCTCATGTTATTTCTATGTACCTGCATCTAGCTGCTCAGCCCTGTGTGAGAGTTCTATCTGGAATCTTGATATGGTGGAATGTTGGACACATGAGAGACACAGTTGAGGATGGGCTGAGTGGCGAGTAGGCCGCTCCTGGTGGGGCTGTTAACTTGTACCATCTTATCTACTAATAAACTACCATCTACATACACCTGTTCCGGTCTGCTGTGTCTACCTATTTACACCTGGACCTGTGGGACAAGCCCACCACAACTTTCTTGTTTGTAAGCCCAGATTCAGCCTTCCAGTGGTCTGTCCTGATTGGTCAGAGTTAAGTGGATTAGCCAGGCTGCTTTGAAGAGGTGATAAAGAGCCCCTGGGGTTTACCAGCTCGGCTGGGAGGGCTGTATTCTGTTCCACTGGAATGCCAGAGCAGGGGGAGGAGTCATAAACAATGGACTTCAGGGAAGGGGAAGACACTAGTTTCATTTACAACTCCACTCTTTTGACCCCAGCCAGATGCTAGGATTAAGGAAGAAATGAGCAGATGCAAGGGACAGAGACTGTGGAGATTAGCCATCCTAGGGGTGTGTTTAGCCCGCTCTTCTCTCCCTGCTGGAAAATCAGCCATTATGAATTTGGAAGAATTGGTGCACTCTCGGACCAAATAGTGCCACACTCTGTAGGAAGTGGTCAGACTTCTGGGTGGTACCCTGCAGCCCATTGGACAGGAGTGACCTCTTGCTTGACCCACAGAAATTGGAATAAGTATCTGAGAAGGGCCGAGCCCGTCAGGTCTGCTGCTTGAAACTTAAGAAAGCAAGACAGGCCATGCTGGAAGTTTGATGTGCATTTCCCAAAGCCTGCACTCTGAAGACTGCACCTTCTGCACCATCTGAAACTACAGCCTGTGCATTACCTTGCTGTTAAATGACTAAAGAGTGGACTCTTTGCAAGCTGCAGGTTAACAGAGCTCAAATGGAACTTCACCACCAAGGATCCTCAACCTGGAGAACTACCAGTGGATGTGTAAGGGTTTTGTCCAAGTGGATTGTGGGAACGGAAGCCCTCAACTTTTAAGGACCATCTTGGAGATTCCAGAACTTTGGAGTGAGTTTGAGACAGGTTGGGACCTTTTGGGGGACTTCGGGAAGAAGTTCCAGAAGTTTGGAGAACTTTGGAGCAATTTTGGAAAAAAGCTCCATAAGGGGACCGACTCAACCTGGCCAGCCAAGCCACCTGCCTTCAACCACGGGTTGTCCTGTCTTCCAGGTTTGTCCAGCTGAAAAGCTCTGTAGGTCTTACTTCCAGAGTTTGACTGGGAGTAGTTGAAATCTGAGGCCGGCAAACCCACACTGAATCCGGCCTGGTGAAGAGCATGGAGGGAACCCGCGAGATAAAGCTCCATAAAAATGTCTAAGTCCGAATGAAGATAAGGTGACCAGGAGCAACTGAAAAAGCCAAGCCACCTGCCTTCAACCGTGAGTCGGCCTGGATCCTTGGTTTGTCCCGTTGGAATGCTACGGAGGTCGGACTTCCATAAGTTTGACAAGAAGCTTTCGTAGCAAGGCAATCCGGCGAACCCGCACCAAATCCAGACTGGCTGAGAGCTTTGAGAGACCCCGGGAAGAAAAGCTCCAGAAAAGTTTCTAAGTCTGAAGGTAAAAACTGTGACTGAGACCTACCGTGAGGAGTAGCCGGGCAGGGCTCCCTCACGGTCCGCCTGAAACTTTGACTTTGATCCAGTCTATCATGACCAGATGTCCCGATAAGTTGCTATTGGTTTCAATGTGCTAGAAATTGCTAAATATTTGAAAATTCATATCTCCGGTTCCCTCCATTAGATTTTTGTTGTTTTGGTGTCATTTTAAAGACAACAATATTTCCCATTTTTTATAAATTGGTGTTGGATTTTTATTGTACATTGTGTTTTAATTATTCACTGAAATTGTGTTTTTAAATGCTTTACATACCTGTCTTTGAAGTTAAGCCTGCCTGCTCGCAGCCAAGCTACCAAGGGTTGAGCATAGGAATAATTTTCTAAGACCTATTCTGAGCCCTATGCTGTCTTAGTGGCATTATTGCCAGTGGCAGATATAAACCGTTGCCCCTACTAATAATCCACTTTCCAACACCTATGCTTAAATACAACAGAAAAAATGAGCAAACAATTAGGAAGTGCGCTGTGACATTAGGAAAATAAAAAGAAACCAGAAATGTAAACTAATGTTCTTGTTTATTGTGTACTATATGCAATTTATCACTACGTAACAACTTAGTCTACAAATAAGTTCAGGCATCTCTGAAGTGGGGTCCATTTTGGATCAAAGATGAGATGCAGCTCTGTCCGTATTTCAGGGTAGTAACAAGGCATACCAAGCTGCATCTGACATATGATGGTATTACTTGGGCATGTTTATTGATTTATTTTATATGACCTACATCAACCCGCACCGTTTTAAAATGGCATATAGCTGCAAATATCATTTTAGCATTTAAACGGTCTGCATTTTGCTAATTTATAATGAGAATCGTGATGTGCATTCAACCAATTTTCATTATGAATGGACTTCAAAAACTGCAGGTTTTGTGATGGTATATATATTTCTTCTGGGTCAAAACGCTTTAACAAATAAAATATCAGCGATAAATACACCCTGGAGTTCGAGCCTTCTTGCCTGATACAGATTGAATGCCACAACTTTGCTTTTTGATATATATATGTGTGTGTGTGTGTGCGTGGTTGGGTGTGTGTGTGTGTATGAGTGACTGTACCTTTCAGGGCTCCTCAGCAAATGCCTCCTCCACATGACATGCCCGTACATCAGTGGTTCCTCAAGGTTCAGCCTTAAGTCCACCCTTATTTAATATCTATGTCCAACCTATGACTTGACCTTATTTTCCTATGTGGATGACAAACAAATTATCTTCTCTCCGTCTTCCACGTAGGATCATACCTCGGAGGCCCTGAACTCCTGCCTGGCTGGGGTTGCCTCTTGGATGAACGTGAATTCCCAGAAACTGAATGGGGAAAAGACTGAGGTATTGGTATTGGGAAAGAACCTAGCCCTATGGGGCCCACGACACTGGCCTCAAAACCTAGGCACCCTTCCTGCGCCAGCACAAAATCTGAAGAAACTTGGGTTGCTGCTGGACGACAAATTGTCCATGAAGCCTCAGGTTCTAAACGTAGCTGCCACCTGTTTTGGGGTCTTGAAATAGCTGAAGAGAATACTTTGGATTCTTCTTTTCTCGGCCCAAAGGACAGTCATTCAGGCCCTTATTCTATCCAGACTGGTCTGTGGCAACGTCCTCTATCTGCGAGCAGATAAAGCCTCTTTAAAAAGGCTGCAAGTAGTCAGAAATTTGACAGCCAGGATACTCTACAGTCTCCCAAAATATTCTTCTGCTTTCTCTCTCCTGAGGAAGTTGCACTGGCTCAAGATAGAGAAGCAAATCCAATATAAAGGCCTGTGCTTTGCAGTGGCGGCTCCTCAGCTAAGGTGGAGGAGCGTCGCCCCACTGCTTGTGGAGCATAGTAGAAAAAATAAAATAATAATAACAGAAGTTATTTCTGTTAATATATATTTTTTTCTTTTTGGCTAAGTTGGGCGAGTGTGTGACTCCCGTGATGTCTGGGAGGAGGAGTAATAGCTGCACTCCAAAGTGTGCAGGATTGCTTGGCCGGCCCTCTTCGGGGGTCTTTCTCACTTTGCATGTTCCCACACCAGGCTGCATTACAGAGCCTGGTGGGGAACACTCCCACCCTCCCATTCCCTGTCTGAGTGCCGAGCCATGGTGCTCAGACCAAACACAATGTGCGTTACAGCATTGTGATTGGCTTAGGGGAGGGAGCTTGTGTGCTTCCTGGTTCCGGTGGAGATAGGACGAGGGACATTTATGATCCTTCGAGTTATTTATATCATCAAGGTACATATTTTGGAATTAGTTATAGAAAATGTATTCATACTTACCTTTCAATATTCTGCCCCTCAATATTCTGTCAACACTATTCGTGTCCCACGATATTCTGATGTCGATATTCAGGATCCACATCAACTTTTCACAATATGCTGGACTGTTAGTTGACAAAGAAAGGAGTCTAATTGTCATCTTAAATTGATAGGTTAGCAAGGAGGAGAAGGAGGATGGATTGAACTGATTGGATCTTTGGGTGTTCCACACTGTGCCTGGTGGAACAGAGCATCTTTGAAGAGGTTCAGATGTCTTTCGAAAATAGCTGTTTGAATGCTTTCTCAAATAAGGGCTAAGTGTGATGTAGAATTGTGCGCCCACTGTCTGATTTTTTCCAAGTCTGCAAGTGAATCTGGATTTTGCCATTAGGTCTACTTTACTTCACCTGAGGTTGCCACGGTGCATGTAGTGTGTGGTCAACCTCTATTAGTATTTTTGCCCTGATCCTCTCAACATGGTGTAGAATAATCTTAACTTTATCCTCGGAGCAGCTGGGAATCAGGGGAGGAATTTGTGAGTGGTAGTAGGTATGTAGTCAAAGTTTGTCATCTTTAGGTCGAATCTGGCTGTTTGATGTTGTATGGGCAGCACCTTCTTGATGTCATTCCTGAAAATCATATTACTGTATTCTAGTCGAACAAACCAGTGCCTTGGACACTAAGGGGCAGATTTATGAAGGCCCTGCGCCGCCCGTGCGTCACTTTTTCCCATGTTAAAAGTGACGCACCGGCGGCGCAAGGCCTTCATAAATCTGCCCCTAAATGCAGTGACTTTATTGAAAAATGGGGAGAAACCTTCTCAGCATAATACGTGGATTTTTGATGACTGTTAAGGTTTGATATGCAAAATATAGTTTACTATTCAATTTTAAAGGAAGATATCTTAATAACGTATCTCCTAGTCCAGCAGGCCAATTGTAAGGTAGAATGTCTATTGATAGGACACCAGTCACAAGAATACAGGTCATCCTGTTTTCGGTTATCCACGTATATCTAGGAATTTTGCGTTACTTCAATGCAAACAAAGTGCATGACTCTTTTATATTAGAGAATCACATCCCTGCTTCAGTCACCATTACCAATGCCCTCTCAGCTTCAGACATTCTGTCATACATACAATGAATGATTTGTACCTAACAAATGATGAGGCCAATTGTGCACATTTCGCATCATGTGAATTTTATTTAAAAAAAAGAACAGTATTAACTAAAGTGCACAGAAAACATGTCAGCTGACTAACTTCTGGAAGACTGCCTTCTAATCATTTGTTTTTCATAAAAGAAAATCATATTACTTTTAGAATGAGATATGTCATGAGATTTCATATTTTTACGCCCACGGAAATTTCAGTCGTATGACTGAGATAAATTATGAGAAACCCTTTGTGTAATATTGGCCACCCTTCGTGTTTATTTACTTTTAACATCTGTGGTTTTACATCTGTTTAAAACTGTTGAGGCGCATAAACGCGTTTTTTCTGCATAGTTCTTGTTATGCACTTTAACATGTATACTTGTTTTTTTTCTGTCCCTATACATTTTTGCAATGCATTAAATAATGCCCAGATCTCAAAACATACCCCCTTTTATGTCTTACAGATGTTAGCACTGTGAAAGCATCTGTGGGTTTTGGACCGTACACATCTGCCATGTCATCAGTGACTCACTTGGGAAGGTTCCATGCAGCTTGTGGCTGACCTAATATGACGTCTACGACCAGGCGAAAGAAGAGCTGGGAGGAACATGTGGCCCAGTGGAGTGGAGAACCTTCTTGTTCTACTGAACATGATGCAGAATGTTGCCATGGGATTGCAATCCTTAACTTGAAGGCAAGCATGGAAAAAGAAATTGATGCACTGGCCGACCGAAAAGAAAGGTGTGCATCATTGCCAGAACGCTTTCATGGAGGAGATTTAATAGGCAGCCCTGGAAAACTGTTGGGCAGAGTGCCAAAGGACCTCGACGAGAAAGTTAACCCTAAAGAAGAGCAGTTCCTTATTCTAGAGGCTAGCACAGAAACACTGGTCCATATCTCTGGTGATGAATCAGAACTCGGATCTTCGACTTTGGAAGATGATAAGCTAAAAAGAAGTGAACGGAGCCCAGATGGATCAGCTCCCGTGGCTAAAAGTCTATCAGCAAATTTTTTTGAGCATCATAAAATCACGGAAGTTGTCTTTCCAGGTGAGGAGCACATTCTTAATGAACTTAATGAAGCACATACTGAAAAGGTCAAGGAGAAAACTCCAGTCAGTGCTGAGAACAGCCTAAACCTTTCTTATACCGCCTGTTTCAATAATGTAACAGATACACCTCAAGATGAAATAAAAAACTCTTTGATTAAAAAGGAAATTATTACTTCTGGAAATGAGCTGCTGAATACAGCAGTATTTGAACAACATAGGAAACTGAATACTCTAAATAATGTGAATGAGCATGCAGTTTACAACGCGGAGCATGATCATTGTCCTCCAAGTGCATTTATTGACAATGAAAGGTCACAATTTTCGACTTACAAGCACTATCAAGTCATGTTGAATCATGATTCAGACAGGATTTCAGAGAACACTGATCTCGAGAAACTTGGATATGAACGCCCTCAAATGGATTATTTTAAGGAAATTGTCAAAAAGACGAAAAAACTGGAAAGCCTACAATGTGTACAATCAAACGATAGTAGATCAAGCAATAACCCTGCTTTTAGCCATGTTAAGCTCCGCAAAAGGAAGGTAAGGACTATGATTTTCTATGATTCTTCAAAATGTTTAATTAAAAAAAAATGAATATGATGATAATTGTGTATTAATGATCAACTCACTCACGGTGTTTATTCTAGTTTGAGATCAACTTACGTCTGATGCCAACACAGACCATTAACAGTACTTAATGGTATAGGGATGTGAATTTTGGTGTGCCTAATGATATGTCAATCATTTCAATAAACTGGTGTGGGCTATGAAAGAGGACACTTTCAGGTTGGCTCTAGAAGGAGCTGGGCAATATTTCAAATGTACAGCATATCGCATTGTAGTATGGTGTAAGTACACATATCTCTGTTAAGTGATGAGTGATCTTTGTTTGAAGTGATATAAATGAATTGCTGTAAACAAGCCATTTGTACCTTGGGAGAGTGGGGTCTGCACATCTCCTTCATCCCATCTTTTGGAAACTTTTAGATGGCAAGAATAATGTACCTAACCATACTACAATATAATATGATGACATCTGAAAGGCCTTTCACCTCTTGGGACACTTATAAAAGTCTATGCTAAGCATGTGCCTCCACCTGAACAAACAATGTGTCATCAAAAAGACACACTATGTGTGCTAGGAGACCTAAAATAAAAATGCTGCCACAAAGGGTGGGGGTGAAACAAGAAATACTTCTTAGGACAACTGTTCACAGGTGATGAATCCCTATCTCTTGTTAATTGCGTCACTGAAACATAAACATTTGAGGCAACTTACTAAAATGCCCTCCTATAGGATTTTAGCAAGACATTTAAAGGTGCATTTTGAACAAATTAGAAGGCAACGTAAATTATATTATACTCCACTTTTATCTGTTTGATTTAATAGTTACATAATTAAGTAAAGTGAGGTCCAGGATTCGCATTACGTTAGAATACCATTTCATGGAATGAATGTTTACTCCTAACATTCACCCACACAGTCATTCAACATTTGAAGGGATCTGGGCCTTATCCTGTGCTAACAGTTCACGTTTTAGTCCTCAGTCAAAGATCGATTACAAATTGACTACGTGATGGAAGCCTTCATCCTTAAATTAATATTGCAATTCAGCTGAATGTTTTGGGAAAGAGATAGGGCATGATGGCAGAAATAAATTTCGCATGAATCAAAAGGTGTTCAGTATACCCCTTCACAGAGCATTGGACATCAAAATCCAAATTTTTGATTGGGGAGAGGAGTTGGCCTAACGGCTAGGGTGGTCGACCTCGAATCTGAGGATCTGGATCTAGGTTCGAGTTTCGACAATTTCGGCAATGATGCTGAACATCCTGTGATTCTGGGCAAATCACTTAATCTCACTGTGCCTAACAAAAACAATGACTGTGTCCTCATGTAACACAGCTGGTGCTATGTAAAGCGCTCTGATACCCGATACCTTTGGGCTAAGTTTGCGCTGTATAAAACTCTGTAAAATAAAATGTATTTAGCATATGGTGCTTTCTATTTCACGTATTCTATTTTGAGCTGCAGTACATAACATATGTTACTAGTGCTTAATTTGAGCAGGTGGTTTCCATTGCTTGGCACCAGTGCTTAATTGTCAACACTGACACTCATGACAGTCTGCCACATGGTGTCAAGGTTTTTCTATATTAGAGATAAACACAACAGTTGTTTATTAATTCAATATCCATTCAAAACTACTACTATCTACTGCCCAAGCCATTCTTATAGCTTCTGGGGCCTGGAATAAACTGCATTGTGACACTTGTAGGGTGTGACAGTTAGTAGTTGAGTTTGTTTGATCTTTGGCAGCGCTGGCAGAGGAAATGGGTGCAAGCTGCAATAGCCTCCTGGCGGGAGCCCTGGGTGTTACCACCACCTAATGTAATGGCATTCAATTTACTGACCTCTGAAAGGTGGGAGGCTGAGTGGACCTTCCTGAAATTCATGCTCATACTGCAGATCATTATCATTATAGATATCAGCTGTGAGTAATTAACTCAATGAGCCATCTAGCCAGCATATAGGAAATGTAAAATCATTTTTTATCTATAGGCTCACATTAACCTAGAGATTGATTGTTGAATCAGTTGTTTTATCAATATTCCAACTTAACGACACAGATATTGATGGCATAATTTCCTGGCTTGCTCTCGATGTATATTATATTATAAAATATCATGCATATCTTGTGGTAACTGCTACATTCACAAACAGTTCATCTAAAACTGTATTCCATTTGAGTGAATGTGGTTCTCTGGACATAGTGTGGCATGGTATGCTCCATAAAATAGTATTACCTAGATGTATTTTATGTCAGAGTGATGTTACATAGGGCACATAATAAACTAACACTTTCAAAAAATGTGTTCCATCTTGTGAAATATATTGCACTGGATACACTGCCCCAGTGGTTCTTAACCTTTTTACTTCTGTGGAGCCCCACTTAATCATTAGTAGAACCCAGCCCCCCCCCCCCCCCGAATTCATACTGGAATTCGATTACCTTCACTGAGTCATTACTGGAAGCCAGGGACTCTGGCCTAATCATTTAGGATGATTTGAACCACTAAACAATACACAAAGTACTGAAATAAATATTAATCAAATGAATACACACATATTCGTAATATTTGATTTATTTCACAAATTAATATAATAATAATTCATTTGAGGCCAAGCATCTTCAATATTATATTCTGTGAGATGCACATGCTCTGCTTCACAAATCACTGTGAGGATACTAACTTAATATCTAGGGCCTGATTTTGATGTCGGATGGAATTCCTTCCTCCTGACACCGTTTCTGTTCTCGGACCGACTTATACCCAGTCAGCATACTCCCTACCTCATTAGGATGTGACTGAACACTGTTCGTCGCATTCCTATATTTCACTTTGGGGGCATGCATTACAGCCATAAACTGGCCATAAGGCATGCTCCCATATTGAAATGGGAGGTGCAGGTCATCCCTGCACTCTGTGGTGGGCACCTCAAGGAATGACCAGCCGGTTTCCTTTCCGACCGCCTCCATCATAATGAGGTAGTCGGAAAGGAAAACGAACGGCCCATTACTATACAGCCCTGAAGGCTCCAACCATAGATCACATTTACAAAATGTTCTAAATGTTAAAATTTTACATTTTGCTTCCTTATTATTCTGTTAATATTCTTTCATTTTATAAGCAGAGAGGGGCTCCCGGAGTAGGCTTTGCAGACCTTTGGGGTCCCCAGGCCACAGGTTAGAATGTACTGCACTGCCACATGGGACTTACATAACCCTGTTCATTTGCCTGAATGGGGGGCCATATTGTTAGGGATATATTGTGGTAATGCTATATATATTAATTTCCTTTGGCTAAAGTTTCAAATAAAATGGAACACATTACTAAACTCATACCATGATCCCACTGTTCCATATTTATTTCTTTTGTGAATGTTAATGTTATTTTTAAAGGGTCCGATTTATGAATCAGGCATACGTCTAAAAGAAAGCTCTTAACTTTCTCCTGTTCTTATTTTTTGTAATTTACAAATTGTTTGAAACAGCTCAAAACCCTTTAACATTTATATCTTAAGCATGTTTGAGTACGTTATGCCATCCTAAATTCATAGAACACAAAACTATGGGGCCCATTAGGATGGCGGGCGGATCGCCACTGCCATGCGGGTGACATCCTTTGCCGCCTGCCACCCATTAGTATGGTGGGGGGACCGCGGCGGATGGAAAGACCTCTGCCGCTTTTCCGCCCAGTCGCCTTGCGGCCGGGGCGGAAAATGTTTAATATGGTGCCGGTGTCTATTAGACACCGCCAGCCATATTATGATGGGCTTTGGGGAATGCCTTTACGTGGTGGCAATGCCACCACGGAAAGGCATGCGGAGACTCCATGCGGGAGCCCGCTGCGGGCCCCCTGGGACTCCGGGAGCCTGGGGGGTGCACATGTCGGGTACCCATGGTACCCCCCACATTTCAAAGTGCAACATGGCAGGCACCGCGCTGTACCTGCCATGTTGTGCTTTGAAATGCACAACATGCATTTTTACCACTTTCAGCACCGCCCGCCGCAATGGTCAAAATACAGGATACGCCCACCAGTGTGGCGGGCGCATCCTAATGGCCAAGGCGGGAGCGCCGCTCTTATGGGGGGCAGTCCCGTTTTGCACCCCTAAGTGTTTAAAATACACAGACCAAGATAATAAGAATATGTGGGTTGTGAAAAAGAAATAACACAATACAAAATAATCTGTTTAAAATACACAGGCCAAGGTATTAGGGGTCATACAGGAACATTCGGTCAAAAACAACACTATCCACACATCTTCGACACCTATAATGGACATCTTGGTTCCTCCCGACTACCACATCATCAGGCTCGACAGAACAGGCAAAATAGGTGGTGGAATCGCATGCATCTACAGGAACAACCTCTCTGTTCAGAAAGTCAATTCCACCTCCCTACCATCCCCAACATCCTGGGAATACATATGCCTTGACATTATTAGTGAGGGCAAACCGATATGCTCGCTTCACAGCATTTACCACCCACCCAGGGACAACTTCACCTTTTCCCAAGAAATAATGGAGCTGATCTCAACTAATTCCGGACGGCAACTCACCCAAATTTACCTTGGTGACTTCAACCTCCACTGGAACGATCGCAACGACGCAGTGGTAAATAGTCTTAAAAATGTCCTCGATGCCCTTAACCTCACCCAAATATGCAACAGCCCGACCCACGAGAAAGGCTCTACCCTCGACCTGATCATCTCCAAAGAGGATTCTATCCAACTCGAGTCCATCCAACCCTGTGACTGGTCAGATCATCATATTGTCACATTTTTTATCAATGAAAAAGTCAAAGTTAACCCGGCTCAACTCGCCAAGCCCAAAGTCTGGAAAAGAGACTCGAAAAAGCTCAACCCAGGCTCTCTGCCCCCTAACAGTTGCAACCTCCTACTGCCACCGACAGGCGCTACAGACGTCCAAACTCTGACTGACCACTATCTCAACGCTATGTCCTCTATAATTAATGAGGTTGCACCTATGGAGCTGAAAAGAGTCTCTACTAAAATCTCCAAACCATGGTACGACGGGAGTCTCAATGAGGATAGACGAGACATGCGAATGGCAGAGCGTACCTGGAGATCAGCTCCCTCTGCAATGCAACTAAAAGAGCTGAAGAAAAAGAGAAATGCCTACTTCAGGAAAATAAAACTCTCAAAATCAGACTTCTTCAGCCTTCAACTCGACCAAGCAAAAAACCGCCCGAGAAAACTGTTTGAGCTAATCAGAACACAATCCAAGGAACAACCCCAACCGCTCAACACTAGGCATGAGGCACCCTCCTGTGAAGACTTCGCTGCTTTCTTTATCCAAAAAACTGACAAAATAAAAAGCGATCTCCTCATTGACGCAAGCCTCTACTCCAAACCCCAATGCCTAGCACCCACTGAACCAAAAAACAATGCTACATGGTCAACCTTCGGCACATACTCGGAAGAAGAAATTGGCAAACTGCTCAGCACCCTGAAACCATCCAATCACCTCACGGACCCCCTCCCTGCCTCCGCAGTAAAAGACTTTACCCCTTTGCTTCTCCCTCTATGGACTAAAATTATCAACAGCTCTCTCCAACAAGGAAGCATACCTGACTCCCTCAAAGTTGGTCAGGTCACACCTCTACTAAAGAAACCTACAGCTGACCCCTCTGATCTCAACAATTACCGTCCCATCACCAATATTCCTACTCTCGTCAAACTGTTGGAAAAATGCGCACAACTACAATTGACTAAACACATTGAGCAATTTGATCTCCTCAACACCCACCAGTCAGGCTTCCGAGCAGGACACAGCACAGAAACTGCTATGACTCACATAATTGACGACGCACTTCAAATGCTAGACCAAAACGACACCTGCCTCCTCATCCTTCTGGATCTCTCTTCAGCATTCGACACCGTTAAACATGAGAAGCTACTAGGACTACTAAACACAAGAATGGGTTTATCTGGAACTGTTCTCAAGTGGTTCACTTCCTTTCTTCACAACAGGTCACAGAAATTCAAGAGCAACAACCTGATGTCCTCGCCAATACCTGTAACGCTAAGCGTCCCCCAAGGATCCTCTCTATCCCCAACTTTGTTCAACCGAGTCATGGAACCTCTCACCTCCTTGCTACATGCATCCAATGTAAACTTTCACATGTACGCCGATGACACTCAGCTATATCTCAAGCTACAATCCCCCAAAGACATCTTGCGTCTGAACTCAACGATCAGAAGCACCCAATCTTGGCTGGCTGACAACCACCTCAAACTCAACGCTATGAAGACTGAGTTCCTTCTGATCTCACCTCCCACGAAAATATCTACCACACAAACATGGCTTAAGCACCTAACAGCACTCAATGTCCAACCGACCATAGTGGATTCAGCAAAATCCTTAGGCATAACACTTGACACCAACCTCAACATGCAGCAACATATCAGCAAGGCAACAAAGGGAGCGAACTTCCAGATCAATACTCTGAGGAAACTTAAACCCCACCTCCCAGCCAAAGACTTCCAAACAGCAGTACAAGCGCTAGTCATCCCACGTATTGAATACGGCAGCACCGCCCTCTGCGGACTCCCCCTAACTACTACCGCACCACTAAGAGCTTCTCTAAATGCTGCAGCGAGACTCATCACTGGGTCAAAAAAGCACTCCCATATTACCCCTGACCTGAAATCCCTGAATTGGCTGCCTTTTGAAGCCAGAATACATCTGAAAATCGCCTGCATGACACACAAGGCGGTACACCTAAACTCACCCGGCTACCTCGCTCAGAAACTGACAATCTCTGGGGGAATTAGAAACACGAGAGGCACAAACAATCTTCTGCTGAAACCTCGAAGATTCAGGAAGGAAAAAACATACAAGCGCTCCTTCTCAGGATTGGCGCCTAGGATTTGGAACTCACTCCCTCCCGAAACCAGGCTTATCTCTTCCACTACACTCTTTAAAAAAGAAGTAAAAGCTATCCTCATGGCTAAATACACTTGATCTATTATCTCGAACTCTGTTAACACCCTGCACCGATCTGTACTACATGCTTGACCCATTTACTTATTTGTATGAGTTGTCTTATTACTCACGTGATGGGCTTTGCAGCCACCTATCTGTACTGTATTGTTTGACGACTATGTTCCCTCATGTACCCCTCTATGTAAAGCGCTCTGATATCTGTGAAGATCTTGTTCGCGCTATATAAAACTTTGAAAATAAAAATGTATATTACCAAAAAATAAGAAAAGGTATACATGCCTCAGAATAGCATGTAAGCTGATGTCACCATGAAACATCTGGTGCTAACAATGCAAGCATGCATATCTTACCTACATAAGTGTGCAGAATATGCACATGATATGCAGCAACACTTTCTTGAAACTGTTTTGTACCGTACAAATAAGACAGAACAAAACAATGATAGTGGTCTGTGGAGCTGGACTACATCATGGGACAGAATGTGCTCCGACATTTCTACCACAGGCCATCATGTTATACATCTTACTTACGTTCTCACTTGAGTTCTCAATATGTGTACTTCTTTTCCTTGTTTCCACGTATGTCAGTTTAAATTGTTTGCAATAGGTTGCTCATATTTTAGGATTATCTCTGTCATTATCATGTGTCACAATGCCTTTCTATTAGCACCGCTCTAGTTTGGATGTTATTCAATCGGATAAGTCTGTAGGGCAGTGCTTAATTTGACCCGGTGGATTCAGGTGCTCAGCATCGGCACTTTATCTTCAACACTGACGCTTTTCATGAGCTCCAGTTAAGGTTGCATTTATTTATGGGGAGATTATATGATTTGTCCAGAATCACAGGGTTTAAAGCCAAAGCTGTGACTCAAACCTGATTCCCCAGCTCTGAAGTCTGCAGCTCTGGCCATTACGCCACACCCTCCCCCCCCCCCACTTTTCTGGATCCTAGTTGGTTCTGCTTTAAAGGTGGTGCTAACAGGAGAAATGGGCTGGTGCAAGCTGCCTCCCGACAAGAGCCCCCCACTTTTTTTTTTTTTTTTACAAATTTACCACTGCTGTAGGGGTCACCATAATCACCCTAACACAGTGGTTGCAACCATCGTTCTGACTGCCTGTTGAGTGACCCGGGTAACTGTTTCTGTGGTGTGTCACCCTGTGGGGTAAGAGGTAACCCAGTAGACTCCACAAACTGTAAAACATTGTGCCACTGCTCCAATAACACCATTGCGAAGAGTTTCCCTTTCATTTTATGCCAAGAACAGAGGCTGTAAAGTGCAGCACAGTAAATTAAGCACATGAATACCAACATACCTAGGAGCAGAGTTTAGTACAAAAATGCAGTCCACGAATATCTACAACTCTATGGGCCATATGTAGGTAGCTCAATTGCGATCGCAAATGCAGAAATTCTCAGAATTTCAGCGTTTGCAATTTGGGCAGTGTGCTATGTAGCACACAAAAACCCACACGCAAAATAAGGAATCGCAAAATTAGCGATTCCTTATTTTGCGAATGCATTTAAAGAATCCTAAATTGCGAGTCCTAAAAATGCAATGTAGGAAGCAACCAAGTTGTGCGATTTTGGCTTACAAAACCGCAAATTACCACCAACTACAGGTTGGTGGTAATTTGCGATTTCTTTGAAAAATGCACTTTTTTGCATTTTTCAAAGTGCCATGTGGTGCACATACATGCCCTTAACGCATGTATGTGTGCCATATGTGCACACATGTTTATTTCAGGGGTGCAAAAGGGTGTCCTATTGACACCCTTGAAACCTTGAAATTGCATTCTCAATTTGCGATTCTCTAATTGAGAATTTCAAATTGAGAATGTCTTCCCATTCATTCCGATGGGCCTTCTAGCCTATAGGAATGAATAGGAAGGTATTCCTTATTTGCTAATCTCAATTTGGGATTTGCAAATAAGGAATAGGTGGGATTCGCAAAATATTTTGCTAATCCTACCTACATAGCGTTTTGCGATTCTCTAATTGCGATTCCCTAAAAATCGCAATTTGAGAATCACAAAACACGTATTACCTACATATGGCCCTATATAACTTAATTCTGTAAGCTCTCTAATTTGCTTTGCTTTAAATTAAATGTTTCCATTTGTATTGCTTGGGCTGTGATCCCTGAATGTGTATATTGAATGCTTATGTCTGGCATTAGTAAGTGAGAACAGATTGTAATGAATGATGATTTAGGTCCTGGTTTAGAGTTCAGTGGATGGGTTACTCCATCACAAATGTGAGGGATATCCCGCGCGTCATATTACACCATTGGATATAATGCACTTGTTATACGGTCTATGGAATATGCATCATATTTGTGGCGAGTACCCTCTCTGCCAAACTCTAAATTGCCCCCTTTGTTTTTATCCTTTTTGTGTAAAATTCCATGCCACTTATTCCTTACAGGTGGGTATCTGCTGAGGTGAGGATAATGAAGAAGCAGTTTTTGTTCTTTAAGATGTCGTGCAAGCGTTTGCCCTAGTGGTCAAATCACCAGTAATCATCCTTTTTTGTTTGGAAGTCTTTGTCTATTATCGTGTGGCACGCTGTCTTCAAAACTGAAAAGGGTTAACCTTATGCAGCATTAAAGAATAAATGGAGTAAAATAGGTTTGAAGAGCTTATCATATAGATAAATATATTGAGCATACGAAAAGCTCAGAGGGAAAGAGACTTAAAAAGGATATGGTTTGGGAAAAATGAACCACAGCAAACTGGAAAGTCCAACCCCTGATAACATGGCTTCACAGATATAAAAGAGGTCTAGGGTTAAGTATTTAAAACTGTTACAAGAATTAAGAAAAAAACATTGCCAATATTATCCTTTCATCTTCTGAGAATTGGCCCAATTAGAGATGATCATCATAGCAAATGAGAATGGTGTGACAGGAGGTAGAGAGAATGAGTATTGGGCACCAGAGGAAGCAATGTTTGACAACTACCATTTTATAACATTCTTGGTCTGAGAAATAATGTCCCTCGGTTGAGACCCCCTCTTGATCTCCTGTGTACTGGCCGTGGAAAATCTATGCTCCAGCCTAACTTAGAGGACCTTTTAAACTTAGAAAGAAAACTAAGTCTGACTTTCTAATTGTCATGGCCAACTGTCTGAACTTGGGCATATAAGGTAGATCTTCCCTCAAACTTGTTGAACCCTTTTCGAAATAGAAATTCCTGGACCTTAATGTAGTAGTACATACACAACTTGGCATGGGGTGCTACCACTTTCCTTCTAAGAAGAGAAA
This sequence comes from Lissotriton helveticus, assembly GCF_964261635.1. Lineage (NCBI taxonomy): Eukaryota > Metazoa > Chordata > Amphibia > Caudata > Salamandridae > Lissotriton > Lissotriton helveticus. Next base: position 102,529,335 of record NC_136060.1, read on the forward strand.
GGAAACTGCATGCTGAAGCTCTGATAGCCTAACATAATGCTGAACATACCTGTGTTAAATGCCTCATCCATATCAAGAAACTCAGAGACACGGACACAGTGCCTAGAAGTCCTTTCTACTCAGCACAGTACTCAGAACAGAGGAGGCTGCCACAAGAACTACTGCTCCACGAGCTGGTCAGCTGAGGAGTGATTCTGCTTGGCTGACACAATTCCTCTCTGCACAAACGGTTATGGTTTTCTTCTTTGTCCATGATGCTTTTGCAATGGTCTAGCACCTCACTTGCCTTGCCTACTAGCTAGATTAAAACAGACTTGAGTTGTCTAAAAGAAGTCCTTTATTCATGTGGGCTTGCAACTGTTGCTCTGAGTTGTGCAATGGTCTGCTCAAACCTCCTTCCTCATTGAGGTTGGTCCCCCTGAGTGTGCATCAACTGACAGAGAGTTTATAGAGCTTATGGCAGAACCATATCCCCAATGAAGGGAATCCGCCCAAAGAATTACCTTTTTCGGACTCAGAAATTCACTTCCCATACATACTCTGAGACAATACCCGTTTCCTTTGCAGGCTACAAGTTTTACTGTATTGTACAGTACTTTGGTGTTTGCTTTTTTATTTAACTTATTTTGTGCTCGTGAATACTAGTTTTATGAATAGTTTAGGTTTGTGGACTGGTTATAGCCTTGTCAACGCAATCGATTAGCAGCTGTGATTAGTATGTTTGCAGACATTGTTGAAGGCCTTCTTTGCATCATTCTCGAACTGCACTGGTTTTGTATTGTGTTTTCGCTTCCAGGATTGCACTGTTGTAATATAGTGCATGTTAGACCTGGCATTCTAGTGTGTGGTTTAAAATTGCAACTTATGGTGAAGTCTGATTTTAAATTATAAGTCTGAAAATGCCACTTTGTTAATTTTTAGATTTCCTTACTTTAACCATCAGTGCCTCTGCTTGTCTCTAAGTACAGGTCTATGTGGGTGACTCTGGGCTTAGGGCATTCCCTCTAGGCAGTCACACGAAGGGAGAAGGGGTGTGACATATGCATTCTGATGGCCCATCACCAGACTGATGGGCCTTCCTGAGGTAGATTGAGAGGGAGGAGCTGACACTTGCGCCTGAATAGGGCTGTGCCTGTCCCCACACAAAGAGTTGCATACCCTCCTATAGTGAGTCTGGATCTAGGGCAGGAAGGGCAGGGACCTTGTGATCTACAAAGGTCTCTTTGATGTCCCCCCTCACTTGAAAGGCACATTTGGGCGCAAGTACTGGACCTCTGACACCACCAAATTGGAACTTTGCTTGAACCAAGTATATTCTTCCTCAAAGAATAGCTTCTGTGCAGTAGCAGATTGCCACTTTGCTACCTTCTCTGCTGTGTTGGCCTGCTGCTTCTTGCCTGGGAGTGAGATGGACCGGGCCTGCACTCTGTATCCTTGAACCCATGTTTCTCCAAGGGCTTGCTGGCTTGCCTCCTGTTCTCTGGAGTCTCAGGGTCACAAAAGGCTTCTTGCAACTCTGCTGGTAGTGCTGGACTCTGGCATCTGTGAGTCTTACCCTTGCCTAAGGTGCCCCCTCTAGTCCTGGCCCTCAGAAGAGCATTCTGCAGCTGTTTTTGCAAAAATGTACTTATAAAAACCACTTCGCTGATTGGAAATGACACAATGCACGCCCACGCAGTGTGGATTCGAGGACATCCCTGCGCAGTAAGATGACGGCTCATTGACCTGATTGCATGGTTCAACGATGATGCAGCACTGATCCGAGGTTCCAACTGCGAGGCTCGAGGATGATGCAGCACTGATCCGAAGACACCACTGAGAGGCTCAACTTCCACACATCAACCTGACTGCCTGAATCAGAACCAACTCGTGGAGTATCCGACGTCAACACTTGCTCCCTACAAAGATACTTTTTTCAGAGGGCCTTGCATGGCCTGTAGACGGCGTGCCCTCTATCGCGGTCAGCCTGAACTTAGGATTTGCACCAGTTGCTCGCGACCTAGAGTAACCTTTTGAGCATTAGTGACTTCTTAGCACTGTATTATGCATGTAATCTTTAAAAATTCATATCTCAAATTCTACTTATTGGATTTGTGTCATTTCGGTCTTGTTTTACTGATGTAAATATTCTCTATTTGTCTAAGCTGGTGTGGAGTATTTGTGTTGTGATTTCACTGTGTTACTGTAATTAAAGTGTGCTCAAATACTTTACACATTGCCTCTCAAGTTAAGCCTCACTGCTCTGTGCCAAGCTACCAGAGGGGGAGCACAGGTTTTCTGACATGCCCTGGTTAGGATTGTGTCTCCAGTTTGGACAGGGTACATACTCTGCCAACCAGAAACCTCAGTTTTTAACACTGCTGTTAACCACAGACCTGGTTTCAACACTGCATTGGCTAAATTACCATTTTCATCGAGTAATTTTATGTGTACTTTCTAATATTTAATTCCTATGTCCTACACTGTAAATATATTTATTTTAGAAATATTACTGAAGTAATCTCTGGTTGGGCACTCACCTGTTTATGACAAAAGTGATTCTGCTTTACCATTGGGTTGTGTTGATTGACCATTTTCATTGTGTATTTTTTTGTTTACTCCCTAATTTTTGATTCCTATTTCATATACTGTAAATATATTTGTATATTTCAGAGACTTTCTCAATGTATTGTGTTCTCACAGCTCCGGTTGACCAATCACATCTTTATTGCAACAGTGACCCTTCTTTTACCATTGTATTGTACTGAATTACCATTTTCATTGTGTATTGCTCTGAGCACTATTATTTGTTTCCCATGTCCTACTCTGTGAATATATGTATTTATTTCAGAGTCTTTACTGCAGTATTGTTCTTACAACACTGGGCCCTCACATAACATAGCATGTGTATTTGTCAAGCACATGTTTACTCCCTCGGGTCTCTTGGTGCTGAATAACAGATGTTTATTGTTACCCAACTCAATGGTACTCATTTTATCGACCTTAGATGGATGAAAGGCTTAGCGGTTAAATCCAGGATTTGAACCTGTGACCATGAGATCGAACACAGGTCCCTGCAGTGGATGCATTAGTCCACTGAGCCACCAAACCAGTTGTGACTCTGGTTTTACCACAGCGTTGTGTTGATTTACCATTTTCATTGTGCATTGTTTTGTGTACTTCCTGTTATTTGAGTCCCATTTCATACACTGTCCGCGTATTCATATATTTCAGAGAGATACTCTGGTTGCCACTCACATCTTTACTGCAACTGTGATTGTTGAATTATACTGTACATCGACTGGCTGTACACCATCTCTGTGGGGCGAAGCTATTATGGCTTGTTCAGATCTATCCTGAGAGTTAAGCGGGCATATGAAACCAACATTTAGTAATAGACCAAGTAGCTTGTGTTCTAGTTAGTGGAAAATTGAAGTACCCCCTCCTTTGACAGGTCATGGTACACAGGCCAAAGGAAAAGTCAGAGAACTTTCCATCTGAATTCGATATCTGAAAGGCCTAAGCAGGCACACAACGGTTTTGTTTTCAAATTCCTGCCTGCCTTGTGGGATGAAGGAAAATGTTTATTGACAGAGCAGAGGTAAAACTCGACGAGCTACAGTTTATGACAGGATTATCATATCTCACAGTTTTAAGCAGGGTAGGGAGCAGCTTGGCTTGGTTTACAGAGAATTTCACTTAATAACAATGGATATTTGAGCTCTGTCGAATCCAGTATGCTGTCAAATAGAGCTTTGCAGTATCAGAAGGCAGGAGATATGTTTAGTCTCGATGAAAGGAGGTTTTTAGACTTAACTCATGCGTACATGAAATAGTGAATTGGAGAGTCCAGTCTTGCCATGCATTTCCATGCTCGGTTCCTAAGTGATCAGTTGGCACTGCAAGATGGATTTTAATATTAATAACATTTTAGAAAAAGGGGATTGGCTTCCCAGACTCAACATGAAAGATGTGTTTTTGATTTTACCCATTTCTTGTCCTCAAAGACTGCTTTCTTTAGCTTTGCAGGACAAACAAAACACTTTACCTTCCCTTTCAGAACATCACCATCCCTATAGAATTTGTTTTGAATTGCCATCCATATATATTACAACTGAGAGTGTAGCTGTCAATATTTGGCTTTGGCGCTTATTTAAAAAAACACAGCTTATCATAGGAACGAAAGCTAAATCTTTAAATTCTTCACACTCTTAGTTTGTCATTTACACCCCAGTAATATACGAAAAAGGAATATGTAGAAGAGGACATCCAAGTACAATGGTTTTGGGCGACAAAATAAAGAAAGGAAAGACATTAAAAACACCCCCTCCCCCACTGAAACCACTGAAACTTTGTTTGAATTCAGAGCAAGACACAAATTAGGTTTCAAAAATCGCTGCATGTCAAACAGGATTCTGATAATACAGCTTTAACTCAGAGAACAAGACTGCAAAGGAGCCAATTAGAAACACATCCAAAAGCCACAGTAGCTAGGAAACATTGCCATATTAAAAAAGACTGCTTAGGATTGTTATAAGTAGTTTGCACCCATTTCTACTGTACATCATGGGAGAGGTGTCACTTGTTTTTGAGGTTCCTTCTGGCACAGCTACTGCTTCTGTGCGGGGAACATCCTTTACAACGCAACTTTTACCACGCAGTGCCTTTACGACGCAACTATTACAATGCATGTTATTACTACGCATAACGCTGGGGGGCGCTCAAGGATAGGGAATAGATTTCATTTACTATTCAACACCTTCCCTACTATCCACGGGGACTGGAGTTTGAATAGTAAAGTAAACTATTCACTATCCAGCACCCCTTAACGCTATGCGTTGTAACAGCATGCATTGTAAAAACTGCGATGTAAAGGCATGCGAGGTAAAACCATGCGTTGTAATGTCATACATCCGTTCAATGCCAAATGAGGGGGAAGCTGTCAGCACCCACGATCCAAGCATCTGCTCAAAGTCTACCGGGCGTAACCAAAGATCGAGTTTCGTTAGTTTGAGGGACATTGGGCATAACTCTTTATCCAGGCCAAGTGGGCTTAGGGCCATGTTACTTACTTGCAGAGTCAGGTGCTACACTGAGAAATCACTTGACATTGTTGAATGTCATGCCTAGTAGGAGCTGGAAGAAGGGGCGTACAGAACATAGTCAGAGTGCATCAACAGGCCAAATACCAGACTCTACACCCAGAACACACTAGACTTGACCACACGTCATACCAAAACCCAACAGGCTCACTGTAACCTCTAGGGGACAGTTGTGTTAAGTGCTAGGCCTGGATACAAGACTAGCCCTGCATCCAACATCTGTTGATGCTCATCGAAGAAAGCCCTGGATTCAGCAACCTTTAACACTGAACTCAGGTCATGTGTTTGGGCAGTTTTTGTTCCATAGCCTACTGGACCCATTAAATATAGCATTGTAGGGGCATTCAACACCTTCATTATTTTAACCAATATCAATAATGCGAATGGTGATCAGAGCAATAATTTTATCAAACAACAAAGGAGTGACTTCTCTAGTGACTCAACGTAGCCACCATATGGGAACAAAAGGTGAAAAAGGAAAAAAGGAAAGTGAACGTGCAACAAGAAAAAAGCAAAATTATTTGTTTTTAAAACCCTCACTCACCCGTCTATTGGGTGACATGCTTCATCATTGGTTTTTTTCACCGGGCGGGCCAAATGCCTACCCGGTGTGCTACAACGGATCACTGAAATATTATCGACGGTCACATTATCGACTTACTAAAATATCGTAGCAAATTTATCGAGTACTAAAATATCGACTTTCTATACTTATTACACAAACTACTAAAATATCGACTACAAAATATCGAGTATTAACAATCTCGAATACATAAATATCGCCTTAGTAAATATCGACTACAAATATATCGTTGTTCATGAAATTACCACAAACACTACAAATATATCGACTACTAAAATATAGACTACAAAAATATCGAAAAAAAAATAAATATCGAGTTGCTTTCTCTACATTTCATGTCTAAAATACCATATTAATCGTCTATAAAAGTCAGTGCTCTATAGAAAAAACATTTTACATATAATACCTGTTACTTTTATCACCTTCCTATTTAACTACATTTCCTATACATTCTATAAAATGCGTTCTATCTTTTGGAAAATATTCTGCACATTTAACTAACATTTTCATTATTTTTAACCACTTACATATCTATTTTATTTAACAACTAACTGGCTTTAATGCAGAAATCACCACATACCACCATTCTCACATCGACAAACATACCAATTAACCCAAAAAAATTCAAACTAGCCTATACAATCCTTCCTTTCACCCTGCAACCAATTAAATGAAAGCACACAAAATACACATACTATAAAAGGGATACATACATTCTACCATTTGGTGCTGCTAACTCTTAGAAAGAAGATGCCAAAACTCTGAAGATTTCTTCCTGACCAAACATCTTTAAAGATCCAGCTCACTAGCTAATTATTCAAGTAAGTAACAGTGCATTATGTAGAAATCTAAATTAGTAGTGTGATAATGTACTTATATCTCCTAACTCTTGCACTTATTTACTTTTTATCTCCTTCTACATTTCTGATAGAAAGTACTACAAATAAATACATAATACATGTTCCTATTTCTTCACCTGGAAAATCAGATAGTAAGTATACATTAATGTTGTGTTATACACCAACTGCTTTTTTTAAACACTATTTCACCAGATTCATTCTCTATTTTAAACATTTTATTCACAGATAATCAGAGAATTTCCTATCTCTATACTACAAATGTATAAAAGTAGACTCATTAAACATGTAAGTATATATGTTTTTGTTAGTAAACCCCCAATATAATAAATCATATTTTCTAAACAACATATCTTGCATATTACATCTTCCCTACAGATCCAATTATAACATCCAACATCAACTATACCAAAAGACAAAACGACCCTTGTAAAAAATGTAAGTATAATTGTAATTGGCCTAAAACCTCAGAAATCAAACAAAATATATGTTATTAACACCATGTTATGTTTTTTATATTTTCTCAATAGATATTCTGAATACATCATACATCTATTCTACCTACAGCAAACAAAACTACTTTTTTTCAAGTGAGTATACTTTTAAATATTTGCCATTTACCAACAGTTCCAAAAATTGTTAATAATATTGTACAATTATTTATTCTATCTTCTCTACAGATCAGAACTTTATAACCTTGATCTACTGCACCCAATTCTACAATTCAACTATTTTATCAAGTAAGTATATGTAACGTTCACATCAAATGTAGTAGTAAACTAAAATAAAAACTGCTTTTTCCTAGAAAAATCGTTTGTTATGTGTAAACATTAACTTAGCATTTCTATATTCTCATACCAACAGTAAATCAAGAAATACATACAAGAAAACCCTTCAAAATACAGTTCTGGATTTCTGATTACTACTGTTAGTAACTGTAAGTATAAATACATAATTAATTATGTTAGCACCACAAAGTGAAAGATATTTTTTATAATTTTGTTTCTTTCTACTCTTTCCTAGAACAAGTTAAGCTAAATGACAGAAGGTGCAGAATTTGTGATGTCACAGAAAAATAAATTACTGTTATGTTATATGGGTTATGTTTATAATCAGGAAAGACAAAGTGGTAGAAAAGTTTTCTGGAAATGTACAAAATATTACTCTAACAAATGTTATGGAAGGGCTACAACTGAGGAAACTAGTGTGTTATTTACCAGGGAACACAATCATCCCCCCAATGTCACAGAAATTGAAATAAGAGATGCTTTAGAAAGTATAAAAACTGCTAGCACACAAAGTGATAAACCAACAACACAAATCCTTAAGGAAGAACTGTTAAAAGTCCCAGCCCATGCTTCCGGTCAACTACCCTCTATTGAATCCCTAAAACGCACAATTGCATACACTAAAAGACGCACTTGCACAACCCCACCCAACCCTACTACTTTTGAGGAAATTATTATTTCACCAGAAATGTCCATCACACACAATAAAGACAAATGTATCCTTTTTGACAATGAAAGCAGTACAAACAGAATCATAATGTTTGCAACTGCAAGTAATTTACGAAAAATCCAACAGTGTCCCCAATGGATGATGGATGGAACATTTAAACCATGCCCAAAACCTTTTTATCAACTATATTCCATCCACGGTTTATACCATAACTATAACATCCCTTTCATTTACTGTTTGCTACCAAACAAACAGCAAAACACTTATGCAGAAATATTAAATGTTCTCAAAAATGAAATCAATAATTATTTTCCAGAAAAAATAATTATTGATTTCGAATTAGCTATGATTAATAGCATTTTGAGAACATTTCCCCACACAGCAATCCAGGGTTGCTACTATCATTTCAACCAGAGCATATGGAGACATCTCCAGAAATCTACTTTAAGTATTCTATACTCAACAGATAGCACATTTGCCTATCAAATAAAAAAATTGATTGCACTGGCCTACGTTCCTGTTACCGATGTAGCAGAACACTACAATTTATTAATTGACAGCACATATTACAAGAGGAATGAAGATAAACTAACCCCATTACTGGACTATTTCGAAGATACTTGGGTGGGAAGGTTGCACAGATCTGGACATCGACGCCAACCCAAATTCCATATCCCTTGGTGGAATGTCTATCTTAGCACTTTAAACCAAGAGGCTAAAACAAACAACAGTGTAGAAGGGTGGCATAATGCTTTCCAAGCTACCACAAGCAGAGCCAGACCCACATTCCATAACCTAGTAGAAGCTTTGAAAAAAGAACAAAGCTATCAAGAGCTAAGAATGGAACAATCTGTGACCCAAATTGGTCCAAAACTAACGAAACAAACTAAACAAATGTTCCGACTACTGCAAAGTCAAGTCACACTATATCCGACAACTAGAGGATTAGAATACCTGTCAATAATTGCAAAACGCCTACTATAAAAATGTCTACAATAGATACTAATCTCTTATTACAATAATTATACATATAACAATAGAAAAATGTCTGTTAAAATTATAAATAATACATATTTGTTTAAGAAACGGATCAAAAGTTCGTACCATATTTGTGAACAAATATGCAATATTTATAATTACATCACACATACACATTACATTAAGTTCAACATTTCCCACCCAACAAAATAATTACTTAAAATACTTACAATTTCTGTTGATGAAAAAAACGTAATGAAGCAAAATACAGTCCATTGCAATGTATAATAATTCCAGTATAAGAAACCATCAAAAACCCGAAAATAATGTTAAAATGAAATAAACGCTCCATGAAAATCCGAAAACAGTAGTGTGGACACTTTAGCATTTAAAGTGATATACACACAACTTCTAAAAAAAACGGTCACACATATCAATGTATCAATTCAATACGAAACCCTCCAAAAACACGAAAAACAGTTATAAAATATAAAAAACCGCTCCTGGCAAACACGAAATATAGGAGATACACGTCAAAATATAACTAGAAAAGTCATACATTAGTATCTCATCAAAAAAACACGCTTCCTTCCATGTAGTTTTCATGCGAGGAACCGGAACCTCTACAAAAAACATACATAACGAAACCCACCCACAAATAGCCCATAACATTAGTAAATACATTCACAATTAACATTAACCATGTAAGAAGACCTTTCCTAACACTTAAAATAACATTAGAACTAAAACATACACGACGCATGTCTAACTACGACATTTAACCTAAACGCTACCTAAACAATTCATACATACACACACAAACCCTCCACAGTTAGAATATACCATCAAACATTACCACTCTGTTATAAATTGTATGTAAAATCAACCTTACCTCCCTCCACACGAAGCAACTCCCAACCGCGAGCTTCTCCAGTCCGGAATGAAGCACAATAACGTTACGCGGTAAAAAAGTAGTCCCCTTAAACCATTTTGGAAAAGGTATTATAGAAAATACAATGTTATAGTATAAAAAAGTAATACATAAACATTGTTATTTTAACAAATTAATAAACTAGACTCATTAAAAATTAAACAGTAAAAAAATAAAAAATATTTTTAATATTAAATAATATATAATAATTATTATATATTAATAATATTAAAAAATAATGTAACACTTGAAATGATATATCTAACTAATTTGTAATTGTGTAAATTTATAGGAATAATGTTGTGTTTGTTTATAACTAAACATTATAATTGTTAATGTGAATAATTAATAATAATAAATAATATAACTTATTTATTGTTATTAATAAAACATTTGTAACCATTTATAATAAAAATAATACCCTGAAATAATGTATATTTATTTCTCTGAATATATATATTTCTGAAAAGAAAAAATAAATGTTTAAGTTTATTAATAAATAATAATAATAATATACTTTTTTTTTATTAATTATTTAAAAATGTTAATAATAATTTCTAAGTATTATAAAAGTATATACTTGCATAATTAATATTTTTCCAATACCAGAAATTATTAATAAACATATTATTCCCCTTTACAGTGACAAACTGAACAACATTATATATTTTTATGTGTGATATACAAACATTGTCTGAAATATGTAGGCAAAAATGTCATAAATTGTTTTTCCATATCTTCAGCAAATATAATAATTGTCATGTTACTTTATAAAAATATAAGTGTAAAAAAAAAATATTTAATAATATTAATATATAATATTAACATTATTAAATATAACATGAATAAGCAGAATGAACACTAATTCTTTATTTATTTTTATATAAAAACTTGTTACTCAATGTTAATGTTGATAAAAATATTTATGTTCATAAAAAATGTTGTTAAAGAAATGTATGTGAAAAATTAGAACATGTACATAAATATTAATGTGTTAATCTGCAAATACTACATTTCCAAAAACAGTTATTTTCTTTTTGATTGTGATTGTATTATAGTTCACATAAAAAAATATTAAAATGGTAATAAAGTTTTGTGAAAACACCCATTGTGCATTTTTTTGTAATATAATAACATGATAATTTACAATTATATGGAAATGTGCTGTACACTGATCAATTAATATTTACTATTGATACTGTAGTCAAGCTAATATAATGTATAGTGTTAGACATTAACCAATAATGAATTACAAATCCTACTCCAGTCAAGCTAATATCAGGGAAGGTGCTGGATAGTGACCAATGATTACTTTCAATTCAACTCCAGTGTAGCTAATATCAGGTAATCTGCTGGACACTGACCATGTATAAATGTGAATTGCTACTTTAGTATAATGTTACAGTTAATTGTAAATTTATTAAAAAGGTACAATAGTTAAATAATGTTATTTACATATATTTGTATAATATTTGTAGCTGAGTAGTCCAAAAATATATAAATAGAACAAAAATGTGTAACTTTTTCCTTCTAATTATTAGTATAATATTTTTGTAGCACACTTTATATACACCAAAGGAACCCTTAACCCAAAAAATACCCCTTTACCCAAAAACTGAAAACTGACCCTGAACCCAAAAATAAATCCTTAACCCAAGAACTGAAAACTGTCCCTGAACCCTTTAAAAAGACCCCTTTATCCAAAAACCCAAAACTGACCCAGAACCCTAAAAATACCTCTTTACTCAAATACTGAAAACTGACCCTGAACCCAAAAATATATTCCTTTACCCTAGAACTGAAAACTGACCCAGAACCCTAAAAAAAACCTTTATCCAAAAACTGAAAACTGACCCAGAACCCTTTAAAAAACCCAATTTCCAAAAACTGAAAACTGACCCTGAACCGAAAAAATATCCCTTCACCGAAGAACTGAAAAACTGACCCTGAACCCTAAAAAAAACCCTTTACACAAAAACTGAAAACTGACCCTGAACCCAAAAAAAGCCCTTTATCCAAAAACTGAAAACTGACCCTGAACTCAAAAAAATACCCTTTCTCCAAAAACTGAAAACTGACCCTGAACCCCTAAAATATTCCTTTACCCTAGAACTGAAAACTGACCCTGAACCCTAAACAAACCCCTTTATCCAAAAACTGAAAACTGACCCAGAACCCTTAAAAAAAACCTTTTTCCAAAAACTGAAAACTGACCCTGAACACAAAAAAAATCCCTTTACCGAAGAACTGAAAACTGACCCTGAACCCTAAAAAAAACCCTTTACGGAAAAACTGAAAACTGACCCTGAACCCTAAAAAAAGCCCTTTATCCAAAAACTGAAAACTGACCCTGAACTCAAAATAATACCCTTTATCCAAAAACTGAAAACTGACCCTGAACACCAAAAATATCCCTTTAACGAAGAACTCAAAACTGACCCTGAACACAAAAAAACTCCTTCACCCAAAAACTGAAAACTGACCCTGAACCCCAAAAATATTCCTTTACCCTAGAACTGAAAACTGACCCTGAACCCTAAACAAACCCCTTTATCCAAAAACTGAAAACTGACCCAGAACCCTTAAAAAAACCCTTTTTTCAAAAAACTGAAAACTGACCCTGAACCCAAAAAAAATCCCTTTACCGAAGAACTGAAAACTGACCCTGAACCCTAAAAAAAACGCTTTACGGAAAAACTGAAAACTGACCCTAAACCCTAAAAAAAGCCCTTTATCCAAAAACTGAAAACTGACCCTGAACTCAAAATAATACCCTTTATCCAAAAACTGAAAACTAACCCTGAACCCCAAAAATATCCCTTTACCAAAGAACTCAAAACTGACCCTGAACACAAAAAAAACCCCTTCACCCAAAAACTGAAAACTGACCCTGAACCCAAAAAATACCCTTAACCCAAGAACTGAAAACTGACCCAGAAGCCTAAACATATCCCTTTACGCAAGAACAGAAAACTGACCCTGAACCCTAAAAATACCCCTTTACCCAAGAACAGAAAACTAACCCTGAAGCCTTTACAAAAACCTGTATCTAAAGACTAAAAACTAACCCACAACACAGAAAATAATCCTTCCCCCAATAAACCACAACTGACACTAAAGCCAAATCATATCCCTTTATCCAACACATGAAAACTGTCCCACAATAAAAAAAAACAATTACCCCAGAACTGATCAATTACCCTCAAAAAATAATAACTCCTTTACCCACAAAGCCTAAACTGACCCTGAACCCTACAAATACTCCTTTACCAAAAATAAAAGTATTAATATTGTATAACTAATTATTTAATAATAAAAAAAAAATATAATATTAAATAAAAATAGCTGTAATAAAATTTTTTTTATGATTAATAATTATATTCCCTAAATAATTAATTAACAATAACTTCGAAATAATAGGCCAAAAAAATCTCATTAATATATTTACAAATTTTATAATAATTAATTACGTATTATTTACTAATTAATAATTAAATTAATTATTATTAATTAATTAAATAATGTATATTATTATTTACTAATTTATGTAAATCAAAAATGACAAACATATATTAATTACATAATTATTTGTAATTACTCACCACACTTATCCCCTATTAAACCAACATCCCGCTCCTAAACATAAATTACAATTTAATTAACAAACTAATAATAACTATTTACTTAATTAATTAACTAATAGACATTAATAAATTAACAATTAATTACTAATTAAAAAATATTACACATTGTAATAATTTATTAACTAATTAATGAGTTAATTAATTAAATAATTAATGTTAATTGTTCACCAATTAATTAATAATATAATAAATGTACAAACATATATGAATTAATTAATTATTTTCAATTACTCCCCACCCTTATCCCCTATTAACCCAACTTCCCGCTCCTAAACATAAACTAGAATTGCATTTATTAATTAATAATAACTAATTACTTAATTAATTAACTAATTAATATTAATTAATTACTAATTATTTCCTATTAATTTTTTTATTAAACATTATTCAAATAATAATTGATAACTAATTAGCAATTAATTAATTATATAAATAATTTACACACATATATTAATTTATTAATTATTTTAAATTACTCCCCACCCTTATCCCCTATTAACCCAACATCCCGCTCCTAAACATAAACTACAATTTATATTACTATTAATTAAAATTAGTTATTTAAACTTTTTTTCTACATATTTTCGATATTTTTAACTTCCACTATATATCGATATTTTGTCAAGTCGATTTATTTGAGTCGATATTTTTGTACTCGATATTTTTTATCATTATTTTTGACGATATTTTTAATGACGATATTTTTTTTGTCAATATTTTTATATTGTCGATATTTTTTCCTCGATATTTTCTCCATTCGATATTCTGTAGTCGATATTATGTCTGTGCACCGCTACAACACCTGCAATTGCAGTGGAGCTGGTTTTGAGTGAAACGGTGCAAAAGTGATAATATACAATGAATGCAAAGTCTTAGCAATGGAAACCTCGTATATCTGGAGTAGTTACATTGGAGTCAGGAGAAAAGGGCACGTTAGAGCCTTCTCCTTTTCTGGATCAGGCCCTCGGACTGGGAGCTCCGGCGAGTGTGGCCAGTCGACCCCAGTTGAGTAGCTCCTCCCTTCCTTCTTTAGACCTGGCTCGCTGTCTGGGAGCTCCGGCGACTGTGGCCAGTCGACCCCAGCCGAGCAGTCTTTCTTCTCCTCCTCTGGCTCCAACTCTCTGCTTGGGAGCTCCGGCGCTGGTGGCCAGTCGACCCCAGCAGAGTAATTCCTCTCCTCCTCCTTTAGATCTGGCTCTCAGCTTGGGAGCTCCGGCGAGTGAAGCCAGTCGACCCCAGCTGAGCAGTTTCTCTCTTCCTCCTCTGGTTCCAACCCTCTGCTTGGGAGCTCCGGCGTCGGTGGCCAGTCGACCCCAGCAGAGTAATCCCTCTTCTCCTTCTTTGGATCTAGCTCTCAGCTTGGGAGCTCCGGCGACTGAAGCCAGTCGACCCCAGCTGAGCTGCTTTCCCCTTCCCTCTCTGAAGGAGTTCGGAGACTTAGCTCTTACGGTTACTTCGGGTTCGCCTTTGGATCCTCTTCCTCCAAAACTCTGGAAGGTGTTTCAAGAGGATCTCTTCCAGCCCTTGCATTCCATCTGCTGCCAGTCATTTGAGACAGGCATTGTACCAAGTTGCTGGAAGAAGGCAGTGGTATCCCCACTTCTAAAAAAACCCACGCTCGACCCTGCATGCCTATCCAACTACCGGCCGATTTCCCTGCTCCCTTTTCCGGTGAAAATCATGGAAAAATTGGTTACCCGCACCCTGTCCGGCTTCGTTGAAGGGATCACCTGGTTGGATGAGATGCAATTTGGTTTTCGCCCTGCGCATGGGACGGAATCTGCGCTGGTGACCGTGCTAGACAACCTGCGGGCGCGAGTCGACAGTGGTCGGGCAGCATTTTTGGTGCTGCTCGACATGTCGGCCGCGTTCGACACGGTCAGCCATCCCACCTTGATCTCTAGGCTGGAAGAATGCGGGGTTACAGACAGAGCTAGGGATTGTTAATCTCCTATCTGGACTGCCGTCAGCAAAGGGTCTCGCTACCCCCCTTCAGCTCAGAGGAGCGGAGAGTGGGACAAGGTGTTCCCCAGGGCTCTGCCATCAGCCCAATACTTTTTAATATCTACCTCCGCCCTCTAGTCCAGATCATTAAATCCTTTGGTATCTCCGCATTCAACTATGCGGATGATACCCAGCTGGTCTTTTCTCTGGAGGGTCAGGATGCAGTCACATTGGAGACTTTCCACCGGTGTATGCAGGCGACAGCAGAATGGCTCCGTCTGAACTCATTACAGTTCAACGGTACCAAGACGGAGGTTTTACACTGCTCTACAGACCGAGTTCCTCGCGATCTGCCGGCCGATTTTTGGCCTCCGTCCTTCTCTGAGACGGTGTCAGCCGCACAATCTGCGCGCAATTTGGGCGTTATTTTTGGGCCCAACCTGCAGCTAGATCTACATGTAAACAAGACCACTTCCACATGTATGATGCTTATCCGTATGCTGCGCAAGGTCTTACCCCTCCTCCCGGAGCAGGCCAGGCCAGAAGTAGTGCGTTGTACCATCCTAAGTCGACTTGACTACTGTAACGCACTGCTTCTGGAGGCCCCGGTAACACTTCTGGGCAAGCTGCAAAGGGTGCAGAACATCGCTGCCAAACTCGCCCTGTCTCGCCCTTATCATAGTTCTTCTACGGTAGCGCTGCGAGAACTCCATTGGCTGCCGGTTCATCTGCGGGTTCGTTATAAAGCAGCTTGTATTGTGTTCAGGGCTATTCATGGCCTGGGCCCTATTCCCCTGCGACGAATGTTTGCCTGGTACTGTCCATCTCGAGCCTTACGCTCCTCGGCGTCCAGGCTACTGATAGTTCCGCGCTTCCAGAGAGTGAGAATGGGTGGCCGCTCGTTCAGAGTAGCGGCGGCCAAACTTTGGAACTCTCTGCCAATATCCTTGAGAAGCCTTGAAGATCTTCTGGCCTTCAGAAAGGCTCTGAAAACCCATCTTTTTCCCAGGATGGGCTGAGCCACTGTTTCCGCTGGATCATGGGTCAAAGCGCCAGGATGCCCTCGGTGGTGACAGGTTGCGCTATACAAGTATGCTACAATACAATACAATACAATGTAAAGACAGATAAGGTTTGAAATGGCTTCGCACCTTTTTCAGATTTCTGTAGCCATCCTGCTTTATGGGCAGAAAAGCCTCAGCAACTGAATAATGATTCTCTGCGTAAAACGTAGAATTTGCCGGTAGAAAACCTCCTACATTCCAAGATCTGTAGTTAGGAATGGAGGGAAGAATACATATCATGCATTATCCCACATGTGTAGATGATGAAGTCAGACTCTATCAGTAACACAACACCCACTAAACACCACCCATAAAAGAATCGATATATAATGTATAAATGTATTTTCTTCTGATGACAGACTAGAATGTCTAACTGAGAAAAGGAATGTATGTCCCCTTTGTGTTGATGGAATTAAAGAAGTAGTTTCTTAATAGATAAGAGTGAGAATGTCTTTAATCAATTCCAAAGAAGTGTTTAGTTCCAATTATTTTCTCTCCTCAAGTTCAGACTACCCTGTCTGTAGTTGAACAATTCATTTCCTCTATGAATGACTCTCTAAATAAAGTCTAGTTCATGATATGTAGGTTCATGATGCGGGTGAACCGCACGGTCTGAATACGATTAAGGTGCTTAGGTGAAAGAAAAGTGACCCATAAAGTTATAGAATGACAATATTTTAACCATGCGTCTTTTATAATTGTCATTCTTTAACTTCATGGGTCACTTTTCTTTCACCTAAGCACCTTAATCGTATTCAGACCGTGCGGTTCACCCGCATCATGAACCTAGTTTCTCAACCACACGGATACACCAATCGATGATCACCTGCATGTTTTTTTGAGCACCGCAACTTATCTCCAAACGCCGTTATGTTTACCGCACAACAGCGCTGTACAACGCATGCTGAACAGTAGCACAATGTTCTATTTACAACTCATATGAATTTGTTTTTTCACGCAAAACTTACGCTTCAGGTTGAAGCAACACCTCGATTTCTTTATTTATATGTTATGAACCCATTTGTCTCGGATGTGGACCCTCATTTAGTTATATTTCCTCATAGGTTTCCCCTGAAGAAGTGCACGCGGGTGCACGAAATCAATTGGGAATGCTATTCAAAATTAATGTTTTGTTTACTAAGGAAGAGTAAACTCAATCCATTGGATTTAATGCTTAAATGCATGATGCAAATAAATCTTGAAGATTACATCTTGAACTAAGACTGATCATATCTTTGAATTTATTTTTCGTTTGAACAAGTAATCGCATGTAGAGCGATCGAAGTTGAGCCCAGAGGGTCGTCTCCTATGTCTAAGAGACGCATGACAGAGGACCTTTCTAAAAGTGGCATGTTTAGAACTGTGACTTAAAATTTGACTTTACCATCAAAGAGGACTTTAAATTACAATTCGTAAGAGATCAAACATGACATTTCTACAAGTTCTCAAATATAAGTTATCACTTATAAGGCAACCCAATGTTATCCTATGGCAGAGGCAGGCCTTGCAGAAGAGAAAAACGAATGTAAGAGTTTTTCACTATAAGGAATGTAAAATGTAAGACTTTATGGCTAAATTTTTAAGTACACTGCACACTGCCCTAAGGGCTGTTCAGAGTCTACCCTAAGGGTGGCATATGTATTAAAAGCAAGATTTAGGCCTGGCAAAAGATTTATTTTGCCAGGTAGAAATAGCTGTTTAAACTGCAATCAGATTGCAATGGCATGCCTTAGACATGCTTTTAAACAGCAACTTAAGAAGGTGGCACAATATGTGGCGCAGGCCCACAAATAGCATTTATTGCCAGGCCTTGGTTCAATGTAGATCCTCTTTACTATGGACTTATAAGTAAATGAAATATGCCAATTGGATGCAAGCCAATTTTACCATGCTTAAGTAGTGACCACAAGCATTTTAGCGCTAGTTAGCAGTGGTGAAGTGCACAGAGTCCTAAATCCAACAAAATGCCAATACAAAATGTATTTCAGCAAAATGGGAGGGGAAAAGACTAAATGGGGGAAGCCACCCTGATGCTGTTAATTCTAACAGTAATGTTATATTTGTGTTATTTCCCTGTATGAAATGATTTTAATTACGTGTAAATACATTTGACTTGTATATTATACATGAAATTCATATTTTCATTTTAATTTTCAAAGGTTCTTTATGCATCCATGATGTTGAGTGAAGGGGCCTACCGCAGATCATGACGTAGAAAGTTAAACTTGAAAAATGAGCACACCTATTCTTTCTCTTATCTGGGGTCACTCGGTATTAACAGCACTTACTTCTAAACTACTGCTATTTACGGTTAATTCGTGAATAAACAGCGGTGCCCCTACAGCATGCTTCAGACTCATAGCACGCATTGTGTCTACTCTTATCAAAGATCTTAAAAGGAAATATGCTATGCTTCTGCAGACAAGTTTACTGTAACTTTCTAGCTTAAATTATTTGTTTTTCCTCCATAGTAATTACTTGCCAGATGTAGGTAGTGGCTGGATGCCATCATATCAAATTCACTAAGGTCTTAGCATTTCCTTTTCAATTAAAACTACAAAATGCTTCTAACTCTAGGGTGATTAGAGACTAAAAGTACAGGAACCGCTCAAAAAGAAAGCGTTTGTATCTTTGTAGGCAAATCTCACACACTCTGCTCTCTAATAAATGAATCTGGCTCTAGGCCTAGAGTAATCATGGTGATTAGGCGGTGAATGCCTTAACTGCTGGGCACTAATACTGCTTTAAAAACACTGGATACTGTGGCTGCACACACTTAAGCTATAGGTCACACGAACAACATGTGTACTTCTAACGGGAAATATTATTTTAAGGAGGCACTAAGCACTAACCCCCAGATTCATCAAGTACACATTTTGCTAATCCTTAATAGCGAAAAATACCGAATCGCTATTAAGGAATAGCAAAATGCTATGCATCAAGAAATCACAAATAAAATAGCGATTTCTAATAATTCCTTAATTGCGAGTCGCAATTAAGGAATATCTCTCCATTCACTGGGAAGACAATCTCAATTTGCTAATTGCAATTAGCGATTCGCAAATTGAGATTGCGATTTCAAGGGTGCAGGGGTGTCCAAAGGACACCCTGTTGCACCCCTGAAATGATGTGTCCACATATGTTGCGCACACACATGCCCTTAGGGCATGTGTGTGCGCAACATGAATCTTTGAAAAATGCACTTTAGTGCATTTTTCAAAGTTTTTGCAAATTACCATGAAGTTGTACTTCATGGTAATTTGCGTGCCCTAATAGCGAATTCGCTATTTTTTTCACTTTCATGCATTGCATTTAAGGAATCTCAATTTGAGATTCCTTAAATGCAAAGAATCGCAATTTAGCTAATTCTTAATTAGCGATTTTTGCATTTGGAATGATGCATCCCAAATGCAAAAATACCGCACGCAAAGGGCCAGATTCTCAGAATCTGGCACTTTGCGAGCGGATTTCTGTTTGATTAATCTGGCAGTAAATGAATAGGAAAATGTTTCCAAGCAATATTTAAATGTAATATTTTACTAAATGATTCTGCCCATATGTTACCAGACACACACCCAGTGTTTGAATGCTTCTATTTCATGCAAATACATCAGTCAAAGTGAAGTTGCTTTTGGCACATGTTCCCTGAATATGTACATTTTGACTGGGCAGCCCGTTCCTTCCTGTACATTTTATACAAACTGATCAGTCGAGTATTTGCAATAAAGATAATTCATGTAGATATTTGAAGGGAACTTTAAAATGATTTAAATATGTCTCTTGTTGAATCGGTTTAGATGCCTGCCCCTATTACAAATATGGTGCATTTTCTATGTTTGCGCCCTGGCCCACCTTAAAGCATGTGCGCCGGGTGCAAACATAGAAAGGGCCACCTACTATAAAGAATGCATGTGCATTTAAGAGAAATGTGATTAGAGGTTCCTTTGTAGGTGGATGCAGTGAGTGACTGCACCCGCCTCCCAAGGAGATGTCTGGGGAGTCCTTCGGTCCTTCTTCTACATTTCGAAGGTGCGCTGAAAGTGCGCTAGCTTCTTGTGGCTCACTTTCAGTGCATCTTATAAGGCAAAGTGATTACCTAATTGAATTAAATGAGGGAACACCCTCTAATTATAGCACTGGTGCTGTATGTGCGCCAGCGCTATCTTTATTACAAAAGGGGCCGCATCAGCATCTGTGGCCCCTTCTGTAATATCAAAGTGGCCTGGGAGCACATAAAGTGGGCGCAAACACCCTTTGTACCCCGGCCACTTGTGTGAAATGCCCCAGTTGGGTAACTTAAAATACTGCACATAGGACTCGGAGAGTAGTTACAAAAATGTGTGCCATATATTACAAAAAAAGTTCAACCTGCACAAAGTGACTATATACATTTTCACAGCAAATGGCAACATTTTATTTAAAAAAAAATCGACATAAGTGAAAAGATCAGTGGTTGAAATGTTTAAAGTCCACCAGGTTCGGTGCATTCAAGTAATAATTGAGATGACTTCTGGGAATAGCATTTGTCTGCCACTACTTGCTTCTATTTTAATATTTTAAAATTAAATGACAGTAATGGTTCTACTGAGGCCCTGATTACAACTACGGAGCTAATTCCTTTTGGGTGCAAACACCTGTTTGCCAGTTGGGTGATAATTGCACATATGCTAATTGCACATGTGCTCTTTGCGCGCACACAAATTATGCCCCCCACACAATTGGACCGGAAGTTTAGAGAAGGTAAACCCTGGAAAGCATCTGCTTTGTAAACAGAATGAAATTCCTATATGTGCAAACTGGAACACTGTCTGGGGTGCAAAATCTGCTCACACCCTCGTGGCAATTACGATAATAATCTCCAGTATTACTCTAGGACACATATTTTAATTTGCTCCCGAGTAACATAAGATGCTGCCATCGACTGACTTGTGCACTGGATATAGCATTGTTTATCTGCAGGAACTAATGAAAAGGTTAGCCAACACTGGGGACGTAAAGTGCCCTACGTTTTAAGGTGCCCAGATCTCCACTGCTGCAATGGAAACATCTGCTGGTATATTACAGATTATTTTGTGAATATAATAATTTATTTCAGTTTCCTTTTTGCAGCCGAGAATTTAGTAACCAATGACCTTGCAACACTCACCAAGCCCACCTCTGTTTCTTAGGAAGTGAGGGCGAGCTAACAAAGTCTTGAGGCATACTGCCATGTGTTAATCAATATTTTGCATTTCTGTGCATTTTCAGGCTGATCTATGCTTTCCGATTAAGCCAATATCTTCCAGTGAAAACGTTTAAGAAGCAATTCAGCAAAACAAGTTGACAGAATACCGATATAAACCGTCAAAAGTGTGCATCCAGCCTGCAAGAAAGCTCAGTCAGTTAAGCTCTCATTGCTGACTTCTTGTGGGAATTTGCTCTTGTTACAGGGTCAGCCCAGTTTTCATTTGCCTTTTTGCTGAACCCTGGTTTTGCTAGCTATAGAAACGCTGTGCACTTTGCCGTTGCTACTGGTAAAATGGTTGGTCACCTCTTTTCAACATGGTAAAATAATATACTTAACTTACCTATAAGTCCCTAGTATATGGTTACTCACAGTGTACCCATGGCCTGTTAATTAGATGTAAGTTAAATGTCACACGTAGGCTGCAGCACTCATTGTGCCACCCACTGCAGTGAAAATGCAAACATCACTCACGGAAGGCTGTGCAGGTTTAATCTGCAAATTCTACCTGTAATAATAATCCTTTTTGACAGGCCTAAAACCCCCCTTTTAAATCTGGATTTGTCACTACAAACAAATAATTTTTTACCATTAAGGCAGGCAGGCAGGGCGTATGGTACTTAACAGTAGGACATGTACAGGTTAACTATAAACAGGTCCTTAACGTGACAAGCACCTCAAAGCCCTGCCTCAAGCCCCTGGAAGCTTAACCTGCATTTTGTTTCCTCCCTTGTGCCAGGCAGCAAGAAGTATTTTACTGAGCGTAAATGAGATGTGCACTTACTCTGTGTACAAATATGAAAGGCCTTGGGTGTGGGGTAGCAGTTGTTTTGCCCATGGCAAAATGGCATATGGGCTCAAGGACTTGATAAACTTCAGAGAGGCCTACCCCATCACAAGCAGATGTAGAAGCGTGGCATGCACACTAAGTCTTTCTCTTCATCCAGACCAGCCTCCATTACAGTGGCCCTCTTTTTACCATCACAGTGTCATATCCTGATGGTGTGTCAAGACCTGCTTGTCAGATCTACTGGTTTATTTTCATAAGACATTGGGGGCACACTTCAAAGGAGGGAAACAGAATGCCAAAACAATTTAGTATATCTACTGTCTGGTTGTTGGAAGCTCAGCTTGGTCCTACCAGACTTCTGCCTCTGTAAATGTCAAGGTATTTGTAGAGCGCACTGCCACCAAGCGGTTTCCTGGCGCTATTACTCATACCGCTGTGGAACCCTTCCTGGCTTTCCCTGTGAAGTGTCCACTCCTGGGCACCCCCAGGGTGAAGCCAGGCTTCCTAGCGCTGTTGGGGCCGGTGTGGAGGTTAAGCAAGCTATTGCCCAGAGTTGCAGCGTGGGGCCCATGATTAGAATAGGCACCGAGGCGAGAATTGTCAGGTCCGAGGAAATTGAGCCAAGACCCACCGAGGCGGGAATTGAACCCTGGTCCTGGGCCAGAACTCTGCATCAGGGTCTGCCGCTCTAACCATTGAGCCACACTCCTCCACATGCCTCTGAGTTTGTTGAATTTGCAGCCCACATAGAAAGAGGAAAAATCAAGGAAAAATACAATTTTTCTCCTCGTTGCAACTCCCCTTTGGGAGGTGTAAGGTTTTGGCACATCCCTAGGTTTACATGGTATTATAAATCTGAAGAATCGTCAAACTCCATGGGTGTTGCGTGGGAGCTCCCACCACGTCGCCAATGGAACGCCTCCCTAGCACAGAGTAAGGCAACGCAGAAATTTGTGCTGCCTTACGTTACTCCATATGAGGCCATTCAGAGCCACACAAAGTGGTTTGTGTGGCCTCATAAATATGATTTGGTGGCTTGCCCTGTCGGAGCGTGACAAAAAGTGATGCTACAGAGGTGTAAGTGGCTCAGAAATATGCCCCCAAAGGTCTGGCAAGTGGAATAAAGTCCCAAACACTAGGTGCAGTAGAATTTGGTTTCACAAAGTCATCTTTGAAAATATTACGTAAAATTCTTCACATTGCAATAAAAATAAAGCAATTAGAGAAAGAAGTGTTAAGCATAGAAAACACAGACATGTATACATTTCTATGACAAAGCCAATACGTTTGGTGTTGGATGTCAGCCTTTTGACTTTGTCAGTGCTTGCTTTATAGTCTCATGTTTTTTTAAAAATCTTTATTCTTGGGGCAGTCCATTTTCAATCTAAAAAACAAAAGCAAACATATTTTATTGGTCTCAAAAAGCACACTTTGCAAAAGTTGGACCTGGCACTAAATTGCACTACTTTGGGTGTGGATGTGCTCCTTGTGAAAGGGCAATAGGCCATCACTCAAAATAATGTTATCTAACGACTGAAGAGGCTGACCTATTTCCCCATGCTATACGCTGTAGTGAGCAGAAGAATAACATGAATGACACACCAAAAGACCAATGATTGAAAAGGTCTGGATAAAAGCCTCTATAAGTGAGTATATTATACATGTCATTTTAAGGAAATCAAAAGGTATTGGCCAACTCTAGACTTAAAATGTAACCAATCTGATTTTCATGTAAACATTCACACATGAAAAGCAAAAAAAAGGACCTGGGGCCAGATGTACGTAGCTTTGGGTTTGCAATTTCCTAATAGCGAATGTTTGCTATTCGCTATTATGAAGTTGAAATTGCTATGTACAACAGGGTGTTGTACACTGTTTGCAATATTACCAGTGGTTCACAATTAACCTGCCTCATTAATATTCATGTGGTAGGTCAAAAATTGTGACCCAAAGGGAATCGCTAAATACACAGAGATGGTGGTCTGCTGGGGACAGCAGACCACCATGTCTGTTTGCTTTAAAATAAAGAAATGTTTTTTTTTTAAAATGCCGCACGTTTTGCTTAAAGGAAAACTGGAAGCGTTTCAAAATGATAAATGAAAAAGGTTCTTTTTTATTTTTTAAGTGTCGGCAGAGGTCTGTGGGACCACTGCTTTCTCTTAAAAACGTTTTTGCATACATTCACAAAGGGGAAGAGGTCCTAGATTTGCGAATGGCTAACCACCAAATTGAAGTTGGTGGTAAAAAGTGAATGTTTTCCGACAGTATTTCGGTCGCAAAATATTCATACATACTACTGAAAACCTTTATTAGGAAGGGACACCCTTAATCCCAAACCACTAACCCATTTTGTGATTTGGTAATAGGTTACCGAATTGCAAAATAGGATTTGGTACACAGGAAAAGGCTTTTTTTCTGGTTGCAAATGGCCCGATTCTGCAAATCAGGCCATTTGCGTGCTGAAAAAAGCTATTTGCACATGTAAGTTTATCACATGTAAGTGTAAAACCAATTCTGACATTGAAAAAAGTTGTTTTTAAAAAAGATTTACTCTCACCAAGATTTTCGTATGAGAAAAATTGGACTCTCCGTTGTGGAGATGGTGGTCTTGAACAGGAATGCCATGAAAGTGATATTACAACTAAAGGTTATTCACAAACTTTTATCCAAACCCATTCCTTCCCTGGAAACAGTTGGGCATTTAGTCCTATCAAGAGCAAGTGTAAATGCCTTTCAAAGTTATAAATGAAAAATGAACTCACCTGAAATTGGTGGGGGGTCAAAGGGAAAGAATTTCTCATCGGGAAAAATATATTCTCTGTAAAAAAATACAAAAACCATTGTGCATGAGGATTTGTTCATACGTCTGTACATATGTACTCATATGTACTCTTTACTAAAGTGAACAATAAGGAGGCCGATTATGATGCAGGATGGACCTGAATCAGGCCAGCATTGTTCTGGAACTGAAACCGAACGACCTCCAGTCGTCAGTTCCTGGCCAGAAATTAGGATGCGATCTAACCCTGTTCGGTCGCAATCCTATACTTTGTTATGGGAGCCCGCACTAGCACATTCCCGGTGCAGAGGCTGTCGGGGGACTGCATCTCCCAACGACCCTTGCGCCCGGAGGCGCCGCGCCATTTCCTATGCGCCAGAGGTGCTTAAAGTCACTCTTAGGCCCCCGCAGCACAGGAGCCCGTTCCTTTCTACGCACCAGCACTTTCCCGCTATGGAGGCAGACGGAAGACTGCATATACCAACGACCCTTGCGCCCAGAGGCACCAGTTACTATGTGCCAGTGGTGCTTAAAGACACTCTCTGGCCCCTGCAGCACGTGAGCCCGTTCCTTTCTACAAACCATCAATTTCCCTTTACGGAGGCAGTTGTGGGACTGCATCTCCCAATGACCCATGCGCCCGGAGGACCCACGCCATTTCCTATGCACTGGAGGCTCTTAAAGGCCCTCTTGGGCCCCCGCAGCTTGGGAGCTCATTCCTTTCTATGCACTAGCACTCTTCCGGTATGGAGGCAGTCGGAGGACTGCTTCTCCCACGACCTGGGCCCGCCTTCACCTGTCAGCGGCCGGAAGAGGCTGGGCTGGGCCAGGTCCTTTTGCTTGTCTCATCTGGAACTTGCTGATTGTTTTTGGAGCATAGGACGTGAATTCCTTTTCTTCAATAAGGTATTTTTATTCTGTTTTTAAAGAGTGTGTTAGTCTCTTCCCAGGTTAACTTGGTCCGCCCAATTAATCTACATCCTTACATAAGGTTAGCGAATTCAGCGCTTTTAACATGGGTAAAAGGAAAACGGCCGCCTTGCAAGGGGGGCCCCCAGGTGGCTTTGCGGCAAGGACCATTGATTCATTATTAACCAGGGCAGCACATGTGATCATACAGGAGATAGCCCTGACTGAGAGAAGGCTTTCACTAGAGGCAGTGAAACGGGCCCAGGAGCCTCCTGTGGAATGGAATGGTGAGGTCCAGGCAAAAATAGGGGACCTTGTGGGGATCTCAGAGGGACCTTTTAGCTCCATTAAACCTGTGCCCATATCCACAGTGGCCCTCCCTGATGAGTTGTAGTGTAGTTCCTATATTCCCAGTAGGCTCTGCGCATTGGAATAACATAAACGATAGTTAGACGTAGGACTTAGGTCGACTAGGTCTCTATTGAATATGTTACACTTAATTATGAATGCCAGCTAGCTCAGAGGTCACTAGAAACTTTCTCGAATTCACAAGAAGGGATTAGTTTCTGACAACCGCATAAACATGACAACTTTGCTCCCCTAGAACAAGGAGTATATCTCTAGAGTCGCGGAAACAATAGATAGCTATTTTACTCAGTCAATCGTGCATGCTTAGTTTCACCAGAAGTGCAGAGAAACAGAGAGACGGGCGTTTTCAATAAAAGAGGTTATTTATTGAACAGTCTTCTTTCTCATGCAAGAGAAGTGAATTGCTACAATCGCAATACTTGTCATAAAGTAAAGTGCGTACAGTAAAAGGAGTATTATAAAATAATACTGTAAAAGCATAGTATGGTTTCTAAGCCATACGGTGTTTAAAATGGATAAAATACATACAATGATAAAATAATGACTAAACGTACTCAACTGGTGCTTCTAAGATACGCCTACCCCGGTGTACCTAACCTAAGCCTAGTACAGGGAAGGAGTAAGTGAGATGTAGTTTGAGTTAAGATAGTTTCTGTCAAGAATCTAAATCAAGAATTCTCTAAGGGTCCAATCAGCTCCGTACCTTGGTTATAGAATGAAGGAGGTCTTGTATCTCTCTCTCAGGACTCGATCTCCCAGCAACTCGCAAGGGTGACAGGTAAACACTCGAGCTGGATTCCTCGGCAGGAGAAAAGACAGCGTCTCTCTCAGTGCATCAGCGGGAGGGTCGGTTTCCTTCGGCACTTGCTACAGCAGGGCGTCGGGCAAGTAGATACTGCTCCAAACCACCATCTGTTTTGCTAGGGCAGATGCTGGTATATTTATACCTGGAAGGTGCCGAGTTTGACGTAAGGTTAGACATAAGACGTCACTAAGAACTCGCAGTTCTTTCAGGACTCCGGGAGTTCTAGGACAAATCAATACAGAAGCAGGGGGAATTCACGGGCTGCTGGAGGCTTGGTTTGTTTAAGAACACGTTGTGCTTTCTAGGAGTCTATGGGAGTAGCCTTGCCGTATTTGGACTGCATTGGCTATGTCTTAATATGGGTATGATTCTTATGCCTATATAAGGATATGATTTGATATAACCCCATAAGGGCATGAATCGGGAATATTTAACTAGAGTCCTAGATTCGTCTACAACACCCACTCCATGTATAATGTCCATCATTACTAAATACTAAGCAATCTTAAACATATCTATCCATGTGTTTTCCATCCCACCCCAAAACACATAAAATGCATTTGAAATGGTATATACACAAAAAATGAGTATTATACTGTACGTTTTCAAGCAGTGGTTTCATTCAGATAATGCATATATTGTACATTCTAATGGTGACTGAATGAATCACGAAATTTACATTTATGAAATGGCTCTTAATACAGAAGAGAGGGTCGAGATCATTTCATCACATATTTATACAAGACTGTACATGTGCTAGAGGCTAAGTCAAAATATTGTATCTAGAGTTTTCAAAAATAGAAATCGTGTTCTCTAAGAATAGTTCTACTTTAAGCAGAGTATCATGTGCCAAAAAAGTAAATATTTTGGGAACAGGGAAAAATAATAATTTCGCTTTCAGGGAAAAAATAGTTCCAATATTTTTTCAGGAGTTCTGTTTATCAAAACTGAAGGCCGAATTCAGAGCTCAGGGAACGCTGTGTCCTCGTGTTTTCAAAAGTTATTCTCATTTTTAGGAGAGAACATTAATTCAGATAGGCTGGCAAAGAATTTGTCTACAACAGTAGGTGAAAGTTGGACCATGTCCGAAAAAGTAGAAATAGTGCATATGTGAGATGCATTGCCGTCATCGGTGTCTAGATCAGAATGGTCACAGAAGGTTGTACCTGCGTGCCGCTTTCATCTCATACCTCACCGCCACCTAATCGTAATGGTGAGGTCTCAACGAATGCCGTCATCAGAATAGGTAGCCGCTGGGGACAACACGTTGCATGAGCCGTTACCGAACTAAGCAAAGTATCGACATCCATGGGTACTGCTGATGGGAGTGTGAGACAGACGTCTAACACGCATTTTTCTCCACAGAGCAGGCATCGTAGAACAGGTAGGATGCAACCTTGCCAGATTGGTCTGAATGAAAGAAACCAGGTAGTATTCAGATCTCTTAGCCGAGCCAAGCCGAGGACTTTAGTAATCCGATCTCGGTATCGCATTGCTAGGAGCGTTTCTTCCATTGTAGCTTGAGTTTTGTCTGTGACTGGACTTGCCATATCGGAGCAGAAGGAACAAAAATAAGATTCCTGCTATGAGTCCCAAGATGAGAGGCAGGCCGCCGAACACAGAGTGCACGAAATTCGGGAAGATGCTCAGGACTGGTTCAAAGGGTGCTAACAGTCCCGAAAAAATTGTCTTAAATACATATGCGATGCCACTGGTATCAGACATGTTTAAGATTTGACTTAACATTTCTACGAAATGCACGGGGCAATTTGTTTATAATAATGCATATATCTCTGCTGACGTCCTTGCGACTTGCAGATCATACGTTTCTTTAGATGAGGTTAAAGGCACAGTTGTTTGTAAAAGAATGGACTTCATTCTGCTTAAAGTATCAATTCGAATAGAAGAGATATTCAGAGAAGGCCATATCGTTGCCTCCTTGTCTGATTTGCTGTTTGGATACAATACTTGCATACAGCAAGTGACCCTGGATTTAACACTGACGAGATAGGCCGTTCCTGGCACCATGCCACAACAGCTGCGGTCACTTAACATAACGTAACTGCCGTTGGAAAGTTGTCTGAAAAAAGGATCTATTTGTGTAGCAGGGGTGCCGTGCAGGTGACATGAAAGGTTATTTGATAAACCTTTGCAGGTTCCATGCAAGTTAATTCCTTGACACAGAAGTGTACCGCTCAGTGAATTTTTTCAGTTGTTACCACTAAGAAATACCTCTTTTTTCCCCCCACTCCAACATCTATGTGTGTAAGGTAAATTCCAGGTTGATTTGATGGACCCTTTACCCAACCTTTCATACAGGCCCGCTGGTATGTGCTTTTGGCAATATTGAAACTGAAAAGTCATTATCGGAATTGTAATTGTGCCATGTATTATCCATTCAATGACAGGTCTTTCGGAGATTGTCAATGGTAATCTTTCTAGTTTTTCAATGCTCAGCACCGTATAGTCTGCTCCTCTTTGTGCCAAAGAGATTTGTTTATCTGTAAGGTTAAAGACAGAAAACAATGACGTTGTGTTGATTAGACGCCATGGCACGTAGCCTGAACGGAGATTTTGTAACGTCCAGCCTAACTGTACAATAGAACGTAATTGGGACTGGCCATGTTGTAACATTAGCATATCCTGTTCTATTATATCAATAGCAGATGATACAATACTGTCCAGTGAATACATTCTGGAGGACAGAGTCATTAACCCATTGTCCACTACAGACAGTGATTTTTCCAAATGTATACGATCAATTTCTCGTATTTTTTCAGCAGTTTCAATTTGCTTTATTTTCCAAGCTTCGTTGTAAGCAGCATATATACCGGCGTATATGAAACGTTTTTGACACTGTTTGCGAGGTCCCAATAGGACATCTCGCAAGTCAGCACCTTCTTTAAGTAAAGTCAAGTGTTGCTTAATTTCAGGTAGTGTGGATTTCTGTAGCCATTCGAGGCATAGTTTTCCTACACTGTATGTTGTTATTATCCCTGGATGTTGTCTCTGGGAATATCTTGGGTCTGGCCTGTTCTGTTTGAACCCTTGTTTGTTGTTCAGGAATCTATCTTGACAGTTATTAGTGTCTGTGGGCCAGATCAACCATTTTCTCCAATCAGGATTAGTTCTATTTTGGTGTAAAATATGGGATACGTCTATCTCCACATCTGTAGTGCTATTACTATCAGGTATGGGCTTTGGTATAGACGGTTTGTTTAAGTTCTTTATCTTGGCTAGGCCAAGACAGGTTGTTTGTTGAATGGTGTCATTCAGGAACATTATCTGTTCTGGGATCATGCAGGCTCTGAATAATGATTCTAAACATTGTACCTGCCAGTCTTTTGTACCCCAGACAGTTGTTGTCTCAATGTTGTTTTTCCAAAATTCAAAACCAAATGTAGACAATTTTTCGTAACATTTTGCAGAATAAATCAGTTTAGTATTTGTCAACATGTTTTTCATTCCTATCTTATTCATAATTTTAAAATAAAACGTTTCTGGATCAGTGTTATTAAACCCTGAGAAGTATGGGAATTTCTCATAAAATGTTTTCGAGCTGCCTTTTGGCGGTGTTGGACAATGTTCCCATTGTTTATAAGTGAAAACATTTCTAGTATTAGCAGATTTATGCAAATAGTGGTGCCCATAATGATTAAAGCAATACATTTCTTCATAATCTGATGAACCTTCTCAATAATCATGTTCTGTAAATTTTGCTGACATTTCTAAATCTGACATCATATTATTAATATTTTCAAAGTCCCAATCATCAGAAAAAGTGCTAGGTGATACAAAGTCACTTAAAGAAACCTTGAACTGATTTGGATATTTCAAGAGTTCAACCGGGCCATAGATGTCATAGTCAGTAGCGTCCCATGCTACACCACCAGGTATAGGATTGGCTGTGATGTTTACTGATGATAGTTCTCTTTTTTCAATGTGAGAAGATCTGTGAGGCTTTAGAACCAAGTTGATTTTCTGACTTGCTGTGTCCATTGTACTGTATTTTCCATCAATCATTCTTCCCAAGCATAAAACCAAAATGAGCCAGAGTAGGAGGAAAAGTACACCTAACACAATCCACAATTCAATCCATGGTGAAATCAGATATGTTTCTCCAAGTCGATGAAAGAGTTCAGTTGTTTTTCCTTTGAAAGTTTTATTTGCTGGCTTTTCTCCATGTTCACTTGGATCTTCAGAAAAGTCATCGAAATTGATGAAGTAGCCAGATGCAGTTCTGTCAATTGTTGGAATTGCTTCAGGATTCTTATTAATCTTTGTAGTTGCTTCATCTTTTGTCATATTAGTATAGTGAGAGGCTACCTCATTGTAGACAGGCTTTGTTGCATAGTCCTTCTTTATTCACTGCAGGTTTATCAAATGTGATTAGTCTCTCAGTTTGAACCTCTTGAATTGTAGCAAGGTTTGGTCTTCTGCTACATCTTGGGAGTCCACTGGGCCTACTACTTATTATTGGCCACATATTTGTGGTTTTACCAGGTCGATTGATACAACTCTGTTCTCCTTTTTACCAGCAAGGGGTGGTAGTACTACTGATCTGATTGCTAAAACAGGTACAGGTACTGCTTTCCTGTAAGAAGGCCCAAATTCCTTCTTCAGCGCAATCTTTTCTCTGACCAGATCCCTAATCTTTGGAATTCAGACAGGTCTTGCTGGGACAGGTGGTTTTTCTTCAGTGGCCGTTGGCTTTAGCTTTGTTTTACTTAGACTTCTTCTTGTCTCATTTAAGTCCTGTAAAACAGCCAAACGATCTTTGAAATCAAAGGTTTTTTGTTCCACCACTGAAGTCTGACTATCAAGGTCTTCGATTATCATCCTTGTACCAAACAAAAGTTCATACGGAGTGATTCCACCCAGAGAATGTCTTGGCAGAATATTAAGACTACGTTAGACACTTATTAGATGTTTGACCCACCCATCATCCGAACCTAATACCCTCGCTGTTATAGATTGCTTTATGTCACGTTTTTTTCTATCCACTACTGCATTTCCCTCAGGATGGAATGGACTAGAGTACTGCAATGCAATGCCCAAGCTGGCCATGGCCTCCTTGTAAGCTCGAGAGCTAAACGCAGGACCTTGGTCAGAATGTAGCATGCCAATTGCGTATGTGCCGATAAAGACTCGCAAATCTTTTATAACAGTTCTGGCGTCAGCCGAGCGCTGGGGCCACATCCAAATGAATCTCGTCTTAATATTTATGGGATCGCTTCTTTCCCTGTGGACGTCTGCGTGTAGATAGCCTAATGCTGTCTAATAGAAGTGACTGGGCTGGCATCTGGTCCGGTTCACAACTGCGATCTCTGTTGCAGTCCTGACAATCTAATGCAAAGTTATAAACATGCACGCTCATCCCCGGCCACCAGTATTTTGATTGTAATTCTATTAGAGATTTCAAGATCTCTTGGTGCCTCAGACCCATTCCCATGTGTGCTTCTTGAATCAAGTAAGCCCTCCGGTTCGTGTTTGGTATTACTCTGTCCCCCACTCCAGGGATTCGAGCAGAAGGAACAGAGTTTGCATCAATTATGTATGTATTATTGAGTGGATATTTTAGAGGCAATGCCGCATAGTCGCCTTTTATTGAGGCTTTTACTGCCAGCATGGTTTCTCCATCTATTTGTTTTATAGAACGCTTTTTTGTAGCTACGGAAGCCGGTTGAACAGCTGCCGTTGTGCCTTTGTTAGCCAATGAATTCCCTGCAACGTGAACGCCATCACGTCGAAGACTCTGCGTATGTATCACGTGAGTCTTTCGTAGTTCTTTCTGTAAAAGAACTACTTGTTCCCATAGTTTTTTATGCTTTATTGTGACATCTGTCTTCTCTTTGTAACCGTTTTTAATCCATGTCTGCAAGTATTTATTGTAAGACTGGACGCAGAAATGCGAGTCGCACACTATTAGTGTGGGGAATTCGCGGTCGGCTTTCTCAAGCGCCATCTTTAAAGCTTTTAGTTCAGCTCGCTGAGCTGTACAGTTTCTGAGTGATTCAGTTTTAGTGACCATTGGTCTAAATTTTCCTATGCGCCAGCGAACTTTAACAATCGTGCATGCTGCATTATAAACTTGTTTATCCACAACGTAGTGTTGTGCAGATACGTCTGTGTAGATTACACAGGTGTACTGTTCGAGAGGCAGAATTTCGATCGACAGAGGACATTCATGACATACTAGCTTTTTCATTCTGGGATCAAATGAGTGTATCACGTCTGTTGCAGTAAGAGAATTAACCCATTGTATCCATTTTGGATCTAATGCCATAGCATTTGGAATGCTCGGTCTTGTTACTGCATCTAGGGCAGGTACTGGTGTAATGATTATTATACGTTTACCTTGTGCGAGGGCTCTTTCTTTTGCTACAGCAGTTTGGACCGCAGTCAGAATTTTTTCAGTAGAACTGAATTTCATTTCAGCTTGTGTGTACAAGTGTGATTTATAAGCTATTGGTACCGTTTCTCCCTCTTTAGAGGTCAGGTACGTAAATCCGCATCTTCCTGGGATGACTCAGATTACAAGGTTGCGTTCGTTTGCGCGTGTTTGCAGTTTTGTTTTAGTTAACATGTCTGTTTGTATTGATCGTAACATTTTTGTGTGTTTCTGTGTCCAATTAATTGGTTTGAAATCAGGTTTTATTAATTCGTAGAGGGCTTTAACCCTCTCTGCGTAGTTTAGAATGTAAGTTCTTCCGAAATTCAAGAAACCTAGAATTGATTGTAAGTTTTTCCGCGTTTTTGGAGCTTGTAGTACTGCACACTTCTCTAAGAAGTTGTCTGCTAGGCTTTTGCCTTCACTTGATAACTCATATCCTAAAAATAGGACAGTGAGGTGGGTAATTCGTGATTTTTTAAAGTTGAATTTGTACCCTTCAGATGGGAACCCAAGTATAATTGTGTTCACTCTTTTCAAGTGTGTCTCCAGGTCATCGTCTGTAAGATAGATGTCATCGACATACGATAATGCCTCATCATCATACATTTGTAGTAATTCTGTTACCCTGGCTGAAAATAATCCTGTGCTGTTCTTGAATCCCTGGGGGAGACGACAAAATTGCCCTGGGCCCCCATGCTGGAGAAAGCGGTCAAATACCTGCTTTCTGGTGCAATGTTTTGACAGAAGAAACCATTTGAAATATCTAATGTCGTTTTATATTTTTTGCGCACAATGTTATTCATTAGTGCTGCACTGTGTGAGTTTTGTACTGCAAATGTTTTGCAACAAGAGTTTAGGTGTCTGTAATCCAAAACTAGACAATATGAATCGTCTGGTTTGGAGACAGGAAACAAAGGGTTGTTCATTTGGGAGGTGCATGTTTCAATCACCCCCTGGTATTCAAGTTGATCTAAGATCTCCCTGACTTGTTTTTTAGCTTCTTGCTTAACAGGATACTGCCTCTGTGCAGTAGGTTGATTTGTTAACTGAATTTTATGGTGAGGAGAATCCTCATCCCATCCTACATGATTTTTATATAAAGCAGGGGCTTGGGCCACTGCCCATTTTCTAGCATATGTGTATTTTTTATGAATTGGAATGTGATTTGAGAAGGCAGGCTTAATCATTTCTTCGCCATGTGGGCACTCCCTGACAAACTCTGGTGGCCAGTCTTTCTCTGCTAGAAGGATATCATAGCCTTTAGATAGATTCTCCCAAAAGAGACCTCTTATTTTCCTAGTTTTTTCCCCTTCTATATCTTAATGTTATTTCATATAATTTATGGGGTACACTAACTCTGGTGTCTGCAGTTTCCACCTGAATGTATTCATTCGTGTCCACGGTCTCCAGAAGATTCATCAGGATCTTGCGAGCTATGGTCACTTCTGCTGCACTGTCTAGCATTGTCTGTCCCCATTCTCCGTTCTTGAGTTGTGTCCTCAGAATCCTTGGCATGTTTTATTTTAATACTAGCTACCTTCTTTTTGGGAAATTGTAATTTTTTACTTTGATGAGCAGGTTCCTTGTCTTTGGACTTGACGCGCTCTTCTTTATGTTCTGACCATCCTCTTCTTTCCGATTTCTGTGAGGAAGTCTGAAAAGATCGAGAGGGACGTGTATCATTATCTTGATATCTGTCAGGTTTTCTTAAATTGTCCCCATTTCTTAGGTTGTATCTTTTTTCAGAGGGCTCTCGTTGTGGACACCTGTCCCCTTGTCCTGGAGATCTATTTCTCCGTTGGGGAGACCTTCCTCTGGACTGAAACTGTTTTTCTCTGGGAGTAATTTGTTTATCACCCTCCCACTTCTTTTTTGGAGTAATGAGATTATTCTTAATAAAGGATTTTTCAGGATTTTCAGTTAGTTGTGGTTTTAGTGGTTTCCCACCCAAACTATCTCTACCTAATTCTTCATAGCACTTTTCAATTATTCTGGCAAGTTCAAAAGATTGGTCTGTAATTTCTGTTTCTTTCAATTTTTGGTGGATCGCCACTGATGTTGCTTCTCCTTTTATGTTGGCTAGTAGTATAGCCGAGACTTGCTTAAAGTCTTTCAGTAATTTCATACCTAGATTTGAAGCAGGCTCTGGACCGTATTCATTTTGAATCTGGCTTAGTACGTCTGGTATAACCGCCATAGACGGAACACCATGTGTTTTTGTGTATATTGAAGCAAAGACTGGTTCCCAAGTGTCACAGTCCTCCATATGAGGTGCGATCCCCATTGGTAGACAGATTGTCAGAATTCTGTGTTTTTCATGAGGTGTAATATCAGGAAATACTGCCTCTATTTGAGTAATTTTTTGAGCTAACCAGAACAGAATTTGTTCCCGTTTTGTGGGTAATTTGCCAATGACTGATTGTATAGTCTGTGGTGTAATTTTATTTGTGTTCCCCTGGTGAGGGGTGTGCTGTGGAATCTTTATTGCTGGTTGGACTGATAAAGTCCGCATGACATATTGGACCAATTGTCTATGTATTTTAATTGTTTTAGCTGAACTAAAAGTTCTCTGTCTGACATTTCTTCAATGTCAGGATGTGGTGTATAGCTGGCTAGAACCGGCCATGTGGCTCCTGGTCTACCTAGTGGACCGAGCCTGGTAATGTGATTTTGATGTTTTAGGGCGCCATTAAACCAGAGCTGATGCTCTTGGTAAGTTAGTGGAATTTCAACGTCCTCGAAAGGAACGTATTCCGTTGGAGGTTCCTCTGCTTTGTAGTAGTGGAACTCATGTGTCACAGCATTTGCTGCTGGAAAAGTTATCCATGAATAGAATGCCTCTGTCTGACGATCTTCATGTGCCTCTACCACAAATATGACTGTACCACCTCTTGATGATACTCCATTTTCTATAAGTTTTATAGTTATGGTTTTTCTTACATTTACCGGGATGATTATTGCATCCGGGTCATTTTGTTGGAGAGCTGTTATCTAAGACTGCTTGAGCTGCTATTCTAGCTCTTTCCCTTTCGTCTTCACTTTCCGGCATTTTTGCTGACAGAAAGTTTTCAGAACAAGTTTCAAGGAAACAAAGATTAGGTGCACAATATTATGGAACGCTGCATCCTTCAACGTTGACTAAACCAAAAACTAATTCATAGGACTCTCTTCTTACTGAGTTTTGGCGGATATTAACCTTTCACCCACTCCAGACGTCTATTGGAGTTTTTACGGGAAAAAGGGGTCTGTGTGAAAAGCACGACTGAGTTACTCTAGTATCTAGCGTTAAATTATCGCCTTACCAAACGTTGAGCACCATGTAGTGTAGTTCCTATATTCCCAATAGGCTCTGCGCATTGGAATAACATAAACGATAGTTTAGACGTAGGACTTAGGTCGACTAGGTCTCTATTGAATATGTTAGACTTAATTATGAATGCCAGCTAGCTCAGAGGTCACTAGAAACGTTCTCGAATTCACAAGAAGGGATTAGTTTCTGACAACCGCATAAACAAGACAACTTTGCTCCCCTAGAACAAGGAGTATATCTCCAGAGTCGCGGTAACAATAGAAAGCTATTTTACTCAGTCAATCGTGCATGCTTAGTTTCACCAGAAGTGCAGAGAAACAGAGAGACGGGTGTTTTCAATAAAAGAGGTTATTTATTGAACATTGAACAGTCTTCTTTCTCATGCAAGAGAAGTGAATTGCTACAATCGCAATACATAAAGTAAATTGCGTACAGTAAGGAGTATTATAAAATAATACTGTAAAAGCATAGTATGGTTTCTAAGCCATACGGTGTTTAAAATGGATAAAATACATACAATGATAAAATAATGACTAAACGTACTCAACTGGTGCTTCTAAGATACGCCTACCCCGGTGTACCTAACCTAAGCCTAGTACAGGGAAGGAGTAAGTGAGATGTAGTTTGAGTTAAGATAGTTTCTGCCAAGAATCTAAATCAAGAACTCTCTAAGGGTCCAATTAGCTCCGTACCTTGGTTATAGAATGAAGGAGGTCTTGTATATCTCTCTCAGGACTCGATCTCCCAGCAACCCACAAGGGTGACAGGGAAACACTGGAGCTGGATTCCTCGGCAGGAGAAAAGACAGCGTCTCTCTCAGTGCATCAGCGGGAGGGTCGGTTTCCTTCGGCACTTGCTACAGCAGGGCGTCGGGCAAGTAGATACTGCTCCAAACCACCATCTGTTTTGCTAGGGCAGATGCTGGTATATTTATACCTGGAAGGTGCCGAGTTTGACGTAAGGTTAGACATAAGACGTCACTAAGAACTCGCAGTTCTTTCAGGACTCCGGGAGTTCTAGGACAAATCAATACAGAAGCAGGGGGAATTCACGGGCTGCTGGAGGCTTGGTTTGTTTAAGAACACGTTGTGCTTTCTAGGAGTCTATGGGAGTAGCCTTGTCGTATTTGGACTGCATTGGCTATGTCTTAATATGGTTATGATTCTTATGCCTATATAAGGATATGATTTGATATAACCACATAAGGGCATGAATCGGGAATATTTAACTAGAGTCTTAGATTCATCTACAACAGAGTTAGCAGCATTTTCAAACATCCTGACAGCTATTCCGGCAGCGGGAGATGATTTAATCTCAGACTTTCCTCCCTCCAAGAGAAAATTAATAATTTGCAATAAGGCAGCAAAGAAGTCTCCAAGGACTAAAAGCTTACTACCTGCCGGCCCAAATCTTGAACAGATGTTGGACATTCTTTTTGTAACATTGGAGCAAATGACCAAAGCCCTTTTAGCACCAATAATGTCAAAGCTGGAAGAGGTTGAGAGGATAGCCCATGCTTCTACTGTCACATGCAATAAATGTATTACAATGTTAAATCCTGTGGGGGTGGGGAGGAGGTCTCATGTTCACTGTCTATGAAACCAAATCACACTCTTCAGGTATTACGTTCCAAAGACCCAGTGATCGAGGAAGTGCCCAGTGGTTCTAGGCATAACAATATGCCTGGGGAGCTAACTTCAGCAGCCCAGAGAGCATAGGTAGCACAGATGAGCAGGCCCCCATCATCCAGTATAGGCCTACGATCTGTATATACCTGCCCCAACTTGTATTGTCTAAGGACGAAAACTAGTGCATCCTTGACCTGCCCCCGCGCCTGCCCCACTAGTAGCAGTATTACTAGGGATCCCCTCACTTTCTTAAGGATCTCGAGAAACATCCCTGGATCTCATACATAAGGTTACTCACTGGTGTAGTAAGAATGTGGTAAATGGCCACAACATATCTTCCCAGAAGAGTGGGATGGATAGGCCATCAGACCAAAAGAAATGGTCTGGGAGACTGTATTGTTGTTAATTTTAAGAACTCCACATAAGCCAAGTCGCTAGTGGGCTGTGCTTATAAGAGTAGCTCTATCTCTACAATTAGAACAGACCCCTTACAATACTTCTATCCCCCCAGGCAGTCGTCTGCCCTTGCTCAATGGCAGTTACCTTTAAATCCAGTCAGGCCCAGCCACATAATTAATACAGATACAACTCTACCCATGAGTAACCGCTTCCATCCTCTAGCAAGTCTTCAGGGCCTAGATGAAAATGACTGACTAAGGCAAGAGGACAAAATGACACAGGGTAATAATTTATTCCACACGGTCCCAAACATCTTAATTTCTCCAGCCTCTAAGCCCGTCCAAATGGGTGATAAATCCCCGGACATCTCTCCCATCTCAACCTCTTCTGCTGATCAATTAAATGTAATTATCAATTTACAGTACGGTTTCAGGCCGGGCAAAGGAACTTTGGATCAATGTCTTAATTTACATTTAGTGATTGGGAAATATACCATTGCCAAGAAGGGATTTTTACATTTGGCTTTTATGGATTTGACTCAAGCCTTCGACTGTGTAATTAGGTCAAAATTATGGCTGATTTTAAGTGACATTGGCCTTGATGCAGAGCTGGTGGCTTTTTTATATACTACCCACAAAAATAACACGGCTACGGTAAGATACAATAGAACTGGTGATTTGATGAATACCTGGGCTGTGACGAGAGGAGTACTTCAGGGTTGCATCTTGGCCCCCAGTTGTTTACAATTTATACAAATTAGTAAGGGGACTCCTTAATCTCTAGTTGCAAAGATATCCCCAGCATTGGTGCCAAGATAATCCCTACACTCCTATATGTAGATGACACGGTCCTACTTTTAGATGGTTTTATAGCTTTTATGGACTCTTTAGACCTGACTACACATTTTACTAAATCACACACTATGTCTTAGTCCCCCAAAAGCCCCCAAAGGTCAAATTCTACTGTAAGGGGGTTGAACTAACAAAAGTCCCAACCTTCTCCTATTTAGGGGTACCTTTTGACGAGCGTGGGTCTTGGTATGCACAAATTACACACAAAAAGAACACTTTAACTAGAGCGGCCAGGGCTACACTGAATTTTGCTAAAAGATTAGGGTCAAAACCATTCCCCGCCCTGATGAAGATCTATAAAGAATAGTGCATCCCCATGGCAACCTATGGCTGTGATGTTTGGGGTTAAAAAGATGGGAAGGATATTCAGGGAGCTGGGGACAAGTTCATGTGTGAGGTTTTTGTGATGTTCTCTTTCATGCTTCTTTAAGCCTAGAGAGCTCAGAGAGCTCCTGTGTTCTTAGAATCTAGAATGTTATAACTGGGGGATTCTCTGTTGGGCAGTTGCTGTGGGCTGTTGCTGGATGAGGTTGAATAAACCCACCTCTTGTCTCAAGAACCCGTTTATCTCATGATTTATTACTTAATTAACTTTACATTGGCGATGATCGGGAGTAAATACCTCAACTCGACAACACAGCGAGGGAACTGACCTGATTTCTCCTCCAGCGGCTGTTTATAAAGAAGTGAAGCGTAGTCTTCCCTGCGGCTGCATTTATCTGGTGAGGAGAGCGGGTGGCAATCGGAACTTAAAAAATTAACAAGGCGCTTGGCTTGAGATTATTTAAAGGGACTTCTGGTTCCGTTTTAGCGCATAGCGAGCGTTTTACGGTGCTCGCGCCTGCTTGTGAGCCTACGTCATCCATCTGTGATCTCGCGCATGAGCAGACGTCACCGTGCGCACAGAACGTGCTGTTTCAGGAACTCCTTGCGTTTCAGAGAAACGGAACGTTGCGGTTCAAGCCGCAGTACTGTTCCATACCCCTGCTGCATTGTTCTGTCTGTTCTGAACAGAACGTCTTCTGAAGGGAAACAGAACGTCTTCCAAGCGATCTACTGCATTGTCTTCTAAGGGAATTCTTTAAAGGGAAAGATATGTGGAGAACTTTATAACATTTTGACCTCACGCAGAAGAAGGGAATAAAAAAATAAAAAATAAAAATAAAAAAACCAGTGTAATTTAACCATCGTATTCCAAGCTATATATATATATGTCAAAAAAATTTTTTTTTTAGTTTCTGTATTTACTAGTGAGAAGGTTTAATAGCAAGTGGATTACAAGGTGAATTCAAATAATAAGAACTACACAGTACATATAAAAAAAAAAAGGAAGATAAGACATAAATTTATTTATATAAAGAAAACAGTGTTATAAAATATGCAGAATGTAACACAACCTGCGTTTTTCTTAACAAGCCCGGGTGAACCTAATGTGAAGTGGAAGAAATGGAAGAAGATCTTTGCTAACTATGCAAGAGTCTGTGGTACAAACCTGAGTGCTGAAAGAAAGCATTCTTTACTATTACATTGTCTAGGAGGGGAAGGACAGGATGTACTGGAGCATTTACCTGATTTGTCAGCTGCTGAACAGAGAAACTTAAATGAGTATGAAATAGCGATTGTTCAGCTTGATAGACATTACTTGCCACGTCTCAGTACAATAATGGAAAGATACCATTTTGGCCTAAGAGAACAGAAGAAAGATGAGTCGGTGGAAGATTATGTATCTTCTTTAAGGAAACTTGCATCTTCCTGTAACTTTGGTCAATCTCTTGATGAGAGGATTCGTGATCAATTTGTATTAAGATGTGCGCATGATGAAATCAGAAAAGAACTATGGTCAAAAGATGAACCTCCCCTTGAGGAAGTCTTGGAAATCGCGAAACAGGTTGAACACATGACGAAATGTGTTGGAGAACTAAAGAAGGAAAAAGGTAAGCCTGCAATGTCTGAAGTGAAAGATGATGTAAAAGTAGATGAAACGATCTGTCAAGTTAAAAGAGCTGTAGGTGATAATTTTGAAGTTAGGCCTTCTAGTTCATCTTATAATAGGTTTTCATGTTTTTGGTGTGGTCAATTTACTCATTTAGCTAATGCACCTATTTGTCCTGCTTTAAAAGTAACCTGTAATTTATGTAATAAAAAAGGTCATTATGCGAAATTTTGCAGGACACGAACACAAGGTACTGACAATTCTAGGAGAAGATGGTCTCAGACACAGGTGAGATCTATATGTTTTGAGGTGAAAGATAGTGAACCAGATCATCCTTCATTCATGGTGAAAGTAGAAAATTGTATGGTAAATTTAAAATTTGACTCTTGTTCAAAGATTACGATAATTGATGAAAAACTATTCATTGATCTGTTTAAAAAGAAAGTGAAACTGTTTAAATGTGACATTATGCCTCTAGGCTATAGTGATAAACCTATTTCCATGTTGGGATATTTTATGGCGGAGATTGAACTTGGTTCTCACATTATTGTGGGTAAAATGTATGTGTCAAAGAAGGGGGATGCACTTTTAGGTTGGCTTCATCAACGTCAGTTAGGTGTTACGTTAGACCCCAATGCATCTCCTCAGGTTCAAGTTCATGAAATATCTGATATTGTAAGCAACATGAGCGATGAAAAGTTGTCTTTGAGTTTAGCTAAACAATTTCCTAATGTTTTTAAAGATGATTTGGGTTGTCTACGTGGTTATAAGCATCATATTAAATTGAAAATTAATGCTCTGCCGGTTGTGGCAAAAGTCAGAAGGATCCCTCTGGTAGAGCAGCCTAAAGTTCAGGAAGAATTAAACAAACTTGTCAAAAATAACATCATTGTACCTGTTGAGGCTACTGAGTGGCTTTCTCCAGTAGTCATAGCCAAGAAACCTACTGGAGAGATTCGTCTTTGTATTGATCTGAGGTCCTTAAATAAGGAGGTTGTAATTGATAGGTATCCCCTTCCAAATATAGATGAGATGATTTGTACGTTGGAAGGTGCTAAATATTTCACCACACTTGATCTTGCCTCCGCGTACCATCAAGTGGAGTTGGATGACTCCTCTCAAGATCTGACCGCATTTGTAACACCCATGGGTACTTTTAAATTCAGGAGGATGCCCTTTGGCCTTGTGTCAGCGGCCTCTGTCTTTCAAAGAGTTATGTCAAAGATTCTAAGGGGCTTATTGGGTGTCAAATGCTACCAGGACGATCTGCTGATTTATGGTAGTAGTATTGTTGAGCATGATAAAAGGGTCTCTTTGGTACTGGAACGTTTGGATGGGGCTGGTATGACTCTAAAAAGGGCTAAGTGTAGGTTTAGGGTACAAGAGGTCAATTACTTAGGTCATCGGATTACTGGAAATGGAGTTTTTCCTAAGAAAGAATTGGTTGAGGCGATTGATAAAGTAAAAGAGCCGATGAATAGAGATGAACTTCTCTCCTTCTTAGGGATGGTAGAGTTTTATGGTAAGTTTATCATTAACTTTGCCAACAAAACTTGCAATTTAAGGAGGTTAACAGTAAAAAATGCTGTCTTTGACTGGACGGATGAATGTAAAGAAGAATTTATTTGCATCAAGAATGAGTTGAGAAAGGCACCCTCTCTTCATGCTTTTGTTCCTGGTCTTCCCACTGTCATGTTTACTGATGCAAGTGACAAAGGACTTGGGGCAGTCTTGGTTCAGAAGAAGAATGGAAAGGATGCTTTGATTTGTTGTTCTTCTCGCTGTCTCAGGAGTGCAGAATACAATTAT
Organism: Lissotriton helveticus; assembly: GCF_964261635.1. Lineage (NCBI taxonomy): Eukaryota > Metazoa > Chordata > Amphibia > Caudata > Salamandridae > Lissotriton > Lissotriton helveticus. The sequence goes on from NC_136060.1 coordinate 102,573,075, forward strand.
TCCGTAATAGAGAGGGAGTCTCTCGCAATTTTTTGGGCTTTAAGGAAGTTCAAAAATTTGATCTGGGGCACGAAAGTTAGTGTTTTATCTGATCATAAACCCTTGAGAGAGGTGTTTTCAAAGAAAGGTCTGGATGCCATATCTTCCAGGATCAGAAAGTGGATCGTCTCACTACAAGAATTTGAGTTTGATGTGGAGTACATTCCTGGCTTAGCTAATAAATCTGCGGATTGTATGTCAAGATTGGTTGATTCTGATAACTCTGAAGTTGATGACTCAGGTGACTGGGAAGAGTTTACGAGTGTGTGTGAGGTTACTGATGGTGCAATTGATGAATCTGAATGGAGAGTGGAATTGGAGAAAGATCAAGAAATTTTGAATGTCATACAATCTTTGAAGAACAACACTAGGTTGGTTAAACCTTGGTTGCTAATTTCAGATGAACTTTCGGTTAATGATGGTCTTTTAACTAGGGGTACCAAACTTGTTCCTCCTAGCACAAAAAAAAAAAACTATTAGTACATGCTCATTGTGGCCATTTAGGCATAGTGAAAACCAAGGAGATACTTCGCATGCAATTTTGGTGGCCAGGTATGGACCTAGAAATTGAGAGAATGGTCAGAGAATGTCCTGAGTGTTGTGCTAGTGATAAGATTCTAAAAACTAGACACATGCCTATGGTAAAAAGGACTTTGCCGGGTCATCCCTGGGATGAGGTTGCTATTGACATTGTAGGTCCTCTTTCGGGAGTTTCTGATACTCCTTATCTTATTGTGTTAATCGACCTGTACTCTAGATGGATTGAAGTTTCTGCTGTCAGAGATATCACTTCTGAGGCTATCATTAAATTTCTAGAACCTCTGTTCAATAAGGAGAGCTTTCCTAACAGTTTACTATCTGACAATGGGCCTCAGTTTTGTTCTCTTGTTTTTGTTGATTTTTTAAAGAAATGTGGGATTATTCATAAGAAATGTTCTTTGTACCATCCTGAAACCAATGGTGCAATTGAGAGGGTTAATAAGACTTTAAAGGAATCTATCCAGCTTTCTCGCTCTTCCAATCTGAATTGGAAGTCCACTCTTCAGGACAGAATTAACACCTATCGCTTTGCTCCTCATGCTTCTACGGGCAGGTCTCCATTTGAACTCTTCAAAGGGAGGGTCCCTAACACTTTGTTGTGCCCTGGGTGGATGTGCATGAATAAAGGTCTCGTGGATAATGGCATAGGTGCTTGGAGGGCAAAAGAATTACTCAAGCAAGATGCTCGCAAGTCTTACTTTGACAAGGTAAAAAATGTACACTATCAAGAAGTCAAAGTTGGAGATTTTGTGAAGATTAAGACTCCTGTAGGATGTAGACCTTGGTCTAAATATACTAATACTAGAGCTGTGATTAAGATCTTTAAAAATGCTGTTAAAACTGATGATGGCAGAATATGGAATAAGAGTCGTGTTGTTGTAGTTGATCCATATTTGTCTTCTCAAAGAGATGCTGTTAATGTTGGTGATTCACATGATAACTTGCATTTTTTGTCTAACTCTTCTGTTGACAGGTTTTCTCCTTCTTCTTCCTTTAGAAGGAGTCAAAGGAACCGCAGAGCTCCTGTGTATCTGAGGGATTATGTTTGAATGTTCTTTTTCTTTTATTGCTTTCGCAAATGGTGTTTACGTGCATTACTTAATTTTGGTTCTCTCATGTTCTCCTAAGTTTTTGCACATCTTTCTTATTTGTTCAAGTGTATGGAAGGGAGATGTGTGATGTTCTCTTTCATGCTTCTTTAAGCCTAGAGAGCTCAGAGAGCTCCTGTGTTCTTAGAATCTAGAATGTTATAACTGGGGGATTCTCTGTTGGGCAGTTGCTGTGGGCTGTTGCTGGATGAGGTTGAATAAACCCACCTCTTGTCTCAAGAACCCGTTTATCTCATGATTTATTACTTAATTAACTTTACAGTTTTGTCAGTCCCGTCCACTATTCCGGCATTTATACTACTTGAAGAATTAGGGGTGGGGTACATCTCGGATCTGTTAGCGGTAGCCCCCCTGTTGCACTGGCTGAGAGTCTGGGCTTGTCCCATCACTAATTTTGACCAATTTATGATCACTGACTGTGTAGCGCTGCAGGGGGCTAATTACATCCCTTGGCTAAAATATGTAATGGATCTGACAAAATGGCATGACTGCCCGGACCTGTACTTGAGCCCTAAATCTTTGGGTAAATCAACAGTCAGAACCATTAAACAACAGTTCCTGGACAAACGCCAGGGGCTTAGGGAGGAAAAGGAGTTAGCAAAGCCTACGGTAGAAGGTATGTTATCTGTCCTTGTGCAATTAAGTTCAATCGTATCTTCTTGTGGTTAGTAAAGCCTTTCATCTCTTTGTGTTGACCAGATTTTGATTGTATGTTGTCCCCTGGCTTCTGGCTGTCCCCCAGTGTTTTACAAAACCTGGTTCCCTAAAATCTTCTTCTTGTGACAACTTCTCAGAGCAGGATACCTTACATTTTACTTTTTTCTGTGGCTTTTATCTCTCACTGCGTAGAAGGTTTATATTCCTGTTACTCAGAGATTGTCACTTCACCCAAGTCAGGCCCGCTTTACTGTACCTCCAAATGTTATCGTCCCCTATGGTTTGTTTCGGGGTTGCAGGATTTTTAACAGGAGCCATTAGGCATAGGAAAAGGTTGTTTTTATAGTAGCCACCTGTTTTTATCTTGTTTTGACCCCAGGGCCCATTTTATGTCAATATTTGTACTTTATGATATACTGCCTATTGCATTTCATCTTTAGCTCTTTGCACTTTATATGATACTATATTTTTTATAAATGAAAAAGCACCGCTACAAAGTTAAGTGTCCAATAGTTCGTTGAAGAGTATTAACTCGTTAGGCCATTCACATTCATACAGACGCTGAATCGTGAATAATGATGAAAAGATATATGGAATTCAATGTTCCTTTAATAGTCCATATAAACACCAGCCTGGTGTTTATATGGACTATTAAAGGAACATTGAATTCCATATATCTTTTCATCATTATTCACGATTCAGCGTCTGTATGAATGTGAACGGCCTAACGAGTTAATACTCTTCAACGAACTATTGGACACTTAACTTTGTAGCGGTGCTTTTTCATTTATAAAAAATATAGATTATTTCCAACTCTTTGGATATGCCCTTGGGGACAGGGGGCATTTGAAAATTGCACGCCAGTACATTAGAAATTAGCAACACAAATTATATTGGTGATCTTAGGATTGGTGCTTGGAACAGGAGTGGTCCACTGCCCGTAGCTCTGTTAAATTAAGACTTTATATGATACTCTCAGTCTCATCTCATAACCCAAATTCTGTACCTTTACTGATATTAAGGATGTTCTTATTTTTATCTTCTTAAAGTAACTGAGGCTTTTTTATTTAAATGGAATAGATGCTGATGAAATGTATCCTTTTATGGCTTTGAGTTGCCGAATAAAGTACCTTTTTGACTTTGACTTTGAGAGCATGCAATCCGAACGAAATGCATGCTCTCATAGCAAAGAGCAGGGGTGCAGTTCCTCCCTGCATCCTGTGGCAGTCACCTCAAGATGCCTGCCACCCAGTGCAGGGATCACCAGGGGGCACCAGAGGTGCCCCCTAGGCTGTTCACCCATGGGGGCCCTGCTGGGGACCACCACCCAGCTCACAGGACATCTCTTGCTCCAATGCCCCTTCCCTGAGCTCATCACATTCTAGACATTTGCATTCTAAGGACACATACTTTAGTAAACACCACACCCAACTAGTTGATGCCAGGCAACTGACTCTGCTCCAGCCTGATCATGTAAATTGAGTCTCACGCCCACCATTTTCCAACTCATCAAAGGTTGGGATGGGCTCAGGAGCCCTTGCCATTTCTGACACACCCTATGATGAGTTGGACAATGGTGGGTTTAAAAATTAAGGTACTATGGTATGGTAAGAACTGACAGCTGGACTCAGTCCAGCGCATCACCATGTTTGTGACCCGGGGGCCTAGCCACTCTAGGTTGTTTCACAATCAGGGAGGCAATTCTCAGTTATTATGTGGTCAGATAGCTATCATAACCACAGGAACACAGTCACAAGCAGAACAGCACATAATAGGTTCTTTCAGTTCTTTGGTATCTAATTACTGCATAAGTCTTAGGGATGCTACACTTCTACCCTGAAATGTAATTAAACTCAAAATGCTGCTAGTCAACATGTTTTTTAAAAGATCAGATGATCCTATACCAGGAGAAAAACCTAGTTATTTTTATTCCATAACTTTAATGTCTGAATATTAAGACACTTGATTCTCTTCTGATCCTTTATCGATTGCACCAATCGTACTGTGTTTTTTGTAAGATTTCAGAGATCTGTAAATGGTCATGGAAATATGGTTTACAAAGTATTCATGGTTTTAGCTGGAGGATAGTGCTCACTAAAAAATGCTGCATTTGAAATTAACTATATACCACAAACTTTAAACATTGTGAGTAACTTGTGTCAAGTGTTGCAACAGCATTTCATTGTGCTATTTTGTCACTTATTTGATTTATGTGCTTTTCAAAATAGGCCCTTATTTTTATATTGTATTTATGTTCATGTTCTTAAGTATTCATTGAGGTGTAACCTCTTTGAAAAAAAAGTACAATTTAGTTTGGACGGTACCATATTAATTGCAATTGTGATTGTTTTGTTGTGCTGTGCCTCAACTCTTCAATCCACCTCCTTTGAGCTAGTCTTTGACTACTTATGTAAACTATTAAGAGAGTCAAGCAGGATTGCATGGCAAATTGTTCATCACAGAATGAGTACCCAGTACCTTGATGTGTGAGAAATATTGTATTGTATTGTAATTGCATTTATATAGCGCTTACCACCCCTGACAAGGTATCAAATCGCTTTTTCGTCGGGTAGCACCCTAGTCCAGAACCCATAATGGATTAGTGGTGAATTAAAATAGTGAAATATGAAAGTAATTTGATTAGTCATATGTCAGTCTGTTATTTGGATTAAGAATGATATATACGATTTATATAGCGCTTGCCACCCCTGATGGTGTATTGAAGCGCTTTTTTGGCGAGTAGTGCGCTGAAATCTAAGGTTGTGTCTATGACTACACAGAGACTATGCAGGGGTCTATGGGTGAAGGGACTGCAGAGGGGTCCAGTGCATCGAATAGGGAACATTTATTGGGGGGGTATACAATTGAAACATGCTAAAAGGATTGGATAAAAGTCTAGCCACAGGAGGCTGTCATCACCACAATGAACTATACTTACACGTTAAGGGATCCTACTGGAGAGCAGGAGTGGAAGGTAGAGACAATGGGCCAGATGTAGGTCGGTCGGTAACGGCCGAAAATCGGTATTTTCTGCCGTTACCGACCGGTAAATCAGAATTGGTATGTAGGGCCCAGAATTTTACAGATTCGGTAAATTTACCGATCGGTAAATTTACCGAATCTGTAAAATACCGAATCGGTATTTATACCTATTCGGTATTTTTGATATGTAGGTGGGACTCTTCTGAGTCCCACAACCCTTAACGATTCTGTATTTTACCATCAAATATATTTGATGGTAAAATACCGATTCAGGTGTGCATGCACATGTGTGCATGCACACCTGTGCCATATGACAGGCAGACCTGCCCTTAGGGCAGGTATGCCTGCCACATGGCCCCAAATCTTTTTTGGGGGTGCTAGAGGGTGTCAAAGTGACACCCCCTGCACCCTTGTCAAAATCTGTATTTACCGATTCGGTAAATACCGACCGGTAATGCCCCATTCATTCCTATGGGCTTCAAAGCCCATAGGAATGAATGGGGCATTACCGGTCGGTATTTACCGAATCGGTAAATACAGATATTTACCGATTCGGTAAAAGGAACATCTGGATGTTCCTACATATCCACCCCTTAGATTTACCGATTTTTAATTACCGAATCGGTATGATTCGGTAATTAAAAATCAGTAAATCTATTTTACCTACATCAGTCCCAATATCATTTGCGGCAGTGGAAAAACATGAGCACTGACAAATTATAAAGATTGAGGACATATTTATAGGATGTAGATGAAACACTATTTTCATCTTTTTTTGTTTCTAAATACAGTGATTGTTTAAACAGAAACATAATAAAGAAGTACTCCGTTTTCATTCTAATTTTAAATGCAACATGTATTCAAGTGGTAAGGTGTTAGCTTATATGCAATCTATATAGCGATTTTACTGCAAGAAACTCATCCTCTCAAATCTGAGATACTTTTAGTAAACGAGAGCTAGGAGAGCTATTTCTGTAGAATTCAGCACATATTATAAGATCAGCAATGCTAATTAGTAAATTATCTTGAATGGCTGAATGGTCCCAGACCTGCAAAGGTAAGGTGAACATTTCATGATATCCTTCTTTTATGTTCCAAATTATGGCATGTACCTGCCTCTGATAGGATTTCAGAGGAAAAAGAGGAACTTTCTGAGCTCCAAAGAGGTCTTCATCTTCATGAGGTTCTTTGTGGTTCTCTTATTCAGAAATACACTAGCCTCCTTGGTTGGGTCTCTGTGAGTCATGGGCATGTACAAAGCCATACCCATTTTATTTGTAGAGTGAGCTCAGGGATATTTAAAATATAAAAACTATATCCTATCTCTACACCTGATGGCTTGAATCGGTGGTGAACCAGAACCCTCACTTCTGCTGTGCAGAATCAGTGTAACTCAGACTCTATGGAGGTGGAAGTCTTAGAGTTAGAAGACTGATGCATGCATAGGTGAGTTCCAAGACTGAAGAAAGCCGCAGAGAATCTATAAGGCATTATTTGTGCAACGATGGAGAGCTGCATATGTTAAGCATGGTGATGAATATGGAAGAGGACACTTAACCATCACAGTGTCTGGCTATCACCATATCTCGCAGCATGATGTTAAAGGCCATACTGAAAATTGTAATGGTTAGAGCCTCGAGGACCACTAATGGCTGTATTTCAATTGCGTATGCTTTTATACTAGAGGGATCAAATAATTTAGGGTTTGGAATTTCATAGGTAAAATATTATCACCTCACACAGTTCTAGAAGGGACAGGCAGAGACCTAAAATAACAAAAGCGCACAGCCAATAAATCCTCCTGCTAAGAAAAACTAAAAAATGTCCGGAACTACTTTTGGGGAAATGTGCTTTCATAGAAATATGAAAGGATTTTAGAGAAAGGGGAGAACATACAGTGCAAGGTAGTAATATCCACAACCTGAGAGCAAGAAGGGAAACATGAATCTGGATTAGACACACAAAGGAGGGGGGAGACACCATTTTATTCAAAGCGTAAGATAAGCTAACCCAAAGAGTAAAGGTGCATAGGGTCTGGAGTAGACCATAAATGCACTTAAAAACAATAGAAATAAAGAACTGAAGATAAAGATGGGATGGAGTGAAATGAGGTAAGGATAGAGAAGAGGAGGGCAGGAGACTTTGAAGATAAATCAAATAACAGTTAAACATAGAATTTTGACAAACAACAGAACAGACAGGATTGGTTAACAGTAGAGAAGAACAGTAATCAAGATGAGAGAGAATGAGAGCGATTATGAGAGTTTTGGTGTCCAGAAAGATAAGAAAATAATGGATTGTATAAACGGTGAAGAGGTGGTAGTGGCAAGAAAGGTAAATATAAGAGATAAGCTAGATAAACGAGAGTCTGGAGTCAGAAATGACCTGGGTTTATGTGCTGAACAAGACAAAGAATGAAGAGAGAGAGGGCAAGAGATGAATTATTGTTATTGACAGAGTTATGGTTTAAATATTTTTTATTGATTTAGAAGAGCAAAAGTAACAAATGCCACAACCTACATCCACTGGCCAGTGGGGAGCAGTAAACGATAGTCAGCACAAATGAGAAAAGAGGATAGAGAAGAAAATAGAGATGAGCCTATGTAGTCTAGGTAGAGGGGTAGTGTCACAGGGAAGTCTGTTGTATCCGCCGTAGGGGCTTCTGAACCCTGTATGTTTGTGTCCACGGGTGGAGGCGCTTTAGTGAGTCTTAATACCCGGAGGTATCTCGGGCATGTAAGCTCCACAAATTCTGTGGATAAAAATTCTATGGTGGTGCCCTGGGTTTTATCAAATTTGAGGAGTGTGTGTGAGGCCTGTCATTATCTTTTCTATACCGAATGTCTCCCACAACCTGTGCAGCCAATCCATTCGAGTCGGTCCCTTTTCTTATCCCCATATGGACAACAGCACCTGTTTAACAGCTCCCAGTGCTAGGGTAATCGCTCTCCCTCAGCAGGATTTAACAGGATATGTAATGGAATCGGGGAGTCCTACCTATATATAGCTGGCGAATCTGGGTATGTCCGTTTGCTATATGGTGTCTATGTCGTGTAGGAACAAATCACAGAATGTTTGTATCTTTGGGCAGTGCCAAAAATTTGTGAGAGGGTGCCCTGCAGCCCGCATCTGCACTAACATAGGCCATCCCCACCCGGCCTCCACCTCGCAACCCTAGCAGGGTATAGTACCAATAGTGTGCTATTTTTAAAAACATTTCCTTACCCGCTGCGCTGCAAGAGGAGGGTCTAGCTCTATGTATGATGTCATACCACTCCCTATGGAGAATTTGCGCTCGAGTTCAGACTCCCACCAGCGTTGCGCAAGGGACTTGCTGCTCTGTCTGGGAGTATTCAGGAATGCATAAATATCCAACTGCAGGCGCTCATCTGAGGTCCGGGTGATAAACCACAGCTCAAACTTGGTCAGAGGGTGGCTAGCATGAGGATACACCTGCGGCTGGGTCACCCAGTGGCAAAGAGCAAGGTACTGCCAGTTCCAATTTTCGCGGAAAACCAAAATCTGAGTTAAGGCTGGTGAAATCCATTACCCCCTTTTTGTCTAAAAGACAACAAATTCTTTTACAATTAACCTCTTGCCAGCAGACGTAGCCATTTCCCGTTCTTGCCGGGGGAAATCTGGGTTGCCTATAAAAGTGGTCAATGGCGACATAGAGATCGAGAGGCCACACGATTCCTGCAATCTATCTCATACTCCGAGGGTGGTTCTCAGGACCAGAGACACATATACTCCAGGTGGACAGTGCCGCTTTGGGAGCCCTGGTACTTTCCAAACAAGCATACCCACTATAGAGCGGTCGATGAAGCACCACTGTTTGTCTGACTCCAGTTTATACCACTCAGTCATGTACCGCAGTTGTGCCACGTGAAAGTATAGCTCTAGGTGCGGGACGCCAAGCCCCCCATCCTCCTGTCACAGAAAAGTCAGGTGTGGAGTCATCTGTGCTCTCTTCCCTCCCCATATAGAGCTCCAGATGAGATGCTGCACCTGTGCCACCAGCCTAGGTGGGGGATGTGGCAGGAGTGTTAAATAATTCTCATGCACTATCTTGTTGAGTGCAGGGAATATCTGTAGCCCTAGATAAGGGATGTGTTTGTAAGCCCACGTGAATGGTAACTGTGTCACCAGCTGCTGCTGCACATTTTTAGGGAGCGTCAAGCTAAGGGCCTGTGTTTTTGGGATGTTAATCTTAAAGCCTGATGCCTGACTGAAGGTTTCGATCTCGCCCAACAGGGAGGATAGCGAGGTCATTGGTTGAATAAGGAAAAGTACAACATCATCCTCGTAAAGCGATTTTTTATGTTCTCTATCTCCCATCCTAATCCCTTAGAGGTCCGGATTTTGGCAGATTCTCTCCGCAAACGGCTCCATTAAAGAGCAGGGGTGATACAGGGCACCCCTGCCATGTCCACCTTCTTATCTTGTAGGGTCCAGAGGCCACCTCGTTCACTCTGATCTGCGCCTGGGGGATGTTGTAGATGCAACCCACCCATCACATAAATTGGTCACCGACCCCAAATCTGCATAGCACCTGTTTCAGGTATGGCCAGTGGACTCGGTCGAATGCCATCTCGGCATCCACGAGAGTAGCATTGCAGGTTGTTGAATGGGCTGGACTTTGTCTAGGAGATGACATAACCGCCTTGTCCTGTCACTACATTCACGCTCCAGGATAAACAGATTGATCTGGATCCACAAGTCCCTGCATATAGGGTGGAAGTCTAGCTGCTAGTATACTCATAAAGATTTTCAGATCGACATTGAGTAAGGATATGGGGCGGTTGGATGCACAGTCCAGCAGGTAATTGCCTGGCTTAGGTATCATGACAACCTCTGCCATGGTCATGGTTGGAGTCTGGGTTCCAGTGTCGCTAAAGGAATTAAAAAGGCGAAGCAGCAATGTGGCTAGATCGTGGGTAAAGGTCGAGAATCCATATTCCCCAGGAGCTTTCCCAGAGGTGAGTCCCTGAATGGCTAGTAAAACCGCGTCTAAATGGACATCTGTGTCCAATTGTGTTGCATCCAGGGGGGGGGGGGGGAGACACTGGTGCATCCCGCACAAAGGCCACTGTGGCCAACCAGTCCAATCTCTCAGCCGAATCTAGGTCAATGTAAAAAGTCTCAAAACCAGCAGTGATGTCAGGGCCTGCCCAACGAATCTCGCCCAGAGGGTTTCTGATCCTGCAATGCGACATGCGTTTGTTTGGGCGCGTAGCCAATTTACCAGAAGCTTCCCGACCTTGTTCCCCCTTTTGTAATGGCACTGCTTGGTACGCTAGAGAGAGTACTCTGCTCAATCATAGTCCAGTGCTTTTAGCTGCCGCCTAATTTGGACGGCTCACGTGCGGCGGTACATCCCTTCCAATTCTTTAATCTGCGATTCCAAGTGCTCCCGCTTTTCTCTCCTATCCCTATTCAGGCCTTCAGCAATTGCTAAAAAGAGCCTTCGTATGACGGCCTTCAGTGTACCCCAAAGCAGTGAGACTGAAGTCGAGCCGTCATCATTGATCTCCAAATATGTCTGTATTGTTGCACGTATCTCCTTAATATTACCCTCATAGGCGATAAGTTTATGAGTTAGCCTCCATTTACTCTGTCTCGTGGGCCCACTCTAGAGTTTCAGATGCAGAGAGATCGGCGAGTAGTCTGAGAACGCAGCGGTCCCAATCACAACATCTCGTGTGTCCCTTGTGACCCGTGGGGAAGTAAAAAACAAATCAATGCGTGCATAGGTTTGATGGACTGCTGAAAAAAGAATATACTCCCTAGAGCTAGGATAGCGAAATCTCCAGGCATCGGTCAACCCCACGTCCCCCAATATTTGTAGCATGGAGCCCCTGAGTGTCCCATTAGTTGCGCAGATCAATCTAGTTGTGCGTCTGGGACTATGTTGTCGTCCCCCCTAAAACAAGATCCTCATCTGGTGACTCTAGGACCATATTTAGTGTGTCTCCAAGGAAGACTTCCTGATGGTCATTTGGGCCATATATAGATGCAATTATGTATTGTGATTCCCGACTGCTATTCTCACTGCTAGTACTCTGCCGGTTACGTCCGTGTGCACTCCCAGGACTGAACCTGAAAAGTGTGTTGTGATCAGGACTGCCACCCCTGCCTTTTTCCTCGCCATGGAGGAAGAAAAATATTGCCTGTCGAACCACCTGGATCGGAGGCTTTTCCAGTCAGTTTTTAGTAAATAGGTCTCTTGCAGGAGACAAATGTCACAATTAGTCTCTCTCAACATGACAAGAAGTGTGTGTTGTTTGACAGGTGAATTAAGGCCTCTGATATTAAGGCTCAGTTTACGCACTCTAAGTACTGTCATGTAGTCTGACTGTAGGGCCCATTCTGAGACCTGTTACGGGTGTTTCATCTACCCCACACTCTCCCAACCTCCCTCGGGTTCTCGCTCCCTCTACCCGTTGACACCTTCCCTATCCTGCAGCGCCTCAACACCACCCACCCCAGTCCATAACTTTGCTATGCCTGACTGAGGGTCCATCTCTAATGATAAGGGGAATAATCTCCCAACCCCCAGAGCAGAATAGAAGAAAAAATAAAGAAATAGAAATTCAAAACTGGGAGACTGGTAGAACAAGGAGGGCATCCTTTGTTGGATATTACACACACCAACGTGTTTGAGTCCATGTGGCCGGCGGTCGGTCGTCATCTTCGGGAGAGGGAGCACCTAGCCGCAGGGCAATTTCGGATGTCATCGGGACCCCGTCATCATATTACAGGTCCGGGGCATGTATAATCTACAGGCTGTCCCAAATCAGTCTTTGTTGGAGTCCTCCGGGTCTGCTCTGTTCTGTAGTTGTCGGAGCAGGGCTTCTCTCTCTTTCTGGTGTTCTAGTTCCATGGGTTTCGTTTTTTTCCTCTTCCAGTCCTCCGACGCCATCTCAGACTGATGGTCTCTGGGATGATGTGTCTTCCAGGTGGCAGCCCCCAGACTCTGCCTCCTCCAGGTCAACACAGAGAGCCTCCTGGGCTTCCTTTACGGAATGCACCATCTGCAGCTCCTTATTCCAGATAAAGGTTAATCTGAAGGGGTGCCCCCACTAGTAGCGGATTCCTTTCTCCCTTAAAAAGCTTTTGGCCAGCTTCAGGGCCCTGCAGCGCTGAAGGGTGAGAGGCGAAAGGTCCTGGTGTATTCCGACCTGGACGCCCTCGAAAGCAATGGTTGCCTTGTCTCTGGTAGCTTTCATTATGACCTCTTTCCGTCTGAACGAATGGAGGCAGGTGAGGATATCTTGCTGCTGACCCAGGCCAGACTCTGGCCTCTCAGCTCGGTGTGTGCTGTCTAGTATGATCTTGCTTTCCCCAAGCTCCGGAGCGGCGTGTCTGAAGAGTCGAACAACGCAGTCCTCCAATTCCCCATCGTCCGCCTGAAATGGCACACCTTTAAGACAAATGTTGGACCGCCTTGAGCGGCTTTCCAGGTCTTCCAGGCGTAGGTGGAGTTCTTCACTGCTGTCTCTGAGGTATCGTTAGACAACATCAAGCAATAGAATACCTTGGCAGATATAACACGGATGCCAAGATATTCTATTGTTTGATGTTGTCTTACGACACTTAGGCGTTTGTTCCGTAAGGACTAACTCCCTGATTAATCTTTTATTAACAAAAGATCATTTTAAATCGAATCTCTTGTAGACTCCTTTTACCCTTCACTGTATTGCCCAAGCCTCCAAGGGTATATTGGGTTTCCCAAACTATTGATTGTCTCTGAGGTATAGTAGCTCTTGGACTTGCTCTTCATCTCTGCGGTCACCTGCTTACTCCAGGTAATCCATCTCGGGACACCCATACAGCTTAAAAGAGTGCACGTACCTTGGCTGGCAAGCGGTGGAGGCAAACAGAAGCTGGGCGAGCATGGGACCATCCTAGGGGATAGAGAGGCGAGGCAATGACATCCTCACAGGAACTCCTATAAGCCAACTGAAACCCCTAAGAACAACACTCTATGCGATTGCCAGGCTCATCACAGGAATCAAAACGAGTGACCACATCTCACCTGCCCTCAAGAGTCTCAATTGGATCCTCATTGAAGGAAGATGCATCTACAAGACAGCATATATCACCAACAAAGCCCTGCTTACGAAGACCCCAATTACCTGAAAACCAAACTATCGAGAGCAGGAAGAGTTCAGGCCCTGAGAAGTTCCAACTAACTCCTTTTCTTACCTCCAAAATAAAGAAGAGATCATCCCAGGCACGCTCCTTCTCAGGTAACACTCCAAAGATTTGAAACTCACTCCCTGAAGACCTCTGCCACTACCCCTCCTTCTCTTGCTTCAAACGAGACCTCAAAATTCAACTAATCAACAACTACTTCAACACAAGCGGATCCACATTTCCCAAAGATCCAGCCCTCTTTAACAAGATCTATCTGGGTAGTTGCCTGAATACTGCATTGTCTAATCTGTCTCCGGCCTCATTACCTAATTACTACATTATTATTTTCTATTATGACCACCTTGACTACCTTACTGCTTTTATTGTTCTATATTTCTCTCTATGATTGCTGGGCCCGCACCATACTCCACTTGTACTTCTTTAAACATATTCATATACATAAAATATGTCACGGACTCCGATACCCTTGGGTCTAGTTAACACGATATGAAATAAATAATAGATTGAGAACAAGAGATTATCAACGACAAACCATGGAACATTACATAAATTAGTAGGAGAGAATGAGAGAAAGGATTAGCCCAATAGATAGAATAGGTACACTCAGAAAGATAACAAGAGAACCAACAGTGAACTGCACCAGAGAAGCCAGAAGAAGAGATGGACGAAAGCAGAAATGAGTGGTTCACTGTATGAAAAGCAGTGAGCAAGTCTAGGAGAATAGGTAAAGAGTAAAGAATTGTGATTGAAATAAAAGTTGATCTGAGACGGCATAAGATCTGTCTCAGTTGAATGTGCCTTCTTACAACTAGAGTGCACCAGAGGAACCACAGAATGGGAATCCAGAAAAACTGGACGCGGATGATGCCCAGTGCATTCCATGACTCTAGAAAGAAAGAGGAAAAGTCAAGTATGTAAAAAATTAGAGCACGTTGAGTAATCAAGGTTTTTTTTAACAGGGGCAAAATGACATGATTGGTGAAAGAGAGTATTGTAATTGTAACTGTATTTATATAGCGCTTACAACCCATGATGAGGCATCAAAGTGGTTTTTTTTGCGAGTAACACGCTACTCCAGAACCCAAAATTAGTTAATAGTAGGTTTGTACAATTTTGTGTTTTGTTTTTCTTTGGGAGTTAGTTGTGTTAGGATTATGCTCTTGATTTCTTGTTTGTGTAGTGGAGTTTGGGGTAGGAATAGAATAATAAGATTGGATTTGAGAATGGGAAGTAGTCAGTTGTTTTTGTAATAATGGTTGCGTATGATTGGCAGTTGGGTGCCATGGCTAAAATGGATAAGTGAAAGATTGAGATGGATGTTTGGGAGTGCATAGCAGTCTGAAGCTTTGGGAGTATGTAGCAATCTAAAGCTTTGGAATGAGTCAGGTAGAGTATGGGTAGGATTTTTTTTCAGCAAAATTTAAATAATGTGTGTATATGTATATATGTATATATATATGTATATATGTATATATATATATATATATATATATATATATATATATATATATATATATATATATATATATATATATATATATATATATATATATATATGTATTCACTGAAAAAACCATAGGTTTCAGCCACGTTATAGTTAGGAATTAGCATTTAAAAAACCTTAGAAATTCACTGAAAAAACCATAGGTTTCGCACATGTTATAGTTAGATAGACATTTCACTCATACACAACCATAGAAATTCCCCCGTTATAGTTAGTTCAGCTAACTATAACTCGCTCGCCCGCAATCCACTGCTGATGACGTCACATATTACATCACTCATGACATGGTCAGTGACATCACTCATGACATCACTTGATTGGTTCAGATGCTCCGTCCATCACCACCCCCTTTTGTACCGCTTTGTTCGCCATAAGTTAGCAGGTTATGCTCAGACGTTGAGTCCCTTGCTCACTTTGCCACTGGATTCAAGCAAGCCTGGCTGAAGACGGCTGAAATGCCAGAAACCGGTCCTAGGAAGCTTGTTTCCGGTCCAGGGAAGGCATGGCTTTGCAGTTCGGGCTGGACTGTTCCCATGAGGCATAGGGTCAGACTGATTTGCATATGGCCATGTCTGAATTGGGGTGGCAGAGTGGGCTAAAGAATGGTGATGGATTAAACCCAGATCTGTTGACTGGGTGTGAGTGTTTTATTGGTTAAGATGCTCCGTCCATCACCACCCCCTTTTGTACCACTTTGTTCGCCATAAGTTGGCAGGGTATGCTCAGACGTTGAGTCCCTTGCTCACTTTGCCACTGGATTCAAGCAAGCCTGGCTGAAGACGGCTGAAATGCCAGAAACCGGTCCTCGGAAGCTTGTTTCCGGTCCAGGGAAGGCATGGCTTGGCAGTTCGGGCTGGACTGTTCCCATGAGGCACAGGGTCAGACTGATTTGCATATGGCCATGTCTGAACTGGGGTGGCAGAGTGGGCTAAAGAACGGTGATGGAGTAAACCCAGATCTGTTGACTGGGTGTGAGTGTTTGATTGGTTCAGATGCTCTGTTCATCACCACCCCCTTTTGCACCGCTGAAGAGGAAGGAGGCACTAATTTGAAAAATAAAATCCTTTCCGGAAGAAGAAAAAAAGTCAACGCAGCTAAAGTTACCTGCAAGGTGTGTTCCGCAGTACTGTCTCGAGGGAATCCTAATAAATACTACTCCTTTGGAATTGCCAGCATGGTGAAGCACGTGAAAACTCTACATCCACGGAACTATGCTCGTGCTGCAAGCAGCAGACTTCGAGAGGAGGCTCCAGCAGCTCAACCGAGCACATCTGCAGGACCATTAAGTCCTCATCCGGACATCCGTCTAGATTATGCAGACCTCATCATTTTATGCAAATTTTGCATAGAAACACTATGTTATGGAGAAGAATCCAAAGATCCAAAGATTTAATTTGCAGGCACAAACAAGACCACCGTTGCTCCCACCGTTAATTTTGTTTTTGTTTATTTGTTCCAGTTCCAGACTGTTTGTTTGTACAGTTCCCTTTTGTTTCCTTATAAAAAAACAAACAAAAAGATTGTTAAAAAAATAAAATACAAAACAGCAAAAAAGACAAAGAAAAAGTTATTTTAAGAACTAACTTCACTGGTCAAAAAAAGAGCTATATTATATGATAGTGTGTAAATTTTTTGGGAATTAGTGTGTAGTGCATAAATGAATGAAATAATACATTGGTAGTGTATGGTGAATGTGAAACTGCAGAACTATAAGGAGGTGCTACAGCATAACTCTATAAGGTGTTTACTTGCAGTGTACTCTAGTACTTCCGAAGCACATGAATGTAACATATGTACATAAATATGTTACAAGTCTATGCTTCCCTCTGCACTGCTGGTGAAACTGCCTGGGTGAATTTATAAGTGTTTGTGTTTTAATGCAGTGAATGGATTAGTACATACTGATGAATGGGTCACAACAACAGTGCAACAGCAGTGACAGAGTGCTTGGTGAAAGTGTAAGGATACCGACTGGGGAATTGAAGGTGTGAAAGACAAGTGAGCAGGTGGATACAAGACTGCATTTATAGTGCATAGGGGTTTGAAGCAGTCCATGTCCTAAGGTCTACTTTGCTGCATGAGTACTTGGGTACTGAGTGAATGATTACAGTACTGTAAGAAGACTGTCTGAGTGAATCTATAAGTGTTGGAGTTTTAGCGCACTGAATGATCAGTACACACCACTGAATGGGTCACTACAACAGTGCAAGGGCAATGACAGAGTGTTTGCTGAAAGTGTAAGGATACAGACTGGGGAATTGAATATATGAAAGACAAGTGTGGAGGTGGACAGAATACTGTATGCATAGTGTATAGGGGTTTGAAGCAGTCCATGTTATAAGGCCTACTTTATTGCATGAGTACTTGGGTACTGACTGAATGATTACAGTTCTGCAAGGACAGTGCCTGACTGAATTTATAAGTGCTTGAGTTTTAGCTCAGTGAATGGATAAGCACATACTGCTGAATGGGTCTCTACAATAGTGCAACAGCAGTGACAGAGTGTTTGGTGGAAATGTAAGGATACAGAGTGGAGAATTGAAGATGTGAAAGACAAGTGTGCAAGTGGATAGAAGACTGCATGTATAGTGCATAGGGGTTTGAAGCAGTCCATGTCCTAAGGCCTATTTCGCTGCATGAGTACTTGGGGACTGATTGAATGATTAGAGTACTGTAAGGAGAGTGTCTAAGAGAATATATAAGTGCTTGAGTTTTAGTGCAGTAAATAGATTAGTACATACCACTGAATGAGTCATTACAACAGTGCAAGGGCAATGACAGAGTATTTCGTGGAACTGTAAGGATACAGACTGGAGAATTGAACATGTGAAAGACAAGTGTGCAGGTGGATAGAAGACTATGCATAGTGTTTAAGTGTTTGAAGCAGTTCATGTTCTAAGACCTACTTCGCTCTATGAGTACTTGGGTACTGACTGAATGATTACAGTTCTGCAAAGACAGTGCCTCACCGAACTTATAAGTGCTTGAGTTTTAGCGCAGTGACTGCATTAGCACATACTGCTGAATAGGTCACTACAGTAGTGCAACAGCAGTGACAGAGTGTTTGGTGGAAGTGTAAGAATACAGATTGGAGAATTGATGATGTGAAAGACAAGTGTGCACATGGATAGAAGAGTGCATGCATTCAGCATACAGGTTTGAAGCAGTCCTTGTACTAAGGCCTACTTAACTACATGAGTACTTGGGTACTGAGTGAATGATTACAGTACTGTAAGGAGAGTGTCTGAGTGAATCTATAAGTGTTTGAGTTTTAGCGCACTGAATGATCAGTACATACCGCTGAATGGGTCACTAAAACAGTGCAAGGACAATGACAGAGTGTTTGCTGGAAGTGTAAGGATACAGACTGGGGAATTGAAGATGTGAAAGAGAAGTGGAGAGGTGGATAGAAGACTGTATGCATAGTGTATAGGGTTTGAAGCAGTCAATGTTCTAAGGCCTACTTTGCTACATGAGTACTTGGGTACTGACTGAATAATTACAGTTCTGCAAGGACAGTGCCTGACTGAATTTATAATTCCATGAGTTTTAGCGCAGTGACTGCATTAGCACATACTGCTGAATAGGTCACTACAATAGTGCAACAGCAGTGAAAGAGTGTTTGGTGGAAGTGTAAAGATACAGAGTGGAGAATTGAAGATGCGAAAGACAAGTGTGCAGCTGGATAGAAGACTGCATGTATAGTGCATAGGGGTTTGAAACAGTCCATGTCCTAAGGCCTACTTCACTGCATGAGTACTTGGGTACTGGCTGTATGATTAGAGTACTGTAAGGAGAGTGTCTAAGTGAATATATAAGTGCTTGAGTTTTAGTGCAGTAAATAGATTAGTACATACCCCTGAATGGGTCACTACAACAGTGCAAGGGCAATTACAGAGTGTTTGGTGGAATTGTAAGAATACAGAGAGGAGAATTGAAGATGTGAAAGACAAGTGTGCGCATGGATAGAACACTGCATGAATACAGCATATGGGTTTGAAACAGTCCATGTTCTAAGGCCTACTTCACTGTATGACTACTTGGGTACTGACCGAATGATTACAGTTCTGCAAGCACAGTGTCTGACTGAATTTATAAGTGCCTCAGTTTAGGCACAGTGAATGCATTAGTACATACTGCTGAATGGGTCACTACAACAGTGCAACAGCAGTGACAGAGTGTTTGGTGGAAGTGTAAGGATACAGACTGGAGAATTGAAGATGTAAAAAACAACCAAATCATTCTCTCAAATGGAAACTGAGTCACAGTTTGATTCTAGACAAATAACAGTATTTCTCATAAATGGAGTATATAGATACTGACTGGGGAAATGTAGGCCTCAAACACAAGTGTTGAATTTGCTTACACTACTGCTTGCCTACTGCATAGGAGTTTCAAGCACTGCATGCCCTAAAGACTGGCTCACTGCAACAGTACATGTACTTATATGTCTGCAAACACATCAACCAACGAAATCATTCTCCCTCAATTTTCCCAAATGGACACTGACGCACAGTGTGATTCTAGACAAATAATAGTATTTCTTATGAATGGAGTGTATAGATACTGACTGGGGAAATGTAGGCCTGAAACACAAGTGTGAATTTGGTTACACTACTACTTACATAGTGCATAAGAGTTTCAAACACTGCATGCCCTAAAGACTGGCTCACTGCAACAGTACATGTACTTATAAGTCTGCAAACACATCAACCAACCAAATCATTCTCTCTCAATTTTCCCGAATGGACACTGACTCACAGTGTGATTCTAGACAAATAACAGTATTTCTTATAAATGGAGTGTATAGATACTGACTGTAGAAATGTAGACCTGAAACACAAGTGTGAATTTGGTTACACTACTACTTACATAGTGCATAGGAGTTTCAAGCACTGCATACCCTAAAGCGTGGCTCACTGCAACAGTGCATGTACTTATATGTCTGCAAACAAATCAACCAACCAAATCATTCTCTCTCAATTTTCCCCAATGGACACTGACTCACAGTGTCATTCTAGACAAATAACAGTATTTCTTATATATGGAGTGCATAGATACTGACTGTGGAAATATAGGCATGAAACACAAGTGTGAATTTGGTTACACTCGTATTTGCATACGACATACAGACTCACTTTAAAAGTACATGTACTTATATGTCTACAAACACATCAACCAACCAAATCATTCTCTCTCAATTTTCTCACATGGAAACTGACTCACAGTGTGATTCTAGACAAATAACAGTATTTCTTATAAATGGAGTGTATAGATACTGACTGGGGAAATGTAGACCTGAAACACACGTGTGAAGCTGGTCACACTACTACTTGCATAGTGCATAAGAGTTTCAAGCACTGCATGCCCTAAAGACTGGCTCATTCCAACAGTACATGTACTTATTTATCTGCAAACACATCAACCAACCAAATAATTTTCTCTCAATTTTCTTAAATGGACACTGGCTCACACTGTGATTCTGGCAGCTCTAAGAGGAGCAAGGGGCTTGTAAATCTGCCCCAGAAAGTTTGCAGTAGTGTATGTATACTGAATGGAAAATTGTAGATTTGAAACACATGTCACATTCTGAACAAGCAACAGTATTAAATACTCTAGAACTGGAAAAGTGACTGTAAACATTCTACAGTTTTTAGTACTGCACTTTACAGTACAAATCTGACTCACCAAACACATTAACTTACTTAATGCTTTTATCAGAATGGTTATCCAAATGCAAACATACTCAGAATGTGATTCTACACAACTAAACTACTCCTTGCACTTTAACCCTACCGTCATTCTGTCTTCTGCCTGTTACCATAGAAACACATCATGAAACACTTAACTGAGCACACAGGTCAAAAGTTCATCACAAAATGTTGCTAATCAAAACAGCAAGTGTTATTGACTTTTCAACATATCAGCTTATCTTATGTAACGTAGCTTTCAATCAGTTTTTGTTAACCAATAAGAATCATGATTTAAAAAACAGAAACATACACCCTATTTTTCAGTGTAGAATGTTATCAAACAACCAATCATTTATTTTCTTTTTTCAAAACTGCATCTTATCCACCATTTTAGAAAAATCTTAGTTTTCAAGCTGCCATTTCATTTACAGAGACCATCTGGGTGTATCCAGACCTTTCTTCAAGATGCTTAGAGTGTGGATTGTGGGACACAGCTATATTTTCTGGAGCCAAAGGTACGCAGAACAGAAAGGAATTCTCAAAGACCTAGGTTTACCAAATGTAGACATTAAATGGATTGGACAGAGAGGGTAAAAGTGGCACCAATTGATGCCATTGGTTAAATACTTTTTACATCTCCAACACCCTGACCTCATAATTGTGCACGGTGGTGGCAATGACCTAGGAACTTTGACTGGGGTAGGTCTGGAAGTGCTTATGAAGGACACCTTTGGAGAACTGATGTCACTTTTCCCTCAAACTGCCTTTGTCTATTCTAACATATGCCAAAGGCAGAAATGGAACTGGTCCAATCAACTTTGTCCACAGATTGAGAAAGCTAGGAAACATGTGAATAAATCTGTTTCTGCTTTTCCCCGAGACTATAGAATGGGGTTCATATACCACAACAATCTGCGTTTCAATATGCATGGCATCTATAGGAGAGATGGTGTACATTTTACAGATGAGGGGAACAGAGTCTTACTCTTGAACTTTAGACTCTGCATTGGTACTTACTTATAGGTACTAAAATCTCTCAATAAACACAAGGGCTCTTTTTAGAGCCACCCAACATCTAAACACATAAACTTGATAAATATCTGAAAAATACTTTTCTTTTTTTTGATTGGATACGCGTACCAGACGCCTTAGTAATCGGGCAGCATACGTGGTACGATACGCATACCCAACGCACACACACGTATCCTAATTTTACCGTAAAAAAAAAATCTACCCTTAATTTAAATATTTAGTGCCCCGGGGAGGTGGTGGACACCGGGGCTTGTGGGGGCCTTTCACCCCTCCTGCAGGAGCTGGCATTGCTTTTCTACATGGGGAGCAGCTAACATGCTGCTCCACATGTAGAAAAGCAATAGTCTTTGGTTTTTGGAAGAGAGAGCAGGTTTCCTGCTCTCTCTTCCAAAAACCAAAGCAGTTTGCTATGGTAGGTCGGGAGCAGCGAGGCTCCCGTCCTACCATAGCAAACTACAGTGTCCCGGGGTGGGTACCCCGGAACACTGCAGGAGCCGGCCCTGGGGGGTGGCAGTCCCCAGAACCACCACAAGGCTCCGGGAGAGGGGCCGCGTGGCCCCTCACCCAACATTTAAAAGCCCCGGGGGGTTGGTGGGTTGTGGTCCCCAGGGCTGGGGGGTCCATCACGGACCACCCAATTTAAAAATGTAGTGCCCCGGGGAGGTGGTGGTCCCCGGGGAGTGTGTGGGGGGGCTTAAACCCCCCCCCCACACAGCTTTTTCATTTTAAAAAAGAAGCCCCGGGGGTGGTGGTCCCCGGGGCTGCGGGGACGCTTCAGCCCCCCCACATACATAATGTTAAAGCCCCAGGGGGTGGCGGTCCCCGGGGCCTGGGGGGTCTCTCTGGGCCCCCCATTATTATTTAAAAAAAGAAGCCCCGGGAGGTGGCAGTCCCCGGGGCTGTGGGGTGCCGTCAGCTCCCCCGTATACATAATGTTAAAACCCCAAGGGGTGGCGGTCCCCGGGGCTGGGTTGCCCCTCTGGGCCCCCGATTATAATTAAATACATTGCCCCCGAGATTTGGCCACTCTGGGGGCTAATTTTAAAAAAAGCAGGCTTCGTTTTTTTATTTTCCAGGTAATACGCGTATCCTACGCGCATCCTGTGATTTAAAAAAAAAAAATCTTGGCCTTGGGGCTCCTAGTGGGACCCCCTGAGCAGGCTTAGGGGGTCAGGGTGTTTCTACCCTGCCCCCTTTGCATCTTATGCACACTTGTTTTTCAGTTTTCTTGTGCCTCGGTTCTACCGAGACACAAGATGGCTGCCAACACTTTCTGGTTTGGAGTGTTGACAGAGAGTTAACAGCCGATTAGCATGCAGCTCGTGCTCGTAATGGTACGCGCATGATCCTCGGACGATACGCTTACCCTACGCGCCCATAGATATATATATGATTTTACTTTTGATTTTCTCAGGAACTACTGCACGGATTTACACCATTCAACAAAAAGCGTGAACTGTGAACCAAACGCTAACTTTTTGCCAAGTTTGGTGTAATTCCGTTCAGCAGTTTGGGCTGTAGCCACTGCTAAATGTCCCTATGGAAAATTCCATGGGGAAAACACGTTTTGGGACCCCCTTTTTTTCTCGGCCCCCGCTTGACGGATCACCCCAAAACTTTCAGGATAGGAGCGGAGTAGGCCATCTTCTTGGAGAATTTTGCGAAGATTCGTCAACCGGCGCCAAAGTTATTCCAAATAGAATGTTGCGGATTTCCTATGGAAACTAAGTCCTAACTATAACTACCTACTGGCGACCGCCAGTAGGTAATACATACACATTATTTACATTTTGCTCATACATGTATATATATATATATATTTATATATATATATATATATACAGGTAAGGAAAGTGCCATTTGTCATATATGCCATTCTTGAGTGTAGGTTCCTTTGTTTTATGTATTTGCTGAGGTGAACACAACGCAACTTTTACATCGCAGAGCCTTTACAACGCAACCATAACAACGCAAACTATTACAACGCATTGCTCTGGGGGGCGCTCTAGGATAGGGAATAGGTTAATTTACTATCCAATAACCTTCCCTAGTGTCCACGGGGACTGGAGTTGGAATAGTAAATTAAACTATTCACTATCCAGCGCCCAAAAGCACTATGCGTTGTAATGGACTGCGTTGTAATACTTGTGTTGTAAAGGCATGCGATGTAAATGCATGCGTTGTAATGTCATACATCCATTTGCTGATTTTCTTTGTGATGATGAGTGGTCCTTTGCCATGTATTGCTTTGTGTGTAAGAAAACGCAGCTTGAAGGGGGATCTTTTGGCAACTGGTAACCAGTGTAGTACCCCTAATGCAGGAGAGAGGTGTGCTTGTGGCTTTCTATGTAGGAGAAGTCTTATGGCAGCCTTCTGAGTGCTTTGTAGTCTTCTCATAGTTGAAAAAGTGGAGACATGATACAGACCATGTGTCATCCATGTTTGATAAGACAAGAGAGATGGTAGCTTGAGTCTTGTCTGGGAATCCTACATGCAGGAAGATGGGCAGTGTTTACATTGTGAGAAAGCTTGATTTGGCTACCTTATCCACTTGTGGTTTAATTGACAGTTTGGAGTCCATGGTAATTCCAAGGGGTTTACCTACTTAGATATTTTTGGTGGTGGTCCTAGATCGTAATTTTTCCAGTCAGCACATGTGAGTAATTTTGCTTTGAGGCAATCAATTTGAGGTGGCTCCATATCTTCTATCGGTCAATGGCCTGGAGGCAATCAAAGAGTTTTGATGTTTTGATGTCCTTCAGGCTTTCCAATTTCAGAAGTATCTGCATGTCATCTGTGCAGTTATAGCTGGTGATGTAAAATCATGTGATCATATCTGGTAGCGATTTCATCTAGATGTTGAAAAGCATGGTGAGATGATTGAGCATTGAGGGACTCCTGCATTAATGATGCGTGGTTTAGCAGATAATGTTGGGGGTGTATAATATTTGTTTGGTTGCATTGATAGGATGTGATTTATTCCAACTTCCCCAACTGTTTGGATGGATGTATAATGATCCACTGTGTCGAAGGCTTCTGAAAGGTCCAAGTCAAGAAGGGCAGCAAACCTGTTCTGGTCCATTGTGTTTTTAAGGTCATCCTAGATAGAGATTAGGGCTGATTCATTGCCTCTTCTTGGCAAAAAACTGTTTGGGAGTCGGAAAGTATTGAATTGTTTTCAATGAATTGTGCATTTTAGGCAAAAGCTGCTCTTTCTATGCGTTTTTCCAGGAATGGGTTGTTTGCCATAAGTCCGGTCTGGATTGTCCACTTTATTTATTTTTTTAAAAGGGGCGTATATATGTCTTTTTTAGGACACAGTGTTTCTCACATGTACTCATATCACCCTTTCTCTTGCGTACACACCATTATCTAGAGACTGCCCCTACACCCACACACACAGGGCACACAAGCCGACAATAACTTTTTGCTGGTGGTAATGATGATAGCCACAATGACACAATCACAAAGGGGGCAGAGCAGAAACTAGGAGCACAAGAGCCATATTAACAAGGAGGGTGGGTTAGAACAGGAACTATGATCTCACGAATGGCTGACTTTCGTGTTGTGGGCCTGTGATCTCTTGGTGACAATCGTCATAGGAATTTCTGACAATGGTACGCTTAATGTTCTTGTGCCTCAATTAACATGTGTTTCCATTGTGGGACATCCACACTGATCCGTGACTGTTACAGGCAGTATAATTTCTCTGCTCGCTCATATGAGAAGGATGAAGACTGGCAAGTCACTGATGCTTGCCGACTTCGAGTCATTTGGCCTCTTTTCTGATGTAGGCTCTGCTATGCATCTGCAAGTTGTGTTCGGGAACAGATGCTGAGGTGCTACTTTAAGAATAAGGGTCAAGGAAGTGTTTTTTTGCATAGTATTATACTGCATAATGTATATAACGCTTACTACCCCTTGTGCAGCACTGGAGCGTTTGCCTACACGGGCAGCAAGCTACGTCAAATAGGGTGTGTTTTTGGAAGGGTGTTGTCTTTGTGCGTCTTTGATCCTATGTAGGAAGTATTTTCATATTATGCATGATGCGTACTGATACGGTTATCGTGTCATTGAACGCAGTGCTTAGTGTCATTAAAAACGGTATCATTTATAAATCAGCGTTATTATGTTCACATAAATTCAGCACACACAACGACTGCCCTTATTCCTCTCCTTAATTCTTAATTAACCTAAACATCTATCACTCCCAACCCTTAACTTTACACTCCCTCCCTTATTCTCTGATGCTGTTGAGCGAGTCATTTACAAATAAAAATGCCTTCAAAAGGAATCTTTGTTAAAATTATAGCAAAGACAGTATCACTTTGTTGTTAAGGACATCATGCCAGTGCTCTCTGATCATGCTGTCCTCAGATAAAAATCGGCACCATTTGTTCTTTCGTATAGTTTCTATGTCTGGTTGTCAAGTCTGGTTTTGGATATACTAATTATGTATTGATGTCATAAAATCCTTAAGGCTTAGGATATTTTTTAGTGGCATTAAATAATAGGATCATATCGCCTATGAGGGGATCGGCGTGTCTTTGGGATTAATGCTTCTTGAGCATTCTAGATGATTTTGAATGCCAATAAAGATTTTCATTATGTTGCAGATATTCTAAGAAGGGCCGATAGAATGTTGGCTATTGACGAAAGGTTAGGCCAGTTGCCTTTCAATAACATTTAGCAAAACATACAAGTGATGGAAAAGATTGAGTTCAGCAAAATTATAGAGCAAATATTTGCTGGTTTGCATATTTCGGGTAAGCATTAGATATGGCAAGTTTATTTTTTACTAGGAACTAAGAACTGAGTGAACAATAACATACTGCAGCCCTGGTTTACCTTACTAGGAAATCCTTGACAATACTGTTATTACATTATATATGTATATCAAACCACTGGTAGTTTCGTTAAAATGTATTAAACATGTAGACGCATTAAAGGCACATAACGTTTACCATTATAGCAACAATCACATTTTCATAAAGGCGAACTTGGTAAATCCTGGCTTTCTGCTATTTCCAGGTTGAATTGAGCAGTCACAATAGCGAACGTGTACTTGTCCACTAACGCATTTAAAAAACAGATCGAAATAAGTGAGTAATTCTAGTATTTTTGAAAATTGTATTTCAGTATAAACTGACCAGGTCCATAGTCCGGGATGGGGTCACCATCGTTGGCAGTGTGCAATATGTACAAAAACAGGGATCCAAGCTTGTCCTCAACTGGAAGAAAAGAAACATCAAACCCACCTTAAAAACATTTCACTTGCTTCAGTGAGATCCGTCATAAGAATCAAATGTACTGTGCAGCATGCACAAAGCCCAATCAAACAAAGGGCTAGTTCACGCGCAAAAGCTAACTATCCACAACACTCCAGGTTAGGGGGATGCTTTCAGAACCTAAATGGCTGCCACGCCCCAACCAACAAAGGCTCCCATTCTAGTTGCTGCCCCCTGCAGTGCTAGTTTGAAAATGTTTGCAGATCTCAGAAGGTTGAGTTTGTCCACAGATAATATTTAAAGGTTCATTCAAGGAGTCATTTGTGTACTGCTGAATTAAAATATTTCCACAGTAGGCCTTTTGGTAGCTGCATGTGTTAAACTGTGTTGGAGAACTATGGATCCCGGTGGCATACCGCATCAATCGAAGACTGTACATAAATACTTCCAAATGGATGACTAGACAGACAGGAAAGAGGTCAGCCACTCGTGAACATGTTCTGTAGCCCCCCTGCAAGTGAAATGGAGCCACTGGTCAGAGGTGTAATAGAAGTGTGGTTTACCAACATGGGGATACCTTTGTGGCACCACTGAGGCCTAAACAACATCGCAACATCCTTGGACCCCAAATGAGCCATCCATTAAGCCTAGTGATCTAAAGAGGTTCTGCTAACAACACCTTTTCAGCTAAAGCTTTAATAACCAGTAGAAGATGCTGATTGTATGTCTTAGAGTGCAACACTGAGCCACAATCCACAGCTAAGATGACAACACATGCAAGCTCGGGGGAGTGATGCTTGTGGCACCTGTGACCAATAAGAATATGTCTCCCGGGTTTCTGGGCCCTCTTCCTCATTTGGATACCTTGACCACACAAATGAAGACATTCTCATTTGCAGGGGAGGGGAGTTTTCGAGAAACTACTCAGCCTGAGATGGACCACCTCGCCATAAAATCAAGATGGCAGGCCAGTTGGAGGGACCTAGATTTGTGAGTTAGTGTCACTTGAGCGTGGATTCAGCTGCACGATGCAAGCCCTTCTGCTCATGTCACCCTTTTTACCCCCCATTTTGGTGCTTGCAGAAATGACATGACGGGCTAACCAGGTGGGATGCTTTATCTATTTTGAAGCCCTGCTGCTGAGCGGAGGATTCCTGAAGTGAAGCCTTAGAGCTCGGGAGGAAACCTGGCATCTTCAAGGGAGGATCTCCACCTTATAGTGTGGCAGGTAGCTCCTCAACTTACCAGAGTCTTTAGAACTACAGGTGGGAAGAGGGTTCCCCTTCCCTGCCGTCCCAACAGGGGGACCGAGAGAGTCTAAGCGCGCACTGATGATACTTGTTGATGACCACTTATACATTTCATTTAAGAACAGCTGGATGTTTTATTATGAGTACTATGAGACATTTATTGGACACTGGACTCACACATGAGGAATCTTCATGGACCCCTGAATTTAACAACTACTACCCTACACTGAGGCTTCGGGTACCTCATGTGAGCAAAGATCTCAGCAAAGCTGGTGCCCATTACAGCACCACATGACTCATAAAAAAAGAAATCGCAGCAGAACTCTCATTACTTCTCCCCTGCCACAAAGCAACACCAGAACAACATACTCAATCTCCTGAAGAAACAGGGCTGCCTGTAAATGATGACCTTCTCTCTAGCCTTCAGCAATTCAAGAAGGAACTAAGGGAGGGCCTGAAAATTGATATGCTGCAAACGTTCACAGACTTCAAAGGTGAAATTAGAACCAAATTGGATGATCTCCAGTAAAATGTAATCTTAGTCGGATTATGAATCTTGGAGGCAGAATCTGAATTACAGTCACTAGAGAAACAAGCAGAGCGCCACCTTGACATCTATTTGAAATCATGCAATTTGTTACAAGTGACAAATCCCAAATGCAAAGACTTTTAGTAGATCCAGAAGAGCCAAAATCTGTATTTTATGACCAGCGTCTTCTCGCCCTCTTGGGAGAATATCATGTCGAGTTGTGAATTGTGAGGGTCTGTAGGGTGGCCCCTAAATCCAGCACAGGACCAAAGAGACATCCTAATTTAACTTAATAGCTTTAAATTTGAAAAAGCTATGCTTGCAGTTGCTTGTAAAAGGGATAATATATCATTCTAGGAAGCTACTTGCACCTTTAATCAAGACAGTGCCTCACTGACGTCCTCAATATGTATATAATGTATGAGTTGCTGGTTTCTGCTTTCTCATTGATTAATATAATTTTGCTCTGGAATGAAACTTGTAAGCTCCCTGTTTACAGTAGAAGGTGCTGCCCGCACTAAGGAGGTGCAACCCAGGCGGGATCAAAACCTAATCCCCATTTTCTGACAGATTTTAGTCATGCTATGAATTCATTCTGTTGTTGGTTTTCTTTTTCAAATCGTTCAGTCCATATGGTTAGGAGAAGTTTCTCAGTATATTACTCCGTACGCAATAAGTAGCTCACCAATTGTCACACACAGAACTCATTTACTAACGGGGTCATATAGGCTCCGCTCCCCTGGCTGGCCATATTTAAAGATCTCTGATTGCCTGTTATGGATCGCTAAATCATTGAGAACAACTGCAGGTTTGGTGATTGATCTGAAGGCTCATAAGTTTGCAGCACTGGCATTATGGTTCACCCACTGGGTAAATGTTTTTTTGGGGGGTTTTAGTTGAGAGAGGTGAAATCTCTCCTCAAATAATAAACACAATCCTTGTCAGGGTGAGCCACAAAAGACACTACACTCACCTATGCTTAACTCTCTGGAACCTTGGCACAAAAGCAATCATGCTTAACTTAGAGGTAATGTGTAATTAATGCAGCACACAAACAGTAATGAAGCGAAAACACAACACAAGAAAAAAACCACCCCAATTTAAAATATACAGCAAAGTTTAACAAATAAAATGACACCAAAACAAATTACATCCAATCAGTAGAACCAGAGTTATGATTGTTTTTATGCATTTAGTGTTTAGTGAAAAATAGTTGAAAAAAGAACAAAGTACCAACTGCAGGCACCCAATTGTACAAACCCAGGAAAAAGTCTCAAGTTAAAACCGACTGTGATGGAGCACAGGTTAGAGAACATTCTAAATTCGTCCCAGTCAAGAGTTAGTTCTTCACTTAGAAGAAATTCTGAAGTTTTCCTGGAGAAAGTAGAGTCTTCTGTGGGGCCAGGCAGCATCCTGTAGCCAAGAGAAGGATGTGGACAATGAGGGGCTGCTGGAAAAGCTCGAGGTGGGAAAGCCTAGATTTTCAGCTCAAGAAGGTTGTTGTCATCAGTGGTGTGATGGCCATCAGTGAGCCTCGTCAAGATTTCTACCTTCGAAATTGGATGTTTTTCTTGAGCTCGGATTTCTCCAGCACGATGAGGCTGCACGCTGTAGCCCAATATAACTCCATGAGGCCAGATACTGTAGTCAAGAGGTACAGCTGAGGAGGATTTGAAGGAGCTGTTGCAAAGTCGATACTACCCGTGATGCCCCTTTGTTGGATTGGCTTGCAAGAAGGTCACGGTCTCCTGTTAGTTTTCAGAGCAGTTCTGGCTGAAAAGGTTTCTAAATATCTGAGGGTATTTTTAAAACTATGTAAATGTGTTACAACTAAATCAAACCATAACTTTAGTTAAACCTTTTTTCATTCAACATATATAATGACTTTTGCGATTTGATAACACCACTGGTTTTGATAGGTGACATTTTTCAGACGTTTGACATGTCAGGGTTAGTTTCTTTATTTCAAATTCCATGTATATCGGTCAAAAGGGGCAAATTAATTGAAGAGCTCAAAAAGTATTGTTTCTTATTTTTCGGACCCATAGGAATGTTTACTCTTTGCTACAGCAAAACCTGCTGCATAGAATACGGTCAAACTTGGCATTTTAACTCAAAAATAGGGCAGTTGGCATTTTGCTACATTCCATTTAGCAGATTTCGAGACACTATCATTAAAAGGGTACATAGTGGGCTAGGAATGTGAAATACATACATACATTATGAAACTTATTAATTGCTCCCCATCAGAATCTCCTCTGTCTTATCTTATCTCAGCTTCAGGTAAGATGAGATCATTCACTGTAAACACACACCATACAATGACTACATTTATTACCTTAGACATGCACATCCTGCTGTATTCAGGGCGGGCAGTATATGGATAATGTAGGTACAGTCAATACATTAATAAACCTGGGGCCATACAAGTAGGCAAGCTGAATTAGGTGTAACATTGTTTGAAGAAAGTGAGCGACAGTGGCTCATCCTGAGGGTCAGACCAAGAGCCTGAAAGATCAGACCAAAAGAAAAGGTTGGATCAACAAACTTCCTTTTTTCTATCATACTAAGTCAGTGTTGTGCTCTGAGTTCCAAGCTGTGCCAACGAGCCATCAAGATTAGGAGACAGATATTTTTTAAATCCCATAATCAATCATTTATTGTGAAAATGATTACAATGTGATCAATGGCCACCTGGTGCAGGTCAGCAAGCACCAACACAAGCACATTTGGTAACTGTATCTATATGAAAGTAGAACTGCAGAAGCCCGTTCGGGTGGATCAGAAGGTTTGAAGAGCACTCTTAGACACTTTTATGAAATTTTAAAGATGTAGTAAATATTTACCTGTGAAAGGGTGTAACCTCCTGGTGAAAATGTACTATTTTTAAAGAATCTGGCCTGCAAGCTTAGGTCCAAATTTTAGGTAAAATGCATACTTTTTTTTTTATTCTTAAACAATTGGAAGAGTTCTACTGGGAATCTGCGTTTGTGGCACATGCACAGGCATACTTACTTACATTCATATTTTCACACAGATATGTATAAATGGGTGCACCTCTTAAGGTTAAAATGGCATGCAGAAATTACATTGTGCTATAATACTACTTTTTAGGTCGAGCATTCGAGACCTCTTGTATAAACTTTAGTATATACTTTAGTATATACTTATATGTGTATGTAGTATGTGGGCTCTGGAGATCAGCTGTAGGACTTGTCTGCTTCCGCTTAGGGACTTTAAATTCTGTTCAACTGCCTCTATTTAACTGTCTTGATAGAAAACGACCAGCAGAGGTCAGTAAAATACCAGAATCACTTTAGCATTCTCTAGATTGCAGTCCATAGAAATTGTCTTCCACAAGCACCCGTAGAGAATAATATTTTTTCAAATTTTGTATTTTCAGATATATGACCACCAAAGGCCCTGCTTTTAATTTTAAAACAGATCTTTGGACTATACCATTTCCAGCTAAAAGGCAATATTTCTCTCCATGTGTTCCCATACCTGGCAATTCACGCAGTTTGGTGCTTACTTTCCCTCTATGTTAAAGAACAGTAGATGTTTCAGCACCCAGGCTAATGTGCTGCAGAGCTAAATACATATAAGGTCCCAAAGGCGAGACCGATTGCATTGCAAATGCTTGTTTGTTTCGTCACAGGAAAAATGTGTGGTTGCACAGGGACCGAAATACTGATTTTGTTACAATTATGGCACACACGCGTTTTTCGCCTGCCAGATTTCATTTGGTAGGTCAAGAAGACAAATTATGCATACTTTGAGCTGCAAAAAATAATTCCACATTATGCCTCATTTCAGTGAACAACTCGGAATAGGATGTAGCTACCCCACTCGCTAAACACTTCATATAATGAAATTCATGGGTGTGGTAAATACCTTATCCTTTTCTGACCTACTTTGAATTTGGTACTTTAGCTTTTTATATGCCACATTTAAATGATAACATTTTATGTTTTCATAGCGATATGAATACAATGCTACTGACGGTAACTAGATATGGCCATGTTAATAAACTCCATATGTGAACACAAGCACACAATGTAGAGTTTTCAAACTAACCGCCTGCCTCCATGGGTGTTCGGCACGGTACATACAGTGGCACGTGAGACAGTGCTGGGTCGTGCTGAGCAAATAAACATGAAAAATATGCCTGCCAGGGCTACTGCACTTCCAGCAGAGAAAAAATGACTCACCCCTAATAGCAGAGGAGATCGATTCCCTTAGTGCACTTCCAAGTTCCCTTGTTGCAAATTGAATTAAGATTGAACTCGCAGAGTTGTGGTTGAAACAAATTCTTTTTTGCCCTGAAGGAAGCCTTCTTTCTGTGATATGAAAGTACTGAAAATTGCGCCAAATTTCGAAGAAATTTTTACAACTGCCAAACTATGCATTATAGTGAATAATTATTTTATAACTTTTTCTTTTTTTAATTATTTCGTCCGCTTGCACTGTGTGTGGGGATCTGCATGCTACTTTAGGATTTAAATTCCATGATGAAGTACTCTGAGGAGGGACTCATACGTTGAGCCTCGTTTGTGATTAATTAGCAAAGGAAGTTTACGAAACCACTTATGCAAATGCGTTCACAAATGACATGATTTATAATGATAAATTCATGTTTTTAATTCACTGAACATGCAATTTACACCACACAATGAATTATTAGTGTAATTTTACTGGGGAATACATCTGCCCCGCATAGACAGTCTAGACGTCAATGGCATGAAAAAACACCAAACAAATTGTGAGTGTGTGGGGTTTTTTAGAAACATTTTTATGGCCTATTGGCACTCTGCAATCGTTTAAATATTTACTCTTCTTAAGCGCAAGAGGGAATCAATATCCAGGTGGAATTACAAATGACATCTCCAAAACCTATTGAGGTCTGATGGAAATGGTTTCCCGGCGAGCATATTCCCTTCAGAAAATAAATTAACATTTTAAAAAGTACAAATTCATCCATGCTAAACATCGTAAATATATACCTTGTATCATTACGAGTGGGCAAAAGATTAGGGGCCAGATGTACGATGGATTTTTAAATGTGAAAATGGGTTTTATAGCCATTTGCGCATGCAAAAAACCTATGGGCCATGTACTAAAGCTGCTTTATTTAAAAGCAGTCCCAGACATGGAGGTCTGCTGACCCCAGCAAGCTACCATCCCTTTGACTGCCAGCCATTCCCAATGGGATCGCAAATTGCAACAGCCTCATTAATATGCAGGAGGCATGCAATTTGTGACCCCATTGTGAATCGCAGTATCTCATACACTGTTGTACATTGGCAATTGCGACTCACATATTGCGACTCGCAATTTGTGAGTCGTAAATGCCAATGGTCCTACATCTGGCCATAGATATATTAGACCTTCTGGAAAGCTGAGTGTTGCAGCTTCCGATAAGTACTACTATAGGTCCAAAGCTACTGAAGTGAAGTTATTACATTTTTCCCATATTCTTTGCCACCATGTGTCCCTGGCATGTATTCTCTATTTGCGTTTAAGCCTGTCCCCTGAGCATGGACCAAGTACTTGTAAACATCCACTGCTCCAATTTTACAACCATTTTAGGATTTACTGTTTTCTTTCTTTATCAGCACCCTGCAAGATACTCATGCTTTTACCAGGTCCGTCTCCTGCAAATACTTGGCACATGTGTATTCTCTGTTTATTTTCCACATGTGTGAGTACTAGGTGGGTAGTAGGTGGGTGTGCTTGTTTATATTATATGTGGTCGTTCGGCAATAGCGTTTATAGCTGGAAAATCAGACCTCAACTGAATCAGGAATGCTTTATCACAGGGCATGTCAGAGCTTCTACAGTGGCCATGTCTACTGTAATTGCATAGCTGTGTTTCTCCTTAAGTAATGATTGAACTCTTCGTGTCTCACCTTGTTGCTTCTCATTTCATAGGGTGCGACTCTGTTTCTCCAAATACACTGGGACACTTTTTTACCTTTTCCGCATTCACCGGTGAAGTGTTTCCATGTGATATTGTTGCTTAACTTGAATTCTGGTCAAATGAGCCAGTCTGAGTCTTGATGTTATCAAGGACTGCCTGCTCCTCAGTGTCCATGGCAAAAGTATTCCTTTTAATGTGGTTGCAGATGCAATGTATTTCCTCGCGTTCACTACTGTAAACCATGTGATTATTTCAGTTTTTGTTGCTGTTTTATATAGTGCCAACACCACCTGAATGTATTGGAGTGCTTCACATTAACACCAGTCCCCTTTCACGGGGACACCGTAAACTTAGGTAAATCACTTAATCTCCCTGTGGCAGCCAGCATTTTTTGTTGGTTGCCCTTCCACCTCCTGCCCGCCGCTGCTTGCCCCTCTGAACTCCGTTGCACAGATCCCCTCCTCCCCTGACTCTACTATTAATATTTTTTTGGTGCAGTTTTATTTAGCCCCAACACCATCCACAGGTATTGAAGTGCTTTACATTAGCACCAATTACTTTTTGTGTGCAGTTTTATAGAGCGCCAAAACCACCCGAATGTTTTGGAGTGCTTTATATTAAAACCAGTTACTTTTCACAAGGACAGTGTAAACTTAGGACAATAATTCAGAGGAGTGAGAAGTATGTGTAAGGTTTTACGATCAGCTTCCCTTATCATATACAACAATACTTGGGGACTGTTATCTTATTTTGTTGGATCCTATTACTATCCACAAAACAGAATATTGTGTCATTTGGGTGCAGGATTGTTTACCCAGGAAAATCAGTGAAAATTACTGTGCCTATGTGGGATATATTTTAGGGTCCTCACCCACAGGTATCACCCACAGCTTGCTTCATCATTGAACCTTTGTCCCGCTCACCTAGTGTGGGGGGATGGCTCAACACTTTTGTAAGTGGAGCACCCTGGCTATGTGGTTTTAGGGATTCTGAGAAGAAAATAAAGTTGCCTGCCGGATCCTAAAACAGTGGGATGTCATAGGGGAGTTGTGACCCTATAAATCTGAGGTCGGCATGTTTCAGCCATATAGAAACATGAGTTTAGAGTTTAGCAGATGGAGGAAAGACAATCAGGCTGGTGGAGAACTTGATATCAGCATCCTTGCCTTTACTCCACCCACCAGATTTAGAGTTCACAACCAGTCCTTCAGTATGGGTTTGTATGAACCACGGTCTTGGAAGTTCATTCAAATTCATTTAAAAGTTCTTCTTTCCTGTTACCTGTCTGTACTGAGATATCAGCGGATGGTGCTGCAGTATGCGCCAAATGACCCATTGGGTGCCAATCCCTGGAGGAAGTACCACACCATGGTGGTGAGATAACTGGTGCATGGCGGCAGCCCTCCCTTCTGCCATCCTGATCCCACCAACTGATCTGCTTGGCCCGCTACCCAGCCATGACAGACCAATCTGTTGGTAGGGTTTTAACTGGGGCAGCAGATCCATTATAAACAGCCTACCAGACCTACATATCCTTTAGCAAAAACACTGATCAATTTCTCAAAAATGACTGTAAAAGCCCTCAAGATAATCTATGTCAGCGAGTAGTCCCTGTTTAAATTTCGCATCTTTATGGTTTTGCTTCATTGCACATTCCCTAAGAGAGTTTCCTACTTACGGTTGTGCCTTTTCCATCAAACAAATCATCCTTGTGTAATGTACACTGTGAACTGTGTGACTTCTGGATGTTTGGCTGATGTTATGGTCTGAATGAGTGGGTTCAGTTGTGGATGGTCATGACAGGGAACAATTTCATCTGAATGCTGTGCAAGTATCTGATGGTGCCCGAAATTGACTCATAAACGTTTTTAGTCTGCATTCTCATACTACCTTTGGCCTCTCTACAGAGTGATTGTCGCTTATCTGCCAACTGTAATTACCAGTTTGTCTCCAATTACAGAAAGTCTGTCCTAATAATGAAAAATTTCCTAGCTAAAGTAACGGAAAGTTTAAATTCTTTTAAGGACTCGGAGGCGAGGATTATGCCTTCTTTCTCCACTTTATTACATAGCAGCGAAGACAACAACAAGTCTACACTTCCAATGAACCAAAGGGAAAGTGTAGTAGAACAAGAAAAAATACATGGCAACAGCCAATGACAAGTCCCAAATTCAGTGTTCAATCAGGGCCAAGGGAGCCCAACATAGTCCATCAACAGTGTTCTCTCTTCCTCTTTCTGAGCGCATAGACAGCCTCCCTCTGCTCTTCAGGAATCTTGCTCGTGTGAGGGTAAGAGGAACACATTTACCAGAGGAATTGTAGAGAGAAAACTTTCCCAACAAGAACTTATGCTATTGCAGAATGATTCAAAACCTAATGCATATCTCAAAACCAAGATAAACTCACATTACTTACTGCCATATGGGGAGGGGTCTCCTCCAGGAGTTCAGGGCGGAATAATCCTCGCCTCTGAGTCCTTAATAGAATTGAAACTTTCTGTTACGTTAGCTAGAACATTTTTCATTCTATGTCAGGACTGGAGGCGAGGATTATGCTTGTTCAAAGCTTGCCTACGACCAAATGAGCCACATTCAAGATCGGTTTAAAATAAAACCACTTGAATGTGCAGTCCGATGACCATTCTGCTGTGTTGAGTATATCCTCTAAACGCGCTCCTAGGCTGAAAGCCTTCGAAGCCATAGCACCCCTTGCGGAGTGAGCTCCAAACTGGCTAAGGCTGATGCCTGCTTCCTGCAGCACCCAGCGAAGGATATATGACGTTACAACGCATACTATTACAACGCATGCTTTTACAACACATTTTTTACAACGCAAATACTAGTACAACGCATGTTTTTACAACGAATACTATTACAATGCGAGATAGTGTTATTAATAGTAATATGCTTTTACAACAAATTCATGTATAACGCATACTGTTACAACGCCAAAATACACAATATATATATATATATATATATATTTTTTGTAAAATAAAACCTTGGGACGGGATGCAGGGAAACTAGGGGTTTTGGGTGGGGAAGTGTTTTAAAATGTGGAGAAAAACTGTACGTTATTTTTAATAAATTCAACAGTTTTATTAAAATTTATACTCGAGTATTAAAATGAATACTCTGGTATTAAAAATGAATACTCATATATTAGTCATTTTTTCCTATTTTAAATAATTCACGAAAATAACACTAAAATAAATGAAAAAAATATTAATATTATTACCAAATAATTAGTCGTAAACAAAAACAGTACACAAAGACGTAGTCGCCATTTTAAAATGTGTTCTTCCAAAATAAGTCCTACAACTCTTTTCATTAAATTAATACCACAACACTACTTCCAAAATGGATGCCAAAACGGAACGAATATGCGAAAACATTTACACTTTTAACTACATTTTAAATTATAAGTGTCTTCAAAATTAAAACGTATCTTAAAAAAGAATGCCAACGCTGTGTTTCTTTCAAAAAACAATCTCTGGTTCACGCCACTCTTAAGGGAAACTAAAACAAAGCTAAGAAAGCTAGAAAGGATGTGGAGGAAATCCAAGCAGGACACGGACAGGAATATTTATAAGGCCTCTCTCCATCAATATAAAAAATTGATGATTCAAGCTAAAGCGGATTATCTCGAGTCCCGCCTAAGTAAGGCAGCGAACATCCAGAAAGAAACCTTTAAAGTACTGGCCGAGTTGAGTAAAAAACCTGACAACGTTAAGGCTCCTTTCGATTGTAACACCTTCCAGGCTTATTTCCTGGAGAAGGTGAAGATCATTGTCCAGGAGATAGAGAATGGGGCGGTAATAGGGACTTCCACCGCCCTAACATCTATAAGCGTGAGCGATTGCTCTCTGGAAGTGTTCCCAGAGATGGATGCACTAATCTTGGAACAGCTGATGGGTAAAATTAAATCTGGCTCCCCAGCTGACCCTTGTCCACCTGAGATCTTTCGCGTCGCGCGCCCTCTATTAGAGGATGGTATTATCTCCCTCCTCAATAGATCGCTAGACACGGGATATTTGCCGGTTGAACTTAAGGATGCACGGGTAAGACCCCTACTGAAAAAACCGGGGTCGGATCCAGCAGTGTTAAAGAATTACAGACCCATCTCCCAGCTGCCCTTTCTCTCAAAAATCCTTGAGCAGCATGTTCTGCAGTCCCTGTCGTGTTATCTGGAATCTTACCACCTACTCCATGATCGACAGGCAGGTTTTCGAGCCCATCACAGCACAGAGTTGGTGATGCTCTCGGTGCTGGACGAACTAAGAGGCAGGGCTGACTGTAAGAAAGCGAGCGCCCTGATTTTGTTAGATCTATCAGCGGCGTTCGATACTGTCAGCCACACTCTACTCTTAGATAGATTAAAGAACTTTGGGATTAAGGGCTTGGCCCTCCAATGGTTGAAATCCTTCCTTACAGGAAGGACCCAAAAGATACAACTGGGGGATGAAACATCTGAGATGGGGATTTTAGA
Source organism: Lissotriton helveticus (assembly GCF_964261635.1). Lineage (NCBI taxonomy): Eukaryota > Metazoa > Chordata > Amphibia > Caudata > Salamandridae > Lissotriton > Lissotriton helveticus. The sequence goes on from NC_136060.1 coordinate 102,612,206, forward strand.
GTGTGGGGTACCGCAGGGGTCCGCCCTGTCCCCGCTTCTATTTAATCTGTACCTGCAACCACTGATTGCTTCGCTGGCTGCGATGGACTGTAAAGTCTTTAACTACGCGGATGATACGCAGTTGCTGTTAAGCCTAAACGACACCACGGCTGCGCATCTCCAATCCCAGAACATCTTGAGGTTCACGGTGCAATGGATGACGGATAACCTTTTAAAAGTCAACCCTGACAAAACTGAGATCTTAGTTATCCCATCCACTTCTTCACCTTGGAGTGATCTCTACTGGCCTACGGAGCTGGGCCCTGTCCCAAAACCGAGCCTGGCTGTAAAAAGTTTGGGGATTAGGTTGGATGGTGACCTGTCGATGGCTCCTCAGATCTCGTCGGTTGTGGGCAGCTGTACAAATATCATCAGGCAACTGCGGAAGCTATCCCCTATCCTCTCACAGCCCATGATGCGATCAATAGTGGCTGCCACTATCATCTCCAGAATCGATTATGGGAATGCTCTCTATCTTGGCCTACCCAAAACTCTTACCAACAGGCTTCAGGTCTTAATGAACGACGCTGCCCGATTGATCTTTAGACTTCCGAGGAGGTCTAAAGCCACTCCTTTACTACAAAGCCTACATTGGCTTCCAATTAAAGAAAGAGTGGAATTTAAGAGTTTGTGTACAGCTCATAAAGCAATGTATGGTAAGGCTCCTGCCTACATTAAAGAGCGCCTGCAGCTGTACTGTCCGGTGAGAACACTTCGGTCTTCGGACTCGCAGCTGTTGACCTGCCCGCGCTATAGGCTAGCGACGAAGGGTGGGAGAGCCTTTTCAGTGCTGGTTCCCCAGCTGTGGAACAGCTTGCCCGGAGGGCTGCGTGAGGATGGAAACCTCCTAAGATTTAGAAAGAGCCTAAAAACGCTATTGTTCAGGAGAAGCCTGAGCATGGTATAACCGAGTGTTGTTCTCTGCTTCTATTCCGTTGTGTTATTGTCTTGTACCATCTTTCCTGGCGCTTAGAGACCTGCAGGTGATTAGGCGCGGTATAAAATTAAAATAACAATAACAATAACAATAACAATAACAATTACACAGTGAAAAACATATAAATACGAGCCAAACACCATTTTTAAAACAGTTGATTCTCAACTCCCAGAGAGACCAGACGCCAACAGCTGACCCTCTGACCTGATAGCAAAAATAATCCGCGATTATATATTAGAGCCATTATATCTAATATAACAATAAGTTATTAATTAGTATCTACAATGATTTCGACTAACGATTAAAAGGTTACCACTAATAAATGTATTTTTCTAAATTAAATGTTATAATATATCTCCATTATTTCATTTGATTTATAGATACATATATCCATAAATAAGAAAGCATCCATATAAAAAGTATATTAAATTATAAATAATAATGTAAATTAATTATTTATATTTCCTATTAAATATTTACATACATTATTTAATACCATCACCAAATTTTACATTTTTAATAATAGTTGAGGTACTACAATCAACTTCAAAAACGAGCACAGCAAAAACATTTGGATTTTGCCATTAAAACAAGAAGCTACTTCAGTGTTTAAATTGAAGGTACTTTTGTTTTTTTTTAAAAACACAGTTTTGTAAACGAAAATTAATGATACAAAATACATGTTTAAAACCATATATATTTGATTTCATTTTCACAGAGAAATTGTTTTCAAAAACACTTCAACTGATATCTACTTTGAAATTTTAATCGACAACAATAAGGTAAATATTTCATTGATCACATTATAAAGTTATAATAAATGTAGTCATTAATAAAGATTTCATTTATGATGTAGGGCTTAATTACTAATCTATATCCAAGTAGGTTCAACAGTAGGGTAAGTGTGGGATGTTGTAGGGGTATCATTTACTAATCTAAATTCAAATCGGTGCAACAGTAGGGTAAGTGTGGGATGGTGTAGGGTTTTTATTTACTAATCTAATTCCAAGTTGGTGCAACAGTAGGGTAAGTGTGGGATGGTGTAGGGGTATCAATTACTATTCTAACTCCAGGTAGGTGCAACAGTAGGGTAAGTGTGGGATGGTGTAGGGGTAAAAATTATTACTCTAACTCCAGGTAGGTGCAACAGTAGGGTAAGTGTGGGATGGTGTAGGGGTATCAATTTGTATTCTAACTCAAGGTATGTGCAACAGTAGGGTAAGTGTGGGATGGTGTAGGGGTATCAATTACTATTCTAACTCCAGGTTGGTGCAACAGTAGGGTAAGTGTGGGATGGTGTAGGGGTATCAATTACTATTCTAACTCCAGGTAGGTGCAACAGTAGGGTAAGTGTGGGATGGTGTAGGGGTATCAATTACTATTCTAACTCCAGGTAGGTGCAACAGTAGGGCAAAGATCACGGAGAAACATGCCCACGGTGTCCTGTCGAGCTTTTTGGAAGCTAACAATCTGCTCCACTCTTCGCAGTCGGGTTTCCGTCCTAATTTCAGCACGGAAACAGCCCTCTTGGAGGTAACTGAGATTATTAGGGAGACCTTGGATGTCGGCGGTAGGGCCATGCTGATCATGTTGGATCTGTCGGCGGCTTTCGACACCGTCCCCCATAAGGCGCTTCTTGCGAGGCTTTATGACATCGGCCTTAGGGGGACTGTGCTCAGGTGGTTTACCTCCTTCCTCGAGGACCGCCGCCAGACGGTCTGGGCCTCTCAGAGCGCCGCCGAGATGCCGCCATTGGGAGTCGGGGTTCCACAGGGTTCTGTGTTGAGCCCCACGCTATTCAACATCTTTATGTCCCCTTTGGCGGACTTGGTGGAGGCGCATGGGGCCCAGATCATCTCCTATGCCGACGATACGCAACTCCTCTTCACCTGCCGAAAAGATCATGAGTTTGATGGAGAGAGAATCCGGGACTGCCTTGTGCTGGTCTTCGACTGGTTCCAACGGAACAGTCTGAGGGCCAACCCGGGCAAGTCTGAGATTTTATTTTTTGGTTGCGTCGTCGAGCCGGATTGGCAGCATTGGTGGCCGTCCGACATGAGTCCTCCCGCTCAGTCCTCCCAGGTTGCTAAAAATTTGGGCGTCAAGTTAGATAATCAGTTGGCATTGAGAACCCACATTATTGGCCTGGCCGGTACCTGTTACGGAATCCTGAAGATGCTCCGCAAATTTTTGCCTTTGTTATCGGAGGAGCACAGGAGGATTACCGTTCAGGCTCTTATCGGTTCGAGGCTGGATTATGTCAACGCTCTCTTTCTTGGCCTCCCCGATTACTTGATCCAGCGCCTCCAGGTGGTGCAGAACTCTGCTGCCCGGGCAATCTTTGGTCTTGGTAGGCGAGCTCGTGCCTCGGGGTTGCTTCAGAAGCTCCACTGGCTCCCTATTAGGAAACGGATTCTGTTTAAGTCCCTGACCCTGATGCATAAAGCTCTGCATGGCTCAGGGGCGGGATATCTGCAGCGGAGGTTGAACTTTTATCTTCCAGCTCGTTCTCTCCGCTCGGAAACCCTTTTCAAAGCTGTGGTTCCACGGGTAAGGAAGGCTCGTGCTGGAGGGAGATCCTTTAGCTGTCGAGCTCCCCAGGTGTGGAATTCGCTTCCGCTTTCCTTGCGCAGTGTTTCCAATTTGTTTCAGTTCAGGAGGAGCCTGAAGACGTGGCTTTTTAATTCTTAGTTTGTTTTCCTTATTAACTGGTTTATTTTTTTTCTCTCTGTTTTTACTGTGTTATGTTACCTTTTATCAGCCGTTGGTGGAAAATAAAAAGCGTCGGGACACTCCAGTTCGAGTAGCCGTACGCTATACAAAAACAACGTAACATAACATAACATAACATAACAAGTGTGGGATGGTGCAGGGGTATCAATTTCTATTTCAACTCCAGGTAAGTGCAACAGTAGGGTAAGTGTGGGATGCTGTAGGGGTATTATTTACTAAACTAACTCCAGGTAGGTGCAACAGTAGGGTAAGTGTGGGATGGTGTAGGGGTAAAAATTAATAGTCTAACTCCAGGTAGGTGCAACAGTAGGGTAAGTGTGGGATAGTGTAGGGGTATCAATTTCTATTTCAACTCCAAGTAGGTGCAACAGTAGGGTATGTGTGGGATGGTGTAGGGGTATCATTTAGTAATCTAACTTCAAGTAGGTACAACAGTGGGGTAATTGTGGGATGTTTTTCAAAACTGTAAATTCAAAAATAGTTATACTCAATTTTTAGAACATTTGTAACTTCAACATAAACATTATACATTTATATGACATTTCTTTTTTCTATTTCATTTTTTAGAAACTCTCAAAAAATCTTCTAATAATCCAACATCTCAAAAGACCAACAACCCCAAAGGCCAGCAATACACGAAAATCCAACCAGAATCCAAACCATAAAGAAAGAATCAAACCCAAAAGGTATATAAAACACATAATGCAACAGAAAATGTACAATAGTTTATGTTTAGCATATACTAATCTAACTTTAGGTAGGTACAACAGTAGGGTAAGTGTAGGATTGTGTAGGGGTATTAATTACTATTCTAACTCCATGTAGGTGCAACAGTAGGGTAAGTGTGGGATGCTGTAGGGGTATTATTTAATAATCTAACTCCAAGTAGGTGCAACAGTAGGGTAAATGTGGGATGGTGTAGAGGTATCAATTTCTATTCTAACTCCAGGTAGTTGTAACAGTAGGGTAAGTATGGGATGGAGGAGGAGTATTATTTTCTATTCTAACTCCAAGTATGTGCAACAGTAGGGTAAGTGTGGGATGGTGTAGGAGTATCATTTAGTAATCTAACTCCAGGCAGGTGCAACCGTAGGGTAACTGTGGGATGGTGTAGGGTTTTTATTCACTAATCTAACTCCAGGTAGGTGAAACAGTAGGGTTAGTGTGGGATGGTGTAGGAGTATCATTTAGTAATCTAACTCCGGACAGGTGCAACAGTAGGGTAAGTGTGTGATGGTGTAGGAATATCAATTAGTAATCTAACTCCAGGTAGGTACAACAGTAGGGTAAGTGTGAGATGGTGTTCAAAACTGTAAATTCAAAAATTGTTATACTCAATTTTCTAAACATTTGTAACTGCAGCATAAACATTTTGCATTTAAATGACATTTATTTTTCCTATTTCATTTTTTAGAAACTCTCAAAAAATCTTCTGATAATCCAACATCTCAAAAGACCAACAACCCCAAAGGCCAGCAAAACACGAAAATCCAACCAGAATCCAAATCATAAAGAAAGAAAGAAACCCATAAGGTATATAAAACACATAATGCAACAGAAAATGTACAATGGTTTATGTTTAGCATTTACTAATCTAACTTTAGGTAGGTACAACAATAGGGTAAGTGTGGGATGGTGTAGGGGTATTAATTACTATTCTAACTCCAGGTAGGTGCAACAGTAGGGTAAGTATGGGATGGAGGAGGAGTATTATTTTCTATTCTAACTTCAAGTAGGTGTAACAGTAGGGTAAGTGTGGGATGGTTTAGGGGTTTTATTTACTAATCTAACTCCAGGTAGGTGCAACAGTAGGGTTAGTGTGGGATGGTGCAGGGGTATCAATTTCTATTTCAACTCCATGTAGGTGCAACAGTAGGGTAAGTGTGGGACGCTGTAGGGGTATTATTTAATAATCTAACTCAAAGTAGGTGCAACAGTAGGGTAAATGTGGGATGGTGTAGGGGTATCAATTTCTATTCTAACTCCAGGTAGGTGTAACAGTAGGGTAAGTATGGGATGGAGGAGGAGTATTTTTTTCTGATCTAACTCCAAGTAGGTGCAACAGTAGGGTATGTGTGGGATGGTGTAGGGGTATCAATTTCTATTCTAACTCCAGGTAGGTGTAACAGTAGGGAGTATAGGATGGAGGAGGAGTATTATTTTCTATTCTAACTCCAAGTAGGTGCAACAGTAGGGTAAGTGTGGGATGGTGTAGGGGTATTATTTACTAATATAACTCCAGGTAGGTGCTACAGTAGGGTAAGTATAGGATGGTGTAGGAGTATTATTTACTAATCTAACTCCAAGTAGGTGCAACAGTAGGGTAAGTGTGGTATGGTGTAGGGGTATTATTTACTAATGTAACTCCAAGTAGGTGCAAAAGTAGGGTAAGTGTGTGTTGGTGTAGGGGTATTGAAAGGTTTGTAAATAAGTGACAGAAAATTAACATATCAGATGTTTGCAACACTGTGATTTAAAAAAATGTAACATTAAAATTAAAATCTGTAGCATTATTTTTAATCATACAAAAAATTGAAAAAAAATATTTTTTTCCTCCAACAGATAATGTCTACTCATGAAAGAGCCTCCTACATAAAATCCAGGAAAGGAAATAAACTATTAAACCATGCAGGATACATACATGCTAAAGAAAGGATAAGTTTTGCTAGAAATCATTGGAGGTGTGTGCAATACTACACATCCCATTGCAGCGGCAGAGCAGTTACCCATGATGATGTTATTGTAAAAACTACTGAACACAACCACTCTGCCTCTGCAATGGAAATTGATGTTAGGGAAACTATTAATGAGATGAAAGAACTAGCAAGCACCTCCAATGATTCCACAGGATCCATTTTGAGAGTGGTTGCACAACATGTCCCCTCTCATGTTGCTACTAATATGCCTATAATTCCAAATTTGAAACAAATTATTCAAAGACAAAAGCAGGCAAGTAACACTAAAACTATAACACCTCATACTTTTTCTGACATTGTAATTTCACATGAACTTACCATTTCTTTCGCTTATGAACCCTTTCTTCTGCATGATAATGAAAACCCTCAGAAACGTATTTTAATTTTTAGTACTCCCCGCAACCTTGTAAAGTTAGAAAACAGTGAAATTTGGATGATGGATGGGACGTTTAAAAGTACACCCCATCCATTCTACCAAATTTACACAATTCACGCCAAAATTAACCATAATGTAATTCCCTTAGTATACAGTTTGCTGCCTGATAAGACTTCTGCAACATATACTGAACTTTTATTAGTTATTAAAAGTAAAACATCACAAAGTCCTAGGAATATAATTATTGATTTTGAATTGAGTATGATCAATGTGATCACTAAAATGTACATGGATACCCAAATTCAGGGGTGTTTTTTCCATTTTTCCCAGGCATTCTGGCGTAAATTACAGAAAACATCCCTAGTTACAGAATACTCAACAGACAGCAAACTCCAAGTAGAATTAAAAAAATTAACTGCACTTTGTTTTGTTCCTCCCGAAAGTGTAGATGAGTACTACACTGCCATTACTGAATCTGATTTTTACATTCAAAACGAAGAGAAATTGGCACCAATCTTAAATTATTTCGAAGACACATGGATTGGACACCTAAGCAGATCAGGTCGCAGGAGGAAGCCACGTTTCCATGTGGAGTGGTGGAATTGTTACCTGAGCTGTTCAGAGGGAGAAGCTAAAACAAATAATGCCATTGAGGGATGGCATAACTCCTTCAATTATACTATTGGAAAACATCACCCTAATTTCTACTCATTTCTAGAAACTTTGAAGAAGGAGCAAAGTTTCCAAGATATGAGACTTTCTCAAGCATTAAGCGGTAGTCTAAACCCACGAGTTACAAAAAAAACTAAAGAGATGTCTGAACGTCTATTGGGTGTAATGCAACAGTTTTCGTTGTGTGTGGCTCTGAACTACCTCGAAAATGTGGCTAACATTCTAACTTTTTAATAAAAACATTTGACCTTACTTTCCTGCTTTGCCCTAAATTTAAAAAGTCACTAATGAAAATTGGCTAAATGTTTCATTTTTTTTTCTAAATTAACTCAAAAATATAATCGGATCTGCTTATTTATTGAAATCATTTTTTTACCTTTTCCATATTATACATAATCCTATTTTTCCCCACATTGAATAATTAGTATTTATTTTTTTTAATTTTTCAAAAACATTCAATGTTCTCTACCAACTTATAAACGTTTGTTCAACTCTAAAAAATAAATCAAATGCTTCTTAAAAATTAAAAACTGTTTTCTTTATAAATTTGGTTGGATATACGAAATAATTTAGAACAGTAAATAAATGTGAAAAGCAAAAAATATACATTTGATGTGATTGAAATACGCACTGTCATTTTTTTCTTACAAAAATCGCATTTTTTTAAATAATATCACACTCAATTGCATTTTGAAATTTATATCTTTAATATTTTAAGCAAACTATACCAGTTCGAACAGAACATCCTAAATTCTTTTCTATCTCCTTTCAAAGAAATGTCTCGCTATTCAACCCTATCTAGTTTGATAATGTTTCTGAAATTAAAATCAATTTTACTAGTATTCAAACCATTTTTTACCAATAATTCAAAACGAAAACACCCATTGAAAGCAGTTGCATCATTATTTATGACTGCCCAATGTCTTTTTAATTTACCAAATAACCAACAATTAAAAAAACACGAAATAAGCCATCCAACCATTTCCGATTTCTTATTACAGTATTCGTAATAAATTATTTAAAAACAATGCAAAGAAACAAAGTAATTTCTCGACAGTGTACCTAACCATAATACAGTAATATTTTTAAGAAGCATTTTGTATACTTGAAAATACATCGATTCTATTTCCTTGAACAAGCATTTCCTAATTAATTATATCTTTAATAAAAATAGAATTGTTTAACCAATAATTTTTTATTATTACAATTCTACACTTATTTTTTTATGCGATCCGACATAGGCATACACTAATAACATGATCGTCGACATGTTGTTCTTCATATTTAAAATTAAATTTACAAACGGCAACCACTCTTATCCTTTCTTTAACATATATGTATTTTTTCGAAGTTAAACATGTATCTTTTAAGTAAAAAGTGTTTCTTACCTGGACGTAGATCAGCTTCCAGCTGCTTCCTCCATCGATGCTCTTCAAAATGGCCGCTTTAGATTACGTTTACGTGAATACGTCAGAAACAGCTGCAAAGATAGAAAATGGACTAATAAATACTGTAAATGAAATAATCATTTTTATATTTTAAAATCTTTACTTATATGTTAAAAATACACAAAAATTTTAATAAAGTATGTGAATAAAAATGCTATTTTACTATATTTTTTTTATAAAATTATTTCAAAAATTTAACAGTGTTATATATTTTTTCCGAATGTATTAATGTGAACTTAATGTTAATGTAGCTTTTTAATACTCTATAATTAATGATAAATACACCTTACCTTCATCCTTTTTCTTTTTCTTTTCTACTCATCCCCTTTCTTCTTCTTTGACACCTTCTTTTTCGTGACCGCGGACTATACTGCTCCAGCTATTGAAATAAATGAAGGACAATTCTTCCCATTAGAATCAATGTAAAAGCGTGAGAATATGTTTCCAAACACTTTAAAAACCCATATAAATTATTTCCAAAGTCTCTAAAAATGTCAATAAATATAAAGAAAATAAATGCAATTTTACTATATTTTTACATTAAAAATAATTAAAAATTTAACAGTGTTATATATTTTTTCGAATGTATTAATGTAAGCTTAATGTTAATGTAGCTTTTTAGTACTCTATAATTAATGATAAATACACCTTACCTTCAGCCTTTTTCTTTTTCTTTTCTACTCATCCCCCTTCTTCTTCTTTAACACCTTCTTTTTCGTGACCGCGGACTATACTTCTCCAGCTACTGAAATAAAAGAAGGACAATTCTTTCCATTGGAATCAATGTAAAAGCGTGAGAAAATTATTGCAAACACTAATAATAACCACATAAAATATTTCTAGAGTCTTAATTTATAAATATATATTTTAAATATTTAACATTATTTTATTTAATTATTATTTAAATTTTAAAAATAGTGAAATCTCTATTTTATTATTATTACTACATTATTATTACATAATAATTTTTAAAATTATATAAGTTATTTTATTATAGTGTTATATTATTAAACAAACTAATTTTATCTCAAAATATTTAACTTTAAAAATACTGGAGTATTAATTTAATTTCTTAATTAATCAAATAATTAATAATTATAAATATTTAAATACATTTATTATTCACATTTGTTTTATTAATATTACAGTATTATAAATTATTACAAAAATAATAATTTTAAAAATTATTAAAAATTACTAGAGTATTAATTTTTTTAATTATATAACTTATTTATTCACAATATTAAAATTAATACTACAGTATTATTTCTTATTACCCAAACTAATTTTTCTAAAACTAATTTTTTATATATATTAAAAAATATTAAACATTAATCATGTAATAATATAATTTTATTTTATAATATTTTATTAAAAAAATACTCTAGTATTAATTATATTACTTAATTAATCAAAAAATTAATAATTATTATAATATTACATAAACTAGTTTTATTTAAAAATATTTAACCTTAAAAATACTGGAGTATTAATTTTATTTCTTAATTAATCAAATAATTAATAATAAATTAATTAAAATTACTAGAGTATTATTTTTTTAAATTATATAAGTTATTTAATCACAATATTATAATTAATACTACAGTATTATTTCTTATTATCCAATTTTTTTTTTAAATTAAATAATTTTTAATATATTAAAAAATAATAAACATTAATCATTTATTAATATAATATTTTTACAAAATATTTTACTTAAAAAATACTACAGTATTAATTATATTTCTTAATTAATCAAAAATATTAATATTTATAAATATTTCACAAAATATATTATTCATATTTTTGTATTAATATTACAGTATTATAAATTATTACTAAAATATAAATTTAGAAATTAATTAATTAAAATAAATATATATTACATAAACATAAATATAATTAATATATAAAAATTATTACTTACGTTGTAATGAATTTGCTTTGTAAATGTATTTGCGTTATAATAACATGCGTTGTAATAACATGCGTTGTAAAAACAGTTGCGTTGTAAAAGTTTCGTTGTAATGTTAATGCGTTGTAAAAGTTGCGTTGTAATGGTTGTATACCCCCAGCGAAGCCACCTAGCTATAGTGGGCGAGGAGACTGCCTTAAACGACTTCTGCAACGAAATGAGGAGCTGCCTCTCTCCTGGAGGACGATACTCCTCAATCATCTCCTCATATGCTTTGAGGCAACTGGCCACACAAAGCTTTGGGGAATCCGGAAATTGCGGATAGGAGATAGATCTGGATTGGCACTTCGTGCGTCTGAGAAGGGTGAACGTCACTCCATCCGGAGTAAAAATTCTGCTAGAAATGTCCAAAGCACGGACATCCGACACTCGCCTACAAAAAAGGAGACATATAAGCTTGGCTTTTTTGCCAACAATTCCTTCCTAGAAAGGTATCTATTTGGTTGCCATGACAAAAACAGGTTAAGAACCTGATTGACGTCCCAGAGAGCGGAATAGCGAGGCTCCGGAGGTAAGGACAGGTGGATGCTGCGCAACAGCCGACAAACCAAGGGATGCTCACCCACTGGCGATCCATTCACCGGGACGTGTACTGAAGAAACGGCCAACCTAAAGGTGTTGATAGACCGATAACCAAACCCTCAGAGGCCAACTGGACTAGAAAGTTCACAACGTTGACCACATCCGCGACCAAGGGATCAAAACCCCATTGCAGAAAACCATCGGGTACATCTGCCCAATGCGAACCGGTATCTTTTGGCAGAACTGTCTGCCCATGCCTTGGAGATAAAGCTCTCAGCCTCTCGTGAAAGGCCAGGGGCTTCCCATCTAACCCTGAAATCTGCCACGCCATGAGCCTCAGAGAATTTGTGGATACTAGAGGGTGCTTAGACCCGTCCGGACCCGAGAGAAGAGTCGGAAACTGGGGGAGTAGGATTGGAAAATCCCCAAAAAGTTCCAGAAGTACTGGAAATCATACTTGAGACCTCCAGAGGGGAGTGACTATGGTCAGATCTGCCAACTATTGACGGACCGGGGCAGACACCCTCGTGATCATCGCAAATGGTGGAAATGAGTAACCCAGCTCGGAGCTCCAATTCTGGAGGACGCATCCGTCGCCGCCGCCAAGGGATCTGGACACCAGCTGAAAAAACGGGGAATCTGGTGATCCAGTCTGGACGCAAAAAGGTCCACCGAGAATAGGCCCTAAAGGACGTTCAGTCTTGCAAAAACCGACTGATCCAGGCGCCAGAGACTGGAATCTCTGAAATGGCATGAATGGAAATCGGCTTCCTGATTGTCCTGGCCCGGAAGGTACTCCGCCGTGATGGAGACCTGATGATCGAGGCAATACTGCCAAAAACTCACCACCAGGTCTGATAGGGCTTTCGATCTGGTCCCCCCCAGATGATTCACATAATGGACCGCTGAGATGTTGTCCCCTTTCAGGATCACACACGACTGCACTGAATCTTTCGTCCAGCAATGTACTGCGAAGGACCCCGCTAGAAGTTCCCAAAAATGTATGTGTAACTTCTGTTCTTCAGGAGACCACAACCCTCCTGTAAAAAGGTCCCTGCATCTGGCACCCCAACCAAGCCTGCTGGCATCCAATTCTAGGACCATGTCTGGAGCGGAACTGAAAATCGCCCTTCCGTTCCAGGCCTCCATATGGTCCAACCACCATTGAATCTCAGACCTTCCCTCGACGGACTAGGTGACCATGTGAGAATACGAATACCCTTTTCATAAGAAAAACCCTTTTAGGTGCTGTAGGGCTCTGTAATGGAGGGGGCCCAGAAAAATGGCTTGGATGGAGGCGGACAAAAGACCTACCACCCTAGCTAGATGCGGGAGGAAAATTTGTGGCTTGGCGAGCACCAGTTGCAACTCGTGCCGAATCTTGGTCACCTTCCTGCCCGGAAGGCTGAGCGTGGATGAGGTGGAGTCTATCACGAATCCCAAGAAGATAATGCTCTGAGTAGGTTGCAAAAGAGATTTTTTCTCGTTGGTAACAAACCCGAGATCTTGGAGGATTGACACAGCCATCTGGAGGTGTTGCAACAGACGCTGAGGGCAAGCCACCATCAAGAGTAGGTCGTCCAGATAGACAATCATCCTGACACCTCTGGACCGCAGGAACTCCACCACCAGCCTGAGTACCTTGGTGAAGCACCACGGTGCCGACGAAGGGGAGAGAAGTGAACTCGTAAGTGCAGTAATTCCACAGGAATTGCAGGAACCTGCGGTGGGGTGGGAAGATCGGAACCACCAGATAAGCATCTTTGAGGTCCAGACGGACCATCCAATCGAGAGGCCCGAGGACATCCCAAAGGAGGTGGATCCCCTCCATCTTGAAATGGCTGTAAATAAGCCATTGATTGAACTCACTTAGGTTTATTACTGGTCTCTTGCCGCCATCGGTCTTGTCGACCAGAAAAATTTTGCTCAAGAAACCGCCGGGATGCCGTGAAGTAAGGGTGATAGCGCCCTTCCTGAGAAGAGAAGAGACCTCGTTGTCTACTAGGTGGGTGTCCTGCATGGAAAATAAGCATGGGCGTAAAATCCGTTCCGCTCATGGATTTTGCGAATTTGCCGAAAATTCGCAAATCCGTGCTTGGTCACACTTGCCAAATAGAATACTATACAATTTTGCGGCGCGCAGCGTTCACTTACCGTCATTCAGCGTTTGAAGAGTTGTTTTTCTCCATGTTTGCGTGTGCTGCGCCATTTTCGATCTTGCTGTGGGATCCCGCGGGAGTTTGTCGACCGCTATTACGTCATCGCGGCTTGCCACCTTGCACAGCGAAAGTTTGGCAATGCGAGTACGTCATAAAGGCCCGTGATCACACATCGCGGGAGTAAACACTTGCGAACACGTAGATGCGGTGGGCAGCGACAATTTCGCACAAGAAATCCACCAGCAGTCAGCATAAACCTTCTGAAAATGATTTTTTATCAGAATAACTCCTCAGGTTGACATTTGCCTGCACTTTTTTTTGCAAGGAGTCCATTTTGGGGGGGGGGGTGGGAGGAAGGAAGTGCCCCACAGTCTCCAACTTCCTGTTCCTGTCCAGCAGGCTCCTCCCAGTGCTTTGTTCATGTCCTGGTCACTTTGATTTGGATCTTGACCTGGAAGGATTACTTTTTGTGGATGCTGCTGGATATTTGGATTTGAGGCCTTTTTGACTTTCTTTGGATCACTTTTGGATTAGAAATTTCACAAGTAAGTTTGTTTGGGGCATTACAGTTGCTGCAACTACAATTTTGGAACTTTTTCAGAACATTACATAAAATATATTGTGCAGAAAAACGATTTTTGCAAAACTGAAAGCACTCAGCAGGTGCAAAAGTTCAATCTTATCATTAGTAACCATTCCCTGTAGTGCTTCCTGAGGGGCCCCTCCAGAGTTCAGTTGCCTACTTGCAACTATTCTATGACCCTGCTCTGACCCTCACAGCAGGCTCAGAGAATAGCTACAAGTATGCCACAAAGGTCCTGTTAAAATAAATTACACTGCAACTGAAAGCAATTACAGATAAGGAAGCAGGTGCCAGACTGGAAGTTCAAATTCAGTGACACATTAATCAGCCCCAAATTAATTCATGTCAGTTGAGGCAGGGCAGGTATGCTTTTCCACCCATAATCTACAATGATGAACCAGAGGGTGGCATGGGTGAGCCAGAGGGTGGCATGGGTGAGCCAGAGGGTGGAAGGGGTGAAACAGAGGGTGGCAGTGGTGAAACAGAGGGTGCTGTGATGAACCAGACGTAGAAACAACATGGTCGCGACCGTTGCTACCCGACAAGTAAGTTCGTGTTTGCGAACTGGTAAAAAACCCTTGCGAAATGGCAGAAATACTTGCGAACACAAAAAAAAAGAATCCGCAAAATTCGCCAGAGTTTGCGGATTTTGCGGATTGCGAATCCGTAAATACGCAATTTCGCGGATTGCCAATTCGCAAAATCCGCCCATGCTTAATGGAAAACTGAATGGGCCGTGGGGGAAACTTCTTTACTGGGGTCCCTTCAAACTCTATGTGAAATCCCCTCACTGTCTGCAGGACCCAAGCATCGCATGTAATGGTTAACCAAACCTGAAAACACCCCGGCAACTGCCCTCCTATTTGTTATGGGGAAGAAGGGAGAACTCTCACCTGGGCTGAAAGTTGTGGCGCCTCCATGATATCCTCTCCCTTTTCCCCTTTTTCCACGTGTGCGGTAAAAATTGCCAAATCTGGGCTGATCTTGATACCATCCGGAACTTCTCTGGTTGGTCTGGCGATGCTGACGACCGGCCGAGCAGCCCCTCCCTCTGCTGGCCCCACGAAAAACACAGGGAAACACCTTTTTCTTATGGTAGACTGCTCCCGGTCTGGTGAGGTAAAAGTGTTTACAAATTTACCGAGCTCCTTAACAAAGGGCTTGCCAAATAGACCACCTTGTGCAACAGCACCTGCCTCCGAATCCGCCAGGTCCCCGAGTTTCGGGTCAATCTTGATGAGAAGGTACCGGCGGCGTTCTGTAGAAAGGGCACAGTTAACATTGCCCATAAAGATGATAACACGCTGAGCCCAGCCTGACAAGGTTTTGGGTGAAATCATGGACCCTGACTCCTTCCTCTCCTCCGCCATGTCCAATATTTTTGTAATTGGACCAAGGGCTTCCAGGAGTTTATCCTGGAAGGTCCTCCAGGATCTATCTATGCCCTTTTTGGGGTCCCGTATACATTTTTGGAGGAAGGTACCCATACGGGGATCAATCTCGAGCATAAGAGCTACTTTACCGTCCAAGGAGGGGTGGGGGCACTCCGCCTGCAGACAATTATGGGCCTCTTTTTCAAGGGGGCGTCGAATATGGGCGGCCACATAAGCCGCTACCTTATCGCCTGGCGTCCACTCAGAGGACCTTGGGTGAATTATGTCATTCGGATCCAACATGTCCATGGTGCTCGGAGGATCCAGAGAGGTACCAGGGAGGGATTGTGGGACTGGATCTGCTGGAGGAGGAACCTGATCGGTCACCGGGACTGGAGCAGAGGGCACCCCAGGAAGAGGTGTGGGCTGACTGGTGAGGAAAGCCTGTCTGAGGCATTCAAAAGCATCATTATCTACCCCTGCCTCGTGGAAATATTTAGGTGGTGGGGAACCCACAGGTTCCATAGGTGTACTGGTGGTAGGGGCCTGGGGTAGAGGGGCAAGTTGCTGAGGCAGTTGGGTGAAAGCCTGATGAATTTGGTGGGAAAGCCTATCCTCCAGCGGGGAAATCGCCTGATCCACTGTCCCATAAATGGAAGTATCCACTGCCTAGTAAAAGGCGTCCCCCCGGGGCATATCGGCGAGGGGGTCCTCCTCCTCTTGATATTCATCATAGTAATCCATAATGGGAGGCCTTGAAAAATGATGCCAAAGGTAGCTCCCACTGGGCCTGAACACAGAGGCCTTGAAAGGCTGGGTGGCAACCTGAAAACCTTATAAGCGGTACACTGCCAATCACCGGTTATTAGCCCGAGGGACAGAATGCTGGCACAGAATTTTTATTAACAACACACCCTTGTTTCAGGGTGAACTGGTCTGGGTGGCGTCCCTTGCACAAGCGCTGATACAAGACCTCCACGAGGCGTTTCCCCACTGCTGTGGAATACCGGCTCTTCCCTTATCAGGTCTATAACTGGGCTTGAGGGAAGAGTGTACAACCAGAGGAGCAGTGAGCCATTTTCTTTTATTTCAGCCTCCTCGCCGCTCTACAACCTCTCGGCATCAGACCTCAGACCAGGTGCCCACTGCGACGCTGGCGCGACATTTGAAACTACCTGAAGAGAGTCTCAATGATGGGAGACAGACTAAAGAGACGCACTAAGCGCAAACAAAGAAAACCAACGAAATTATGTAGGGCGCGACGAAGCTAGCACAGGATTTCTGTACACAGTTACAGCTACCGCATACCACAACATAAAAAAAGACCAAGACCGGGTAGCGATGCCGTAGCTGACGCAAAACCAGCACAAAACGCTATTACAGTGTAAAAGCCAAGCATAATTCAGCGTAATATCATTAATAGCGAATAACTGAGGAACATGCCAACATCAGAAACAAGTATATAACAGCACTAGACAGTTAAGCAAACTGAAGAGTACTTATCTTGCTGCGTAGCAGCGAAGAAAGAGGAGGAGAGAACACTGTTGATGGACTATGTTGGACTCCCTTGGCCCTGATTGGACACTGGATTTGGGACTTGTGATTGGCTGTTGCCATGTATTTTTTCTTGTTCTACTACACTTTCCCTTTGGTTCATTGGAAGTGTAGTCTTGTTGTTGTCTTCGCTGCTATGCAATAAAATGGAGAAAGAAGGCATAATCCTCGCCTCCAGTCCTGACATAGAATTCTGCGGTGTACTCTACACTGGAGTTCTTGGGAAAGGCTGAGAGCCATGTGTGGAAAGGAGGGAACTCTCAGCTGTACTGTGCCCTGGCACAGGGACAGAGAAGACATGAAAAAAGGCTGGAATCTTAATATGTAGGTGCTATGGGTTGGGTCCCAAGATTCTGGGGGGTCCCAAACTAAAACAGTAACAATCTTTAGGAAACACAGTGGCTTTCCAACAGCCTCTGGCCATAATGAGGAACTGTGTGAATCGTAGGAAGAATGCCCCAGTTTACAGATTGGACTTCAAGTGAAATCTCTAACGTGAAGATGTATGGCCAATAAGAGAGCATCTACAAAATGAAATGCATGTCATGCTTTGAGTCACATTAGAGAATATTTCTACTGGATATGTTATTCCAGAGAGCCATGCATCTTGGAAATATCATAGTTCTAGATCAACAGTACAGGGGGGGTATTTGACAAGTTGCAGTGATGTGCTGTCACAGATCCTTCGAGCAGAGGATCAGATGAGCTGGAGGGCATTAATTTCTCTTGTGTGGGTCAAACAGATTCTAAACTATTGAAAAATATCTGTAAGTGCTGTAAGGATAAAAAAAATAATCATATATGCCAGTAGGGTCTAAAGTATGACCAGGAGAGGTAAATCGATGCCAGTTTTTCAGGATGATCACTAACTATGTAAATTAGCTCCATTTACATTAATTGTATGAATTTCTCTTATCAGGCGCATCTGAAATGAGGCAAGGATCCAAGCCCTCCAACCCCGATGTTAGCAATGAAACAAAAACGTAATTTCCTTGGAATACTGAGTGAAAACTGGGAACTTCCATAAATAATGGTGTTATCACACTCGTGTGCACACAGTGAATGTACACTAGGACTCTTGTGTAACACATACTGTGAACTGAGTCACCTCTAGATATCTTTGAGTTATCAATGTGTATATGGGCTTTAAATATTGGGTACAACCGGAAGTGCTGGAGCTCAGGCTTAAGGCGGTGCGAGTTACTCACAGTGACTGTCAGATTCATAAAGTTGCTTAGAATACATGCTCATCCAGTCCATGGCCTTTCTGCAAACCGCACAGACCGATTAACACACATGTGTGCCGTTGAATTACCGTTTTATGTGAAAGTGGGTTCCGCTACCTGAATCCCTTGACCCAGAAATTGATTTGGGAGGGACAGTGTATCAGGGTGGCACTGGGCACACTCCAGCAGCCGATGACCATGGTCTGCTTTGTTGTCCTAGTCTATGAATTATACCACCTGGTAGAGCAGCAACAGTTGATAGCTCAGAGGCTTCGGGACTCGATCAGTCAGAAGTGTACGTGCTTGAAGAACCACACAGGGAAGGTGGGCTGCTGACTATAGTGCTGGGAGTCAAACTTCCACTGCTGTGTAAACCAAAGCTTCACTGCACTGCCCTTACATGTTGGGAGGGGATGCGCCATCGGCTAGAGAATGCCACTATGTATGATCCCGCAACTCCGCTGGTGGGTATACCTACCTACTGCTAGAAGAGGGTACTTCACTGTATGCCAGTTGCAGTCATGGACAGAAGCGGGCGTGCTAACACTGACGGAATGTTATTCAGAAGGCTCTTTTTGCACTTAGGAGGAAATAATGAAAGAAGATAATCTGCCTGGTGCTCAATTATTAACCCATGGAGCGCTGATTGAAGCTCCAAGCCACTTTAGAACCAGAGCCCCCAGTGTATGACTTGCTGCAACGTTTGCTCACACTTGGTGAGGGCAGGCATCTAGCCTCCTGGTTCTATAAAACAGCTCTGGCCATGAGGGTGGATAACCTACCAACCTTGAAGATCACAAGGGAGGAATATATTGTTAGACCTTTTGTGGGAAAGAAATGGAGGAATATATCGGTACACCGTTTGTGGGGAAGAAATGGCACCAGACCTTGGTTACATCGCATGTGGAGTCACATGAAGTGCTATCCCAAACTGGAGTGCAATTCTACTCTCCCACACAACACCAAATTTAAATGCACACAGTTTAGCTCCCTGTATTGTACATATATAACTCCCCCAATTACAACATTTTTTGCAAAACTCCTCAGACCTTTGCTGCCCTAGACGCATTCTGACTGATTCAGGTTTTCTCCCTATGATGTGGAGTTGCCCTATTATAAACCACTTCTGGCTCTGAGTAGCTGCAGACAAAGAATGCACATTTCAAAAATCTCAGCTGCACACTGTAGAAATATGTCTCCTTGGACTATATGCCTGGAAACCTGAAAAAAAGTTGTCAATAGATTTTTAGGCTTGGCACTAGGGTTAGCGCGTAGAGACATTGTTCATAACTGGAAGTCCCCCTATAGTAGATGGCGAGCACATGTAGAAAGTTAGACGTCGGCCAAGGGAGTGGCACTGTGCGTTGTGGAATATTGAGGATTGCGTAAAAAGCCAATGGCAGACCTGTGGGTGGAGGAGGCCAAGAGCTTCAGTGATTACAAGGTCTAGACACTACCTTTGGAAACGGGATGCCTAGGTACCCCGCTATCCCCAATGCACTAGAATATATGAGCGAAGGGAAAACAAAAACTGGATCAGTGGTACCCTAAGGGTGCGCGCCGGCAGACTAACACACACCTGAGGCGGTCTCGGGTAGAGCCCCTCCCTCTGTGGACCTGGTGATCTCTCTCTCCCCTAATTTCTTTCTGGGAGCACTTACGTGGATAGCTAGGTTTGATCCGGCATGTACTTCTGGGCAAAATTGTTCTTTTGTTAATGGTTGAATTTGAAATCTTTCATTGAGACAGCTATGTATGTGATGTAGACGGTGCTGGTACTACAATATACCCTTAAGGTAATGTGTTGACCCATGATTTTGCCAGAACACTGAAGTTAATCAAGGACAATTGTGCAGATGATGGGTGCTAGCATTGATACACAAGAAGATATGATGTGCTGGCTATTTACCAAACTTGTTTCTAATGACCACATGCCTGTACTGAATCATAAGACAGTAAACACCTGAATATGCTGTTTTTTCTTTGAAACCCAATCAAAAGAAAGCAATAAAAACAAGCATTGGAAATGCAATAGGTCGCGCATTTGTTTGAGACAGAGCTATTGGCATTGTAAATGTCAATGTGTTTTACGTATGTGTTGTGGAGTGTATGTATGTGGTGTGTAGTGAAATTATATCAGTTTGATTAGATTAATTAGTTGTGGAATTGTGTGGTGTTGATTTGTGGAGTAGAATTACGTGCCACTCACTGTTTGCTGTGGAAATAAGTGGACAATAATTATGTAGTATAGAGTGTACAGGAATTATGTGGAGTGGGATTGTGTGTTATGGTGTGCAATTATGTGGAATAGTATTTTGTGTTGTGGAGTGGTATGTAGTGGAGCTTAATAATGAGGTGTTCTGTTCAATTTTGTGGTATGATGTTGAATTATGTGGTGTGATTTGGATATATGCGGTGTGTATCGGAATTGAGTTACGGAATTATTTGGCTTGTGGAATTATGTGGTGTGAAATAGATTTGTGTGAAGTTGAATATTGTGGAATGGATCAGTGTGGCATTAAATGGCATTAGGTTGAGTAGAAATATGTGGCAAGGTGTGGAGTTGCGTGGCACTGTGTTGAACTATGTGGATTTGAATGCTTGTTGTCGACCTACAGCAGTGCTGTGGGGCAGCCTTTATTGGGGCTGAAACGAGGTTGTTTATTTTTTCTGCCCCCTTTCTGCCCGGAAAACTGAGCATTATGCCTGTGCGAATATATGGGTGAGCCTGTATGAGTGTAGAGTGAGCATTTTGCCTGTGTGGATGCATGGGTGAACATTGTGCCTGTATTGGTGCA
This sequence comes from Lissotriton helveticus, assembly GCF_964261635.1. Classification (NCBI taxonomy): domain Eukaryota; kingdom Metazoa; phylum Chordata; class Amphibia; order Caudata; family Salamandridae; genus Lissotriton; species Lissotriton helveticus. The sequence goes on from NC_136060.1 coordinate 102,633,297, forward strand.
GGGGAAGCATGGTGTCTGTGTGCATTCCTGGTTGAGTGCAGGGTCGGAGTTGTTCATATGTGATTGCAGGATGAGAGGTATGTCTATGTGAGGGTAGTGTGAGAGGTGTGGCTGTGAGTGCATGATGAGATATGCTTGGTTGAGTGCAAAGTGAATGTCAGAGGAGACATTTTGTTTGCTGCGTCTTCATGAGTTTGTAGCGAGCAGGGTGCTTGCGTGTGAAAGCTGTAGTTGTGTGTGAATGCTGTAGTTCTCAGTATTGGTTAATCGAAGAAAAAAACAAGGAATATTTACAAGATTTAAAACACATGCACACTTTAACACTCAGAGAGCTGGTGTAAAAATACAAAAACAATTATATTAGTCAGCCTCTTTTCTGCTCCACCAAAGTGAAGAAAGGGAGACTACGAGTCCAAATTGTCTAATGATTATCTATCTGAAAACGAAACTATTGTGTCCTCTCACGAGAAACCATATTTTGTAAAAGCGTCACAGTGGCAGTACCGTGTCCTCTCACGAGAGGGCATAATTTGTAAAAGCAGCACAGTCCTGTGTACTATCACAAGAGGGCATATTCAGCAGTAGCGGTCAGCAGTAGGAGTTACTGCAGGGCAGTGACATGGGCAGGGGGAGGGGCATGGTGGGGGGTAGTAATGTATGGATTACGGAGTTTTACAGGTAAGTAAACATTTAAATAAATGAAACAAATTTCGTTACATGCACTGCATCACATTTGGTGATGCAGTGCGCGCAATAAAATTTGTTTTATTTATTTAAATGTTTACTTACCTGTTAAACTCCGTAATCCATACATTACTACCCCCCACTCTGCCCCTCCCCCTGCCCACGTCACCGCCCTGCAGTAACTCCTACTGCCGACCGCTACTGATATTCAGTAGTGCAACGCACACGTTATTAGCACAGTAGATAAACAACTCCGTGACCGTGCGGCTTCACACCAGGACCAGTCCTGAAATAGCACGCGTTTTTTGTGCTTCGGCTTCAAGGCGCGTTTGTAACTAGTGCGAGTGAAAGAACCGTGTTGTTATGGTGTTGTATTATTATTATTGTGTAGTGTTTCTTTAATGCTCGTGATGCACGTGAGGTCAGAACTACAGAATGTGGTGTTTATACAATTCTGAGTTCTGTTGGTCAGTTAGGGCTTAGCCCTTGGATTGTATGCTGCTCTCCTGGCACTCACCTGTTGTATTCCTTTACATTGCTTCAATTTGAATAAATGAGTATTCAATTCAACTTGGATTCATCACTTCAGGTGTGTCAAACAGGCAGATGCGCAGAGTTTAATAAACTGTTTATTACTATGGGGGGGGAGAATTTGCATCGCCAGTCAAGACTTTGCTTCTGGTGAGTCGTGGCTCTGATCCACACTCAATGACAATGTGTAGATTACATGTCACAACACATACATACTTTATAAAAACACACTTCCATGAAGTCAGGGATATTTTTTCTCAGTGGAATAATCACTTAAATGTGTTAATTTACAATAATAACTCTCCCCCAATGCACATATCACACTTCACAAATTACATTAACATAACAGTGACATCACATATGATCTCACCCTTCACACCATTGACGACACACATCAGGTGAAATCACGAAGTTGTATCAGAACATGTACTCTACAAACCACAGTATGGATGGGCACGGTCCTTAAATCTCCCAAACTCTGCAGGAACAGGAAATGCCATGAGTCTAGACGGTGTCACCCCTGTATGGAATGGAGTTAAAATGCCAACTCTGCCTTTCAGTCTGAACTGGAGGAAGTGACGCAGGCTTGAGATCCTGTTCTAGTCCTTGGAGTGGCCCCTGGGCCCACCTAGGGTACTCGCTGAAGGTCAAATGATCCGTGACAACAATGGATAAATGCAAACAACAAAACTTCTGTACGTCCTATCACATCGGCAGATAAAGGCATATGGATTCATAGTGATGTCATCAATGATGCGATATGGGATGCCACCAGTGATGTGGGACATTACTGTGCTGCAGAGAGTTATGGTTAAAGAGCTTAACAACATGCAGTGAATTATAGTGTTTTTTACCCTGAAAATTGTATCCATCACCACCCTCTACGAATGATTTCTTCCAGGGAGATTGAGTGTTTTTTATGTTCACATGTTTAAGTCTTATAAGCAAAATAATGAAAATGCTCTCAGTGCAGCTACAGAACATCTCCTGGCGCCTTAATGACTCCTCTTGACCGCAGTTAACTCAAGAAAGCCAAATGATGAATTTACTAAACCTCTTCTCCATCTGCAAATATTACTTTTATTTCACCACTTTGTATCAGCCTCAAATCTCATTCTTACTTTTATTCCATTTACATCTCCACCTCAACAGTGAGTTTCAGGAAATAAATCAGGATATTGGGGAACCTTAATGGTGTAATGGCGGCCGCCAATGCTGAGTTGGCATCCCGTGAGTGAAAAAAAGTGAACGTGCGCTCCAAATACCATAAACAGCTGCATTGTCGAGTTGGTGTCTCGTGAGTGAAAAAAGTGAAAGCACACTCCAAATCCCAAAAGCGGCCGCCAGTGCCGAGTTGGCATCCTGTAAGTGATAAAAGTGAAAGGATGCTGCAAATACGAAAAGTGGCCACCATTGCCATCCTGTGACGGTCCTGGGAGCACTGTGAGAGGGGGGCCACAATAAAGTGAAAGCGATCATGACGCACTACAAATAAACAGTAGGCAGGAGAATACCCTTTAAGAAAATAATGCTGCTAGTTTGAAATTGAAACATCCCAATTAACAACACAAGTAAAAAAGCTAGTAACAACAGAAAACAAGTAGGTAAAATATAAATGTAAATCCAGTACTTGTATAGCGCACGAATCACCCCCGAAAGGGAATCTCGGCGCTGGGGGCCATTGAGAAGATTAAGCGAGCTATTGCCCAGAGTCGCATGGTGCTGGGCAGCCCCCTGGCGCCGGAGCCGGGGATCGAGCCGTGATCCCCATCGTCCAGCGTCAGTAGCCCTGGCCGCGGCGCCACGCCTCTTCTCCTCTGGTACTAAGGAGGGAATAATAAGCCTATTAACAAATCAAAAGACAACATTTACAAAGGGCACTCACAGCAGCAAATTACAAAGATGGACGGGGAGTGGGTGGAGCTTCTAGTCCATACCTTAATACAGCTTGTCTCGAAGAGATGGCGCAAGCGCTGACTAGGCAAGACCTAATAAGGAGAACACACAGCATAAAATATTGACAGTGCTAAAGAGAAAGGAAAATGTGTTTTTACAAGTGAGGTAAATGTGTGTGTGTGCCCATGTGCAGGCATAGTGAAGGGGTGGTGACACAAAGAAGTAGACAAAGGAATGAAAGAGAAAAAGGGGATAACATGTGAGATATGCAAATGGAGATGTCAGAAAGATACTTGTAAGTATCTAAAAGAATGGGACATTTCAAGGAAAGTGTTTTTAAGGGGAGAACAAGAATGACTGATACACTCCAAGATATCTACGCATCCCACAGATCTTACTCATGTTTAATTTGCAGTCTCATTGTTTGAGAATTGAAACTTTGAATTTCTACTCGTATATCGGCTACTGATAACAATCACTAGCAAAGCCAGTAGATCTAGCTTGTTTTAAGCCTATAGTGGTGGTTGTGTGATATATCTAGATACAATAATCGAACAATCAGAGGCATCCAAATACTGGTCAGGAGGCAAACTTTGTGAAGCTAAGGATTCGAGTCCACATGTTTTTGTCCACACATTTAATCACATCAACCACACCTCTTGAAATAGATTCCTAGCCGCACTTCTTTGGCCATGTCCCTTTTAGAGACCTCCTCCTCCTTTTTCAGCCCATTTATTCTGCTGGGAGCTCAGAACGTGTGCCTCTTAATAACCCGTGCTTCCTATACAGTCAGAGCAGGACCTGATATAAGTGAATCCTTTAGATTAATTACAAATGTAGCTGCAATGTCATGTTGTGCCAGTCTTCCTAGCCCATATGTGTCTGAAATGAAAGCCATCTGTGCCAGTGCCCACACAGGCCCTGTAAACAAGTACCATCGACCATTAAGAAAGCCAGAAAACATGTCTTTCACCCACCCAGTAACACTGTTGTAAGTTTGAAACTCTAAATGCGCTTTTTGCTGAAGTTCTAGCTATGACTGTCCTCGAGATGAATAGTTCTGCATCCCAGCTACAGTCCCTGAGCCATTACAACACTGATGGAAATACTTCAATTGCCTGGACCTTCTAGTGAAAGGCTTTATCATCCACGCCACTTCACTTACAGGCAGATGCATCAAAGAAAATACCAGGAGAAAACGGGCAGATTCTCAGAATCTGGCCGTTTGCTCCCGGTATTTTTGCATTTGGGATGCATCATCCCAAATGCAGAAATCGCAATTTAAGGAATCTCTAAATAGCGATTCCTTGAATTGCTCTTGCATTTAAGGAATCTCAAAATGAGATTCCTTAAATGCAATGCATGAAACCCAAAGAAATAGCGAATTCGCTAATAGGGGGAGCAAATTACCATGAAGTTGAACTTCGTGGTAATTTGCTAAAACTTAGAAAAATGCACTTTTGTGCATTTTTCAAAGTTACATGTTGCGCACAAACATGCCTTTAGGGCATGTGTGTGTGTAATATTTGTGCACAGGTCCATTTCCGGGGTGCAACAGGGTGTCCTTTGGACACCCTGGCACCCTTGAAATAGCGGAACATTAGCGATTCGGTAATAGCTAATCGCTAATAAGGAATGGCTTTCCCATTCATTCCTATGGGCCTTTAGGCCCATAGGAATGAATGGGAAAGCCATTCCTTATTAGCGATTAGCTATTACCGAATCGCAAATAAGGAATCTTTAGGAATCGCTAATAACATTGCGATTCCTACATGCATCCCGTTTTGCGAGTCTTTAATAGCGATTCCTTAAAATTCGGTATTAAGGACTCGCAAAACATAACTTTGATGCATCTGCCAGTTAGTGTGGTGAGAAGGCACGTAATTCTTTCCATACAAACTACTGATAAATTCATGTGAAGTATATGCAGTTATACTTGGTGGACAGGAGGGGTCAGCAGATGAAATTCAGTACTTCCAGGAGCATTTTATATGATAGTTCCTGCATATGATGCCGGTCGTGTTGCTGATCTGTGGTGCAAACAGGGCACCTCTTTGTAGAAGTCTCCCTTGGGGTGGCTATCCCAGAGAGATTTTATAACCATCATGACTAGCTTTATAGCATACAGCAGGAACTGAATTTCCTTTGGTTGCTTGAGTAATAAGATAGTAAAAACACCATGTTGCTCATTTTAGTGACTCAAGAAAGATGTAATGCACTGAGTTTGTGGCTGAGATTTAAGATTTCAAAGGTAAGTTTTCCGAATGGGTGAACAACTCACTGAACCATCTTCTCGGATTAAACAGCCAAATAGTGCAAGAAAATGCCTTTATGAACAAACCTAGGGTTAGCCCCTCCTGCCCCACCTGAACAACTTGTCAAGGGCGTTAGCTAGTTTCAACGAAGGTAGTAGGCAGTGCAAGTGGTGAAAGTGGGTTGCACCTCTCGTAGATCTGGGGAGCCCCACTGGTAAAGAAGTAGGTAGCTGTTTCTGAGGAAAAGGTTTGGAAAACTGCTCTTATTTTCATTTTTTTTTAACAAATTAAGCACCAACCATATCTCTTTGGTATTCTAAAGGTTTCCTTGTCCCCATCAGTTTTTACTAGTACCTTTAGCAACTGGTTGAACTTGCAAGGCTGCCATTTTTAAGTCACACTTACAGACATCTTGCCAAAAGACCTTTATTTACAATACCAATAATTACAATGGGACTAGGACCAGCCCATTTATTAACACTGGTTGGTTTTCTTGTCAATGGTGCTTGCTTCCTATTGAATTCCTTATCTGTTCCATCCCCCAGTGTATAGTTTATTTACAATCCTTTTAGTTGGAAGCCTAGTATCCTTCATTTGCTTACATTCATAGGGAACTACGTTTTAGGTTTGTCAAACAGACATACATATAGTGGACTTTTGTCTGCTTCTTGCAACCCTTGGCTTTCGTTGACTAGCCTATTTTAGCCATTGGCTTAAGACATGGCAATTACATAAGGGCTCAGCATAGTGTTATACCAGTGTAGTATTTCTTTCTCCCCCAATGTTTGCATTTAGTCTTGTGCCTCCACTCAAGTGCTTCTTTTCAACTGCATGAGGGACTGACTACTCATCCCATGCCACATATATCCCTCGTTATCCTATCCTACTGGCTCCCTCCACTGTGTTTAATGTGCGAATGCTGCATGCATTAACACATGAAGTTCAGATCTATTTACTTTGCCAATGTTTGTTTCTTCTGTTGTCAGCAATTCATGAGAGTCCATGTTGTCCTGCTCTCTCCGCCTCATCCCTTTGTGGTGCTCCCCTTCAAATCCATGCTTTGCCCGGTGTCCCCACACCCAGTAGATCTTCTGTTGCTTTCCAATCCCTCTCCTCCTTATAAAATACCCTTCTGCTCCACTGTCCTTACCCTGCCCTTCCCCCTCACTCCCCGGTGACGATGAATTGAATCGCAATAGGACCGACTTCTAGATTGTATATATTCATTTATTTTGTAACTACATCACCAACTAACATTTTATTTGTTTGCAATTCAGGTTCAGCATCAAATATTAGAAAAGTCAGAAGATCAGCTTATGTCTTTCAAAAGTGCACTCTATTGAGTTTGCCAATGCTTGTTGACACTGTCAGACTGTCCCCTTCAATAATATGTTTTGAGCTTTCACAGCCTGCCCCTCACTAGGCATCCTTATTATATGAGAAACAATGAATGTTTGGGATCTTAAGTGACTGTAGATCAAATTGAATACCAGTAGACATGAAATTAATTGTAAATGTAAATGTGGGTGTACTTGTAAAGCGCGCTGCGACTCCATGGAGTATCCTGGCGCTGAAGACCGCTGGGAAACCCGTCCTGGTTTTCCCTGTGAGATGGTCCCTTTCTGGGTATCTCCAAGGTGAAACCAGGCATCCCCGGCGTCTGTGGGGGGCCGTTGTAGAGATGAGGCAAGCTTAATGCCCAGAGTTGCCGAGTGTGTTCCCTGGTTAGAGTAGGCAGCAAGGCGAGAATTATCGAGCCCGTTTTGACCCTGGTCCACGACCCTGCCGCGTCGGGAATTGAACCCTAGTCCCGGGCCGTTCTCTGCTTACGGGTCTGCCGCCTCTAACCAGTGAGCCACACCACTCTATAAACAGGTGTCTAGGTATTATTGAGGTAATGGTGTTTATTTGCCAATTCAAGTGCATTATACTTTGAAAACCTTATAGGACCTATGTGACCTATCCTTTCGAAATTTTCATTTTGCAGTCTTTCCACATACTTATATGTTTACCTTGGCCAAGGGCTCCATCAGTCAAGAATATTAGTGCACAACTCTGCTTTAATGGCTGCAGTTATGAGTTTCTTCTTTCTCAAACCTTGAAATCATACAGGCATGATACAAATCCAATTCTGTAGCAGATTGCGTGGTAATGGAGGATCCAATTATATTACATTTGGAATTAGCATTTTGCAATAAGGAGCAAAGAGTGATTCAACAACATGTTGTGAGTTGCGTGCCAGTATGGATAGATAAAAAACATTTGAGTTCAACAAGTCAACTGCTTTGCCTGTGTTAATTCTTTAAGACTGTATGCAAGGCTGCTAGGTTGTAATGAGTTCCAGCCTACCACAAGCTGCAAATTGAAATCATATTGCTTGTCAAATATAAGTGAAAATGTGCCATCTATCTACTCAATCTAGTTGCTGTTGTGTTATTTTTATCTCCAGTTAAATATAAGTAAAAGCTTCAATTCTAGAAGAGTGGGGATGTAGAAGGGCTCGTCACTTGTTGATTCCATTGGTTTCAAAGTGATTCTACGTGAAAATGTCAGATAAAGCTTATTAGTCATACACTGTTCGGGCCCTTTTTCTAACATGTGTTTCCAAACCAAGGGAGTGTTCGTAGCCATACAATTAGGACCAGGAATTGGATAGCTGTCTACAAACTTATAATCAAATTGATATAGATGACTTGTAGAAATATACTGTACACATATAATATCAGGACACATATCGCCTAAAGAAATGTAGTCTCACTATTATCTTACAAACCAGTACCTCAGTAAAAGCTATACAGAACAATAACGTTAGTACTCAATATCCAGAGATTTCTCTAGTTCGATCTCTCTCAGTCATCAATAAATGAAATGAAATGCACAATCAGATAGAAATAAAGTATGGCAAGACAGAGACAGTTTGCCTACTTATATTCTTTATCAAAACCTTAGTAAGTAAGTGCACTAGTACTTAAGATTTAAAGATGCAGGAAAATCAAATAAATGAGAATTTGCCATAGAATGACTAAAGGTTGAGAAAGCTCAGGAAGGGGCATAAGTTAAGCCAGTTCGAAAAAGTCTCCCATCGAGGGGAGAGACCACCAAGGCGCACACAGCGTATGCACCAGCCCAGGGTCAGTGACGGGAAATCTGGATAGATTCTGTAATAAAAATCCGCAAAAGTCCGAGTCCAAAATGGAGTGCTATCTTGAGATAGTGAGCCAGCTCTTCCATCAAATTAAGGCATATTATGTCTGAAAGTTCCAGGGTGAAACCTCCTTTGTCACTACATTTGGTCAGCCCACTCAGTCCATTGGTCAGTTCATACAGGATGATTGCCATGAGGCATAAAGAACACACATTCTGCAGAAATATAAGCGTTTCAGAAGAAGTAAAGATCAGATCATCCAGTAGAGCGTGATCTTTGAACAAAGACCCTTTAACCAAGGTACATGAGCGAGTTTGAAGGATAGTTTCTCAGGCATAAGTTCTTAATGTAACAAATGAAGTATCAAATAGTCTTTGCAGACAAGTGAGAACTTCTGAAACAAACACAGTTGCAATACATTTGAAACAGTAGGATATTGTACCGTGATATGAAGTCGAGCAAGAGACAAATAATATTTAATGAATAAACAGTGAGGCCTCTACTGAATTCAAGTTATCACAAGCATCGAGGCTTGACTAAGTTGCGCACACTTCACTTGGTGTATAAACAGCACAATGTAAAAATCAAATTTTAACAATATATTTCAGTATTTATTCCTATATTTTCAAACATATTGTTTAAACTCAAAGACAATTTTGCATCATTGTACATTACATTGCCAGTTCAATCATTGTAGATTTTCATTTACATGTGTACAAAACAAAACTCATGTTAACAGTATTTTTCACTAGTTCATTTGTTGTTCAATGTTGGCGCCCAATGCATTTCAGAACTAAAGAAGTTCCTTCTTCAGGGGCTGATCTTCTTCTAGTATAAGCGAGCCTCAACAACCAATGTGCCTTTAAACAAAGTCCCAGCCTTCCTTTGTTGAACAGCATGAGCTCAAACTTAATCCCCTTATGCTATATCTGACGACTGTGTAAAGCGAGCGCATAATCCAATTTCCGGAAGATTTGTAGAGAAAACACTATCATACTCGAGTCAGCACTGTCACATAATGTCATTTACCTATGAGAATACATCAAGGAATTTTAATAAAACATGAACCTATAATATTTATGAGTATTTAATTTATTCTTTTTCTGCATGCTTTTACAATGCAATAACTTATGTTCCTTGAGTATTTCTCATTTCTTTCATCTAATGTTTAATCTGCACACTTTTAGCATGGTCCCTTCAAAAGGTGCCATAATCGATGTATGTGTCATTTATAAAGTTTTAAATCTCTCCTGCTTCATCAACAGCAATAATTTAAGGGGCAGATGTATCAACCCTTTTGCGACTCGCAAAGGCCGAAATTCGCAGAATTTCGGCCTTTGCGAATCGCAAACGGCCTTTTAGCATGTTTTGGAATGTATTAAAAAATCGCAATTTAAGGAATTGCAAAAAATTGCGATTCCTTATTTTGCCATAGCATTTGAGGAATCGCAATATTTGCGATTCCTTAAATGCTATGTATGTAGCAATTTCAATTTGCGAATTTTGGTTAAGAAATCGCAAATTACCACCAACTTGTTGATGGTAATTTGCGAATTCTTTTAAAAAAGCACAATTTGTCATTTGTTAAGGTGTGACGCACACACATGCCCATAGGGCATGTATGTGCGCCATATGCACACACATGTGCATTTCAGGGGTGCAGCAGGGTGTCTTTGAGACACCCCTGCACCCTTGAAATAATTCTCAAATTGCGGTTAGCAAATTGCGAATTCGCAATTTGAGAATTACTTCACAATCATACCTATGGGCCTCCTGGCCCATAGGAATGCATAGGAAATTATTCCTTATTTGCGAATTCGCAAAATGCGAATTCGCAAATAAAGAATATTAAGGAGTCGCTAAAACATAGCGAATTTTTACATACATTCCATTTTGCGAATTCTAAATAGCGATTCGCAAAAAATCGCTATTTAGGATTCGCAAAATGGAATCTTGATACATCTACCCCTAAATGTACAGAATATTGTGACTAAGGAAAGTTGTGTGTCTAACCAAAGACACCTTTTGCTGGATATATGCTATATATATATATATATATATATATATATATATATATATATATATATATATATATATATATATATATTCACTGAAAAAAACATAGGTTATAGACCATATATAGTTAGGAATTAGCATTTAGAAAACCTTATTTTACTCACACAAAACCATTGAAATTCCATATATAGTTAGTTGCACTAACTATATATCGCGCACCCGCAATCCACTGCTGATGATGTCACATATTACATCATTCATGACATGGTCAGTGACATCACTGATGACATCACTGATGACATCTCAAATGACATCACTGATGACATCATCTAGTGTCTGTGTGTTTTTGTAAAGTTTAAATACGTTTTACATATTGAAGAATGACTGGATGTATGGAAGACTGAGTGTGTGTGTGGCTGGCTGGGAGGTGTGTGACTCTGTGCATATCAATGTGTACTTGTATCAGTGATTGTATAAGAGAGTAAGTATGTGTTAGTATATGTGTGAAAAGTATGGTGTTCTGTGTTTAACTATAGATGAGGAAATCGAAGTGTGATTGATTCTTCACAGGACTGACTAGGTGTATGAGTGCATATGATAGTGTTCTAATAATAACTGACTGTATGTATGAGTAATTGTATGGGTGAATGAGTGAATGTGTGTGTAGACGTACGAATCAGTGAGTGCGTATGTAGTAACTGGTATTGGTGTGTCATGATGTCATCAGTGATGTCATTTGAGATGTCATCAGTGATGTCATTTCAGATGTCATTAGTGATGTCATCAGTGATGTCACTGAAGTATGGTGTTCTGTGTTTAACTGTATAGATGAAGAAATGGAAGTGTGATTGATTCTTTACAGGACTGACTTGGTGTGTGAGTAACTCCATGGATGAGTGGCAGTGTGTGACTGTCTGCATAGGTGTATGAGTGCATATGATAGTGTTGTAATAATAAGTGACTGTATGTATGAGTTATTGTATGGGTGAATGAGTGAATGTGTGTGTAGACGTAGGAATCAGTGAGTGCGTATGTAGTAACTGGTATTGGTGTGTCATGATGTCATCAGTGATGTCATTTGAGATGTCATCAGTGATGTCATCAGTGATGTCATTTGAGATGTCATCAGTGATGTCATCAGTGATGTCACTGACCATGTCATGAATGATGTAATATGTGACATCATCAGCAGTGGATTGCGGGTGCGCGATATATAGTTAGTGCAACTAACTATATATGGAATTTCAATGGTTTTGTGTGAGTAAAATAAGGTTTTCTAAATGCTAATTCCTAACTATATATGGTCTATAACCTATGGTTTTTTCAGTGAATTTTCAAGGTTTTGTAAATGCTAATTCCTAACTATATATGGTCTATAACCTATGGTTTTTTCAGTGAATTTCATTGGTTTTTTAACAGCTAATATCTGTAGCTGTAAAATGTATTCTTCTTTAAATCCAAAAATATATTTTATATGTTTATGAATAATTTTTTTTTAAAATATTTTTTTTTCTTCGTTCCCGCTTCGCGAATCGGGAAGCTTCCCGTTAGCTGACCTTGATGCCGCGAAATAGACCGCGAGCCGGTAAACGTTTCTTTACCGCAAGTGCCGCGTTAGAAAACAACATCGTGACGCCTCCCGTCCGCATGACGTTTCACGTTGTCGCGTGATACGTCATATGACGTGCTACGTTAGCGAACTGGTACGCGAAGCGAGTCGCAAAGCGCAGGTTTCTGGAAGCAAACCGGGAGGCCCTGCAAAGCGCTTAACGTAAACACAGCAAGTCATGTGACTTGGTAATAACACTTTTCATTGGTTCATTTCACTTTTGGTTTCCTAATGATGTAAGACTAGGTCATATAATCTAAAATGAACACTTTTGATTGGTTGAGAACTCTTGTTTTTCCCAAATGATGAAAATCCCTCCTTCTTTCCTCACTCTGACTTTCATCATTGAATGAATGAATGAATGAATGAATGAAAAATATTTATAGAGCGCACGATGGCCAAACGGCTTCCTGGCGCTGGGAGCTCTGAAGAACCGAACAGACAGGGCCAGGAGGTTTAGCAGGGGTAGGCCAGGGCAAACAGAAAAGTTTTCAGCGCTTTACGGAAATGAGAAAAAATAGGGATCGAACGCATAGAAAGAGGAAGGGAGTTCCAGAACCGGGGGGCAAGAACAGAAAAACGGGTTCCACCAGTGCGAGATTTGTGAAAGCGGGGAACAGTGAGGAGGGCAGAAGATGATGAACGGAGAGTGCGGGCAGGGGTGTGACGGGAAATCAAAGAATTGATGAAAGCCGGTGCAGAGTGATCAAGGGCCCGGTAAACAAGGCACCCTAGTTTAAACAGAGATCTCTGCAAAATGGGCAACCAGTGAAGGGATTTGAGGACGGGAGTGATGTGATGGGTTTTGGGCAAATGAAAGATGAGACGGGCGGCCTGGTTCTGGATAGCTTGTAAGCGGCGGGTTTCATAGGCAGGGATGCCAGCGAACAAGCTATTGCCATAATCAAGGCGGGAAGTGATAAGGGCAGAAATAATAATTTTAAGGGAGTCGAGAGAAAAAAAACGAGAGATTTTCCGGATCATTCGGAGGGAAAGAAAACAGGAGGACACCACGGCACTGACCTGGCCATGCATGGACAGGTCCTGTCTGACCTTGATGCCCAGAGTTTTAACAGAGGGAACGGGGGTGGGAGGGGGGCCAAGGATGGGAGGCCAGAAAGCAGGGGACCAGGGACTGGATGAGCCGCCAATCAGGACAAGCTCAGTCTTATCTGGGTTGAGCTTGAGGTGATTGGCGCTCATCCACCCAGAGATAAAGACCATGGTGGAGTGAAAAAAGGATAGAGAGTGAGAAGTAGAGGAAAGATCAAAGACGAGCTGGAGGTCATCAGCGTAGTTATACACAGAGACCCCCAGCTCAAGAAGAGAAGAGATAAGAGGGTGAATATAGAGGTTAAAGAGAAGGGGAGAGAGAGAGGAACCTTGGGGGACCCCACAGGGCACCGGGAGGGGAGAAGCAGAGAAGCCGGGAAGGTGAACGGCTTGAGAACGCCCTGTCAGGAAAGAGGTGATCCAGGAGAAGGCAGAACCTCGTATGCCCGCTGCGCTGACACGGTCCAGAAGAATGTTATGGTCGACCGTGTCAAACGCAGCGGACAGGTCGAGGAGGATCAGAGCTTGAGGGGAGTTGACGTCGGCCTTGGCCTTAAGCTCGTCGAGGACGGCCAACACCACGGTTTCGGTCGAATGACCCGAGCGGAAGCCAGCTTGGTGAGAAGCCAGAAGCTGGCTCTGCTCAACATAAACAGAGAGACAGGAAGTAACATAAGACTCAAGAATTTTAGCCAGATAAGGAAGAAGAGAGATAGGTCTGAAGTTAGAGGGAAGAGAAGAGTCGAGACCAGGCTTTTTAAGAATGGGGGAAACAATAGCAGATTTGAATGAAGAAGGGACCAAACCAGTGGAAAGAGAGGCATTAAGGAAAGAGAGAGGGGTATCAGGACAGGAAGAGAAGAGGGTTTTAAGAATACGGGCAGGGGCACAATCAGTGGGGGAACCAGACTTGATTTTGGTGAGCAAAGCTAGGAAAGAGTCCAAAGGGAGGGGGGGAAAAGAGGAGAAGGAGGATTTAGGCGCAGGGGGAGCAGAGTGAGGAGGAGTAAAAGAAGTGACCAAGATGTTAGATTTGATTTTTACAATCTTCTCGATAAAGAAGTTGTTAAGAGAAGAGCAGAGGGCCTGGGAGGGAGTGAAGGGAGGGCAAGCACGATCAGAGGTGGCCAAGTTGTTTACCAAAGAAAAAATTTCTTTAGCTTTGTTGGCCGAGAGCGCCACTTGTTCAGAAAAGTACTTGGTCTTAGTGGCCAGGATGGCCTGCTTGTACTCTTTAAGAAGGGTTTTGTATTTGGCCTTATGGTCAGGGCAGTAGCTGCGGCGCCAAAGGCGCTCTGAGCGTCTAAGCTCCAGTTTAAGAGTCTTGAGCTCCGGGCTAAACCAACGGTGAGCCTCATGAGGGCGGATGGATTTGAATAGCTTGAGGGGGGCTACTAAATCACATGCAGAAGAGAGCCAATTACCAACTGCAGCAGCCTGTGAGTCAAGGGGAATACCAGTGAGATCAGGGGAAGAAGAAGCAAGGGAGTGAGAAAGGGAAGCCAAGTCAGCACGATTCCAGCTACGGGAGAAAACATTCTTGGGGCGAAGGGGCTTGTGAGGGGAGCCAGTAGTGATAGAGAAAGAGATGAGGGAATGATCAGACCAGGTACATGGGAGGACACAGGGGGGGGAGACTATGTCCTGAGATGACCAGACTTGGTCCAGGATGTGTCCAAATTTGTGGGTGGGAACCTGGACGTGGGACTTAAGGTTGAGACAGAGGAGAGTGGCCGTGAAGTCCTTAGATGCTGAATCCTCCCTGGGATCGCCAGGCCAGTAGTTAAAGTCCCCAAGCAAAAGGACAGAGGAGTTATTAACCACCAGCGTGGCGAGAAGTTCCTGCAGGGAAGCCACGAACAGGGGCATGTTCAGGGGAGGGCGGTAAACAAGGACGACGGTGAGAGGTGCCAGCAGATTGGAAGAGCGAGCAACCAGGAAGTCCACTCCAGCAATGGGTGCTTGGGGGAGAAGCTGAAATTGAATAGTGGATCGGACAATCATGGCAACACCCCCCCCCAACCTTGTCCGTGGGGCGGTCAGCCCGAAGGACATAGTAGGAGTGGGGAAGGATGGCAAGAATGTCGGGGAGAGAAGCCTCCGAAAACCATGTTTCCGTTAGGAATAGAAAATCAGGGGAGTCTGTAGTAAGAAGATTAAACAGGTCGAGATGGTGTTTGCCTGCCGAGCGAGTGTTGAGGAGAAAAGCGGAAGCAGTGTGAGGGGGGGGTGAGGGTCCAATGGGGAGGGGATCAGTGTCTGGCGTAGGGAGGGGAAGAATTGGGTGAGGAGACACAACACGGTCTGAACGGGGAACATAGATATCCAAAGCAACTAGATGCTGCGTGAGGGTGTGGGGGAGAGGCACGTCAATGGTATAGGAGAGAAGTTGAGCAGGCGTGTACGACAACAAGGAAGCAGGGGGTGTGGCCCCTGGTCCCGGCCCGTCGCGGACGGGCGCAGACGGGCTTAACTTAGGCGCTACTTCGGCGCGCCTTCGTCGCGCCCGCTGCGCTCGTCCGCTGCGCGGCCGGGATAATGGTGCCATAAGTAGGAGACCGGAAGTAGCAGGGCGTGGCAGGGGGTGGAGGGACAGAGGAGCTGCCCCGCCAACCAGAGAGCAGCCCAAGATGAAGCACACGCCCGTCCCCGCCCTCGTGACCTGCCCGTCAGAGGGGGAGGGAACGCTCAGCGTGGGGCGCTCTGGAGGCGGCTACCAGGAAGTCCCAAGAAGATAGGGGGTGCGCGGTGTCCTCAGCGCAGCCCCTGAAGCAGGAGCAGGGTAAGTAAAAAGTGTCCAAGCACTTGTTTAAAAAGATCGTTGCGCCGCGCCTCGGCAGCGTTGTTGCTCCCGGCGAAGCCTCGGGAGGTCTGGGGATTCAACAGAGCTAGGCGGGACTAGCCCGGCAGGAAGAAATTGCCAGGGGGGGAGGGACAGAGGAGCTGCCCCGCCAACCAGAGAGCAGCCCAAGATGAAGCACACGCCCGTCCCCGCCCTCGTGACCTGCCCGTCAGAGGGGGAGGGAACGCTCAGCGTGGGGTGCTCTGGAGGCGGCTACCAGGAAGTCCCAAGAAGATAGGGGGTGCGCGGTGTCCTCAGCGCAGCCCCTGAAGCAGGAGCAGGGTAAGTAAAAAGTGTCCAAGCACTTGTTTAAAAAGATCGTTGCGCCGCGCCTCGGCAGCGTTGTTGCTCCCGGCGAAGCCTCGGGAGGTCTGGGGATTCAAGAAAGACCCTTTGTGATCACTGAGCAATGGCTTCTTTAGTAGCTTCAGCTGGTGCTTCCCCACCACCTCCACCACATCCAAGGAAGAGTGGACCACCTGCTCAAGTTATAATTCAGCAAGAAGAGGAAGAAGAGGAAGACGAGGAAGAGCAGGAAGAGAGGCAGTTTTTGCCTGAGGAACCCAGGACGTCTCACCGGAAAGAAAACTTCATTTGGCAATTTTTTAAAATTCCCAAAGGTCTGAAAAAAGTAAATGCAAGATACGTAACTTGCCTTATATGTCAAGATAGACTGTCCAGAGGAACAGAGAAAAAATACAGTTTCGGAAACTACACAATGCATCGCCATATGACTAGGTGGCATCCTAACAACTACAGTGCTGCACAGTTTCGGAACGACCTAGATAATCTCCCTATTATGGCCAGAAGATCTGTTGTACCGGAAGTAACGGGACCAGAGGGCAGGGAGATGGTGCCAAATATACAAATGAGATTTGGTGAAGTAAAACACATCTGCGTATTTTGCGATGGATTCATTTGCTACGGAGAAAGAAGCATCACTCTGATCAACAGAGCTATTGACTATCATATGCAAGTTTGTACGAAACGCCCAAAATAATAAATACATTTTTTTTGTTTTGTTGCTCCTGTTGAGCCCTTTACAATGAATCGTTTTCATTGCCCCCTCCAAGAAAAACCCCCAAAAATATAAAACTGTTCAGAAAAATTCAAAAAAAGTAAAAAAATGTTCTGAAAAATAATAAAAAAAATATAAAACAACAAAAACAATAAAAAAAGTTCTTTTCAGAACTACCTCCCCGTTATTAAAAAATTGGTACAATATTTGGAACTGTGCCAACCTCTATTTCTCTTAGTTCGCTTCCCAGTTCGCTCGCCGGTACGCGAACCGGAAGCGAACCAAAAACAGTAAGTATAAGGGAAGGAAACAGACACTTATGTTAAAAGAAAGACAGCTATAGGGGAGTAAACTAGAGATACTATTACCCGTAATCCACTGCTGATGATGTCACATATTACATCATTCATGACATGCTCAGTGACATCATCAGCAGAGGATTGCGGGTTTTTTGGCAACGTGCCTTATCCACGGTTTAATAACGCTGCCTTTTGCTTTATATAAGTTTTCAAATTGTATGAAATATATACCAATAGGTCGTTATGAACCTTTAGGTAGTGCTTTTCTTCATGAGGTCTGGTCGCTTCCATACACATACAGATGTTTCAAAGATGATCAAGAAGTTTATCTGAATGGAGAGGAATGCACTGAGACGCCAGATCATTCACTAATGTGTAGGCACATACAGTTACACGGTTCATGCAACAAACACCGACCAAATATGGCTTGCGTGTTGCAAGGCACGCCAGTTCCTGCTATCATCCCCACGTTCAAGTTGTTGGAAAATGGTAGTTATTTGATGCTCAATAATGAAGATTGTTCTGAGTTAATTAAAAGTATTCCTTTTATCGTAACAGTAAGTGAACGGGTTATTTGCTGCAGAAATGTTCTATTTTCTCCCACACATGAACATAGGGAGTTTTCAATCTGGCCACAAATACCAACCTTGGGAGAGATTTCAACGGCATGGCAAGAATAAGAGCTCTTTTGTCTCAGAGAGAGGTGGCCTTGAGTTCGGCCCGTGAAACTTTCGTGCTTCACATAGCGAACACCCGTACAGAGGTGCAGACCCTTTTCAATTCAGATTTGCCTTTCAATTTCAGCAAGATGGTTCGGACTATCTTTAACGCATCCTCCACAAAGGCCCTGGCGCACTTTTTTAAAGTTGTTACCAGTGGTCTCGTGACTTCATTTGAGAAAATCTTTGGAGTCATCCCTGCTTTCTTTCATTCTATTTTCTCCACTCTGCTTCGTGGATTGGCATTTTTACTTGCATTACCAGCGGACGCTCTTGTGCTTTTTTACATTTTTAAATATGGATGTCCCTCCTATGCAACCTCCCACCCTGCAGCTGCTGACACTGTTCCGCAATCGCATGCTAGAATATTATGGCACAATGCCGTTGGCGATATTAAGCACGGCATATGGATTATCTTTTCCATTCTCCTACTTCACCTGTGTCCAGCCTGTATTTCACTGCCTGACCTGTGATTTCGATTGGGCCATTGATTTGTGTCTCTGCGGACCGGTTTCTCCTGACGTCGACTTTAATCAGCTGATGACTCCTATCATTACTCACGAGTTGGTTTGTCCTGGCGAAAGGATTATGGCTGTGGCATTGATGCATGGACTAATTGGTCCCTGGAATTTATTGGCGGCAGCACAGTCTTTCTTGGAACAGAGCTTTCTTGAAAACCCACCGAGCTGTCCTCTGATGGTGATAGAGGATCCGGTGCTGGGAGAGCACGTATGTTCTTTTCCGCTTTTAAATTGGATGGCTGAACTGTTTTCGGATGAAGACGGTGACTTCCTATTGGAGGCTGTTGCAGCTTATTTTGCATACACAGTTATGTCATAGACCTTTTTCATGTTTGATATGCTGAGTACTAGCATTTCATTGACAATTCATTGACTTATTTGTCAAGTTTTTATTATTTACCTTGCCTATTGGCTTAAGACTCGATAAAGTACTTGGCTGTTTTATTTTTCTTTAGCATTAAATTTTCCTAGTTTTTAATGCTTTACCTTGCGGACCGTCCACATATAAACTTGCAATCTGCTCTCATGAGATGGCACTTCTATTATCTTATTCAGTTCGTTTCCGGATCATGGGGAGGTGTCATCTAGGTCCTGGATATCTTTACACCGTGTTAAGTTAGCATGGGCTCATTACCGGTTTAAACGCCATTTTTCCTTTTTTGCAACTTCTGCACACGACACTTAGTTGTTGCTTTAGCTTTCCACCTAGTAGTTCATCGTGGTTTACATGAGAATAATATGTTATTGCTCTACTATCTGCTTTGCTTGTTAAACTATATCTGTACAGCGAGTGCTAAAGTTTCAAGAACAACACGATACAGAATTGTTATGAGGTCTGATCTCCACGACTTCATACTCATAACATAAGTGCAACTTCTGCCAATTCTGGGCATGAGGCGGGTTTTATATTGCTTTGCCGAACACACATACACAACAGTTGATGCGGTTCACATGAAGAGAGAGCTGGTGTATGCTGATGTGATTCCTTCAAATCTAAGACACTAAAGTATGGGCACGCCCTAAACCAACACAAAGAGACCTTCTTAGCAAATAATATAATATGTGTATTAGGGAGGGTGAGATATAAGCAGCCGCGGGCCGTGGAGGGAGTTACGGTGAGGCAGGGAGGCGGGGAGGGGGAGAAGCAGGGTGGAGCCCTCTCTACCCTGCCCCTCCCCCTCCCCGCCTCCCTGCCCCACCGTAACTCCCTCCACGGCCCGCGGCTGCTTATAAGTGTTGCTAACTCTTATTCATTTACAGCATGTTAACATACTGTCACCATTCGCTTTTTATGTACTAGTAACTATGCTGGTAATTTTGCTACTGATAATATGTGTACTTGTATTCTCCACCCTGCTTCTCCCCCTCCCCGCCTCCCTGCCTCACCGTAACTCCCTCCACGGCCCGCGGCTGCTTATAAGTGTTGCTAACTCTTATTCATTTACAGCATGTTAACATACTATCACCATTCGCTTTTTATGTACTAGTAACTATGCTGGTAATTTTGCTACTGATAATATGTGTACTTGTATTATCTAAGATACTACGCCTGAGAAGACGGCATTAGTAAATAAACATTTCAAATACACATGTGTTCTTCTTAACTCCATGTTCTGGTTTCTAAGAAATATATAACAACCGACTGTTCATGAGTTCCACGTATCCTGAGGTACTATAAGTTCATATTCTGGATTGTCTAAACATTGAGAGTTTGTTATATCCAATGTGACACTGTACCTAGCTTGCTTAGGAGTTTTTGATTACTAACGTGAGTTTTGGGACACCCTAATTCGCCGAGGTTCCAATCCTCTGTCCACAGTTCTGTGTGAGAACAGAAACCCTGCAACAGGGGCACCCCCTACCCTTGCTGGAGCTTCATCACACTTGCGATACAACTCCAGCAATGCGCCACCTTTACGGCACAGATACATCACGCATCTGTGCTGTTTTTGCCCCATGATGCGCCGCATTGTAAATGCAGCACACCATAGGTGACGGAACAGCGGCACAGAATGACTAACACATCCCTGGTGATGCGCCAGTCATCATAAATGTATCCCTATGCTTCTTATCTTGTTAGAGATGAACCGCCATATGTATCATCAAAGTTTTTTGCATTTCCTAAATAGCGAACTTTAAGGAATAAATAGCGATTCTTTACCATTCCTAGTTTGCGATTAGCTATTTGCTAATTACAAATTACCCATTCATTTCCTTCATTTCCATAGGGCGGTTGGACTCACTTTTAGCTCGAACGGCTGAATGGATTTCCACGAAACGTGGCAAAATTGTAGGGACTGGTAGCCCGATGTGCCTTTGCTATGTCTCAAGATATATGCTCCAGTGGTTTTTACGAAAATTAACTTTGAAAAATATATATTGGGCTACATTGGCCTATATATATGTTGGAGCCCAAATGTAGCCCAATGTAGCCCAATGAAGCCCAATGTAGCCCAATGTAGCCCAAAGATGGCCGCCAGACACACAAAAAAACAAATGTAGCCCAAATATCAGCCAGATGTAGCCCAACTATAGCCCAGTGACAGAATGACCAATCAGCTTCGCAAACCTCCGTTACGCGAAGCGGAGCGCTGTTACAGATATATATCTTTTTTTGAACGTTAATTTCTCAAAATCCACTGGAGCACATATATTGAGACCTAGCAAAGGCACATCGGGCTACCAGTCCCTAATATTTTGCCAAGTTTCGTGCAAATCCATTCAGCCGTTCGATTATTATTATTATTATTTTTTTTGCCCCGCGGGGCCCTTTTAAAACCTCCACATCAAACCTAGGGGGTCAGCGAGGATCTACTATGCCCCCTTATGGTTATTTCCCCCTTTGTTTTGGCCTCCTCTTGTCTCTCGATCCTACCGAGAGACAAGATGGCGGCCGCTACGGACTTTTTGGAATGTTGACAGACGCCAGAGAACCAATCAGCTTCGCTTCACAAAGCTCCGTTGCGCGAAAAGTACGCGTCCTGGGACGCTGCCCGGTCCGCTGTTACAGATATATATCTTTTTTTAAACGTTAATTTCTCAAAATCCACTGGAGCACATATATTGAGACCTACAAAAGGCACATCGGGCTACCAGTCCCTACAATTTTGCCAAGTTTCGTGCAAATCCATTCAGCCGTTCGGGCTAAAAGTGAGGCCAACCGCCCTATGGAAAACTCAATGTTAAAAACACGTTTTGGGACCCCCCTTTTTTCTCGGCCCCCCTTGACGAACCCCCCCCAAATTTTCAAGGGCTGCTCAGAAACAAAATGTGCCATTTTCCTGAAAATTCCAGCCAATTCCGTCCACAAACGCCAAAGTTATTAGACATAGAATTTTCAAAAATCCCATAGAGAAAAAATCCTAACTATATATACCTACTGGCGACCGCCAGTAGGTAATATATATATATATATATATATATATATTCACTGAAAAAACCATAGGTTATAGACCATATATAGTTAGGAATTAGCATTTACAAAACCTTGAAAATTCACTGAAAAAACCATAGGTTATAGACCATATATAGTTAGGAATTAGCATTTAAAAAACCTTATTTTACTCACACAAAACCATTGAAATTCCATATATAGTTAGTTGCACTAACTATATATCGCGCACCCGCAATCCACTGCTGATGATGTCACATATTACATCATTCATGACATGGTCAGTGACATCACTGATGACATCACTGATGACAACATCCAGTGATTATGTGTTTCTGTAAAGTTTAAATATGTTTTACATATTGAAGAATGAGTGGATGTATAAGTGTCTGAATGAAGGTTTTAGTAGGTGCGTGATTGACTGTATGAGTGAGTGATTAAATGCGTCTTACTGAATGCACGGGTTAGTGACTAAACTGTCTGAAAGTGTGCATCAGTATGTCTGTTGTTGTGCAAGCTGCTGCATGTGTTGATCAGTAGCTATATAAGTAGCTATATGGGTTATTGATTGGTTGCACAAGTATTTGTATGGGAGACTGAGTGTGTGTATGGCTGGCTGGGAGGTGTGTGACTCTGTGCAGATCAATGTGTACTTGTATCAGTGATTCTATAAGAGAGTAACTATGTGTTAGTATATGTTTCAAAAATGTAAGGTGTTCTGTGTTTAACTGTATAGATGAGAAAATGGAAGTGTGATTGATTCTTTTCAGGACTGACTAGGTGTGTGAGTAACTCCATGGATGAGTGGCAGAGTGTGAGTGTCTGTATAGGTGTATGAGTGCATATGATAGTGTTGTAAAGATGAGTGATTGTATGTATGAATGATTGTATGAGTGAATGTGTGTGTAGACATAGGAATCAGTGAGTGCGTATGTAGTAACTAGTATTGGTGTGTCAATGGTTTCAAAAATGATACTCTCTATTTAACACTGGGTGTAACGGAGGTTATATTAGAGTGTGAGGAGATGCATTGTATTATCACATGAATGATATCATCAGTGATGTGATCATTGATGTCAAGTGAGATGTCATCAGTGATGTCATTTGAGATGTCATCAGTGATGTCATCAGTGATGTCACTGACCATGTCATGAATGATGTAATATGTGACATCATCAGCAGTGGATTGCGGGTGCGCGATATATAGTTAGTGCAACTAACTATATATGGAATTTCAATGGTTTTGTGTGAGTAAAATAAGGTTTTTTAAATGCTAATTCCTAACTATATATGGTCTATAACCTATGGTTTTTTCAGTGAATTTTCAAGGTTTTGTAAATGCTAATTCCTAACTATATATGGTCTATAACCTATGGTTTTTTCAGTGAATTTTCAAGGTTTTGTAAATGCTAATTCCTAACTATATATGGTCTATAACCTATGGTTTTTTCAGTGAATTTCATTGGTTTTTTAACAGCTAATATCTGTAGCTGTAAAATGTATTCTTCTTTAAATCCAAAAATATATTTTATATGTTTATTAATAATTTTTTTTTTAATATTTTTTTTTCTTCGTTCCCGCTTCGCGAATCGGGAAGCTTCCCGTTAGCTGACCTTGATGCCGCGAAATAGACCGCGAGCCGGTAAACGTTCCTTTACCGCAACTGCCGCGTTAGAAAACAACATCGTGACGCCTCCCGTCCGCATGACGTTTCGCGTTGTCGCGTGATACGTCATATGACGTGCTACGTTAGCGCACTGGTACGCTTACCGAGGCGCAAAGCGCAGGTTTCTGGAAGCAAACCGGGAGGCGGTGCAAAGCGCGTAACGTAAACACAGCAGGTCATGTGACTTGGTAATAACACTTTTCATTGGTTCATTTCACTTTTGGTTTCCTAATGATGTAAGACTAGGTCATATCATCTAAAATGAACACTTTTCATTGGTTGAGAACTATTGTTTTTCCCAAATGATGAAAATCCCTCCTTCTTTCCTCACTCTGACTTTCATCATTGTGAGAGAAAGACCCTTTGTTACCAGTGAGCAATGGCTTCTTTAGTAGCTTCAGCTGGTGCTTCCCCACCACCTCCACCACATCCAAGGAAGAGAGGACCACCTGCTGAAGTTATAATTCAGCAAGAAGAGGAAGAAGAGGAAGAGGAGGAAGAGCACGAAGAGAGGCAGTTTTTGCCTGAGGAGCCCAGGACGTCTCACCGGAAAGAAAACTTCATTTGGCAATTTTTTAAAATTCCCAAAGGTCAGAAAAAAGTAAATGCAAGATACGTAACTTGCCTTATATGTCAAGATAGACTGTCCAGAGGGACCGACAAAAAATACAGTTTCGGAAACTACACAATGCATCGCCATATGACTAGGTGGCATCCTAACAACTACAGTGCTGCACAGTTTCGTAACAACCTAGATAATCTCCCTATTATGGCCAGAAGATCTGTTGTACCGGAAGTAACGGGACCAGAGGGCAGGGAGATGGTGCCAAATATACAAATGAGATTTGGTGAAGTAAAACAAGTCTGCGTACATTGCGGTGGATTCATTTGCTACAGAGAAAGTAGCATCACTCTGATCAACAGAGCTATTGACTATCATATGCAAGTTTGTACGAAACGCCCCAAATAATAAATTCTTTTTTTTTTTTGTTGCTCCTGTTGAGCCCTTTACAATGAATCGTTTTCGTTGCCCCCTCCGAAAAAAAACAAAAAAATATATAAAACTGTTCAGAAAAATTCAAAAAAAGTAAAAAAATGTTCAGAAAAATAATAAAAAAAATATAAAACAACAAAAACAATAAAAAAAAAGTTCTTTTCAGAACTACCTCCCCGTTATTAAAAAATTGGTACAATATTTGGAACTGTGCCAACCTCTATTTCTCTTAGTTCGCTTCCCAGTTCGCTCGCCGGTACGCGAACCGGAAGCGAACCAAAACATTTTTTTTTTTAAAAAGAACAGTAAGTATAAGGGAAGGAAACAGACAGTTATGTTAAAAGAAAGACAGCTATAGGGGAGTAAACTAGAGATACTATTACCCGTAATCCACTGCTGATGATGTCACATATTACATCATTCATGACATGCTCAGTGACATCATCAGCAGAGGATTGCGGGTAACAGTATCCCTAGTTTATTCCCTATAGCTGTCTTTCTTTTAACATAACTGTCTGTTTCCTTCCCTTATACTTACTGTTCTTTTTAAAAAAAAAAATTTAGATCAGTCAGAAACAGTGAAAGTAATGAAATATAAAAGACTACGTAGAATATGAGCACTGTATGCAACAACTTTGACACTTACAGAAGCCTCACCTTCTCCATGCCTCCTACACAGTTCTACATGTACATCATAAATGCAAACAGAACAGAATTAATTATACATGTTAAATGGTTTATTTTTGCTGTTCTCAGAATGTATCAAATTTCACTAAAACAGTGACTTGAAGGTATTCATCATATAACAGCGGGGAAAAAAAAACACAATCAAAATGATTGTGTTTAAAAAACCCATACAACATAACAAATCAGAATTCAGAACTCCTTAAAGTTAACTTACTTTCCATGACGGCCAAGGATGTCCTATAAACAGCTTACACTCTGTTGTGCTGTTATTACTTTCAACCCGCCACTTTCTGAAAGAAAACCTCCATCGTTTTCAAAAACATGTTACATACAATAAATGACTTCTCGCTCTCTACCACACGTTTCCACAAGGCCAAATCGTGTCTGAGCCATTTATAACTTTTAGAATTCTTTTATGCCAATCCCGTCATGTTCTATTTCCGCAACTTTCACAATTAAAATGTTGAAGATCATTTTCACAATCCTGGACTAGTAATATCTTCCCCTTCTTGCTCAATCATGTTCTACATTTCCTATCACACTGATACTGCTTACTATGAAGCAGACTTACACTACCTTTATGACTAGTACAATTATTTAATTCTCTACATCACTTTTAATCACAAAGCAATGTAAAACAGTAGACAGCATTGCAGACTTACATTCCCTCTACTCCATGTTTTGATTGGCTGCTTCAATTAGCTTATAAAAAGAAACAGTTTTTCTGAACTCATTCAAAGTGCACGTATTTCTCCATGACGTCCAGTGTTATGGTAAGAAGTTATGTCTCTGTACTACACTTATCCTCAAGGCCAAATCGTGTAGGAGCCATTAAAACTACTTGAAATTCCTCAGAGCACATCCCGAGATTCTTTCCCTAAAATGTTGGTTTTAAAAACACCAGGTAAGAGTTTTTAGGGTCATACGGCAATTTTTTTTTTTAAATTAAAACAGAATCATTGCAGAATGACCAGCCATTTCTACACTTTAAATAAGCTGTGTAATGTCCTGATGTTATTGAAGGACCATCATGATATATAATTGCTACAGTTACAAAAGTCCTTCCTGATATTGACAACTGGGAAGCCACAAAATTTTTAATTAAAGTTGTCAATTTTGTTCCATCAGGACTACATCGTTGGAACATTAAAATGACATACTGGCCATATGTTCGTATAAATAATGTGGACATCATTTCAGATTTACATTGGCTACACTCCATGTTGTGATCAGCTGCTTTTACTAGCTTATTAAAAGAGACTGATTTACTGTCTGGCAAAGTTAAATATATAAATCTTTCTGAGTCTACACTAGTAGTACTTGATACCCTACAGTTCTCGCAGTCATGCTGCCATTGATAAGAAAGCCCAAACAGGTGATCTACATCTACACCTTCATCATGCAATACATCAAGCATATACATTAAAAACTCCTGACAATCTTGCTGACTATTTTGAGAGAATTGTGTTTGGCCTGAACATCTGTCTAACAGATTTCGAATTTCAGACACACTTTCTATGTTTGTTCTATCAGTGCTACATTTCTCTAACACAGAATTTAACAAACTGCAAAATCTTTGATCAGAATTGACCACAATCTCTTCTTTTACATTTTCTAGAGAAAACAAAACATTAACCACTACATTAGCATAGCAGTTGACACCAGAACTGTTTTCAAATTGAAAACCAACAACATCTTCAACAGAATCCTTTTTGTTTCTGCTTATAATTTCAGGTTCATCGACTTTTCGTCTTTTTGCTACAACCTCCCCAGTATTGGTCACATTTCTTCGTTTCCGGCCTACCACACGTTTCTCAAACAAAGGATACTGAGGCAAATGTGGCGCATACTCTCTTCTTAACCTATTGTATTCCTTAACACAATCTAGATCCGCACAAATGTTTGTGACATCACACTCAATCAAGTACAATCCCGATAAAGTTCTAACTCGTGACAATGCCACATATGCCATACCCTCCTTGAACACAGAAGTGCCAATATTCACCAATGCACAGTCTACACTTAAACCTTGCGATTTATGGATTGTCACCGCATATGCCAAGCAAACAGGAAACTGCTTACGACGAACATATAAGTCTTTTACAAGCAAAAATCTAGCAGAACAATGACCAATTAGCTGTACTTCCTCAATGCCATCAAATTTAATTTTTAAAAATTCAATTCCATCTCTATTTCTGTATTTCACAAAATCAACAACAATACCCATTGATCCATTTACCAGACCTCTTTCAACATGTAAATTCCTTCTTAAAATTATACGGCAGTTCAAGCACACATTCAGAGTCTTTTCAAAACCTGCAGTTTTAGATATACTCTTCTCTAATGAATCCAATTTTGTTTTCAGATTCTCAGACAAAATAATTGTTGATCCCATATGCTCTACTCTGTCAATAGCTTCCAGTTTCACAATCTCTTGCTTTTCTAAATGCAACATTTTGTTGTTGAATTTGGCACATTCTGCAAGAGTTGGCATCAAACATATTCCAGATTTTTTCTCAGTAATTTTCTGAAAAATATTCTCAGGCACAACATCTTCGTCTGGATATAAATTTGTCAGTAATCGTGCATGTAAAGCTTCTTTCCCATGCTCGGTCACTTTTCCAATTCTAACATCTTGTAGAATAGTCTTGTAAACTTCATCCTTTGCCTGACGCATATTTTCATGCAGTTCAGCATAATTGAAGTTTAACCATATATTGACGTTGCCAATACTCCCTAAGCACTTCCTGGTATCTTCATGCGTGAGCATTTTGAACACAGGTTGCCCTTTCACTGGTGTCAGCTGCAGAAGATCTCCGAAAACAATGATGTGTTTGCCACCAAATAACACATCATACTCTGTTTTGAGAACTTCTTGCATTCTCAAATGCACAAAGGCAAGCATGACATTGGAAACCATGCTTACTTCGTCAATGATAAGAAGTTTCATTTTCCTCAAGACTCTTGAAACTTCAAAACAAGCATCTCCAGATAGCTTGTGATATTCTAATTTGTTGCCATGCTCCACTGGCAGCATCAGTAAACGATGTAAAGTAATCCCTTTAATGTTATGTGCTGCCAGTCCAGTTGGAGCGGTGACAACACAAGACAGCGATGATTCTGTCCTTTCCTGCAAATAACATGAAATTGCTTTAATAAGGAAACTTTTTCCAGTTCCCGCTTCTCCACTCACGTACAGTCGGACAGGCTTCAACGACGTACATGAGCACTCTTTCTTGTCATGACTTAATCCATGATCAATTTGCATGGTAAGTTCGTCATATATTTTCCTCTGCTCAACGTTGAGTTGTCTTTCCAACTCTTCTAAGTTAACCGCATCCTCCTGAGCATGTGCCATGGCTCTTTCCACTTCATTCATAGCAGTGGCAGCTTCATTTTCGATAAGAGGTCCTCCAAGTGGATCCTGACTCAATGAAGCAGAACTCTGACTGTCCTGAAAACTGTCTCTGGCAATCTCGGCTGCAATCGTTGCTTCCTGCTCAATTTCCACATTCAACATTTCTACATATTTGGGAAAAGCAGGACATTCTATGGTCTCCTTGGCAGCATTGAAAGAGTCTTCGTAACAAAGGAAATCTCCAAGCAGTTCCTCTTCTGCACGCCAAGGCTTAAAAAGTTGCAAAAGTGCTAAATAGAAAAACTCCTTTTTTTCAGGAGATTCGCCACTCAATTTTCGATGGTTTATCAAGTGGCATTTTCTTTGCTTGACCAGACATCCCTCACTTCCTATTACAGCATACACTCCTTTCTCAGTATCTTCTTTGATGTTCCTCTTGAATATGTAATTTTGCAGAACCTCATACAGACAAACATTCTCGAGGTGACTGCTTCGATTTGGATAATATGTATCCAACATGTTGGTCTTCAAAATGTCGGTACTGTTTGGCTCCTTTTCCGCCAAATACTCAATTTCCCGCACAGGTTTGAGAACTCGATTACACGTTGCAGCAAGACCAACACTCGCCCAAACGATACTCCTGGACTTGGCATAGAGACTTGCTGAAGACAACCGGTCAGAACATTCGTAAGCTCCGATTTCTCGATGCGACAACATCTTCAGACTGAAACTGTACAACTTCTTGCTGAGGCTCTTTTCATGGGAAATGTCCTCCCACATATCCTTCAATTCTGTCTTCTCTTTTTTGGTGATGTAAGATGTCACATACCGAGCCACAGCCATACAGTTATCAGCCACAAACTGTATATCCATGTTAGCATTCCACATGGACAAAATCACCGGGTTGTAGTCGTTGATGTACTTAGACTCTTCGTTCCTCTTCAAATTGTATGTGTTTTTAGGTGATTTCTTCATCACATTATGTCGCAGCGAAGACATCAAACTGTTCACTCTTCCTTTAGAAATCACCGGTCGTGGAAAGCCGAAACGACATTTGGTGTAGAACTTGTCTTTGTTCCGGAATTTACGACGACAGTACTTTCCACATCGATGGCTTTGGAAACGTAGAACTTTTTCTCTTAGGCTTTTTTTCTCCTTTGCGTTTGGAACAGCACACGTAGAATACTGTTCTATGAAACTCATCACTGAGTCTTCTGCATCCGTTCCAAATTTAGGTGCATCCTTGATCCACAGCAATGTATATGAGGAGCACCTCTTGCTTGGTACTCCTTCCTCCAGAAGAAATCCAACACCTCTCCAAGAGGTGGATTCTTCTTATTCATGATGAAAGACATCATACCTTCAAATCTATGATTGAAGTACCTACATACATTGACTGGATCCAAAGAGCACAGTTCTCCGGGTGTCTTGAATTCGATGTTTTCTACGTTAGCATTTGCCTCTCGTAGAAATTCAAGTAAGTCTTCCCAGCCATACTCAGCACAGCTCAAAGTGAGGAACCATGTGGGAGTTCCTAAGTTTCTCAGCATACATTTTAAATCACCATGACGACGGTACCAGTACTCATTAGTACCACGCTGACACGCCATGAGATTAATCAGGTGAGAATCCAAAATACTGTCTTGGACATTGACTTTATCCATAAAGTCACTTGCCGAGATGTTTTGCATGTGTATACCACTTTTCAAGATGTGGTTCACTGCATATGACAGTCCAGACAGATCGCTTTCAAACAGGAGATGAAACAAATAAGGAATGCATTGTCGAAACCTAGGATCTCCTGCATACAATCGCAAAGTCCGGTATTCAGAAGCAGGAATTTGATGAGGTCGCTCATCATATCTTCCTCCCTGACCTGTTGGAAAAATCTGTGGGAAACACAGAGCTTCCAAACTTTCCTCCCAAACACTAATGGGACTCCCTTTCGCTTGTTTCATTTGAAACAACTCAATAGCATTCCCCATGACTTCCTTGGAATGCAAAGGATGAACACTATAATGTTCATATATTTCTTCACTAGTACAGGGTTCTACTTTCTCAATTTGACCAGCACACAAATCGCTATCCTCTTCCTCACTTACTTCCTCTTCTGCAACATATACATTTTTATAGTATTTATTATATTTTTTCAAATACAATGTTGCCCTTTTGACTTTCCTAACATCTACTAAATCTTGCCATATTTTCTTATTCTTTGTCGGAACCCCATTAACTAAGATAACAAGAGGTTCCTCTTCCACTTTTTCTACTCCAATTGTGTTAATGTTTTTCTTCAAATCTAGAGGCAAATAAACAACTCTTCCCTTTAATCCTCTCTGTAAATCTGATGGAGGCAATTTCCCTGTCTTTGGCTCCATTCTTACAATAGCCTGAAAGGGATGGATACTTTGAATCAAAATAGATTCATAAGTATTTAAATCCTTCAATTCAGAAGGAATCTCAACCAATTCCAGATTATTATGAACTGCTTTAGCAGGCATCTGGTTTTGATTTAATTTGTTACAACAATAAGTACACACACGTTGATCCAATCCCAAATCAAAACAATTTTCTACCATCAAGTATGTTGTAAAATCCTTCCATTCACTATTATTTTCCCTTTCACTTTTTCCATATAAATCCACTAACTTAGTCTGATTCTTATAATAAGTGCGTCGACAACACACACAAGTGAAATTTGGCCTCTCACTTGATTTCACCTCAAACGTCGCAATTTCCCTCTCGAAATTATCTGTACTGGAAACCTGTACACTATCTTCCACATTACTCTCTTCTTCTTGGTCAATTTCAACATTCTCCTCTTTACTTCCAAAGTAACAAAACTCAATTTCTTCACATATATTCTTCACATCTATTTCAGAACCATGCAAAAGAGCAGCGCATAATTGTTTAAGCATAATTGCTGGACTCTTAGCATAATACAACATTCTAACTAATTTCCTCACTTTATTATGATGCACTGCTAGCATCCTGAAATGATGAAAAACACTCTGGCATACTCTCCTGGAAAGACAAGCCAGTGAATGACCATGCAAACCTATCACTTCTCTCACTCTGCAAGGATCTAATTCTTGCAACAACTTCATTTTCTGCTTCAAACTTTTCTTATTAAATGACCGTATAAAATCACAAAGCAAATTGATGGAATCCTGTCGTACACTGCAAATACTACTGCACTTCCAGGTGTACACAGGACCCTTAGGACGTCTCCCTAAAACCTCATTACCTAACACCTCTTCTATCTCTGTTGTCACAAGTTTTTCTTTTTCAACTGGACAACCATCTTTCACTTCATAAGCTCGACCACTGGTGTCAACTGCATGCACCAAATCATTATCCTGGAAATAACTCTCCTCATTAAAAAATGCCTCAGAGCTTGAACTATGCATCCAATCTCCAGAAAAAACTTCACAAAAATTACTACGATTAACTATTCTCTTCCATCTACTATTTCTTTTGAAATCATAAATTGCCTTGTTTAGCTTCCTAATTCTATTGATTGTCAAAATAAATAACTTACGTTTAATTTCAAATGCCTGATCAATAACTTTCTCAACTATTTTTTTCTCTTATAAAAAACCACTTTCTGTTGACCTTTCTTAATATTTTTTAACAAATTGCCAATTATCCTGTTGCGGAACATTCGTTTACGAATGTCCCTAAACTGTTGTTTCCTTCTACTTTCATGCATAGAGTTATCTCTTACTCTAGCAGTAACATTTTTCATTGGCCTTTCCTTACCGTTTGAATTGCTTCTCCTTTTCTGGACTGAAACATTTTCTGTAGTAATATTTTTTTTACTACAGATATTTCTTATGAATGTTTTTGTACTCTTACCCGGTGCTTTCTTGGTGACTTGACAAATCTTTTTGTTAGAGGAATGCTGCTTTTTTTCATTCACCTGCTGTCTTTGACGTTTTGCAGCCTTTCTCACTCTTTCTTTGGTTGGCATGCTGAAATCTTGAAATGATCTGCAGTTGAATCTGTGGTAAAATATAATAAAAAATGTTATTAACCACTATTACCCAACAGTAAATTAATAACAGTCATCAAAAACTTAACACATTACTTAACATTTTTACATAGAACATTTTTTTGTACATGGCAAATTTAGAATACAGAAATAGCAGAAAAGAAATGGAATTTATATTCATTTTACCTGTGCTGTTTTATATATGAATCTGATCTAATTTTATGACCATATTTTAATATTTTATTGAAGACACTACACATAACCTGTTTTTGAAGGTGTCTTTATTTTTAAATTAAACGGTTTAAATATTTACTTTTAATTATTATAAATTTATAAAATAAATGTTTATAGTTCCATAGGCTCAAGCACGTCAGCTTCCCATCCTATGTCATACAATTCTGACAAATCTGCATCCTCATCACGTTCTTCTTCATCCTCAGGATTGAAATCATCCAAGGGATCAACATCCACTGATGTTTCAATTACGAGTTCAATGATGAGGTCGAAATCAACTGATTGCTGATTGTCGCTCATGTTGATGTTGTCTTTATCTTTAAAGAAAGATAACAACAATGAGATGTTGCAGAGTAAGAAACAAATCTCAGAGATTATAATAGTAAAATTGTTTAACAAGAGTAACATTTTGCAGCTATTATTTAACCATGTCCAACGATGCTGAGGAGGCAGCCGCGGGCTGTGGAGGGAGTTACGGTGGAGCAGGGAGGCGGGTAGGGGGAGGGGCAGGGTGGAGGGACCTAAAAACTGGCATATGAATAATTGCAGGTAAGTACACAATTTAATTATTCAAACGAATTTCGTAGCGCGCACAGCATCGCAAAATGCGATGCTGTGCGCGCTACGAATTTCGTTTAAATAATTAAATTATGTACTTACCTGCAATTATCCATATGCCAGTTTTTAGGTCCCTCCACCCTGCCCCTCCCCCTCCCCGCCTCCCTGCCCCACCGTAACTCCCTCCACGGCCCGCGGCTGTGAGGAGGTGAAGCCTATCTCCAATTTTTCACTGAACAAGACTCATCTCTTCTTAACCTTGGATAAACCTCACCGACTCTGTGTCCCCTGCACATAATTAAATGTAAAGGGGCAGATTTATATTAACTAGCACATCCCCAGGGATGCACCAGTTAACGTGCACCGCTGCTCTGCCACCCACGGTGTGCCGCATTTACAATCAGATAGGACAAAGCTGCATCAAAACCCTGCGCCTGCTTGAAGCAGGCATAGATCTTGACGCAGGTAGGCTGAAAGCTAAAGCAACAACTAAGTGTCGTGTGCAGAAGTTGCAAAACAGGAAAAATGGCGTTTAAACCAGTAATGAGCCCATGCTAACTTAACACAGTGTAAAGATATCCAGGATCTACATCAGTTTGGGGTTCACGAACCTGGCAGGTACAAGGCACTGAGGCTTTGCACCGTGCATGTCTCATCCCAAATCATATGTTGTTT
Source organism: Lissotriton helveticus (assembly GCF_964261635.1). NCBI lineage: Eukaryota > Metazoa > Chordata > Amphibia > Caudata > Salamandridae > Lissotriton > Lissotriton helveticus. Next base: position 102,667,442 of record NC_136060.1, read on the forward strand.
GTGAATGAAACAATTTCCCAGACCAAATGCTTTGGATTGGCTACTTCTAAAAAATTAAACACCCCTACTATCCCGGAGTTAGAGGAATATGATGGTTGGAGTAATTTTACTCGGTTGTCCATTAAAGATTTACAGGCCCTACTCCATAATTCTTCCTTTAACATTTCCAGTATAAATCCAAAAGGTTGGCTGCTTTGGCAACGTGCCTTATCCACGGTTTAATAACGCTGCCTTTTGCTTTATATAAGTTTTCAAATTGTATGAAATATATACCAATAGGTCGTTATGAACCTTTAGGTAGTGGTTTCCTTCATGAGGTCTGGTCGCTTCCATACACATACAGATGTTTCAAAGATGATCAAGAAGTTTATCTGAATGGAGAGGAATGCACTGAGACGCCAGATCATTCACTAATGTGTAGGCACATACAGTTACACGGTTCATGCAACAAACACCGACCAAATATGGCTTGCGTGTTGCAAGGCACGCCAGTTCCTGCTATCATCCCCACGTTCAAGTTGTTGGAAAATGGTAGTTATTTGATGCTCAATAATGAAGATTGTTCTGGGTTAATTAAAAGTATTCCTTTTATCGTAACAGTAAGTGAACGGGTTATTTGCTGCAGAAATGTTCTATTTCCTCCCACACATGAACATAGGGAGTTTTCAATCTGGCCACAAATACCAACCTTGGGAGCAGATTTCAACGGCATGGCAAGAATAAGAGCTCTTTTGTCTCAGAGAGAGGTGGCCTTGAGTTCGGCCCGTGTAACTTTCGTGCTTCACATAGCGAACACCCGTACAGAGGTGCAGACCCTTTTAAACACTGATTCGCCTTTGCATTTCAGCGACATGGTTCGGACTATCTTTAACGCGTCCTCCACAAAGGGCCTGGCGCACTTTTTTAAAGTTGTTACCAGTGGTCTTGTGACTTCATTTGAGAAAATCTTTGGAGTCATCCCTGCTTTCTTTCATTCTATTTTTTCCACTGTGCTTGGTGGATTCCCATTTTTACTTGCATTAGCAGCGGACGCTCTTGTGCTTTTTTACATTTTTAAATATGGATGTCCCTCCTGTGCAAGCTCCCGCCCTGCAGCTGCTGACGCTGTTCCGCAATCGCATGCTTGAATATTATGGCACAATGCCGTTGGCGATATTAAGCACGGCATATGGATTATCTTTTCGGTTCTCCTACTTCACCTGTGTCCAGCCTGTATTTCACTGCCTGACCTGTGATTTCGATAGGGCCATTGATTTGTGTCTCTGCGGACCGGTTTCTCCTGACGTCGACTTTAATCAGCTGACGAGTCCTATCATTACTCACGAGTTGGTTTGTCCTGGCGAAAGGATTATGGCTGTGGCATTGATGCATGGACTAATTGGTCCCTGGAATTTACTGGCGGCAACACAGTCTTTCTTGGAACAGAGCTTTCTTGAAAACCCACCGAGCTGTCCTCTGATGGTGATAGAGGATCCGGTGCTGGGAGAGCACGTATGTTCTTTTCCGCTTTTAAATTGGATGGCTGAACTCTTTTCGGATGAAGACGGTGACTTCCTATTGGAGGCTGTTGCAGCTTATTTTGCATACACAGTTATGTCATAGACCTTTTTCATGTTTGATATGCTGAGTACTAGCATTTCATTGACAATTCATTGACTTATTTGTCAAGTTTTTATTATTTAGCTTGCCTATTGGCTTAAGCCTCGATAAAGTAGTTGGCTGTTTTATTTTTCTTTAGCATTAAATTTTCCTAGTTTTTAATGTTTTACCTTGCGGACCGTCCACATATAAAGTTGCAATCTGCTCTCATGAGATGGCACTTCTATTATCTTATTCAGTTCGTTTCCGGATCATGGGGAGGTGTCATCTAGATCCTGGATATCTTTACACCGTGTTAAGTTAGCATGGGCTCATTACCGGTTTAAACGCCATTTTTCCTTTTTTCAAACTTCTGCACACGACACTTAGTTGTTGCTTTAGCTTTCAACCTAGTAGTTCATCGTGGTTTACATGAGAATAATATGTTATTGCTCTACTATCTGCTTTGCTTGTTAAACTATATCTGTACAGCGAGTGCTGAAGTTTCAAGAACAACACGATACAGAATTGTTATGAGGTCTGATCTCCACGACTTCATACTCATAACATAAGTGCAGCTTCTGCCAATTCTGGGCATGAGGCGGGTTTTATATTGCTTTGCCGAACACACATACACAACACTTGATGCGGTTCACATGAAGAGAGAGCTGGTGTATGCTGATGTGATTCCTTCAAATCTAAGACACTAAAGTATGGGCACGCCCTAAAGCAACACAAAGAGACCTTCTTAGCAAATAATATAATATGTGTATTAGGGAGGGTGAGATATAAGCAGCCGCGGGCCGTGGAGGGAGTTACGGTGGGGCAGGGAGGCGGGGAGGGGGAGGGGCAGGGTGGAGCCCTCTCCACCCTGCCCCTCCCCCTCCCCGCCTCCCTGCCCCACCGTAACTCCCTCCACGGCCCGCGGCTGCTTATAAGTGTTGCTAACTCTTATTAATTTACAGCATGTTAACATACTGTCACCATTCGCTTTTTATGTACTAGTAACTATGCTGGTAATTTTGCTACTGATAATATGTGTACTTGTATTATCTAAGATACTACGCCTGAGAAGACGGCATTAGTAAATAAACATTTCAAATACACATGTGTTCTTCTTAACTCCATGTTCTGGTTTCTAAGAAATATATAACGACCGAGTGTTCATGAGTTCCACGTATCCTGAGGTACTATAAGTTCATATTCTGGATTGTCTAAACATTGAGAGTTTGTTATATCCAATGTGACACTGTACCTAGCTTGCTAAGGGGTTTTTGATTATTAAGGTGAGTTTTGGAACACCCTAATTCGCCGAGGTTCCAATCCTCTGTGCACAGTTCTGTGTGAGAACAGAAACCCTGCGACAGGGGCACCCCTGAGCCTTGCTGGAGCTTCATCACACTTGCGATACAACTCCAGCAATGCGCCACCTTTACGGCACAGATACGTCACGCATCTGTGCTGTTTTTGCCCCATGATGCGCCGCATTGTAAATGCAGCACACCATGGGTGTCGGAACAGCAGCGCAGGATGACTGGCACATCCCTGGTGATGCGCCAGTCATCATAAATCTATCCCTATGCTTCTTATCTTCTTAGAGATGAACCGCCATATGTATCATCAAAGTTTTTTGCATTTCCTAAATAGCGAACTTTAAGGAATAAATAGCGATTCTTTACCATTCCTAGTTTGCGATGAGCTATTTGCTAATTACAAATTACCCATTCATTTCCATGGAGCAGGAGGGCCATACGAATGAAGGTGCAATTTGCGATTAGCAATTACCTCATTGCAAATTACGAATTTTTCCGAGGGTGCAGGGGTGTCTCAAGAACACCCTGCTGCACCCCTGAAAAAGAAATTTGGGGGCATATGGCGCACATAAATTTTGAAAACATTCCTTTACCTCAAAAACGATTTTCAACTCATAATTTGAAAACACTCCACATGGGGAAATGACTTAAAATGTCCTTAAGACACATGAAAGCGTTTTTTGATTGCCTTTGCAGCATGTTTCGGTCACCTTTAACATGCCTATGTAACGCAAACATTCAAAATCTAAATTTGCCATGCACAGGTGGGAGCATATTTACAAGCAATTTGCTCCACAGGGAAACGTCTTACAATAAAATGGGAAAAATAACATCAGAGACACTCAATTGCCTTATAAAGAAGCATACACCATTATGTCCTTGTCATAAGTATTAAAACCATTCCTTTTCCTCAAAAACGATTTACAAATCATAATTTGAAAACACTCCACAGCTCCTATGCACATAAAAACCCTGTCAGTACTAATACTTCACATTTTCTCCAATTACAATTTCTCAAAGAAACAAAATCTATTTGTAAAACACTTGAGACAAAGCAACATTTGAAAAACACAACTTTCTTCATAATTTTCTCCTTAAAGCACACTATTTTCTATCTAAATTAAAGAAATCTTTTCTCACCTTAGCAAATACTTTGAGTTTCAAAACAGTCTCAGAAACACACCAATTTGACTTCAGCAGAGCAAAAGGTATGCACTCCAGAGTCTGCAGCTATCAAAAGCACAGAAATGCTGTAATTCTTCACACATATCTCTCATGTCACCCAATCAAAACTCTTCCCTCACTTTTTTTCAAATCAAAACCCTTCCCCCCTCTGCCCTCTCTGCTTTTTTGCATAGCAACCACCTCTTGCAAGACCTCTGGTGTTTGCAAGTTCACACAACAATGTTGCAATTGAACTCTGAACTCTCAGTGCACCTGCATATCCAGTGCATTCTTCCATTTAATGATTTTTTCTTCGCCACTCAAAATACATCTTTCAACGAACTCATCCATGCACCCTAACTTTCTGTTTTCAGCAATCAAAATCCACCAATCACTGTTACTGCTTCATTAACACAGAAACTCCACAGTTTTTTTCACTTTAAACTCTTATTTTTTCAACTGCCATTTCATTGCCACACTTCATCTGATTGCAGCAGAACCTTCTCTCGCCATGTTTTCTGTCTGGATTGTTGGACATAGTTACATCTATTGGGCTCAGAGGTACGCTGAAAACAGGAATTTACCTAACCTCAATATACAAGATGTGGAAATTAAGTGGTTTGGCCACAGAGGATTAAAATGTCACCAATTGATACCATTGGTGAAAACCTTTATGCATTTGCCAAAACCTGACCTGTTAATTGTGCACTCTGGAGGTAATGACTTGGGCACTTTGACTGGGGTAGGTCTGGAAATGCTTTTAAAGGACACCTTTGAGCAATTGATGGCACTTTTTCCTCAAACTGCCTTGGTATATTCAAATATATGCCAAAGACAGAAATGGAGGTGGTCGAACCAATTTTGTCCACAAATTGAGAAGTCGAGGAAGCATGTAAACAAATCTGTTTCAGCTTACATGAGAGACCATGGAATGGGCTCCCTGTACAACAATAACTTGCGTTACTACATGCAAGATATCTACAGAGGAGATGGAGTTCACTTCTCAGATGAGGGCAACAGAATTTTCATTCTGAATTTAAGACTGTGCATTGGTACCTACTTATAAGTACCTAAATGTACCATAAACCCAAAAGCTCTTCTCAGAGCTACCCTACATCTGATCACTCACAATTATTATTTTACTCTAACTTTTTTCACTAATTTTCAAGAAAGTACGCTCCCCAGAACGCTTCCCGGTTCGCGAACCGGGCGCTCCCCACGCAAAAGAACTAAAAAAACGATATCTTTTTTTTTTTGCCCTGCGAGGCCCTTTTAAAGCCTCCACATCAAACCTAGGGGGTCAGGGAGGATCTACTATGCCCCCTTATTGTCATTTGCCCCTTCGCTTTGGCCTCCTCTGGTCTCTCGATCCTACCGAGAGACAAGATGGCGGCCGCTACGGACTGTTTGGAATGTTTACAGACGCCGGAGAACCAATCAGCTTCGCTTCACAAAGCTCCGTAACGCGAAAAGTCCGCGAACCGGAGCGCTGTTACAGATATATATCTTTTTTTGATCGTTAATTTCTCAAAATCCACTGGAGCACATATATTAAGACCTAGCAAAGGCACATCGGGCTACCAGTACCTACAATTTCCCCAAGTTTCGTGCAAATCCATTCAGCCGTTCGATTATTATTATTTTTATTTTTTTTTGCCCCGCGGGGCCCTTTTAAAACCTCCACATCAAACCTAGGGGGTCAGGGAGGATCTACTATGCCCCCTTATGGTCATTTGCCCCTTCGCTTTGGCCTCCTCTTGTCTCTCGATCCTACCGAGAGACAAGATGGCGGCCGCTACGGACTGTTTGGAATGTTTACAGATGCCGGAGAACCAATCAGCTTCGCTTCACAAAGCTCCGTAACGCGAAAAGTCCGCGAACCGGAGCGCTGCCCGGTCCGCTGTTACAGATATATATCTTTTTTTGAACGTTAATTTCTCAAAATCCACTGGAGCACATATATTGAGACCTACAAAAGGCACATTGGGCTACCAGTCCCTACAATTTTGCCAAGTTTCGTGCAAATCCATTCAGCCGTTCGGGCTAAAAGTGAGGCCAACCGCCCTATGGAAAACTCAATGTTAAAAACACGTTTTGGGACCCCCCTTTTTTCTCGGCCCCCCCTTGACGAACCCCCCCCAAATTTTTAAGGGCTGCTCAGAAACAAAATGTGCCATTTTCCTGAAAATTTCAGCCAATTCCGTCCACAAACGCCAAAGTTATTAGACATAGAATTTTCAAAAATCCCATAGAGAAAGAATCCTAACTATATATACCTACTGGCGACCGCCAGTAGGTAATATATATATATATATATATATGTATGTATATAGAATTTCTATAACATCAACCTAGCCAAAAGGCAATAGAGTGTTGTGGTCTAATTTTGGGAAATGTATATGGTTCCAGGTTTTCCAAGGATCTATGTATCTAGGGAAAGTCTTACAGAATAAACACTTGTAAAGGTTTGGGGAAATAGAGTGCCTTGGAGCATGTTACATTTCTGGACCTGTAGCTTGTTTCTTTCCCAGCTTCAAAATAAGAACTTTGATAATGTAGGAGGACATGGTATCTGCTGCTACTTCTGAATTTATATGAAACTCAAGAGGAGGCATAGTATTCATATTTCACAAAAAAAGTGTCACCTACTTTGAACTCAGATTCTAGCTTTCTAACTTTCAATAAAGTAAATTTGACTGTGATATCCAGTTAAAATATATGAATTGAATAGTTTGCTTAAAGTAAGACATAGGGCCTGGTTTCGATCTTGGCGGACGGGTTACTCTGTCACAACGGTGACAGATATCCCGTCCGCCGATATATAAATCACAATATATCCTATGGGATATATATATTTTAGCGAACTGACTATCTGTCACTGTTGTGATGGAGTAACCCTCCTCCAAGATCTAAATCAGGCCCCTAATCATTATTAGCCACTGCTTATTCTCTGCCTTTGAATGAGAGATAGATGAGCAGAGACCGGAAGATAGTTGAACCACAGGACTTACTAAAGATGGAAATGCTCTCTTTGAAGATTGACTACATTTTGAAAGTGTCAATATACAGGTTGGTGTTTTTTTTTATTTTTATAGCTGCTAAGATTCCAAGTGTTCTCAAGGTGGGGTTCAGGAAATTAAAGAGATGTGCACCCTCATGTTAATGGCTTAACCACTGTGTGTGTGTGCCTGTACTTTGATTGGGTGATCACGCTTCTGTTGGTGGAACAGAGCTTTTGAGCTGGAGGGTCACAGTGTGTCAAAATGCAAAGGTGCTTGAGTTTTTTCATATGAAACAGACCTGAAGACCGTGGACAGTACTTTAAATGTAATTTTTTGTTGCACTGGGAGTGAATGGAATTCTTTCAAGACTTAGGTTTTATGACTGTGTCTCTTTGGAGGACAGCTTTTTGAATGCCCCTCACACATTTTTCGAATTGGCTATTGCTGGTATTTCAACTGTGGGCATAGTAATACAGCCAGTCAATGTCATAGTGCGTTAATCTGTTGCCAAAACATTAGGTAACATTGGCTGCCCCCCAATTGGCTTTTATATGCAAGGCTACAGTAATTTGGCACAGGGAGTGAACTAGTGGCATAAAAGGTGAAAGCCACAAGCAAGCCTCAGTGTACATGCACATCACCTGCATATACAAATGGACAAACATAGATTCACTTTCATCAGTGTCGCATAACTGGCTCCAGACTACATCACATGGCAAGTGAAGTGTTGATGTAAGACATTGGGTTGTTGGTTGACTGGGGTATGAGCTCTGGTGAAGCAGCAACCAGAATCCTTGTCAAGGTGAGGCACAAGTGAAACCTAAATTAACCTGTGCAGAGCTTTCTGGTAGCACAGCTCAGTGAGGTCAGGCTTAACTTAGAGGCAATGTGTAAAGTATTTGTGCATACTTCAAACTGCAATAAAGTGAAAACAAGACCAAAACAACAAAAATCCAATCAGTAGAACCGGAATTATGCAATTTTAAAGAATTCAGTGAAAATAGCTCCAAAAAGCACAAAGGTCCAACTGCGGATATCAGGTCGGTCTGGACCGGGACAAAGTCACAAGTTTAGGCTGACCCCAATGGAGTATGGGCCGGCTACAGGGACCTAGTTAGGTTAATGTTACAAAGTACCTGAAACCCTACATGTGTCACACAGATGAAGCGATGCGTTGGTTTCAAGATGCAGCAAGGTCCAGAAGTGTACTGAAGAGTTGAGTCTGAGGCCCGATATGTATACCTGGTGCCCTTCCTCTGGAGTAGCTTTCAGAAATTACCTTTGAAGTACCCAGGCATCCTGCCTTCCCAGTCCTGCCTCCAGACACACTAACGGAGGTATGCAACCCCTTGTGTGGAGGCAGGATACAGCCTATTCAAGTGTAAGTAGGACTTATTGCAGGGATTCTGCAAAATCACAGAACTATGCTTGGGACCATAGAACCTTAGTAGCCAGGGACTGAGTTATCCTACCACCTTAGCATCCATGAGCCTGGAACCGACTAGCTATAGTGCCTCATTTGCCCTCCTACTCATTCACAAAGGAATAAGTGATTATACACTCCTGAACACAACACTCCCTACTCGCTCAGGAATCGCGGGGACAGGACACACTCTCTCGATCTCACACCCATACTTTTCCACAAAAGGTTCTGACAGAGACACAAGAAACATTTAAGATATTTATTCTAACTATCATGCTCTAGTATGCAGTATACGTGTCACAATAAGTAAGAAGATGCCTAACAAATATGGTCAGCATAGTAAATAATCCATAAACCATAATAGGAGCTGTCATTATATTAGGCAGGGTAGACTAACTCCCCCCTTCACTTACACAGATGCAAAGGGATTATATATGTATAGATATCAAAAGATCTCTGGGTGTTTTCAGTGGACCCCGTACCTTATCATGCACAGATGAAAGTTCTACATCTCAGGTGTAGTCACAATCTCCTCTATGAAAAATCTCTCTCCAAGTGTTTTATTGAATGTCTGTGCATACCTATATGACAAAGAGTATGTGACATACAGCTGCATTTGTGTGTCATGTCTAGGTGCTAGAGCATGACTAGATCAGAATATCAAGTGGCATTGTTGTTTAACCTTGTCTACTGTGTTCAGACTAAATCTCAGGAAAGAACAGAACGCAAAAACAACAGCAGATTCTGTGGGAAAGCATAACATGGCATAAAGCAAAATACGTTTATATAGTTACGCGTGCAAAGCAGAGTGCAGCCTACAACATGCTCGGGCTAATTTAGGGAGAACAAACATGGGCCTGCACAGAACACATGACAGGCTGTCACTAGCTCCTCACTCCCATCCTGCCAGGAATGACCTATCTAGGCACACCTAAAGTTTCTATTGTGTGTGACTGTCAATGAGGAATACAGAAAACCCAACTGTCAACTATGCCAAGTCATAACCAAGAGAAATGCTGCAGGCACTAAATGGTTAAGGCAGGAAAATGCCAACATTCTAAAATAGAGAGATGATGTGATCCAAAAGGCACGTGCTTTTCGCGCCACACCGCTGCACTGCTTTAAGTAAGGGATTGTCCCCTAATCATTTAGCCAATATATAATTCTCCATGTTAAACAGTTAATACTCCAGTATATTATCCATTATTCATCCAAACGTTAAATGTAATCACTCGAAGACACTCAAGACCACTGCGAGGACAGCGCATTTCTCATAGGTATTTTATTAGGTAATTTTCAACTGCCTTTAGAATGCTCATCCGGGTTTCAACTTAAGCATGTAGAGGTAAATAGTTCATACTCCAGAACCGCACAAAATTCCTCCCAATGCTTTTCGATCTCTCTTAAGACCTTCGTCAGGGGTAACTGAAAAAGACAGAAATGGACATCTAAACCTGCTGTTCAAAACCAACAATACAAATAGACCCTCTTTTGCTTATATCTATTAAATCATCAGGTTTTCAGTCATTACCCCCCACCCAGTGTGTGAGAAAACACCAAATTAAGGATAAGGAAAGGAGTGCATCTTGCTTCATAGCAACATTCTAAAATAGGCATCTTCAAAATTGTAATTTAAAATCTGGCTTTACGATGAGAGATTTTTCATTACAATTCCAAAGATTCCCAAATGAATTGTTTACCTGCTCCCATTTTGAAATAAGGTAATTACAATGTTGCTCTATGGGAGGGGTTGGGCTTGTGGTAGTGAAAAATTAATTTAAGAGTTTTTCACTACCAGGACATGTACGACTTAAGAGTACATGTCCTACTTTTTAAGTACATTGCACACTGTTCTCTGGGCTGTCTAGGGCATACCCTAGAGGAGACATATGCATTAAAAAGGAAGGTTTGAGTCTGGCAAAAAGATTTGCCAGGTCAGAATGGTACTCTAAAACTGCCCACACAAGCTGTAATGGCAGGCCTGAGTTATGTTTAAAGTCTACTTAAGTGTGTGTCACAGTCTGTGCTGTAGGTCAACTAGTAGCATTTAATTGATAGGCCCTGGGCACAAGTAGTGCCAATTTAATAGGGATTTACAAGCAAATTAAATATGCCATTTGGGTATAAGCCAAATCCACAATGTTTTAAGGAGAGAGCAGAAGCACATTAGCACTGGTTATCAGTTGTTAAGTGTGCAGAGTCCTAAAGCCAGCAAAATAAAGTCAGCAAAACAGGAGGCCTGAAGGCAAAAAGTTAGGGGAAAGCGACGCAAAGAATGCCGAACTGTTGACATAGAAGAAAACCTGCTTTTATGCATTATCTAAGTCACCCTTGTATGTGTCTTGTTTCTCACAGGGATTAGTGCTTAATTTATAAAAGTGGATATGCTAAACATTACTAAAGGCATGAATCCACAGTGACACTGCAACGTGTTTTCACTGTCTATGTAACTGTAGCCTTTTCCTCTGGAGAAGCCTGCTAGTGGTAAGGCAAGACCTAGAAAAGTGAGTTTTCTAGGCAAGTATCTGAGCTTGGTAATCAGACTTTGTGCAGCCATGCCCCTTTAGTAGTAATTAATTCAGATCTGCATGGCTTTGCTCCTGACAGTGATTAAGCCTTCATGAGGCTTGAAATCATTCCTGCAATTGAAACAAAAGAATGATTCTGAGAGCAGGAAGACTGAAGAGAAGTAACAAATAGCCACTTATCTAGGAATCTGGCAGGTCAGAGAAGACAGGAACAGATGGTAAAACAAGGGGCCAATGCGAAGTATTATTTTGTTATATGGGTATGCCAAATGTGCCTGAAATGTAATATGCCTTTCAATAAAGGACCCTTAAGAGACATTTGTCTTTAATCCCAGTTGGTGGAAACCTGTTCTTAGCTATTTTTAATAAGTGTTTCTTATTTACATAGGGCAAAACCTGTGAGGGGAATAGTGAAGTCAGATTCTCGCAATCACGAACAAAGGCTGCTATGGTAGTATATAGGCAGGCAGAATAGAAGCTGTTACAAAGATGGGATAGCTGTTGATGGACATTTTAAAGAGATTGGGTTGGTAATGTCACCAATCACTGGTCAGCATACAAGATATCCTTAGTGACCTCACCATGAACTCATTAAAATACTCCTTGACGCAATGAGGACTCAGACAGAAAAAAAATTATCTGAGCTGTTTGTGATGAATTGTGTACAAGTGCTGCTGTCCACTTAAAGCAAGGATCGTGCTCACCGGGGGCCAGCTAGCTGGCTTCTGCTGCTTCTAGGAAACAAAAGACTGACATAGAGCTCAAATCAGTGAGGTAGAATGAGTTGCCTAGTTTGGGATGGACTGCTCTAGGCACCATGTGAGCAATGGCTAGAAACAGCCTGGGAGCCAATGGCGGCTTTTACAGCATCTTTAAAAAGATATTTTGACCTCTGGACAACCAGAACAAGGTATCAAAGAGGGTGCTAGATATCCAGTTAGGATATCTAGATCGCTGGCTTGTGATACTCAGAATATATTCTAGTGAAGTCTAGAATTGAACAGTATTACTTCAAATCAGGGTGAGCTAGCTTTGTCACACTCTGAGCGTTGTCACCAATACTAAAGGCTTCAGCAGGAACATGGACTAAGTGAATTCAACTTCAAGAGACTTTCATCAGCCATCAAGATGAATGGTCTGCCCCAAAGTATATAGAGAAGCCAAAAAAGGTAGAGTCAAACATTGCTAATAGGAAGTAATCGCTTATTAGCCCTTGAGGGAGAGCACTGTTGCCATCAACCACTTTACAGCAGCACTAAGGTAGAGCAATTTCTAAGTAGAAGCACAGTGATATATTTTGGGTAAAGCCATAAACCCCAATTCCACATAATCTAGAGAGCAGACTATACTTAAAGGAGGCCATAGACAGCCCACTTAAATAAATTAGAAATCTCCAACATTCATCAGGTCTGATTTTCTTCTAAATATTCTAGACCAGTTGTCAATCAATGTAAACTCCTATCCGAGCTCAACAATGCAACAGTGTTCAAATAGTCTTTCAAGATAAACTGTGCTGCGGGACACCCGATGGCCAGATATGTACCTCCTGGCGTGTACGTTGAGTCACTGCTGATGCGTCAGTGCTAAAGCCACGGTGGCTAGTGGGGAATGGAGTCCCCACTCCTCTCTGCACCCAGCTCAAGATTCCAGCTACTGTCTCCCCCGACACAGTGGCCAGATATGCGCCCCTGGCACATAGGTGGACTCACTGGCGTTACTGCGGTGCTCAAGCCTTGGTGGCTGGTGGGAAATGGAGTCCCCGCTCCTCTCTGCGCCCACCTCAATATTCCAGTTACTGTCTCCCCATTTGTGTAGATCCTTCAAGGTTTTTTTATAGAAACTAACAGCTTCCACTCTGCAACAGCCGGCATTAGATTTTCAGGGTGGTCTGTAACTGGCTGCTGGGACAAATTGGTCTACCCCTGGAAAGGGCAGGGCAGTCTGTGAAATATGGCTCTGAGTTAGTACTACCTCACGGATCTTACAGCCAGCACTGGCGGCTCGGAAGATGCTCTGCTGGCCCCTGCTGGTGCCCTCCATTTAATTCATAAATGTTTACTCTATTTAATAAATTGGGTTAGGAGTTTTCTTCTCTGTTCTTTTTTCACTTTATTACTGTTTGTGTGCTGCATAAATAATTCATGCATTGCCTGAAAGTTAAGCATGACTGCTTTGTGCAAAGCTACCAGATAGTTAAGCACAGGTCAATTCAGTGGCTTCTTGTGGTTCGCCTTGACAATAATTGTGGCTGTTGCCCAGGTGGGCCTTCCACCCCATCAACCAATAACTCAAATTCTTACACCAGCTAACTTGAGAGAGTTCTCAAGCCACTCAGTGATGGAGTCAGAGGAATAGTAAGACAGAATAATGTTCCGTGTTAGTGACTGAGAGACTTACAGATGAAAAACCATAGTGTCAATCAGGGAGTCTGTGTCATTTGGAAGTACTCCTAAGTTAAGTTTATCTTTAAAGAATACAGACTCCACCTGTACTCTTCCATACATCGTCAGACAGTAGGTCTATAGGGATTGCTATTTCTAGATCTAGGTTGGTACGGACCCTTACCAAGAAATATGATAATAACAGCAGGTCTATGTAAGTGTATTCCAATAGGTTTGTAATTTCCCATCTATTTTAAGGCAACGATCTTACATTGTAGGTTATTTTTCTGAGTGTGTACAGCATGGGACCCAAAATGAATCTTATCTCCTCTGCTTCCAGGATGAGGTTACATAATTCATTAATCACCACCTCCCTTTCCACTTAGGTTCACAGGGCGTAGCTTTTCCAGGGATGCCTTTCTCTCTATAAATACTTACAGTACATGGTCATGCAAACACATTGCAAACCTGGAAAAGGAAATGTGCATGAAAGAGAATATCACTCTCTCTGGTCCTTTACCTGAGGTGGATGGATGCAGATCGCCTGATCTTAGGTACACCATCATTGCTTCCGCTGTGTCTCTTCTTTGCGCACCCATGCTATAGACACTCTTAAATAGGCTCCAATGGGGCACATCGGTACAGGTGGTTCTTCCCTTGAGAGCACAAGAAAGAGTGTTCCTCCTAAAAAAGATGGCACCGCGGCAAAGGGAGAGCACTGCAGAGCACGGGAGCAAGTAATTCTTGAAAGAATAGAGAAATGTGCACACATCTCCATTGTCCATGAATATTAAAAATATTTGCACATGAATACTATGTACATTACACATTTACATTATACACCTGCATCATGATGTCTGTTTTACAAATCAGCTATCTAGGAAATGGCTTGAAATAGTAAAACATGTACAATCTAAGCACACAGATAGAGTAACTGTGCATGGAGTAGTTCACACCTCTAAAACTAGACCTCTGCGAGTCTTCTCTTGAGCTGCTCTCCTTATTTTAAGCATTTACTCTCAGATGTACTATTTACAATGTCAATCAACGCAATTGTCAACAGCAATCAAGCTTATTGGAAAGGTTTGCAAGGAAACATCAATGCAAGCGCAAAGGTCAAACAGCTTGGTATCACGTGTCTCCCAAGCCCTTGATGATGCACCCAAAGTGGGCATAGTAATTAGCACAAGAATCCTTAGAATTTCACACAAAGCACAAGATTTATTTTCCTGAAATCCTAACACTAAAGTAGGCTCAAACAATGTACAAAAGAAAAACAGTGTGATTTTCCTACATGTAATAAGTATCATTTCAACAAAAGGACACATATTACATAATCCATTGGCGGTTGATTGCCTATAAAGATTTGTAGTGTAGGGTATCCCTCAAGAAGACACTATTTGCTCACCTTAGTTTTGTGGCACAAATTGGGCCAGCCGGCATGGCTCGCAGGTGGCGGTGGCAGGCGCGGGGGGCACGGCTGCTTTTTAAAAATAAAAAATAAAACTTACCTTGCCGTTGCTGTGTCCCGCTTCTTCTCTCCTGCTTACCTGTGTCAAACTCCAGGTCGGAACAGGAAGCAGGTAGATAGGCTCCCACCCCTAAGCCAATCACAACGCTGCAATGCAGCGTTGTGATTGGTCTGAGCGCCGCGGCACATCGCTCAGCCAGGGGCTGGAGGGGTGGACATGTTCCCCATGCAGGCTGTAGTGCAGCCGGCATGGAAAACAGGAAAGTGTGCATGACTGTTTTGGGAGGCCCGAGAGGTCGAACCAAACAGTTAGTGCACACAGGAGTGTTCTGCCACTCATCCCCTTCAGCTCCGCCCCGCCCCTTCACGCACTGCTGCATCAGGAGGGAAAAAGAATATGATAATAACTTTCCGTTAATACTGTTTTATTTTTTCCTTTGTTTGCTGCTCCTGGCAGTGGGGCGGCGCTCCTCCGCCTTAGTGGAGAAGGCGCCCCATAGTATAATGCGATAATTGATTTTTTTTGTGAGTTCCGCCGATCCGATTTCAGGAGGTGCCTTGCAATTACTGCTCTGCCCAATGTTTCATCTTTCCAGCAAGGCAGTAGACATTGACACAGTGCTGAATAAATATCACTACATTTTGGATATTTTCTGAGACGTTTCTCAACTACTACATTGACCACTGCGGCAACCTACGGAAAAAAAATAAGGTTTATTCTAATGGCAAGTTAGTTGTTTTTAATCCTGCATGGTATTATTGCTTTATGTGTTTTATTTATTTGTTCATAGTTATGTAGACCTTTATAACATTTAATTGTGAACAAGCTATCGAACTGAGAGACAATGTAAACATTCTGTTTTTTTTAGTTCATCTTTATCTTAAAATTACAAGCCTTTGGCATTCTGCTCTGGTGTAAAATACGTAATGTCACACCCTCCCTACATTCAGTTATCAAGACAGAGGCGTCCTTGTACCTTGGATAAAGAAAAAAATATATGCAAGCCGCAAAGTTGTGTAGATGGTTTTGGCAAATTACCCAAAGAAATTCAATATCAT
Source organism: Lissotriton helveticus (assembly GCF_964261635.1). NCBI lineage: Eukaryota > Metazoa > Chordata > Amphibia > Caudata > Salamandridae > Lissotriton > Lissotriton helveticus. The sequence continues at coordinate 102,683,361 of NC_136060.1, forward strand.
TAGTACAGGATATACTTAAGATACATATGTTGCTACATCATTTCTAGCAAATACTACTACTTCTGCACATCACATTCTGGGCATATGCAATGTGCATATGTATTTAATCAACTTCTAATTATGAGCCGTTCCTCTGTTACTCATAATTATGTCATCTCGCTTGCTGAAAAATCCTCCCATTTCCTCAGCCTTGTTTGTTTATGTGACTTGGCTTTAAAACGAATTAGATCATCATGCATTTTTACCTACAATGTATACTGTACTTAATCATCTGTGTTTATTTGGACTTTAAGGAAAACATCTCTCAAAAATGCAGCGTTTACAACTGAGCTTGACGGATTCCAAACACTTCGCCTGACTTTCGAGACGAGCTCTGCGCGAAAGGGAAGCAATCAGGGGAGACCTTGCCAACAGATTAGAGAAGTCTGCAACTTTTATGCAAATGCAGCGTTGACACATTTTTGAGGCAGTTTAAAGCAATAAATTCACAGGCTGCCAATGATGTCTAGACTGTAATGCAAGAACCATAAAATAACTGCGGGTGCACAGCGTGTTAGAATAGACTGTCAGTTGCCTAAAATGGAATGAAATTCGTGTTGTCATGTCACGTGACTTGCACAGCTTGGAAAAGAATCCGAAGGCACAAACCCAACTGCTACTTCCTACGGTTATCAGTTTAAGATGTGTTCCATGGGTACCCTATAGACCAAAATGACTGTCCAGTGGTGTAGGGCCCGTTTATCAGTGTTGGTGCGGGTGCAAAGGGCAGCAGATGGTTAAGTAGGGCCTGTGCAGTCTATGGAGTTCTGGTATCAAGCATTAGATACACGAGATACGTGTCTTTAAGGTATTGGAATAGTTTGCAGCGTCATAACCACGGATGCTCCTGTTGAAAAGCGGGTTTTCTAGTGGAATCATGCGGGAATGCTATTGGAAACCTCTGTATTTTAATTGTATGGGACTTATGAAGTGACATTTCAACTGATTTTTGTCATGAAACACGTGTTGTCTTGAGTTCTTAAAACCTGTTCCACTGATGACCTGCTATCAACTTGCTGAGTACCAAATATATTTATAGTTTTTCTCAAAACCTTATTTTTGAGAGGATTCTATTAATTTCCTCAAAAGGCCTCAAATCTATCTAAACTTCAATTTTTTCTTGCAAAGTTTGGTACGGTATTTAAATCTCTGAGGTTTTAGCAGCAGGTCTGGTATTGGGTCCACCTTCCAAAACAGAATCTTTTTAAATAAAAGTGAAAAACGTTGCCACTTCCGAAGCAGGGAGAAGCATGCTTTAAAGTGGGAAAGGTGTGTGTGTGTCAGCTCTCACTGAGCCCTTATGTTTTGTCTCTTGTTAACCGGTCCCTTAGTACTTTCCTGACCAGTGCCATGTGGGAGAGGGAGGAGGAGTGGTGGGATCAACTCAAAGTTTCAAAGGAATGTTAGACTGAGCAGTGAGTGCTGCTAATCCCTGGGAAACAAAGCACAATTTAACCTGCAGCTCTGACAATGGGTTGAAAAAAGTCAGGGTTAGATAAAAGCAAAGGCGTCCCTCTTCACGCAGTCCCTGGGACAGAGTAATGCAACGCAGAGGTTTGCGCTGCATTGCTTTGTTCTAGAGTTTTTAAGCCATACATGGCCACGCCAGGTGGCTTTTTGCAGCTTGATAAATTTAACTTGAGAGTCGCTTCGCTCTTGCACCCTGTTGCATGGCGCACGGGTGATGCAACTCTTTGGTAAATTTGGCGCTAAAAGTAAAAGAAAAGTGTGTTTGTATGTTACATATAGTGTAAAGCAGTGTTTCCCAAACTGTGGTCCGCGGACCCCCAGGGGTCCGTGACACATTCCCAGGGGGTCCGTAGGCAACAGTTTTAAAAGCACAGAAACGTTTCTTGTATAATTAGCAGCTTTTCAGCAACAATAAAAGTGTCAAGAGAATGCCAGTGATTAATGTACCTGCTGGATAGTGAGGAGAGTTTTGTTCAGTGGCAGCTTTGATTTAACTAATGTAACACAGAGGGTTAATGTGTCTACTGCAAAGAACGTGTAACATGCATCTTAAAAAGCAGTATTTTATGTGCCTAGGTTCGAGGTTACTGCTTTTGTCACAGAGATTCTTTTGTTACTGTGCACTTCATAAGTGACAATCGTAATCTAGCAGAGGGACCTAAAAACTGTCATAAAAGAGCTGCTTGCAAACTGCATGGTACCAGTTAGTAACTTATATTTTGTCCCAGTTATTCATTATCCTGATGCTGCTAAAAAGATATATTTGGGTGGAAATACATTTTTAATGTTAAAGTCCAAAGTCCATGCGAGCCACTGTGTTATGTTCTGAATCCTGAGTTTATGCTTTTCCAGACGAAGCTTTCTTTAAACATTTTATATACACACTGATTTAAATGTATGATTCAATGTCTCTATGTGTGTGATGTAAAGTGCTCTGACTTCCTACAATGGTATGAGAGATGCTATAAAACAAATCGAATACATGTGACAGAGGTTCAATTACTTCAAAATACTAATGGCCAGATGTAGGATCTGTTTTTATATGCGTGAACGGGTTCGCGAACCCGTTTGCGCATGCAAAAACCTATTGGGCCATGTACATAGCCTATTTCGCGAGTCGCAATTTGTTTGCGACTCCCTAAATAGGTTTTGCAACTTGCTATTTGGAAGGGGCATTCCCTTCCAAATAGCGAGTCTCAAAACCATGTACAAATGTTTTGCGGTCGCAAAACAGTCACAATTACCACCTAATTCCAGTAGATGGTAATGCATTCGCAAATGGGAAGGGGTCCCGAGGGGACCCCTTCCCCTTTGCAAATGCATGCAAAATAATTTTTTAAGGTCAGGCAGTGGTCTTTTTTAAATGCATGGTAAACAGGCTTTTAAACTGCGTTATTTGAAAGCAGTCCGAGACATGGTGGCCTGCAGAGCCCAGCAGGCCACCATCATTGGGAGGGCTGGCATTCCCAATGGGCTCGCAAATAACGAGAGGCTCATTAATATTAATGAACCTTGCAATTTGCGACCCCATTGGGAATCCCAAACCGTGTTAAACACACTGTTGTACATTTCATTTAGCGACTCGCAATTTGCCACTCGCAATGTGTCGCCAATTGCGAGGCGCTAAATGAAATGGTCGTACATCTGGCCCCAAAATCCTTAGTACTTTGATTATTTGTTTTGTGTGCACACGTGTGTATTTTTTTCGAATTACTGTTTTAATGTTTGAAATTTAACTCATACAAATTGCTTGGGGGTCCCCGGCTTCCGGTGGTGACTCAATGGGGGTCCTCAGGAGTCAAAAATTTGGGAACCACTGGTGTAAAGAAAATGCAGTTGTGATGTCATGAACAATGTATTGAAGATGAGCTGAGACTGCAATGCAAACAACCTGGATTTTTAAAAGATTTTTATTAATGTCTCCTCAGCAATTTAAAAACAAATGCTGTAACATAGAGTAATATTTTCACGAGGTATCTAACAAGAACTTTTGCTCCATAAAAGTTGTTTCAATTTGTTCTTAACGTTTATCCATGAAGTATGCTGAAGTTTAAATTAAGCACTTCATACTTGTCCTCGATTGTTGTGCACATTTACTGGTCCAGTTAGCAAAATGTGAATTGCAGCTGCAAACAAGCATAGTTTACATTTTGAACCAGGCTGTAGCTTGACTACCCCCTGAACTGGTTTTAGACCTGGCATCTTTTGGCATCGTTTCTCCTGTCTCTTTGCCTCTGATCTCCTGTTTTTCATTCAAATATCTTTATTCGATTCAAAGATTCATCAAAGCATTACTTAAAACCATAAAAAGGTTTTAAAAATACCTAAAAGATAACTACTGATTATTTATACATTAAAATCATCCTCTTCAGTGCAATTGAAGTATGAATCAGCGAGGTAGCTTTTCCATTCCCTCTAGGAGAGTTTGTTCATTTATATTAAAGCGTTTACAACTAAAGTGCGAGTGCATGGTAATGTTACCCTTCTCAAAAGTACAATAGGCAAAAATCCTCTTTTTGACTGTTGGTTGGATTTTGTTTTTTCTGGCTTTAGGACTCTGGACACTCTACCATTACTGACTAGTGCTAAAGTGCAAGTGCTCCCTTTCTAAAAAGTAATGGTATTTGTTTTTTTCCACGAGTGGCATATTTGATATACTGGTAAGTCTTTAGTACAGTGCACCAGGCGTGCCCATGGCTTGAAAATCAAATGCTACTAGTAGGCCTGCAGCACTGATTGTGCTACCAACATGAGCTGCCCTGCAAACCTGTCTCAGGCCTGCAGGCTTTCCGCTGCATTGTCTGTATGTGCAGTTTTAAACTGCCATGTCGACCTGGCAAGTGCACGCACTTGCAAGGCCCACACATTCCCTTTTCTCTTTTTTTACATGTAAGGCATCTCTAAGGTAGGCCCAAATTAGCAATATGGGCATAGTGCAGTGTATTTAAAAGGACGGCATGTACTGTTGTGCTTTACATGTCCTGGTAGTGAAATACTGCTAATTTTATTTATCAATATAGCAAGGCCTTTCACTCCCATAGGTTAGCATTGAAGCTGCCTTGTAACATCTTAGAAGTGTATCTGCCAATTGGGAGCAGATGAAAAATTGGAGTTTTGTGTCTCTGATCTCACAATTTAAAAACACATCTTTTAGTTAAATTGGTTTTTGTAATTGCAATCTTAGAAAGTTGGTATTTGCTTAATTTAACAATTCAGTGCCTTTGCCTGTCCCTGGAATACACATCTGGGTTGGATGACAGTTGGGCTTTGTGAATTTACTCTAGACAGTCACACACAGATGGAGCTGAGGAATGCCCTGCATATCCTGATAGCCCATTACTAGGCTGATGGGTCTTCATGAGCTAGAGTGGTGGGAGGAGTTGACACCTGCATAGGGCTGTGCCTGTCCCCTCACAAAGCAGTCTCCAGCCCCTGTAGTGTGTCTGAAGTCAGGAAGGGCAGGGTTGTGTGCACTACAAGCTCTTTCCTTGGAAGCTTGCCTTCTTCAAAGTCTGAATTGGGTATAAGTACTGGACCTCTAACACCATATACTCAGAACACTTCTGGACTGAGGACATTCTGCCATGAAGAAGAGCTATGTCTCTTTCAGGAGAGACTGCCACGTTGCTGTTTGTTTTGCTGTGCTGCCCTGCTGCTTGCTGTTTCTGTTCTAGAAGGGAAAGGACTGGACTTTGCTTTTTGCATCCTGCTTTTAAAAGTTTCTCCAGGGGCTTAAGTTGAGCTTACATCCTGTACTCATGGAAGTTTCAGGGCCATCAAAGACTTCATCTGCAACATCTGGGTTTTCCTGCTGAGTGTGTGCCAACTCCAGTTCCTGGGCCTTTGGACATGTGTTTGCTGTGCTATTCAAGAAGAAACTTGTACATTGACTTAAAGTGTGACTTCGGAGCCGACAACACTCAGTGACATTGCAATGCTTCCTGCCTCAGAGCTGTGGTTCCCGCTGAATGCAACAACTGTGACTTACAATGCAGCCCCGATGCTGCTGCAGCACCTCCCAACTTCTGCCACAGCATGAGTTTTGAGCACCAGATCTCCAAAGTCCATGACCTCCAACTTCGCGCAGCCCCTGTGGCCCCCTGGTGTGACATCAACACCACGAAGTTGGGGCAGTGTGGCTTTACTCTCGATGCTCCATTGACTCAGCACCACCAGAAGAACTGAAGCCTCAACGCCAACACCACATCACCTCCCCTGAGTCCTGTAATGTCCCGGGCGTCATCAGCTCAATGACCCTGTACTTCCGCCAGGAATCGATATCTCACTTGCGTAAGTGACACCTCACATCAGTTGAACAATGCACTGTCCTGAACTCTGACGTGCCAGCAACCTGCACCAACAGTAAGGAACTGATGCTGCACCGGCCTCAGTGACGCCTCACCTCCCCGGCGCCTTGCAATGTGTTTGTTTTGTCCTAGTTTCCAAGGTACTGATACCAGGGTCTGAATGACTCCATAACAGTCCTGTGCTCCAACCCGGTTGACCCCAAACATTTGGATTCGACTTTGTCAAGCACATCGTTATAGCCGCAGCCACAGCTACTGTGTTTTTAAGAGCAATAACTGCATTTAATCTTTAAAAATTCGTATCTTGAGTTGTGTTTGTTGGATATTTTTGGTCTTTTTGGTCTTGTTTTATTCAGATAAATATTGGCTATTTTTTTTAAACTGGTGTGGAGTACTTTTGCGTTGTTCTCACTGTGTTACTGTGTGTGTAAGTGCTTTACACATTGCCTCTGTAGTTTAACCTGACTTCTTGGACATGGTGCAAACCAACTAGAGATACCTCGTCTAACTACTGGCTACCGGTTTCAATATCAGACTGTGAAATTGTGAACAGGCTGAATGGCACATTAGTTAACGGGTTCCACCAAATAGGGCTTCTGACTGTGGACACAGTGGTGTGATGTTTTAGGTCTGGTGCACCAAATGCAAACCATCCTAACAAGTGCCCTGATACCGATTTGCCAAAGAGGTTCCCCAAACATGAACCAAAAACATAACTAGCTTTGATCAACAATTGCTAATCTGCATTAAAATGAGCACTAGGGGCTCAATAAGTCATTAAGTGTAGTCTCCGGTTACAATAAACCACAGTCCACATTACTCCTGACTGCTTTATGAAATTCAAAAAATGTCAAGCAGACTTGGTCTGAATATGCAGAAATATTTTTCCAAATGCAGACCATGACTAGGCAATGGACCCCAAAACAAACAGATAAAGCCGGCATTTGCCACAGCTGTCAACCCAATGAATACCAAGGATATGTTTCGTTGAACTGTCCACCAATTTAATTCATTTTGAATCAAAATGATTTTGGCAAAGGGCTATAGAAAATAAATAACGAGATGTATATAATTACCTAGCAGCCCGTCCCGACGTTGTCTGGGTATGAATTGCTGCCGGCCGATTGTCGTGCCCATTGGCCACGCCCCCAGAACACGAAATATTGCCCAATAAAAATGACCATTACAAATGACTAAATCCTAATATGTGAGCGCCCTCCATAGAACTTCTGGCGGGAGGTGTGTCTAAAAGTGTATCTCGGTGCTGGCCATCAATGAGAGAGACCTGTGCATTTTTCAAATGGGTGGTAAAACAATATGAGTATGTTGCTGGAGATGTGGCCTGCCGTGCCAGCAATGTCCTTACCCGGGGAGGGATAGGCCCTTTCTTGCTATTTCCGTGGAGGCGGGCCTTGTTTCCGGATGTGCGTCGCGCGAGGCCTGTGGGCAACAGAAGTGGTAAATCTCCAGTGTGCGCTTCAGGTGTCACCGGAGGATAAGGCGAGATTAGATTTCCTGCACAATGGCCCCTGTTTGCGCTCCTTCCGGCCCTTGGGAATAGCGCCATGCCTGACCTACATACAGTAAAGCAGGTGCACGGCACTGGGAGCGCGGGGCAAGCACACCCAGAGCTGGAATGTACGATCGCTTTTTTTTTGTAATGCCGCACCCCGCACACGCCCACGCCCTCAGCACACGATATGAGACATGGCATGAAGGGCGGAACGTACCACACGTTTTCGTAATGCCGCGCCCCGCACACGCCCACGCCCCCAGCACATGCCCACAGCACACAAAATGAGACATGGCACGAAGGGCGGAACGTACCACACGCCCCCAGCATTTGTCAGGCCCCCAGCACACGCCCACAGCACAACGCAGACACGCCCACAAGGGACTACTTTGCTGGCACGGTTCTTTTACCTTTTACATGTATATGGTGGGCGTCTGCATAGCCTATGTCCTTCTGCTGTAACTGCCCTTTCCAACGCTGTATTGGGTGTTGTGATTGGTGCTGTGGTTACTGAGATTACCCACCTCAAAAGTTTGGGCTCTCTCTTTATAATATTAGTATGGATATGGATAATATATTGTATAAATATATATTGCAAAATTTACACAGCACATCATGAAATCCAATACGTTAATTTGAAAGGTAGAAATATGCCATAGTAATAGAATAGAATGAATTCAATGTTGAAGCAGAAAAGACAGAAAGGGTGAGTAGAAGAGAGAAAGCGAAAAAAGAGGAGTGAGCAAAAAGGGTATGTGCAGTGGCATTTAGAATTGTTGTGAGTCCAATATAGCACCCAGTGTAGTGTGCCCTATGGTAGCTTAAGTACATGCATAATAGCTTCTGCTTTGCACATATTACGCAGTAACACATTTGTTTTTGTGCCACACTTTTATTTTCTAAATAAGTTGCGCATGTTTTATTATTCTGTTCTTTTGCTAGTATTCAGTCGGTATATCGTTGCAGGGCCAAACAACATTCTGCCCTGTTTTTCTGTGTGGTAGGACACTAACACCTAGACAGAATACAGAACTCCAGCTGCTGTTTTTGAACAGGGCAAGTCTTATCATATAATTCAACACTTGCAGTTCTAAATACAGAGCAAGACGAGGCTTGCGGAGAAAAGGTCCTGAGACCAATGATTTACGAGCCTCAGATGTAGACCAACTGATTATGACTCACAGGTATGAGTTTCAGGCACTAATCCCAGAGATCTTTATCATAATATGTATCTATCACAGATAGAATTAGGCTGATTTGTCATATAAATATGGCAGGGCTTTTCATTGTGTACAGTTTATTAATTGTGGTAATCACATTATTGACCTGCATATGTCTCACAATTGCAACACAGCTTTTGCATGATAGAGCACATTAGTTTCAATAAATATTGTATGCCTTTCACATGTCTTTTTCATTTTATTGTGGAAATGTGTGTGTGAGAAACAAAAGGATGATAACTTGTTACCGTGACTCCCTAGAGAGTTCAGAATGTTGTGTTCTGGAGTACTAAGCTACCTGCCTCTCTGGAAGGTTAGGAGAGTCGGTAAAGCACTATGAGTTAGTTTTTGATTTGGGTCCATAGGTACATGATTGCCAATTCACCAAAATACCAGGGGTAGTGCAACTAACATTTGCACACCATTTGAACTTTTCTTTGACTCACACACACATGCTTACACATACTAACACATTCACATACTCTTGCACACATAAACACACTCTCCCCCACAAGCATGCATAGAACATATATTTGGAATTCTAATGCAAGGGTGCACCATATGTTGATTCAATCATTTCATTAAAAATAACCAAAACAGTCCAAAATGATTCTTGAGTAAGTGAATATAAATCTTCGTTTATTCTGTTGTTGCTTATATATAACATGTATGTACAGCATAAAAACTGCCAACGCGTTTTGTCCAAAACATTGGACTTCTTCAGGGCAGAAAATCCCAATAAGAAATATGCTGATTTCTTTCAGTTCACTCATCCACAAGACTAATCAATCTACTATCCTGGTATGTTACGTAAGTCTTATCTGCATGGTAAGCAGTCTGCTGAATAAGAAAAGCCGTATGTACGGACACGAGAAAACGCAGAGTTGGTATGCGTGTTTGATCCAAACAAACTAAAGCAACTTCAGTTCAATCCGATTTCAGGAGAAGTTCAATCAATAATCCCCGATGTAGGCACCGAAATCTGTGACTACTGCAAATAAGCCCCATCAGATGATTGCACGTCGGAAGGTCAGACCCACTAATGTTTTTTTTTTTTTAAAGAACATACATTTAACAACATTTTTTACTTATCATAGCTTCCAGATGTGGTCATATTCCAGCTAATGTACTCCATTTTGTATTTATTTAATAGAAAATAATAGTATTCACTATTTGTACAATAAAAGAAATTGAAAGAAACCAGGCAAGCGGAGCTCCAACCCCTATCCATTAGGAAGAGCTGCCCCTGTATTACAGGCACTGATTGTCCCACCTCTGAGGCCAGGGGTTGCAAAAGCAGTGCCAGAGGTACCAAGGGGCAAGCCAGGGGTCGCAACTGTAACCCCTAAAACACGTCCATGCATAGGTACTGAGGTAGTAAAATGACTGAGTCCCTACTTGCTGACGTCTTGTGATCCCACGCATAGTTCTGTTTCTGAGTAGAAGAGCAAAGATTACAAGGGGAGCCTTGGTTCAAAATTCAGAAAACTCATTTCAGAGGCCAAACCAACTATTACACTTCTACCACTGCCCTTGTATCCAATAGAATAGCATCTTCTTCAATTCATTAATCACATCAACCCTATGTTGGAGACAGTATTATGAAATTCAAAAGACAATGCAATCCCTTCATAGACAATGCCTACACCTTGACTGCACCAATTAAAATACTACAACAATGCCCGTCTGACCACATTTTACAACAAACCAGATCACCTATATCATGTTATTAATTGAAAACCTCATGGACAGGCTTTTGGGTCTCTAGGCAAACACACATACAGCTAGTCTCCTCACCTGAACCATAATGAAATCTCTCCAAACATTACTTCTCGATATAATCAATACATTTCTCAAATAAAGGATAGGATAAATTGTACAGAGTGCACTAAAATCTGAATGCGTTAAAGCACTATAGCAGGACAGATGATCAGCAGGAGCAGCGCAGCCAAGAATCAAAGATGAAAAGAACAACGTTTTCAGATGTTTTTTAAAGAACATAAAGGAATCAGCTTCTGAGATATAGGTAGGCAGAGTGTTCTATAGTTTGGCGGTGGCTACTGAGAAGGAGAGCCCACCCCATCTAGTCTTTCGAAATCTGGGGATCCTACATTTTTTACAGCATGAGGATCTAAGTAGTCTACCCAGAGAGTACCAGTGAAATAGAGCATTTATTCAAAGGGGCACCCTATGATGAAGAGCTTTACAAACTAAGCATAAGGCCATGAAAGAAATGCGCCTCCTGACAGGGAGCCAATGAAGGCAATGAAAAACTCGTCTTTGACCGGGTGCCATTTGGAAATGTTCAGAATAAGGTGGGCCGCCACATTCTGTACAACCTGATATTATTTAGGGAGTTGATATTGACATTAAGGTGGAGTGCATTACAATCAGCCAGCCGTGAGGTGACGAGGGCGATAGTGACTGTCTGGTGCAATTCCGATGGAATGTAAGGAAAGATCTTTTTCAGGGTCCTAATGATGTAAAAAAAAAAGTGCTGATAATCAATCAATCAATCATAGTATTTGTGAAGCGCACTACATACCCGTGAGGGTCTCAAGGCGCTAGGGGGGGACGCTGCTACTGTTCGAAGAGCCAGGTCTTGATGAGTCTCCTGAAAGATAGGAGGTCTTCAGTCTGCCGTAGGCAGATGTGGAGGGTGTTCCACGTCTTGGCGGCGAGGTGGGAGAATGATCTGCCGCCGGCGGTCACTCTTCGGATGTGGGGGACAGTGGCGAGGGCGCGGTCTACAGAGCGGAGCTGGCGGGAAAGGGTGTAGGGGCAGAGTCGGCTGTTTAGGTACGTTGGTCCAGTGTCATGGAGTGCCTTGTGTGCATGGGTGTGGAGCTTGATGGTTATTCTCTTGTTGATGGGGAGCCAGTGCAGGTCTCTCAGGTGGGTTGTGATGTGGCTGTGGCACGGGATGTCGAGGATCAGGCTTGCGGAGGCATTCTGGATGCGTTGGAGCCGTTTCAGGAGTTTGGCCGGGGCTCCTGCGTAGAGTGTGTTGCCGTAGTCCAGTCTACTGCTGACGAGGACCTGGGTGACCGTCCTTCTAGTTGTGGTGGGGATCCACTTGAAGATCCTGTGAAGCATGCGAAGGGTGTTGAAGCAGGAGTAGGAGACGGCGTTGACCTGCTTTGTCATGGAGAGTGTGGAGTCGAGGATGACCCCCAGGTTTCGTACGTGGTCGGTGGGTGTAGGGGATGCTCCTATTGCCATCAGCCACCTGGAGTCATCCCAGGCTGAGGGGGTGGAACCGAGGATGAGGACCTCCATCTTGTCCGAGTTCAGCTTCAAACGGCTGTTCCTCATCCAGTCGGCGACGGCCTTCATTCCTTTGTGGAGGTTGGTTTTGGCGGTGTGGGGGTCCTTGGTGAGCGAGATGATCAGCTGGGTGTCGTCAGCATAGGAGATGATGTTTAGGTCATGCCGTCGGGCAACGTGGGCGAGAGGTGCCATGTATATGTAGAACAACGTTGGGCTGAGGGATGATCCTTGGGGTACGCCGCACATGATCTCGGTGGCTTTGGAGCGGAAGGGGGGGGATGCTCTGGGTTCTCCCAGAGAGGAAGGAGGTGGTCCAGTCCAGGGCCTTCTCTTGGATTCCGGCATCATGGAGGCGTGCTTTTAGTGTGCGGTGGCAGACTGTGTCGAAAGTGGCTGACAGGTCCAGGAGGATGAGGGCCGATGTTGCTCTGTTGTTGAGCAGGATCCTGATGTCATCGGTGGTGGCCTTCCGGGGTGCCGGAGGGGACGGTGTTCATGATCTTGATGGTGTCGTCGTTTTTGATGTTGGTCCAGGCGAGCAGGCGGTTGGTGCGGGTGGTGGTCGTGGGAGCGGGGGTCCGGCGGTTGCCGGGGTGATGACGGCGTCTGACTGCGATTGACCTGTGCATCAAAACTCAGAGTATAATCAAAAATGACTTCACGGTTTTTAGCTGACTTGACAGGGGTGGAGAGAAGTCCCCAAGTCTCTGGCCACTAGGTGTTTGACCATATGGAGTTCTGAGAGCCAAGTGCTAGCATTTCAGTCTTGTCTACATTAATTTCCAGGCAATTGTCCTTCATTCAGCAATGATGCTGGACAAACATTGATTGAACCTCCCGGCAACCAGAGGCAGGCCTTTGGAAATGGATACAATAATCTGAGTATCGCCTGCATATGACAGCACTTGAAACCCAAATGAATGCACCAGATCAGCCAGAGGGGCACATAAATATTAAAGAGGTTTGGGCTCAAGCATGAGCCCTGAGGCATTCCACAGGGGAGGCTAAAAGCTTTTCCTTGAAACTGCCACAGCTTATAATTTGCAACCTGTTCGATAAAAAAGAGTGAAGAAGCTGCAGGGTGGTACTACTAACCCCAACTTGCTGGAGACGCTGAACCATACAAGCCAGCGAGATGGTACTGAATACTGCCGACAGGTCCAGCATTATAAAGATAGCCACCCCACCCTGATCATCCTGGGCACGGATGCTGTCTGCAGCCAGAGCAAAGGATAGTCTGTGTACTAGGGCTGGCCCAAAACCCATTTTGAGATGGACTAAAGACCCTGGGTATCAATGAATTTCATCAGCTCCTGATTGATAAATATTTCTAGGATCTTAGCAGGAGCCGGCAACAAGGAGATGGGATGAAGATTTTTCATATCTTTAGGATCCACAATGATTTTCTTTTGAAGCAGAGTGACAACAGCTTCCTTCCAGAAAGCAGGAAAAATACCTGATTGACGGGAGCAATTAAACACCTTCTGCAAAAGTATAGCACTAGGATCCAGAATAAATTGTAATGTTTTGGCCATACAGGGATCAGATGGGGACCTTGATCCCTCCTATTCCTGAAGACTGGAGAACGTGACTGGAGATGAAACTATTCTTTAGACAAAAAAGAACAATATGTAACCCAACTTAAACAGTATAAAATTGCCATTATACAAACTAAGGCAACCTATTTCTCCCACAAAATAATGAGCTCCACCAATTAAATCCAAGAAAATCTATGCTATTGTTGCCGAGCTAACTAACCCAGACAGAGTCACTGCAAAACTCGCCCCTACCCAAATACTAGGTGACTCATTCAATACTTATTTCTCTGAAAAAATCATTACCATCAAGACTAGTATACCGGCAACCTCTCCTCCAAAACATCAGCCTCCCTTGCTTAGAAACCTTATTCTCTGGAGAAGTTCCCTTCCATCTCCAAAGAAGTCTTCTCAAGCCTGCTAATGAATGTCGGGTCTGGCTCTCCAACGGATTGCTGCCCCCACACATCTTAAGGGAAGCTTTCCTTACATGCCCTGACCCCCCCCCTTATTCAGGGGATAGTCCTCAAGGCATTTGAAGAAGCTGATATTGGTCCCATCCCGGAGAAAGTCAGGGCAGACTTTCCAACCCTGTCAAGCTATCGCCCCATTTCCTTACTTCCCTTCATAGCCAAGGCCCTGGAAGCTTATGTTGGTCACTTCCTCTGCTCCTTTATTGAAGAGTCTCACTATCTTGACCCCCATCAGGCGGGATTTAGACCTTCCCTTTCTACAGAGGCTGATATTTTGATGGTCCTAGACAAACTCAGGAAAGGGGCAGACAAGGGCCCTACGCATGCCCTGGTGCTCCTCAAACTCTCAGCTGCATTTGACACTGTCGACCATGCACTTCTGGTTGAATGTGTCAGCAGTGCAGGGATACAGGGAGTGGCCCTTAAGCAGTGGCGTAACACTGGTCCCCAAGCTCCAGGGGCCCTCCTCAGCACAGCACTCTGGCTGGGGAGCTCCTGATTGATTCCGGAGGGGGCCCCTCCACGTACCTTGCAGGGGGGCCCCCTCAAGTTTTGAAACACCAGTGCCCTTAAGTGGCTTACATCCTTCCTAGAAGATCGCTCACAATCTGTTCATCTCGCTCAATCACTACCTCCAAAATCAAACTAGAATGTGGAGTTCTGCAGGGCTTCTCCCTTTCACCACACCTCCTTAACTTATATTTGTATCCACTTATTCAATCTTTAGGTAAAAGGAAGGTATGTACCTTTAACTAAGCTGACGATCTTCAATTTATCTTTGACATTAACGAGTCAGACGCTTCTGTCTCTGACTTTCAATCTACCATGTGTCATATAAGCAGCTGGATAAACAGTAACCACCAGTAATTAAATCCAGATAAAACTGTATTGATATTAATTGGTTGCCCTGGAATTCCAATTTCTGGTCGATAGAGCTGGGTACCCCCCTACCCCCTTCCGTCTAGATCTTCTAAAAGCCTTGGCATCATAATTGATTGCGTGCTGTCAATGAAACCCCAGATTGGGGCTGTGGTCTCTGCCTGCTTCTTTCAGCTTCATATGATCAGGAAGATCAGCAGATTCCTTACAACTGAAGCCCTCACCCAAGTAGTTTTAGCCTTAGTCATCTCTCATATTGACTATGCTAATACCCTTTACTTTGGTATACCAGCCTATCAATCTAAAAGACTGCAACTGGTGCAAAATCAGGTCACTAGATTAATTTATCACCATGCTCGATAGCACTATGTCGCCCCTCTTATGGCTTCCGGTAACTGAACGCAGTGCATTCCAGCTGGGATGCACTATTTTTAACCCTTTCGATGCTCATGATGGAACGGTTCCATCATGAGCATCGGTCGAGCTGTGCTCATGACGGAACTGTTCTGTCATGACCACACCCATTTGCATGGGGGCCCAGCACCGGAGGGAAATCTGCACCGCACGGAAGGTGTTAAAGCGCTTCATAACAAAAGTCCAGCGTTTGTATCTACTCAGGAATAGAGATACTCCCCTACTCGGGCATTTGGGTCTTCCAATCGCAATCTCCTGGCTATCCCAACTTTTAAATGCAAAAAAGTCAGAGGGCTAAGAATTGTGGTCCTGGCCCCTCAATTTTGGAACTCTCTTCCTCTGGATATCAGAGCAATGACATCATATCCACAATTTAGGAAACTTTTAAAGACCTGACTATTCTGCCAGGTGTACAAATGAAACACTTAACGTGCACTTTATAAGAATTTTTAACAGATCCTAGCAAACTAGGCAACAGTTGCCCCATTCTGCTCCTCCAAATCCTCATTATACTATGAAAAGCAGTTACTGTCCTACATCAAGAGTCAAGTGGCCCAAATCATCTTCTATACAACAAATTAGATAGACTTCAGAGCATGCTGCTGCAGCAAGACAAACACTGTCCATAGAGAAGACAAGACTTTTTGCCTTCTCAGGAGCCTTGAACCCCATTGGTCATATGGCCCTCATAAATATACTTATAATGCATGAGTTTCAAAACACCATACACCCTGATATGCCTTCTAAATCTCATTCAGTTCATTTGAATTAATTTGGCTCCTCAGCATCACAGCAACTACCAGTGACCAGGATTTTCCCACAAGGATACAATCTCTCCCAAGTATCCTTCCTCCTAAATATGAAACAACTCATAATATTCTAATCTTTTATTCACAAATACCATGCCAAGAAGCAGCTGTGACACCAGTCCAAGACATCCATAGTTAGGACATTATCATTTTGCTTTACCTACAGCTCTTAACTGTTCTTTAAAGTAGACATCATCAATATAACACAGAAACTGTGGTATCAACCCGCCCTATTAAATGGACCAGACTTCAAAATCTCATGACGTGCCATGTTTCTGTAAGGTCTGGACTGACCGCAAAACCATTGTTCCTGATTTCACACTGACCCCACTGAAAAGTAGGCTTTATGATTATTGAACAATGCTTGCATCTCTCAGCTTGCATCATTGTAAGGCATTCTTCATCAGATATAAATCAGTTATAAACAAAGGGGCACATGTACAAGCCCTCATCGCCACCACAGCGTCACCTATATTGACGTGGTGGTTGCGATAGGGGCTGCACATTCTGTACAAGGCAGTGTTAAGCCACTTAAGGTGGCGTAACACTGCTTTGTACATAAGGCTCCCTTTCACCCTATGGTTAGTGTGAAAGGGGTGGGCAGTGGGTGTTGCGGTGGGTGTTCCACCGCAACACCCATTCATTTTGACGCTGCCCCTATGTACAAGGGTTACAGCAAACAAATGATGGATGGAATGCTGACAATGCAAACATTCTCCCCCAGAATGTTTGCATTGTCAGCATTACATCCATCATTTGTTTGCTGTAACACTTTTCACCCTAAGTGGGAGGGGTATGCCCAGACGTGGGTCCCTTGCTCACTGTGCCACTGGATTCAAGCTGGCCGGGCTGAAGAAGGGTGACATACCCTGAAACCGGTCCCAGGATGCATGTTTCCGGACCAGGGAGGACCTGCCATGGCGGTGCGGTCTGGACTGCTCCCATGGGCACAAGATTGGTTTCAATATGGCTGGGTCAGAACAGGGGTGGCTTAGTGGGCAAAAGAACGATGGATTTAACCCAGCTCTTTTGACTGGGGGAGAATGTTTGCATTGTCAGCTTTCCAACCATCATTTGTTTGCTCTAACACCTATGTACAAGGGTGGCATACATAGGAGTTAGCGCCACCCTAAAAACTGGTCTTAATTTGGCGAACCGAGGAGAAATGCATTATTACTCCTTGTTTTTGCTTATTCCATGTGTGCTATACAAGGCAAATTGTTTGTTTATGTGTAGGAAGGTGTCCCTTCCTGCACATAAACAAACTTAAACAAAAACAATTGTCACTTTCATGTGTGCTGCATGAAGTAGCATGCACGAAAGTGACAGGATGACATTTTAGGATTGTTTATGTGCAGGAAGGGACACCTTCCTACACATAAACAATCAACCCCTGCACACTGACACCCTTGCATTTTGGGGCAAGGGTGCCTGCGTTGGTGCTAAGTTGCTCAACTTGGTGCCATCGCAGCGGGAAACACAAGGCTGCACCACATTCTTGTAAATATGGTGCAGCCTTGTGTTTCAGAAGTGGAAGAGAGAGGCGTTAAGCTGGGAAGGCTAACGCCTCTCTACTCCAGTTCCTTGTCCCAGTTCCCCAATGTGTCTTCCAACATCACTAGGGACAACACAACTCAACTGTGTGAGAAAAGTAGATTATTAGTCGGGATGGTTGTGTGAGCTCACCATTGAATAATGTTACTGTTCCGTGTCAGGTCCAGTTATGGTTCTTTGAATCAAATCTTAGCTCATTCCCAGTTAGCTGTTGCAAAATACAGGAAGGGTCAACTCAAAGAAAAGCATGTGTAAAGCATAACGAACACAGCACAATAAAAATCCCACTCCAATTTATAAAACTAGTATTTATTTTTATCTTTAAATAGACATTCAAATAGCGAAAATCAGATGAAAGGAACCATAGTGCAAGATTTTCATAACTCTCATCTTTTCACTCTAAAAAGTTTTATACATTTCAAAAAGTTTGATAAATTGACAATCTTGCTTTTCACTCTTTGTTCGAGTCTATAAGCCTTGAATGCGAGGGTCAGGAGCAGAGACAAAGTTTAAGGCCGACAGAGATGGAAGTCGGGATGAGATGTGGACACCAGTCTGATCTTGTAAAAGATTTTACCTTAGCACATAGAAACTTTTCTGGTTCTTTTTCTTATCGACATTGAGGTTGGCAAGGTACTCCGTAGCTTGAGGGCGGTGTTGGGCAAAACACTTGTTGGCTGGCCCTACTTCCCAAAACCTTATGTCAAATCAGCAGTGCTTGACCAGCATAAGAGTGACAATATTAATACAAATATCAAAATATATTAAGATAGTAATTTGTCTTGTATCTGATATACAAAGAATATCTTGAATTCTACATAAAAACTAAGATTTCAACATTGGATACCACAAACTATATCCTTGTTTACTGTCCATTGCCATTGGGGCTACATACAATTCCCAAGAGGCAACCCAACCCACTCTTGCGTCACTTCCTGTGGTGGCACAGTGCATGTCTCCACCCAAATCCAAAATGTCTGGGCCCATTTTCCCTGGGTTAGAGCTGTGGGCGCACCCTAGAAATGTGTCCAGTATAATGAGCCAGCCTTCCAGAAAACTAGTACTGCAACAGGTTTTCCTCCTCTGGAGAGATGCCAATTTGTCCACCTATACAACTGAGAGGGCAAGCTAAAGCGTCTCAGAGTTGATAGCCCCTTTGCCGCTGGGCCTTCTGGGCCCCCACCCTGGGGACATCATGACAGGAGGAGGTTGCACCTCTTTTCTCCTGCAGACCCTTTGTTCCCCTTCCTGGGAGTGCTTCACACTGTCCGGCAGGAGGGCAACAGGCTGTCTCAGGTGAGTAAATCTGCAACTTCTGCCAGAACATTCGGGCAAGAAGGAGGTGACTTTCTAAAGTCACCTCATTAAAAGTTACTTTAAATCAGACTTCAGCATTATGTTGGGTTTAATGTAACAATTAATTTTATACCTTGAAGTACTGTATTTTGTGCTCCAAAATGGAAGTTAGCACTTAGTGCATAAGCTAGTATTACTCCATGTTAGTCAATAGGAACCTCAGCCTTGTTACAGTGAAAATGACAATTTCAGGTTTTTGCTGTCAGGACATGTCAAACATAAAAGAAATAGGTCCTACTTTTTAATAATTATCACCCAGCCTTGTGGGCTATTAAGGCCTCTCCCTAGGGGTGACTTATAAATATTAAAAAGGACAGTTTTGACTTGGCAAAAGGGTTTACTGTGCCATGTTTATTTGACAGATTAAATGCTGCGTGACTAGGCTACAATGGAAGACCTAGAGCACAGCCGCGGGCCGTGGAGGGTGTTACGGTGGGGCAGGAAGGCGGGGAGGGGGAGGGGCAGGGTGGAGAGGGCTAAAAACCGGCACATGGATAATTACAGGTAAGTAAACAATTTAATTAATAAAACGAATTTCGTAGCGCGCACTGCATCGCATTTTGCGATGCAGTGCGCGCTAGGAAATTCGTTTTATTATTTATATTGTTTACTTACCTGTAATTATCCATGTGCCGGTTTTTAGCCCTCTCCACCCTGCCCCTCCCTCTCCCCGCCTCCCTGCCCCACCGGAACTCCCTCCACGGCCCGCGGCTGCTAGAGCAATGTTTTCACCTTGTCAATGTGGTGGTGGCACAGTAAGTGCTACAGTCCACCAGTGACCTTTAACGCTCTAACCCCGCTCAAGTTACATAATGATTAAGCCGATGTAGAAGGCAGATATGAAATAGTGCATGGAGATACAGATGGGATGGAGGTGTGCCTGGTGAACGTCTATGCCCCAAATACGGATGATGTTAATTTTTTTTAATGATATGGAGAACCTGTTACTCCCATATATCAGGATACCACTAGTATGGGCGGTTGATTTTAGCTGTGTGTTAGACGGTGCAGTAGATAGACATCTTCCGAAACACCACACTAAGCCGAATATGTGGGCGGTCCTGAGTGGAGCGATGGGTAGACTCCACTGTGTGGATATCTGGCGTGAAATACATCCGGAAGAGCAACAATATACTTGTTACACACCGGCCCGCAAGGTCTACAGTAGGCTTGATCATTTTTTTACACTCTCACGAAGTGTGTGGAACTGTGGGTGGACTACTGTGCTGGGCCGCTTTTTTATCCGATCATGCCCCCGTGTTACTAGAATAGGGACCAGAGTGGAGTAGGCACTGCGGGACCAGGTATTCAGATAAGAACTTAGGAAAACCATAGTAGATTACTTCTCTGAGAACTGGTTCACTCCGGAAACTAGGAGCACTGAATGCGATGCTTCTAAAGTGTTCACCACAGGGGACTGCCTGTCCAGAGTGGGGGGGCATTAGGAGGTGAATGGAGCTGGAATTAACGGTGGCGGAGGAAGAGCTGACTAAATTACAGTCTGAGAACTGGGTGATGGATCAACCTTCAGATGCTCTCTTACAGGTGCAGCGTACAGTTGGGGAGACCTGGGATAGACTGGATTGCCTGACTCACAGGGAATACCAGCAATTATTACATAAAGAGGGCGACAGGTTAGGAAGACTGCTTGTGTGGTTGCTAAAATGTGAGCGCCCACCCCTAATGATCATTCCTTCAGTCGTGGGGCTGAGCCTTGCATTCACACTGTGTTAAGTTGACTTGAGCTTATTTGAAGTTTAAATGCCATTTTTCCTTTCTGCTGCCTTTTGCACACGGCACACATTATAATAAATATTTAGAGTCTAGCAGAGTGTTTTGCTTCACACGAGAATAATATGTTTATCTATATTAGCAACCTTACTTGGTAAGCTTTGTCTGAACAGTGAGTGCCGAGGCCTTCAAGGTTATTTCAACACAGTGGTTGTTGTTCAGACTGATCAGCACACATCCTAGACATAACATATATGCAGCTGTAGCCACCTCTGATTTTGGCGTGTTTAATAATGCACTGCATAGGCATATTCACACACACTTGGAGAACATTCACATGCTGAGAGCTGGTGCAGAATCTGATGTGATCCATTTCTGCTAGTACCAGAGTTATGGGGCCGCCTTTGTAATCCCAAGAGACCTTCTGTAGATATAAAATTACCTACTAGCAAGGGAGGGGTGAAATGTAGGTATATTTTCAACCTGTTTCCATTTAGCATTATAACATGCTTTCTCCCTTTGTATTTTATGGAATAGTAACTATGCTGATAATCTTGTTGCTGATAATATGTCTGCTTGTATTCTCTAAGATACTGCGCATGAGAACACGGCATTAGAAATAAACATTTCAAACTTGCACATGTCTTCATTTACTCCCTGTTTTGGACTGGGGTAATCTAAGTTCCATGTTCTGGGTTGTCTAATCATTGGTATTTTGGAAGAGCCAATGAGACACTGATGCTAGTCTGGTAGGGGATGTTGGGTACTAAGGTGAGTTTTGGCACACCCTAATTCACTGAGGTTCCAAGTCTCTATGCACAGTTCTGTGTAGGAGCAGAATCCCTGCTTCATGGCGCCCAACGATGGTGGTCTTATTACATGACGCTTGAGTAGTACTTCTATCAGTCCTTAGCCTCTTCACTATTGTTTCCGGATAGCAGTGGTGTTGGACAAACCTACCTATAATTACATAGGTCTTTTCAAGCTTGAATCTTTCAAAATGGTTTCCTTTTGAATTACTACCCAGTTGTGCTACATTGTTTTACATTGTACTTCTTCTTCGCTGCGTCACTATGGCTAACGTTGACATACCGCAGCATAGTCGCATTGCGGTCCGCAATCATTTGCAGACCTATAACGTTCGTTTGGAGGTCATGGCAGTTATTTTGGTGGTGACTGCTGAGGTTGCTAACCCGTTGGAGAGTTTCTACTCATGGGTGACGTTTCCTGCAGCAGATGCAGCTACTCAGGTGTTTCACACTTACACTCACACTGCCGTGCCCTTGGAATATGTTCCTTTAGGACACAGGAGATTCCGATTTCTGCATGGCAGCACTGTGTTTGGTTAGATGGCGCCCTTCCCCACAGTGTAACTGCGATTAGATTGGGTCCTTTGTCCATTCCAGGCGCTTCTTGGACGATTTTGGCTGGATTCACCCTGCATCC
This sequence comes from Lissotriton helveticus, assembly GCF_964261635.1. Taxonomy (NCBI): domain Eukaryota; kingdom Metazoa; phylum Chordata; class Amphibia; order Caudata; family Salamandridae; genus Lissotriton; species Lissotriton helveticus. The sequence goes on from NC_136060.1 coordinate 102,705,377, forward strand.
TCCTGCGGGGTTAGTGCCCGTTGCTGAATTACGGACCTTGTATAACTCTGCTATCAGTGTTATTCGGGCCCTAGTTCAATATAATACCCACAATTTCCAGGGCAGGGCTTCTGATGTTGCGGCCCTTCCAGCTGGACCTAGCGAAATGAAGCTTAGTCCCGTGATGGTCAATGGGGTTATGGCCAAGCGTCCCCAGGATAAGGATGATATGCCTTTTTGGCTTGCCCAGAAGTTTGACCAGCTGGAAGCAGTATTTCCTAATTCAACTCCCGTAGAAAAACACAGGATTCTTACAATTAGTTTACTCAAGGACTTGGTACCAGAAGCCGGTAGAATTTTTGCGGCAGTGTATATGAGGTGCTTCAGCACTCCGCCAATGGCTGTCCTTCCGACGGTTATTAAGCGCGTTCAAGATGAACACGGACTGGAGGCTGAGGTTGAATTGGGAATGAGACTCGTAGGCACATTTGATGTAGTTTCCGATCTTGTCCTTACTAATATAAAGGGAGATGCGGTGAACTTTCACGTGGCTAATGCCTTGCGCGAGGTCCCCGATGACGACAAACCCCGACAGTTATCAGAATTATTACGGCGGCTTATAAAACCATTGGCCGCAATAGTTTAGGTGTCAAGCCCTTTTCTGCTAAAGATAAAAACAAACTCAGGGTGCGAAGTCTGAAACGGACGTTCAACCCACAGCTCCAAAGAAAAATTGGAACAGTCACAGAAAACAGGGGAAACAGCAATAGAAACAGGAGTCCTGTCCCCCATCACCAGTGCCTGCTTCTACTGAGCGCGTTTATGATTTGCGCGACCGCACTACGATTAAGTCGCCTGATAGATTTCAGGTTCCTGGTTAACGCTCTCCTTGTTCTTTACAGGACGCATCGGCCTCTTCCTCCGGTGGTGGAAGTGGCGGCAGAGGTCGGGTGGTCAGCAGAGTCGCGACCAGCCCCGCCTGAAATACGGAAAAGGCAACCAGGACGATTCTTCACAGAAAAGACCCCAGTTTCAGAAAAAGAAAGTTGCCGCTTTAACAGCGAGATATGCCACAGATAGTGAGAACGCAGCTTTGGAATCAGACATGGGCGCTGACGTTGTTGGACAGCGCGACAGAGATTACCATAGCACGAGAAGCCCTGTATCCACTACTGAAGGTGACAGCGACTGACCAATATGTTGTTGTAGTGACAGCTGATACTAGAGTAGCTCCCCCTGATAGGCTTTTTGAAATTGTCCTTTTAATTGAAGGTGACATACAACGTACCATCAAAGGGGTATTTTGGAAAAATCTCTCAACTACCTATGACATTTTGTTAGCAGAGGCTGACTGGCCCCCAACTTTTGTTCTCGCAGCTCCGAGAGGGGAGGAGGTAATCCTCCCTACTTTCGAGCACACAGTGTCTAAAGAGCATACGTTGAATTTTGCAGAAGAGTAGGCTAAGGCCCTTGCGCCGGCTTTGTACCATACTCACTGTGGTTGGGATAAATTTTCCCCACGACACGAGATTCCCTTACAGTCTATGCCACAGCCTCAACCTCACTATCCTATACGGCGTGAAGCAAAAGCTTCCGTGGCGGAAATCCTTCAACAATTACAATATCAAAGAGTGATTGAAACTTGTGTGTCACCAATGAATAACCCACTTTTTACTGTGACCAAGCCTGACGGTTCGTACCGTTTGGTATTCGATTACCGGCATTTAAACTCGCATAGCCGTCCCTGTGCAGTACAGAATACCCACGGCTCTGCCTTAGTGGATGGTCTTGTGCACAAAAGGTTTAAAACCACACTTGACATATCCAACGTTTTTTTGCCCACAATTTGTCTGGTCTGAGTTCCCAAAGGACCAGTTTTACCAGTGGCGGCAAACAACACCAATTTAAACGCCTGGCCATGGGCTATAAGAATAGTCCAGGTGTGTTTGCTGCTCGCATTGTCTCTCTTTTGGAGAGAATAGACCCAGATGCGTGTTCGTATGTGGATGACATCTATCTCACAGACGACGAGATTTGGGCGCATTGTTGTCGCGTTGACCGCATTATTTGTAACTTTGCGGACTGCGGTTACAAATTCAACTTTGCAAAGTCTCATATTGCAGAGTACACAGTGTTGTTCCTGGGCTATGAGCTCAACAATGAAGGTTGAGGTTTAGCTCCTCACTTCTTTGAGAAATGCACACAGCTGCCCGCTCCTTCATGACTGAAAAAATTACAGTCCTTGCTGGGATTTTTGAATTTCGGGCGTTCATATATTCCCGAATATGCCCACCCCATCAAGCCATTGTATGCTTTGATACAACCTAGTTTTACCAAATCGTGCTGGCTTCCTGAACATTCAGCCATTTTGCAATCTTTGCAGGCTGATCTTCTAGAATCTAAATTCTTACTGACTCGTGATTACCACACCAACCTTGTGATAAGAATCATCCCTGGGGCAGTGGATTTCACATACCATACTTTTAACGAGGGTGACACAGTACCTATCGCTTACAAGTCACACTTGTACACTTCGGCTGAAATGCGATTTTCCACTATGGAAAAAGTTTTGACAGCAGTGCAAATGGTGATTCTTAAGGAACGTGCACTGTCGCAGGGAAAACGCATGTTGGTTGTTACCCCATATCCTGCACTAGAGGCAGTGACGAAAGCCAGTGTACCAAATTCGAAAGCTTTGCACCCACGGTGGATACAATGGGCTGCCTCATTGACATCTCCGGTTGTCACGTTTATTTTTGATGCCTCCTTGCAGTCACAGGAGTTTTTGCAGTATCAATTTGTTCATCCTGCTCCGTTAACCATGCGGCCTTTGGAGGATTTCCATTGTATCATTTACACTGATGGTTCAGCACAAGTTGCGCATGGGTCTAAGCACTCATACGTTTCAGCTTGCGCCATTGTGGTTGGTACCATGGTGAATGATGAGTTCAAGTCCGATGTCGTACATACGCAGACATTAGGGGACTGTACCGCACAATTGGCAGAGCTCCGTGATCTGATGCTTGCATTGGAGTACACTGATCCTAGTGTGACTACTCTTATTGTGAGTGATTCTTACTACTGTGTCCAGTCTTACAATGAAAACCTATTCTTTTGGATTCAGAATGATTTTCGTGTTTTCAAAGGTAGCACAATAAAACATAAAATAATCTGGGTTCAAGTTGCTGAACTTAAAGAGCAGCTGCCACTCGTGTATGTAATTCATACTCTTGGTCATCTCGTGTGGGAGTTCACGCTGTTGGCAATAGTTTGGCCGATGAGGCAGCAAAAACAGGCAGTTTCGACATATTTGGTTGCAGCAGTTACAAGTTCCAAAAGTAAGATTGATGATGACATCTTGGCAGCTATTGCTGCTACTGAGAAGGGAAGTAAATATCCTAAGGGGTTTCCTTCAAAGTATTCTTATCATTTAAGACCTGATAAAGTTCCTTTTGTGAAAATACCGGATGTTGGTGAAAGATTGATTCCCAACGCGGACCGCAGGTCCACACTGATTACAGCCGCCCCAGACACAGTTGTACATTTCTAATAAACCTCTTGGTTGTGTTTATTTAGATCACTGCGGTACTTTTTCCTCTGATACTGCGTATAAGTACATCTTAGTTGCAGTTAATTCATGCACACGCTTTGTTTGGGTATGGTCACACCGCAGCACTGATTCGCGTACTGTCATAAGAGACTTGCGTATCCTTGTAGGGATTTTTGCCTGTGGCACCTTCCATTCAGATCAGGGTCCAGCGTTCGCCTCTAAGGCGTACAAGGATGGCATGACTTCGTTGGGGGTCCAAGTCAAGTTTTCGTCTCCATACAGACCTGAGGGTAATAGTGTTGTCGAACGAATGAACTGAGATTTGAAGCAGTCTTTGACAGCTAGGGTTATATGTACTGGAAGGAACTGGCTGGCCCATCTCAATAGCGTACAGCGTGCACTTAATAATCTCCCTAGACGGTCTCTGGGTGAGCGGACCCCATACGAAATGCTCTTTGGTATCAAAATGTTTGTCCCGGACCTTGAAGGTCTAGACCAGGAGGCGGGTGCTGCCCCTTTGACGTAGATGAACATTGTCATGTTTTACAGAATCTACAAGAGACAAGAGACAGTCTTGCAAAGGAACACTTGCCCTCCACGTCTGATGCTGCATTGCAGATTTCGGTAGTTGGCTGGCTACCCCGAGTCGGAGAACTGGTTCCAGAGAAGATTGATAACAAGAAAGAATTTGGTCCCTCATATCGAGCTCCAGTTCCTGTACTTGGCATGCAGGGCACAAGAACAGTCATTTTACCAAAACTTCCAGGTCGTAAGGAAAAAAGGTACATCTCCATTGACAATGTCAAACTACACAGAGTGGCCGATTCTTCTTAGTATGACACCAGCAGTCTCCTGTCCATCTTTTTTGAGACATTCAGTTTTTGCCCCGGCTCCTAATACCAGGCCTGACGTTGCCCTCGCGATGCCTGCAGTTTCCAGTCCTTTATTGAGTTCTCCCCTGATGCCCATCTTGATGAGACTGAATATACTCACCCCACAGACTTATCGATGCCTGATTTGCAAACTTGTTTGGCTACAGAGTCCAGATTTTCATTTGACACTGATTCTAACACATCGAAGACCCCTTCAAAAATTTCTGTTTTTGCAACATGGTTTAAAAAAAAAATTTTGATTCCTCCTTGGACCTACATTTGGTTGGTGCTTTTTTCAATTTACTTGTTCATGTCAGTTGGATTTGTGGTGTATTTTTTCTGTCTTGTCAACGGACACTATGTTGAAGAAAGAACATGTATTCGACACATTAATGGAACATTGGCACCCCATTCCTCATCGCACAGATTGAAGAGGGACCTGGCTTTTGTTAACATTACTGCTTGGCCCGTCTTAGATGGGATAGTGTGGGATGCTATTAGATTTCAAATCCAGAGACCCACGGAGGTTATAAATGTCCCAAATGTCCTAAGGGTTTCTGTGGGTGATGTGATTAAGCAAACGTTCTGATGATTGGGATGTTCAGGCGGTAGAAGCTTTGTTTTCTGATTTGAAATATTATGCTGCCTTTGATGCTGATGATTTGTATTTAGATTCCGCAAATTATGGTGATTTGTTTTGTTATCAACACTTTGGCAATCACTACTTGCATAGGGCTAACACCGGGAGGAATATGGTTAATAATACACAATGGGAACATTGTCCCGCTCCTGTTGAAGGCAGCTCCAATTCTCTTTTAAAGAGGTTCACCTATTTTACTGATTTTAATCAGCCAAATCCCAATGCATTTTATTTTAAAATGATCAAGAAGTCAACTTCCAAGGTTAGACTTACCCACACGAAATTAATATCATCGAAGTTCTTTCTAGACCAATTGGCTGTTGGGGGCTATGAACTGTGGAAGAATACAATTGATCTTAAATCTGTTTGGGGTTCTAAAAGTTGGCAAGTGCAAGGCACTGAGGCTTTGCATCATGCATGTCTCATCCCGAACCATATGTTGTTTTTGAATTCTACAATTTCACAAACGACTTGCTTTGGATTGGCTACTACTAAAAAATTAAATGCTCCTTCTTTTCCTGAATTAGAGGAATACTACAGCTGGAATAATCAGACCAACTTTTCAATTAGAGATTTACAGACGCTGTTATTGAATGCTAGTTTAAACATATCCAGTTTGGATCCTAAGGGTTGGTTGCTGTGGCACAAAAGTGCAGATTCTTGCCAACATCGCTTTCTGGGTTTAGCTCAAGGCTACACACAGGTTAGGGTGGATCCCCGTTCTGAAAGTGGCCATTCTGTGACTACCAATTCAGTAGGCAATTTATGTCAGAGTTGGCTCAAACATTCCACTTTAGCGTCAGTTAAGCTGCATTTATCTAAATTGACTGACGATGTTGATCTGAATGATTTTGTCAAGGGCCCGGCTTCCGGCAGATTCAAAAGGTGGATATATGCTATTTACAACGAGGTTTGGAAACTGTCCCAGATTGAGGCTGCTTCTCGCATTATAGCAATAGATCAAGCAAATTTAGAAAAAGTGCTAGCAGTTGTAGATAACAGCATTAACATGCTTTCTTCCTGCATTTACACATTAGATAATATTGTTTCGTCTGTTGTTGATATTGTGCAAGAGGATGTGTATGTTTTGTACTATGGTCAAAATCAATTGCGTTCTGTTATGCAATTTGCCTGGACTTTACAGACGTTGAAGTCAGGGAAAGTGCCCTGGCACTACATGATACATCATCTCTGTTTGCCCCTTTTAATTTGACTGAAAAGCAACATTTTATGTCTATGGAAGATACAACTTTTCCCACGTTACACATTGAGAAGTTGGAACCTTTGCCGTTTTCTGTGGCCGAGACAAATTCGGCTGTGTGGCTTATCCATGGTCTGATCACTTTACCTTTTCCTCTGTTCAAGTTCGAGGCCTGCATGAAGTACTATGCACTTGGCAGATATGAACCTTTGGGCACCGCTTATCTTCATGAAGCTTGGTCACTACCATTTACCTATAGGTGTCTTATGGAGGGAAAAGAGGTTTATTTGAATGGAGAGGATTGCACTACAACGCCTGGTCACTCATTAATGTGTAGGAATATCCAATTGCATGGCTCTTGTAATCAGAATGAGCCAAATTTAGCCTGTTTTTTAAAAGGTACACCTGCCCCTGCTATCATACCTACATTCACTTTACTAGCAAACGGTAGTTATTTACATTTAAATAATGAGGATTGTTGTGGGATGGTAGCCGGCATTCCTTACGTGGTTACAGTCAGTGAACTTGTAGTCTGCTGTTAAAACGTAATGTTTCCTCCTCCACATCGGAAGCTCGATGTTTCCATCTGGCTGTTGATTCCGACCTTGAATGCAGAGTTCAACAAGATGAGTTGCATAAGAGCTCTATTGTCTCAAAAAGAAGTCACCCTCACATCTGCTCGTGAAACATTTGTCCTTCACGTGGCAAACACCCGCACAGAAGTGCACGCTTTATTAAATACAGATTTGCCCTTGCATTTCGGTGAATTAATTCACACTATCTTTATTGCGTCCTCCACCATGGGGCTCGCTCACTTTTTTAAAGTTGTTAGCAGTGGCCTTGTGACTTCTTTTCAAACTATATTTTGTGTGTTCCCGGCATTTTTTCTTTTGATTTTTTCCAGCCTGTTTGGTGGATTTCCCTTAATGCTCGCTCTGGTTGCAGGCGTACTTCTGTTGTTTTGTTTCTTTCAAAATGGATGCACGTCCTGTGTTGCGAGAAGATCTGTCATGGCTGTTGTGGCTCCGCAACCGAATGCTTGAATATTATGGAGCGCTGCCTCTTGCTACATTGAGTGCAGTTTATGGATTATCGTTTAGATTTTCCTTTTTCACATGCATCCAGCCTGTCTTTCATTGCATGAGTTGCGATTTCGAATGGGCCCTGGATTTGTGTCTCTGCAATACGGTGTCTCCCAACGCGGATTATGATCAACTGATGAACCCCTTAGTTGCTCATGAATTGCTTTGTTCTGGCGGTGGGATTATGGACTTTGCAGCAATGCACGGAGTCCTGGGACGTTGGAATGTGTTTGCAGCGGCGCATGATTTCTTGGCATGCAGTTACATTGAAGAAGACCCGAGTTGAGGGTGCTAGAGGCTCCGGTTACTGAGGAACATGTATGTTCCTTCCCATTGCTGAATTGGATGGCTGAAATATTTACAGATGAGAAAAATGACTTCCTATTGGAGGCAGTTGCGACATAGTTTGCATATACATTGTTAGAGTTAGATGTGTTATCGCTTCTCCCTCTTCCATGGCCGAGGTCACATGTTGGACATCGGATTTTTTAAATATTTTTTCTCTCGTCTTCATTTATTTGCACTCAGGCCTATTGACTTCCCTATGCCCGTGGATACAATTGTTTGATTTGAAGTACTTTCTGTTTTTGGAGTTTGCTCCAGTTTTGTACATGTGGCAATTTTAACTTGGTACTGACTATTGTTCTTGAACTCTGCTTTCCAAATTTGCCCCTTTCTTATCCGTGCTCAAATCAAGGGAGGGTGTCGTGGGGCTGAGCCTTGCATTCACACTGTGTTAAGTTGACATGAGCTTATTAGAAGTTTAAACGCCATTTTTCCTTTCTGCTGCCTTTTGCACACAGCGGTACAAAAGGGGGTGGTGATGGACGGAGCATCTGAACCAATCAAACACTCACACCCAGTCAAAAGATCTGGGTTTAATCCATCACTGTTCTTTAGCCCACTCTGCCACCCCAGTTCAGACATGGCCATATGCAAATCAGTCCGACCCTGTGCCTCATGGGAACAGTCAAGCCCGAACTGCCAAGCCATGCCTTCCCTGGACCGGAAACAAGCTTCCTAGGACCGATTTCTGGTATTTCAGCCGTCTTCAGCCAGGCTTGCTTGAATCCAGTTGCAAAGTGAGCAAGGGACTCATGTCTGAGCTTACCCTGCCAACTTATGGCAAACAAAGCGGTACAAAAGGGGGTGGTGATGGACGGAGCATCTGAACCAATCAAACACTCACACCCAGTCAAATGATCTTGGTTTAATCCATCACTGTTCTTTAGCCCACTCTGCCACCCCAGTTCAGACATGGCCATATGCAAATCAGCTGACCCTGTGCCTCATGGGAACAGTCCAGCCCGAACTGCCAAGCCATGCCTTTCCTGGTCCAGAAACAAGCTTCCTAGGACCGGTTTCTGGTATTTCAGCCGTCTTCAGCCAGGCTTGCCTGAATCCAGTGGCAAAGTGAGCAAGGGACTCACGTCTGAGCATACCCTGCCAACTGAAGGCAAACAAAGCGGTACAAAAGGGGGTGGTGATGGACGGAGTATCTGAACCAATCAAACACTCACACCCAGTCAAAAGATCTGGGTTTAATCCATCACCGTTCTTTAGCCCACTCTGCCACCCCAGTTCAGACATGGCCATATGCAAATCAGTCTGACCCTGTGCCTCATGGGAACAGTCCAGCCCGAACTGCCAAGCCATGCCTTCCCTGGACCAGAAACAAGGTTCCTAGGACCGGTTTCTGGCATTTCTATATCAGAACGGAACGTTAATGACTTTTAGCGAGACACAAGGCTGGTTCCAGGTGCCATCTGGGCACTTTCTGCAATATACTAAAATATCACGTACTGTGTGCGAGATGTGGACCACATTTCCAGCTGAGCTGAGGGAGTCCTGTACGTTGATGACGATGCAGTAAAGGAGGATCGGAGGTCCAACCTCACCGTAATTAGAGCAAAATGAGATAAGGACCTACCTATCCCACTGACGGATGGTGAGTGGAAGAGGGTGCTGGCACAGGTAGCTGATGCAACAACTAACGGGCGGTTTAAATTTATTCAGTTTTATTATTTACAGCGTACGTATCGGACTCCACAACGCTGTGCACGGTTCACCCAGGGGTGTGCTCCTCCTGTCCACGATGCGGCTGGGACCCTGCCACATTCCCACATATGACCTGTCGCTGCCTGGGCATGCTGTATTTCTGGAATCGGGTAGTGCAATCTCTTGGCACGGCAACAGCGGTGCAAATTGAAACCTTCATTAAACAGTGTATCCTGGGCGTACTCTCAACACCCAAGAAGGGGACTAAGATAAGATACAAGTTAGCATTGCTGGGACTGGTCCCAGCAAAAAGACAAATAGCTATCCACTGGATTCGCCCTGCCCCCCCCCACGTGGGATAGATGGAGGGATGATCTGCGTGTGTGGATGTGGCTGAGGAGTGCCGTCTTAGAGTAGTAAGAAGAGATGAGAATGCAGAGAGTTATCCATTAGATTGTGGCCAAATGTTGACTGAAGTGTCTGCAGCGACAACTCAAAGTGAGACTGAAACTGCACATAGTTCACCACTTACTCAACTTCCATCTCCACCTAATGCAGCAACAATATATGTGCCCTCTGACACAACAATCACACGAATTTCAAATCAGTCTCATGTAATTTGCCAGATTGTCTTTATCAGGAAATAATGATAATTGCAGGGCGCTGCCGGGGGGAGGAGGGGCAGGATAGAGGTGGTATAGAGAAAGGGGTATTTATTTTCTGATTGTCATCCTTTTTCTATTGCATTTCATGATTGAGATCATTATTCAATCCAAAATGCACTGTATCATAAAGTCATTCAGCTCACGTGCAGCGAGGGTGAAGAAAAAGTGAAGTCATGTAATTAACTCACTGCAACAAAAACAACTGTCAAGATGTAAATGTACATGCAAGATGAATGTTATCGATATCCTTTGATGCAGTGTTTAATAAAAACAAGTAACAAAAAGACACTCTAGCCCCGGGTACACCGTCTGTACCATATACTAGGGACTTTGGGGTAAGTTAAGGATGTCAATATGAGATTAGCCAGCTGTATATACTCTTAGAAAGGTCACAGCAGATGCACTGGGGCCTGGTCAGCAGGGCCCAGTCCACTTCAGAGTCGAAAAACCAGCAGCATCAATCCAAACATTTGGGGGGAGCAGAAGGATCATACAAAAAGAGGCAGTTTTGTACAAACTCTCAAGGACAAACTAAAATTAAAGTAGCACAGAATAGCACAGAAAAGGAAAACCTGGATGTAATATTTCTCTAATTACCCACTGTTGGATCTGGCCCTTTCTGCATTTTTATCTTCAAATGTGTTGCTTTCCTCCTGTATTCTTCTGACCACCTTTTTGTTGGCTTTAGGACTCTGGCACTTTACTACTGCTAACCAGTGCTAATGTGTATATGCTCTCTACCTAAAATGTAATGCTGATTGATTTACTAATACTTCCCTAGTGCAGCGCACTATGAGTGCCCAAGGCCGGTAATTCAAATACTACTAGTGGTCCTGCAGCACTGATTTTGACACCCACATGAGTAGCTCTTCAAACACATCTCAGGCCTGCCTCTGCAGAGCCTGTGTGTGCAGTTTTAAACTGTCATCTAGACCTGGCAAGGGCACCTACTTGCCAGGCCAACCCTTCCCTTTTTTTATATGTACGGCACCCATGGGCAGGGTGCAGTGTATTTAGAAGCAAGGATATTTACTGTTGTGTTTTATATCTCCTGGCAGTGAAATACTGCCAATTGCATTTTTCACTACAGCAAGGCCTATCTCTCCCATATGTTAGTATTGGAGGTGCCTTGTAACATCTTACAAGTGTATCTTCCAATTGGGAGCTGATAGAAAATTGGAGTTTGGTGTCTCTGAACTCAGATTTAAAAAATACACCTTTTAGTAAAGGTGTTTGTTTTAAATTGCAGGTCTGAAAATGCCACTTTTAGAAAGTGAATATTTTCCTACTTTAATCACTCTCTGCTTCTGCCTGTCTCTGATCATTTCTGTGTTGAGGACATTCTGAAAGGTAGAAGATCTGGATTGCTGTCAGGAGAGACTACCACTCTGCTGTTTGTATTTGCATGCTGGCTTGCTGCTTCAATACTAGGAGTGAAAGGACTGGTCTTTGCTTTCTACATACTGCTTCCAAAGTTTTCCAAGGGCTTGAATTGAGCTTGCCTCCTGTTAAGAAGTCTCAGGGCATTCAAAGACTTCACCTACCAGCAAGTCCCGTCTTGCCAAGTGCTGCCACATCCAGTTCCTGGGCCCCTGCAAGTGAGTTCTGGTGCAACAAGAAAAATCCTAGCATCAACTCCAAGCGTTATACAGAACCGGCGCATCGCCACTGCCTACACCAGAGCAGGGTTCCCGCTTAACACAACAACCATGACTTAATAAGCAGGCCCCAGCTTTCATCGCAGTGCCTTCAAACAACTGCATCTGCATGAGTCTTGAGCACCACATCACCGATGTCCATGACGCACCGCTCAAACTCCGATGCAGCGCCTGCTTCAATGCTGTGGAATCGATGCAGTGCGACTGGGCATTTCTGACACATCACAGACGCATCGTCCCTGAGTGCCAATGTCTTCATTGACACCGCATTGCAGTAAGGAACCAAGGCAGTGTGCCCAAAAATGACGCATCACCTCCCCTACAGCAGTAAGGAACCGACGCATCATCTGCTTTTTCGACATCTCACCTCTGCTGCACCTCACATCGTCTTTGATTTTTTGAGGCATCTAAGGTACTTTGTCCTAATCAAGCGCAAGCATTGAACTTTATTTAATCTTTGAAAATTCAGATACATTTTGGCTATTTTTCTAAACTGGTGTTGTGTAGTGTTTTCACTGTGTTACTGTGTATGTGTGTGTTTACACATACTTTACACATTGCCTCAGGGATACACCTGACAGCTCTGTGCCTTGCTCCCAAGGGGGTGCGGAGGGGTTATCTTAGGTATTTTAACTGACTTACCCTGACTAGATAGAAGGTCCCTACTTGGACAGGGTGCATACCTCTGCCAACTAGAGACAGCATTTCTAATACCCACCTAGTATATGGATCAATTGCCCCTAGCACATCAGGCCGGCTCACACTTTCACCTCTAAAATTTAAAGAAGAACTGAAGACACATCTCTTCAAACAACCTCTGGTTCATCTAAAACAGGAACTTCTGGCTTCCTCTGCCCATTCAGGCTCATTCAAATGAGATTTAACCTCCATAAGCTATCAAACCTTTGTAAACAATCTCTTAGTGTTTCATCGCCATGTTAGAAAGTTCTCAACTGCATTCTAGAAAGATTCGTGTTCTATAAATTACAATACAGTAGGAAGTTAATTGATAAAGCACTACCTAACCTTTTCCTTTGCTTAGAAGCAAACCTTATTAAAGATAAGAAGGGCCAGAAATCTCACAGACGTCTGTAGAATATCCCTATACCTTTTCTCCTAAGTGTGTTCAATGAAGCTCATTGTTCCAGTGATGTGTGACAGTGTTCTGCTATTTCTTTATTATTTAATGAGAACCGGGTTACAAGTAGTCCTAAGCCATTTCTGCTGCACAAAACTATTGGATAATGTGTTCTGATTGATGGATAAAATGTCAAATAGGCAGGCTGATATGACAAATCAGCTACGTAATAAGATTTGTAGTTAAATTTGGCATACTGGATTTGGCATTTGATGTCCAGAAGACAAACATTTTGTTTTGCATCATCAATTTTGTTTTCAAAATTTAAATTTGGGCCTTGCTTCTTCAGCCACTGGCTTTTCAGTGTATTTCATGCTTTGCAATGCAGCCCAGAGCATTTCAAGGATGGTTACATTGTTCCATTTGTATCTTTATTAAGTCATGACATGCGGGCTGCAAGTTGTTCTTTTTCAGACGTCAGGTGTGACATGATATGCAGCTTATATATTTGTGAGCCACTCGTTCCTAAGTATATTCCCTTTACAGACACATTGACATTTTAACTGTTATATATATTTCCTCTTTATAATGGGGTGCAGTATGTGTACTGTAGCTTCTCCTAAATGAATAGAGCTGCCATCTAGTCACTGTTCATCTTTCATTTGATTTTATTTGCCATTGGGATACCATTAGAGAACACTTGCTAAATATGCATGTTGGCTTTGCCAGTACTTATTTGTGCGTTCGTCTGTTTGTTGACATCACACTGCAATTGCCTTAGTCAAAGTATAATCATCAAAATGCTCAGTAACTTCACTGTGTTGACCCAAATACAAATATTATACAATCCCACTTCAACCATTATCTTTCTATTTGTAGACAAGGGGTTCTCAGCAAGTTCGTACTGGATGCAAAAAAGGGAGGGAGGAAGTAGAAAGCAGAGAGGCAAAACCTGAAAAAGACAAATCAAAACAAGTTGCACAAGAAAATCTATTTTCTCCTACCCTTCCATCCATTGGTGCACCCCCACCCAAGCATGGCTTATGTCCTGCATTCAAACCATTGCCCTGTATATCAACAGCCAAACGCATAGGAATCTGTTCCGAACACTTCATTGTTAAGTGTCCGCTGGTAGGTTGTCCATAAAGAGTTGTGAATCCTCCACCGTGGAGAATATAAACTGACAGCCGCGGCCCGTGGAGGGAGTTCCTTGGGGCAGACAAGTGGCGCAGGGGAGGGCAAGGTGGGGGGTGGTAAACACAGGAATATGGACGATTGCAGGTAAGTAAACAATTAAATTAAATAAACAAATTTTGTTGCGCGCCCTGCATCGCAAAATGCGCGCTAACTTTACTACACCTAAACGGAGAAAAATCCTAACTTTAAGACTTTCGGTATTCACAGAAGACATTTAGAAGTCCTAAAGTTAGGAGTCCTAACTTTACTACTCCTAAACTGAGAAAAATTCTAACTTTAAGACTTTCGGTATTCACAGAAGGCATTTAGGAGTCCTAAAGTTAGGACTCCTAACTTCTGTGAATACTGAAATGAGTAAGTGCCTCCTGTGAATACCAAAATGAGTAAGTGCCTTCTGTGAATACCAAAATAGTAGTAAGTTTAGGATTTTGTCTTAAGCTAAATCTGTGAATCGGGCCCAGTATCTTTAACCAATTCAAGCATCAGGCTGATTACAGAGTGCAAAAGTGTTCTCTCATTTATTGCAAGTCCCTCTTCTTCTACTGCCTACTCCAGTTCCAATCTTCAATCTTTCTTAGGTTCTCTGAGCCTTTTCTGCTCAGATATATCTGCAGGAAGACCAAGACACTAGTCTGCTGGTGCTCAACCCACGTCCAGAGACCTCTCACAATCCTGCAGGTTCAGACTCAATGAAATGTGGAATTATCAAAACACTGCAGTTTTACATTGACTTGCAGAGAGACATTGTCTGCTTAAAGCAGTCTCCTACCAGTATCTCTGGAGATCTTCTTATGCAAGGTGCGGATGCGCCTAAAGAAGCCTTACAAGATGAAGACAAATCACTTTCAGTATGAAGACATAATTTCACAGAATTTTTCATGTAATGTCAAATTTTATGAGAAAAAATAACAAGATTCTGCACACCCGTACTTACAATAAAACAGTAAAAAATAGTGCAGGATTCAGAAACATTTGTACATAGTCTGTGGCAGGAGCATGAGCAAGCAGAAGTCTTGTCTATACAAAAGACCTGGGAAAGCCTTGAGCCATGCATTGGACCTTGGCCACAGTTTTGTGCTCCATGTAAGACTTAGACTGGGCTTTTGTGTTACACACAAAACCCGAATGAGCCTTACGCTTTACATGGTCACATAGCATAACTTCATAAGAGTATTGGCTGATGGAGAGGCGATTATCCAGAAAAGACTTCTCTTGTGCTCTGTTTAGTTAATGAGCAACATTATTGACCCCTAGCACCAAAATGATGGAAGGTGCAGAAAAGTGCTGAACACCATCTCGAGGAAATTGTTAAAACCAGTAAAAAATGATGAGAATTACACCAAGAACCTTCGACTCAACTCCATTTGTGATTAATTATTTGACAGGAATACCTCTTGATTTATCATCAGTGAGGCCACTTAGAGATTCTAGAGCATGGGCAAGCATAGCTGCCCTTCTATTCAATGCTGACAATTTAGCAGTGCTGTGGCATTCAAATGGCAAATGGCAGAATCTAGATTGTAAAGATCCTGAAAGATGGTAAAAAGAAAAGACAAGCCACCAAAATCTCTGAAATTAGTGGTCAACCTTGGAAGGCATGCCTGTTTTTAAGTCAGTCTCCAGTCTGACCACTTTACTAAAGAAATACTTCTAACATGCTGGGGCTAAGGATCCTGCAAAGGTTCAATGAAATTTGGAATCTTTGAAAGACACTGCCATTTTGCAATGACATGCCTAAGAGTTGCAAAGCCATTTTATATTTTCTTAATTCGTTCCAGCTTTTCACCAGAGCACGAACGGTTTAGAGGGCCATAACTCCTGGTATTGTGTCCATGTAAGTAAGACAAAGAAGGTTAATGCTGAGTATATCCAGTTTATCCAGTTCTCTGATTAGTTGTATTGCAGATCCCGTACTGTCAATCACACTGTGCGCACAGGAATAAGAAATAAAAATGGGAGTGTTGTCTGCTGTAATTTTAGTATAGCTCTGCAAGTGGTTGTGTGTAATTGCACGTGTGGATACAACCAAATCCAAGGAAGATGTAAAGTCCTAACCAGCTGTGCTGTGAAGGGTGTAAGAGTGTGTCTGTGTGGGCAAATTCATGTGTCTTAGCATACCTGCGCGTGCATGTTTTTTGTGTGCTGACGTTCCCTGGCATCTAGTATACCTCGATGGTCAAAAACACTAGCATCTGAGACCACCATTGGGGACCATTCCTAAGCTAACATGGTCCTGGATCGTTCCAGCTATAGTTTGAGCATCCCAAATAGTGAACTCCCCTGCCACAATGGCATTAATGACACTACTACTGGCATATAGATCTTGGGCATATTATGGCGTTTAGTACTGGCATAACTGTAACCGTTCTTGGCATGGTGTGGGCACATTGACCTTATCATGGCCACCCCTAGCATAACAATGGCCATGCATGACATACTGTGGACATTTTAAAGACATTATTTCTTGTATTTTGGCCTGCGCATTTGCTTACCTACTTAGCAATGTGTTCCAGTAATAGGAGAATTACTCAAGGTATCAGCCTAGGGAAAACATTTGAGCAATAATGTCTTAAAGATAAAGTAGAACTTTGAATATTGTAACATTATTTTTAGAAAAGGGGTCTCGGGTTGGCAGACGTATGCACTCTGTCCTTATAGGGACCACCACTCTAGACAGGGTAAGTCAGCTACACACCCTAAATTAACCTGTGCTCATCCTCTGGTAGCTTTGCACAGAGCAGTCAGGCTTAACTTAAGAGGCATTGTGTAAAGTATTTTGCAATACAACGAGCACAGTAACACAGTGAATAGGCCGTGAGCCAGGACCCCTTAGTTAGACCATTGGTACCAAAAGGGGGGGCATGTGTTCTAAAATGACTTTTTTTACCAGGTATGGATGCCTAGAGATGGAAAATATGTGACAGCAAGTCATCACTGATATTATTGGATTAGCAACCATTGCCGGAAAAAAATATGGGTTTCATAGTTTTGATAAATAGCATACAAATTCATCATAATTTGTGGAAAAATAAATCTAATTCCACCAGATTTGTCAAATTCAATATTATTTAAAAATTATTATGATTATTATTTGTAAAAATAAAAAAATACACCCAGATGCATCAAGCATCCATTTTGCGATTCCTTATTTGCGAAAAATAAGGTTTCGCTAATAAGGAATAGCAAAATGCTATGCATGAAGAAATCGCTTAAAAAATAGCGATTTCTTAGAATTCCTTAATTGCAACTCGCAAATTGCGAGTTGCAATTAAGGAATACCTCCCCATTCATTCCTATGGGCCTAGAGGCCCATAAGAATAAATGGGAAGACAATCTCAATTTGCGAATCGCAAGTAGAGATTCCGGTTTCAAGGGTGCAGGGGTGTCCAAAGGACACCCTGTTGCACCCCTGAATTTGATCTGTGCACATATGTTGCGCACACACATGCCCTTAGGGCATGTGTGTGCGCAACATGAAACTTTGAAAAATGCACTTTAGTGCATTTTTCAACGTTTTTGCAAATTACCATGAAGTTGCACTTCGTGGTAATTTGCGTGCCCTATTAGCGAATTCACTATTTTTGAAACTTTCATGCATTGCATTTAAGGAATCTCAAATTGAGATTCCTTAAAAACAATCGCAATTTAGCTAATTCTCTATTTGCGATTTTTGCATTTGGGATGATGCATCCCAAATGCAAAAATACCGGTCGCAAAGGGGCAGATTCTGAGAATCTGTCCCTTTGCGACCGGTTTTTAGCTTGATGCATCTGGCTGAATGTCCTTAAAATAATAGCAATAAAACGTCATTGTATTCCTCATATATTGATATAGATAATATGCATTATTTTCTCTGACAATTTCAAATAATATGAGTTGTTACATCTTAAATAGGCAATCTATGTCATGAGTGTACATCAAAAAAAATGTATAATTAAAATTCATTCTAATCGTCGTCTTCTTCTGAATAGGTGTCTTCATTTTCTGTGTCTGTTTGATTTTCACAGGCAGGAAGCCTGCACTTGAGGTAATTTAGACAGCAGACACATGTTGTCAGTTTTTCAGTTCCTAATGCAGTTGCATTTTACTCTAAAACCTTTAGCTGACACTTTTAGCTAACGGTTAAGGAGAGAACTTAGTATTACGTAGAGCTTCTACTTAACTTCCCATTTCCTCTATAACCCCTGAAATAGACCGCAAGACATTTTCAGCTTCCTCAACCTCCTCAATTAATGCATTTTATTGTTATACATCACTTTAATCATGGCAAGAAATTTAAGGGGTGCTGTTGCGCCGTGCTTTCTGAGGGGTTCTAGTAATTTCCCCAGCTCCCACTGCCTGGTTACTGTAATTGATGAGACATCAGATCGTACTTGGAAGGTTATACCTTCTGCATTTAACGTATTCATCTTAAGAGCTTTATTGAGGATTTTATCCTTCAAGTTATGTGTTAAAAAGAGGACTAGGATTTTTCTGGGTCTAGTTTTATTAGGGTTCAGCCTAAATGGGTCCCTATGCACCTTCTGTATGTCAGCCATGAGAGCTTGCTCTGAAGATTCAATGTGTGTTGCTTGTTTGATTAGTTTAACTACTTACTCTTTAAGATTGCTGCCCTCGGCCCCCTCAGCTATTTTAAGCAAGCAAATGTTATTCCTCCTTTGGGAATTCTCAAGAGACTCCAGCTTGTCCTGAAAGCCCAATTCCCTCACTTTTAATAACGTTATGTTTCTTGCGTTTTCCTCCCAGTGGGAATCTAGCTCCGCTAAAGAAGCTCCAAAGGTGTGGTCCTGGCTGCTGGAGTATCCAGTTGGCCTTTCAACTTTTCGCATGACACTTTAATATCAGCTTGATTACTTTCTGAAACCACAAATCTATCTCTAACTTCCTTGGTCAACTTTTGCAGTTGGTCAAAAACTGATCGAGGTGGGGACTGATCTACAGCATCCCCTCTTGGGCTGCCAATGTCGCTGATTCTGAAGCAGTTTCCCCAGATTGACACACCTGGTTCTCACCTGTTGGGATGTACGTTGTTACAACGCAGGTTGTAACAACGCATACCTTTACCATGCGGCCGCTACAACGCAAGTCGTTACCACGACTTGCGTTGGAGGGCGCGGATTTAGGATTTTTATAATTTTATATTCCAACACCAGTCCCCGTGGATACTAGGGAAGGTGTTGGAATATAAATTTATAAAATTCCTTATCCCATAGCGCCCTCCAGCGCAAGTCGTGGTAACGACTTGCGTTGTAACGGCCGCGTGGTAAAGGTACCGCGTTGTAAAAAATTTGTGGTAAACGTTGTTTACCCACCTGTTGCTGACTCAGAAACGGTTCTCACCCTGAGTTGCCAAATCTCTCTGTTCATTCATATCTGAGACTTTGCCTCCTTCGTCAGCCATTACCATTCCCTTGCAACCTCTCCTTCTAGTGACCCCAACTCGCTAGCAAGTGGTTGGAACCTGTTTGGACTTAGCATATCTTTTGAAAGTTCGGGTGCTTTCCTGGAGTTACTAACAGGCTTAGAGCCTATTGGTTTTAGTATTAAGGTGCTGGGTGCAACCTTGAAATAACTCCTCAATGAGGGGGTAAGTTTTAGGATTGTGTTGGTTCTGGGAGGAATTTTTTTTTTACTTTCTATTTTTACAAGTAACCCAATTCCCAGTTGTTGCCTTATTTTGAAGAGGTAACACTTTGATATGCCTTTTCGCTGCTTGAGTCTCTTGTTTTCGAGTGTTGTCACTAATTTGGTGATCCACTGCGGGCGGGTTCAAACTTGCACTTCTCAATGCATACCTAGTTTGACCCCCCAGCTTAATTCCTATTGGTCGTCTGCCTAATTCACCCTCCAAAATCACCAGAGACCCCTCCGTCATGCAACTGCTTGCTCATTTGCCACATTTGATCTTGTTTCACTGCTCGCTCTTACCCCGAGCTCAGTAATGGTATTCTCCGTCGCCTCCTCCACCAGGCTCAGCAGGGATTCCTGTGGTTGCTGTAGCACAGGAGCAGCGCAACTGCTGCCCCTGCCTCTCCTGCCCTGGATGGGAAGCCTCGCAACGGCCTTCCGTCCGCGACCCAGCTCGCGGGCTGCACGGGACCAGAGCAACTCTTGCGGCTCCTGAGGTCCCGGAAGCTGCCACTCCGCAGCTGCCGGGTTCTTCAATCAACCGGGCCCGCCACCTCTGTGTCACACCAAGGGGCTAGAAAAAGTAAACTGGATCCTCACGCCGAGCCTCCGCATGAAAATATCAGAAACCGAAAGCTCAGCCTTAGCTCCAAAGCGAAGGGAGGCATCACCAACCACCACAGCCACTGGTAAGCTACATTGTCTCCTCCTTGTGTCCGCTATGCCCTAATGCAGTTGCAAGCTAGTAGATCTAACAGTGGTGCTGGCTGTCTCCATCCAGTCCACTACCAGTTGCTCTGCTCCCCTGTGTTTTTCCAACTTCCACCCTCTGCCAATAGGACTAGGTGTCTGTGGATCATTCAGAAGACAGCTCTTGCTCATAGTGGCTTGATAGTTCACACAATCAGCATGTTTCTTTAGACAGTCCTGCAAGGTAGAGGTTGATGACTGTCTATCTCACCCTTCTTTGCACATAATAGGTGATATCTCAAGTCATTCACATGATGAACAGAAGATTTTGGTGCATTCAGCAAGCATGAGAATTGCTCCAATTTGTCCATTAGTTCTTCAGAGAGATTCCATTTGTCTCCCAAGCTGTGAAAATCTTTCCTGTTTATGTCTGTTGCCAGACAGGATTTTGAATGCACTTACTTTTCCCGCAAATGCGCTTACTGTGTCACATCCAGTAAACTCATGGAGACCTATCATAGCTTGACAAACATTTTCACCAAGAGTTGAAGCTATTTTACCAATGTCAAGGACTTTCATGCTTATTTCAGTACCACATTTCAGAAACAATTTAGCCATGATTCTGTCATGGAATCCCAAACACATAATAATCTGAGCTTATCATTACTTCCTCATGACCCTCGTTAGCAGCTAGTGCAGCATGCAGCAACAAACGAACATCTGCTTCTTCGTGTCTGTTTAGAGAGCAAATGATTTCAACATTGCCTGTCAATGTTTTTACGGTGTATGGGAGCAACAATTGCTTAGGGGGTTTCAGCTGACCATTTTGTACTGCATATATAATGTCCTGGCTGAATGATTGTATAAGTAAGGCAACCCTTTTGGACGACTTTGTGTTTTCTGTATCTCCAGTCAGAAGTCCTAATAGGAATTGGTTTATGGTAATCAGGCAATGTAAATGAATATTTATCAATGTCTGATAGATGATCTGGCCATGGTGTTGATTTCAAGTTGCTATTAATCATTGTTCTTATTAGCGATGATGTTTGATCAATGATCTTGTTCATGTCTGTTGCCTTAACGTTTAAACTGAGAATTATCTTTCAAAACTCTGGTTTTCTGTTACAACATCCGATAACATGACACTGTCAGCATGGACAATCATTTTTCTTGGTTGTCTGGGAATATGTGGAGGCTGTCACTGAACTCTGAGGCCAATTTTATGGCACGACACGGAGGCCATATTATGCAAATCTCCTTTATTACTACAGCCCAGTAGCAACAATGGGAATGAGAACATAGAACACTCATGAACATTCTAGAGAATTACAAAGTCCCATCACGACCAGCCATCTTCCTTCTTTGTTGCTGCTGCTCAGAAAGATAAGTAACTCCTCCTATCCTCTAACTTACTTTACTATTTACCTCTTATTTGATTGTATATTTACCTTATAAGAGAAGTTAATAGACTGGGGACGTTCCCCTCCAGGATCACAGGTCTCATTACTGCATATTTTGTTGGTTATTGTATATTAATATACTATGCCTTATGTTGAGCTAATTTCACATTGCATGCCTGTGAATTCATAACGATGGTGTATGCCTGTGAATTCATAACGATAGTCTTTAAGCTAACTGCACATTGTGTGCCTTTGACTTCATGACGATCGCCCTTTTATGATCGTTTTTTCCCTATCCCCTTCACATGCCCCCCCCTCCGGTTCTATTTCGGACCGGTTTCAAAACTCGTTACCCCTTGAACACACGCGTGTACACCGCGCTTAAATACGCTCACCCCCCGCGATCCTTCACCTCTCGTGCACAACGCTACAACATTTTCCTAACCGCTGGCATGTATTAATTTTTAACTTTAACAGCTATGTCTGTTCAAACGTAAACATCTACCTCTCGCGCTCCACACGCGCCCTTCAACAACGGCTCCCGTCTTACTCGCGCTGCACCCTTGACGCAGCGCCGCGACCTCTCAGGCACCGAAACACATAGCGCAAATTATCCGCGCTTGAGGAAAGACATGGGCAGGCGACCACGCACGTTACTACGTGCGTGGCGGCCATTTTATGTGATTGGGAGAGCCAAACCAATTTACACATAGCGGACATCTTAATACGTTGGGAACATTATGAACTAATGATAATTCTCGACCTTCTACTCACAAACGACCGTTTTGCGATCAGGCGACACCTCTCTCTCACGCTCAGGTGATAACCCCTCCTTTTACTTATTAAATTGCGCAATTATTAATTAATAGTTAAGAATACTAATTAAATTACCAATAATATTAATTAAATAACTTATATTATATTAAAAAAAAAAAAGGGAGAAAATGTCAGAACCTCAAACCAATATTGAGGATAAACTAGAAAATCTAATTAATAAGGCCCTTGAGAAAGCATTAGGCTCTCTTGATGAAACAATCAATAAAAAAATAGAGGCCTTCTCTCTTAAATCCCCACGGCCTTCCACCAGTACCCATAAAGAAGGAGCGACTGAGGCTCCAAAAAAGGGGATGCTAGGAGGTAAAAGAAAGGACTCAAACAAGGTCAAGTCCTCTGCCCCCAAAAAAGCCAAAACATCAGCTCCCCCATCACGCTTTTCAAGCGGTGAACAGACTGGTGCCTCGGGCACCCTATACGGGCAAGATTCAGGCCCAGAGCTTCCAATAAATATTAATAACGAAGACAGTGACGACAATTCGGAGCTAGGGATCGATTTGTCATGTTCTTCAGGCTTCAACACAGATGTGGAAGAGGCACCTAAGGGGAATGGAAGCTCAGAAGAGGCTTCAAGGACCTCACAATCAAATATGGGACTTTTGGACCCGTTTGGGGATCTTATGTTCGATCCACTACTAATTAAGCACCCTCTGTCCCCCGAATGGGCTCCTTCACAACACGTAGCTGACTACGTAACCTATTGGCTAAGGAAGGATATCCCTCAAGAGGTTAGAGCAAGGCTGCGCTCAGAATGCCCCAGACCCAACCTCCCCAATAAAATAGCGGTGACACCTGAACTGGACCCTAAGGTTGTGGCATTTATAACTAAGTCTTCAAGAGACCCCAGAAAAGGCATGGATAAAGGCCTAAAGTCATGCCAGGACCGTCTCCTTGACGTCATTGGCCCCCTTACCAAAATCTTTGAGTTGGCAGAGTCGGCATACTTGGATGACTCTCTCGTAGACCCTAAAGAGTTAAGAGAGTGGATCCAAAGGGCCATATGCCTGGTCGGCAACGCTAATACCGCTCTCTCTACTGAGAGAAGGAAAGGGGTACTCTTTAAGATAGACCCAAAACTTATTGAACTTGCTAAAAACGATAGGGGACCAGAGTCAAATGGCCTTCTCTTTGGGGAAGAATTTATCAAAGACATGGCCAAATACGTTGGCGCATTTAATTCAATCCAAAAATCTCAAAAGGACATTAAAAGAGTGTTTCAGGATCGTGTTTTCACCAGGGCCGGGAGAATGCGGGGTCGTTTCCCCGGCCGAGGAAACTCCTCATCAAGACCCTTCGTTGCACGTGGCGGAAGATATAACACCAACTTCGGATCTCACCAATTCTACCCCCAACGACAAAGATCCCGTGCTCGCGGCACATTCAGGGGCGAAAGAAGACAACGATCCTTCTCTTCAGGTAGGAACCTCGAAAGACCTTTCTGTTACCCCTCCAAAGGTGGGAGGGAGATTACGTTTATTCGCACAGAATTGGGATTTAGTAACCAAAGATCCTTGGATCCTACAAACAGTGAGAGGCTACAAAATAGATTTCATAGGTTTACCCTCCCAAAAAAGGGTTCCTCGAGAAATTTCCTTTTCAGAAAAAGACAAAACCCTAGTCTCCCAAGAGGTTCAGGACCTATTAAAAAAGGGTGCCATCATCAAAGCTCACTGCTTGGGTTACCTCAGCAATATTTTCTTGGTAGAAAAGAAAAACAAGGAGCAAAGACCAGTAATAAACCTAAAAGGTCTAAATCAATGGGTTGTATACCAACACTTCAAAATGGAAGGGATTCACCTTCTGAGAGACATTCTAAGGAGAGGGGATTGGCTAACCAGGTTAGACCTAAAAGATGCCTACCTAACAATTCCAATTTGGGAACCTCACCAAAAATACCTCCAGTTCACCTGGCAGGGAATTCTTTATCAATTCTGCAGCCTCCCCTTCGGTCTGTCGTCCTCCCCTTGGTGTTTCACCAAAGTACTCCGACCCATAACCACCTGGCTCAGAGAAAGGGGCGTGAGGCTAATTATATACCTCGACGACATCCTTATAATGGCCCAATCAAAGGTTACAGTATCTCTTCATACCGACCTCACAATTCGGCTCTTAGAACACCTAGGGTTCGTCATAAACACAAAGAAATCTTGCGTGACTCCGAGTCAACAGACTCAATTTCTGGGCTTCCTGGTAGACACCATAAAAACAGAATTAAGACTCCCATCAGACAAAGTCAGGAAAGTCAGGAAGGAAATTCGAAAATTACTCAGTCTCCACCTCTTCCCCTTGAGACTTCTAGCCAAAATCCTAGGTCTACTCTCTTCAACAATTCAAGCAATATTTCCAGGACCCTTACATTACCGAGCACTTCAGAGATTAAAAGCCAGATCCCTACGAATGAATTACTCTTACTCTCACCTGATCTCCCTAGATCTAGACTCAAGGACAGAACTCCTGTGGTGGTTGAAGAATGTGGAGGCATGGAATGGCAGAGCCATTTTCGGGGAAACACCAGATCTGATAATAGAATCCGACGCGAGTTTACAAGGATGGGGAGCGAGATGTGGGAACTTATCTGCAGGAGGCCAGTGGACTCCTCAAGAGAAGAGATTACACATCAATTGTTTGGAGTTATTAGCGGGTTCATTTGCAATACGCTGTTTCACTCAGAATTCAGCCAAATGCTGTGTGACACTCCGGATGGACAATGTCTCCGCAGTACGTTACGTCAGCAAACTAGGTGGTCCACACTCCAAGGGTTTGTCGGACCTTGCAATAGGCTTTTGGGATTTCTGTTTGAACAAAGGAATCTCTGTCGTGGCAGAACACATTCCTGGGCTGAACAATGGCGTAGCAGATTGGTTCTCGAGGAACTTCAAGGACTCGAGCAATTGGAAACTAGACAGACAAACTTTCTTAATCCTTCAGTCTCATTGGGGTCCCTTTCAGATAGATCTCTTTGCAGATCGTTTGAATACTCAACTGACCAAATTTTTCAGTTGGAGACCAGACCCTCAAGCTCTCAGAGTGGACGCCTTTCTCCAAGATTGGACTGGTCTAGCCCCTTATGCCTTCCCGCCCTTTGCTCTAATTCCACGCCTACTCCTTCATGCTCGTCGCTACAAACAGACC
This sequence comes from Lissotriton helveticus, assembly GCF_964261635.1. Lineage (NCBI taxonomy): Eukaryota > Metazoa > Chordata > Amphibia > Caudata > Salamandridae > Lissotriton > Lissotriton helveticus. Next base: position 102,730,981 of record NC_136060.1, read on the forward strand.
ATGGTCGTCGTAACACCCCTTTGGAGATCCCAAGCTTGGTTTCCTATAATTCTCGGAATGTCTGTAGATTTCCCCATCCTGATCCCCCCCTTCAGGGAAATATTGCGGGGCCCTTTAGGAGAGATCCACCCCCTGGTAGAACAAGGTCTTCTGATTCTGACGGCATGGAAGATTTCAGGAGACAATGGCGAATCCCGGGACTTTCGTCAAATGCTCTCACTCTCATTTCAGAATCATGGGCTTCGGGTACAAGGAAAGCTTATCGATTGGCATGGAGCAAATGGGTTCGCTGGTGCCTTCAACGACACTATGATCCCGTTTCAGCTGATTTAGTTCACGTAGTTAATTACCTATCTGATCTGTTCACATCCGGTCTATCTTATAGAACAGTTAACGTTTATAGATCCGCAATTTCTGCTGGACACTCCCTTATTAACGGAATCTCTGTTGGTCAATCCCTACTAACTAAAAAGATTATGAGGAGCATGAGAGTCATCAATCCTCCTTCTGCCAAATATTCTGCCTTATGGGATGTTACCCTTGTGCTTAGAACTCTCTCTTCTTGGGGTGATAATTTCTCTCTTTCACTTAAACGCATCTCGTACAAACTCACTGTCTTGTTATGTTTGGTGCCTTTTAGAAGAACTTCTGATGTTAAAGCTTTGGATATCTCTAGTAGAGCCTTCCAACCCGAGGGTGTTTGCTTCTACCTCAAGAGAAGAACTAAAACAATGTCTTCTTCTATCTTTTACCCTTTCTTTCCCCAGAATGAAAGACTATGTGTAGTTAAATGCCTGAAAGAATATGAAAGGAAAACAAAAAACTTAAGAATGAATGAACATCAACTTTTGATTTCACATAGATCGCCTCACAAAGGTGCTTCTTCCCAAACCTTGGCAAGATGGGTTAAAGAAGTCATGCATGAAAGTGGTGTAAATATCTCTGTCTTTGGAGCTCACTCTCTTAGAGGTGCTTCGGCCTCTAAGGCCTTTTTTATGGGAGGAAGCCTACAAGATATCCTTAGGGCAGCTGACTGGTCGAATGATAACATGTTTAGGACTTGCTATTTTAGACCAATTTCAAATCCAATTGATAATGTTATTAATGCACTTTAAACTTGCATAATATGGCCTCCGTGTCGTGCCATAAAAATTAGATTTTTCACAGCCTGGTGGGCAGAAAATCTGGATTTTATTAAGGACACGGAGGCTAATATTATCCCTCCTCTTATTATCCCTCCCATTGTGGATAAGATACTTGATATATTACCTTTTTCTTTCAGAATGAAAATTACTTTGTTTCCCTTTGGACGACCTTTGGAAAGCTGTCTTCAAATATATTCCTGTTTTCTTCGTGAAGTTTGATCTTTCCTCGCAGTTTATACCAAAGAAGGAAGATGGCTGGTCGTGATGGGACTTTGTAATTCTCTAGAATGTTCATGAGTGTTCTATGTTCTCATTCCCATTGTTGCTACTGGGCTGTAGTAATAAAGGAGATTTGCATAATATTAGCCTCCGTGTCCTTAATAAAATCCAGATTTTCTGCCCACCAGGCTGTGAAAAATCTAAATTTTCTTCTACTATGCTTCTTGGTTGATGTTAGAAATGTGATTTCTGGTTGGCTAGGGCTTGCGCCTAAGCCAAGCAGAAACCACCACTCTAGTCAGGGCAAGGGAGTAACATACTGAAGATAACCCCTGCTCACCCCCTTGGTAGCTTGGCACGAGCAGTCAGGCTTATCCCAGAGGCAATGTGAAAAGCGTGTGTGCAACACACACACACAGTAGCAACACACTAGGCAGAACCACAAAAGAAGCCCCACACAAGGTTATATAAAAAAACGCCTTTGTATTATCCAAATACACGGTGACAACTGGTACTAGGCAATATTCACAGAGGATTATATACATGACAGGGCCAATCGGGCCCCTGTCAGAACCATCACAAGCACAAGTAGTAAAAATAAAACACGACCAGTAACTACTGGTACAATACTGACCTCAGCATTATATCTAGCAACATAAATGCATTATGTATGCATCACTTTGGTCAAAAATACCATAGCATGATATTTGAATTAGGCATCACCACATTAGGCAATAACATTAGGCATAAAACGCATTAGACCCAAACCTCATAAGCATAAACACCTTATGCAAGTCCTGTAGGCATCACATTAGCATAAACACATTATGCATAAATACCATTGCCATAAATCACATTTGGCAACCATCATATTAGGCATAAATACATTATGCAGTTTTGTAGAGCCTGGCGCTCTTCCAATATCACCAAACTGACTCCGAGCCACTGGCCTTTCTTGGGGTCTCAAATGCCATCTGTCCAAAGTGTCAGGACATAACTGGGGCCTTCCACTGGCCCTTTTGCTGCCAATGCATAAAGAACAGTGTGCATAGCGCACTGGGGCGGGGGGGGGTTGCAACTCACCCCTTCCTCATCCAGAGAAGAAAATGCCCCACAGCTGCAACAGCTGCCCGCGCTCCTGCGGTGCAGCTGAGGAATTACCGCTGGCACTGCCGTGCCTCCTGGGCTCCCACTGGGACTCTAAAACAATATTGTCCCAAAGACAAATCAGCTCTGGCATCACTGTGCCTCCTGAAGCACCAACGCTGCTCCGCTTAGCCCCAACTTACCGGGGCTTCGCCTGGTGATTTCCCGGCACCCTCCAATGCGTCTAGCTCTGCCCTACTCACCAGGGCATTGGATGCGCAGGCTCCGTCTCCTCAAACGCTGGGGAAGCTCTGTGTTTGGGCTCTTCTGAGGCTACGGGGCAGGCACCGACAGTGTGCGTCGACTGGCCCCTCTCCTGCGATTCCCTTTAGCTGCTCCGGTCTCCAGGCCACACGCCGGATTTCCTTGTGGAGGAGGCCACAGCGCCTCCTCTCACCTCGGTGCTGATTCCATGGGGGCTTCCTCAGGAATAGGCCCCGCCCCTAGTCAGGCAAAGTCGCTGCCTGACTTCCATTCTCGGTGCTCCTTAATGTCCTCAGTGCAGAAGTGCGTGGTAGGCTCCCGCCAATACAGGAACACAAATGCGGGGTGGGCTCCCGCTCCTCAAGACTTGCAAATGCGAGGTGTGCTCCCACTTCCCTCACAATGCGGGGTTGGCTCCCGCTCTGTCACAGAAGATTTTGCCGATCTCCCTGGGGACACTATAATGCAGGGTAGGCTCCTGCCTCCCTATTTTATGCTTCACTAAAGGATGCACTCCATTGCAGGGCAGGCTCCCACTCTGTCAAGGAAGGCACAGCATGCGGGGTGGGCTCCCGCTCTATCCCAATGCAGTGTGGGCGAATCCCCATGCCGGGATTCCCTCAGCCCTCATTTGCAGCCCAGCGCTGCAGGACATAAGCGCTCCTCTCATCTGGGAGCAAGGACACAGCGCTCACGAGGTGCTAGAGGCCAGATATGTAGAGGGGCACAGCTGGGCCCAGGCAGGCCAGCTCACAGGGCCTTCCAGCAGGGAGGCAGTCCCTCATGGCGGTTCCTCCTGGGGCACAGGAGCAGCAAGTCCGCAAGTAGCACAAGGAAGCACAACACATGGGGTCACAGCCCCAATATTTATACCACATGTTTCTTTTTCTGCTCTGGCACAGGGCTTGGGGGAACCAGTCTCAACTGGTTCTGGGGGGTATTGGAGCACTCTGTTCACAGGGCTCCCCTTGCCCTTTGTCAGGTGGGGTCTCGGTCATCAGACGCACCACACGGGGGGCTGAGCCAGCATTCACCTAGGCAGGCACAGACAAATTCAGGGTCAGGGTACTACTACTCCCACTACTCCAAATGCTGATCTCCTATTCAGCCTAGCGCTGACTCACCCTGCCCTCCCTGGAGCCACACACACCTCACCGGCCCCTGTCATTCCACTGCCAGACATGCAATACATATCAGGCAGGCAGACACATAGCACACAGAAATGCCAACTTCTAAAAGTGGCATTTCTAAAATTGTGACAATACATCTGCGCACACCATTGCGCAGCATTTATTATTACTATTCTACACATACCAACTTGACCACTCTGCTCCTCTCATATCAGGAATTACCACTGAAACACTTATCAGGGAATCCCCAATGCATTCCTATGGGAGGGCAGCCTCAAAGCAGTGAGAAGCCAAAATGGCGATTTGTCACTAACAGGACATGTCACGCACTTAAGGTACATGTCCTACTTTTTACCTACAATGCACCCTGCCCATTGGGCTAGCTAGGGCCTACCGTAGGGGTGACTGACATGCAGTAAAAGGGGGGGTCACAGACATGGTACACACTTTACGTCACACCAGCAGTAACACTGCGCACACGGTGGGTGGCGCAACCAACACTGCAAGCCCACCAGTAGCATTTCATTTACTGGACCTGGGTATCTGAGATACCACTTTACGAGGGACGAACAGGTAAATCAAATATGCCAAACAGGTGTAGACCAATCTTACCATGTTCACCACAGAGAGCACACTCACTTTACACTGGACAGCAGTGCTAAAGCGCCCAGAGTCTTAAAACCACCAACACCATGCCAGAAAAAAGGCTAGGAGGAAGGCAAAAAGTTCAAGGAACACTGTGCAAAAAGGGCCAAATCCAACAGTTGATTTGTCTATTCCCTGTATTTCTCTGCGCATCATGAGAGTTTCAAGCCTTTCAGTGAGAGTCGTCACATACATTACCTCTTTGTTAGGAATAATCACAGTTCTAATATATTGTAATAGTTCATCATATGCTTCATCTCTCAAATGTTTGTAGTGATCCTCGGTTTGAATGTTAGATGCATGATCTTCCTCCTTTGCAGTAACCCATATATAGCTTCTGCAGCCACTACTTCCCTACTACAAACTGCTAAGATCTTTGAATCACAATTAATGGTTACACACTCTCGAAGCCTTTTGTCAACTGTAAGCTCCATGGACTAGATTAATTTTGCAGGTGTTAATGTTCCCTGGTAGCATTTTATCTTTCCACAAAATATAAATTCTTCAGCATACACGTTTGACTTTAATGATGTTTTTTCTGTGTTAGCGTTTACTTGTGCACTCACTTGTCCAGCATCATCACCGACAGTATTCGCTTTATAGTCTGTAAACCTCTCTTTATAGTAAAGATGCTCCTCCACTTTCTGTGGTCAAATACTCAGGGAGCTGTGTTGCTTTCCACATTGCTCACAATGTCTAATTGTGAAATGTGATTTTTACTTCAGCTACCTCTAAAGAGGTTGTCCATGACAGACTTGTCAGCGTAACTTCATGTTGGACATTTGACCATAAATGAATTATACTCTGGGGATCAGAGGGACAGGATGTGCTTGTTTCAGTCTTCATGAGATGCTGTACGGTCATTCATCACCAGCTCTGGAAAAATAAATAAATTAAAACATTTATCAACTTTACTTAATGTGCTTAATATAATCATAATTACTATTATAATTAGTATCAATAATTTATATAATCACATTTACTGCAATTGTCATTTTTAATAATACAATTCACAATAATAGAATTCAGAAATGTTTTCCATTTATGTCAAGGGAATGGAGTGGTAGCACACAAAATGCAAAGAGTTAGGACTTGCTATCTAACACTTATTTTCCATCTCTAGGTGTCCATACCATACCAATAAAATATATTAGAACCCTACCCCCAAGTGGCACCTACAACATGGTTGGGTCAAGGCCTAGAAAACACCACAAAATGACTTCACACCAGTTTAGGAAAATAGATAATTTTATTTAAATAAGACAAAAACAACAAAAATCCAATCAGTACTTCTCAATCAATTAACAAAAAATGATCAGTATTCAGTCACTTCCCCAGAAGATATGCACATTGTCAGTTCAAACAATGTCAAGTGCACATGTTCCAGAAGTGAAGAGGAACGTTTTAGATGCTTCTTTAGGAAGTAACACATTGTTGACTATAAAATAGTGTGCCCTAGCATATGTCACCGTGCGGCAACACCATGGTCGAAATATTACACACACAAAGAGCTGCATACATCCCTGAAGAGGAGATGGCGTTGATGTGTCTGCTCATGAAGAGGTGGGTGTCCAGGATATTCAGTGGTATGGTCCACAGGGGTGAGTGAGGGGCCACGTTTGAAGGGCCAGGAGGCTTCCGAGGCTTAGTACTTCAGTTAACTCTGGAAGAAGTTATTTTTCATCCATGCAGCAATGTTGCTTATGCAGTTGGCAATGTTTGCTGGTTGAGTCGGTAAGGCGGAGGATGAGCTGTGTGTTATTACCATAGGATACTATGTTGATGCCGTGGGCTCTGACGATTTCTGCAAGTGAGGGTCATGTAGATCTTTAAGAGTGTTGGAGCTGAGCGACGATTCTTGAGGCTCTCTGTAGATGAGTTTCTTGGGTTCTGAGGTGTAGTTAATGTACATTAACTCCCTTCTTACATTACTAGATATCACTTAATTGTGTCCTTTCTTTCTTCTACTCTATTTCCAGGATTGCAAGAGGCCAGATTTAACTTTTCAAAAACTAAAACAAATATTAATACATGTAAGAATTGTGTGTTTCAGGCAAAGTTACTGATAAGCTATAAAGCATGTTTTATTTAATGTAATATTAACATGACTATTTTAAAGAACACCGTTGCGGGCTGATATTGTGCAATGTTACACTGTAGGCTGTAGAGACATAGTACTGGAGTGTTGATCTTAAAATCAACATTCACAGTATCATAACTAAATGATGTGTGTAACTAGGCAGAATGGTGTTCACTGCTGCAGTTACCTTACAGTTTTGATATTCTCAATATTTTATTCCTCCATATAACTTAATGTCAGGTCACTCCTACACTAGAAAGAATTGTCCTTGTAGTGGAGGGGATTGACTATTTTCAAAGGTTATACAAGTACAAGGCCTACACAGAGATATGAATTTTAGTGAGATTAAATGTAACAACAACAATGGTACATCCATGAGACTATATAAAATATTTTTTGTACAACTTGGGATACTTAAGTGCTCCCATGCAGCCCACATAAATTTAATGTGAAAGATTGGCGCTTGATACGGCTCCACTGAAACTCAAACCACATTATACAAACATCTTAGATGTAAATATGTGAACGTTAATACACAGACAACTGATGGAGTTGAAGGTAAGGGGGTTTTAACATGGGAAGACATATATGTCCTCTGGAGGCAAAAACATGCTTTTGCACAAAATGGAAGACTCCATCCCCCACACACACTATGTACAATTTGATATGTGGAATTATTAGAGCAAAGGGGAATCCACTAATGTTTCCAACATATACACTTGAAAACCTCTGACTGTCATAGGTTTCCAGGTGAACCCTTGAAAATATTTGTAAATTCCAAAAGTTCAATATTTAGCCCCCATCAGCTAAACCAAAGTAAGGTCAGAAACATGCAGCTGCAGTCAACTTTATTGGTGACTTGTGTATGCCAGGTTCTTGCACTCAGTATTGCACATTGCAGTTTGCATGCATTAACTGTATCAAGGCCCATATTCTACTAAATGCAAACATTTAGTATAATATGGGCAATTTCTCCTAACTTGCCTTGCTTTCCTGATATCAAATGAATAAATGGATTTTGGAATTGTGTAACTTTTGAAGCATTTCACTCTGCGTTTCTCTGCGCGTGAGCTCTGTACTGCAACACTCCACCTGTTAAGATCCCTATGATAAAACAGGGAAAGTGAAAGGCTGAGCTTTGTCTGATCTGGCTGCTAAATTGCAAAACTCTCAGTCTCTCTCTCTGCACTGCATGGCCTCGCACATCCTATGTGGGAAAAAGATCAAAACCTGACTCAAATTTATCTGTAGCTGCTGTTCCTTCTTGGGTTGGTGGAATCTGCGTTGGTGGGATGTCCAGGTGGTAGATGTGCACAAAATCTTGTTTCATTAATTTTGTTGATTTTTCCAAGGTTGTCCATTTGCCTGTGTTTATTTACATTTACATCAGAGAATGGGTTGCCAGCAATAAATCTTCAGATTGGAGGAGAGCTGTAGCCTTGTACATGGCAAATTGTTAGCCTATTTTAGAAATGTATGCTATAAAGACATATTTTTCTATCAATGAAAACAGAAACCATTAGTGGAATATGGTGCAGAAGCAAAGATTCATTTTAATAACACAGAGTCTAAACTACAGAGTCTGCAAAGGAGTGAAACACTGTCACAATTCATGGAATGTAGATGGTGAACAGGAAACATATTTCCCTGTAGAGAAAATAATAAAAAAGTGAACATTTACAAATGCATATTTTAGTATGATTTACCCATGTGACTTTTTTCCATAGAAATTTGGGGGGGCGAGGGTGGAAATTGAAGATTGGAGGCATACTCCTAGTAAGCTATATCCCTCCTAACTTTCATGAAAAGCCCTAGGAATCTTTGTGAATCCTCAAAAACTCTGTAATGTACATGGGTATATTTCAAACTTTTGCCAGACCTTCTATCAGAACTGGGACCTATGAATGCAGCAGCCTAACTCACAATCACTGGTTGCCACTACAGCATGGAGCAGTGTGGCACAAAATTCAGGAATGTCATTTGGGATTTGTTTACCTTTGGCAACTGAAAATTGCAATGTCTGTTCCGTACCCACCTTGTGGAGTCTCCTGTTGTAAATTGTGTGCACTGTATTAATTTCTGAGATAAATCCACTGTTGGAATTTCCTTCAACAGAGGCATACTAAGAGGTGGAAATTCTAGCTGTTGGTTCGCCTTCAGACTTTCTGCAGAAATTGGAGTTTTTTAGTGGCGGCTGTTCCCGGGAAGCAGCAGTGAGGTAGGGAATGGGGGAGAGGAGGAGGAGAGTTAAAAAATCACTTACCTGCCTGACAGTGGAAACAGGAAGCAGGATGCATCCCTAGTCTCCCCATAGCCAACCACAATGCTGCAATGCAGTGTTGTGATTGTTCTGAGTGCCGTGGTACGGCGCTCAGCCAGGGAATGGGACCCTTGGCATGTTCTCCACGCAGACTGTAATGCAGCCTGCACGGAGATGTCCGGCCCAAATGGGCCGACCAAACATTCATGCACACATACATAGTGAGCACCACTCCTCCCCCTGCTCTCTGAGCAGTGCAGATCGGCCCTGTCCCACTGCCGCAGCAGGAATAAATAAAATGATAATAACATTGCGTTATTATCATTTCATTTTTCCTTTTTTTCACGGCAAAAAGCAGTGGGGCGACAGAGGACCCACCACTGGAGGTTTTCCCATTACCACCCAGCTGTGTATCAGGCCCCTTGCTATTAGGTGCAGTACTGGTGCAGCCTGACCTCCTCCTACAACATTATTTCATGTAAGTGAAGGGCTAGCATTTAATCTCAGCATATCACAAGCCTAGATGTGGAGTTTGGGCTTTAAAGTCTTGACGTGAAGCAGTTGAAAATCGACCGTCCGTATTTGGCTAATACTTAAAAAAGACTTTTAGGGCAGAGTATGCTCCAAAAGTTCATACCTGAGTTAAAAGCACAGGATTGATTTCAAAAGGTTGAGCCCTCGATTTTAGTGGCATACCCCACTGTTGTTTCAAATTGGAAACAGAGGGGTGAGCATTGTTGTAACGTGGGAGATCTTCGCTGGCTTGTAAAGCGTAATGAGTGCTACATTTCTGGTTGTGCTAACAGCCAACTACAAGAAAATGTGACATAATGGGAAACATTTTTATTAAACTGTGATAAAAAAGAATCCTTCTGTTTCTGCTTGGAATTTCAATCGGTTTCCAAACGATCTGTGAATTCTTCGAAGACATAGCATCTAATTAGCTTAGATGAATATTCATCATGTTTTATTGCTTCGTAAATATTTTAGATCTTGCAGATTGGAAAATGGGAAAGCAAGAGGTTGAGGTATGCAGTTCTTCTTAGAATACATCATTGTCTGAATATTTTACAAAGTCTGTAGAACAGATTTGCCGTGATTCCTAGCATACATGTAAACATTTACTGAATTTGACTAAACATTACATAAATGTATACCAGTGTTACATTTCATGATTTGAATGGTATCATTTGATGAACTTTGTTCGTGCATTGCCTTTTAACCGCTTCAGCGCGGCGCAGATTCCTGCGCTGTGCTGAACGTTCCATTGAGCCAATGGAACGATGACGGAACGGTTCTGTCATGAGCACAGCTCAACCGTCGCTCATGACGGAACCGTTCTGTCATAAGCATGGAAGGGGTTAAAGCAAAATTTAGAAGACGTTCTGGACTGACGCTGTTCGCAGGGGCGTAACAAACGCCCCCGCAGCCCCCGCAGTGCGGGGGGGCCTCACTCTCTACAGTTACTGAAGGGGGCTCCAGGGGGCCCCGGCCCCTTCAGCTCTTCTGGGAGCTGTGAGAGAGGCTTGCGCTGAAGCAAGCCTCTCTCCCTCTGAGTCTGAAGCAGGTGCAGGCTGAGCCCCTCGCCCCCTCCCTCTGACTGACTGAAGAGAAACAAAGTATCAATATACATTGTTTCTCTTCAGTCAGAGCCAGGCAGGCCGGAAAGAGGGTGGGGGTGGGGTCCCAGAGACAGCAGTCTCCACGGCTCCTGTGAGGCAGCACAGAGCCCGGCCCCCACTCTCTCCTCTCATAAGCAAAGCCCACCCCACAAGAGAAGAGGAGAGACGGGGCCAAGGATGGGGTGGGGTCCCCACCCCACAAGAGAAGAGGAGAGACGGGGCCAAGGATGGGGTGGGGGCCCCAACCCACAAGACAAGAGGAGAGACAGGGCCAAGGATGGGGTGGGGGCCCCATCCCACAAGAGAAGAGGAGAGACAGGGCCAAGGATGGGGTGGGGCCCCAGAGAGCAGAAGGCAGCACATAGCAGTGCTCAGGACCAGACAAAGGTGGGAATGGGGGCCCCCAGAGAGAGCATTCTCCAGGGCAAAGCTCACATGAGAAGGGACGAGGCAGCAAAATGGTGCCCTCAGGTAAGCACTCTTGTTTGAAGCACCATGTGGGCGTCTGCAGGGAGAGGGGAAGGGGGGCCGAGAAGGGTGCAAGGCAGAGGGGAGAAGGGTGCAAGGTAGAGAGGAGGAGGGTGCAAGGCAGAGGGGAGAAGGGTGCAAGGTAGAGAGGAGATGGGTGCAAGGCAGAGGGGGAGAAGGGTGCAAGGCAAAGGGAGAAGGGTGCAAGGCGGAGGGGAGAAGGGTGCAAGGCAGAGGGGGAGAAGTGTGCAAGGCAGAGGGGAGAAGTGTGCAAGGCAGAGGGGGAGAAGGGTGCAAGGCAGAGGGGAGAAGGGTGCAAGGTGGAGGGGAGAAGTGTGCAAGGCAGAGGGGGAGAAGGATGCAAGGCAGAGGGGAGAAGGGTGCAAGGTGGAGGGGAGAAGTGTGCAAGGCAGAGAAGAGAACGGTGCAAGGCAAAGAGGAGAGGGGTGCAAGAGAGGAGAAGGGTGAAAGGTAGAGAAGGGTGCAAGGCGGAGGGGGAGAAGGGTGCAAGGCAGAGGGGAGAAGGGTGCAAGGCAGAGGGGAGAAGTGTGCAAGGCAGAGAAGAGAAGGGTGCAAGGCAGAGAAGAAAAGGGTGCAAGGCGGAGGGGAGAAGGGTGCAAGGTGGTAGGGAGAAGGGTGCAAGGTGGAGGGGAGAAGGGTGCAAGGCAGAGAGTAGAAGGGTGAAAGGAAGAGAGGAGAAGGGTGCAAGGCAGAGGGGAGATGGGTGCAAGGCGGAGGGGAGAATGGTGCAAGGTGGTGGGGAGAAGGGTGCAAGGTGGAGGGGAGAAGGGTGCAAGGCAGAGGGGAGAAGGGTGCAAGGCAGAGGGGAGAAGGGTGCAAGGTAGAGGGGAGAATGGTGCAAGGTAGAAAAGGGTGCAAGGCGGAGGTGGACTAGGGTACAAGGGGAAGGAGAGAAGGGTGCAAGGGGGAGGGAGATAAAGGTGCAAGAGGGAGGGCAAGAAGGGTGCAAGGCAGAGGGGAGAAGGGTGCAAGGGGGATGGTGATGAAGTTAAAAATGTGCCCCCCCCCGGAAACATTTCTGCGGATGCCCATGGAACGCACACTACTCTGTGAGGGAGAGTGGGAGAGAGTGGAGAGAGAGAGAGTAGAGAGAGAGAGTGGAGAGAGAGAGTGGAGAGAAACAGTGGAGAGAAACAGTGGAGAGAGAGAGTGGAGAGAGGCAGTGGAGAGAGAGTAGACAGTGGAGAGAGAGTGGAGATAGACAGTGGAGGGAGAGACAGTGGAGAGAGAGTGGAGAGAGCATGGAGAGACACTGGAGAGAGAGAGAGTGGAGAGAGACAGTGGAGAGAGAGACAGTGGAGAGAGAGCGGAGAGAGAGACAGTGGAGAGAGCGTGGAGAGAGAGAGAGTGGAGAGAGAGAGTGGAGAGAGAGAGTGGAGAGATTGGAGAGAGATAGTGGCGAGAGAGTAGAGAGAATAGAGAGAGGGTGGAGGGAGACAGTGGAGAGAGAGTGGAGAGAGTGAGTGGGGAGAGAGAGAGGAGATAGAGTTAAGAGAGGGTGGAGAGAGAGTAGAGAGAGGGTGGAGAGAGAGTGAGTGGAGAGAGAGAGAGTAAAGAGAGGGTGGAGAGAGAGTGGAGAGAGAGTGGAGAGGGAGAGTAGAGAGGGAGTGGAGAGAGAGTAGAGAGAGAGAAGGGAGAGAGGGTGGAGGAGGGTGGAGAGAGAGAGATGGTGAGAGAGTGGAGAGAGAGAAGAGATAGGAAAAGGGTGCAAGGCAGAGGGGAGAAGTGTGCAAGGCAGAGAAGAGAAGGGTGCAAGGCAGAGGGGAGAAGGGTGCAAGGTGGATGGTGATGAAGTTAAAAATGTGCCCCCCCTGGAAACATTTCTGCGGATGCCCATGGAACGCACACTACTCTGTGAGGGAGAGTGGGAGAGAGAGAGTGGAGAGAGAGAGTGGAGAGAGAGAGTGGAGAGAAACAGTGGCGAGAGAGAGAGTGGAGAGAGACAGTGGAGAGAGAGTAGACAGTGGAGAGAGAGTGGAGAGAGACAGTGGAGGGAGAGTGGAGAGAGCATGGCGAGACACTGGGGAGAGAGAGAGTGTGGAGAGAGAGACAGTGGAGAGAGAGCGGAGAGAGAGACCGTTGAGAGAGCGTGGAGAGAGAGAGAGAGTGGAGAGAGAGAGTGGAGAGATTGGAGAGAGAGAGTGGTGAGAGAGTAGAGAGAATAGAGAGAGGGTGGAGGGAGACAGTAGAGAGAGAGTGGAGAGAGAGTGAGTGAAGAGAGAGAGAGAGAGAGAGAGAGGAGAGAGAGTAAAGAGAGGGTGGAGAGAGAGTAGAGAGAGAGTGGAGAGAGAGTGGAGAGAGAGTGGAGAGAGGGAGTGGAGAGAGAGTAGAGAGAGAGAAGGGAGAGAGGGTGGAGAGAAAGAGATAGTGAGAGAAAGGAGATAGAGAAAGTGGAGAGAGAGACAGAGGAGAGACAGTGGATAGAGAGACAGTAGGGATAGAGTGGGCAGAGTTGAGAGAGAGAATGGAGAGAGCGAATGGAGAGAGTGGAGAGAGAGTAGAGACTGACTGACTGACTCAGATGCTGAATACTGACTGACCGAGAGACTGACTGACTGAGAAACTGACTGAGAGAGAGAGAGACTGGCTGACTGAGAGAGTGACTGACTGACTGACTGACAGAGAGAGAGAGACTGATTGAAAGTGAGACTGACTGACTGAGACTGACTGAGATAGAGAGAAACTGACTGAGAGAGAGACTGAGAGAGAGAGGCAGAGACTGCCTGACCAAGAGATAGACTGATTGACTGTGAGAGAGACTGACAGAGAGAGACTGACTGAAAGAGAGACTGACTGAAAGAGAGACTGACGGAGAGAGAGAGACTGACTGAGTGAGAGAGTCTGACTGACAGAGACTGACTGACAGAGAGAGACAGACTGACTGGCTGAGGTAGAGAGAGAATGACTGACTGAGAGAGACTGACTGACTGACTGGGAGAGAGAGAGAATGACTGGGAGAGAGAGAGTCTGACTGACAGAGAGAGAGACTGACTGAGAGAGAGACTGACAGACAGAGAGAGAGACTGACTGCCAGAGACTGAGAGAGAGAAAGAGACTGACAGACTGACAGAGAAAGAGAGACTGACCAACAGAGAAAGAGAGAGACTGACTGACAGAGAGAGACTCACAGAGAGAGACTCACAGAGAGAGACTGACAGAGAGAGAGAGTGACTGACAGAGAGAGTCACTGACTGACAGAGAGAAGAGAGACTGACTGAGAGAGAATGACTGACTTAGAGAGACTGACAGAGGGAGAGAAAGACTGTCTGGAAGACTGACTGACAGAGAGAGAGACTGCGAGAAAGAGCCTGACAGAGAGACTGACAGTGAGAGGGACTGGCAGGGAGAGGCACTGACTGACTAAGAGAGAGACTAACTGACTAAGAGAGAGACTGACTGACAGAGAGAGAGAGAGAGAGAGACTGACTGACTGACTGACTAAGAGAGAGTGACTGACTAAGAGAGACTGAATGACCGAGAGAGATAGACTGACTGACTGAAAGAGAGATACTGACTGACAGAGAGAGAGAGAGACTGTGATGGAATTGGGGTCAAAGTATGAAGCTATGCAATGCCTCTTGCTATTGTCTAATAAAAACGTATTATCAAATTGTGCTCTTTGTGGTTACATCTGCTTTTGAATTACTGCATTGAAGCATTGTCTAATGTTTTAAAATGGAAATGAGAAGGAGCAGTGGATGCTCTTTTGTCAAAGCTGAACGTTGAGTGGGCCCAATGTTTTATATCATGACAGGAGTCTGCATCAGGAAACCCACCTAAAATTGGACAAACTTCCCCGGCCTACTGATGGCAGGGACCCTGTAATGAATGGACCACCACCTATGATAGCCTGCTGGCAGACTAAGCCCAACCTTTAACTCCACCATCCAGTGTTACTTATAATGGCTGGATTGGTACCAGTGGCGGAACAATCGCCCGCATCCCCTGCAGTATGGCGGGTCGCTGGCCTGAGAGCTCTAGACTGGCACCGAGAATAGGAGGGGGCCCCCTCCATGTAGTTTGCAGGGGGGCCCCCTCATGTTTCGTTACGCCACTGGCTGTTCGCACCATTCCTTTTGATTATTACAATGCACTGTTCTAACATTTGCCAGAAAGAACTAGTACCCAGATACTAGCTTCTACAAATGGACAATTTGTATGCAAGAGTTGTCTAGAGCGGGAAGGGAAACCTGTTTTAATGGTGTTGGCATGGCATCCTACTTCACCAGTGGTTCTTAACTTGTGGTTCGGGGACCCCTTGGGGTCCACGACGCTTACTCAGGGGTCCTGCGACCATTTACAAAATAAAATAATATTGCAATTAATATGTCAAAATAAGTGAAGTATATACAATTAAAGAAGCAAAATTGAACATTTGAACATTTTCTATATTTTTGAATTAAACAAAATGTTTCAATATTTTTGCATTTGTTAGGTATATACTTGTTTTAAAATTTTTTGTGTATTGTTTTGAAGTTCCAATCATAGAAATTGCTTAGGAGAGGAGTCCCCAACTTGCAATAATGACTCATTTGGGGTCCCCGGATTCGAGCAAAGATTCAGTGGGGCATCCACAGAATTCAAAAGATTAACAACATTTAACATAGCCAATAGGTCTCATCTTTGGGATCTTCTAAGTGTTTAGCCATGTAGCAGAAAACAAATGATTAGCGTGGCTGGGAGAGCGGGCGCATGTTGCCACAATGTATCATAGGTCAAATATATAATGTCAATCGTGTTTATTTAGTGTCCAAAATTCCTCTGTTGCTCCGCAGGAGGAAGAGACACCTATTTTTCCTCAGCTGGATACCACAACGCCTGACCACACAACGGGACCAGCCACATCACTGATGTTCACCATGGACACTTCAATTTTGAATACTAACCTCTAAACAAATAGAGCACCTAACTCTGCTTTAGTGAATGGGATGGCTTGAGACTACTGATGCGGCATACTCGCCCAGTTTTACGATACCAATTGTTTAACATGTGGAATTGGTACTGATGAAGTCTACTGTGACTGTAACCTCTATAGACAAAACACATGTTGGCAAAAGGGCAAATGTTGGACTAATATCATAATAAAGAACTATTGAACTCACAATCTCAACCTCTGGATTTCTGTGTGCCCATAGAGTCTTTAGCCATGCAGCACATTATCCTGTTAATAATCCAGTCAGTCCCACAATTTAGTTTTCAAAAATGCCCTCCTTTCTTCTTCTAAATGTTGCCATCTAGTTGTAGTAAACTGTAGATTATAAATATCAGTTATCAATAGTAATAATAATCTGTTGTTAATTACTATCACTGAAAACACAGCTATATTTATGGAGCCTTACACTAGGTTTTAATTAGAGCATTTCAACCTCCTTCAGTATCTTTGCATGAACAAACAATGCAGAAGGTGGGTCAAAAGCTGACCACTGCACATGCAGATTCTTGTCCATAGAAATAGCTGAAATCGCAGGTGAGTAGATGGAGGCTGCGAGGAGGAACCCCTGTTCTAAACTCTCATCCAATTGTAATCATTATCGTATGTAGTCTAAAAAAATGTATCTAAACCGCATACTGCGGTAATCATGGTCACAATATGATTCACTTGTTTGTTTGACATGTTAACAATACTTTGGGGGTGATTATGATGGTGGACCAACTTAAGTCTGTCCGCCATCATCCTGGAAATCGGGATGCCTGCCCATATGGCGCCAGTCCCACACATGCATTTATGATGTAACCACCACTGTGGCGGTCGCATCGTGCATGTTTACCATTGCAGCGACTGCGGTTGGCTGCAGAATCCGCCACAATGGCAAAAATGCATGTTGTGGCAGGTACCAAATGGTGCCTGCCACCTGGGGCAGGGAACTGTGCACAATTCCCATGCCCCTGCACAAGGGGGGCCCGCAACGGGCCCCCAAAATACATCTCCACCAGCTTAAATGGTGATTGAACTGCCATTGAAAGGTTGGCTTGATGCAGCATCCTAAAGTGGCGGACGGTGCCTGCTAGGCACCGCCACCATTCTAAGTATGCTGGCCGGGTCCGACAGGCAATCGTAATGATTGCCTGTGTCAGACCCGTGGCGAATGGGCTTTCCGTCCGCCGTCACACCGCCCGCAATCCTAATCTGGCAGGCAGAGAATGGCCCACGATGGCTGCCAGTGGCGGGTTCACCACCTTCATAATAACGCCCTTTGTGCCCTCAGTTGAGGTACAATGAAGTCGGTGAATTCAAACTCGGTGTAAAAAATCAATATAATGTTAATAATGCGTTACTGAAAACCATTCTGTGTTCACGTGGTACTATGAACCTGATAGAGCATTATAGAAAAACGCTACATGTCAGAAATGCTAAACGTTGTGAACGCCTGTAAACTCTCCTTACTTGACACTCCGGTTCAAGTGTGTGAACTCTGTTACATCTTAGTGAATGGTTTATGTAACAAAAGAAAACAAACAAAAACGTGAGAAATATGAAAGATATCGGGCACAATGTCTATTGAGAGTACTCTCTGTGTGCTTATGGCTAAAACCACATGACATAAAAAAAATAACATGGGGAATCATTGGTTTCTCTTGACTGCCATTAGGCTGCCGAACTGTACACAAAATAATGGCCATGTAATCATAGTGATGGCGCGCGGGATTACCAGCTCAATGAATCATACTCACCTGGGCCCATAAACATTCACACTTATGAACCGGTAATCCTGCTTCTATTTTCCTGCCTACCAGAATTTATGTTTTCAGGACTTATACCTTTACACCATGATTTACCAATCCTTGTCACCTATATTATAGGTCCTAGGGATCGAAAAGGGAGTTAGGATAATGGGTAGTTAGTCTAATAATTTACCTTTCCTGAAAAGAACCACAGACTCAGGAGGAGTTTTAAACACTTCATCTATGTAAGGTTTTCTGAGTCAAAGGCCACAATACGGTGACCATAAATTTTACAAGCAAGAATATAATCAATAGGACAAAAAGTTTGCAAGAAATCACAGAAAAACTTTTAGACATTTTTTTCCTGGGAAGGGTGGGAAAGGGAAATAGCACAAGGACATACCACATGGATTATATTTACATAGAATGGTACAAGGACTAATCCTAGCCACGGGCTGGGGCAAAGATAGGGCTTCCGACTAATCAGGTGCCAACAGGACAGCTGCAGATCAGGACAGGTAACCTCCACTAGTGCAACGCCAGATTTGCACCCCTCTCTCTAGGCCAAATTCAGATACACCGATTGGGTAATCAATAACTCCCTCAGCATTCTCGATTCTTCTGACAGAGTGCTCCGCCAGCACCTCTGCTCTCGATCTCCTGTAGCATGCGTTGGGTCAGTGACAGGTCAGATAATCAGACAGGTTGGACAATTTCTCTTACTAAGCCTACCTTAGTTATACCATTTCCAAGGCAATGTACCACCCCTAAATGTTGCAAATCAATGTGTTCCCCTTCAGTAATTGGTCAGAAAGATGAGGGGAGGTCATCACACCATACTAAGATGGGGTCATTTTGCATTGAATTATATTGATGAAGTTCCCGCCCATAATTTATTTTCCCATGCATTTTTATTCCACCAGGCAATATTGGTTTCAATTTGAATACATTGTATTTGATACAGTCCTTTTTTCTTCCTTTCTTGAGGTTAAATGTGCTGGTTCCCAGGAACATTGTGGGTAAGATGGGTGTTGTCAGGCATTCAATGACAGTGACTTTAGGATTTTCAGGGATTTTCTGCGCAGGCACAGCCTTTTCAATATGGAGTTTGTGTCACTTTTGGGCCCAAATACAAACTAATAACAAAGTAAAAAAAAAAATATTAGAATACAAAAATAAATGAATGCACTGTATACCACTTATCTCTTCTCTAGCCCCATTACTTTATTGATACTACAGTATTAATAGTTAAGCAGAACGAACAAAGTTTAGTACAAGCAGCAGCATGTGCATTAGTATGAATAAGCATGAAGCAGCCATCTTGGCACTAGTGCGCAGAAGCAAGAAATTTCCCACCGAAGCATAAGACATAACACCACGTAGATGTGGCGGACACATGCGCAGTAAAGTTCCCGCTTTCTCGGCTGCTATTTTAGCACATTCGGGTTACTGTTAGTAAAAGCACACAGGAAAGCTTCCCCTAGATACTAAATATGTCGTGTAATGCAATATTAGTAAACAAAATATATTGATTAATTAGTTACAAGTTATTTCGAAAGGACTAGGTGCAATCAAGTTTCTGTATGTATGAAACCTTCCTCCATCAATCCCCTCTTTGATGATATTTTATATCATCACTAATTACAGAATCAGATGCCAACTTTAGCACTCTCCCAATTCAATTTCCTCTATTTCTTTTGGAATTCTTTTCTCTCTTCTCTTTTGGAACCCTTTCATTTTTTCATAAATATCCCCCTTTAATTCTTCCATTTGAATTTTATCCACTTTTCGTTTCTTTCTTTTCTCATTTACTACATACCATTTTCTGTTTCTGCAGCATTTGCACCAAATCATTATCACCAATATTATTAGTGATATTCCCATTATTGGCATCAGTACTTTATCTATAATGCTTCTACCAACATTAGAAAGCCAACTACCTACTGAGGAGAGACCATCAGTTAGTCTCTTCCATGCACTATCAACCTCCAGTGGTTTCAATTCTTCTTCTAAATGAGTAATATTTTTGACAGACCTTCCAATTTCAACACTTTTATCAGGTATATAAGTGCAACAATGTTGGGCCTTCAAAATTTTACAGACTCTGCCCTCTTTTGCCAATAATATATCAAGAGCAATTCGATTTTGTAAAACCATAGATCTGATCGCAACTAATTCAGTATTGATCAATAAGAATCCTCCAGCAGTGTCAGTCGATAAGCGATCGACCACTGTAGACAATTTACAAAGTCTTTGAGTGTTCAGAATTACTCCCACTGAAGGTATCAATGCACTAAATATATCACCTACAATTTCTGCAAAACTAGCTCTTTTACATCGTGTTATTTCATTTTCGTGTTCATTGCTTCCAGTGATTCTTTTTTACATGGTATACCTTTGGGAATACTATTCTGAAAAAGCAACTCCCATGCCAATGATCAGGCAGCTTAAAGTAAGCTTTGTTCCCACAAATATAATAGACTCCAGGAAATACTGGATCAGTTCCCCCTTTTAGTAACCAACTCCTGATTATCAGGAAATTGTGTTCACATTCACTGGAACCGATGAATACATTGTTATACTCAGTTTTCAACCTATGGAGACAGATTTTACCCTTCTTTTCAAAGTCCAATGACATACAATCGTAAGTCTTGCCAGTTGCCAGAAATTCCTCCCTCTCAGCCCATTTGGGTATTTGGGGTTTCGGTTCAGTGGCCTTTCTATGGAAATCCTGTCTCCTTTTCTCTACTAAATTCAAAAATATTTCTCTTCTTCATATAATTTACATGTTAAATATTCTTTGTGTGCATCAGCTATATCTATTGTTTTCATCGTTAGAAAATATTCACCCATGAAATGTGCATCTCTACTGCTAAGGATGGGATTCACTTTTTTTAGTGTAGGAATTGCAGAAAAAATGACATCTAAATTAGAATAATAATACTGTAAATTTCCAGTTCTATAAAACAAACTAGTTAATATACTACAGGAAATACCATATGTCAGAGGTAAATGGTAGTAAATAACTCCTTCAGCTACGGATGTTGGTAATTTCATACAGACATAGCAATCACAAACTTGCATTGTCTCTAAATAATGTACTAGTAGGTTAGCAAATACATTCAAATCTGTTTCATTTCTATTTCTAAAGTGATGTAGTTCTATCTCATCTGGTGTTTCTAAGTCTACTCTGTCTTGTTTATGGTGCACTACATTTCTGTGTATGCTAGTGTCATTCTGTTTAGCAGCCATCAAATAAGGTATTGCTATTGTCAGTCCTAACCATACTATACGCACTATCAATACACTACATATGCATATTCTACAGCATGTCTTTATACAATGTCTTTTCGAGTTTCCAGTAACTCTAGCATCAGCCATTTTGATTAAGGAGACTTATCCCCTCTTTGTAAACTTCACACAGAATATAACTGTGAATTTATCTCAAGTTGGTCTCACTTCTTCGATAGACTGATAAACAATCAATTCTTCATCACTTTCATTACTGATTTCCAGATTCTCGAAATCTTCAAGAATTACGTAAGTCCATTCAGGACCTTTAAATTTATTGTTCAGTCTTTTCAAACGTGGACTTCTTCGTCTTTGATTATTTGTTGACGGTTCAGTTTGACTTGTCACTTCATCTACTTGTTCAGGCTCTTCATTTATTGTTACTAGGTGATATTTCAGTCTTTGAACAAAACCAGGCCATTTATCGCCTTTTCTGAGTCTTTTATAGCTGGCACTGTGCTTTCAGTTTCTTCAGATGTTCTTTTGTTTTCTTTGAGTTGTGGCACAATTTGATTTTCGTCAACTTCAGGTATCCTCTCTATCTGACCTTGTCCAGGGCTTATTACCGTTGACGTTTCTTCCTGGATGGGTTCTTCTAGACTAGTCTGACCTGGTTCAGGATATTGCTTTGTTGGGCCTGGAATTTTTTCTTCGTCCTGCTTATCCTGTCTGGTCCAGCACAGGTCTTGCAATTTCTTGATTGTCTTCTGCCTGTGCGTGTTTTCTAGTACCTATCTGTCCTCCTCAGACACAGGAGTTCTGATGGGTGTTTCGTTGGTCTGAGTATATTGCTCTTTCCTTATCTGGGCCTCCTCAAGATAACCATTAGCTTTGATTTCTGTAATCTGAGTACGTTCTTCTATTCCTATCTCGTCCTCACTATCAGTCTTACTATCAAGATACCTTTGGCTTCTTATTCTTATTCTTACTTCAGGTATATCGACTACTGAAATCCATTCATCCTGACTGGTGCTCGGTTGTACTACGTCAACGACTTCAGGATCAACTTCTTCAGCAGCACAACCTTCAGCCTCAACTTCGTCAGGTTCTGTTACCCTTTTTGTGTGGCTGGCATGGATCCAGTTTGGGACTCCCTTGCATTTTACAACTGTGGTGTTAACCAGTACCACTTGATGTGGCTCTCCCCACCTTAGTGCTAGGCAAGATTCCCGGGTGTGTCACGGTTCAAATTAGGTGCTGGAGTTGAATGTCTGGCTTCAGCGTCTTCCCCAACCTGGTGAGAGATAGAACGCACTTGGTCAGCCAACTCTTTGCAGTACTCCAACACTAAATCATCAGATACAGTTAACAGCTTGTGTCCTGGCACACATGCCTGCCTCTGCCCTTCCCATGAGTATTTCATGGAGACTCAAGCCTGTTTTCATGTCTGGGATGCTTCTGAGTCTCATCAGGACAAGAGGTAAAGCATCAGGCCATTCCAATTGGGTAGATTCACACATCTTTCCCAATCTTGCTTTGATTGTGCCATTCAGTTGTTATACTACTCCAAAAGCCTCTAAGCGGTATGCACAGTGTAGCTTTTGCTCAATTTTGAATGCTTCACAAATCAGTCAGATTATTTCATTATTAAATTGTTTTCCTCGGTCTGATTCAATCGTTACTGGAAACCCGAACCAAGGAATGAGCTCTCTTAAAAAGAGCTTGGCTACAGGTAAGCTATCATTCCTCGTGGTGGGGTATGCTTCTACCCATTTGGAAAATAAGCCAACAATGACTAAAACATATTTTAATCCTCGACAAACAGGTAACTGAATGAAGTCAAGTTGTAGTCTGATAAATGGGCCTTCTGCCTTCCCAATTTTCCCGGCACAAACCACAGTTTTCTTACCAGGATTCATTCATTGACAAATTAAGCATCTCTGGCAAAGGCTCTCTGCTAAGTTCCTGAACTTCGCATTAAACCAATCCTGTCTGAACAGTCTAATCATAGCATCTCTGCCTATGTGTGAGTCCCCATGGTACATTCTGGCCATTGGTGCAAGCATACAATCAGGTAACACTGGTCTTCCATCTAGGTAAACTATTATACCATCTTCAGGTCTTATCTGGCACTCTATTTTTTCCCAGCCTTCATTTTCTTTGGGTTCTGCTTCACTTTGTAAATCTCTCACTGTCTCCCATGTATTTACTCCTCTCAACAGCATAAGTTGGCAGCTGATTCTACATGCATCGATTTTCTTGTTTACTGCCATTTTATACTTGGCACAGTGTTGAGCCACTTGGTCAGCATAACGATTACCAGCTGTCACTTTGTTATTTCCAGATTGGTGGGCAGCACACTTGACCACGGCCAATTCTTTAGGCAATTGAATTGCTTCAAGTAATTCCTTTATAAATTGTCCATTTTTAATAGGGGTTCCTGAAGAAGTCATAAACTCCCTTTGCATCCATAGCTGGCCAAAGTCATGCACAACCCTGTAACCATACTGGCTATCACTGTTAATGGTTACTTTCCAATTTTTCCCAATTTTGCATGCTTTTATTAAAGCAATCGATTCCGCTATTTGTGCAGACTTGACTCTGGGTAAATAGGATGCTTCGACTATACCAGATAATGTGCACACAGCATAAGCAGCGCTTAGCCCTCCTTCCTCATGGCGCATACATGAGCCATCTTCAAATAGCTCATGTTCTTGTTCTTTTAAAGGTTCTTCTTATATGTCTGCGCGATGTTTAGTACTGAATTCAGTGAGGTCGATACAATCATGTTTGACTTCCTCTCTTACTTCTTCAAAGTGTGAATTTGGTACCAAGGTTGGTGGATTTAAAATAGTACACCTGACTATGGTCACGTTCTCTGAACCAAGAATAATTCTTTCATATTTAGTCATCTGACTAGGAGTTAAATACTGTGTACATGTTCTGGTTAACAGAATCACGACTGCATGTGGGACATACACTGTTATAGGGTGTCCCATGACAATGGATTCACTTTGCTCATGAGTCATGCAAGTTGCAGCTACCGCTTTCAGTCAACCTGGCAGGGCTGATGCCACTGGGTCCAATGTGGCAGAAAAATATGCTACAAGACATCGCATTAACCCATGGGCCTGGGTTAGGACTGAGAGAGCACAATTGTCTCTTGTGTCACAAAATAGGTCAAACTCTTTTGAATAATCAGGCATTCCTAATGCTGGAGCTTCACACACACAGGCAGCTGCGTAATTTTAGGAAAGCAGTCATGCTTTCATCATCCCATTCGACTGGATCTTTTGCCCATTTCTTTATCAGCCGAATAAAAGGTTTAGCTAGCACTGCAAAACCCACAATCCACTGCCTGCAGTAACCTACAACTCCACGAAACATTCTGATCTCTTTCTGAGATTTGGGTAGTTTCATGTTTTGAATTATTTTGCTTCTCCCAGATGTCACTCTTCTGACCCCTCTTTCTATCTGGTGTCCCAGATACTTGGCTGAGGTTGTACAGTATTGCAATTTATCTGGGGACACATTATGTCCACCGTTTGCTAAATGATTCAATAATGCAATGGAATCAATCATCCAGTCATTTCTGGTTCCCGATGCTAATAATAGATCATCGACAGATTGTCTGGGCAGCACCAGTGATTCGAGACACTTTTTCAAAATCTGATTAAAGATGGATGGGCTTTCCGTGTACCCTTGTGGAACACGATTCCAGACGTAAACATGCTCGTCAAATTTGAACGAAAACAGAAACTTGTTAACTGGATGCAATGGAATGGAAAAGAAGGCGTGGCATAAATCAATTACAGTAAACCATCCTGATCTCCATGGTATTTGATACAGAATCACTGCTGGATTCTGTACTACTGGGCAACATGGGACGACAATTTTATTAATTTTTCGAAGGTCTTAAACCACTCTGTACTTTCCGTTTGGTTTCTTTATGCCAATTATAGGTGAATTACAAGGACTGCTCATTATTTCTTCTAGAATGCCTTGTTCAACCAAACGCTCTATTTCTTTTGCAACACCTGCTTTTCTTTCAGGACTCATTTTGTCCTGCAGAATATTTGGGTAAACTGCACCTTCCTTCACTGTCACTTTTATTGGATCGACATCTGCCATCAAACCTACTTCTTTTCCAGAAAAATCCCATACATCAGGTTTTTAGTTCTTCTGGTAAATCTTCTAGGCACATCTTTTCAACTTCTGTTTCTTGTCTGGCTAGCATAATTTTATACACTCTGTCTTCATCTGGAGCCTGAATTTCAACACCATTTGGTGTGCAAAATATTGTGCAATTCATGTTGCACAGTAGATCCCTTCCTACCAAGTTTACAGGACTAGAGTTGCACACTACAAACTTGTGCATTTCTCTAAAATTACCGATACAGATTTCCATTGGTGCTGTGACAGGGGTCCTAATTTGTTTATTTGAAATGCCCACTACTTGGATCGCTTCTCCTGAGAGGGGTAGGTTTGAAGTGTCTGCTGTTCTCACAGTTGAACGGGTAGCACCAGTGTTCAACAAAAAGTTAACATCATTTCCCTCCACTTTTCCCTCAATTTAAGGACCTGACTGATCTACCGGTAAGGATGCGCCAAGTATGCATTCCTCTTCCCCCCCTCTCAGGCACCGTCAATATGCCTTGTCTTAAAAAAATGAATCCTGTAAAAGAAACTGTGGTGTTACCGTATTTTTCTTACCATTCACTCCCGAAATCCGGTGTCCACACTGTATTTGGCTTGACTCACAAAATCAGGCATAGGGGCAGGAGGTAACTGATTCCGTATTACCTGTTGCGGCTGACTCATTGAAACCTCATTCTGTGTATGTGGATTTAAATTTTTATTTTGGACATTATTATTCTGTATTAATTTACATTTGTTTCTCCAGTGCCCCAATTTTACGCCCCCATGACAGGGAAACTTTTTCTTTGCCTCTTCGTTACTCATTTTTCCCCTGGGTTTGCCACCACTACTTTCACCTTGGCCTTCCCCCTTTTTCTGATTATTTGCTTGCTGGCTTAACTGAAGTTCCTGCTGTTCTGCCAATTTTACTTGAGCCCACATTACCTTTTCTTCTAATTTCTTTCGCTTATCATCAATTTCATCCTCACAGTATTTTAAGTACTTGAGAATCTCGTCGACAGGCTTTGCTTGCTAACACAGTTTATGTTCTTCAATCGTTTGGGAGATTTCTGGTTTTAGTCCGGACACAAAACAATATATAAAATGTGTCATGTCCTTATTATCAATGTTTTCAAAACCACTGCACTGTTTAAATACCTGCAGTAGGCGTTCATAATATGCATGTGCGGAATCATCTTTATTTTGAGTGGTTCTGTCTATTTTAGTCCAGTCTGTTTCTTTTGGGGGAATTTTTCCCTTTAAATAGGTTATTACTTGAATATACTTTTTCATTACCTCTTCTGATGGGGCTCCTGTATTTGGATCTCTAGGGTATTCATCATTTGGCCAATCTAGTGTAATTTTACACTCTGCCCACAAATCAGCTGGAACAACAATGTCAAATAAACAATCCAAATCCTTTAACAGTACCTTCAAAACTTTCACAAACCTTTCAACTTGCTGGTACCATTCTACAGGTTTTTCTCTAATCTTTGGGAAATCATTAGTAAATGATAAAATATCCTGTCGGGCCATGGGACATGTACATAACCTCCTCCAGACACTTCCCTCATCGGACACAACCCTCCAGCTTTTTCTGGTTCTTTTAATAAGTACTCTGATGTTGTTTTATTTGCCTGTGCTTCTTCCTTTTTCTTGGTCCACCTGGCTTTCCATTTATCTAAATCTGCCTATTTCTGCAACAATGACAACAACTCCTTTATTTCCAATATTCATCCTGACACATTCATGTTTTCTAAATCTTTGTCAGAAAATTCAGCTCTATATGCTTTCTGTAACACTTTTGATTTGCCAATGTCAATTCCCATTTCAGAAGCCAAAATCATAAATTTCTCATGGTACATTTTTGTATTTTGAGTAATACTTCTGCATATGAACAAAAATTAATTTTCACCAAAAGAACTTAACCTTTCCAATCCCACATTTCCAGCTACCATTTTTTCAAATTTTACCCTTAATTTGAATCTATCCAATACCTTTGGCTGTGATTTCGGCTTTTCTGTATCTCAGCACCATCTTTCTAACTCATCAGGGCTCACTACAGTTGCACTTCTCGTTCCTGTAGATGTCTCCATCTGTACTTCCTTTGAGCATCTGGGAGTCATTTTTCTGATTCAGTCACTCACTGGTCCTCATATAGGTAAATCCATTAAGGAAATTACTGACTCACATTCACTTGCTTGGTCATCAACTATTAGGTTTTCCTTTCTGGGCTGTACTATGGGTGTAGTTAGAATAGGAGTTTTAGGATTGGGTTGCTTATCTCCATATAAAGGAACTACGGGACCTATAGTTACTGGTATTGTCAAGGCTTCAGGGCTCGTATTTAACTGGGTTATTTTCTGTATTAACTCACTACACTGTTTATTTAAGGCTTCCTTTTCTCTTTCTCGTAGTACCTTTTCTAATTAAGTTTCATGTATAATCTGCGGAACCAAGGGTGGTTGCAAAAATGGAGCACTAGGGATAGTTCTATTGGTTTCTTCCTGATAAGGTAGCAGATTTTTCATTAATAAATCCTCTAAATAATCATCATGTGAGTCACCTCCACCAGTCATTAAATGTTTTGTTTTCTCAGTACTTTTACTTCCAGTCGGGTCTTCTGTGTAAAAACAGGATATAATCCTTCCACTAGATTAGACTGTCTCCTTTGTCTCCTTTCTTGGCACTGGTGCGCAGAAGCAATACATTTCCCACCAAAGCTAAAGACGTCACACCACGTAGATGTGGCGGACGCATGCGTAGTAAAGTTCCTGCGTTCTCGGCGGCCATTTTAGGGCATTCGGGTTCCTGTTAGTAAAAGCACATAGGAAAGCTTCCCCTAGATACTAAATATGTTGTGTAATGCAATATTAGTAAACAAAACATGTTGATTATTTAATTACAAGTTATTTCCAGAGGACGGAGTCCAAGCAAGTTTCTGTATGTATGAAACCTTGCTCCATCAATAGGATGAATCGTTGGTTTACACTGACTGCCATAAGGCTACCAGACTGTACACAAAGAATCGGGCATGTAATTACTGGTTAATAAGAGCATTGCCCGATGTTGTCTGCATAATGGAGAAAAAAACGGGTTCGAAAATAATTGAGGAATGATACCACCTCACCTCCAATGTGCAAAACTATACATGTTACTACATCATTTAGGTTCGGGAAGTTGTTTTAATCCACCACGTGAGCATCAATCCACATCTACCAATGTAATGCATGTCTTGCCTTATTGTGGAAATGCAGGTGCATAGAAAACATGCTGTTTATACAAGAGTCCAAATTGCGTTTTCCTAAGAGGCCCCGTTTCGCAAGAATGTGTAAAGAACTAGTGATCACCATGAATTGATGAATCACCAACATAAAAAGTGAATGAAAATGTGTGCAAATCCACTAAATCCACGTTTAGTAAACTATATTCACTCTGATCCTTCTAACTGTATTTAAAAAACTAACCGGGTCAAAAAGTAAAAACTGCTTAGAAGGACTGACATGCACCAAAACATTCGCTGATGCTGTGTACTCCTTCAGTGTTCTACTTGGTCTCCATGTTTGTGTACTTTAAATACCCTACTTTCACAGCCATGGAAAGAGGACTAACCAAAATGAAGTGCTTGATAGAAATATGCTTGTCGCCATGTTTATGTGATTAGAAAAAAACGTAATTTCTATTCAAGACCCATTATTATAGGGGCAGAAAGCACACAAAAAACAACATGGAGCGCTTATGCGAGAGTGAGGGGGTTGCACAGAATCACAGTGCGAGCACGAAAGCCATGTGTTCAAAGTGATCATAGCGCCATGTGGGCTGAAGGGGAGGAAAGAGTCTGACAAGCAAGTGGGAGAAGTAGGCAGCCACAGCACGAGTAAAGGGAGTGAATGGCTGACCTGGGGAGCCCGTGACAGCAGAGGGAGGAGACCAAGGATCTTTTGATAAATTAAAACAGCAGACTTGAAGCAGCCTTTCTGTTAAAAAAACACAAACACTGTTTCCCACGAACAAACACAAAACAGTAACAGTAAAAGCACCTCAGAATTCAGCAACACAAATATTGTGTTTTTGGCAAGATAAAACGCACAGTACGTGAAACGGGCACAGTGCTGAGACAGAAAACAAAATCAGAACACTTATAAGAAGTGCTCGTTCTAAAGTAAAAAATAAGTTCCAAAGATACGAAACACAAGGAGGCAGCTGGAAGAGTACATGTCCTGCGGCGATGCTCCATGGGAGTTGACAATTGAGAAAATGGTCGGACAAACAGAAAACATTAACCACTTAGAAGCAATTTTTTTTAAAGGAAACTAACATTAGCAAATCAAAAGCTGTGGGCAGGCTGTAAGCTACAGAGTGAACACAGCAGGTCTCGAAGACAGCGCAGGCGCACTGCCTAGGCTCAACCTAAAAACTGCTGTACTAAACTGATAAAGGTGGCAACCAGAGTCCTCTGTTCTGAATTAAGCACATAGACAATATAAAAAACACAATACCCAGAAGCACATTTCTGTAATTATATTTTTACCACTGTGGGGATTTAATTTAAACACCCCCCCCCCCACCACCAAGTGCTGATGTTCTGTTTAGTTTTGACATAGTATCACTTCTGTTTAAAAATTACTATATTTGTCTTAATGTGGCATAGGAAAGTCAGTTAGAGTACACATTGTATGGCTCTGTCAAAAACAGAGCTGCCATCACAGTCCAAGATGACTTTGTGCACAGTGCTGGAGGCATGGCACGGTGGCTCTGTTTTTGAAAACAGATGCAGATGAGTAAGGATGGTGTTTGAGGCCTGAGCTTGCAGAGGGAGTGGCATTAATGCCTTAATTTGGACTGGCTAAAGGTCACAATGGCATGTAGTCCTACACTCCTGCCAGTTCACTGCTTGCTGTTTCTGAGAGGACAAGTGGTGGAAGGCAGAACCCATGTGAGATTTCCCAAGTGAGTCTGTATAAATCCATGACTAAGAAGACATGTAGGCAACATTGAGGCACTATGTGAGGGCATCAATGATGCTTTTTCTATGCACATTCTTTAGTTCTTTGAAATTACAGTAGAGGACAGAGTTGCTTATGCTCCCTTTGCCCGCATGGTTGCCTAGTGCCTCACTCTTTGTGTTCCTAAAATAATTTAAAAATAATACAATGTCAGTCAAACTGATAAAATGTGAACCGCAAGAGGATAGTGCATGCATTCAATGCCTTTCCATCTCCACAATACCTACACTGATCACTTTCCAACCTTCCACCCACCAGCATGGGATCATCTGTCTGTGAACCATTGTATTTATCTAATCAGATAAAGGCAGATCCTGTCAGCATGCTTTTCATTTTATGACACTCCGCACACACAGCACAAAGGGCCATTCTCTATGCTGATGGTGTCTCTCTAGGGCGTATTAGGGGATTTTGTCTCTTGGGTGTCTTTGCAACCTGTGTTCTTTCATTCACCCATTAATCACCAGGTTTGGAAGCCAAGTGGATGGTCTCTGTCTGCCCACACTCCACTACTCCCAGGTTCATGCGGCTGCAACCAACAGCAGAGACTGTCAATGCACCTTTAATTTTGTTTTGTTTTACCATGGGAAAGCAAAATTCTTTAGGCCCAAATTGCATCTTATTACTGAAAACGCAGATCTACATGAGCGGCTGTGAGTACAGACTGAAGCCTGGACTGCCATTTGTGTCAAATGCATCAAGATATTCTGGGTGCCAAGGTGCCATCCTGGCAATATCTTCATCATACCTTGCTTTTTTGCATCTTACAAGTTGTGCATACAGAGGCCTCCATGTAGTACCAATATCTGATTCCTTCACAGAGAAGGTGCCAGCCTTGTGTACACCTGGTGATTTGGTTACTCCATGGTTTACATTGTTTTGCTAGGGTGTGTGCTAGGTGTGACTACAGCATGGAATCATGGTGGCACTTGCACCTTGCTGTACATTGTAACACTGGAACAGCACTTCTCTCATCTTCATTGGTGTTTTATAAATCTTCAGTGGTGATGGGTTTGAATAGGTGTGGGGGGCCAGCTTGTTGAAGCAATCCTTATCAGTGGAGCCTGCAGCAGCAGGTCTGTCATACAAGCACTTAAGGGGTAAGAGTCATCAACCCAGTCATCTGTTGCTTTGATTTCCCCCTTCCTTCTGTCACTTGCTGGTGGCCATAGCAACAGTAATGATGGTGCCAAATGCCTTTGTTCTCATCCTTCCTCACCAACCACCACTGGCTAAACTCCACAGTGACATCAGCACTGCTGACATCCACCTCATTTATTTTCCTCCCTTCTCATTCCATGTGTGAAGGAAGTCTGCACTGTTAATGCTCAGGCAGCATGTGTGCTAGGCTTGAGTGTAGCTTGTATGATGGCTGCTTATGAGTCACCTAGCCTGTGTGCAATCAAGCTTGCATTGCTGCTTATGCAGTGTGTATTTCGTGTAAGGAAATAGTATACCGTTGATTTCTGTGCTGTGCATGACCAACAGTGAGGCAATTTGCACTGCTTTTACCGTGGTAGTGCCTGTGAGGGATACCTGCACTGCTCATGCAGTGAGGTGGTACCCGTTATGTTTAAATGTTGTTTGCACTGCTGCTGTCCGTGCCATGCTTGTTCTGTGAGTAAGGAAACATGTAACTGCGAGTACTCATTGTGTACCAGTTCTGCGAGTATGAAGAAAGCACCTGCTGCCATGCTGTACCTGTCCAATGTGTGTGTGTGCTTTTGTTTTTTTTGTTTTTTCAAATGGAGCTTTTGAAATCCTAGCTTGTAATTATACCAAATTTGAACACTATTGCGTTTATCAGTACTCCATATTGTTAGCTACCATTTATTTCACAGACATTGGTATCAATGCGCAGTGTCAAGTCTTTCTCAAACTAAGCCCTATCTACTTCCGCATTTTTTTTGTGGCTCTGATCATCTGGTTCCATAAAGTAAGGATGGCACATTTCTCACGGTGGGTTTGCTGGGCTTTTGGGAATATCTTTAATGGCTGCTTCTATTAAGTCACTTAAAATATATGGGTGTTTTTAATAGAGTTCTAGTTTATAATCTCTTAATTGGGGACTACCTTGAATTAATGGAAAAGGGGGAAAAGACGTAAAGTTGTAGGCTCCCGTATTAATTGGATTTGTAAATTTTTCATGAATAACAGCCACAGCTGGGACAGCCGCTGGTCTCTACTCACAGAAAATGACTCGCGCCCAGAACAGATCTTATGGGTCGTTAAAAGACTGAGTGAGAAGTCACTCGCTCTGGAGAAATCCATATTAAGCCTTCTATTTCAAAGTTTCTTCATTCCAAACATTACTCAAAAATATCCATTTTAGATCATCACATCCACAGCCAAGCCAACACATGTTTCGTGAGTTTCTTGCTTCTTCAGTGCTGTTATTAAAATACATAAGCTGTATTTTCCAAGTCTTGACATCACATGTTAAAAAACACATTATTTAACATAATTTTTATGACACATGATTTTTCTAACAAAAGATTTTTTTAAACATGGTTGGAGATGGATATATATCAGTACTTTTCAGCATAATTAAAGCTAGTAAAAAAAACGAAATTAGATGAAAATTAACACATGAAACAGATACAATCTGAAAAACTAAAGGAATGGAGAAAAGGAAAAGGAAGAAAAGAAAAGAAAAATGTTACCCAACCATGAATCTAAACAAACAGTAAAGAAGAACCTGGAGAAACCAGTGCCATACCAATTGAACCGTCACATCATATCTCACATTCTCTCAGTTCTACAAAAAATCCATCCTGCTTACAGCTATGAGCTCTTCTTGTAACCTCCTTCATAACAAAACCACACCTAATTCAGCCTGTAGCCATCGTCTATTTCATCTCGCATTTGTGGCAGGCTCAAAGACTTGGCCCTTAAATACCCGATATGCAACGGTTAGCTAAACCACTTTTTTTGTTGCAATTAACTAATTAAGTTTGAAATTCAAAATCCACTAAGCCTATTGGTTCTAGTAGCTTTACTTGTCCACTCCAAGCTATATCTGTACAAACGTATAGTTATATTCACTTAAATGTGATCGGTATTTTGTCCACAAAAGGTTTGGTAAACTAGTTGAAGTAATATCCCTATTTAGATATGTATAAGGGACCCTGAAAATTAATTTGTTGTGAAAACATAAAAAAGGAAGATAAAAGAATGGTCCAGGACTTGAACTCTAGTCTGAAGTCAGGTGGTCAGCATGTTACCCTATCTATCACTCTATATTTCTATTACCATGATATTTCTCTGAACTCTTTTATAAACATTTGACCATAGCTAAAAAATCATGTATGTAGGCCATGGTTAAAAAAAAATGTTATGCATCCATTTAATACTTATTTGGGTAAACCCGCGATCTCATAAATACAATTATTATAATAATGTTTTTAGATTTATTAATGTTGTATTAGTTGTTTTTTGGCAAAATTGTAAGCACTGAATGTGGTACACTGTCAATACTGCTACCTGTTTTCTTGAAAGATAATAAGTTATATTCATGTTAAAACTGTTCTTCCAGGATTCAAACTCCCAATCGTAAATATTAACAACATTCCACTCACTCATTGAACCTACAATATCAGATGTGCGGTTCCTTAAAACAATACTAATTTTATATTTTGTTGGATGTTTCCAATTATAGCAAACCTAAATAACTGGATCTCATGACATTAATCCAATATCCTTCATCATCCTTATATCCATAGATAGTAAGAACAAATTCCATGGTTGGAAAATAAAACACTTTTTCAAGCAGGATACCTACACTCCACATGTTAAACAATTTTTCCCTTTGATCAATGTTTCTAACTTGTTTGCTGAGTGCCATACATTCACATCGACCCAACTCGTAACTCATGAAGTTGTAAAAATGTAGGTCAAAATATTTGTATTAAAACAAGTTTTTATAGAAACTTATTTTCTTTGACATTAAAAAAAGAGTTCTACTGGGAGGAGAACCCTTGAAGGTACTGACTTCACGTCTCTATGTTAACCAGTTGAGCCAAATGTGTTCTATTAAAAGTTGCATGTCTTAATATTGTATTACATGCATCAGTTGTTCTTGACAGATCATATCAATTTTAAATCTTTACATTAAAGTGTAGAGTACTCTGTCTCTGTTGAAACCCAGATTCACTGCATTGAGTTTGTTAATCCAAAAAGTCTCTCTTATTCTAACCTGTTTCTCTCTGTCCCCTCCTCTTCTATTCTATTACGTTTTATATAGTCAACACCTGTGAATCTGGCACCATGAAGATTTTTAAGTGTATGCTCCGGGTTGAATTGTACTGCCAAGGGGCATTAGAATCTCTGTTTTTGATTGACCTGACATGTTCCTCCCAAAAATCTCTTTTAGTTTGCGGGTTGTGGAAACCACACGTTGCTTTTTGCAAATACAGTACATTATATAAATACAGTGTGTAGTATTACAATTGATAAACACATTGATCTTATACTGCTTGTTTACCAGAGAGTCAGAAAAAGTGGTGGTGTTGTAAACAATGTACTTACAACATATACATTTTGAGCATTTAAAGCATCCAACAGGTAAGTCACTTAACCAAGAAGAAGCATTGTGTTCCCAGAAACATTATGTCAATTTTATCGTATCACTCGGACTTAAGATATTTCTCAATGTTGTTGCTTTTCTATATGTTAATAAAGGTCTTGAAGATAGTGGGCCTTATTTATGAAGGCCTTGTGCCGCCGGTGCGTCACTTTTTCCCATTTTAAAAGTGGCGCACCGGCGGCGCAAGGCCTTCATAAATAAGGCCCAGTATTTTTTGTAAGTCATTGTTGCATTGTAGAATACTTCAATGTTTATGTAAACTTTTGTAGATCTCTTTGTTGCCTTCACTATATATTCTGATGAATCACACGTCATGGTTAGCGATATCCATGTTTCTAGTTTTCTTATTACTGGGTTTGAAGAGATCCACTCTAAGAACTGTACTGGCTCTTACTCTAGCGCTTTCAACATCCTTTTCCTGATAGACTCTTTGCAGAAATAGACAAATGGAGCTATGCATATGTCAGCAGATTTGGAAAAACTTTATGTGTGTGATCCAATACCAGATACAATTGGTCGTACTGAAGGTATTCTACCTCCCTTATGAATTTTGGGTGGAAAGTAGATAATCAGAGTGACAGGACATAAAATATTGAGATAATTAAATGTATCTATATCCATAAGTTCTTGATCTTTCTACGCTTTAAGGTTGTTTTTTAGTTCGAAAACTGCTACAGCTAAAGATTGTACATCTACTCTTTTGTAATTCGAAACACCATTCTATTTTCTTATGGCCTTAGTCTGATAGTCACAAAAATGCATCACCACAACATTACCCCATTTGTCTGCTTGTCTCATTATTATTGATTTATCAGCTCTTAAATCATTTAATGCTTGTTTTTCATTTTTATTCAGAGTATCAGGCACTTAACGGAACGTGTTCTTTACAATATCCTGCAAATCCATATTTTGAAACATGTCTATTACATTGTCATTCTGTAACAAGGCAGGTATTTTTGATTTGTCCTTAAGCCCACTATTCACAGTACACTCTGTATCTATTTCTACGTCATGAGCTATATTCTAATATCACAACCTGAGTCTTCTGTTAGACTTAACAATACTTGGATTTCAGACAATTGTTGTATAGACATAGAACTGACATCTTTACATATAGGCACATGTTTCCTTGCTGGTGGTTTGTTAGCAGAGAATTTCTTTAGTTTCAGCCTACGTGTATATCTCAGAAGATCCACTTTCAATGTCAAATCATTAGGTTTATGTTTTGATGCAAAGTTTAACCCTTTATTCAGTACTTCTAGTTCAGGATATGTCAACAGCCTATCTAACAAATTAGTCTCTAGATTCACTGTTCTATCCTGTCTCTATTTCTCTGCAACCTTGTCCTCACCCAGGACTTGTTCCTTATACAGTTTGTTCTAGACTTCCCTCCTTTAGTTCCTCTGATACTTTGCCCATTTTGGGCCCTCTATATTGCTTAATTGGGGGTGAATTTGCTGCGTCCTGATCCTTTTCATTTCCCTTATACAAGAGGATGATGTTACTTTGTTGCCCATACAATGTGATGTTGATAGATTATCACTCTCTGTTTCACTACCACTGAACGCTATATTAGATACACTACAGGGACTGGAATTATCATTACACCGGGATACACCATTAAATGCTAGATCTTTCTTCATTGTATTGTCAAATTTTCTAGCATAAGCAAAGACACTACCTGAAGTATAGTCTCTTTCATCTCTAGTAAATTTCAGTTTCTTCCTTTCCTGAAGTTCTATTTGCTATTTGTCCATTATCCCTTCTAGAATTTCAATTTTTTTTTGTGTTCTTAGGGCAGTTTAGAAGTTCTATTTCTTTACAGAGATCTTCTATCTGCCCAGTAAGGGTCTGTCTATGAGATTCAACAAATTCTATTAACATGTCCATTAGTTCTCTAATAGTCTGGTTTAGTTTAGCTTCTCACCTATCTGCTTTGTACTCATCTAAATCATCCACTGTAGGCCTCTTGGTATACAGTTTACTTCAAAATA
The DNA here is from genome assembly GCF_964261635.1 of Lissotriton helveticus. Classification (NCBI taxonomy): domain Eukaryota; kingdom Metazoa; phylum Chordata; class Amphibia; order Caudata; family Salamandridae; genus Lissotriton; species Lissotriton helveticus. The sequence goes on from NC_136060.1 coordinate 102,767,537, forward strand.
TTGTTTAGGAGACAATGCATCCCACCACTTGGAGGATTCTTTTTTTCTGTAACCTCTCAAGTTTAATGAACATTTCCTTGAGACTTTTACCATTGTTTCTACCATCTGACTTGGGACCCCTGGTTTGCATGTTGTGAAACATATTATTGGCCAATGTCTCTGTTTTCTCATAATGATTAGACATCATCTATGTAATCAAAAAACAATTCAATATAATGTAATGAATTGTAATACATTTTTCTCTTTGAGCAGCCGTGCTTCTTTCATGCATACAAATTCACATCAGAGAAAATAGAGGTTACCTCAGCATTATTTCTCAGATCCCTGTTTCTTTACATTGAATAATCTTTATGGTCCACTTTAGTTCATGTACTGAGAAGGACACATGTAGCTCTGGAGAAATCCATATAAAGACTTTTATTTCAAAGTTTCTTCATTCCAAACATTACTCAAAATTATCCATTTTAGAACATTACATCCACAGCCAAGCCAACAGGTATTTCGCGAGTTTCTCACTTCTTCAGGACTGTTGTTAAAAGACGTAAGGTGTATTCTCTTAGTGTCGACATCACATGTTAAAAAAACCCTTCTTTAACATAATTTTTATGACACATGATTTTTCTAACAAAAGATGATTTTAAACATGGTTGGAGATAGATATATACTGTTAGTTTTCAGCTTAATTAAAGCTAGTCAAACAATATAACAAAAAAAAGAAACCAGATTAAAATTAACACATGAAAAAGATACAATCTGAAAAACTGAATGAATAGAGAAGAATAGAAAAGAAAAGAAATATTACAATTAACACTGCCAGTTTTTGAACAAAGCGGTGAAAGAACTTGAAAAGAAGGACAGATGATCAGTACCCCATCACACAGTCTCGTGGAGTTACCCCCAGTATTTTTTCCCATCAGCACAAGCACTTTACCCCAAGCCGGAGAAATAGACATGCTTACGAACAATCCTAAAGAATACTGGTTGAAGTGTCCTATCACAAAAACTTTGGTCTTTGGAATCAATTACATCTTGTGTGGTTAACTAATTAGATAAATGTTTTTATTGTAATTTTAACCCAGATTAATTGTGTTATATTATACATATCATGGTGGGTTCTTCCACCCTTTTATGATTTTAAGAAAATCAAATAAAAGTATTTTTCATCATCACTTTCAGTTAAATGCACTGCACCTTTATTCACGTGTTCGATTAACAAAATGTACAGTACATCTGAATACATAATTTTGACTGTTTAATTGTGGTGAGCTGTAGCTTTTCCTGGCCAACACATTTTGAATTTCTTAATTTTATATTCTATATTGTCCTCTTAGTACAGTATGTTTTAATTGCCACTCTAAATGCGCTCATGATATATGCAGGGGGATAATATATCACACATGTTTTAAAATATAGGAGAAATCTGATTAGATTAAGAAATAGTAAGAATAAACTATATATTCTGGGTCCAGAGCACAGATAAAACATTTTTTTTAATTACATAAAGATTTTGGGACAAATTTTGTTTGTTCAGATGTACTGTACATTTGTGAATCGAACATGTAAAGAAAGGTGTAGTTCTTTTAACTGGAAGTGTTAATTGTAAAATTTCTTTTCTTTTCTTTTGTATGTGTATCAAAGTAGGGGTAAAGAAATTAGATCGAGAGTTGATCCTAAGGCTCAATTTACCATTCCAAGAATTGGAATGGAAGGTCCAACATGAGTCGGAGCCCCACGTAGCAATGATTAACAAGAAAGGGACTCAGTTGTTCCTAGACGAAGAGTAATAGTGATACGGTCAAGAGAGGATGAAAATTGATGAGGGGGTAGTGCTCAGTGGAGTGCTCCCCTGGGCATCCCATTAGTTGGAATGAATGGCCTCACACACCCTTGCGAGTGTCACTCGCAAGGGTGTGTGAGGCCATTCATTCCAACTAATGGGATGCCCAGGGGAGCACTCCACTGAGCACTACCCCCTCATCAATTTTCATCCTCTCTTGACCGTATCACTATTACTCTTCGTCTTGTTAATCTTTTCTTTTGTATGCCTTCCGTTTTTCAGATTGTATCAGTTTCATGTGTTAATTTCCATCTTATTTCTTATTTTTGGTATATTTTTTTGACCAACTTTAGTACCATCATTCACATGTATGAACATCATCTTGCCCCCTAAGGCAATGGGTTGACCATAACCAGGAGCAAGGGTACTTCCCACTGGCACCACCTCAGTGGCGGCCCACCCCATTATTTCAACAAGAATTTATAATGGAAATACCTGCCATCGTGACACATAATCCAAACTGTCTTACTGACTGTACAGTATACACACTTAAATCAAAGTGGCTGACAGTCTGGTGGTTCACGTAAGACAGTAGCAAGAATACATGTCTAAGCATCACTTAGAATGACAGGTACTTATCATATCTGATAACAGGTATAATGCAAGTCAATCACAGCCCCTAAAAGGCATCACATTTATACTCACATGATTATGCAATTACAACCAGGCACCTTGGCAAGATTGCTTAGCAACATATTTCCAATTTACTTATCATTTCACATATTACATGTAAGTTCCAGCCCCCAAAAAGAACAACCTTACAAAAATGCACCATTTGTGCAATTGCAACTTTTCACCTCCAGGGAATGTCTCCACGAAGACAATCCCAGTTCAGCCCTTCACACATCAGTGTAATCTTAACCATGCTCCCAGCTTATGAACGAAAGTTCCAGCATTAGGCAGGCTTACCAAACATGAAAAAACACTTCAGGGGTTCTTTCCTTTGAGTCCCTCAGAGACTGAGGGTGGGGACTTTCCACTTTCATGCTGGGCGAGTCTGTGTTGCTCCTGCAGCTTCCCCTGCATGTTTGTACCCAAATAGCGGTGACCACATCTTCCTGGTGTCCCTGCACGCCACAAACTAGCCAGTTACCTCTAATCTCTATAACCTGTAAGTCCCTCTCTTCATCTTTTTATTCCTCTTGCTACCTTGGTATCTCTTTTTTTCCCTCTCTCTATTTCCTTCTCCCTTTCTCTCTGCATATTTTCATCCAACCCTCCCTTCCCATTCAATGCACTGCTCCCCTCTCTAAAACCCTTACTCTATCTACCCGTATCTCGATCTCGGTGTTTCCTCATTTTGACTTTGCGTAATTTACTCAATCAGCATTTCACCTGTATAAAGGCATGCCTGCATGTGCACCAATGCTCTTGCATGCCCACAAAAATGCACACCAAGGGCCCCATTAGGATGTCGGGTGGATCGCCACCACCATGCGGGCGGTGGCGATCCACCCGACATCCTTCCCCACCCGCCACCTATTCCCCCCGCCGTATTACTATGGCCAGGGGTACCTCGGCGGATGGATTTCATATGGTGACGGCGTCTGTTAGACACCGCCATCCATATTAGGATGTGGGTGGGAACATGCTTTTCCGTAGTGGCAATGAGGCATGCGAGAGTGTCTTGTGGGGGCCCGTTGCGGGCCCCCAGGGATTCTGGGTGTGGGGGGTGCACATGGGGGGTACCTATGGTACCCCCCTGCACTTCACTGTACAACGTGGCAGGCACCGTACGGTGCCTGTCACGTTGTGCATTGAAGTGTGCAATGTGCATTTTTAGCATTACGGCAGGCGGTGCTTTCTGCATTTTACGTCTGGATGGCGGGCGGACAAAGTCCGCCCACCATCCTAATGGGGCCCTAAATCTCTTACCGTCTCACACTCCTTTCTATAAAAATTGGGAAACCCTATTGGAAAGATATCTGTGCCCAACCAAATCTGTTGTTAAGGTATTGGTGGCATGTTGCATAAATGATGCCTTGAAGAATTTTTGAGCATTATAAGAGGCTAATAAAATCTGATTGAACGTGATAGATCTTTAAGAGACTGTGGATCATATCTTCAAGTAAAGTTTAGTAACATAAATGGCAAATGGTATATCATAAAGCACGTAGATGTTAACAATGGGCACAACCTGGTTGTATATAAACAAAAATTTCCAGAACAGTTTGCTGGGGCAGAAAGGTGTGGGTCCCATTATCTTTCAAGGACTTTTAGGAAAATGGATGGCAAGTGATTCGTTCCTAAAGCACATTTGGTTAAGAACAAAACAAACACTAACAGGAACAGAAAATTAAGATGATGGTTTGAACTTAATGAGGAAATTTTGGACTAGATGCATCAAGGTTGCGAGTCATAGCAGTGTCACAAAAAGAATTCAAGTCTTGAGATTTACTCTCCAGCTCGCTGGAAAGTAGCCTTAAAGTAACAGAAAGTAGTGCTTCGTGCATTCCCAACCATGGCCAGCTAGAGCGCTGGTGGCGCCTGGTGAGACAGATTTGTTTACCTCCTCACATTACCTCCTACTCAATGAATACCCTCACTACCTCCCTCCAATAGTGCCCCTTGTATCTCCATAGCCCCTCTATCATATGCATTTCATTGTGTTTTGCACTACATAGTTCATGCACATACAGTTCTGTGATCTGCATGGTACACTTTTTTTGCAGCAGGCACTTTACCCTTTGTGCAATGGTAAGATAATTCTGAACTGCTGCAAGACAAATTACTGATCTCTCTCCAGCAGGAACATTAATCACCAGAGTCATCTTGACATTGTTATTGTTGCCTGAAAACTGCTGGGCACATGAGGATCTTGGCATGATATGCTTTTAAGCAAATTGTTCTTTTTTTAGATAGGCTTCCCTCCTCCCCGCCCTCAAGTTAGTTTCAAGTGTGGCTGCACTGGTCGCACCGCCCCAAAACTGGCCCTGTTCCCAAGCAACCACCCATGGGCTCTTGACACATAGCCATGTCTACGAAAAAAGATAGACTGGGCTTTTCACCGCAAATGTACAACTCCTTGAGGTAGGTGCAGTGGTGGCTGGTGAGATTTGAATGTGGTGATCATAAAATAATTATTGTACTGCACTGCAGCGAGCGATCCCAAACAATCCCAAACAACCTATGGGTGGTTCGGTGGGGTTCTCCCCCGAGAAAATTTTGAAAAAAGAGTGGGCAAATTATGCATTTTCAAGCAAATGTGAGAAAGCAAGAAGGTTCACAAAGAATTGTGAAAGTGTAGTTAGGAAATCAATAACAAGATTTCATATGATAATGATGTAGGTTCCTGTTGTTTCTGAGCTCAGTACTGCCCTGCAGCAGTCATTTTGCACATACACTCCTATTCATAAGCAACCAGCTTAATATTCTATGTAATACTTCAGACCAAAGAAGCAAGATCAAATTAGCCTTATAGAAATCCAAACTGTATACAGTGTGCATACACACATTACAAACAGGTTTTGAGGTTCCTACAAAGCTAACAGTTCAAAGAAATGTGTAATGCGGCAGCGAGACTGGGGCTTGGTGCTTGGCAGATCTTACATACCAGCTGCAGAACAGCAGGTGTTCCTGCTGGATAAGTACAATCAACCAATCGCTATAATTGTGCAGATTTTTCACTTATTTAACAAATAAAATATAAGGCTCTGCTCCTTTCAGCACTCCTACCACGGCAGGCCTTAAGGTGCACTTATGTACCTTATAGCCGACCTGGGTTCCCAGTGCCACCATCCCTGCTACTTACCTTTGACAGGGGCTTGAAACAGCACCTCATGGTCATAGGGACCAAGCTTGGCACCCACAGGATTCACCTTGAGTATGCCAGGCTTTTTTTAAACTTTCAATGTCTGACTTGTCGCAAAGCACACACTCGAACTTAATCATTAACTCTGTGGCACTTCAAAGCCATTTCAGTAGGTACCGGAGGAGAAGCTGCAATTTGCTGTAGATTCTCATCTGTTACTACACTGCACCATTCAATTGGATATTAAGAACATGTTATTTTCGTCCTCGATAGCTGCGGAAGTGTGGCATGTGGAGGTTCATAAAAACAAGTTACTATGCTTGAGTAGTGCGAGTGCTGCTGCTCCTGACAGCAATGTGTTGCTGCTCCTGAGACCCAAGCATACATCCCACAGTTAATGTTTTCACTGTAAAATGAGGGAAGTGGAAAATAACAGACTACACAAACACTCCGCACATTATGAAAACAAGTAAGCAGCTTTATTTCTCCAGTGTTGGTTACATCAGCATATATGTTCAGGTCACGAATGCTGCTAACACACTGCGGCTTCTATTTAAGCACTTCACCGTGCTCCAATCCGAGCTCCCACCCCCTTGAACACTGACAACCCCTAATCAACTATTAATACGGCTAGAGGTTCATGAGGCCGCGCCTTCAAAAATGGTAAAATGGAATACTGTCTTCCGCAGAAGTGCATATATTTAAGGCATCTGGAGGCATATTATCAAGGGCCATATCGCCAATTTAGCGGGACTTTTCCCGCTAAAGCGTCGATATGTTTATCGCCCTATTAGCAAGCAGTCGCAAACAGCAGTTAGCGACAGCTTGTAGGCGATAGCTACAGGTTTGGGCCCGCTTTGCATGTCATGACATGCAAAGTGGGCGTACCCAACCTGTTAGCGGCTGAAAGCAGTCACTAACACAGCTATCGCCTATTAGCTAGGCAAGCGAAGCGATTAAAAAATTCCCGCTAAGCGGGAATGTCGCTAGAAACTAACGCCTGCTCAGGCCAGGACTTAACCTGTATATCCAATGGGAGGTGGATATTCAGGTTAAGTCCCCATTAGCTATAATACCTGAATGTCGCTGGATTTCCAGCGATATTCATGCATTGAGCCGCTATCGCCGGATATTTTATCGCTTTAGAGATAAACGTTGCTAATAGCACGTTATCTCAGCGATAATATCCGGCGATGCACGGCGGTTACAAAAAAATGCGCTAAGCTCATTTAGCGATAATTATCGCTATTTGTTGATAATATGCCCCCTGTTTCTTCATGTATAGTAGTGAGGTGAAAATCACGTTTACCAGGCCTTGCAGTACTAGAAGAGTGTCATAGTAATGTGCAATCTGTGAATGGGTAAGCAAGGTCTTCTTAAACCGATTTAAAATGTTTATACTGAGCCACATTTATTTCCGAGGGCCAGTAACAATAATACCTTAAAACCCCTGTTCAATGGCTGCAGGTACATTCAGCAGCCACATTTCTCGGTCTCTTGTGTATGGCTGGCCCTAGATTTCAATCCCATTATGATTTCAGCAAGGTCAACAAACTGTTAATTTTGGTTACCCAGCTTTGCTGTCTTTTTCTCGGTGATAATGTGAAAGGAGCCCTGGTGTCGAAGGGCCTTCGGTAATTTAAATCCAAGCTTATGTGATGGCATGCAAGTATTCTCATTTAAAACAGCCAGAGGCAAGGGGAGGGCCAGAGATTAGTGAGGCAGCATTTTTGAGCAAAGGGAACCCACAACACTTATGACTCGGTCGCCCCAAAAAATAAAACAGTGCCCAATACTACAAATACCAAGGAATCACCCCTTTTTCAATATTCGAGTGGCCTACTACCTAAAGCAGAGCGAGCTTGGCAATGAGAGAATTAACAACGGAAGGGCCGAGGGTGAGGCTTCTTAACACCGTTTTATTCTTGCTAATTTTCTACGACGCTTTATTCATCCTCATAAACTGAAGAGAGGTGAGATTAGTTATCGTCTGTGGAGCAGACTTTGTGTTCAAAGAGTCGCCTTAATGAGTGTAAAAGAAGGGATCCTTAGACATTGTAGTAACTGAGCTGAGAACAAAATTAAGGACAATTTCAACTTTTCTCAAAATGTAAAACCTGCTGCCGGAGTGCCACACATTCAAACTAGTGAGTGGGCTTCGGTACACTGCATCACTATCTTACCTCAGATTCTCAAATGTTCACAATGCTGTTACACCTCACAAACACCCTCACACATACTTACATTCTCATTTCGGGCAGTAAAATACAGTATCTACTATCATTAGTCACAAATACATACACAGGCAAGTGGGCTATGCAAAGGAAAATCATATACAAGAGGCCGGCATGCTCGCGGGAGAGGGGGGTGACGCGGGTATCGGGTGGGGAATAAAAATTAAAAAATCTAACTTTACCCACCTTGCCTCTGCTCCTGGACGGTGTAATGCTGCAGCCAGGTCCCGCGTGTTCTTGCAGGAACAGGATGCACTGAAGCAGCCAGCAGGCAGCCTCCCTCCCCTACCCTAAGCCTATCACAACGCTGCAATGGCTGCGTTGTGATTGGTGAAGCGCAGCAGAGAGTGCCCCAGCCGGGCCATTTTCTCTATGTAGGCTGCATTGAGCAGCCTACATAGAGAAAAAAAGGGAGAGTGTGCATGACTGAGTTGGTCGGGCCAGGAGCCGACCAAACAGTCAGTACCAACAACAGTGGGCAAAGCCACTCCCCCCTGCCCTCGAGCAGAACCGCCCACCCTCCCGCCCCCAACCAGGGACTCCAGGCACTTCTGCTCTCTCACAGTGCAAGAAACAAGAACATAAAATGGAAGTTTTACCATTTTATGTTTTTGCCTTGTCGCACTGCGAGAAAGCAGTGGGCGACACCCCCACGCCCAAATGAAGGAGCCGCCACTGGCTAGGTGTAACGTTTGAGAAAAGGTTTCTTTTCTCAAACCTTTTCTAACTTTGCATGTAGGCTGTTATGTACAGGACACATGCGAAGTTGGAAAAGTTGAACACTATATCTAAGCATAGTATTTGGTAATGGAAGAGTATCTTTCCAGAACAAACCTGTCCTAGGCATCACATGTACACACTTGCACTATGTGCGTCAGCAGATGGGAGGACTGCAGCTGTCTGTAGTCGTAGTAGTTTAAAGGTTTACTTCAAAGAAATTATTATCCATAGTGACGATACAGTTCAACTTTTCAAACAAATTCCATATTCCTTCATATGGTAATGTTGTAATTCAAAACATGGATCAAAGAATTGTGATGGTAATTTTAACTCCGTGGGTTAAATGATCCCCGATGCATTTTGTGCATAGATTGCACTTCTTCAGGGGGAATCTGAATAGTAAAGAAACAGAAGATGTAGGGCGCTACAAATACAGGAGGCTGGTACATATATATACACAGTTGGGGTGTGGGGGTTAAAAACAGTGAAGTTTTTTCGGAGAGAATACAAACTGAATTAAATTACTGACCACGAGTGAGGGGTAACTAAAGAAATAGTCTGTGATCGACGTTTATGGAAAGTGTACAGTGACGTGATAACACAAGACGGAAACCGGGAACTTAAATCTGAGGGTGAAAACGTGCCCGAGGTTATAAAAATAGGTGACGGGGATAATCTAATTAACGGTGCTCCAAGGTGGGGAACTGATATGACTATGCGGTTAAAACGGGTGCATGGTGTCGTACTGCACGTAAAGGAAAAATGCATGCGGTGCGAACGAACATCCAAGTGAATAAAAGGAAAAATCGTGTGTGATGCCCACTTACCGGCAATAGGTGCTAAGGATTCATTACGCGAGATTCAAACGGTAAACTCCGGTTCGAGGTACACGAAACCCGGAAGACGCCGCGCATGGGCGCAAGCTCGAAATTATACTAGAAAAGTGGTGTGGTGATAGAAAGCGGACTCTTCAAAAGAAACAGAGGGTGAGGTGAAGTGAAAAAGTCGATAGAACGGCAACCACCTAAGTGAAATGCCATAATGAACACTACTGGGTAGGGCAATAAAGATGCTAGGTGAAAATAAACCGGGAGACTATATGAGGAAACGGAAAAAATACGTGCATGTTTATACAACGTATAAAAAAACGGCAAAATAAAATAAGTACAAGAAGAAAAAAGTGCTAGATGAGCAAAACGATGGTATAGGCAATAAGATAAACGGGTTACAACAATATTCAGTTTGATGAGATACCTTTTATCTCTTTCTGTAATGGTGCCGGTGGAGACTGTCTTGTTCACGATGGTAACCAGTGATTCCTTGAAATTGTTGGTGGGATCAGTACTGGATTTTGAGAGTAATAACAGGTGTCTAGAGCTACTAGCGCTCCTCCTTTATCTGCTTTACAGATTGTTAAGTCTCTGTTAGAAGAAAGTTGCCTTAGCGCTTGGTATTCGCTAGTAGATAAGTTTGAACGATGTTTTTGAGAAGTTCTGAAGATAGTGTGTAGATCTTGTTGAACAGCTATTTCAAACGTGTCCAAAACTTTGTGGCTGGTAGGCGGAATGAAGGTGCTTTTCGGTCTTAGACCCATAAGTGTCCCTGATTCTTGAGTTGTTTGGGGGGGACAAATGTTGGTAAAGAAGTGTCTAAGGCGTAATGTCCTCATGAATTTGTAGAAAGATATGGTAGTATCAAGCTCGTTCGTGTGGTATGTGGGTACAAAGTTCATGCCCTTTTGAAGAACTTGTTGTTGGATTGTAGTTAACGGTGTCCGTGAGATATTAATTATTAGATTCTGTGACTCCTGGTAGATTTGGCCGGTGGTGGTAAGTCGGTGGGTCCTGCGGGACCTCCTGGGTCTACTGTTGGTACTCGGCCTCTTTCTAAAAAAGACGTTGATTCAGCGAGGTTCCTAAAGTTGGTTCTGGGGTCACTGGGTGCACCAGAAGTTGAAGGCTGGTCAGGTCTTTGAGGGCCAGTTGGGAAAGGTCGTGGCCTGGGTTGTCCTCGGGTAAATCCTGGTTGTGACGTGTCCTCAGACGATGATGTGTCTCCGTCAGTTGGTTTGTTCGTTTGAGTACGATTTTGTCTTCTGGCAGCGTAAATTTCTGCCCAGTTATACACTTCACCTAATTTATAATCAACTGTGTCTCGTTTGAATTTTCTTATCTTTCTTTCGTTGATCTCTTTGACGTATTTGTCCAATTGATTATTAATATCTTCAAGAGTAGTTGTAAGTTCCTCAGGAGTTAATTTGGTGCTTAAATCTTGTTTTAATTGTTTTACTTCATTTTCAAGTTCTTCCAACAGTTTAGACAATTCTTCAACAATGAGCAGTATTAAATCCAAGGAACATTTATTTAATATTCCGAACCACTTTTCTGTGAATCAAGGATTGTTTTTTGCACAGAGTAGATTTCAAAGGAATTCGCAAGCCTCTGGGGATGCGTTGAACACGATGGTATCTAATTAGGGTTGAGGCGTGCAGTCTTTGGTTGATCTCTCTTTTAGCGGTATATAGTAGTTGGCGAATGTTAGCTTGGGGAGAGCCGGTGCTGGGAGATATGTATTCAGGCTCCTGTATTAGCGAATATATACCATCTGTGTCGTCAATATTGAATTCAAAGGTGTCTGCTTTATTCGTTGTTATTCCAGCGATGTCAGCATAAGACATGGTGAGTGGGTGCATAAGCGGTGTGGACCAGAGGGGAATATATGAATGTTAGTGGACCGCTGCACTCCAGGGTAGAAAGTGTTATCCAGAGGTAAATATTCTTCAATGGTAATAGGTGCGCAGGAAAACACCTTCTGGGTCCAAAAGGTGCTACAAGACTAAGAGCAAAGAAAGCCTTACAGCTAGTAAGGACAATTCCTGGGCACTCTAGTGTGCACAAAAGTGCGTGATTCAAGTTATGAACACTCCTTCAAATGAATGTCTGTAGTCGTAGTAGTTTAAAGGTTTACTTCAAAGAAATTATTATCCATAGTGACGATACAGTTCAACTTTTCAAACAAATTCATTATTCCTTCATATGGTAATGTTGTAATTCAAAACATGGATCAAAGAATCGTGATGGTAATTTTAACTCCGTGGGTTAAATGATCCCCGATGCATTTCGTGCATAGATTGCTCTTCTTCAGGGGGAATCTGAATAGTAAAGAAACAGAAGATGTAGGGCGCTACAAATACAGGAGGCTGGTACATATGTATACACAGTTGGGAGTAGGGGTTAATAACAGTGAAGTTTTTTCGGAGAGAATACAAACTGAATTAAATTACTGACCACGAGTGAGGGGTAACTAAAGAAATAGTCTGTGATCGACGTTTATGGAAAGTGTACAGTGACGTGATAACACAAGAAGGAAACGGAACTTAAATCTGAGGGTGAAAACGTGTCCGAGGTTATAAAAATAGGTGACGGGGATAATCTAATTAACGGTGCTCCAAGGTGGGGAACTGATATGACTATGCGGCAAAAACGGGTGCATGGTGTCGTACTGCACGTAAAGGAAAAATGCATGCGGTGCGAACGAACTTCCAAGTGAATAAAAGGAAAAATCGTGTGTGATGCCCACTTACCGGCAATAGGTGCTAAGGATTCATTACAAGGAACTCCTATACCTCTCCGAGTCAATGCCACCTGCGATTCCATGAACGTTGTATATATGCTAAGATGCCCTTGTGGCCTCCCATATGTGGGCAAAACCGAGCGTAAAATTAAAACAAGGTTGACTGAACATCGCAGCAACATACGCACTAAAAACCTGAAGTCATGTGTAGCGGCTCATTTCGTTGAACATAGCCACAATTCCAGTCAAATTCGCTTCCTCATTTTAGAAGTAGTGGACAAACACACTCACATTGACAACAACAAGAATCTACTTCGTTGAGAACTCTACTGGATACATCGCCTTCAGGCTACACATCCGAAAGGATTGAATGACAGACTGGAATATAGTTGTCACTTATGAACAATGCATTAGCCTCCTATCAGCAATGTACTGTATATATGCATGATCTCTCTTTGAAGCTTAACCTTCCCATGTCTACTTTTCCCCTTATTCTTCTTCCTCTTCCTCTTTTTCTTTTTCAAACTGAATATTGTTGTAACCCGTTTATCTTATTGCCTATACCATCGTTTTGCTCATCTAGCACTTTTTTCTTCTTGTACTTATTTTATTTTGCCGTTTTTTTATACGTTGTATAAACATGCACGTATTTTTTCCGTTTCCTCATATAGTCTCCCGGTTTATTTTCACCTAGCATCTTTATTGCCCTACCCCAGTAGTGTTCATTATGGCATTTCACTTAGGCGGTTGCCGTTCTATCGACTTTTTCACTTCACCTCACCCTCTGTTTGTTTTGAAGAGTCCGCTTTCTATCACCACACCACTTTTCTAGTATAATTTCGAACTTGCGCGCATGCGCGGCGTCTTCCGGGTTTCGTGTACCTCGAACCGGAGTTTACCGTTTGAATCTCGCGTAATGAATCCTTACCACCTATTGCCGGTAAGTGGGCATCACACACGATTTTTCCTTTCATTCACTTGGATGTTCGTTCGCACCGCATGCATTTTTCCTTTACGTGCAGTACGACACCATGCACCTGTTTTTGCCACATAGTCATATCAGTTCCCCACCTTGGAGCACCGTTAATTAGATTATCCCCGTCACCTATTTTTATAACCTCGGGCACGTTTTCACCCTCAGATTTAAGTTCCCGGTTTCCTTCTTGTGTTATCACGTCACTGTACACTTTCCATAAACGTCGATCACAGACTATTTCTTTAGTTACCCCTCACTCGTGGTCAGTAATTTAATTCAGTTTGTATTCTCTCCGAAAAAACTTCACTGTTATTAACCCCCACACCCCAACTGTGTATACATATGTAGCAGCCTCCTGTATTTGTAGCGCCCTACATCTTCTGTTTCTTTACTATTCAGATTCCCCCTGAAGAAGTGCAATCTATGCACGAAATGCATCGGGGATCATTTAACCCACGGAGTTAAAATTACCATCACGATTCTTTGATCCATGTTTTGAATTACAACATTACCATATGAAGGAATATGGAATTTGTTTGAAAAGTTGAACTGTATCGTCACTATGGATAATAATTTCTTTGAAGTAAACCTTTAAACTACTACGACTACAGACATTCATTTGAAGGAGTGTTCATAACTTGAATCACGCACTTTTGTGCACACTAGAGTGCCCAGGAATTGTCCTTACTAGCTGTAAGGCTTTCTTTGCTCTTAGTCTTGTAGCACCTTTTGGACCCAGAAGGTGTTTTCCTGCGCACCTATTACCATTGAAGAATATTTACCTCTGGATAACACTTTCTACCCCGGAGTGCAGCGGTCCACTAACATTCATGACTGCAGCTGTGCCACATTTTAGTAGATATGGCATTGCCTTGCTGTCAGTTGTCATACGACACAGTACAGCAACTTTGGTTGCTGAGCTCCAGTGCATGAAAAAATAGTAAATTGTGTCCTTTGTTCATAAATGGTGGAACCGTGATAGTGCCTTAGTGGGCCTCACAACTATAGTGCCTAATGGTGCCCATGAGTCATATAAGTCATTACAAACCTGAATTTAATGATAGAGTCATATGTGTGCCAAACAGCACTTTATCCGCCATTCCTGTGTAGCAAGGAAGTTGATGGAAACATGGAGGTTTCGGAACAGGCTGGTGCCACAGAGAGTGAGAAAGTAGGGCACATTCATTCACAAGCCAGTCATGCTTCACATTTTACAGACTCAGCTCTTTCCATACCAGCTTTTCAGAGGTTTTGCCTAGAGCTCTCATGTTTTTCAGTCACATGCATTAGTAGCTTATCCAGCATTTATTTTCTTTTGCATTCTGTCCTTTGAAGAAATCTGGCTCCCATTATACAATTATGAATACAAACCCCAGAATGCAAATACAAATCCTGGACTGGATGAGTTACTCAACATGGACATCGATTATCCAGAAGGTCAGGAGTAGCGGAAGTAATGTCACATGCCATTTGACCACAGTCACATCACATATGGCCTTTGATGTCTTCCCAGCAGTGATGCCATGTGACCTTTGACCCTGGTGATGTCCTAGGAGGTACATCACTACAGGTATAAATTCTACAATTAGGGCAAAATTAATAAAATAGAGATATCTTTCATACATTTATCATATCATCCCATGTCTGTTCTATTAACTAACTCCACCTCTCACACCTCTACCTCACGATCCCTTTCACCTACATAGCTGCTATGTTTTATCACCTTCCTGCCCATCTTCCTCTAACCTCCAACTTCTCATGTCATACTCATCACTTTAACACGTTAACAGTTTTTCTACATCACCCTATAATGCGTTCTCTCCCAGTTCATCTCTTAACCACATCTTTGTTAGAACCACTCTCTCTCATATTATTACAATTCCATTACCTGTTCCCTCCTACTACCACTTCTCATTACTATTGTTCACACATGTCCCATTATATATCTCCCTCATTCTCTCCATCCCATTATATCTCTCCCTTCCTTTCTCTGCACACCCTTTGCTCCCATTTGGGTCCAGAATGTGTCTTTTACTTCCAACCTCATTACTCTAATTTGCTCAAATTTTTCTCTGCCTATCTCACGTTCACCTATATCTTTCCCAATATCCCCTTTAACTCCACCTCCCTAGTTATCACTGCCATCCCCATTTCCGTTAAACCAGCAGGTCTTGAGTTCTTTCAGTTTGCGCCCATACAATCTTCATCCTTATGTTTGACAACTGAATATAGCTATTTCTTGGTTTACCCTCTCTCTCTTATCATCTGCTATATCTCCCCCACCATTCAACCTACCTCAAACATTCTGTGAGATCAATCTTCCAGATTCTGTCTTCCTCTGTTAGAATCTTTCTTCAATAACTCCCATTTTACCTCCACCTTTCCTAGTTTTGATCTCAACTCACTCTTGCTCCTGTTTCATCTCTCACTACTCTGAAAAATTAAAATATTAACATTCACAAAAGGCATTGTGGTCTGAGAAAAGATGTCAGCCAGGATGACTCACCATCTCAGGGACACCCTGCTGAAGGATCCGGGTTTGTTGCAGTCAGTGCACCCCACACACATCAAAGGCAAGTCATAGACTCAGAGTATTATGACGATGGCTCCCTGCACCTCAGAATTACATAGGGATGGTTAACTTCAATGGTTGACTGATGGTACCTTCAGAAATTAGGAATTACACAGGAATTCGGGAATATTTCACCCTATTCCCATGGTAATTCTCCATTTCTGTACTAAGTTTCCCCCAGTTATTTCAGCTATTATGAGTGGCTGAAATTTGCGGGCTAAATACACCGGCTCAATGGAGTTAACCTGGTTCTTGTTACCCCAATTAGGCTGCTAGGTGCTGTTACTGGCTCCATAAGGATTACCGTGGGAGTTGCAATGAGGCCCTCGGAGATTTGTCTTGCTGGAATTTCTTTCATCTCTAGGTAGCAGAGAAGTGAAAAAGCGCTGTCCATGTAGGTGAGTTTTTGCCACACCTCAGAGTAACTGTATACCTTCCTTGTATGGCCATGCAAAGCATGGTGGTCTATTCAGCCCTCCCTGCCTCCTGCTTTACAAAGTATCCTTTGCTTTTGCATAACAAGCATTGGCATAGCCAATAGGTCTCGCTTTTGGGACCTTATATGTGTTTAGCTAAAGCTATTGGCTTTGTCAATGTCTTTAAGCTATTTTGTAAAGCAGCGTGGCTGGACTCGTCACGACTCCGCCCACTCCAAGAGAATGCCCGCACAGGCCTGGAATTAGCCGAGCGTGGGCGGGCCGTGGCAGTTATGACAAGCTCAGCTCATCATGAGCACAGCTCCACTGTGCCTCATGACGAGCTGAGCTTGTCATAAGCATGGAAGGGGTTAAACAAGCTGTCGCTATCGAGCTTTCACTTTAAGATGGATACTTGAGCTGGTTTCCTTTAAGCAAGCTGCCGCCATCACGCTTTTACTTTAAGACAAAAACTTGAACCGGCTTCCTTTAAACAAGCTGTTGCCATCGCGCTTTCCCTTTAATGAAGAATCAAAGTGCCTACACCAAGTAATGAAGAAACAGTATAACACCGCAAGTAAAACATCCAGTCGGGATGGGCCGTCCAAAAAGGAGACAGGGCAGTAACAAAGAAGCCTCATTCTCAATCGGAGGGCAGCGTTTTGCATAAACGATGACGCCAGCCAACCAAAAAGATGGGCGTGGCTTCAAACCCACTACAAATGTATCGATTCCAAGATGCGCGCTCCAACGCAAGGCGAGACCTAAAAAGTCAGCACCTTGGGGCAACTGTGGAGATGTTTATTACACCTCTGCATGATAGCGTTATTTAATTGCATGGTAGCATTATTTTTTTCATTAGTTTGTGTATTGCGTTTGCATAAATCATTTTGGAACTTTGTTGCACAGTCTAATGTATTAAAGTGTTCCAGTCTGGTGGGGCAGTAGAAAGTAAACAGGACTCAGTAGCCCCCTATTTCCATTTTGCTCCTGGCAATAGGGCTACTGGCCCAAATGGCCTACCACAGTCAATTTTTAAGACCGTGTTATTAAGTGAAGTTCAGTTAAGCGAAAAAATCTTGGAAAAATGGCGGACTTAATAATAAAACTCATATTTGAAGCTTGAGACAGGGCACAACCCTTGATTGCCCTCCTTGACTCAGAGGCAACCAAACACTGCACATCCCTGTTGTTAACAGACTTACCTACCTTGTCAGATAAAAACAACGTTATTCCTGTTAACCAAACAGGCTTTATAAAGGGAGTAATTTACAACAAGGAGTGGTGATGGACAGAGTCTCTGAATTAAGCAGAGTACTCTCACCCAGTCAAGAGATCAGGGCTAGATCCAACACCGTTTTTTAGCTCATTGCACCATCCCAGTTTCAGAACCTGGCTGTATGCAAATTAGTCTGTCCCTGGCCCAGTGCATCATGGGAACAGGGCAGACCAGACTACAAAAGCCAATTCTTACACTGGGAAGGAAACAAGCTTCCGGGACCGGTTTCTGCCATTTCAGGCGTCTTCGGCCCGGCTTGCTTGAATCCTGATGGTGCAATGAGCAAGGGACTCACATCTGAGTATACCCTTCCACGCTTAGGGTGGACAAAATTATTTACAACAAGGGGTGGTGATGGACAGAGTCTCTGAATTAAGCAGAGTACTCTCACCCAGTCAAGAGATCAGGGCTAGATCCAACACCGTTTTTTAGCTCATTGCACCATCCCAGTTTCAGAACCTGGCTGTATGCAAATTAGTCTGTCCCTGGCCCAGTGCATCATGGGAACAGGGCAGACCAGACTACAAAAGCCAATTCTTACACTGGGAAGGAAACAAGCTTCCGGGGACCGGTTTCTGCCATTTCAGGCGTCTTCGGCCCGGCTTGCTTGAATCCTGATGGTGCAATGAGCAAGGGACTCACATCTGAGTATACCCTTCCACGCTTAGGGTGGACAAAATTATTTACAACAAGGGGTGGTGAGGGACAGAGTCTCTGAATTAAGCAGAATACTCTCACCCAGTCAAGAGATCTGGGCTAGATCCAACACCGTTTTTTAGCTCACTGCACCATCCCCGTTTCAGAACCTGGCTGTATGCAAATTAGTCTGTTCCTGTCCCAGTGCGTGATGGGAACAGGGCAAACCAAACTACAAAAGCCAATTCTTACACTGGGAAGGAAACAAGCTTCCGGGGACCGGTTTCTGGCATTACAGCCTGCACCATCAGGATTCAAGCAAGCCGGGCCGAAGACCGCTGTAATGCCAGAAACCGGTCCCCGGAAGCTTGTTTCCTTCCCAGTGTAAGAATTGGCTTTTGTAGTTTGGTTTGCCCTGTTCCCATCACGCACTGGGACAGGAACAGACTAATTTGCATACAGCCAGGTTCTGAAACTGGGATGGTGCAGTGAGCTAAAAAACGGTGTTGGATCTAGCCCAGATCTCTTGACTGGGTGAGAGTATTCTGCTTAATTCAGAGACTCTGTCCCTCACCACCCCTTGTTGTAAATATTTTTGTCCACCCTAAGCGTGGAAGGGTATACTCAGACATGAGTCCCTTGCTCATTGCACCATCAGGATTCAAGCAAGCCGGGCCGAAGACGGCTGTAATGCCAGAAACCGGTCCCCGGAAGCTTGTTTCCTTCCCAGTGTAAGAATTGGCTTTTGTAGTCTGGTTTGCCCTGTTCCCATCACGCACTGGGACAGGAACAGACTAATTTGCATACAGCCAGGTTCTGAAACTGGGATGGTGCAGTGAGCTAAAAAACGGTGTTGGATCTAGCCCAGATCTCTTGACTGGGTGAGAGTATTCTGCTTAATTCAGAGACTCTGTCCCTCACCACCCCTTGTTGTAAATATTTTTGTCCACCCTAAGCGTGGAAGGGTATACTCAGACATGAGTCCCTTGCTCATTGCACCATCAGGATTCAAGCAAGCCGGGCCGAAGACGGCTGTAATGCCAGAAACCGGTCCCCGGAAGCTTGTTTCCTTCCCAGTGTAAGAATTGGCTTTTGTAGTTTGGTTTGCCCTGTTCCCATCACGCACTGGGACAGGAACAGACTAATTTGCATACAGCCAGGTTCTGAAACTGGGATGGTGCAGTGAGCTAAAAAACGGTGTTGGATCTAGCCCAGATCTCTTGACTGGGTGAGAGTATTCTGCTTAATTCAGAGACTCTGTCCCTCACCACCCCTTGTTGTAAATATTATAAAGGGAGTAGGCAAAATGACAAATATACTAGTGGCTGCCAATATTTCAGATCAAAGTTAGCAATTTAAACAAAAACAACATCTTGCCTTTATTGATTTCAGAGCTGTATTTGATCGTATTAATCGCCAGCTCTTATGGCTTAAATTGAAACGGTGGGAACTACCAGATTCACTTCTCCACACCATCTGGTTACTATACATGGATACTTGGGTACAAATAAAATTAGGGGATGACACATAACTATCTAGAAAGATACCCACATATCAAGGTGTAAAGCAGAGGTGCGTTTTTAGCCCTGCATCTCTTCAATCTTTTTATGTTAGACCTTACACCTGCGATGGACCAGACAAAATCTCACCACCACCCCACGCCTGGGCCCTTTTCGACTCACTCACTTATCATACGCTGATGATATTATCTTATTCAGTAAAGCCAAATTGGGATTACAAAAATCACTGAATGCATTGGCTATCTACACAAAAAATAACAATCTGGAGGTAAATGTAGCAAAAACTTAAAACAATGTCACTTAACGCCCCTCTGGGACGTGCACCCTGATTCCATTACATGAAACTTATCTCGAGTAAGTAGCAAACTATAAATGTGTGGATGAAACTCATTGTCTGTCTTCGCTACAAACGCGTTCTTTTTTTAAAGGAACTAAAACAAGAAAATAAAGTGAACAACTGGCTACACTGTGACATATGAAAGGATATTCTTTATTAACATGATGTCATTGACTGTGGTTCACCTCTAGTCTGTGGATAAAAAAAATCCTGACTGCATGGCACTGGTGGGGTGTTACCATAGTATAGCGGAATTTACGGGTGCAGAGTTTGCACCCTACCAATATTATGCAACTTACAGTTGTGGCTAAAGTGTCATAAATAAGGCCTTGAAATGTCACACATATACACAATTAAGCTATGCTTTAACTGGACAGATATATATAAGCCCACATTGGTTTAATTGCAGAAAGTAAATTGAAACTACTTACTGGGACTGCAATGCTGTGGTTCCTGGCAGAATGCAAAAATGCTTCATTATGCAAAAGTGCCGGTCACATGCCACAAGAAAGCTTGGCTCCAGGATAACTGGGAAGCACGACAGGCCAGTCTAGAAACACACCAAAATCCACAGTCTGCGGACCAAGCAGACTTGCACTTAGTGGAAACTGTGGCCCGGAGTCCTCAAAAGGTGTTGTTAGGCAACAACTTAGGTGCATGGACAAGTTGAAGCATTTAAATATTTCCACTTGGCTCTGGGCCCAGCTGCCTACAGAAGCAGCTACAATAAAGAGAGAGCAATGCAAAATCCCTGTTCCTCTATTCCTGTTGCTTCCTTTGCAGCCTCTGAGGCAGGGGTCGCAAAGGAAGTGCAGAGGTCACAAAGGGCAAACCAAAAGTCACATGTGCAACCCCTGGTGAACCCTAAAAGATGTCCCTGGTTATTCACCCTTAAAATAGGCAATTTAATGATTCTGTTTCCCTGCCAAGAAAACTCCCCCTTTCTAGCGTACATTGCTCCTAGTTTTACCCAATGACTCCATGTCACGGGGTTACTGCTTTTCCAGGCCTAGTCTTTAATTTATCAAACAGGTGCATTGTGGGCATTTCTGGCTTGAGTCAGTTCAATTGAACAAACTGGGATAACACAGCTGAAATGATGATATGTAATTTTAGGATTAGGAAAGCTGTACTCTAGCAATATAGAGTCATCTGGTAACTCTAGTGCAACTCTCTATCTGTGGGATATACTTTTTGCTTGAAATCAACAGGCTAATAAAACATGTTCTTAAATGCACAACCTTGGAGAACAGAGCACATTTCAAAGAACTTGGCTCGATTCTTATTTAGTTAGGGTGACCAAATGGCTCCATGTCATCGAACACCACTTTTCCATTCATGTACTTTGTATTTACATATCAGTGGATACGGGGAGTTATAGGCTTGCTTCATTTGACTGAGTCAATTGAATCCACACATCTGATAACGATTGTATGTAAGAGCAAAGTCCAGGGGGCAGCTCCTCTGTTATGGCGGAGGAGTGTCACCCCAATAGGTGGCAGCAGAGGTAAACACTTGAAAAATAAAATGATAATAAATGTTTCTTCTTACCTGTGGCTCCCACCAGCACGTCATGGGGCGAGGCCATGCATCCTACAACAGCAGTGGGGAGGCAGGGTGATGGGCACTACTAAGGTCCCGATTCTGATGAAACTCCCGCTCCCCGGCCCTACTGCTTCGGAGCCTGTGCAGTTGCCACTGGCAAAGTCCAGGATTGAAAAAATTGTGTCCCAATGACGTGGAGCCATCGGGCCTTATTATATTGTATACTTTTGGTTCCTCAGGAAGGAACATCATGTGCTACACATTATGTTTTGTAGGAAGAGCACACTGCTTTCTGGGGCTTTTAGTTTTTCCCTCTGGAAAGTTCAGCATGCAAAGTGATACTACATGAAATATAATACAGACTTCGAGTGTCACACATAACAAGGTTCCAGTAGGGGTTACGCATGTATTTAATGAAGGCGTAATTATTTCCGTTCACGGGGAATCCAAAGATATCAGCAAACAAACGAATATTCTTGAATGGGAACTATTGATGATTGTTAGAGATGAAGGACCGGGGAGAAGTGTTTTTTCTCATCATTGGAGGGCTCCTTTAAAGTGAAAAAAATATATCCTGCCGAGATAACATCCCTATTCTGCCAACATTTCAAGCAGGATCCTAAACTAGCATCCAAAGATATGAGCTCCTACTCAATCCACTAGTGACGCTACCCCTGGTTACTTAAAAGAATGTAGTAAAAGCGCAAACAAAGGGCAAATATATCTAAAACTCAAGGTTCGCTTCTTTCAAGTTCTGACCTGCAGATGCACTAACCGAATGCGAATAGAGAAGGAAAACTACAGACTCCCTTGGTGTTTATTGAAGGCCTCTTTTCAGTGGCAGAGGAGTCCCTGGGAACAGAGAGAGCTCAATCTGTAAAGTACCTCATGTCGTGCCACGAGCAACTCAGAAACCAGTCAATTGAACACGGACTAAGTTGAACAGCTACAGGGTCAGAAAGGTTGTGAAGACTGGGAGGCAGATGGGCAGATTGCCACACAGATATGTGGAGGGTACTGGCTGACAGCTAGGCACAGTTAGCTTTAAATGCGCCCAAATTGGCAGTGGTTGGCAAGGTCTTGATCACCATTCCATTTTGTTGCCCTGGATCCAGCTGCTCATAAAAATGTGATGGGGCACAGGGGCTGGGGAGTGGTTAATTAAAACCCAAGTGAAAGCTGTAGAAACCTATGGAAATAACCCATATTAGATACCAGTATAGTGGTACAACTAGATTCAAAGCAGGAATGCACCAATGTGCGGAAGAAAGCAACGTCCTGCCTGCACAACACCTGCAAAACTACAGTCAAATTCTTCAAAAGCATTCTTGTCAACCTCTCCCAAAATATTTAATCTGTTCACTCCCTTCATGTGTTTGTGGTGTGAGAGGCTGTGGTTGCATGTGTGTTTTTCTCTGTGAGAATCAGGGGATCTGCTTTCCTGTGTGTGTGAACCTATTCAGTGAGGATGAGGCACTCTAGCTTTGCTTCATGAAAATAAGACTTCTTTGCTCTCTTGTGAATGAAGGTTCACACACCAGATTGGTGAGCTTGTCGGCCTCTGACATGCTTAAAAAGTTGCGAGTCCAGGTACGTACAGCATATTTCCATTTCCAGCTAAATTCTAAACTGGGATACAAGAGGGCAGGTGTTAGACCTGTCAGCGTTAAGGCGGTATTCCCTTACACGTTTTGCCTAACACCTCCATTTTTCTTTGCTGATCTCATCTTTGCTGGCCTTAGGGCTCTGTGCATTTTACCACTGCTAACTGGTGCTAAAGTGCATGTGCTCACTTCTTAAAACATGGTAACATTAGCTTACCCCCATTTGGCATATTCAGTTTACCTGTAAACTCCTAGTAAAGTGGCACTATATGTGCTCAGGGCATGTAAATTAAATGCTACCAGTGGGCCTTCAAACCTGATTGTGCTGTCCATTTAAAAAGCTCTTTAAACATGAATTTTGCACAAGTCATCAACACCCACCATACATTTTCCGAAATAAACATAAATCATATATAATCTGAGCTATGTAGTGCACAGACTCATTCAAATTTGCTTTTATAAAAACTAATTTCTTTATTCAAGTTATTTTCATGCTTTTTTTTTACACACTTTTCTCCAATGTAGCCAATGTGTTTTGTCTTTTAGTAGGGACTACTTCAGGGCTTTTTGTTCAAATGCTGATGCATAATGCATGCTCCAGAGGTACAAAGCCTCTCACTAAATGTTTCTGACACTTTGCAATCCCTCCTCTAGCCTTTTCTTACCTTGAATGGACCCAACACATGTTCTCTCACCAACACCATTCAAAATGTTATATTTTATTTCTTCTTATTCTCTTTGGCTCTTTAGCACCGAAGTTATTATATAACATATCTCCTAACAGTCTTCTATTGCTTGAACACTGAATAATTGCTATTATTATTTGGATAAGGTCAGTGAATGATTTTCCAAAATATCTTGCCCCAGATTTTTAGAATTAGCTCAGTAATCGTTCCTTTGTGGATGGTAGGGAGTTATTTTGTCAAGTACCTTTCTCTAGCCAGTATCTTGTGTCTGTTTTGTTGAAACCATTCCTACATTTCCCCCCCCCCCGATGTTTCAGCCAGTATTTTCCTGGTTCCTACCATATTCATAGCAATGCTTTCATTGTTGGTAGAAGGAACAACGACATTTCTATAATAAGTTTACAACATCTTTTATTAAGGTGAGGAGCATTTTTTGTTACAAATCCTAGTTGTCTAGCAGTATTTCTACAATGGAGAGTTAATTCCTTTCACTGCTACTACATGCGGAAATAAGTACAGATAATTTGAATCCAGTGGCGGCCGGCATGACTCGCGGGTGGTGAGGTTGCCATCCGGAGAGGCGAGGGGGGGCGGACACAAAGTAATGCAATGAAAAAAAATATTACACATTTACCTTGCCGCCGGTCACACCACCGCATCTATGCTCCTTGCTCCTACTCTCCTCGTGGGACAGGAAGTCAGGCTCCCTAGAACAATCACAATGCTGCAATGCAGCCTTTTGATTGTTAAGCACCCATGCTTCTCAGACCAATCAAAACACTGCAATGCAGCATTGTGATTGGTTTTAAGCCTCCTGGTTCCATGCTCAACCAGGGAAGGGGGGCCTGAGCTTGTTGTCCACGCAGGATGTAAAGCAGCTTGCATGGAGAAAGGGTAAATTGCGCATGACTGATTTGGATGACCCGAGAGGGGTGACCAAACAGTCATTGCACACTTAGGAGTGGGCAAACCACTCCTCTCCTGACCTGCTCCGTGAGCAGAGGAGCCCTGCCCACCTGCAAAGGAAGGAAACATAAAATTATAATAACTAAAAGTTTATATCATTTTATATTTCCTTTCCTTTACACTGCTGAAGGCAGTGGGGCGCCGCTGCTCTGCCATAGCGGAGGAGCTATAGATTAAACCAAAAAGGGAGGTAGAGCTAATTGTTGGATTTGCGCTCCACTATGATACTTAAATAAACAAAAGAAATCCAACATCAGGAGGAAAAAGGGGAAGAGTGATCAATGGGTATTGAAGCACTCAGTGTTTGATAAAATACCCCTCACACACCAAAAGGCCCCTTGGTGTCATGCTTCATCATTGGGGTCTTCGCACCCCTCTATCGGGATGCGGCGTGCTGCGACCTACGGATACGCGGGAGCACTTTCAGGTTGGCTATGTGTGGTGTACAGTGTGTGGGGTATGTGATTAAGGTGAGTAGGGAACGTGGTGAAGGAAAATTTAAAAAGTACCTGGCACTTGAGTGAAAAAAAGTTTTATTCCGAACTCTGGCTGGTACTATTAAAAATAAGTGCAGGGCGAGATCAACCTGTTATGTTAATGAACAGGATCTCTGGTGTGCTATGTTGTCGACATGTTTCGGAGACAGGCTCCTTCTTCAGGACAGGGGCACAAACTCCCTTCCCTACTCACGTCTTCTTCTACAAAAAAAGTGTAATTATTTACAAAAAAGTGAATTTTTTGTAGGAATAGGCTAAGTGTGCCTACAGCGGTCTGCTGCAAGTGCAATGACCTGCAGAAAGACAAAAACCAAAATACTAATGGTTACCCATGTAGCGGGTAGTTGCAAGGCGCAGTCGCCTGGAACCACACCATTTGCTTGTTAATAAGCTATTAAAAACGGACTAACACCACATACAACATAAAACACATAAAACTAGGATTTTACTGCCAGTTGTACTCATACTTGTGAAGCCTGGTTGGTGGGCTTCATGAACAGCGCGTTGGGGTGCTGCTCCAATGGCTATCTGTAGTAGAGAATAATGTAGCTGTAATTTACATTTCAATCTCACTTACTTTTGAGGTAAAAATGGATGTCTTGTAGGATGTTCTTTCTTAGATGATATACTCACAAGGTCTGGACACTCTGATCGCCGCCTTACCCCTCGCGCTACTCCGCTGGTGTGGAGTCATGCGAAGAACATGGGTACTTATACTCTGTTTCGTTAATTGGGCGGAAACGGGAGTGTCACCATGTATGGGTTTTCCGCATGCCAGCCATACAGGGCGATCGTATGTTACTGCTGCGTTAGCATAGGATCAGCGTCTGTCTGGTCGAGTTAGTGTCCCTGTGCGCCGCTACATCTATGCGCATGCGCAGTTCGAGGGCTTGTTGTTTAATTCTTCGCACATGTGCGGAAAGCCCCTAGCGCACTGGGTTTTTTCAAAGGAGCGCGATTGCGGTCCAAATGTCTACGCGATGCCCCAGTTATCTGTTGAATGGTGCTGCGTGTGGACAGCGGCCTTGTTCAGCGGTTTTGAACACAGGAGCAGTATATTTTCCTTTGCCACGGTATAGATTTTATCACAGTCGATCGTGACAAGGAACCCTTTTGAAATCCTCTTATTTAGAATAATGGAATATGTTTTTCTGTGTGAACTGCAGCACAGGTGTTGCTGTGATAATTATGCTGATAGTTGGCTCCAGGGCACATCATCATTAAGCCCAATGATGTGGGTGCCCAGACGGAACACCTATCTTTGTTCCTTTTGGAAAAGGCCAACATCAGTGGGCAATTGTTCGATTACTGTCCATTTTAAATCGTTGACGCAATGTTGCATTGTGAGATAATGTGTGGCCATTTTCGTCGTGCTTTTCTTACATCGCACGTTGCTTTTGTGTTCATTCAATCGTGTTTTGATTGCTCGTGTTGTCATTCCCACATATTCAAGGTTGCATGGGCACTTTATGAGGTAGATAACGTTTTTTGAGTTACAGTTCGTAAATCTCCGTTGCTCCCATGTCGAACCATTGCGGAAGGTGAGTTTTTTGCTTTTTTCGGTTAAATGACAACTGCTACAATTACCGCACGGGAAGTGACCTTGAATCCCTATTGATGGTTGAGAGGATGCAGTTATAGGTTTAGGTCTGGTGTGCACCAAAATGTCTCTAAGATTGCGTCCTCTGCGGTGGGCAAACATTGGTTTGTCTAGATCCAGATCACCACTCGTTAATATTCTCCAATGTTTGTTCACAATCTTGGATACTTCATTCGACATTGTATTGAAAGTTGTCACACAGATTGGTCTTTTATTTACAGTAGGTTCCTTTATTCGTTCCTCCAGTAATGACTCTCTGTTGTTATTTCTTGCCCTTTTTAGTGCTTTGTTGATGATCCTGTTTGGGTATTCTCTTTGTCTGAGTTTGTCTTTGAGGTCGATCGCCTGTTCCTTGAAATCAGACACATCAGTGCAGTTTCGCCTGAGGCGCAAGAACTGCCCATAGGGCAGGTTTTCCCGTAGGTGCCGAGGGTGAAAGCTATCGTACCTCAGTAGGCAATTCCTGGAAGTAGGCTTAAAATGGGTGGTTGTTTTTAGTATGCCAGCATCTGCATAGATGTTGAGATCTAGGAACACCAACGTTTGGTCTGAGATTGTGCTCGTGAACTTCAGGAATGTGTTTTGGGTGTTCAGCCATTCCAAAAAGAGCTCCGCTGACTGGTGGTCGCCTTGCCATATGACCAGGATGTCATCAATATACCTTTTCCAACATTTTATATTCGACCTGTATGGGTTCTGTTCGTGGAGTATCTTACTGGTCTCGAGGTGGTGCACATAGAGACCAGCCAGGCTAGGAGCAAAGGTGCTTCCCATGCTGGTCCCATGGCATTGTTGGTAAATGGTGGTTTTGTACTGAAAAAAGTTTTTTTGCAAGGCCAGTGAAATACATTCCAGAACTAAGTTTCGTGGTGTCTGGTATTTCCATTGAGTGGAAAAGAGTACTTCTTCAATGATCATCAAAGTTTCATCGTGGGGCAGGCTGGTGTATAGACTTTCCACGTCAAGGGATATTAGTAGTTGGGTTTGGGGGTCAAAGGTCATTTCCTGAAGAAGTTGTAATACTGCCTTGGTATCCTTTAGGTACGTGTTGGTGGACTGCACCAGGGGTCTCAGGAATGCGTCCGCAAACTTCGACAGTGGTTCTAAGATAGAACCAATGCCTGAGACTATTGGTCTACCTGGAGGTTTTCTAATGTCCTTATGTATTTTAGGGATACTGTAAAAATATGGAATGCGAGGTTTCTTTTGCACCAGCCTTTCCAGTTCAACCACCAACCGGATATACAGAGTTTCCCACAATGGAACCAAGACTTCAATGGAGGTTTTTACGATCCACAGCCTTTTTTAGGCTCCCGCCCAGGGACACGGGGAAAGAACCGGAAGGGCAACAACGTCACATGGGAGTCGGCAGACCAAGGGAACCCCAGACAAACCAGGAGCATGACAGGCTCCCTACCCAACCAGGCGTCAACCAGCAACCAGAGAGGGACCTAGTGGTGAATCTCACCTCCAAACCGTTGACGAATATCCAACGACAGGTACTAAATAAAGGTTTGGGATTTGTACCGACACAAAAACCGGACATCTTCAAAGTTAACGTCGAAATGAAGGAATTTGTACGAAAATTAAAAATACAGGTCTTTTTCAGTGACAAATCTACACAAGCCGTGATGACAGACACTGGTCTGAGACCAAAATCGACCTTCACACCTCAGGACCCAACACTCCCCATCGAGCTACTCGCTTTTGAAAAGGCTGTTATGACGGATGTCAATAAATTGGATAGGTCACCCACACAAGTCTTCCACAACACGACTAAGGAGGAGCAACTTGTCCTAAAGAATTTGTCTGGGGACACCAGCATAGTCATAAAACCAGCGGACAAGGGGGGAGCAATAGTATTACAGTCCACTGAGGACTACGACAATGAATGCATGCGCCTCCTGTCAGACAGGCGTAACTACATGGTTCTACAACAGGATCCAACTGAACACCTCAGGGTAAAAATCGGAGGTATGATTGAGGAAGGTCTGACACACAATTGGCTGAGCAAGAAGGAAGGCGAATTCCTGGTGCAAAAGAAACCTCGCATTCCATATTTTTACAGTATCCCTAAAGTACATAAGGACATTAGAAAACCTCCAGGTAGACCAATAGTCTCAGGCATTGGTTCTATCTTAGAACCACTGTCGAAGTTTGCGGACGCATTCCTGAGACCCCTGGTGCAGTCCACCAACACGTACCTAAAGGATACCAAGGCAGTATTACAACTTCTTCAGGAAATGACCTTTGACCCCCAAACCCAACTACTAATATCCCTTGACGTGGAAAGTCTATACACCAGCCTGCCCCACGATGAAACTTTGATGATCATTGAAGAAGTACTCTTTTCCACTCAATGGAAATACCAGACACCACGAAACTTAGTTCTGGAATGTATTTCACTGGCCTTGCAAAAAAACTTTTTTCAGTACAAAACCACCATTTACCAACAATGCCATGGGACCAGCATGGGAAGCACCTTTGCTCCTAGCCTGGCTGGTCTCTATGTGCACCACCTCGAGACCAGTAAGATACTCCACGAACAGAACCCATACAGGTCGAATATAAAATGTTGGAAAAGGTATATTGATGACATCCTGGTCATATGGCAAGGCGACCACCAGTCAGCGGAGCTCTTTTTGGAATGGCTGAACACCCAAAACACATTCCTGAAGTTCACGAGCACAATCTCAGACCAAACGTTGGTGTTCCTAGATCTCAACATCTATGCAGATGCTGGCATACTAAAAACAACCACCCATTTTAAGCCTACTTCCAGGAATTGCCTACTGAGGTACGATAGCTTTCACCCTCGGCACCTACGGGAAAACCTGCCCTATGGGCAGTTCTTGCGCCTCAGGCGAAACTGCACTGATGTGTCTGATTTCAAGGAACAGGCGATCGACCTCAAAGACAAACTCAGACAAAGAGAATACCCAAACAGGATCATCAACAAAGCACTAAAAAGGGCAAGAAATAACAACAGAGAGTCATTACTGGAGGAACGAATAAAGGAACCTACTGTAAATAAAAGACCAATCTGTGTGACAACTTTCAATACAATGTCGAATGAAGTATCCAAGATTGTGAACAAACATTGGAGAATATTAACGAGTGGTGATCTGGATCTAGACAAACCAATGTTTGCCCACCGCAGAGGACGCAATCTTAGAGACATTTTGGTGCACACCAGACCTAAACCTATAACTGCATCCTCTCAACCATCAATAGGGATTCAAGGTCACTCCCCGTGCGGTAATTGTAGCAGTTGTCATTTAACCGAAAAAAGCAAAAAACTCACCTTCCGCAATGGTTCGACATGGGAGCAACGGAGATTTACGAACTGTAACTCAAAAAACGTTATCTACCTCATAAAGTGCCCATGCAACCTTGAATTTGTGGGAATGACAACACGAGCAATCAAAACACGATTGAATGAACACAAAAGCAACGTGCGATGTAAGAAAAGCACGACGAAAATGGCCACACATTATCTCACAATGCAACATTGCGTCAACGATTTAAAATGGACAGTAATCGAACAATTGCCCACTGATGTTGGCCTTTTCCAAAAGGAACAAAGATGGGTGTTCCGTCTGGGCACCCACATCATTGGGCTTAATGATGATGTGCCCTGGAGCCAACTATCAGCATAATTATCACAGCAACACCTGTGCTGCAGTTCACACAGAAAAACATATTCCATTATTCTAAATAAGAGGATTTCAAAAGGGTTCCTTGTCACGATCGACTGTGATAAAATCTATACCGTGGCAAAGGAAAATATACTGCTCCTGTGTTCAAAACCGCTGAACAAGGCCGCTGTCCACACGCAGCACCATTCAACAGATAACTGGGGCATCGCGTAGACATTTGGACCGCAATCGCGCTCCTTTGAAAAAACCCAGTGCGCTAGGGGCTTTCCGCACATGCGCGAAGAATTAAACAACAAGCCCTCGAACTGCGCATGTGCATAGATGTAGCGGCGCACAGGGACACTAACTCGACCAGACAGACGCTGATCCTATGCTAACGCAGCAGTAACATACGATCGCCCTGTATGGCTGGCATGCGGAAAACCCATACATGGTGACACTCCCGTTTCCGCCCAATTAACGAAACAGAGTATAAATACCCATGTTCTTCGCATGACTCCACACCAGCGGAGTAGCGCAAGGGGTAAGGCGGCGATCAGAGTGTCCAGACCTTGTGAGTATATCATCTAAGAAAGAACATCCTACAAGACATCCATTTTTACCTCAAAAGTAAGTGAGATTGAAATGTAAATTACAGCTACATTATTCTCTACTACAGATAGCCATTGGAGCAGCACCCCAACGCGCTGTTCATGAAGCCCACCAACCAGGCTTCACAAGTATGAGTACAACTGGCAGTAAAATCCTAGTTTTATGTGTTTTATGTTGTATGTGGTGTTAGTCCGTTTTTAATAGCTTATTAACAAGCAAATGGTGTGGTTCCAGGCGACTGCGCCTTGCAACTACCCGCTACATGGGTAACCATTAGTCTTTTGGTTTTTGTCTTTCTGCAAGTCATTGCACTTGCAGCAGACCGCTGTAGGCACACTTAGCCTATTCCTACAAAAAATTCACTTTTTTGTAAATAATTACACTTTTTTTGTAGAAGAAGACGTGAGTAGGGAAGGGAGTTTGTGCCCCTGTCCTGAAGAAGGAGCCTGTCTTCGAAACATGTCGACAACATAGCACACCAGAGATCCTGTTCATTAACATAACAGGTTGATCTCGCCCTGCACTTATTTTTAATAGTACCAGCCAGAGTTCGGAATAAAACTTTTTTTCACTCAAGTGCCAGGTACTTTTTAAATTTTCCTTCACCACGTTCCCTACTCACCTTAATCACATACCCCACACACTGTACACCACACATAGCCACCCTGAAAGTGCTCCCGCGTATCCGTAGGTCGCAGCACGCCGCATCCCGATAGAGGGGTGCGAAGACCCCAATGATGAAGCATGACACCAAGGGGCCTTTTGGTGTGTGAGGGGTATTTTATCAAACACTGAGTGCTTCAATACCCATTGATCACTCTTCCCCTTTTTCCTCCTGATGTTGGATTTCTTTTGTTTATTTATATATAGCGGAGGAGCTGCCACTGTTTGAATTCACCTTCCCTACTTTCTTTTGTGACATAATTTATTGCCATCCTTTGTCCATCCTGGTAGTAGAAGGTAATTGCCAGGCTCCCAATATTAATTGCTGTATATTTTTCATCACAACATAAAGGGATCTATTTGAATGCAAATTGTTTTGGCATCCCTACTCGAGAAACATGTCATAGCTTCAATAATGCTCGCAGATCTCAGTTTCCCTTTATTTTTAAAGAGATTATATAATTAAAGCTGTCATTTAATGACATTGTTAATAAGCTGTGTCCACCACTTGGACGACAGGTACTTGCAAAGCTATTTAGTCCTGCCTTGGTACGTCTACAATTTTATTTACTTGTTTTTTGCAAACATATGGCACTAGATGCTAAAAGTATAAAAGGAATAAAAAGTAACGACGTCTAAAGGTGGTGGGTACATGTAGGCAAAAAAAAAGTACATGAAAAATTACTCATCATAGAAATAACCTACTGTGAAAATTATTTTAAAATGAATGTAGTGAGTGGCCTACAAGCCCTGGCACTTAAATGAACTACTTTTGAGGTGAATGCGCACATGTGCAAGAGCAAAATGTTATCACTTACAGTGAAGAGAACCAAAAGCGAAGTGGGTTGGCCCATGCTGTAAGGTGTTGGCTGTAGTTGGTGGAAGTGAAATGTGAATGACGCTTGAACAGACCAGTGATTGAAGGAAGCTGATCAAATGTCCCTCTAGGTACGTATTTCTGTATGCATTATTATAATGATTTTTTTGGAAACACAAAAAGGCTGATAAAGCACCTAGCTATCTCTGAACCAGACATGAAAATTAACCTTTCAGTATCTTTATGAGTTCTCTTGCACAATAACTTGAAGTTCCTTACCTGATCTTTTTCTACTATTAATACTGCATGCATTTACATCATTATTATTGTCGTTCTTCAAAGTTTAGACATATCCTTATATTATTGATTGCCTTTTTGTACTTACTAATCATGTTTAGTGTCTTGATATATTTAATTTTCAGTTCTTTTCAATTCTTATTTGAGACCTTCATCAAGGTTACAACATATTTTGTTTTTCATTTTTTCATGAAATCCTTGTATTTTAACTGTAGATGACGCAGAATTCACCAACTCAATGCAGATTTCTGCATCTGACCAATTCCTAGCTCTAGGACACCCCCGCGCCGCACGGCCGCCAGCTGCTGTGTGCGTGTTTCCCTGCCTGCTGCCTCGCCGCCGAGCTCCGCCGCGTGGCCACGCCCCCTGCCTCCGTGCAGCGTGGTCCGCGACCTGCCCCCGTGGTTTTGCTGTGCTTAACTGGTTAATAATTTTGTTGCCTGTCTCCTTGTAATTGGTGTCGTTTTCCTTCTGTATTGCCTGCTGTTGGTGCTATTACCTTCTGTATTTCCCTGTAATGCCAGCCCCTTCGTCCCTCCTCCCCGCTTCCCGCCACCGCCGCTAACCCCGCCCCTTTTTCTTGTGTACCCTCCCCGCTCCCGCCTCACGGCTGCTCCGCCCCCCCGCGCACTTGGCCATATATGGCGACCGTGCGACGCAGGTGAGTGTGACCTAGCTCTAGGACACCCCCGCGCCGCATGGCCGCCAGCTGCTGTGTGCGTGTTTCCCTGCCTGCTGCCTCGCCGCCGAGCTCCGCCGCGTGGCCACGCCCCCTGCCTCCGTGCAGTGTGGTCCGCGACCTGCCCCCGTGGTTTTGCTGTGCTTAACTGGTTAATAATTTTGTTGCCTGTCTCCTTGTAATTGGTGTTGTTTTCCTTCTGTATTGCCTGCTGTTGGTGCTATTACCTTCTGTATTTCCCTGTAGCGCCAGCCCCTTCGTCCCCCCTCCCCGCTCCCCGCTTCCCGCCACCGCCGCTAACCCCGCCCCTTTTTCTTGTGTACCCTCCCCGCTCCCGCCTCCCAGCTGCTCCGCCCCCCGCGCACTTGGCCATATATGGCGACCGTGCGACGCAGGTGAGTGTGACCTAGCTCTAGGACACCCCCGCGCCGCACGGCCGCCAGCTGCTGTGTGCGTGTTTCCCTGCCTGCTGCCTCGCCGCCGAGCTCCGCCGCGTGGCCACGCCCCCTGCCTCCGTGCAGCGTGGTCCGCGACCTGCCCCCGTGGTTTTGCTGTGCTTAACTGGTTAATAATTTTGTTGCCTGTCTCCTTGTAATTGGTGTCGTTTTCCTTCTGTATTGCCTGCTGTTGGTGCTATTACCTTCTGTATTTCCCTGTAGCGCCAGCCCCTTCGTCCCCCCTCCCCGCTCCGCGCTTCCCGCCACCGCCGCTAACCCCGCCCCTTTTTCTTGTGTACCCTCCCCGCTCCCGCCTCCCAGCTGCTCCGCCCCCCCGCGCACTTGGCCATATATGGCGACCGTGCGACGCAGGTGAGTGTGACCTAGCTCTAGGACACCCCCGCGCCGCACGGCCGCCAGCTGCTGTGTGCGTGTTTCCCTGCCTGCTGCCTCGCCGCCGAGCTCCGCCGCGTGGCCACGCCCCCTGCCTCCGTGCAGCGTGGTCCGCGACCTGCCCCCGTGGTTTTGCTGTGCTTAACTGGTTAATAATTTTGTTGCCTGTCTCCTTGTAATTGGTGTCGTTTTCCTTCTGTATTGCCTGCTGTTGGTGCTATTACCTTCTGTATTTCCCTGTAGCGCCAGCCCCTTTGTCCCCCCTCCCCGCTCCCCGCTTCCCGCCACCGCCGCTAACCCCGCCCCTTTCTCTTGTGTACCCTCCCTGCTCCCGCCTCCCAGCTGCTCCGCCCCCCCGCGCACTTCGCCATATATGGCGACCGTGCGAACGCGCAGCGTTGACGCGCAGCGGGCGCCCCGATTGTGCGCCGAAGGCGCGCCAAAGGTAAGCCCGTCTGCGCCCGTCCGCGCCTGGACCGCGCCCAGTGCCAGGACCCCTGGCCCCCACCGACGGAAGCCGACCCGACGCACCTACAACGCCGCCGAACTCATCGCACTCAACACCGGCGCCATCCCGAGATGTCACCGCGCCTCCCCGAAGCACACCCACGGACCCTTCAGCTGCCACGCCTGCAAGTACACCTGCATCCGGAACTACCCTGAACCAGCGCTCGCCAAGCCGAACACCAGCAGCAACCACCTCAAGTGCATCCTGCTCAACACCCGCTCCATCCACAGACACGCCATCGAACTCTGGAACCTCCTCGACACCACAGCCCCTGACATCGCCTTCCTCACGGAGACCTGGATGAACGCCTCCTCAGCGCCCGACATCGCCATCGCCATCCCAGAGGGCTACAAGATCACACGGAGGGACCGCACCGCCAACCAGACGGGAGGAGGCATCGCCATCATCCACAGAGACACCATCCGCATCACGACCAACACCGACGACACCCTAACCACCGCCGAACATCTGCACTTCCAGATCCACACCGACCCGAAGACCACCCTCAGAGGCACCCTGATCTACCGACCCCCGGGTCCAAGCACACGATTCAGCGAGGACATCGCCGACTTCATCAGCCCGCATGCCCTCCCCTCCGCCGACTACATCCTCCTGGGGGACCTCAACTTCCACCTGGAGAACAACAGCGACCGAAACACCATCACCCTGCTCGACAACCTCGCCAACCTCGGACTCAAGCAGCTGGTATCCACCCCCACCCACCTCGCCGGACACACACTCGACGCCGTCTTCTCATCCAGCAAAGACGTCACCTTCAGCCACGCCACAGGACTCCACTGGACGGACCACAGCTGCGTCCACTTCACCTTCAAAAGAACGACGATCCACCAACACCAGCAACAAGTTGCCCGAAGAAGCTGGAACAAGATCACAGCCGACCAGCTCACCGCCTCCCTGAGCCAGCACCCTCCTGCCGGCTCAGCGAACCCCAGCCAGGCCGCCGACAACCTCACGAAGTGGATCAGCAACTGCGCGGACGAACTCGCCCCTCTGAGAACCCCGCCCAGCAGACCCGGCAGCAGAAAAACCCCATGGTTCACCGACGAACTCAAGAGCTCCAAGAAGAACTGCCGAGCCCTCGAGAAAGTATGGAGAAGGGAACCAACAACGGACAACATGACCACCCTCAAGCTCGCCACCCGGAAACACCACCAACTGATCCGCGCCACCAAGAAAAATACATACAAAGACCGGCTGGACAACAACGCACACAACTGCAAGGAACTCTTCAACATCGTGAAAGAGCTCTCCAACCCCAACGCCGGAAACAACGACATCACCCCGTCGCAAGACCTCTGCAACTCCTTCGCGTCCTACTTCCACAACAAGATCGCGGACATACACAACAGCTTCAGCATCCAACCAATGCACGCCACAACCGCAGCAACGCCACCCACCACCACCCTCCGCACCTGGACTCCGATCAGCACCGAAGACACCATCCGCACAATGAACTCCCTCCACTCCGGATCTCCGACTGACCCCTGCCCCCACCACATCTTCAACAAGGCCGACGCTGTCATCGCACCCCACCTGCGGGACATTATCAACACCTCCTTCGACACCGCCACCTTCCCAGAGAGCTGGAAGCACGCAGAACTCAGCGCTCTTCTCAAGAAACCTACAGCAGACCCCACCGAACTCAAGAATTACCGGCCCATCTCGCTCCTCCCGTTCCCGGCCAAAGTCATCGAGAAGACCGTCAACAAACAGCTGGCCGCCTTCCTCGAGACGAATGGATCCCTCGACCCCTCACAGTCTGGCTTCCGAGCCAACCACAGCACCGAGACCGCCCTCATCGCTGCCACCGATGACATCCGAACCCTGATGGACAACGGAGAAACAGCGGCCCTCATCCTCTTGGACCTCTCCGCGGCTTTCGACACTGTCTGCCACCGCACCCTAGTGCAGCACCTCGGCAACATCGGAATCCAGGAGAAGGCACTGGAATGGATCGTCTCCTTCCTCGACGGAAGAACACAGAGAGTCCGCCTACCACCGTACAAGTCAGAGGCCACCGAAGTCATCTGCGGCGTCCCTCAAGGATCCTCGTTGAGCCCCACCCTCTTCAACGTCTACATGAGCCCCCTCGCGGCCATCGCACGCCAACACAACCTCAACATAATCTCCTACGCCGACGACACCCAGCTGATCCTCTCCCTGACCAACGACACCGCCGCCGCCAGAGCCAACCTGCACGAAGGGATGAGAGATGTAGCCGAATGGATGACGACCAGCCGCCTGAAACTGAACTCAGACAAGACGGAGGTCCTCATCCTCGGCTCCTCGCCCTCCGCCTGGGACGACTCCTGGTGGCCCCCCGCCCTGGGCACCGCACCCAAACCGACAGACCACGCACGCAACCTGGGCTTCATCCTGGACTCCTCCCTCTCCATGACCAGACAAGTCAACGCCGTCTCCTCGTCATGCTTCAACATCCTGCGCATGCTACGGAAGATCTTCTGGTGGATCCCCACCGAGACCAGGAAGACTGTCACCCAGGCCCTCGTCACTAGCCGACTGGACTACGGCAACGCCCTCTACGCCGGAACCACCGCCAAGCTCCAGAAGAGACTCCAGCGGATCCAGAACGCCTCAGCCAGACTCATCCTCGACATCCCACGAAACAGCCACATCTCCGGACATCTGAGAGACCTGCACTGGCTCCCCGTCAACAAAAGAATCACCTTCCGTCTCCTCACCCACGCGCACAAAGCCCTACACGACCAAGGCCCGAGCTACCTCAACAACCGAATCAACTTCTACACTCCCAAGCGCCACCTCAGATCAACCAGCCACGCCCTCGCCGCCGTCCCCCGCATCCGAAGAGCGACAACAGGAGGAAGGTCCTTCTCCTACCTGGCCGCCAAGACCTGGAACTCACTCCCGACCGACCTGCACCTGACCCAAGACCACCTCTCCTTCAGGAAGAAGCTCAAGACCTGGCTGTTCGAGCAGTAATGGCACCCCCCCCTCCTAGCGCCTTGAGACCCTACGGGTGAGTAGTGCGCTCTATAAATGTATTGATTGATTGATTGATTGATTCTTTAAAACGTAGAGAGCGTGGTTTGGGCTCCACCCGGAGAAGTATTTCTTTCTCACCTCATACTATTGACTATTTAGTGTATCATTCTGACATCTACGAAATGCTTTAACTAAAATGCATGGTGTACTATTTACATTTGAAAGGTGCACTCATTCATCACACTATTTGTCACATTCAAGTCTTTATTGAAAATAAACTTCCTACACAAGACATAATCCTTTGTTTGCTACTTTTCCCAGCATTTGCAAAGCCAACAGGTCTGGCTATGATGTGCTAAATGTCATTTGTGTACCCAAAGCCGGACCTTTTGGCTTTGCCAGTGCTTACTTGAAATTGCTTTGGCACTTATGTTAAATGATCTGTACAGCTCTAAGTTATCCATTGTTAAGATGTCCTTAATGACTAGCAAATATATATAAGATTTTATTTGACATTTTCTCGAAGTGTTTACCTGACCCCATTATAGAAGGGCCCTACAGCCTTGTCTTGGTTGATGTCAAATCAACTGATCAGCCACAATGAAGATAACGATCATAACATATTTTCCAAACAAAAATGGAATGATGCCTTATGTGTCGCAGGGTATTATCTATAATCAACATCGGGTGTGCCTAAACAGAATAACATTAAAAGGGATTCACGTGTATGTTTATATCATTCAAAAACAGATTTCACCAAACCTTGGATGCACACGTATGGAATGGAATGCTGTGGTCATGCATCCTGTGCCCCACGGTTTACAAGCTAGAGCTATTGACCCCCTTTTCTATATAATTATTCAAACATTTACCGGCCGGGGTGTTAGTTCGCAAATAGTCGATCCAAATTTCCTGTAGAGTTTGCAAAACATTGCTTTTTGGAAACATTTACAAAATGATGCAGCTGCAGAGACACCAGAACGAAGGTCTCTTGACAGGAAATGACTATTCTTTCTTGCATCCTTAGCTCTTCTATTGTTTGTGTTTTACATAATATCAGATTGACATTTGGCTAGGAGAATTGCAAAACACAGAGGTCTCTGCTGAATATCACAGACCCCTGGATGACAGATGTTGGTTTTACATATTGTTATGATTTATTAGTTCCAGTTACACTCTGCTTGGATGTGGCTGATATCCTGATGTCCATTAGGCTTTGTCATTTTTACAAATATTTACTCCAGGTCATTTGTCCATTTGTCTTTTTAATATGCAATAATATATATGAAATCATAGTTGACATAATAATGAATAATGTATTTTCATTTAATAATTTAACTTCTCTACTGGAGGACAAATCACTGTCAAGCTGTAGCATGGGTCATTGCCTTGAGACCGCATTGAGAACCTCATGGGTGAGTAGTGCGCTTCACAAATCCCTGATTGAATGATTCATGGTAATTCCTCCAGTGGAAATCCTGCATTGGAGATTGTCAGATGTTCAGTCCAGAGGAGGATGTGATCCTTCCTGCAGCGGCTCTTTTGGAATTTTGGGAATATGAGCTGGTGCTTTCCAGGACTTCATATTCATAACATAGCATTGTCAGGCTTTCGGTAATATTAATTGTAGAATATTCTGTTCCATACAAAATGCAACGAAAAATGTAACTCATTCTAAAAAAGGAAACGTGTGCATGTAATTGAAAGGGTTTTTGTACTGGCCAATGCAAAATCAATGCTGCTAGTAGTAGAGAAACATTTTTAGGCCCTCATTACGATGGCGTGTGGACCGCCACCAACAGGCCGTCAATGGTGGTCTGCCCACCATCTAGGGCATCAGTCCGCAAATTCAGAAACCCCGAGTCGGCAAACGCTACACGCCGAAACAGGCCCAAGTCCTACCATAAAGTGTATAAATTGGTGGCTGACGGATTACTAAGGGTTAATTAATATTAAAAAAACCAGACCTCAGCAGAAGACCTCTGAACAAAGGAGTGTTTGTGATGAACAGTACCCTCATTAAAAGGGGCCAAACAATATCAACGTATTGTCAAGTTGAAGGGGGAAAGGCTTAATAAGAAGACAGTGAAGTCAAAGAAATCCCGTAGGGTACATTTTCTATAGCAGCGCTAGATATCATACATCAATAAACTTTCTCTCCCTAAACACCAGTAGATTGTGCCATATATGTTAGAAGGACTCCCATGAAAAGTTAACACTGCACACATTTTTATTTATTACATATGTCAAGAATTATTTACTTAAAAATGCATAGATCTAACAGTCTACTCAATAATCCAGAGTTAAAAAACAATAATACAAAGCAAATAAATCACCAAGATTAAAAACACACACTCTAGAGAGTTCCACAGCCAGACTGATTTAATCAGTCTTTAACAGTTAACACATCTACTATTACACAGTATTACTCGCACTGAAACATAGATTCCATTATTCTCAATATTCCAACAATGCTAAGTAAGCAGATTGTGCATATTCTTTTGGCGTTGACGCGTTTCAAATGCATTAAAATGCATGCAGCCGGTTGGACCACAGAGGTTGAGGGTAGGACCGCCATCTGCAACAGGATCACAGATCACCGATCCCGTTTGGACAGCAGTCAGACTCGTAATCCCTACAATGGAGCAGTGCCAACACAGGCACTGCCATAGGGATTAGGATATCAATTTCCTACTGCCTGTTCATGGCAATCCCACCATTATGGAACGGCAGAGGGAAAGGGACTTTGGGGCCCCAAGCAGGGCCTCTGTTGACCACTGCGTAGTGGCCTTGGGGCACATGTGGCGCTCCCCTACATCTATTCACCGTGTGCCAGGTTCCACATGGTGCCTGGCACACGGTGCATGGATGTGCTACAAATGCATTTTTTTAATGCAGCCCTGCTCATGGGCCGCAGCACAAGCCACACTAGAAAAATGCATTTTACATCTTCCTGAATGGCGGTCGTATCAAAATATGGAGGGCAGACAGAACTGCCTACTTATTGTTGATCGGTTCCTGCCAAAAACAATGGTGTCAAATTACAAGTGGGATGCAACACCCAATGCAGAAGGCAATTGGAGTTAAGAGCTGCATCAGGAATTTAAAGATCTGTGAAAAAACAGCAGCTTCCATTCTTTTTTCACCTGGAGATACCATCTGCTCGAGGAAGGGGAAACATTTGCTGAAAAAAAGCCCACAAATGCAGGAATCAGTGCCGAAACTTCCATTCCAATCTCAGTGTCATATTGGAATAGGCTGCTACTGTTGATTCCCAGAAGTATCATTACACGTAGTACTTCTACCGGCAGGAATGCCAGTGCAGGTTCTCTGCACAACTTGTAATGAAGTTGTAAAACATAATTTGAAACAGCATTACTTTGTGGAGGAAGTCTTGAGCCCAACAACGGACATGATTAAATAATGTGTAACTCTTCCTTTGGAGATAGATTTTCTTCTTTCTCTAGGGACAGATTCCTGGATTTTAGGAATTCACAAACGTTTCTAGGAGTGCGTTACACTCCAAAAGAAAGTCCAGAGGTAGCCATGAAGTAGGTTTCAGGTAAGAGGTTTATTAAGCTAGAATAGGATAATAGTTTCAGCAGTTCAGCCCCACCAGGAGCAGCACCCGTGCTGCTCAGCCCACACACTTCAACTCCTTCACCTCTTAAAACTGTCCCTGAGACACCTGGGCCCCCGCAAGCAGCCTTGCCACCTCTCGGAGGAGGAAGTTCTTGCCCTCCTCCTTACCTACAATCCTACCCCTATCACGCCTAGTCCTCTAGACCTCGCGGAGGAAGAAGTTGTAGCCCTCCTCTCTAGGAACGAATCTGCCCTGACAACCCCATGTCCTTCAGACCTGAGTGACGAACACCCTATCCGCACGGTTGCAGCCAACCCCAACAGATCATCTACTCTACACAACAGAGGAATGGTCAATAGCAACCTAGCGCTAGTATCCATCTGTGCCCCTACCCACGACACACACTCCGACCCCCATTTATCCGGCCTCCTAATTAACTGCCGCTCAGCAGTAAAGCATGCCTCGGATGGTGCCGATCTCATCCTGATCCAAAAATCGGACTTAGCGATCTTGACTGAATCTTTGCTCAACAAATCCTCATCGCTCTACCTAGACCTCTTAGTCCCACCCAATCACAACATCGTAAGACTAGACAGGCTATCATTAAAAAAAGGAGGAGGCATTGCCTGCATCTATCGCTGTACCCTCCTTGTTACTGAACTTATGGCTGATTCTACAGACTCCTGTTAATACCGTGCACTCTCCATTTGCAACAGCAACACCCATCTGTGTAGACGACATATCTTTTACCACCCCCCAGGCAAGAATGACAGCTTCTCTGACCACCTCATGGAAATCATCACAGCCAAGGCTTCCCCTAACTCTAATTACATTTTCCTTGGCGATTTCAACTTGCACTGAAACGACCCCAAGGACCCTCAGGTCAATGCCATCAGAGACTTCCCGGCCGACCAAACCCTTACCTAATCCTGCGACTCCCTACTCACTCAAAAGGCGCCACTCTAGATTGGATCGTAGCTAAGGAATCAGTGGTCAAACAATGCCGTTGACAAAGAAAGCAGCAGTATTGACAAAGAACAATGTTCACATCAATTGTTTCCGGTACCCGCTGCAACTCCCGC
Organism: Lissotriton helveticus; assembly: GCF_964261635.1. Classification (NCBI taxonomy): domain Eukaryota; kingdom Metazoa; phylum Chordata; class Amphibia; order Caudata; family Salamandridae; genus Lissotriton; species Lissotriton helveticus. The sequence continues at coordinate 102,809,980 of NC_136060.1, forward strand.
TGAAAACAGCCTGAAGAGCAACCTTGGGCAGCAAAGATGACGGCACGCAGGGGTGGACAGCATCAGGTGGCTCACGGTGAGTATGTGCTCCCCCAACATCGTGGGACAGCACAATGTCGTGGACAGATCGCGCTCCAAGATGCAATCCGATCTCTGCTCAAGGGCCTCATGCGACACCAGCAAGAACGGTAAGGTGTGTGCGCCCTGGCCATTATGTTAGTCTTGCGGTTCACGGCCCATTCAAATGCCGCATAGGATAACGGCAAACAGCCCACACTTCACAGATCATTTCTAAAGAGCTACCCTCCAATGTAAAACCGTGGATGCACTGTTATCCAACATGCTGATGGCCCAAACAGTTTCTGATCCAAAAACGAAGTGTATGCTGCCACTGGATGCCGCTACTGGCTCCTCTAAAGTGCCTCCTTGAGCATAGATTTTTAAAGTGCTCGCAGCAAGGAAAAGTCACGTTATTTCTACAGTACTTGTTCAAATACACTGCCGGTCTCTGTTGAGGAAGCAAGTTAAAATACACTGCCAGTCTCTGTGGACGAAGCTAGTTAAAATACACTGCCAGTCTCTGTAGATGAAGCTTGTTCAAATACACTGCCAGTAACTGTAGATTATGCTTGCTCAAATACATTGACAGTCTCTGTAGATGAAGCTTGTACAAATACACTGCCAGTCCCTGTAAATGAAGCTTGCTCAAATACACTGCCAGTCTATGTAAATGACAGATTCACGCTCTGGTGGGGGTTGTTCAGTAGTTTGCCAGTCCATGTAGATAAGAGATGCAACCCCTGGCAGTGGGTTGTCTGGTGGGAAGGACACTAGTGGGGCATACTGGGCGTTCCTCTTCCTTTAAATTTCAAATTTCTTCACCTACGGTTCAGTAGTTTCAGGTACACTCAATCTTTTACAACACGCAGGTTATTTTCTCCAAATCGTCGCCACTGTTACACTCCAAAAGAAAGTCCAGAGGTAGTCATTAAATAGGTTGTAGATAAGAGGTATATAAGCTTAGTTACAGGATGGTAAGTAGGATAATCGGTTCAGCAGTTCAGCCCCACCAGGGGCAGCACCCTTGCTGCTCAGCCCACACACTCCAACTGTCTCTCTCTCCACCAGGCACTTCTGCATCCCACTACCATATCAAACATTATATCATTTCACACACATTACATTCATACTGGCTGAGCAGCAGGAATGGGTAAACAGGGGAAAGGAGGCATTATAGGAATTCAAGTTACAACATAGTGAGATCGTGCAGTTTATTAAAAAATGCCTTCACGTTTGTGCAATTGGACTTTTTTTCTATTTGTTTCTCTATAGAGAAGTTTTTTTCCACGTTGAGAAACTCTTTCTCTTGTACCCAAACCAACTGTGTGGGTGTTCCCTCCCTATTCCCAAACAGGAAAGTGATTTCACTTGTCATGAGTACATCTTTGAACATTCCCAGGATGGGGATGATGTGGTAAAGGTCTTGTGTATATATACACAAGCTCACAGGTTTGTGGGTGTTCCCAAACTTTCCGGGCACTGACTAGGGTTGTTTTCACCACTGTAAGCTTCTTTAGCATTACTGGATACATCGACTCCTCTTCAGTTACTCTCCTGAGTTAAGTTTTGCACACAACTTTGTAGTAAAGAAGGTTGTGTTCCCCTCTTCTCTTGTTTCTTTCTCTAAGTATTTTCTACAGCCAGTCACCTTTGCATTCATTTAATAGTGCAGCAATCTCGAATTGTCCTGATCACTTTTTTCACTTTGTACGCATTTTACCCTGTTTCTCTCAACCCTCACTCTTCAGGTCGTCCATGTTCATATTTCTCCAATGTAGTTGAAAAAATCTGTTCACTCTGCTTCTTGGATTGTCTTTGTTCTATTTTCAATATTCTTTGAGGGATTTAATTTCCTTATAAGGGTATAAATACTATGGCAAACTCTTTTGTGCAAGGTATGTTACAATTGCTTAGCCATGGAACCAGACCAGCAGTCTAACATCCTGAACTGTACAGTCTGTGTAGCTTGTGGAATAGCCCTCCTGTTTATGTACGAAAGGATTGTTACACCACGATGTGGCTTTCCCCTGCACATCCATTTCACTGTGTCGTATAGCCTAATTACATTATCAATAGTCTGTATGTCAGTGCAATGTACGCCAAGCCTATGTGCACACTCTATGCCAAAAAGTGATATGACGTAACCAAAATGCTTCTGAACAAACTAATGTCGCATTCGAGATAAAGAAGCTCAAATGCAAGTTGAAGAACAAATAAAACATATTCAATTAACTCCCCATATACCATAGGCTGTGCTCCTCACACATGGCTGATGCTGACTGGCTATTAGGATGTGGGTCTTCCTACTTTTTACGAAAGACAGTTTCTTACTTCACAGATCGATGCATCACAATTGCAGTAGGTCAACTTAACACTGCACCGACATGACACACCATGCTTTAGACAGATCCTCTGTCCTTCTTCGTGGTATATCTTGTGTTTCTAAAAAATATTGCCTTCAACAAATTCGTTGTATTATTAATTAAGGGGGAAAAAGGCCTCAATTATTGGCCTTGTTAAAAAGTTCAGCAATAATCCAAGATGAACATGATAGTTAAAATATAAGGGTTTAATGTTTATAGAAAAATGGTATATACATCACCAGTTACTAGATCTGATTTCAAAATAAACGCCTGTGTATAAGTATTTTCATGTTTTTGAGGCAGTTTTCCTGTCCGTCAGGTGTGGTTCTGTTAGCTGTAATTCTATTTTCCATTAGCAAATGCTCTCAGTGACAGCAAGATTGTGAAACAATTGTAAATCAAGAAAAACACCAGTATTAATAAAGTCAATACCTCCTGCAAATCAAAGATGGCTGCCGTTGAGTGCGCACGTTGAGTGTATGTGTATTTCATAAGATTAAACAATCTTCAAAGAGTACACTGAATCATGCACAGAAATGCACACAGATGCACGTGTGTACACACACTAGCAACCATCTTTGATTTTTTGTTTTTATGAAAGTATAAGCAATTGAAGATGGCCCCTGATGCCTTTGGGTGTGTGCACAATAATGCGGACTAGTGATCTGAGAAAATATACAGAAGCAGCCAAGTAGTAGTGTTTGGGAAGCCCCCACATTTCGTTTGACAAATTAGTTAAATAAAAAACTACAAACTACAATTCAAAAAAACTATTTTGTTATGCTGAAAAGGGTAAAAAAAAGAAATTTAAAGTCACATATTATAACAATGTGTTTTAATGTATATATGAATTATTTTAACATATAAAAACGTTACATTTCAATCGATGAGTGTGATCTCAAATTCCATATAATTTCTTCTTAAACAGGTGCTACATACCCAGATATCCCAAGCACAAAACTAAGAACTAACTACAGAGCAGGAAGACTTTACTAATACTAGCAACAGTAGCATATTCCAACCACAAGTGGTGAAGGCATTACGCAAGGCATCAAACCAATGTTAACAGTTCCAACAGAACCTTCTGTTTTTACTACCACTGAAACACTGTAGACACTGAGTCTACACCACAAATGAATACGTACAGGTCAATACATTAGCTTTTAGGCAAACAGGGCAGGTTCTCTAGACAAGTTGTTGGTGATTTACTAGGAGAAATACGCATTGGCACTCCTATGGCATCATATATTGCATTTATTAGAAAAGTCTATGTAAGGAGTCAACTCAAAGAGCATAGAGCAGCTTGTGAAGAATATTTCCTCTAATTATTTTTTGCCATGTGAAGGAAAAGCATGTGTGTGTGTGTGTGTGCACCCTTTCCTTGGCTCCGTGCACAACTGAATAATGAGGTGCGCCATCATGCAACAGAGCCAGCTACCAATTAAAAATAGGATGGAGTTGGGTTTTATCCTTACATTCACCCAAGTATTTGTAGCATAATAACGAAATTGTGCACTTTAAAGTAAATGTTTTCTATTACATTGGTTATAAAGAAATAAGGTTAGATACAAGTGAGATGGAGAGCTCTCAGCATTTTCCAGAACTTCACTGAGAAAATCCAATAGTGCTCTGTAATTTATGCAACATTCAAATGCATTATTTCTGATTTCCATGGAGATATCTAAATACCACTCAGAGGAACAAAATGCTTTTGGCCAGAGAAACAGGGTCAATCTCAAAATGAATGCTATAGTAGTAAAATGCTGACCATAAGAACCCATATTCCAGGAGAAAGAACAACCATCATCACATAATCACTGACACGATAGATAGCGAACACCAAAATAATTCCTTCAAAACGCTAGTGGCAACAATTGTGACAATTGGGTTTTGTGTTTCACTTCTATGCACATCTGAGTAAGAATTTCAGAGAACAGTAGTACCACCACTTGGGGCTAATAGCAATTTGCAAAAGTGTTAAAAATTAAACAAGAAAATATAAACATGCTTGGGTATTTCATTTTGCCCAGAAAACAAGCACATTGGCTTCAGTTCATGTCCACCAGTTACTGTGGAACTGAATTCCTGACCATATGTTCCTCTGAAAAGAATGCCTCATACATTAGATACTGTGGCAAATTATTTGCACCAAGGAAACAATGCCCTTTCTGTGACAAACTAGACAATTTTTGTCCATCAGCGAAAGTCTGAAAAACGGCATGTTAGTGGCCAACATAATGAATGCTAGTCAGTACCGGAACCACAGATCGACTGCCCTCAAGTTACTTAGGTACATAATGCCAATCTATTAGTTACTAGGCCACATGATACATCAGCTACTGGGCTGCAAGATGCCTAGTTATCAATTAGTGTCCCACCGGATACCTGGCCTTTGGTTTTGGGTTGTGCAATACATCACCATCAGTTTATTGGGTCACTAGATGTTTGCCAATTACAGGGCAACCAGCTGCTTGGCCATCAGTTACAGGGAGACTAGTTGCCTGAGTATCATTACATGACAACTGAATGGCCAGATGCCTGTTTACGGGATACAAAGTTCATAATTTCTCCACTTTATATTATTGTTTTCTTTCTTTGGTCATTATATATAGTGCAAACCATAGAGTGGTGCATTAGAGTTTAGGATTAGGTATTGTTTAATACCCACATGGGCATTTCTCTTTTTTTGCTGGGAAGAATTAAAGGGTAAGTGGGTTTTTGTAACCCGCAGATTAGATACATATCCCTGAAACATGCACATTAACCAGTGGGCTATCTTTGTAACGTGTTGTAAAACATAAGTGAGTGAGAAGCACAAATTCTTGTATACTTAGTCCGTACACATAGTGCTTAGTATAATGAGCAAGCAATACTTAATACATATTCAGATATGCATTTGTAGGGCAACACGCAATCAATGTGTGAGGGTTCAAAGAGGCTGATAAAATGAGGATGGCAGAGCTCTATGCCAGCAGAATGGGAATATAAACAAGCATTGGAAATGCAATAGGTCTCACATTTGCTTGAGGTTGAGCTATTAGCGTTGTAAATGACAATATCTTTTATCCATGTGTTATGGAGTGTGTGTAGTGGAATTATGCGGGTTGGACTGGAATTATTAGTTGTGGAATTGTGTGGCCTGGAATTGTGTGGAGTGGATTTGTGTAGTTTAATTATGTGGCATAGTGTGCAATGGAATTATATGAACAGTAATTATGTGGTATTGATTGTACTGGAATTATGAAGAGAGGGATTGTGTGTTATGGAGTGTAATTATGTGGAATGGTATTTTGTATTGTGGAGTGGTTTGTAGCGGAGTTTAATTATGTGGTGTGCTGTTGAATTTTGTAGCATGACGTGGAATTCTGTGCTGTATATTAGATGTATGTGGTGTGGTGTGTAATCATGTTGTTGAGTTGAATTTTGTGCTTTGTTGTCGAATTATGAGTTGTGTATTGGTAATCTGTGGAATTGAATTGTGTGGCGTGGAACTGTGTAGATAGCTTTGCCATTTTGGTGATGAAAAAGACAAATAGGTAGGAGCTAAGCTTCAGGTTGGGTTCTTTAGGTGTTAAAAAAAAAGAACAAGCTCCCTTGGAAGACAGAGCATTATACTTGACTTGTTTCTTTGAATGCAAAGCAAATGTTTCAAGATGAGAAGAGTTAAAAAAAAGTTTTACAGAAAAGTAGCACTTATGGCAGAATACAGTAACTAGGATATGCTCCACAGGAGGAACAAACACAAGCTGAACAGGTTAAAACAAATATTGCCAGCAAATAGAAAGCAAGCAAATGTAATGTACAAAACACAAAGCCAATGGAATGCAGTTTTCCAAATTTGGTATGTATGAGGCAGACTCATCGGCACAGCGTAGTGGACCTATAGTGGACCGTATAGTGTATGGGCAGAGATATCATTACTGGGTGTCCTCGCACTGCGCAGGTCTGAGTTGCTAGGGTAGAAGACCCTGTGGACAGAGCAACTACCCATAATTGTGTCAGAGGTTACCTTAATGGTGTAACAGAGGTGGAATATCTGATCTACTCAAGCAAGCAGTTTGTCAGAATATCTTCGAATAAATATTGTCTCCTAAATTTTGATTAGAAAATTATAAGCCACCTTGACCGTGACATAGATTTTTCACTACTAACTCCAATGGGGAGATATTTTTGTGAATATAATTTAGGGTACAATATTTGTGTTGAATGGTACTCGATGTACAATATTCTTCTACCAGATGATCGAGGCCATGTGTCTCCAACCAGTCGATTATCCAGTAGCTCACTATAACCTTCAGAGTTGGTCCCAACTTTGAATTCATTTTTAACTAAAAACTGCAGAAAATAAGTGTTGCCTTTTCCTTTTAAAGTAAAGGAAATGCTATGTTTATTTAACATTATTATCAGGCTGCAGATAGCAGAGTCTGATAATGAGCAGTGCTCAGTCAGATTTATGACCCATGTGGGTCACAGATGTTCATAACTGAAGCACTGAGATATTTAACTCTTCAATAAAAGTCGTTTTCAACTCAATATTTGAGCATGAGAACAATTTTATGTTTCTGATTACTTTTAAATGAGAGAAAATTAAAATGAAGAGTTTACCTAATTATTAAGTTAACTCTTCAGTTGAATTTTCTCCCATTTCAAAGTGTCTCATTTACTCACAGCAGGCATCTTGTTCATCGTGGCTGGCAGACACTTTGCCACATGTGCAGAAAAATGTTCCACTGAGTGCAGAAAATGTTCCTTATTATTAAAATTTTTGCAGAACATTTTTCTGCATTTTAAATTTCTCCCATTTAAAAAAAAAAATGGTTAAATGCTTGTGTTGTACATGTAACAGTGCCAGATATGGCAAAAGGTATGTCCTGTATTTAAGGTATGTCCTGTGCCACAAGTACATACAACACAGGCTCTCAGTCACACATACACATATATCCCATTCATCCACACACATGTTCATACATCCCCACAGACCATGCGCTTACTGATGCCAAGAGCAGCCCTATCAAAGTACCCCCAGTCACAGTATTTTGTTGAAACCATAGTATTGGGCTCTATGGACATAAAGTTTAGAGTCAATGAAGCTAGGCAAGAGGGTGTCTGGTAACAGTGCACAAGTTACTTGGCCTTCAGTAGCTCACAATGATTTTCACTGATCAGAAGTAGCTCTCTATACAGAAAAAGTTGGAGAAGCCTGATCTAGGCCTTGTAATGAAACAGTTAGCATTTTCTAAATCTACCTCAAGAGGATAAAATACTGTACTGAAATTGAAAGCAGTAGCTTGCATGTATCGCTTAAATGTTTGCAACAGTTCCATTAACCCACCGAGCTTTCTTCCTGGCTTTGAGTGTTATTATGCAGTAGGTCACAAAGCCGGGTGAAGTTACATTATTACTTGTTCATTAGTGCCAGCTTATATTTGGGCAAATAATACTGTAAGAACCTAAGTCTTTTGCAAGTAAGTAGCTATGTTCCTTTTGAAGGAAAGAGAATGAAGAATACAGATTTATGAATGTTCCTACCAGGAATGCTAACCTTCCACTTATACCGAATTGAAATAAAGTTGTCGCTGTTAAAGAATCTAAGAGCATGACTGGTAGAATTAGTGTCAACATCTATCAAACTCTAGTACACACACACAGCTTTGAAAAACAGGATGTGGATCGTCATACATACACTAGGGGCACAACTTATTTGAACAACATAAACAGCAGATTAAGTGAAATACACATACTCTCCTTCAAATATGAGAATGTCTTACAAACAAGGAAGGTAAAAAACAGGTGTGTAAATGTAGTGGATGATTGATATGGGCTTCCATCTTTCTGGAACCCTCACCATTGCCGTAGTAATATTTCACATCGTACACAAAGTACACCCAACATCTGCACTCACTCCATGGCCCCTTTCTGTACAATGGTGTATTACAACAGAAATCATCAAGGAGGACAGGAAAGGTAGATGACTCTACTAGTCCCAGACAGTAGTGGGCAGCTAGGGCACATATTGTGAATTTGCCACATAAGCTGGGTAAACTGGCATGGAATGTTAGTAGAGGGACACAGAGGGTATCACAAAAGCATGGCTAACCTAAATATAAAGCACAAGATTGTCAACAAACCTTATATCACTACAGAACAATGCAACCTGAATTTTGATACTCACAAAATGCTTAACACAAGGATTTGGAGCTTTATAGTGCTGTATACAATGTGTTGTTAGCATTAGCTAAGTCAAGGACATATTTACTAACATCGAAAGGGCAAAAGGATAAGTATACCTGCTTGATTTGAACACTGGGCTTTTAGTTTTGTGGACAAATCTCAGGAGCGGGTCATCAAGCAACCAAGTAGCCAGACCAGTGTGCCTTATATTTTAATGCACATCTCTATGAACTGCAGCTGTGATGCTGGATTCATGAGTTTGATTAGGATTTGCATACACTAACTTCCTTTGCAGCAACCCCTCTTAAAGAAAATGAGTTTTTGTGAGTGTGGGTCAGGCAGAGCGTTCTGAAATCTGTAGCTGAGAACAGAAGTGCAGCAGGTGTGAGGTGGCAGTGTGGCTCAGTGTTGGGAAGAGAGGATAAAATAATGTAGGGGAGATCTAGGTGCGGGATAGGGCTTTGTGTACATAAAGTCAGTTTAAAAGGAATGCCAGCTGCCATTTGATTCATTGTGGGGTGATGAATAAAGGAGCTGTGGGTGGAGGTGTATAGCTGCCATGATCTCAAGGGTATGCTTTAAGAACAAAAACATCAATTTGTTCTGCTCGCTGTGAGGCTTTTACACTGCACATGGGGTCTAATCCTCAGCTGTTCAGCATAACAGCCATGTGGCTCTCTCTGCCCCCCCCCCTTTAGTTGATTTCAGGATAGCAGCTAGCACTAGAAGAAGGACAGAATTTTGTGATGGTATATTTTTTGTTCTTCCGCTGTTGGCACAATAGTATGACCATTGTCTTTCAATCAGAGGAAAACATGGGATGACACAAAGAGGGGAGGGGGTGACATCATGGTCATCTCCTGCACCAGGCTCTACCCAAAGTCCTCTAGATTTGACCCTGATGGCAGCCCCAGTGGAATGAAGAGAGGGACACCATTGTTACAGCCTGGGCTCAACTGACATCATAATATGACTTCTCACTGCACGCAAGGATAATTCTTTTATTAGAAAACGCCATTCAATACACTTGCACTTCAATGTAACAAACTCACAGCCAGTTTTAACAAGTAAAGTATTCAAGACTAAGAAGGGACGTCATCACCTGGCTGCCTCCCAGCCAGAAGAAACATGTTTCGGGGAAGCAAAGAGTGCCATGGAAAGCCCACAGACTCCCCAGTCAGACTTACCTCCCAGTGAAGTGTCTTTAAACATCCAATTGCCTTAAACCTGCTTTAGACTCTGCAAAACTTCAACAAACCCAATCACCATTAAAATGAAGCCCAAGACCAAATTATTGTCCTACCCAAAGAAGCCCAACTGCCAAAACTGCAAAATGCAGCGCCGAAGCTTCATCAAGTAACAAAAGAAGGTAAGTAAAAGAAAAGAGTGCCCCGGAACTAGTGGATAAGCTCTCCAGTGGAACGATACTGACTAATCAGAGATTAGAGGGACAAGGAGGGTCAATGAACCATTAGGAAACCATACATTTGAACAAATAATCGAAGTAGCAAATAAAAAAGCATAGGCCGAGTTACAGCCCACAACCTGAATGCAACATGCCTCGAAGAGACAGCACAGACACTGCTAGGCTCAACCTAAAACAGAGTACCTTCCCCTATGAGAACTGCAGGATGAGCCGGTGGTATCCCTCCCATGTTTACCTGAAGAAGAATTATAGAAAACAGCAGTGCATGAGGAGGAAGCTCTGCAGGGCGTCCTGGAGCTTGGTACTGTTAGGGATAGACAGCTGCTGCTAGAAATGAGCATACATGCTCAGAAACACCTTTATGAACTGTAAAAAAGGGAGAGCTGGAGAGCTCTGAACACAAGGGAAGTGATACACATCTGCAAAGATAAAAGCTTGCTTTTTTTATTTTCAAATGATTAAGTTTGCTGGGATCCCTGCTGTCTCTGTGTAACTCTCTAATTGTATTTAAATTAACATTAATAAAAACAACCATGCAAAGCAGCATTTTGCAGGCCTTTCCCACTGGGATGCCACCTTCCTATCTACCTTCAAAACATGTGCTTGTATTTCACAGGTACCGCTGATGATGACTATCTGGTTTATATAATTTGCTATGCACAATACTGAGATCTTCAAAGGCTCAACTGATGAAATGCCTATTATGCCTTAAGACACAACATTGTGCAGTGCGCTACTTCTAGTTTCTGCAGGCTGAGAAAACACAGCCTATGCACTGGTATGGTATACAACCTTTACCACGCAACTTTTACCACGACCTACCTTTACCACGCAACTTTTACAACCAGGACCCTTTACCACGCATACCATTACAACTCAGGTATTTACAACGCAGATACCTTTACAACGCATACCATTACAACGTAAGTATTGGTAAGTATATTATTTTATTTAAAATATTTTAGGTTTGGGTTTTGGGTAAATGGGTATTTTTAGGGTTCAGGGTCAGTTTTCAGTTTTTGGGTAAAGGGGTATTTTTAGGGTTCAGGGTCAGTTTTCAGTTTTGGGTAAAGGGTTATTTTTAGGGTTCAGGGTCAGTTTTCAGTTTTTGGGTAAAGGGGTATTTTTAGGGTTCAGGGTCAGTTTTCAGTTTTTGGGGTACAAGGGTATTTTTAGGGTTCAGGGTCAGTTTTCAGTTTTTGGGTAAAGGGGTATTTTTAGGGTTCAGGGTCAGTTTTCAGTTTTGGGTAAAGGGGTATTTTTAGGGTTCAGGGTCAGTTTTCAGTTTTTGGGTAAAGGGGTATTTTTAGGGTTCAGGGTCAGTTTTCAGTTTTTGGGGTACAGGGGTATTTTTAGGGTTCAGGGCTGGGTTTGGGTTTTGGGATACAGGGGTATTTTTAGGTTTCAGGGTTGGGTTTGGGTTTTGGGGTACAGGGGTATTTTTAGGTTTCAGGGCTGGGTTTGGGTTTTGGGGTTCAGGGGTATTTTTAGGTTTCAGGGCTGGGTTTGGGTTTTGGGGTACAGGGGTATTTTTAACATATATATTTAAAAATTAATAAATAAATATTAATATAAATAATTAAATTATTAAATATTAAAATAATAATGTATTAATTAAAAAAAATATTATTAATAATTACATTATTTTACCATATTATTTACTTACCTATACTTACGTTGTAATGGTATGCGTTGTAATAGTACCTGCGTTGTAGTGTATTGCGTTGTAAAGGTATTCGTGGTAAAGGGTCCTGCGTTGTAAAAAATGCGTGGTAATGGTCTGCGTGGTAAAAGAACGCGTGGTAATGTCATATATCCACTGGTATGTACCTTATATGGAACCTGGATTGTGAGTACAGTAAGAGGGTTTAAGATGTTAGGAAACCCATGTCTGGGGCTATTGAATTTTAAGATGTATCTGATATTTAAAAAAAGAGTGAAGGTCTGGCTTAGTTAATGGTGCTGATTCTGAGGCAAAAACGTTACACAGAAATCTGCCTTCAGGGTATAGGAATATTATAAGGCCAGAATCTGATACAACCGCCTTGTGCAGACACATATCAAATATGCAAGTACTGGTCCCTTACCACACTGGTGATGTAGCTCGTAGTCTTGTTCAATTACACGTGAGGAAATATAGACAGCCTAATTTTACAAATTGGACAAATAGTGCTTGAGGCGTCAAGTGTTAGCAGTATGTCCGTAACAGCAGAACTGAGCGCAACTGGAAGTAGAATAAGACACATTGGAGTGTTTAGAATGGTACAGCATGCCACAGGAAAGAAAATAGAAGTGTCATGCGTAAATAATGTTAATAGAAATCTTACGCTTTGTCATTCAACCTTGTTATGGTCTAATACGGCAAAATTGTATCAATTTGTCATTTAAAAATCAAGACAAATGTCCACTTATTTTTTAAAACCTATGTACAATTTGTTAGAATCATGCAATCCGAAATATTTGAAATAATTACAATAATTAAAGTGGTTGTATCATATTACTTAAACAAATCATACCACTATTACTTAAAATAGCTGTTTGTAACATCAGTTTCACAGGCATGTCCGTATGTGTCACTTTTCACATCCTTCACTAGTCGCCAAGTGGGATCTTCGTTCTCAGAGTTATCATTAACAAATTCCATTTCCATGACTTTTCCTATTGCAATATTATGCAACATGTTTTTTTCTGGCTATTATTTTACCACATGATGTTGGATCATACTCAAATGCTCCCCTGCTCTTATGCAGACATAGAAACTGCCCTTTAAGCAAACCTAATGTTCATTGTTTCTTCTTTCTCTTGATGTTCATGGATGTAACTCAGTTGTCATTATCAAGGGGTGCATAGAATAAGCACTGTTACCTGCAATATAAGTAATTTATATATTATTCTAATCTTCCCAAATGAATTAATAACATCTTTTAAACATGTTACCTTACCAAGCAACCACCCATTTCCAAACCCTCCTCTCAGTAGACGGTTATACAGTACACAGTCCTTAGAGATGTATGAGTCGCGTGTGCTTCCAAAAAAGCTTGCAATTATGTCCACTGCCTACGGAATCCTAGTAAAATGGCTGACTGCACGGTTGAGCTGCTCGATTGAGCTGAGAGGAGACGGGCTCGGGATCACCTTCTGGGTGTTACCCACGGCCATCACCTACCTTCCGGACACTGGCACTACTACTCTGCATCACGTTTCTCTCCACTTCTCTCTGGCAAAAAAAGAAATGGTTTACATTCGAGGAGACGGCTCTGCTTGTTTCCTGTTGTGGCTGCTTTGTTCCCCAAGATGGTTTTCCCAGTCGGAGTGGGGAGACAGCACTGGTTTTCTGCCTGTGGCCCTTACTTCCCCTTGGCGGCCCATCTTGCGATCAAGGAGTCAGAACTGCTTACATACACTGGTGACTGGTGTCGGTTCTGAGACGTCTCCCCTCTTCATCGTAATTGGATGAGGTTCTCGGGATTGGCAGCTACAGATGGAACCCTCCATCCTATGCGGTGGGGGGTCTTCGGTGGGAGCACCGTTGCCAACCAGTCTCATCTTTGGAATTTGGTGTTCGGCGACCTGGTTTGTGCCTTGCGACCGACTGCCATGATCCTCCCCTGCTCCCCCTTCGCTTCTCGCCTGCATCCTGTTAGGTGAATGATGGTGTTGCGAGGCAGCCATCTTACCCCCCTTTGCTGGCCATCTCGGTTTGTCTACTAGTCTCGGCTCTGGGAGTGAAGCTGTACCGCTGAGCTGTGGTGCTGTCACCCCAACCTGTCTGCGGGCTTTACTCCGGAATCAATTGGGCTTGCTTTTGTTCCTGCCCGGTGTTGGTAGACTGCCCCTGGTGTTTCCCTAGTTGATGCTGGTCTACGGAACATTTATTTAATCTAATCAACTGTCTGCCCAATCTCCTATCCCCCTCCACTCTTCGGTATGTTTTACAGTGTTTATCCATTGTTCTGCTGCATTTCTTTAGTTGATGTACATTGGTGTACGTTTTTTACTTATATGTATCTTGTGCAACTTTTATGTTTTCTCTTCTATGTAAAGCGCTCTGATACCTCTGGGTCTAGCAAGTGCTATATAAATTTCCAAAAATAAAATTAAAATAGATAAATAAAATATGTCAGTGATAAGGCACAGGGCATTGCACATAGCCTATATATGGAGGTGTTGCCTTTTACAAATTTAGCACATGTACTGGGTTTCTGGGGGTGGGGAGGGGAGGAGTATATGTATTGTATCCACACATCCACTAATATTTGGAAAATTCTCTATAGTATTAAAGCAACATTTCTTCACGGCATTCAGTGTGCCTGCCTGAAAAAGACTGAAGCACCTTTATCAAGTTTAAAATCAAACGTTTGCTAAATCTATATCTACCATAAACTTCCTCCTCGGTTTGCTTGTACATGGCCGCCCTCTATCTAAACATTATTTCCTTTACTCTCCCCCACCTCTGCTGTGCTTTCAGAACGCAGGTCTTCCTCACCATAGAGCAGAATGTTTTCACTGTGACTTTGCATTGCATTCAGGGTCAGTTTATGTACTTTGCGCCTGATTTCCACCTGCTTCCATTTAATGTTAAATTGCTTATGCAATTTCAACATTTTGTGACTATAAATACTTTGCCAATGATTAGTACATAGGGACAGTGGTTTAAAAATTAGAAACCATGACATCAAAATGCAACTTTCATTCCCAAATTAAGAATTTGTGTAATTTCATTGAAGTAAAGTTTACAGACACTTTGTACTTTGCCCAAGCCCAATTAAAAGGTACAAATATTTTTGTACCCATAGAATAACTAATGTCCGGGATGGATTCCATTGATTATTGGGTGGAATAATTGTAATCAGTATGTTACCCCCTACTGTTATCTTTGCCTGTGTGCCCCCTTCGGTGTTCAGATAGTACTGCAGAATCCTCAAAATAACGGGTTTCATTATGATACTGGCATCACTCTAGTAACAGAGAACGGGAGACATTTTGGAAATGAACTATATGCAATGACAACAAGCACTCCTCAGAAATTGTTCATAGTGTTGGAAGTTCAACCACCAGGCCTTACCAAGCAACCACCCATTTCCAAACCCTCCTCTCAGTAGACGGTTATACAGTACACAGTCCTTAGAGATGTATGAGTCGCGTGTGCTTCCAAAAAAGCTTGCAATTATGTCCACTGCCTACGGAATCCTAGTAAAATGGCTGACTGCACGGTTGAGCTGCTCGATTGAGCTGAGAGGAGACGGGCTCGGGATCACCTTCTGGGTGTTACCCACGGCCATCACCTACCTTCCGGACACTGGCACTACTACTCTGCATCACGTTTCTCTCCACTTCTCTCTGGCAAAAAAAGAAATGGTTTACATTCGAGGAGACGGCTCTGCTTGTTTCCTGTTGTGGCTGCTTTGTTCCCCAAGATGGTTTTCCCAGTCGGAGTGGGGAGACAGCACTGGTTTTCTGCCTGTGGCCCTTACTTCCCCTTGGCGGCCCATCTTGCGATCAAGGAGTCAGAACTGCTTACATACACTGGTGACTGGTGTCGGTTCTGAGACGTCTCCCCTCTTCATCGTAATTGGATGAGGTTCTCGGGATTGGCAGCTACAGATGGAACCCTCCATCCTATGCGGTGGGGGGCTCGGTGGGAGCACCGTTGCCAACCAGTCTCATCTTTGGAATTTGGTGTTCGGCGACCTGGTTTGTGCCTTGCGACCGACTGCCATGATCCTCCCCTGCTCCCCCTTCGCTTCTCGCCTGCATCCTGTTAGGTGAATGATGGTGTTGCGAGGCAGCCATCTTACCCCCCTTTGCTGGCCATCTCGGTTTGTCTACTAGTCTCGGCTCTGGGAGTGAAGCTGTACCGCTGAGCTGTGGTGCTGTGACCCCAACCTGTCTGCGGGCTTTACTCCGGAATCAATTGGGCTTGCTTTTGTTCCTGCCCGGTGTTGGTAGACTGCCCCTGGTGTTTCCCTAGTTGATGCTGGTCTACGGAACATTTATTTAATCTAATCAACTGTCTGCCCAATCTCCTATCCCCCTCCACTCTTCGGTATGTTTTACAGTGTTTATCCATTGTTCTGCTGCATTTCTTTAGTTGATGTACATTGGTGTACGTTTTTTACTTATATGTATCTTGTGCAACTTTTATGTTTTCTCTTCTATGTAAAGCGCTCTGATACCTCTGGGTCTAGCAAGTGCTATATAAATTTCCAAAAATTAAATTAAAATAAATAAATAAAATATGTCAGTGATAAGGCACAGGGCATTGCACATAGCCTATATATGGAGGTGTTGCCTTTTACAAATTTAGCACATGTACTGGGTTTCTGGGGGTGGGGAGGGGATGAGTATATGTATTGTATCCACACATCCACTAATATTTGGAAAATTCTCTATAGTATTAAAGCAACATTTCTTCACGGCATTCAGTGTGCCTGCCTGAAAAAGACTGAAGCACCTTTATCAAGTTTAAAATCAAACGTTTGCTAAATCTATATCTACCATAAACTTCCTCCTCGGTTTGCTTGTACATGGCCGCCCTCTATCTAAACATTATTTCCTTTACTCTCCCCCACCTCTGCTGTGCTTTCAGAACGCAGGTCTTCCTCACCATAGAGCAGAATGTTTTCACTGTGACTTTGCATTGCATTCGGGGTCAGTTTATGTACTTTGCGCCTGATTTCCACCTGCTTCCATTTAATGTTAAATTGCTTATGCAATTTCAACATTTTGTGACTATAAATACTTTGCCAATGATTAGTACATAGGGACAGTGGTTTAAAAATTAGAAACCATGACATCAAAATGCAACTTTCATTCCCAAATTAAGAATTTGTGTAATTTCATTGAAGTAAAGTTTACAGACACTTTGTACTTTGCCCAAGCCCAATTAAAAGGTACAAATATTTTTGTACCCATAGAATAACTAATGTCCGGGATGGCTTCCATTGATTATTGGGTGGAATAATTGTAATCAGTATGTTACCCCCTACTGTTATCTTTGCCTGTGTGCCCCCTTCGGTGTTCAGATAGTACTGCAGAATCCTCAAAATAACGGGTTTCATTATGATACTGGCATCACTCTAGTAACAGAGAACGGGAGACATTTTGGAAATGAACTATATGCAATGACAACAAGCACTCCTCAGAAATTGTTCATAGTGTTGGAAGTTCAACCACCAGGCCTGTGCGCCTTTTACTTGGCCTCCCTGGTCTCTTGTAACTGTCTGAAAATATCGAGATGTCTCAGACTTTTTTTAAAACTTTACATACACTAGTAATGGTTAATAAAGGGCTGACTCGATCTTTCCAACAGCCTGCATTATTTTTGTGCCAAAAGCTGAAAATTGTGATCTATACCTGAACTGAAATGTGTATAATCTCTTGTGCAACAAGTGAAAAGTGTCTTATTTGTACAATGGTTGCATTCGGGACCTTTGTTAGTCACTTGATCCTACCCTCTAAGTGGTGTATGACTTTAGCTGACCTTCCCAGTCTTCAGTGGCACCTTTCTTTCTTTTTTTTTTTTCAATCGTAGCAATAAAGTGTTGCAAAATATCTGTCTTGTGATTAAACTCATGTGACACACCTGTATTATTTGGAGAATAGGTTAAATTGAGCAACCACCATGAAACAGTTTAACAGTGCTCTCAATGTTCTTGTTTTCCTTTTGCGCATATGAGTCATCGCATTCAAACACTGGAACATGGTCTGAACACATTTGCACTCCAGAACATTTCCTGATGGCTTATTTTATGAGCTGCAATATTCCAAGTCACACTAGGCAGTCTACTGCTGGCTATATACCTTTTACTCAGCCTTTATCAAATCCCATTTGCGAGTCAAACACTTTGTTTTTCCAAACTACTTTATAGGGCCAAGTGAAATGTGAAGTTTTATTTCGCACTAAATTATGGGCTAATTTCAAAGCCAGGTACAGGTTTCCATGTGTACTCCTGGAAATGTTTATGAACTGCAAAAACGTGTGCGTTCGAATAGAGATGCAAACCTCCCCACAAAGTTTTACATTTTTGATGACAGTGACCCATTGCTTGTAAATATTTTTGAATGCAGCGGTTTTGTGAACTTCATTCACATAATGGAACTAAAGGGTGAAGACCATCACATTAGCCCAGTTGAGAACTGGTATTATTTTAAATTCCTCCTACTCATGTCAGTCACTAATTTTGGAAGCCACACACAGCTCCATGTTGATAGTTACAAAAAGTGCACAAATAGAACCATACTATCAGTGGGCAAGGTCTATACATATGGATTCATTATGAGTACCCCAAAACCCTCATCTGGTGGTAACCCTCACCCTGGTAGGTAACATTGCCAGAGGCCAATTAATGGTGGAGTTACTGGCTTTTTTCAGTGAAATTCTGTGGTTCTATTGAGAAACTGGGAATTACAGAGTGTAGTGAATCTGAAATTTGCCTCTTTTCATGCAAGTTTATTTGAATGGCCTCCAGATATCGTTGCCAAGTGAATTCTCTAAACTCTTTTCCCAGAACCCCATGTACCAGGCCCCACAAGTAATCAACATTTTCCCACTCATTTTCTTGTTGACAACTGTCAAAAAGTGTGTCTTCAAGTCTCAAGCACAAGCAGAGTAGCCTTTTCTCAAAAGATTGACGTTTGGATTGGGTGACCCAGTAGTGGAGAAGTGTGGCTCACTGGTTAGAGGAGGCAGACCTGGAAGCAGAGGTCAGCCCGGGACCAGGGTTCAATTCCCGGCTCGGCAGTGTCTTGAGTCCTAAAATGTCCATGGACTTGACAATTCTCGCTCCACTGCCTACTCGATTCATGGGTTCACACTCTGCGACTCTGGGCAATAGCTTGCTTAATCTCCACAACGGCCCCTCGCGGCGGGATGCCTGGCTTTCACCTTGCGGATACCCTGCCGGGGTTATCTCACAGGGGAATACCAGGACGGGTTCCCTAAGCAAGCGCTTAGAAACCGCTTGGTGATTTGCGCTATATAAATTCCTGTACATTTACATTTACATTCCCCCAGAGTCCTCAGTAGAGTAATGCCATAGACCTCTTCCAGATTTTACCAACTTGGGACATCTCCAGAACATGTGGAGCAAATATCCTTCTGCATCAATCCTACTGTTCACATTCCCCTTGGGTAATCCTGCTGGCGATTACTCCCAGGTATAACAGTTTAACAGGTGTTCCTTCCAGGAAATATGCCCGACCATGCTGTTTGTTCTCATGGGTATGTCTTTTGACTCATCCTTATTCACAAATGTCCAATTTCTTTCACCCATGGGAATCCTTGTACTGGTTCTTATAAATGTAGAAATCATTGGGGGTGCTGACCAAAATATCAAATGAAAAAAATCATGGTCACAAATATTGTGGCCAGAATATTGTGGTGTCAAAAATATATTCTAAAGTAAGAATGTATATATATTTTTTTTAATATCATTTTAATACAGGTGTATATATTATAATTTTATTTAACCTATTTGTATAGAAAATTGTCTTTAATTAGTAGGATACTTTGTCATTATTTTAGTAGTATACATTATTAATTATAGACTACTATTTGAGTTTAATTTGTTTTATTATAGTTAGTAACATTTATATGATTTTTTTAAAGACGTTTGAAAAATTATAAATTTTGTAAATTAATGTTTTTAATTTATAATTCATTTCATGTAATTTATAATTATGTCAATTTATTAAGTGGTAATTGTGTTTGCTGAATTTAGGTAAGGGTTTATTCGTTGATCAGTTTATTTAATTATTACATTTTGTTAACAAATTTTGTATTTATCCATAGTTTACGTGGAATCGCTTTTTTTTGCTAATTATTAAATATTCATATTTTTCTTGTTCATAATATTATTTTTAATCATTGTAATTGTTTGTTGTGCTTGTTTTTAGGGTGGAAGGAAGGTAAGTGTTTTAGTTTAAGATATCATGATTCTTTTTTGTTCATTATATAAAAAAGAAATTTTAGATTTCATTTTATTTGCTCATAATCAATGAGTATGTTTCTTCTTTTAAATCTGAGGTGATTTTTTTGCTTTTTATGTATATGTTTTATGTAGAAAACGTAGAAGTGGGAATAGACCATGTACCCACTCCATTGTCCAACACTTTTCCTGCTCTTGCTTAGATCGAAGGGAAAATAGTAAATCTGAACGCTTCATAGATTTAATTCAAGAAAGGGAACTGGTAATACCCTCTTTTTTGCTGACTGCTCCTCTAACTAATGTATCTCCCCAGACATAATTATCAGAATAAAATGATAGGGAACATTATCTTTTTATCTTACACGTTGTACAAATTAGTGCGGTATCTTTCACTGGCTTGTCTAGGCTAAGTAATTTGCAGCTCAAAGCAGCCCTGTTGTCTGATTTCCAATCATTAGTTTACTGGGAATTTTTAAGTGTGTCATAGGCTTTATATAGTTTTAGTTTCTGTGAATCTTATAGTTTTGTTTTGAAAGTGCAATGTTGTATTACAATTGGAAAGCACATAGATTCTGAATGTCAGATTCATGGAGTGCAGCGTGGACTCTGATAGGAGGGGGTCTGACACTGCACCCTCTTTTGTGGGGGTCAGATGACAGTGAGCCAAGGGCGTCTCCTGTGTGACTAAAACAAAATAGAGGTTAATGTAATATAGAAATGAAAAAATAACATTGTGATCTTCAGTAATATAAAATATGGCAAGATAACCCTCGGAAAACACCTCTAATAAACAACTAGAGAAATATTGCACACAAAACTGAAACTAGAACTGGCCCTGCAATTTATGCTAAGTGTAACACCTATATAAAGATGGGATAAACAAACCTTTAGAATCTGAGGAGCTGTTTACCTTTATTATATTTTGTTAATTGCTTTTGTTAATTGCTATCCGAACCAAAAGTGATGATTTAGTGAGCGCAGGAATCACAGTGAGAGGGGGTAAAGTTGAGTGGAGGTGTGAGTGTGAACAATTGTCTACAGAGTTCATGGGTTCTTGTAGACAAGCTGAGACAAGACCCAATCCAAATAACTGACTAACATATCCACCACTCAAATTACTTTCATATTTCACTATGCTAATTCAACACTAATACTTTAATGGGTTCCAGAGTAGCGTGCTACTCGCCCAAAAAGTGCATCAACACCCCATCAGGGGTATTAAGCGCTATATGAATGCAAACCTTTTTGCCTCTTCTATCCCTCTGTAATCCTTCTCAATCCAAATAACTGATTAATATCCATAACTCAAATTACTTTCATATTTCACTATACTAATTCACCACTAATCCTTATGTGTTCCTGCGTAGCGTGCTACTCGCCAAGAAAGTGCTACAACATACCATCAGGGGTAACACGCGCTATATAAATGCAAACCTTTTTTCCTCTTCTATTCCTCCACTATCGTTCTGAATCCAAATAACTGACTAACCTATCCACCACTCAAATTACTTTCATATTTGACTATACTAATTCAACCCTAATCCTTCATGGGCTCTGCAGTAGCTTGCTACTCGCCGAAAAAGGGCTTCAACGCCTCATCAGGGGTAGTAAGCACTATATAAATGCAATTACAATACAATACAATAGTTCAGCAATTTCTCTAGGTTTGCTAAGATTGGAGTGGGAATAGTAAATCTGAGTCCTTCAAAGTCCAGCGCTTTCCCTACTATTCTTTAGTTAAGATTGTTAAGAATCAATTATTTTCTATTCTTTTTTTTTATTTCGAATAAATATTTAGTGATGTTTTAAATTATAGTTCTAATTTTGGACTATTGTTTTTAATTTGTTCATACCATTTTTTATATGTTTTTGAAAGATACTTGTTTATTATTTTCATGTTTTTCATTATTATAAACAGCTTTTTGTCCCAAAATCCCTGGTCAAGTGCCCTCACAGAAGCATTGGAGTTTAAAGACGAGGCTATTCTCTGGAACTTACACCTGCCTCACCAACAGTTCAAAGCAGCTGAACAAAGATGTTCAGATATCTTCCTTCAAGCCTGATTGCCTGACCCCATGAGAAAGAAGCACGCTGATCTTGTCATCAATAGTTATCCTCAACGAGGGATCAAACAATACATCATTGAACCATTCTCAGCATACTAGAAAATATAGTTTTGTCAGCTATGCATAGGATATATATCATCATTAGACTTACTGGTGCCCTGTTTGCCTCAAACTGCCATCAACAAGTGTTGTTCATGTGGCTTGATTCAGGAGGCATTGTCACATCTTCTCTGCATCTGCCCAATTTTCATTTCCCAACGCCAAAGGTTTCTTCGCTGTTTTCTGACTACCAAAGGGACGTGGTCGATTCAGGCGACTGTCAAATCACTGTTCGATGAAGCCCATCTGCTATCAATAGACAGTCTTATAAAGTGCCTGAATATAGAGGATAAAGCATTAAGGAACTGGGCCCCATCCTCTACTCCCTCGGAGTTCTAGCCCTTTTTCACATGGGCATTATTTGTAAAAATAAATTTCATGTATGCATAAAGTGGTTAGGCTGCGAGAAGGTTGCCATTCTCACCCAAACTTTCCTTGAGATCATCAATGGAAAGTTGCTATATTCAAGGTGCCAACCTCTCCTATCATTTCGCCATCAGGAATTTATTGTTCAGAGATCGTTCAGTACATGATCATTAGCCTAATGTCCTATGAGTAAGACAGAACAAAAGTGACAGAGTCTTGAGGTCCGGAGCCTGTTTCTTATTAGCTGTGTAGGCATCTTGTTTTTTGTTTAAATGTTACCTGCAGAACAATGCCACATGCACGAACAATGTGGGCAGGTTGCTCGGGGCAAGTTATCACTTTTATATAGATTTTAATTGTGACAATTATTGGTCATTCACTAGTCTTGACAAGCCTTGCCTATCCTGCTGCTTCAGAAATAAAAGGAATATAGTCTGTTTATGGTACAACCTCTAGTGTATTCCCATATGTTGCCATCAGCACAATGCACAATTGTACTGTAAGAAAATGTGACCATATGTATTTGAATGTGTTATTTAACTTCAGAAACGCTGGCTAAATTGTTGTATTGTTTAGAAAATTGTCATACATTAAGCCATGATATTCATGTGCAAGATAACAGTAAACTGCATCTTGCATATTTACACATAGAGAAGCTTGATCTCTTTTTAGCACCTGGGGGAAATGGACATTATTTACCATTACCTTGTGCCATAATTTTACATCCAAGATAATAGTCACTTGTACTCTAAAATAGCACATTATGAGTCTTATTTGCTTTTTTAAAGTTTTTTACAAAAATGCCTGGAATGTATAAAGAGTCATTGCTTACCTGTTTACCATATTTCAATGTTTTTATCTGTACACTTTTGTTATATATCATGTTGTTGGCACTTTAACAGACTTGAATGTCTGAATAAAGTATTTTCAAATCCAAAATGTGATGTCATTTATTTTTATAAATTGTTTAAATATTTTTTCATTTATTTCAAGTATTATTTTTATTTTATGCTATATTTTTTAGATCATACTTATATTTAAAATGATATATTCTTTTAAACGTTAATATATAAATACAATTAAATATAATTCTATAAATATAATATATTTGGTATACTTACCTTTTTTGATGATATTCTGGTCCACAATGTTTGTGATTAGTTATTTTTGTAGTTAACATACAAGGGGGCTGATTAGGATGCGGTAGGATACGGCTTCAACCATTGGTCGGCACAGTTTCCTACCGCATCATACTCAGCTGGTCGGGTTCCTTTCCAACCGGCACATTAGGATGGTGTTGGTCGGAAAGGAATCCTACCAAAATCCCCAGAGTGAAGAGGGCGCGAACAGGAGGTCGTCGATTTTCTGTTAACGCAGCGACTCTGTGGAACGCACTTCCGCTGAAGATGCGAGCTGAACCCGGCCATCTTAAGTTTCGGAAGCTTCTCAAAACCTTCCTCTTCCCTTAGGGCCCAGTTCAGCCGCTACCAGGGCCCGTGACTTATAATTTCCCCCTTGGCAAACTTTGGTTCTACAGTCCTGGGACGCCTCAGGGTAACCACGCGCTCTACAAATCTGCTTCCATTCCATTCCACCGTCAATACGAATGGCTTCGGATGGGCTCGGAGAGCCCGTCCGCCAGTCAGAGTGACTTCAGTAATCCCGAGGGTGGCCCTTTCCGCCCAAGGGATTACAATGTCGGATTCCTACAGCCTTTCTGTGCCAGCCTTTCCGACACAGAAAGACTGTAGGAAGTCGACTTTGGGGACCCTCAGAAAGGCCCCCATGGGCGCACGGCATCCGGTTGGAGGTCAAGGGGGCACTTATTATGCCACCCTGTTGATCCCTGCACCCTGTGGCAGGGACCATACTGATGAACTGCACCTCGTCGTTTTACAATGAAAGTATGAATTCCATCCGGAATGCTTGCTCCTATTGTAAAGAATTGGAGTGTAACCGAAAAAGTGTTCGTTGCATCCTAATTGGTCAGTCGGAATCGCCAACAGGAGTTCGATCAGTCCCAGTACTGAAACAATGTCGGACTTAAGTCTGCCCGACAACGTAATTAGGCCCATGGTATGTAAGCATACTATTTTATTTGGTATTTTTTGCAATATTTATTTATCACAGTAATATTGTTCCTGATGTTTTGTCATTCATCCATCATTGAATCTCATGATACCTGCCTTGCAGGCATCGCTCAAACTTTGTTTAGATTCTAGTTGCCAAAGCATTAATGACTGCATGATACATCCAGTGGTGTATTTGAATGTTGTACTGAAATGTCTCTGTCCTCTGTACCCAAACCTTAGTTTCTATTGTTTAAGGGTTTCATAATCTCCCTTATCTAGATATTTTATTATAATGCATCCCTTTATTGTTTTACTTTCATTCCCATTAATTTGCAGTTCCTCTGTATCTATTTATTAATGCAAATCTAACAGTAAAGTGAAATGGACATATTCGTAATCATACATTAGCCAAGAAGGAAAATCTGTCATTAAAAGGATTTGCCCTGTTCACGTTTGTGCAGACTATGGCATCACGGGGTCCATATTTCTTAATCTCTCTTTACTCTTGTGTAGTACAGATATTTCCTCTATATGTCACATGAAGTTGTAACAGTGTAATTGGGGATATCATTTACCCCATCTTGAGATCTTTATTCTGGTTATTACCCTTGCAGTCGATAAAGAATGTCCAAGGGCACACCAAAAACTCAAATCCGCATTACATGAAACCCCCAGATCCATGGAGCTGGTCAGACAGACTCGAAGTTCCTATCGGGCAGCCTTAGTTAGAAGGAAAAAAGAGTTAAAGAAGGAGATCTGGCAGAACCTTCACGAGGCATGCTTGAAAAATGATAATATAGCATTTTGGAGAGCAGTAAACACCCCTTTTCTCTCAGATAAAGAAACAGACATTATCGACATAGTAGTGCCAGGGGACATCTGGGTTAAGCACTTCTCCAAATTATATAAGAATCCCAATGTAACTTAGACTAATAACGTCACTGATATTCAAATAGCGGCACTGGTATAGATGGAGCGACTAGAGACGTTTCCATTAGGGGTTGTATTTAAGCATGAGGAGGTCATCAAAGCAATTAAGGATAGTGCATCCGGGAAAGCGCCGGGACCAGATGATGTCCCGATCGACCTTTATAAATTGGAGCTTTCCCTTTGGTCACCAGTGTTAACAAATGTCCTTAATTGCGCAAATGCTGCTGGCTTTATCTCTACCTGGCCAGAGGCAGTCGTTATATCAATCTTCAAAAAAGGGGATAGGAATAACCTGCGTGCTATCGACCTATCTCCCTCTTAGATGCCCTAATGAAGGTGGCGGGCAGGATAATCCTTAAAAGGTTGCAGGATTGGGCGGAGGAAAAAGATATTATTTCTAACTTACAATATGGCTTTCGCACTGCCAAGGGCACGATCGAACAGAGACTAAACCTAGCACTGCTGACTGCGAAGTACACACAAGCCAAGAGAGAAAGTCTATTTATCACATTCGTGGACTTAAGTTTCTGCTTTTGACTGTGTGGATCGCTCAATGTTATGGGAGACTATGAACGATATGGGCATAGATCGGCAGATCCTGACCTTTATTAAGGAACTGTATAGGGACGCTGGGGCAAGAGTACGGTTTGGTAGGGGGGGGAGCTTGTTCCGATAAATTCAACATAAAAAGAGGTGTGAGACAAGGCTGCATCTTAGCGCCTTTTCTCTTTACCCTATATATTAACTGCGTGGGACAACACCTCAAGGATTTTCAGTTTGATTATCCTGCTGTGGGAGGTACATCCATCCCTATGCTTTTGTATGCGGATGACGCAGCCATAATGTCACGCACCGTCATCAGCCTACAAAGGCTGTGGGTGAATTTTCGGACTATATGAGTGCCCGTGGTCTAATAATTAATGTCTCGAAAACCTACTCCATGTCTTGTAGCTCCTCGACTAAACCATTCAAGGCAATCTTTTTGGGGCAGGATAAGATTGAAAACACCAGTAGCTTCTCTTACTTGGGAGTTAACTTTGACAGCAGAGGGAGCTGGAAAGAGGCAGTATTTGCTAGAAAACTGGCTTTTGCCAGGGCAAATGGTGCCTTGATACACTTTTCAAGGAAACTTGGTGGGCGACCAGTACGTGAACTCCTCCAAATTTATAAAGCAAAATGTGTTCCCACTGGCACTTATGGGGCTGGACTTTGGGGGTTTGTCAAAGTAGATCAAATACAACGCACGGAAAATGATTTCATCCGCTATTCATTGGCAGCCCCAAAGTCTATGTCTACCTATTTCAGCCATTGGGAAGTTGGGTTACCCTTTATTGAGTACACAATTTAATCTTCACCTCTGTTGTTATGGCACAAATTTTGGGTTACCCCAGAAACATCATTAAATAGAGATGTCGTCTTAGATTGTTTGCTGTTAGACGGTGCTGTAAATATTAAATGGTTAAATTACATTAAAACCTTGGCATCAGATATGGGTCACAAAGAATTCTGTGATAACCCGACCTGTCTAGAAAAAGTCCCAAGACGCATGTTAAAAAAATTGATCTTGGAACATTTTCATAACAAAAGATGGCAGGCTGAAAAGGGTAAGCATACTGTTATGGCGAACCAATCACTTTTTTCTCATGTGGGGATACAGCCTTATCTATTGTTAGATTCCAGTACCTTTTCAAGAATGCTCTTGACTAGGTTTCGGGAGGACACCTTTTTTCGCCTGGTGACATTTCCCAACTGCCATGATTGGTCTAAAGATCTACTAAAGTGCCCATACAATGCTTTATCCCACCAAACTTACATCCACTGCATCCTGTTCTGCAAAGTCTATGTTACGCCCAGGAAAAGGTTTTTGAAGCCGATCCTCATTAAATGGGGAGTAAGGGGTCACAAAGCAGCTTACTGTAAGTTGAAACAACTGGAAACAGAACTTGTTATAAAAGCAGTCTCCACCTACCTGAGGATACTTATTGCCCTAAGGAACACTATGTGATTTGCTGTGTATTCGTTTCCCTTTTAAACCCTTTTATTGGTTTAGAATTTCTCATGAATCAATTACTATTGTTCTATAAGTTGATTATTGCTAAGCATGATTGCCTTTTTAGCCTTTTTGAAAATATTTGTGATTGTCATTATGGAATGTTTTTTACATGTGCTTTCATGATTTTGCAACAAAAATCGAATAAAGCTAATTTTGAACCTTTTTGAACCCTTGCACTCAAAAATCTAAAAACAATTCTGGTGACTTTGCCCCCATCCCATGGAGATAAAATGGTGCTATGTCTCTAAATGAGCTGCTTATTGTGGACAAGAGTAAACAAATCAGTTACTTGGAAGGTTGTTTTGATGGTGATCCATGAGAGAGGATGCCTGCTAATGTCCATATTCTACTTTGCTTTACAGCCTATTATTTTATATGTATTTACCCTCTTCATACCACGTGGAATGTAATAGTCCGGTCGAAACCTCTTTACTGCATGCTCAAATCATTATTATATTCTTTTACCTTGCAACACCAAGAAATCTGTTTGATCTACGATGTACCACAGAGATAGGATGTATCAGATGTTTTCATGTCTACTTTAGCTGCAAATCATTCAGTTTTACCTGAAATATGCCAGTTGCAGATGCAGTTCTGCCTGTTTTAGCACATTCTCAGTTACTCAGAAGAGTGCTGACCATATACCCAACCAATGAAAGAGACACATCAAAAATACACATTGTCATTGGTGTTGCGTTATTCCTTCCACAATGTGTGATAAAACATCTCTGCAGTTCTGGCTGCAGGAAACTGTTGCATAGAATTCAGGTATCCTGGAAACCTGGGAGCCTACATGTCATGTTCCTCAGTTGGTTTCTGCCTTTCCAGTGTCATGTTAAGTATTTTGGGGACCCAGGATAAGGCATATTTGGGAGCCTGTTCCTGAAACCAAATTGAATTTTATCCTCCATATCTTTTTCTTTTAATTTATGTATTTTTTTATCCTCATTCGCCTCTGACCCCCGCAAACTGGTAATCTGCCGGTCGCCACTGTTGCTCACTTTGGAGAGGTAATTTTTTCTTCTTTTTTGTGGGGTGCTGCCCCAGCCCCATATCGCCCGAGTACCAGTGGTTCACCTGCATCCTACCTGTTGCTGACCTCTCGCTGTTTATGAGAGGGTTCCATGTCTTGCTAATTGAAGCCCTCATGATGTCAAACAATTCTATGTTAAACTTTAACAGAGTGAACCAAAAAGGTTGAAAAATGTCTTGCCCTGGAACCCAAAAATCCTTAAAATTATACAAGGTAGTGAGAGAGAGTCAGAGGTAGAGGTGTCCGCAGTGGCAGCTGGTGAACTTGGAAAGTGGTGGATCGAAAGCACATGCCTTGGGTCCATGTTAGTCAGTAAAGTGAACAAGCCTCATGTCCTTAAAGGGGACTCAGAGGGTTCTTCCTCCTAGAAACTTTGAAAACAAATTTGACCTAGAAATATTTTTTAATTTGTAAAACAGTCTTCGCACTAGCACTGCAGCCCTAGATTAACTTTCCGAGTTGGTAAACCAAGTTTTGCACTAGCAGTGTATCCTGGGGAAGACATTTCAAGTTGTTAAAACTCTCTGCCCCAGCACTGCAGCCCTCAGGTGTCTTTCAGAAAAACTGAAGCTCATGCAAATTGTACGAGGGTATTTCAATAGTGAAAGTATGTTTTTAAAAGGTTTCATGTGGTATTGCAGTTTTTTTATTTAAAGTGGACATTATATTTATGTAGTGTGCAGGCCAGGTCTAGAAGCTCGGTGGACAATTGCATGTCAAATCTATGAATCCTGCCTTATCCACTCAGCCTAATATCTTTCCAAGGTCGATTATCTTTGAAGAAGGTAACAAAAAAGAAGTTATCATTCAATAGGCTGGGAGACCTCCTGGGGTGACAGTTATGATCTAAAAACACTTATGGTAGAACCACTTGTTTTACCAAGAAATAGCACTAAATCTTCCCTTGTTTATATTTGTAGTAATGACGTTGTGGCCTTTTTTATAGTGCACAATCTGCCATTGGCATGACATAACAGCCCTTTTCTGTATGTGGCTTGAACAAGTGAGCTAAAAGTACTGGGGTCGTTGGCTCAGATGTCCATACTAATCTTAAAGATAGCATATCTCTGAATATCCTATCCAGGCTGAATTTTTCTTTTTGAGTTTTTTTTATATATTATTTAATTTATGGTTTTTGTGAGAGTGTGTAAACACCAAGGAGTTCATTGAACTGACAAATTCATCTGTGGATGTACCTGCACTGACAAATGAAATATGTTTTCAGTTTCTTGCTGAAATAGCGGTGAGACGTTTTGGCGCGGGGGTGGCAGGAGTAATAGGCAAGCTACACCAATGGAGTGAAGACAAGTCTGCTTGGAAAGGGCACATATTTTTAGATTTTGTGGGCATCTTTATAAATAGCTTGAATAAAAACATTACTCAAACAATTAAATGACCCTGTACTAGAACTAATGTTTCTTAATAGTTACCAGACATGTACATTGAAGCAGATCATTTGCCTGAATCATATAAATCAGGCAAGTAGGGGTGATGGGATTAAATCTGAGGTCTTCTGGTTTGAAGGTCAGTGTATGTCCCACGAGTAGTTCCTGGTACACGGTAACAGACAAAAAACATGATTTGATGGTGAGTGAGACAAGGAAAGGTATCTACAGCAATTACAGTGAACATTATCCATTGGAGTTCCTAAGTTTTTATAATACACTCAGGCACAGCCAACAAGCGTCTCATTATGTTTACCTTTGTTGCTTATCATGAAACTCTACGGATATTGCCTGTAGGCATCTGGCAGGCTGAGCAGTTCGCACCTATCCCACTGGAAATGGGTCTGTTGAACGCCCAATCAGAATTCAGGCTAGAGCTAGGGCTGACCCTGGTTTACCCCGCTCTAGCCTGTCCTCTGATAGGGTGTTTGGATAGCTGGGCTGGAATGCATCATCACCCCAGCAGTCTTCATTTTTCAGACATGCTGCACTGATTTGGGCATGCACAGCATTTCTATGATTTGCAAATGTTTGAAGGGAGCTGAGATGTAAAGCGCCCCTCAAACGTGCGTGATCTCCAGAACTCTGCTGAAACTCTTTTTCTATGACATGTGCAGTTAGTGTTGTCAGCACACAGACAACCGAAATTAAAGCACTCGAAGAGACTGGTCTGTCAGTTAATCTGCTTTCAATTTTGCTGCTGTAGGTGCAAAAAGCAGCTTCTCCATGTACGTCTGATTAAGTTAGTGGGGCTGCGCTATAGCACCCTCTTTGGAGCAGCCGCCCCGGTAGGCAGCGGGAAGAGATGTTTAGATAGAGAACAAGCATTTGAGTTAGAGCTAATGGCATTGTAAATGGCAATGTTTTTTCACTATGTGTTATGGAGTGTATGCATGTGGTGTGTAGTGGAATTATGTGGGTTGGATAGGAGTTGTAGCAATGGTGGCACACTGCTCCCCAAAGTACCCCAGAAGCATCCTCGGGGCACCGTGTGCCAGGTTCACCCAGACCCAGCGGCTGGAAGGACGCCAACTCCTTAGCAGCGCTAGGAACCCTTTGGCATCTACCACCCGAGAAACACAAAGGAGTCTCTGAATTACTGCCCCTTAACCTGAACTTCTACCCATGCCCCCCGTACTACTTTATTTATTTATTTAATTCAATTTTCTTTAGCGCAAACATTACCCGAAGGTGTCAGAGCGCTTTGCAAAAGAACCAGTTGCGTTACATAAGGACTTTGGAATACATGAGTTACATAAGAGATACAACTAAAAATAAAATACATACATACATGTAGATATATATAAAAAAATTAGAAATGTGCAAGTGGAGTGAAAGGAGGGAAAATTGCAAATGTACACTTTGTAAAGTCATTCAAGGAAGAGATACAAACAGATAAACTCTAAAATCACATAGGAATGGTAGTAAGTACAAAGGTCTACTACATATAATAATGATTAGATATATATATACCCCACCTGCCACCACGATTCTCATTGTGGCAAACACTACCCCTAGAAGCAGAACACAGTGGGGGCATGAGTAGAAGTTCAGATTAGGGGGCAGTAATTCAGAGATGATTTATGGGGACATTATCCAATTAAGTTATAACAACACAAAAGATGTGGAGGAAAACTCCATGGGTGTGTGTATGTGGGGGGGGGGTGCACATCCTGCCTGGTTTAAAGTGTGTGCAGCAGACATTTTCTAAATCAACTGCATTAAGTAAATTGAGATTAAGAAAGGGGGCTGTGGAGGTGGCGCGGTGGGATCCGAGGGCCGTGAAGGGATTGCAGATAGAATATGCGCCGAGAGGGACGAGTGCCTGAGATGGAGGTAGAAAGGGAAAAGGGGGTTATATTGAGCGTGGGCAGAGGGCACCGGACGAACGCAGAGGACCCGGGAGAAGATGCCAAGGAGAGGGGGTGGATGAAGCACTGGACAGGTGGAGGAAATGGAGGGCAAGGTGGTACGGAGCGCGGAGGGAACACAGGGTCTCCGATAGGGTGGAGGTGGACAGAGGAATGAAGAGGGCATGGGTAGATAGACTAGGCGAGATCCGGGGGGGGAGGAGCAATGAGGACACGTGATGGGAAGGAAAGAGTCTGCAGGCTGCAATTGATTTCTGTATAAGGAATAATAACATTTCTGTACAATAAACATTAAAGTAAGATACAAAATAGACCAAATCAATGTGCTTGGTCCTCCCTGTCTGTCATTTGTGCCAGCATCCTGTTTGACAACGGTGAAAAGATACATCTAAAGGTTTCCGTGATCTGCCTATAGATTGTCAGTCTTGGGTTGCGGGGGAGCTGTATCCTACTGGCGGGTAGGGGTGCTGCTTGTGCCACGCCGAGTCCGCCGAAGAGAAGTGTCCAGAAACCTGGAGGGCGGCTCCCGCCACAAACACCTGAACCTGGGCTGCAAGAGCGCGGAAGGACTTCGCCAAACAAGAGTGCTAATTTAATAATTAAAGTCCGGCACGCCATGTCACCCTGGTGACGGTTCCTCGCGGAGCGCATTGGCTGGCAAGGATAAGGCGGGCACGGGCTCCCAAGATTAAATCATATGAGAGTGAGTGAGTGTGAGAGCAAAGTGAATTCTGAATCACGCACTGGTGAGGACAGTTAAAGATCTCAGACTCGAAAAGAACTAGAGCACATGGGGTGGTCGAGGGGGGAGGGAAGGAGCAAACAAACACAGAGAACCCCCTACATGTCCACTACAAGCACCACACACCAGACATGCACCCAGCGTCCCCTGTGCCATCTCTGCATAACGACTGAACCACCTACTGCAGCCGAGCAACCCCCGTGCCACCGATACACTAACAACGTCCCCACCCGCTGTACCAACTACACCGACATCTGGACTCAGCATCCCCGTGCCAAATGTCTGGTAACACCTGCACCGCCCACACATCTAGGCTCAGCATCCCTGGTGCCACCTCTCCGGCACCACCTACCAATCTGGGCTCAGCATCCCCGGTGCCACCTGTCCGTAACACCCGCACCGCCCACTCATCTGGGCCCAGCATCCCCGGTGCCACCTGCCCCGTAACACCTGCACCGCCCACTCATTTGGGCCCGGCAGATCCGTATTTCTTCTCCAGTACTACTATCGTAATACAGGCAACTAGTCCCCAACATCCGCACTCCAACACCGGCACTGACCGGCCTCTCACATGCCCCTTCTCCACCTAGGGGCGCCAACATCATTCTGTAGCATCCCCCCATGCCCCTTCCCGTCCCACGCCCCTTACAGCTGCCCTGCTTTGCCCACTGATGCCTGTAGCCCACCCGCCCCTCTGCCTCGAGTGCCCAGGTTTACCGTTGTTACGGGAAGTCAATCCTCACAGTTATAGAAACCCCTTATACAGCATATGCTCTTGTAGGCGGATTAAAATAGACCGCGAGTTAAGTCCAAAATGACCTGCATGAATCGCCGCTTTTGAGAAGACGCGTTTATATTAAACTTTGAATGAAAGCAACTTCAGCGAAGGAAAAATACCCTGTTTCAAAAGCGACTGTCACTGAACTCGTCAGCGCGTGCTGCCACCTAGTGACCAAAGAGGTTTTACCTACTCCTGTGCTTCTGAAGCTACGACGGCGAAGGGTTGTCAGTGTGATTAATTATTTATTAGTATTACGGTCACATTTACTTTAAAAAAAAAGTGTTTTAACAACTGCTATGTGCCTAGTGCTTACATTAATAATCGTTCCCCTGTAAAAAAAAAAAGAAGCTCGCGAGTGGTGCACGCGCGCGCGCCAGTGCGAGCATATGTCCTCAATTATCGATATATGGCCTTTGGTGCGCGTAACAGACACCAACAGGCCATGGGCGGAGCTACGCGACCGCCCATGGCCTATTGCGTGTTCTGTTTTAAAAACGCACGCACGCACGCAAAGGCCAATGAAAATGGACCCAGGAAATAACACGCACGAGCTGCGTCGAATTTCCAGGTCCATTTTCAAAACGCCGAGAAAAGGACTCTGGCTGCGCGACACTGCTGCGCAGTGTACGCTAGGCCCGAGACCTAAAAAGGAGGAACAGAGGTCAAATAGAGAGAAAACTTACTTTCACAGGAGGCCCTTGGAAGGTGGGTGTTCTGGGCAATTGCCGATTTGCCCAGACCGTACAACGTCTCGGTGCCTTTCATGCTTGTTATCTCTCCAAACCCTCTCTGCCGGAATAGCGCTTCAAATACGTGTTAAATATGTGTTCTCTATACTGATTGTAGGCATTAGTTCTACCAGTATAAATAACAAAGATCCTTGTGATATTGTAGGTTATACATCCTGCTTGCTTAATGCAGAATCACTATTTTAAGTGTTCTGATTGGAAGAACATATGTATTAGCATCATAACCTGGAAAATGTAACCCACTGAAGTGATGGATAGGCCTGTATAATTCCTCAGATTGAGACCCTGGGCTTGATTTACAGTTCACCAGATCGGTTACTACATAGCAAACATAATAGATATCCGGTCCATCTTACTTGAAATGCATTACTTCCTGTGTTACTTGTAATATGCAGGTCAGGATATCAGGATATTGTAAGTAACCCATCCTCCAATTTGTAAATCAGGTCCTCTGCCTTTCGTCATTGGTTTGCTTGTTGTGTCAAACAGGAAGACCCAAATAAGGCTAAGCAGTGGGCATTTTTTCTATCACTAATCCCACCTAGCTCTAATTTAATTGTAATCGGTTGCCGGCACACTAAAAACCCCTCTAGCTCTCTCCCATAACACTGAACAGGGTCAGCGTTGTAATGTTTGTGTCTTCAATATAAAAATACTAAATGGGGGTTGTTAAAAATATGTCATAGTAACACTTGCTTTTCATTATGGGATCCCCTGGCCTACATTAGAAAATGGATTAATATGTCGCATGTAGAAACTAAGGGGCATATTTATGAATTTGTGGCGCGAAGCAGTGCAGCAAGGCACTCTGCTGTGCTCCCCTGTGGCACAGGGAAAAGCAGGAATTGGTTGTATTTCTCCAATATGGTGCATTCCTGTCCTTTCCCATTGCACTGGTGCCATTTCAGCAGCCTACCGCCAATGCAGGCACCTTTGCATCATGGTGCAAGGGTGTCTGTGTTGTAGGTAGGGTTGTTTTTTTGCAGGAAGGGGCACCTCTCTGCACCACAAGCAATCCTGGGTGGCTTTTTCCTCTTTCTATGTGTGCTGCAGAATGCAGCACACATAGAAACAAGAAATATGAGGAGAAAGAAAGATATTTCTCCTCGTTATGCTTCACCTGTGAAGGTATATCTTTTTGGCATGTTCCCAGGTTTACAAGGTCTTGTAAATCTGGAAATGTTTCAAAAACCATTGGAGTTGTGTGAGAACACCCACGCAATGCCCATGGAATGCTTACGCAGGGCAGAGTAATGCAATGCAGCA
This sequence comes from Lissotriton helveticus, assembly GCF_964261635.1. NCBI lineage: Eukaryota > Metazoa > Chordata > Amphibia > Caudata > Salamandridae > Lissotriton > Lissotriton helveticus. The sequence continues at coordinate 102,845,402 of NC_136060.1, forward strand.
ATTTGCACTGCACTGTACTGCGTTACTCCAGATTTTTGGAGCTACGCAAAGTGGCTTTGTGTGGCTTCAAAAATCTGACTTCAGGTTTGCGTTGCTCTTGCACCACATTGCGTGCTGCAAGAGCGATGTCAACCGGGTCATAAATATGGCCCTAATTCTATGTCAGAGTCGACATGCTTCAATTTGTGTTTGCAACTCATGGCAGTTGCATGAGGACTAAAATCAGAGGAAATTAGTGATTGGTGCACAGGGCAACAGTGTATCACTTTCTATTCTCATTCTCCTGCACTTCACTGAATAAAAGTGATAGAACATTTCAACCTTAGTTCGTAGTGGGACAACACTACATGGAAATCATAGTTGTCATGCTGTGGAGTAGTTTCTTTGACTGAAGCAAATGTGGTGAAATTCAATCTTACCTGTATACATTTCTCTCAGAAAACAACTGAAAGGGAAGGACAGAGAACCAAAGATGCTACAATATTTGTATATGGTTAGTGCCTGATTTCAGTGGACATGATGCTGTGTCACTAAGCAATATTCCAACTAAAATATATACTTTGAAGCAGGTCAGTAACGTTCTGTATTCACTATTGCAGAGGTTCTGTACCAGCATATAAACAATATATATATAAACAATATAAACACAATGGCAATTAGAGTATGCAAAGAAAGTACAGTGCTATGGAGATAATATATGCTTTTACAGAAATCCGTTCACCTCCTGATTCAGGGTTAACAAAAACTTGTGCAAACCCAAAGACTTACAAAGCTCACAAAAATACTACGAGTATCTCTCTGGTACCAGCATACTATTTAACCAACCATGTGCTGGGATGACTGCAACAGGTGGGTCAAACAACAGAAAATACATGCAGAGTCTCTAGTCAGACTCATGGTACGTACAGCTCTCAGTCTTTCAGCTGACCAGGTTCGTCTCTTGTGTGGCATTTGAGGGGCTTCAGAAGATGTTGGTGAATGTCATAAAGGTTATTCTTGGAGAAGCTTACTTCCGATTTACGTTGGGTGGTAGAGCAGGCTTTTAAGGCGCTGCGACAGTTTCTCAGTTCTTGTTGATCTTGTTGAGGTCTTCAATTTATTCATGATCATCAGCAGCATGCAAGGAAGAAGTTGCCAACCTGCATCTCCAGATAGCTCCATCGCCACCATCGGTCCCAAGTGGGGTCAAGAGCAAAGATGTTTGCTTAAATGGAGAGTAAGTCCAGCTTATATTTTAAAAGCCAAAAACTTGGCCAGATTCCCACTTCAAATCAGTGTCCAGTGCATTTACCAATTTCAAAGGTTCCCTCAGTCAGGTTAGATCTGTGTTTCCTTCCTCAAAGAGGATGCAGAGAAGTCTGTCTCCCCAGAATGAAATGCAGGAGTCCCTGCCTTCATGCAGAGGCCCAGGTATAGGTTTCATGTGGTTGCTGTGGTGGGACACCATGTGGATTTCCTCCAGACGTGTTAAAGCAATGAACCGCAGAAAATGATGAAGTGAGAGCAATGTTGTCCTATATGGGCAGCACTCATCTTGCAAATTGTAAACTCTTTTCCTATACCAAAGTAAATTTTCATGATCAGCAACAGTAACCTTAAAGACAGTTAGACCAGTTGTGTTCATAAAGCATTTATCATATGTTTTTGCTATAATTGTTAACAAAGTTTGGACTGACTCAGGAAGGCCAAAAGGTTACTGTTGGACCTGATACCCCATCAGGTAGTGTTTCCCTAATGTTTTGGCTTTTTCTGCCTGGATTTTGCTGATTATCTTGTGTATCCTCTGGGCTCTGAGCACTTTCCCATTGTAAATACAGTGTGAAAGTGCGCTCACCCTTCCTACCCATTTTGGGAAGTGCTACTGACTCTATGTTCTGAAACAAGGGCCAGTGGGCCATTACCAACCAGCGTGTGTGCACTGGCATCTATCATGGATAAACTCATGAGCAGCCTGCCATTGAAGGCCGCTGTATGAGCGCACCCGCACCTATGGTGTCCGTGATTGCATGTGCCATCTGCCATCGCAGGCTCATACGTGAGCACTATCACATTTAGTTAAACCCATAGCCTGTCTACTTCTGTAGACTTGGGTAGGCACACTTGCACCCCCGGTGTGTGAGGACTGTGTGTTCAACTTGCTCTCACAGGTTGAGTGCACAATAGGTTCCAGGTAGTGAGGAATGCGTGTGTGTTTCCATTGACTATATGGCTTGCTCTTCCCATAGGGTAACATGGGGAAGTGATTGATATCCCTTTGAGCTGCAATAGCGGATCGCAGTGGAGCAGTGTCATGATCTTCCCTATCAATGGATTAACCATGCCAAACCCTTTCCAATGGTAAAGGGGGTTTTAGCATAACTTGCTTCGAAATGCCACTTATAGAATATGTCAAAAAACAATTACCAGTACTGCAGTTTTACTCTAGAACAACTATAATAACACAGTGAAACAAAACACCATATTCCCAAGACTTCTTTTTCTGTCTGATTTAAATCTTTATATTTTTATTCTTATTTACCAAAACAACATTTTTTGTTATTTATATGACATCACCACATTTATATACATTTCTTAACATTTGCTATTTTGACACAACTTACAAGAAATTAACATTTATTCTATCCTCTCACACCTTCCATACCAACATTTATCCAGACTCACTAGAGTCAACCACACTTTCTATTTACACAATATACATTTTTACATTCATTTATACAAACAAATTTGCTTTACAATTAAAGGCAGCCTTGGATTGACTTTTTCGAATTAGAACGTTTAACACTTTGTGAGAGTTCCTAAGGCTGCATGAAGGGCCGGTCTACCCGTTTCGAACACCATTATTAGGGGGTGTTCTCATCATCACCAGTCATCGCACATCTCCAAGATAGGTAAGACGTCCACATTCATTCAGCCATTGTTTGAGGGGTCTCAGTATGCGCCATAGATATGCATGCTTTTGCCTGTGCAACCTGAGACTGCACCTGTGCATAGTGTGAGCTGTAGACATGTTCATTAATTCATCCATTCATTCAGGGTGGTTCCCAGAATGTTATGTAGAGATAAATAGATTTGAACACTTACATAAGTGATGACTGATAGCTGCATCCTGGCATGCACATATGCCCTGGGAATGCCCCCATCTACTCATCCATTCAGTCTTAGTAATCCCAGCATAATAGTGCTTATTCTGCCCTTTGAGCTTTCTAATGCCATATCCCCATTAATGTATCCATTCATACAGCCATTCATTGTGGAATAGATTGATATAATAGTGCTCGTGATGCCAGCAGGGCGCTGCACTAAAGCCATGTCTCATTCCTCATGCCTGGTAGCCTCAGAGATTTGTATAGCGTTTATACCATGCCAAGTCAGGCTGCAGGAGCTGAAACCAGCACAGACAGTCCATTTAAGACAAACAGCATCATTGTTGTAGTGGTTGGATATTTTTTTGTTACACTAGCTTTGTAACATGTCAGTAATGCATAGTGTATGTGTCAAGGATTAAGTTTAGAGATATTTGTGTTTTGTGTACGCAGGTGCATACAGCAGCAAATTATGACTAGTTTTGTGTCACAGTTTTCTGACCACTGGACAAAATCCCGGTGCTCTTCTGCCAATATCTTTTCACTTTTCTGAATGTGCCCAGAAAGCAGTGGTTATACCTTGCACAGCAGAGTAATTGGCTGTCCAGAGGGGCATCTGTTCATGAGTTTTCCATATCAGCCGCCCCTCTCTTTTTGTAAATTTTAAATTGAATGCATGTCTCCCATGAGGACAATGGTTCTTTTTCGCATGCACATCTTGTGAAAGAAGGATTCTAGGTCCCAATACCACATAAAGAGGCCTTGGTAAAGATATTTAATTTACACCAGTGTGAGCGTATGGAGTGCAGATTAAAAATACACCCCATTCATTTTAAACGTTACTTCTGCAATCAACACCTTTTCCAGTAATCTCAAGTGAGACTGCAAAGGCACTCGGGTGATGTTGATCGGATGCCGGTCATGACGAGGTACGGCAGAGGTGAACTCGGTGGAATTTCACACACTTTCTACATAACTCAGTGATATTTATTCCGATCTCCGCCCACCCCTACAGTGTACAGCAGCGGTCAGGGAGCACATTTGTACATTTCCAACGTGAGAGCCATAAAACATGGGCATCCCATGAGAATGGCAGACCTCTGCCATTTGAAGGCCAAATGGGATGGATTGGAGAGAGAGGTTTTGACACCTAGCCTCAAGGACCAGATCATGGCCCCACTAAAGATTAAGATCTGCTTTCTATGGCCCCATGGCAGACAGTACACACAATAAGGAGCACAGAGGGAAAAACATGACCCAAGTGGAGCTCCACTCATATAGTCATACAAACAACAATGACCGGGTCCCCTTCGGCAATGTCATATATTTTGTGTTGTCCATTTATTATGACTGTCATAGATGGTATGGAGGCCTTTTAATTTGGCTTGTAAACGGTGTACTCTCTACCCCAATTGTTTTTAAGAAAGGGGAGATAGCTGTAAAAAATTACAATACGACGTACACGTTTGAGAAAATATATGACATTGCCTAAGGGGACCCGGTCATTGTTGTTTGTATGCCTATGGCAGACAGGCCAACAATTTAGGGGACACATCTGTGGTTTAAAGGGAGACCCCTTGAAATACCGCAGATATCCCCACCAATATCCCCACTGGTGCCATCCTTCAGCAAAGAGTGAGATATGCTTGTGGGGCAGAGGGACAAGAGAACCCAGACAGCATGGTGCACATTGCCAGAGAACTCTGTTGTGCACATGCAGGATAATTACCAATGAGGGGGACCTCCTGCTCCTTCTGAATAGTGGCTGGCCTGGGCCGAACACCTGCTGAAGTGTGGTGCTCTGGAGTGTGCTCTACAAGAGCCCGTCGGTGGGCCTCCTGTTCACCCAGAGATCTCAGGGACATCAAATAAATATCTCCTGTGAGGGACCTACACCATCTACCTTTGACATCTGAAAGGCAGGGCCCTTTCTAGTGCCCACATCGGCTACTGAATCCCAGCTGTTGCATAGTGTGAGAGTGGAACTAAGACTTGTGTCTTGAAGCCGGACTGTGTAGTGTAGTGCCCTAGAAAACTTGCCCGCATCTAAGGTGCGTGGTTCCTGTACTGAAGGAACCCTGACACTCATAAGCGTCTAATTGGTGGCAAGCGGATTCACCGGTTGTGGGACCCTGTATGGCCCATTTTGTTGATCGTGACGCATCTCTCTCGTGCGACACACCGACTGTATGCTTATTGCATGCTGTGTCCAATTCACAGGGTCAGACACTCAGAGGTGTGAGTGTACCCATAGTAGTGCCTCATTCTAACTCATGTGGCTCTGCTGAACTTGCAACTGTGTGTGTGTGACCGGACTGGTCTGGTGCAACCTATATCATCATGCACCAGACATTGTGCCTCGTTTCCCGGGAGGTATGGAATGTGCAACTCTTCATTGTGTGTGGCCAGAATTGCCTGATGCAACCCATCACAATGTGCACCGGTCATTGTGCCTCATTTCCAGGAAGGTACGAAATTTGCAACTCGTCGTGTTTGAAATCTGAAGTATCTGGTTCAACTCATACCAATGTGCACCAGATGCTTTGCCCGGATTGCCTGGCCATGAACCGGATCATCCTGTACCACCCGGTGCTTCCATCAAGAGGCTCCCCAGAGTTGCTTCCCTGTCATCGTTTTTTCCCTTTTTGACCCTCATCGCGGCAGACCAACTGCCCTCTCCACACCTGACCCCTCCCAAAGACATCTGGTGCCAGTTAGTAATGAGAGAGATTGACTGGGTTGAAGGAACACTTCGGAGACAGTTCGGAAGAGGGTCAAGAGACTGTGTGACTCCATTGTGTTTTTGAGACCTGCGGAAGAACTTCCAGAGTGGCGGCTAAAGTCCCCGTGTTAACGTCTACCTCCTAATTAAAACTGCTACGTATCTCCACCTGCTTCCAGAGGACCCAGACTAAGTGTGACTTCGGCCGCGTGCGGCCTAGTATCTGGGAGGCAGGCTGGTTATCTTCCATCCGGGGATATAGGACGATCAGGGTGATCTGGAGGGTGGAGGGAAGCTGGGGCCACAGAGTCTGCAGGATGTGATCCATTGACCTGCTGGGTACTAGTAGCACTGCATTAGGGTGCTGAGTGCATGTGTATGTAAGAGCATTCTGTACAGACTGGGCGGATTACTGTTGCACCATGTAGCAGTGCAGTGTGTGTGTGAGTGCGAGTGCTAGTCGGCAGAATGCCTTTGATTCACCACATTGGCCGGCGGTGCCACTTTATACATTGATTTCATGTTAAAAGCATAATACATTTGAGATTGAGTTTACCTGTGGGGCTGCGGCCCACGGTGCTGCTAGAAAGTGTTCTTGTTTAATTGATGTACCTATCTTTGAGACTGTTGTGACCCGGGTGTACCCTATAACTGTGTGGGACTGTATTATTAGAATTGCTAGGGAGGGCCTGGGGTGGACATTGTGTCACACCACATAAGGGTGCTCTCTCTATGAGCAGGAGGGGGGTTAGATTAGGAATTGTCCAAAGTGTACAAGCTATTGATATCATAACAATATAAGTGGGTCTAGTATTACTAGTAGTATTTCATGCCCAAAGGTATATGATGTTCATATTATGATTGAATAAGTCCTTTGAATATAAACATTATTCACTTACATCCTGTGCGAAGTCTCTTTTGTGATGCTCAGTGTATTTGCATGTGACTGCTGTGCCTTTGCTTTCCACATTGCCTCTGAGGAAAGCCTGACTTTTCGGTGCCAAGCTACCCATGGGTGAGCGCTGGTTATACAGCAAGAGTAATCACCCGCCCTTGACAGGAGCAGCGGGTTCTAGCTAGCTGGAGGCACTCCTTTATCCAACCAGAAAGTGCTGGTTCTATCAATTACCATTCCAAGTGCCAAGAGGCACTCGGAAAGTACGAATAAGCTGCCACCAGCATTGGTTTGGCAAGACGGATTGGAGAAGTCTACCCCTTGAAACTACCGGATGTGGAGATAGGGTGTAGTCTCTCAGTGCTAATATAAAAAGTGACTGTAAAGAGCACTCATATACAGTTTGAGAGCACGTTTTATCAGGGACCTTTCAAACTGTTACAAAAACAGATAGGGTAACTATTTAATAGAAAGGAATAATTGGTGAGGATGGCACAGTGTGTAAGCGACCTTTAGTCAAATAATACCAACATTGACAAATATTTTTGTCCAGCTTCAATAAATAATGAAATATTCATTAACATTTTTGAAAGTATCCATACTGTTCCACATGCACTAAAAAACATGTGTCAAACCAACAGGCAAAGGCAATAAAACCTCAACTGGGAATTTTATCTGGGATGTATGCTTCATGCCAATCCACCTGGTGCCTATACATTTTCCTCACTGCCTTGGCTGGCTTTTCTGAAATTTCTATTGCTACCATATTTGACATAAACATGGTTAGGCTGACATTTTATAAATGTTGACATTTACTTTAGCTGTAAGATACTCATAAAATGCGTGACCGCTTTTTCAGACTCACATGCCTTGACAAGGCAAATTCTAGGTACACAAATGTTAATGATTTAGCTATGAAACCGTTAATATTTGTGTATTTTATTAACTGAATACAGATGGTGTAAGATTATATGTGTTTGTGTCCTCGAAGGACATCACTTTGAAGATCAGTTTGTGGCACACTTAAGGGTTATGATTTCACATACATACAACATTTATGAAGTAAAAGTGGCAGAGTTTTCTCAAGAAGTAATTCTAATGTTTTCTCCAAATGTAGGTGCTGCGACTTCACAAAAACAATATTTCAGTTTGATTCTCAGTGACTCTTAACAGAAGATGCGGAGGTCTATCACCCCTGCAAGGAAAACTGTTTGTCAAATGGAATTTACAAGTGTATAATAACTCTAGAAATCGAAAACAGATGCAGACATACCTGAAGAAACTGGTAACTGATGTGATCAAAGACGTGCTACCGACTACCCTCAAAGAAAATCCCCCCTTTTGCCCCTATGGTGTCTTCAATCATTAGCATTGCTGGGTCTTTACATCCCTACGTGCTGAGTGAGGCTTCAAAACCTTTACAAAGCAGAATTCGCAGAGAATCGCTTACAACAAACAGGAAGAAAAAGGCACATCACTCAATGAGGGGAGCACTATAAAGGGCTTGTCATGGTCAAAGACAATATAGGACGGTGTCAAAACAACAACCAAGCAGTGTGTTTTCAGATTCAAAGCAAAGGAGGCCATTTGAAGAAACATATAAAGAAGTTGTACTTAGTGAAGCGCCATCTTGTCGTTCCACATTCCCATTAACTGGCTGCTCTTTACTGAGAGATGCCTCGTGTTCTCCATCTTTACGCCCAGGCTCTAAATCGATTGCACCTACACTTACAAAGCATGCCTCTCATTCGCCTTCGCTCAGTGCATTTCCAATATCTTCCTGTGGGATGGAGGCTCCGGCCAACTCTACAGTGAAGCGCAGCTTGAGGTCAGCAGTAGCTTCTTGGGATGTGCTCACCTTGACTTGATGCTGGGATGCCACAACCGGGCTTGCAAAACATCAACAGGCTGATTAACCCCTTGGCTGCGGTGGCAATTCCGCCGCAGCGCTAGGGGGGTGCGCGCGGCGCTCCCATGCTCATGATGGAACTGCTCCGTCACGAGCCTCGGGCGCGCTGTGCTTGTGACGGAGCGGTTCCATCACGGCCCCGCCCGCTCAATGGAACGCACCGTGCAGGCGCGAAATCAGCGCCGCGCAGGCACGCTGAGCGGGCCGTGACGGAACCGCTCCGTCACCAGCACAGCGCGACCGAGGCTGGTGACGGAGTGGTTCCGTCACCAGCATGGGAGGAGTTAATAAAAAAAAACGTTTCAAGAACTTAGATGTCTGCTCTTGATGTGAGTAGATTTCCATTGTTTAGCAACTGAACAACAGTCCAAACTATACTCATGTGCATACAGGCAACTCACTCGTTTTGATGCTTATTCTTCATAATACCTCCTGCAGATTTTTATCATGACTAAGGGTCCTTGAATTGTGTGTTAGCAAAATAAATATTTTTGTTTCTGTTCTATGGAATATTTGACATATGGAAAATATTTTTCAGTGGAAAAATTCTACTTGTACTTCCCAATGAGATGTTGGGCATCAAGCAGGCAGTCAGTCGGCACTCACATTTAGCTCTCTGGTTGTTAGTTTGGACGAAGCCCCATGCTTCCCAAGGCAGAAGTAAGTGGTTGGGCTATGCAGAGGTGGTTGAAGGACCTGGTTTGCGTTGTCCTAGTGACAAGTGGCAGATTGCCACAATGTTCTATGATTACAGACTCCAAGAACGTGAGATGAGAGAATTTGCAAAACCAACCCAAAAGTGCTTATAAAATAGTGAATCCCATTTCGTACGGGTTTGTAGTCGGTTTAAGCGCAGTTTATTTACAGAGTTCAGATTGGGCTTGAATTTTGAGTCCCTGACTTTCCCTAAAATGAGTGTTCCTTGCTGTACAGGAGGCTTGGTGTTGTATTAGACTAGAATGTGTTTTTCTGTCAATGCCTTCAAGGAAATCTTTTTTCTAAGTCCAAATTGTTATCACTGAGCTAACTAGTACAGGCCAGTTGTTGTGAGCATGGTAGGACGACAAAAACGCTGCTGCCAGAGCATTCATGGATAATCAAGCAACAACCACTATGTAGGGAAGAGACTGGTAACTTTGGTCATCTACACAATCTTGAACTTGGCCCCAGTGAATTGTTTATTTAGAGAAAACAATGCTAACAAGCAGACACCGTTTTCATTTTAGTAATGAAAAAATATAATGTATTTAGATTTTTAATGAATTTTCATTTTGTTCATGGATACACTGAGAATATAATTTCCTTCATAGAAGTGCTGATTTCGGTATTCTTTTAACAATATTTAAAATATGTAAGGTTCTTCTTTCAAAGCGAGGGGCAGACATGTTTATACAAATTAATATCAATTAGTGTCAGTCATGAAAGCGAGCCTTTTATTTATAGCAGACCTATTCTTTGTTAAATCCACACATAAGTTAAGAGTCAGCACTAATGTATTCTTGCTAGACCTGCTGGCCTGCAAATATTCACAAATGATGCTGGTTTCCGAAGATATCCTATCCAATTACTGCTCACATATTTCAAAACATTGGCTTGTTGCTAGGTATTTTTCTCTGATCTTGGCAAACCCCCCTCATACCATTATCACAGATAAATCAAAAAGCAAACCGAAGTTTAACATATGCATCTCGTTATCTTGAAAATTATAATCCAAAAAAGTTGGACGTCTAAGTAGTTGAGATAATGAAGTTGCAATACTGATGTCGAAGCACACATTTGAAAACATTTTTCTTGTGCACAGTAATATGCTGGAAACATTCCAGTCCGTTGGGGGAACCACTCTTGTCTGTAGGATTCGAGGATACTGCCCCGAGCTGCTTCCTTAGTATGGAAAGCAGACGTGAAATACTAGTAGCAAACGTTTTGGCGTCAGACAGCGTGGTCACGCAGTGGGTGATGCTGTGGAATCATGGGAAGGATTTAAGGCACACGTTATAGTGTTTAAAAACAAAATACAACGATTTACAGTCGAAAAAAATGAAAACTTTGGAAAAAATTGCCTCCAAGCCACCAATGTTTTAATGGGTGCGGGACTATCTAGAATGGTGTGGCAGATATGTTGTAATTCATTCTTGAAACATGATTAAACTAGAGGAGAGCCTGTTGGGCGGGTCTGATAATTTCTACTCGGGGGCAAGAAACAGTGCCCACACATGTACATTCTTTGCACATTTTTCCACCTGCCAGGAGTCTACGCTTCACCTTTAACGATTCAGCAGCACTTCCACCTTTCATCTTCTAACAGATCAGTTGGACTGAAAACACATTATTGAATTGGAGACGAATTGTGGTAGTGTGCTTATATCATTATCTTTTCACTTTCATATTATGCTTAATCCAAACTTGATTAGTTTGTCTCTTCTACCACAAACTGTCAACAGTGTAGCGGTCTAGATGCCGCAAGAGTATTGACCCCTGACCCTAGCCCGGAAAGGGCCTACATACATTGCATCACTCTCTGGCCAGGCTTGACCAGAGAGCTTAAATAAACGGGTGGAGGTCGCTCGTGACATCCGGCCCTCACTATCACTCTGTGTGTTCTATCAGCTCTCTGCGGCCAGGCCGTATGCCACATATTCGACGGCATCACACTGGCGACGAGGGTGGGCATCCATCGTCCACGTGCTACACCCTCCCCCGCCTGTCCTGCACCAACTACCTGACCGAGGCGCACGGGGTGAAGAGTGGCATCATCGCGGACACGAGCGCTCATCTGTCCTGAACTGCAGCGACAAGACATCAAGTGTCGGTGGAGCGTGCTGTCACCGCATCAGAGGAGGCCGAGGTGCCAAGCGACGCCTGCTTTCTCTACCCAGGCTTTTCATCTCTGCTGGAGCGTGCGGTCTTTGTGTCTGCACGAGCAAGGTATAGAGGGTCGCCTGCTCCCCTACCTGGGCCCTGCATTTTTGCTGCTGTGTCTGGCAAAGCTGAGAGCTCCTGGTGGAGGTCCGGGTGGAGCCCACTCATCATTGCGCTAGGACGCGTGTATGAACAGTTCGCCCCTGCCGGTCTCATTGGCCACGACCACTGCAGCACCTCACACGCAGGGTGGTACATCACTCCCATGCCTCCATACACCGGCGAGCAGTGTCTCCGCTGTGGTTGAAGCACATCCTGCTGATGGGAAGGAAGAGCCAGAGCCTGCCAGAGATTGAGAGAAAAACAAAAAGCAATAAGGGGAAATGGTTTCATAAAAGCTCAAAGCGCAATTATCCCTACAGTATCACAGCAAGGAAGACACAGCAGCAGGAACATGGTGCATGATTAACCATGACCGATCAGGCAGCACAGGCGGCACCGCCAAACCTACCACCTGCACAACAAGCTGGGCACCAGGTCCTGCAACCCACACCGCAGCACTCTCAAATGAATGCGTTGCCCCGTTCAGCGAGTTCATAGACCCAGCCTCTGCATCCCCCAGATGGACACTCTGTATCAGCAGGTTAGACAACTACTTTACAGCAATGCAGGAAATGGATGGCGCAGTCAAGAGGTTCCTACTGTTGCATTTCAGTGGAGAGGAGATTTACAAGTTGTTTGCTAACTTACCAAACACCGGAGCACCCAAAGATTACGACACAGTGGTCAGGGCCCTAAACGCTCATTTCAATCCTCAACTGAACCCTGATTATGAAAGATTCATGCTGCGCCAAGCAGGCCAGAGGGAAGGGGAGTCAATGGATGCATTCCATGCACGGCTACAGGAACTAGCGAGTACGTGTACTGCCGACGACCAGAGCAAAGAAGCAAGGGCCCAAGGAAATCCAAGGATGCCGAAACAAAAACCTCTGGACCCTCATCCTGCGACAACCAGGAATCACCCTCAAAGACATCCTCATCATGGCAAGGTTGCATGACCTATCTGACGCCAGAGTGAGAAGCCAGTAACGGTCAAGACTGACAGAGCAGATGCCGTAGGCACACAGAATAAAGGCACCCACGGGCGGTGGCCAAGCAAGCGCACACAATGGTCACGCTGCGGATACTGCGGAAGAGTGTCCTGCGCAAGGACGGACATGTTCAAAGTGTGGCACCCCCAACCACTTCACAGTAGCGTGCAGAGGGGGACCACGGAATCGAGGAGCCCGCGGAAGAAGACCACAGCCAAAATCAGTAAAGCACCTGTCACTTGAAGATCCCCAAAACCCGCAGAGGCCACTTGAAGATCCCGAAAACCCAAAGACGCTCAGAACTTCAGTGCGGCAAAGACAATACCTAGAGGACTCATCTACAGACGAGGAAGGCGAGTGCTACCTCATCTCATTTTCCAGTGACCTCAAACGGAAGAGGCGCCCACAGCCCACGTGCTCCCTCGAAAATGCCGGATCCCAGGTCACCGCGTTGATTGACACAGGAGCGTCCGTTAATGTGATGGGGTGTCAACAATACAAGCAACTAAATCCGAGACCTGCATTGACCTCGTCGCATGTTAGGATTCTCACGTACGGCAGTCAAATACCCCTATCTCTCAAGGGTAAGATGACAGTACAAGTTAAGTCAGAAAGTCATGAGTTTACTTCAACCTTCCACATGGTTGACAGGGAGGCTGACATCCTGGTAGGGAGCCACACAGCCGAACCTCTCGACCTAGCCACGTATGCCAACGCAATCAAGACCCTGCAGACTGAGGATGTTATAGAACTTTTCCCACAACTGACTGGGAAGCATAAAGAGGCCTTACAACATCAACACATACCTTTCCACCTCAGGCCACTCATTGAACAAGAGCTCCACAATCTCAAAAAAGCAAGGAGTCATAGAGAAGGTCACCGGGCCGACACCCTGGGTCTCACCCATGGTGATAACGGAGAAGGCAAAACAGCAAGGCAAGATAAGGCTATGCATCGATATGCGCTTGCCCATCCAGGCGATCAAACATGAACAGCACTTGACGCCAACGGCTGATGACATTCTGGCTGATCTGAATGGGTCCTGCTGGTTCTCCAAATTGGACGTCAATGCAGGGTACCACCAGTTGAGGCTAGCTGAGGAGAGCCAGTATAGCACAACCTTCTCGACCCATATAGGCTTACGCCGCTACAAGAGGCTGAACTTTGAAATCTCGTCATCTGTGAAGATATTCCAGAATGCCATCTTAGAAATACTGTCAGGACTTCAGGGAGTACTAAATGCCAGTGACGACAGTTTAATACATTCGGCAACAATAGAAGAGCATCATCGCCATCTCCGGGCCACTCTCCAATGTCTCACAGAGCATGGAGTCACCCTTCACCGGGACTAATGCTAATTTTTTTTTTAAATCCATTGAATTCTTCAACTACGTATTCAGCCAAGATGGAGTCAGGGTAGATCCACTGAAGTCGCAGGCCATTCAGCAAGCCCCTGCCCTGACGACAGCGTCAGAGACCTGAAGCTTCCTAGGGATGGCCACCAACTGTGGGCGGTTCATACCGAACCTGGCCACGCTAGCCAAACCGCAGCGCGCCCTAACAAAGAAGGACGCTACCTGGAAGTGGGCAAGGAAGAAGAAGAAGCATTCCAAAATATCAAAGCGGTGCTTCGGGGGTAAACCACCCTGGCATATTTTGACACCACATGGATGACCGAGCTACTTATAAACACCAGCCTCGTTGGTCTAGAAGCGCTTGTGACTCAGGAAACAGAACCAGGGAAATGGGCTCCACTCACGTTCGCGAGCAGGGCCCTCAGGCCAATGGAGGTCCGCTATTCCCAAATTGAAAGGGAGGCGTTAGCGATTAAGTAGGCCTGCAATCACTTCCACTAGTATGTCAGTGGACACCCTTTCAGTGTTGTGACTGACCACCAGCCACTGATCCCGCTGTTTAGAGGCACCGTACCGCATCCTCCACCAAGGATTAAGCACTGGGTGATACAGCTACTGCACAATCAAATGGAACTAGTCTATCGACCAGGGACGAAAACCCCAGCAGACTTTTTGTCACAGCACCCACCAGAGAAACAGAACGGAAGAATACATTGACATGGTGTTTGAATGGGCCTGTCCGCGAGCCCTCACTATGGACGAGAACAAAACGGAAATCAGCACAGACGCTGTGCACATAAATTTGCTGAACTCCCTCCAAAGAGGCTCCTGAGAAGAATTCCTTCACTGCGCCAACAGTTGGAATGAAGCTGACAGAGACTGGCTAGGAAAGCTCTGGAAGGTGTGGGATGAGCTAAGCACAGCTGCAGATGGGGTGATACTGAGGGGATCCCGGATAATCATTCCTTCAAGTCTCCAAGAACGAGCCATCACACTAGCCCACGAAGGACACCAAGGGACCATGCGGATGAGGGAGAAGGTGTGGTTCCTTGGGCTTGAAGCTGCCGTTGATGCCCTAGTGAGAAACTGCAGACCCTGCCAGCTCACAGGTAGCCAAGAACATCCCGCCCAAGTAATAACGGCGACATCCATGTGGTAATGAGTAAGTCTGAAGTTTGGGAGTTTTCCAGATGGCAGGGTAACGGTCGTGTTGATTGGGAGCTACTCAAAATGCCATAAAGTCGTTGTGATCACATCCACATCCTTCGCCCACTTACAACCAGTCCTATTATGTGGGTGAAGTCATCAAACTCCACAGCAAAAAAAAGCTGGCTTGATTCAGCCTGCACCAAAGTGAAAACAGCCCTCGTAAATGCCTTAAAAACTCTCCCTACAGATTATCTCAAGATTCGTTCACTACGTAATGAGTATAAATCATCCAGAAGGGGGAGAGAGAAAGATCTGAGAGCACAGGTGTGGGAAGACCTTGAGCAAGCAGCCAGTTCTGGCAGCAGCAAAGACTTCTGGGAAGTTGTAAACGCTACTTTTTTAAAAGACATTAGTAACCCGGCACTAGATGTACACGTAGACGTAGAGGCATGGGTGAGACATTTCGAAGGAATCTTTGAGTTACCAACTCCTCCACCTATATAAGTGTCCCCCCCCAGAAATTCCACCTCAGGAAGGAATAACCTTTACTGTATCTGAGGTTCGAAAGGAATTAGAATCCTGTACCCCCGGTAAGGCTCTGGGGTCGGACGGCATTCCAATTGACCTCTTTCAATACGATTATGATATGTGGGACCCCTTACTCAGAAACATCTTCAGCAGCATTCTGATAGTAGGCCCACCACCATCATGGAACCAGAGTGTAATTGTTCCAATTTACAAAAAAGGGGATAGGGGTTCCCCGAAGAATTACCGCCCTGTATTCTTGCTTGATACCACCGCTAAACTACTGGGGCGGGTCGTACTGGCTAGATTGGAGGATTGGGCAGACTCGCATAACATAATCATGAAGGCACAGTATGGGTTCCGTAGAGGAATGGGGACAATTGATCAGGCGCAAAACACACTATTGATAAGGGGTCCAAGGGAAAGTTTATTTATAGACCAAGTAGTACTCTATCCCCCATCTACAATATACCATAACAAAGAGGATACTACTGGTCTGTCAACAAGGTAATATACGGCACAATCAGAAACTGTAGCAGCTAAACTTGTGCTAAACTGGAAAGTAATTCCATCAGCCCACCGAATGGCAGAACTTCATCATCTGGGATTTGAGAGACTGGTATTTGATAGCACAGCTCACCTTGTATAATTGAGAGCTGTCCTAAATCAAAATCACCAGTGATGGATCAAGCCATGATTGTGAGATCTGTGGTGCTGAAAAACAATGTTTGCAGTGATACTAAATATAAGAAAAAACATGTATAAGTGCAATATAAAATTGACTACTATGATAACAAAGACTATTTAATTAGAGGCTTATCACAGTGTCAAGACTAAAAACAGAGTGTGGATAGTTTGTCAAAATAACTATTGTCAGTTGGTAAAAAGTGTCTACATGTTTCAGCAATTATAGGTAGCAATAAACCCCTGGCTTTCTTCAGGACCGAAGACTACACTACTGCAAAAACTAGGACAAAAAATTGTGTGGTGAAAAAATATAAATAATATGATACATCCTACCATACTTTATGATTCCATTGTGTAGGACGAGTATTCAAAAGTAGATTCTTTCCTAGAAAAATACACAAGGGAAAGACTGATAGCAGTTCGAAACTACAGTTTCACAGGTATTAGCCGCATATACCAATTAGTATATCTATATATCAGTAATCACATGAGGATTTCCTTCAATCTTTTCAAATAACAATTAAATTTACATTTACGTTAACTCACCCATTCTCTCATGGGAGTAATCCTCACCTCTCCTGGCAACTGCTCAGGTGATGAGGCCCCGCTATGTAAGTGGATAAAAGATGGCAACGGACTATTATAGTATCCTTCCCTCAATTTCCACTAGCTTAAAAAAGCTAAAAACCTTGGTACTGGTATACACAATAGATAGCAGCCAAATTCAGACTCCTCTCCTAAACGAATGTGCCGGTGACCCCTCGCTTGCAGAGGTCTATTAGAAGAAGTCTATTTAGAAAATCGCTAGCATCCAGTATGTGTGAAAGTGCAACCAAGACATACTGTGGATACTAATACCCTGTATGTGGTGTAAACTTGCATTCAAAGTTGTTACATAATACTTGGTCACTTTTCTAAATCGTAGTGTCCTCAATTATCATTACCCTCCAGGGCGTTATACGTGATGATCCCAACCGCCTAACCCAAAAAGAGTTATTCAGTGATTTAATCAAAGGTCTTGAGATTGAAGGTGCAGAAGCATCTGCAACAATATTGGACTAAGCGTTGTATCACTGCCAGGCACACAGCATTAGTGTACGTAGCAACAACAGGCTGTGCATGACTTTCTGTAGATATATACGAATAGGTGTGTATACATTCTGACCTTACATCTCCAATTGCTGTTCTATTCAGAATGCATTGCACATCCTGTTGTTGCTACGTACACTAATGTTGTGTGCCTGGCGGGGATACAACGCTTAGTCCAATATTGTTGCAGATGCTTCTGCACCTTCAATCTCGAGACCTCTGATTAAATCACTGAATAACTCTTTTTGGGTTAGGCGGTTGGATCACCCTGGTCCCTGATGCTGGCCAGACCCCAGAGAGATACCATCCCCGCAGCCGACGACTGGGCCCCAGAAACATACAACACCACAAAAACCCAAGCACGGCAAGCGGCAAACAATGAGTGGGCCAGCGAGAGGAGAAGGGCAAAGACCCGGATCATCGCACCAGGGTGCAATGTCTTTGTACAGAAATGTTGCAGCAGAGGGAAATTCCTCACAGCGTATGAACCTGGGCCGTGGACTGTGCTGAAAATCAATGGTACCGCCCTTACAGCTCAGAGAGGTGAAGATACAATGACCCAAGGCTCAGACACGGACAGGATCTCTCCCGGACTGGCGGAGGGTGGAGAAGCAATGGCTGAGGGACTCCCACCTTGCGCGGATGAAGAACAAGCCGTGGCTAGCTCGCACCAACCATGGTTGCAGAGACTGGAGCAACCACGGCCACCAACACCTCATCACCGGGAGAGTCGAGGAGGACGTCAACTGAGATATAATCTGAGACCCAACCCGAGACCAAGTCAAAGACTCACAGACTTTATGTTTTGATTTATTTAATTTGTTTTGAACACTAACTTGAGATGGGATGTAGCGGTGTAGATACCGCGAGAGTATTGACCCCAGACCCTTAGCCCAGAAGTGCCTACATACATTGTATTACTCTCTGGCCAGGCGTGGCCAGAGAGCTTAAATAAAAGGGCGGTGGTCGCTTGTGACTTCCGGCCCTCACTATAACTTTGTGTGGCTGTGTGTTCTGTCAGCTCTCTGCGTCCAGGCCGAATGCCACATATTCTACGGCATCACAAACGGTATGATCTAAATTTTAGGTATGTCTGTGTTTGCTTGAACCTATTTAAAGCCTTTTGAAGTGTGTGTCATATTTTATAGGGGGCAATGTTGTGGAATGGGGGCAATGTCATGATTTATGTTACTTGTGGAATGGGGCCTGTTAGAACTGGGGGTCTCTAGTTGGCAGAGGTAGGTACCTTTGACCAAATAGTGACCCTTGCTTCTAGTCAGGGGAAGGGGATTACACTCCTGGATAACCCCTGCTCACCCCCTTAGTAGCTTGGCACGAGCAGACAGGCTTATCTCAGAGGCAGTGTGTTAAGAATTTGTGAACACATACAGGAATACAGTAAAAACACCACAGATGGACACCACACATGTTTTATAAAAATAAGTATTCTTTACATAGACTTAACACAAGACAACAATGACAAAAATCCAGAATACTGTACTCAAAATAAACTTAAAGGTGGTAGAAGTAACTTAATTCAACTTGATGATAAATGCGACACGTTTCTCACAAATTTACCTTCGATGCGTAATGCAAAACAAGCAAAAGGTTCGCAGGGAGGGTGACGCGTTGGTTCCTTGCTTCGGGGAAGCCGATGCGTTGCGCCTCAATCCTTGCTCAGAGTAGGGGATGCGTCTGTTCCTTACCAGAGAGGAGGTTGTGCGTTGATTCTCGTACTGCGTTCCGGGTGAGATATGACAAGATGGCGTCTCGATGTGATGCGACAGTCCGATGCAATGTGATAAGATAGCTTTCTCGATGCGATGACAAGAAGACAATGCGTCCACGCCCGATGACCGTGCGGTGAACTCTGTAACATTGGAGCCGCGAAAGGCCCTACGACATGCTTCTCTGGTGATGCGGCGGTCGCCTCTGCGGTGGTGACACACTTCTCCGGTGATGCAACGGCAACAGCTACGGCGGCGACACGCTTCTTCTCGTTGAGTATTGCTTCCAGCTCCCAGGGACACGCAGGCCTCTGCAGACAGAATTCCCAGCAAGGAAATTCAGGGGGAGCTGATGGTGAAGTCTTGTAGCCCTGAGACTTCAGCCGGAGGCTAGCACAAGTTCAAGTCCTTGGAGAAATATTCTGCAAGATGATGAAAGTTCTTAAAAGTTCCTTCTCCTTTCCTTGCCAATGAAGAAACCACTGCAAGCCAACCCAGCACACAGCACACTGGCAGAGGGGCAACCAAAACTCCTGCAGCTTCCTTGGTTCTTCTCCTTCGCAAATGTTTGTCTTGTTTTCTCAGAAGTTATCTAAAGTCCTGGGGTCTGGGCCCCAATATTTATACTGCAAAATCCTTTGTCCTCTGAAGGCAGAGGGTCCTGTACCTTGTTCAAACCAGTTCTGGGTGCATTCCGCCAGTGCATACCTTCTCCCTTTGTCAGGGTGGGACAGGGTCCTCAGACACACCACAGGAGGTGGAGCCAGCATTGTGGAAGGCAGGCACAGCCCTATTCAGGCCCAGGTGCTACTCCTCCCACCACTCTACATGCAGATAGGCGTATTCAGCCCTGTGCTGACTCACCCTGTCTCCTGGAGCCTCCCCAGCCCCTGTCACTCACAAACCAAACATGCAATATAGAAGCTAGCAGAGGCAGTCTGGGTGGTTAGGTAAGAAAATACCCACTTTCTAAAAGTGGTATTTTCAAACACAGAATGTTTAAACGAACTTTACTAAAAGATGTATTTTATCATCCTGAGTTCAAGCATACTAAATACAAATTTCTACCATGTTCCCCGGGTCAGTTAGGATTATAAGATGTTATATTCAAACTGCCCATTCTTGCCTATAGGGACAGGTAGCCTTGCAATAGTGAAAAATGGGTAGCCTTGCAATAGTGAAAAACAAAAATGGCTGTAATTCACTATCAGGACATGCCACACACATCAGGGCATGTCCTACCTCTCACATACAATGCACTCTGCCCATGGGCCTACCTTAGGGGTGTCTGATATGTAGAAAAGGGAAGGTTGAGGGACTGGCAAGTGTGTGCACTTGCCAAGTCAACATAGCTGTACTAGACTGCCCACATTCTCTGCAATGGCAGGCCTGAGTCACACTTTACAAGCTGCTTTTGTGGGTGGCACAATCAGTGCTGCAAGCCCACCAGCAGCATTTGAATTACAGGCCCTGGGCACACGTGGTGCACTGTACTAAGGTCTGACAAGTAAATCAAATAAGCCAATCATGGAGTCACTAATGAATACATCATTTTAACATAGGGAACACTTGCACTGTGGCACTGAATAGCAGTGGCACAGGGCCCAATGCATCTAAACCAGCAAAACATATAAAAAACAGAGGAGGCAATCAGCGAAGAATGGAAGGGAGACTCACGCCAATGGTACCAGGTCTAACAGGGCTATGTCATGGGTTATGTCACTTAGAATGTGGTTAGAAGAGTGGTTGAATCTGTCGTGGATAGAAGTGCTGGCCTGTTCCTCACCAGTGGGCTATTGTACTGGTATATAAATACACCTTGATTATTTGAACTTCTCACAACTCAATAGCTTCTTTACACCTTTGCTGACCAATGCAGTTTGGTTCAGGCTATAGATAGCTGGGGATTATTGCTTCCGATTTCAGTTGGAAAAATCAACACTTTGCTCTCTTCTGAAAAGGTTTTGTAATAATAATAATCATAATATTGGACATGACATGGATTGTCTTTTTAGGTGGTTTTGCATAGTCACTAAATTCTGACAATATATTGTTATATTGCCCGAGATCAATTGCTGCTGTCATCTTTGTATTAAGGTCTGTCTTTTATTGGCATGAGGAACCACTGAGTTCAGTATGGCAGATTGAAAAGTGGTCTCTGACACTATATTTGAACATTTCATCTTCTCCCTCAGTTATGTTATGTTATCAATTTCTTATATAGCGCACATACACCAGAAGGTTTCATGGCGCAAGTTCAAGAGTGTGCTGGGACCAAAGGGGAGTTAAGTGTGGGCCTGCGTGAACAACCATGTCTTTAGCATTTTCCTGAAGCTCAGAAGATTAGTACATGATCAAATCTCAAGTGGAAAAGAATTCCATAGTCTGGGAGCCAAGGCAGCAACCCTGCAACCTCCCTGACGTTTTAGCTTGAAGGTTGGAGTGGTCCGAAGTTGAAGGTGGGCGGAACGAAGGTTGCGGGAAGGAGTGTATCTGTGTAGGAGCTGTTTAATAAATTTGTGAATACGACTGTGAAGGGACTTGAAGATGACACAGCCAGTCTTAAAGGCCGTGATTTGGGGAATTGGGAGTCAGTGACTTTTTTTAAAAGGGGTCTGGCCAATTGCTATCTTGGTTGCTGATGAATTAGTCTTGCCGCTTGGTTCTGGACCAGCTGGAGACGTTTAGTTAAGAAGACTGGCATGCCGAGGTATATTGAGTTGGCATTATCCAGGTGTGATAATACCAAGGCACTCACAACCTGGATCAGTGCTGAATGAGTGAGCAGGCCTATGATCTTCCTGATCTTGCACAACTGGAAGAAACAGGTAGAGACAACTGAGCCCACTTAAGTTTTTAGTGATAGATCGTTGTTGATGGTCACCCCTAGGCTTTTGACAGAAGTGGATGGTTCTGGGGGGGAGCCAAGTTCCACTGGCCAGTAATGAGGACCCCAGAATTTCTGACTGTTCCCAGACAAGACTAATTCAGTCTTGTCTGGATTCAGTTTTAAGTGGTTTTGGTCCATCCAATTACGTATGTGGAGCATAGTGGCTTGAAATTCCAGGACTGATTCGGGGAAATTGTCTATCTTGAAGATTAACTGTAAACTGGGGCAGGATCAATGGGAGAAGATACAGATTGAACAAATGGGGAGAGAGTGGAGATCCCTGTGGGATCCCACATCTGGTATATGGCTTGGGTGCAGTGAATGGGGCTAACCGTACTGCTTGGGTGCGGCCCTTGAGAAAAGACCCAATCCAGCCGAGGGCTGAGCCCTGGATGCCGGCCTGTTTGACACGGTCCATTAAGATGACATGGTCGACCGTGTCAAATGCGGCTGAAAGGTCTAAAAGCACCAAGGCCTGAGGGATGCCTTTATCGGCTTTGTTTCGTAGGGTATCCAGTACGGCTAAGATCACTGACATGGGCTTCAAGAATCTTCGCCAAATAGGGGAGCAGGGAAATGGGCCGGTAGTTGGATAGGTTCTGTGGGTCAGCTCTCCATTGTGTCAGTGGTTTCTTGCTAAGAATCCTGATTATTCTCTTGGCAAGAACTTGTATGCTACGTGCACTGCTGATGCCTTCTGCTGCTCGCACACCTCTTCTCTAAAACCTAATCCTGAAAGGGGCGAAGAAGCTACAATGCCTCATGTATACCCTTCCATGAGGCAGTGATGCTTCTAGCCATCCACTGCATTACAAAGGAGTAGAGGGAATAACAAATGCATTTTTCCATATGGGTACACACCTCAAAATTCCCAGTATCTTCTCCCTGATGTACCAACTTAGAAATTTGCTCCCATAGGATGTTTCAAGCATTTGTATTCATATTTACATATGATAACAATCTCATTGGTAATCCTAAACATTTGTGTTAGTGGAAGATTGTTTTCTAGTACGTGCATGCATAAAAGTTACATGCATTACATTTCTATGAGATAGAGCATTCTTCACGTGTTTTACTTTTTCTTTTATATATCCTTGCTTGTCAAAATGTGCACCAAATGCGATGCAGTGCGCGCAACGAAATGCATTTTATTTATTTATATGTTTACTTACCTGTTAAACTCCGTAATCCATACATTACTACCGTCCACCATGCCCTCCCCCTCCTCACGTCACTGCCCTGCAGGAACTCCTACTGCTGACCGCGGCTGCTCACAACCATATATTCACGCATGCACAGATGCACCAAATATTAAAAATAAAATCATGCTTACCTGCGCAGCTCTGCCTCAGAGATCCCACGAGGGCTGGGACTGCTGTCTTCCCTCATTGGCTGACCTGATGTCAGCTAATGAGGGAAGGCAACAGTCCCAATCCTCGGAGGTCCCAGTAGGCTTGGGACTGCTGCCTTCCCTCACTGGCTGACATTAGATCAGTAATACCACATTCCTTTATCCGTAGGCTCAGGCAGAATCTTCCACAAACCCTGCAGAACGTAAGTTTCCAACTGCAGAAATCCACCCCACTGGTACCATTTCTACATTCATAAATGCAATTTGTACATGTTTATTTGCTTCCATCCTGATTCTGTGAACCAGTATTGGGAATTAATGCATGAAATGTGGAAATTATGTGCATGTAATTTGTGCCGAGGTGCAGAAAATGTTTTGCGACTTGGGCACCTTTGGTGACTACTCTGTATGCTACAGAAATTGGAAGTTTGGTGCATCAAGCAACAACGTCATGAAGGGACTCTTGAATGAATCTCAGCCAGTCATGATATCTGGTACAGTGAGGCGAAGGCGAACTTAGTAAACTCTAGTGGTTGTCATTAACTTAAGTATTCCTTCCATCACTTTGTGTTTTTTGTAGCAGTAGATGCCCAAAATTCAACGTTAAGGTGCACACGTGCATTCTGTTCTCACCATGCCACAGAACGAATGATACAACTTACTGAAGATGCCCAAACAGGCTATAACTGGTCTGGGGTTGCTTCTTTTCCTGTTTCGGGGAGACCTGGCCTAGCAGTTATACCTTCTACTGTTCATATAGAGGCGGAATGATTGTTTGCATGTGGCTGATCTCTGTCTACACAGTCACAGTGGGCGAAAAACCAAGGACTGGAATGCGGACATGGGTGTTAGCCAGAGGCTGAGAATAATTCAGGCATTCATGCAGTCTATTTATTTTTACAGAACATGTGAAAAAATAAGATTTATATTCAATATAGATAAAAGCGCAAAAGTTAAGAGTAAATGAAACAAAGATGATAAAGAAGACAGTGATGCAGTAAATGAATAAAGAGCAAAAATAAGGACAAACTGAGATCGGGGAGAGAGAACAGGTGAAACAACAAAATAGATTAATAAGATGAAACGAAAGAGAGCAGAACAAGAAAAAACAAACATATATATGAAATACGTGAACAGCTAGAAATCAAAAGACTTTTGTTGAACCCGAAGGAAAGTGTAACAAAAAACAGAGAGCTATGTAAAAACACAGAGTGGATTACAATTGAAAACAGCACAATGAGAAATAAGCAGAAATGTGAAACAAAGGAAATCGACATTGATCGATAAAAATGACAAATTGAAGATGAGCAAGAACTAGTCACACATTTGCTGTAATATAAGCATTTTAAATATAACAGAAAAATATGGAAAATGTTGATAAAATGGTCAGAAAAAATGAACATGTCTAGGATCATTTAGTAGAAATATGAATACCTTTGTTGTTCAAAAT
The DNA here is from genome assembly GCF_964261635.1 of Lissotriton helveticus. Lineage (NCBI taxonomy): Eukaryota > Metazoa > Chordata > Amphibia > Caudata > Salamandridae > Lissotriton > Lissotriton helveticus. Next base: position 102,870,184 of record NC_136060.1, read on the forward strand.
TGCTAGTGTACCCTCGTCATCTTAGTCAAACTCATTTACCCATTAACATATATTTTATGTAGTTTCTGTTTTCTTTCGCGTATGCTGATGACGTCATTTTCTACAATGGGGGTTTTTGATTAAGCAGAAAGGCCTAGTGGTAACCGTGAAACTGGGTGTGTCGTACGCGGTATGCACTGTGCTAGCAACATGTACTGACCGACTTTAGAAAATGTATTAACAATTCAGTGATCATGGCTGCCTCCTGTAGGTGAGAGAATACTTCACACAGGTGAGAGCGAGAAACAGATCACGCACCATGACGAGTAGGTGGTTTTGCGGTAATGTAAAGTAAAATGTGTAAATGTGAACAGGTTGGTGTACAATACAGCTGTTTTGTGTGCAGCAGTTCCCAAATATGTGTTGACTGCTCTAAACCACTCATGGGACACCTACACACGATATTTTTCCACGTGCGGCACCTCATGTTCATGATTCTACTGTTACAGGTAAAATAGGTTCGCTGTATTGTTCTGTGCAGCTCTTAGGACCGAGATCAAGAATTTAGAAAAAAGATCTATAGGCAGACTTTTTAATATTTATCTGAAGTTTGGAAAATGTGCAAAGGTTTATGCATTTTGACTAATTGACTTTTCAGTGCACAGTTATCCCCTGCAAACTCCTAATCATATAATGAATGGGGGGTCTACTGGTGATGGCGAGGTACGCTCTGTAGTGCTAGGAATGGGAAATTCGAGTAATAAGCACACAGTCTGAGCACTAATTACATACATTTGCAGTGGTGAAATCAAGATTAAGAATGAATAATAATAATAATAATAATAATATGAAACTTATAATGCGCTCAGCTTACCCTGGGGCATCCCGGCGCAGACGGACCAAGGAGAGACTCAAGTAATCATTATTGAGGAAACAAGAAGGTCTTAAGAAGTTTCCTAAATGGTAAGATCTTAGGCTCAGAACGAATCTCGAGGGGCAGAGAGTTCCATAAAGTCGCCACCTGTACAGAAAAGCGTCTGCCCCCAGTTCGAACTCTCCTTACTCTTGCTGACTGCAGTAGATGTTGTTGGTCTGAGCGTAAAGGACGTGGGGGCTTATAAGGACGGGCCATATTAAAAAGAATAGGGGGACCTTTGCCATGCAAAATTTTGTGGGCCGTGCATAGCGCCTTAAACTTCACCCGCTCCTTCACCGGGAGCCAATGAAGCATCTTAAGGGCCGGAGCAGCGGACTGTCTTCTAGGAACATCCATAAGAAGTCTAGCCGCTGCATTTTGCACCTGCTGGAGAGTTTTAAAGGTCGCTTCGGGAGCGCCAAGAAACAGCGCATTCCCGTAGTCAAGCCTCGAGAGGATTAAACCACGTACCAAAAGCTTCCTTGCTGGATCAGGAAGTAGTGGTAACACCTTTCGAGCTGACCTCAGAAGACCGAAGCAGACCCCCGCGGTCTTCTTGGCGTGAGTCCTGAAGGACAGATCTTGCTCCAACCATACTCCCAAGGACTTGATCTCCTTCTTGGGAGATGGTGGCTCACCAAGAGACCGGGGCCAACAGCTAGCAATAATGGAGGGACTGGTATTACCCAGGAGCATCAGCTCGGTCTTTCCTCCATTAAGCTTTAAAGCAGAGTTGGACATCCAGCGATAGACATTAGCCAGGCAGTCGTGTAATACCTCAGGTTGTTCCGCCAGCTGAGTAAGGCCCACCACCAGCTGAGTATCATCAGCATAGCTGATGATCTTCACCCCCGAGGGGGCGACTAACCTTTCAAGTGGAGTCATATATATATTAAATAAGGTAGGGCTCAACGATGAGCCCTGCGGGACTCCACTTTGAAGGGGAAATAGGGCAGACTGCTCTGCTCCTTCCCAGACTTGGTAGAAACGGTTGGCAAGAAACGATCCCAGCCATTTCAGGGCCGTCCCTGAGACACCTACCTCTGACAGACGCTGGAGGAGCACCTGATGACTCACGGTGTCAAAGGCAGCACTCAAGTCCAGGAGGATCACTGCCACTGACCCTCCTGAATCTAGAGTGCTCCTAGCTTCCTCCACTACTGCCAACAGGGCTGTGTCTGTTCCCTGGCCGGGACGGAAACCAGTCTGGGAGTCTCCCAACAGGTGGTTGGACTCTAGATGGTAAGAGAGCTGGCGGTTGACCAATTTCTCTGCAACTTTAGAAAACCCAGGCAGAAGTGAAATGGGCCTGAAGTTAGTCAAGTTGGATGGATCCAATCCTGGCTTCTTCAATAAGGCTTTTACCACTGCCTGTTTCCATCGCTGGGGCACGGTCCCATGGGCAAGTGACAAACTTAAAAGGTCAGTCAGAGGGGCAGACAAAGCATTTGCCACAAGCTTGAGATATTTTATGGGAACTGGGTCACTTGGAGATCCACTCTGCATCTCAAGCAAAACTTTTGTCACCTCCTCTTCTGAGAAGGGGCCAAAGTGGGCTAGCTCAATAGGGCATGAAATTTGACAAGCAGTCGGCTCCAAGATTTGAGGAATATCCGGCAAAGAGGATAATATTTTCTCTATTTTAGAATGAAAGAAGCTCGCCAATTCCTCACATTTTTCTTTGGGATTGTCATGCACAACTGGAGGAACCGGGGCTTTCAGAAGTTCCTTAAAAACCTTAAACGATTCTCCAGAAGAATTACTTGCCCCCTCGATCTTTTCGCTAAAAAAGTTCTTTTTTGCAACCTTCAGAGCATTTTTGTATATCCTCATCTCTCTTTTATAGTTGGCCCGGCTACCTTCCGTCGGCTCTCTCCTCCAGGCCCGTTCAAGCCTTTTACAGGAGGTTCTGAAACTCCTAAGTTCAGATGTGTACCAAGGAGCCGTGGTGATCCTTCTCTCCCTGACAAGTCTCCTTTTTTTAGGAATTAATAAGTCCAGCGAGTTAGTGAGCCATTCACCCAGATGCTGATCAGCAATATTGGGGTCATCTACAAGGTGAGGACAGGTTCTAGTGAGCTCTTCTGCCCAGCTGTCCACCGGTAACTTTGACCAGAGTCGTTCCACAATATATTGTCTGGGTGCAGAGTCTCTCCGGCTCCCCAGCAACCAACTGAACGGAATAAGATGGTGATCCGTCCAGGGGAGAGCCAACATCTGGAGAGCTTGCAGGTTCGCCGAATTAGCGAAAACCGCATCAAGCTGATGCCCTCTGTTATGAGTAGCTCCCACGGTAACAGGGTGTAGATCTAGAGCACCCAGTGAGCTAAGCACATCTCTAGCTGTTACATCATTTGGATCATCGAAATGAAAATTAAAGTCCCCAAGGACAACAAAATTGGACGAGGCGGCAGCCAGTGGAATAACGGCTTCCATAAAAGAGTCTACGAAATTCCCCAATGCTGCGGGAGGCCGGTACACAAGAAGACCGGCGATGGAAACAGTAGGGGATATGCAGAAAGAAAATTGACACGCTTCCGAATTATTAATTCCACAGTCTACTGCTTTGCAAACAAATATATCTCTGTATACCAAAGCCACTCCACCCCCTCTCCCATCCGGCCTATCAAGATGGTAAATAAGATATCCCGGAGGGAGAGCGTTGACAATATCGGGACCAGAGCATGTGGTAAGCATCAGAATTATTTACAATTTTTAGTCCATTACCCTTGAGAATAGGAGCAGAGTTTATTTCACTATTGCTCCTGGTCGCAGGTCAGTAAGACTAATGACATCCACACACCAAGCTGGCATTACAAAGGAATGCCCTACTTCTCACCAGCCTGAAGAGGATCAATCAATCAAAGCATTTATATAGCGCACTACTCACCCGGAGGGTCTCAAGGTGCTTGGAGGGGGGGGGCGGGGTCCGCTACTGCTCGAACAGCCAGGTCTTGAGCTGCTTCCTGAAGGCGAGGTGGTCTTGGGTCAGGCGGAGGTGGGTCGGGAGGGAGTTCCAAGTCTTGGTGGCCAGGTAGGAGAAGGACCTTCCTCCTGTAGTGGCTCTTCGGATGCGGGGGATGGCGGCGAGGGCGTGGCTGGTTGATCGAAGCTGGCGTGCGGGAGTGTAGAAGTTGAGGCGGCTGTTGAGGTATCCTGGGCCTTGGTTGTGCAGGGCTTTGTGTGCGTGGGTGAGGAGACGGAAGGTGATTCTCTTGTTGACCGGGAGCCAGTGCAGGTCTCTCAGGTGTCCAGAGATGTGGCTGTGTCGGGGGATGTCGAGGATGAGTCTTGCTGAGGCGTTCTGGATCCGCTGGAGTCTCTTCTGGAGTTTGGCGGTGGTTCCGGCATAGAGGGAGTTGCCGTAGTCCAGTCGACTGGTGACGAGGGCCTGGGTAACCGTCTTCCTGGTCTCGGTGGGGATCCACCGGAAGATCTTACGTAGCATGCGCAGGATGTTGAAGCACGACGAGGAGACGGCGTTGACTTGTCTGGTCATGGAGAGGGAGGAGTCCAGGATGAAGCCCAGGTTGCGTGCGTGGTCTGTTGGTTTGGGGGCGCTGCCCAGGGCAGGGGGCCACCAGGAGTCGTCCCAGGCGGAGGGCGAGGAGCCCAGGATGAGGACCTCGTCTTGTCCGAGTTCAGCTTCAGGCGGCTGTTCATCATCCACTTGGCTACGTCTGTCATCCCTTCGTGTAGGTTGGCTTTGGCGGTGGCGGGGTCGTTGGTGAGGGAGAGGATCAGCTGGGTGTCGTCGGCGTAGGAGATGATGTTGAGGTTGTGTTGGCGTGCGATGGCCGCAAGGGGGCTATTGTGATGATAAACAGATCCGGGAATCGAAGTAGATGAAAGTTAATTCAATTTATTAACAGAGATCTAGATTCAGGGTATCCTGCCTGAGCAACCGCCCCATCGGAATGCTCGGAATCTGGAATCAAGTGGATGTAATACATGATTCCAGATTCCGCACTCCATAGCTCGAGGCAGGAGAAGAAGCATGTACAACATATCTTCTTTTCTTAATGGATAAAACAGAGTATGGTACTACAGAACAATAAAATGAAATAACAGTAAATAAAACATGTCAATTTAGAACATTAAATGAGAATTCTGTAATCATGAGAACTCAGAATAAATTAACATCAGTATAGGAAAGAAATAAAGGTACACATTTTAAAGTTGAAGCATGTAAAGATTCTGAGCACTTACACTTAAATTAAGAAAACAAGAGGACTTAACTAATACATAATAAAGTCATCATACTTCTTGGGAGTATTACGTCGTCTTATAGAACGAGGATCTTCTTGTACCTGCTTATTTACTTGCACAAACTCACCAGGGATGATTTTAGAATTGACTATAACCCCAGAATTAGAAGCATCCTTAGAACTAGAAACATCTTTGACAACACCACTACTCCCTTTCGAAAACAAAGCAATCCTTCTGAAATTCCAATTCTGACCATTCTCTAAAACCACATGCCACTTATGTACCTCCTTCACTTTAAGAGGATCCGAAAACTTATTCACTCCAAACTCTTTCCTACCTAACTTGATCTTGACATAGTCACCAACATCAACTCTACCAACTTTCCCTTTGAAATTACTACTAGAATTCACCGAGCTAGCACTAGGACTCTCAACCTCTTGAAACTTTATCTCGGATAACCACTGAGGGACTAACTTGGTTTTGGGAACTCTACCCCGCATGCTTTCAAAGGGAATTTTATTGGTGACACTATGAGCAGTGGTATTATAAGACCAAACAGCTTCCTCTACAGCATTACGAACATTATATTGACTCTGGACAGCCAATTGAATGACACCTTTAATCAACCTATTCATACGCTCCACAATACCGTTGCCCTGTGGATTGTATAAGGAAGTATACATATGCCTAACTCCATGATTAGATAGAAACATCCGCATAGAAGAGGAGGTCAGTTGGGTCCCATTATCTGTCACTAATATAACAGGAAAACTTTCTTTCATAAAGATAGATTTAAGTTGACCAATTACGCTTTCAGTAGTTATATTTTTCATGAATTCAACATGCAACCAATGTGAATAAACATCTACCAAAACTATTGCAAAACGACAATCACTAGATAAATAGTCCATAGGGCCAATAAAATCTAAACATACTTTGCTCCATGGTAAATCCTCACTGCTAGCAATTGACCCTAACGGACGTGAATCAATTTTTAACCTTTTTTCACTTTCTTTGCACAATGAGCATTCCTCAACCCATCGCTTCACATCATCATCTAAACCTGGCCACCAAAAATTGGCCTTCAGACGTTTGCTAGTCATACTCTGACCAAGGTGACCTTCGTGGGCCAAAGTAAAAAGTCTCTAAGTGAATGTGGAGGTACAAATCGTTCACCTCTCAATACTAAGTCATCAGAACTACCCAAACTGAGTTCTTCTTGTACCTTCACAAAATTCCGCAAAGAAGGCTTAACCTCATCTTCTCGTTTCCATCCTAAACTAATAGCACCAATCAATTCTGTAAAGTCTGGGTCAGTTACAACAGCTTGATGCCACTCTTCTCTAGAAATGGAGTTAAAACAACTCGAACAAGCATCATTAAAGCCAGCCATAAAACACACAGTTTCATTATCAAAATCAATACACTCTTCAGATTCAATAGGTAGACGAGATAAGCAATCTGCTTGTACATTTTTCCACCCAGAGATATGCTGTAAAGAGAAATCATATTCTTGTAATTTTGCAGCAAATCTCATCAGGCGGGGAGAACCATTGTTGGCGCCACCAGGTGAAAGTATTTTAATTAGTGGTTTATGGTCCGTTCTTACTGAAAAATGCGTGCCCCACACATACGTGCGAAAGTGAGACACTCCCCAAACAGCAGCTAACGCTTCATGCTCTATCACCGCATAATTGCGTTCAGAGGCGTTAAGAGTGCGTGAAGCGAAAGCTACTGTTCTCTCTGTGCCATTCTTTCTTTGAGATAATATAGCGCCAATGCCATGAACACTGGCATCAACAGTCACAAATGTATCTCTACCAGGTTCAAATGTAGAGAGAATACCTGCATTGATGATCTCAAGTTTAATTTTTTCAAAAGAATCAGATTGTTGTGGACCCCAGTCAAATTTCACACCTTTTTTAAGAAGTTGCCTTAATGCTTCAGTCTTATGAGAAAAATTAGAAACAAACTTGGAGTAATATTCAACCAACCCTAAAAATGATTTCAATTGGTCCTTATTTGAGGGAAGAGGGGCACACCTAATGGCTTTTAATAGATCTTCTTTGGGTTTCACACCAGAATGGGAGATGGTGTAACCTAAATAGTCTATTTCTGTTAGTAAAAACTGGCACTTGTCTTTTCTAAGGGTGAGGCCAGCATCAGAAAATATATGTAAAACTTTGGCTAAATTATCATTGTGTTCCGATTCATCAATTCCTGTTATCAAAACATCATCTTGAAAAAAATGAACATGTTTCAAGTCTTTTAACAAAGAATGCATCATGCGCTGAAACACGCTGGCCGCAGAGGCTAACCCAAATGGTAACCTTTTAAATTGGAACACTCCCTCTATAGTGACAAAAGCAGTAAGTTCTCTGGATTTGGGGTGTAAAACAACTTGATGATAAGCTGAACGGAGATCCAGCTTGCTAAAAAATGTGGCCTTGTCCATTAAAAGCACCATCTCAGAAATGTTAGGGAGGGGAAATTTATCCACTATAATATTCTGGTTGAGGGATCTAAGGTCCACACAAAAACGCAGTTTGCCATCCTTTTTCTTTGTGATAACGACAGGCGAAAGCCACTCTGAAACTTCTACAGGTTCTATAATATCTTGTTTTTGCATGTCATCTAACATATCCTTCACTTCTTTACGAATGGCAATGGGAATTCTCCAAAGAGCATGTCTCACAGGAGAAGCGTCTTTCTTAAGCTTTATTTCATGCATGTAATCATCTAATTGGCCTAAATCTGTTCGAAAAACATCACAGAATTTATCTAGGACGGTATTGATGTTAGGAAAATCATCAACGACCAGGACACTCTCTGCTGATCTCGGGTCTAAGATGATGTGCAGATTGTATTGTTGTATCCAGCCTAAAATAGCTGGACCCTCGTCTGAGATGTACACTTTACCAGAAGAACATCTGCTTTTGAATTCGAATGAAGCATCCATAACGCCATAATGTTAATAATTTGACCACTATATCCTTTCGGAATAATGTCACTCTTATGGAGTGTTAAATTGGGCCAGTGTTCTTTAAATAAACATAAGGGAATGATAGAGTACATAGATCCCGGATCAACTAAGAGCGTTATGGCAACTCCGTTTACAACAAAAATAGCTTTTGGTCTTAGAAGACCAACACAAAGGCATGTTTCCAATACACTACATTCTTCAATGCATAAAGACATTTCGTTAGGTACATATTCATCATCGACGAAAGCAAACTTATTGATTGAAGATGATTTACAGGCTTTGCTGATATGGCCTCTCTTGCCGCATTTCATACAGGTTTTGTCCCTAGCAAAACACCCTGCAAAATCAGCTGCATGAATCATGCTGCCACATCGGAAACAACCCATGAATTTACTTTTCCCAAAAGAAACAACATTTTTGTTTTTCTGTTTAAAGTTTGATAATTTGGGTTTAACTTCACTATAAACAAAGTTTTTCGGCTTGACGTCCGTAGAAACATAGTTTTTATCCACTTTGTTCACGATGTTGACAGAATCATCTTTCTTTACTTCCAGACTGTGCATCTCTTCCATACACTTGTCGGATTCTTCAACCACTTTGGCAATAGTAATAGCTTCCATTAAACTTGGATTTTTGGCAGCCCAAAGTTTTTGTTGCATCCTTTTGTTTTTGCATTGGACGATTAACTGATCTCTGATCATTTGATCAGTCATGGGACCAAAATCGCATTTCAACGAAAGTTCTCTTAGGCGTGTGACCATTTGATCCACAGATTCTTTGTCTTTTTGAGGTATAGTATAAAATTTGTGTCTCTGCATAACAATGTTGACTTTTTTCCAAAGTACTTCTCAAGTCTCATTTTTGCTTCTACATATGGATTGTCAACCAATTCACCATCTGCACCACGTAGTTCAGGTAAAAACTTAAAAGCATGTTGTCCTCCTTTACCGAGGGAGTTTAATAAAATTGCTTTTTTTCGAGTCAAAGGAAATCTGAGACCATCAATGGCTTCTAAATAATTTTCAAAAACACCTATCCATTCTTCCCATTCGATAGTAGGTGTATCTCCATCAACTAAAAATGGAGGAGGTGGTGCAATGGTAGAATTTGCTGTTGTAGCCATGGTAATAAATAAATGTAAATGTTGTACGCGGAATTAAGCTGAGGCAGGATAGATTTCAGAAGTTGGTATAGCAAAGTCTTGTAAATTTCAATATAATAAAACTATTAATATTGCTAATATCCTCTGTAATGAATATAACGAGTATAAACAACCATTGTGTGTAAAGTTGTATTTAAATTTGGAATAGTTTGAGTAATTTTGTTAAAATTGAAGTATTGGTGTAATGATAGCGTCGTGATTGGCACTTCTGGTTGGCAAAAGGAGAAAAATGAAGAAAATTGCCGCTGTGGTTGTATGCGCGTAGACGGAGTGCCAGGACTCGCGCTGTGTTTGTTCGAAATGCGCGTGAGTGAGTCTCGTGGCGGTGCCTCGCGGATGGAGTCTTAAAGACTGACGGTTTGGAACCCAAAAGTCGTATAATATTCGTAAGTTACCTGAACATTACAGGAAGGGTACACACTCACGGCAGTATCAGGATAAATGTGGAGAAGCGTCGTCAAAACGCTGGAAGACCTCGAAACTTCAGTATCGGGTCCGGCGTCAGTTACAGATGCACGCGGTGGCAGAGCAGGTTCGTGGTGGTAGAGCGGGTTCGTAGGATCGTCGCCAAATATTGTGATGATAAACAGATCCGGAAATCGAAGTAGATGAAAGTTAATTCAATTTATTAACAGAGATCTAGATTCAGGGTATCCTGCCTCAGCAACCGCCCCATCGGAATGCTCGGAATCTGGAATCAAGTGGATGTAATACATGATTCCAGATTCCGCACTCCATAGCTCGAGGCAGTAGAAGAAGCACGTACAACAGGGGCTCATGTAGACATTGAAGAGGGTGGGGCTGAGCGAGGAGCCTTGAGGAACGCCGCAGATGACTTCGGTGGCTTCTGATCTGAACGGGGGGAGGCGGACTCTCTGTGTCCTTCCGGCGAGGAAGGAGATGATCCATTCAAGTGCCTTCCCTCGGATACCGACGTTGCAGAGGCGCTGCATTAGGGTGCGGTGGCAGACCGTGTCGAAAGCCGCGGAGAGGTCCAAGAGGATGAGGGCCGCTGTTTCCCCGTTGTCGAGCAGGGCTCGGATGTCATCAGTGGCTGCGATGAGGGCGGTCTCGGTGCTGTGGTTGGCCCGGAAGCCAGACTGCGAGCGGTCGAGGGATCCATTCGTCTCGAGGAAGGCGGTCAGCTGCTTGTTGACGGTCTTCTCGATGACTTTGGCCGGAAACGGGAGGAGCGAGATGGGCGGTAGTTTTTGAGTTCGGTGGGGTCCGCTGATGGTTTATTCAGTAGAGCACTGAGTTCGGCGTGCTTCCACCTCTCTGGGAAGGTAGCGGTGTCGAAGGAGGTGTTGATGATGTCCCGCAGGTGGGGTGCGATGACAGCGTCGGCCTTGTTGAAGACGTGGTGCGGGCAGGGGTCAGTTGGAGATCCGGAGTGGATGGAGTTCATCGTGCGTCAGGTTTCTTCGGTGTTGATCGGGGTCCAGGTGCGGAGGGTGATGGTGGGGGGCGCAGGAGCGGTCGTGGGGTGTGTTGGCTGTGTGGTGAAGCTGTTGTGTATGTCTGCGATCTTGTTGTGGAAGTAGGAGGCGAGGGAGTTGCAGTGGTCCTGTGATGGGGTGATGTCGTTGTTTCCAGTGTTGGGGTTGGAGAGCACCTTGACGATGTTGAAGAGTTCCTTGCTGTTGTGTGCGTTGTTGTCCAGTCGCTCCTTGAATGCGGTTTTCTTGGTGGTATGGATCAGTTGGTGGTGTTCTCGAGTGGCGATCTTGAGGGTGGCCATGTTGTCTGGTGTTGGGTCTCTGCGCCAGGCTCTCTCGAGGGCTCGGCAGTACTTCTAGGAGCTCTTGAGTTCGTCGGTGAACCATGGTGCTTTCTTACTGCCGGGTCTGCAAGGCGGGGTCCTCAGAGGGGCGAGGTCGTCTGCGCAGTTTCTGATCCACTTTGTGAGGTTGTTGGCGGCCTGGCTGGGGTTCGTTGAGCTGGCGGGGGGTCCTGGCTCAGGGATGCGGCGAGCTGGTCGGCTGTGATCTTGTTCCAGCTTCTGCGTGCCACCTGTTGCTGGTGGTGGTGGATCGTGTTCTTTCTGAAACTGAAGTGGACGCAGCTGTGGTTCGTCCAGTGGAGTCCGGTAGCGTGGCTGAAGACGATGTCCTTGCTGGATGAGAAGACGGGGTCGAGTGTGTGTCCGGCCTAGTGGGTGGGGGTGGTCACCAGCTGCTTGAGACCGAGGTTGGCGAGGTTGTCCAGCAGGGTGGTGGTGTTGGGGTCGTTGTTGTTTTCCAGGTGGAAGTTGAAGTCCCCGAGGAGGATGTAGTCAGCGGAGGGTAGGGCGTGCGGGCTGATGAAGTCGGCGATGCCTTCGCTGAATTGTGTGCGTGGTCCCGGGGGTCTGTAGATGAGGGTGCCTCTGAGGGTGGTCTTGGGGTCGGTGTGGATCTGGAAGTGCAGGTGTTTCTACAACCATAGGCCCCTCTGCTGAAGTCCACAGGCCTATGGGATGTACCAGGGCAAAGGTGAGGATCGTCACAGTCCTGCATTAAACGTCAATGCCAGGTTTGTGGACTAGAATGTTGCAGAACCATGATCCTCCAGCAGAAACCCCCTCGTTGTAGATCTGGGGCTTAGAAACTGGATACAAGATGCATGTATATACTGGTTGTGGAGCCTGCTTCACCACCATGTGATTAATGAAAATGTTTTTCTTTGGCTCCCTCCAACTTCCAGGAAAACTCTTGAGCAAGCCTTAATCACAAGTTGTTTAGACTATGGCAATGCTTTATTGATGGCTGCCAAAGAGACGTTGTTGTCCAAACTACAAGTAGTACAAGAATATGGCAGCCAGACTTGTTTGCAAAATTTCATTCAGATCCCCTTCTGCTCCAATTCTGAACTCCTTAAACTGGTTACCTATCAGGAAAAGGTTAATTTTTAAGATATGCTGTCTTACAGTCATTAAATGGGAATGTTCCATCTTTCTTGCAAAACAGGCTCCAACAGCATAACCTGGACAGACTGGTACGATCTAAAGACAAAGCCTTTTGGCAAATTCTGCAAATTTCCACTGCCAGATATGGTGGGAGATCATTCTCCTTTTTTCGTTACCTTACTCTGAAATAAACTAGCACTACATATTATGCTCGGAATTTGGAAAGTTCCAAAACTTTTAAAAACATGGCTATTGTAGGTGATTGGTCTAGCTCAGTTGATGTTTCTTGCCTGTATAAGCCTCGCGCCGAGATATTCCCACGGGATGATTTGTTTTGTACTACATTAAATGAAGTTAACATAACAAGATGGCTCAGGGTTTTACTGAAGAATCATGCAACTCCTCTAGAGAACTAGAGAACAAGATTGGTAAATCCATTATATGATTCTGCTCCTCAAGGGAAGAGAGCACCTGTAGATGACTAGGCAGGTCAATTGTAGCCAAAATCACAACACAAGATTTCTAATTCTCAATTTCAATCCAATGAACCCATGGTTCTGATTCACCTCTGCAGTGGGAGAAAGATTGAGAGCTTGCTTCTCAGAATCTCGCCACCTGGCGTGCTGATGGTTTATGGGCTGTGCAGTGGGGAATTGGCTGCTGGAATGTAGAGCGGCACTTCTCTTAGTCCCTGCAGACCTAACCCCTCCAGTGACATAACGAAAGTTGAAGGGGCCCCCCTGCAATGTGCGCTTTAATCCAGAGCTATCAGGCCTGAGTAATATGCTGAGGGGGCCCCGTGAAGCTCAGGGCCCCCCCAGCTTTGTAGGGTCTTCGGGGCTTGTGTTACACCCCTGCACCCTTCCTTTAACTTCTGTGAGACGTAAGAACACTTAGATTTTCTACCTGAACGAACTGTCAAAATGGGGTTGTTCTGGGGTCTGACCTTCTTTTCCACATTCTGTCAAATTCATTTTGTTTCCAGTTGAAAAGGGTTTATCAGTCCATTTCAGGCAGGGAACATTTACCTGTAGAATCTGCCTTCACAGGTCATGGGGGTCTGAGTGACACTGTGCTGGACTGACACATAGACATGATCTCCTTTCAGCAATCTAAATATGACAAGTTGGGAATTCAGTCCTTGCTCTCCATTAGAGATCTCCAGGGGCAGGCTGCCACCTTTTAAGCTTTTACTGAGATATAGTTGATTGGCTACACATGAGAATGATATCACCTTTGACCAGGGCCAATGGAATTCTGCAATTCTGCAGCCTTCGTCTTTTTTTCATATTTATGGATGTGCTGCATTCACCACATAATCCATCATCTGCTGCAAAATCTCCAGATTTTACAAAAAAAGGTTTCTAGTTGAAACACATCAATAGTTCGTAAACGTGCAGCAACATGTGTTGCAACGCAGCGAAAGGCGCTTCACAAAGGATGGCTTTCATTTGCTTATTAATGAATCTGAGTCGTAATAGTTTCCCAGATAGTGTTAACATGATTATAAAAAGGATCAAATAAGGAAGTAATACTATGACAAAATGACCTGTATTACACCTCATAAATTGCCTTACTTGGCACATAGCATAGTCAGCCTGAGGCATAATTTGGTTCTCCCCTGCGGCATAATTCCAGTAGCCCAAACTATGACACACACATTTATCCTAAGTAAATACCGGGGGCCTCATTTATGAAAAGTGACGCATCGCTACGTGAAAACAGCGATGCGTCACTTTTCACTGCGCCCTCCTTGCGACATGATTGATGCGTCATATTTGTAATATGACGCATCATGTCGCAAGGAGTTACAGATACGTCAGTATTTCTGACGTATCTGTAGGCGCAAAAGTGACGCATTGCTGGAGTGTGTCACAAAAGTGACGCAACTCCAGCAATGCTTCCTTTCACATGGGGAAAGCCCCATGTGAAAGGGCTTGCGTCAGTCTTACGCCTGCTGTGAGGCAGGCGCAAGATTTTGACGCAACAGCGTCCTAAAAGTGACGCAGTGAAATCTCATAGATTTCACTGCGTCACTATTACGAGGCTTTTTGCGGGTGAACGCCCCCTCTGCATACATTATACCTGACGCGGGTATAATGTAGTGCAGGGGTTTACAAAGTAACGCATCTGCTTAGATGCGTCACTTTGTAAATAGTGCGCATCAGGAGGCATGTTTTACGCCGCCGATGCGTCACAAAAAGTGACGCGTCAGAAGCGCAAAACTGACGCAAGGCCTCATAAATGAGGCCCCTAGTTTAGGAGCAACAGAGTATGTTACATGTAAACAAGGTAAGACATTGTGCAAGAGTATGCTGGCAAATAAAGCTGCACGCTGTGAAGTATCAAAGTGGAAGAGAAGGGGCTCCAGGTTGCAGAGCATGAAAGCAGGAGGCATTACAATGTATACGTGACAGTAGGAGAGCTCCTTTAACCCCACGCGTGCGGCGCATTTTCCCGCTATGCGCTGACTTTTGCGAAAACCCGCGGTTCATGACGAGCTCAGCTCGTCATGAGCGTACGAGAGGCGTAACTCATGACGAGCTGAGCTCGTCATGAGCGTCGAACGGGTTAATGGACATGACTATAGCTACTTACTTTCTGAATCACAGGAGTGATTTGGCAAGCCTGGTAGTGGGAATTAGTATAAATACTGGCCACATCGACTGTGAAGGCTTGGCTCCCGTTTTCATTCTCTATTTTCCTTGTTTAGCTTTTTGTAACCTATTCATTCTTGCCTTCAATAACTTCAGTGTGTGGCTAATGAAATCGATGCAGATCTTGTAGAAATATCAGGTCAGTGTATCTAGATTGATCCATTTGCGTTTTTATTCTGGCAGTTACTAGTTACCATCCTCAGCCTAGTCCAAGATTTACACGAATGCAAAAAGAACAATGGAGTACACGAGACTGGCAACCTCATTTATTGCAAAACGTGCGAAATGGGCATTTGCTCCCATTTTAAGCGCCCACAGGGCATGTTGGTATTACAAAAGGAGCCGCAGATGCTTGTGCGGCCCCTTGTGTACTACTGAAAGCTCTGGTGCACAAGTTGTGCCAGTGCTTTGTCAAGAAGGCATTCCCTCATTTGCATAGGGGCTGGCCCCATGCAAATGAGAGAATCCCTTTGCCTCTGCGCCTGCACCATATGATAGACATGGGTGCAGAGGCAAAGAAGCTGTCAGGAGGCGTTGGGACAGTGTGCCACCTAAAGTGTGGCACACTGTCAGTGTGCCCCCTGATGGCAGCACTGTGGTGGGGTAGACTGGGGTCCTATGAACCCCCAGACATCCCCTTGCAGGCGAGTGCAGTCACTCACTGCACCCGCCTGCAAGGGGATCTCAAATCCCTCCTTAAAGTGCAGACGGGTTGCCGTCTGCAAGAGAAACACAGAGCAGGTTTTAAACTGGAAATGGTATTAACCGCACAGGCTAAGCCACGCATGCTATATCCACGCAGCAGAACACTGCTTGCCTTAACCATGCATAAGGGGTTGGGGTAGTTTTTTAGGCTAGGGGGGTTTTAGGGCTCAGGGCGGGGGGCTGGTGTCAGGGTAGTATTTTGGGCTGGGTTTGGGGTGCATTGCAGGGCTGGGGCCGTTTTTTAGGGCTCAGGGTGGGTGGGTCAGAGTAGTGTTTAGGGCTTGGGTGGAGGGGTTGAAGTGCTGGGGCTGGCTTTTAGGGCTCAAGGCAGGGGGGCTGCGGTGTGATCTTTTACCACGCATGCCTTTACCAATCATGCCTTTAAAATGAAATACAGTGTAAAAGCATGCGTTGTAAAGGCATGCATGGTGAAGATGCGGTCGCGGTTGAGACTGTGTTGCTTACGCATGTGTTTTTGAGGCATGCATTGTTCTATCATACAACCACTTTTTTTTTTTGTGTTCAATAGTTTTTATTAAGATTATTAAAAAGATAAAAACAGTTGGGTACAGTTCATAATGATACCAATATGAAAGAGAAGGAAAGATCCACCTGTTCATCAGAAAATGACAATAATAGCCAATAAATTGCCACAACTCATATCACGTAGAACAAGAGTAAAAATCAAGAAACAAAGTGGCATTAGTGAATCGTAGGAATCCATGAGTGGCATAATTATTTAGAAAACAGACAGATAAAGTAGAAAAAGGAGAAAAAGGAAAAGAACAGAGGACAGAAGACAGAAAGGAAGGAAGAAGAAAGAGGAAAGAAGAAATAAGAAAGAAGAAAAGAAGGAAAAAGAAGGATCTCACTGGATGGCGCAGCAAAGCAAAACACTACAGACACCAATCAGACAGACGTCACAAAGGGATATTGATCGATCAACCCCCTTGAGGCCAAATCCATATATGTATCTAAAGTTCTCCAAACGTTAAAAGAAATAGTGGGAGTGAGATGAGCCCTATCCACAGAAGTGTGTGCACTTCTCAAGAAGGAAACCCATGCCCACCATGTGTGGTAAGAAACGTAAGCAAAAGACTTCCACTCCATAAGAATAACCTTAACAGCCACAGTTAATAAAAGATCTAACAATTGCATATCTAACGTATCTAATGGTAGAGGTATCTGGGAAGCCCAGGGTCCCAATAAGACCATTGGAAAAGAAAGAGGAAATTTAATTTGAAAAATGAACATGCGATGTTTATGAATAAGATCCCAAAAGGATTGGAGAAGTGAACAATGAAAGAACATATGTGGATAGTCACCAACCTCCAAACCGCAACTCCAACATAAATCATCATCCTTTAAATGAAGAGAACAAAGCCGCTTAGGAGTCCAATGAAGAGGGTTGATGGAGAAAAATTTGGATTGAAATAAAGAAGGAGCAATTTTATTGCGCAGAGAGAACATACCTATCAATTGCCAAGTATCCGACGACACGTGCTCCGTTATCTCCGTACCAAAGTGACAAGACCATTTTTGCTGCGTAATAGTGCATGAATCTGAAGAAGGCGAGGCCAAAAATTTATAGATGCGTGAAGCAATGTGACCAGACTTGAGCCACAAAGATAGTAAAGAAACCAAAGGGGAGTTAGGAACAAGACGCACTTTGGCAAGAGCGACTTTAATTTTCAAGAAGGTGTAAAAATCCAGATTAGAGAGTGAAAATTGCCGAGCTAAAGAAGAAAAGGGTAGCGGATCATCATTAGAACTATAAAGATGCCGCACCAACGTGATACCTTTGGCAGACCAATATTGAATGAGTGGGGGATCAATAAGAATCTTTATGCGGGGATTACCCCACAAAGAAGACCACCTAGATTTATGAATCGGAGTAGCCAATCTCCGATCGACCAATTTAACAGCTGCAATGGTGTCCAATATAATAGCACGAGAAAAAAGAATAGATATTGAAGACGTGGTTAAAAATGAGGAGACCGGAAGAGGAGAAGAGAGGGCCTGTTCGATGTACAACCAAGAAGGAGTATGACCAGGAAGTGAAGAAAACCACAACGCTCCTTGAGAGGCTAAAAAAGCGACCTGATACTTCCCCCAATCTGGGAAATTACAGCCACCCATAGCGGAGGGTTTCCTCAAGGATTTATATGCAATTCGAGCTCTCTTGTCATTCCAAAGAAATGAGGAAGTGATGGAATCAATCTCACGAAAAAAGGAAGAAGAAAGATTCAACGGGAGCATAGACGAAATAAAGCTAACAATAGGAGTGACCATCATTTTTAAAGTTTGGATTTGGCCCCACCAAGAAATGTGTTTAGGAGACCAAGTCTCTAAAAGATGACGGACTTTAATTAAGGTCTGTGTCTCATTATAGGCCACGGTCTCCGATAAAGTACTACAAAACCAGACCCCTAAGTATTTGAGCTGTTTCTATTGCCATTTGAAACCAGCAGAACCCATATGTGCCGGAAAACAATAAGCATTAAGGGGAAACATCTCCGTCTTGTCTCTTTTGAGAGTATAACCAGAGACCGTAGAAAAAAGGGCAATTGTATCTGTGATCGCAGGAATAGCTGAAACAATATCGTCAGAAAAAATAAGGACATCATCTGCGTACGCCGCAGATTTTAGGCACTGTGAACCAAACGTAAAACCCTTAATGTCTGGATGAAGATCAATTAGTCTCAGAAGCGGATCGATAGCAAGTAAAAACAAAAGCGGGGACAGGGGGCAACCCTGGCGAGTACCTTGACGAAGACTAAAAAACTCAGAGGTAGCTCCATTTACTCTAATATTCGCTCGAGGGTGGGCATAAAGAGACATCACCATATTAACAAAGGAGTCCCCAAGATTGTGAGCACGAAGAACGGCTTGCAAAAAGGGCCAAGAGACCTTGTCAAAAGCCTTCTCGGAGTCAAGGGATAAAGCTGCAGCAGGAAGCGTAGACCGCTTAGCTGCCCCCAAAATATGGCAAAAAGTACAAATGTTGTCCCTAGCAAGCCGACCTTTGACAAACCCAGTCTGTGATGGATGAACCAGAGAAGGGATATAGGACTCCAAACGTTTAGCCAGAATTTTGGCATACATTTTCGCCTCCATATTAAGAAGGGAAATAGGACAAAAGTTTTTAGGGTCCGTGATATCCTTCCCCTCTTTAGGAATAACCACAATAGTAGCATCCACCGCTGTACCGGAAACCGCACCGCGTTGAATGAAAGCATCAAAAAGGGCTTTTAGGCGAGGGACCATAAAAGGGAGAAAAGTTTTATAAAACAAAATGGGAAAGCCATCAGGTCCCGGAGCCTTGCCAGAACGAGTAGCCTTAATAGCAAGAGTAATTTCCTCAGTAGTAATGGAGGTACCTAGCTTCTCCCCAACTTCCTCCAAAACAGAGTGAATAGGAATAGAGCTTAAGAACTCCTGACAAGCCTCCAATGACGATGAATTAGTAGGAGTATATAAATTATCATAAAAATCACGAAAGACTGCAAGGATCTCCTTGGTTTGAAATTTGTTAACTCCAGATCTATCAGAGATAGAAGAGATTTGAGACGATTTAGAGCCAGAGTCCTGGAACTTCAACGTGGCTGCTAAAACCTTACCAGCACGATTTTTTAACAACAACCGTTTAGACTTTTGTGCTTGTACACCAATATGAGCCCGCTTAGAGCATTGTACGAATATTTTAGATTCTTAATAGATTGCAAGATTTGTAAATCTTTCGTCTGACGAAAAAGGAGTTCATTACGTTTAATACTATCCCCTAAATCAGAAAGTTCCTTCTTAATGGCAGCATTTCTCTGTGCCATAACTTTAATGATGTAACCGCGAAGAGTACATTTAAAGGCGTCCCACAAAACCTCTGGGGAATCAACGGACCCTTCATTAACAGAAAAAAACTGTTCAATTTCGGTTTGCAAGGCACTGACCGCAGCGTCATCATAAAGAATTTCCGTATTTAGCTTCCACGAAGGGGAGGATTTCTTAGGGGCGAGCCCCGAGAGTGAGAAGGAAACCGCCGCATGGTCTGAGACAAGAATAGGATGAATGTACGGTGAAGACGAAGATTGTAGCAAAGACGAATGAACTAAGAGGTAATCAATACGAGAGAAACTTGAATGAGGAGAGGAAAAAAAAGAAAACTCACTGCCAGTAGGATTATGAAGACGCCAGATATCATGAAGATTAGCAGAGGAGCACATATTTAACAGTTGCTTATGAGCTCTAGGAGGACGAAAGGAGAAAGCAGAATGTCTATCTAACAGAGGATCTAGCGGTAAATTAAAATCACCACCCACTATTAAATTACCGTTATGGGGCGTTTGGGAAAGTAATTTGGTGATCTTCTGCCAAAAAGAAGGATCATCATTGTTAGGGGCATAAATATTCAAAGCATAAAGATCATTAATTCCATCAGAGAGCCTAGATAATACCCATCGACCCTCAGAATCATGTTCAGAAGAAAGTACTGATAATCCAGAATTCCTAGAAATAAGGGTGAGCACGCCATTCCGTTTACCAAGAGCATCAGAACATACAACATCCAAAACCCAACCTTTCCGCAACCACAGAGCCTCTTTGTGGGATAATTTCGTCTCCTGTAAAAAAAACAAATCCGAAGACAAAGATTTGGAATAATCCAAAATTTTAGCCCTCTTGACCGGATGATTTAAACCCTTAACATTAAGGGAAACTACATCTAAGCCAGGCATAGATATACAACAAGAACAATCAGATTAGAAAACAAAAGTGTACGCAGAAACAGAACATTACCAGCCAACATAAAGCAAAACAGCACCACCACGAGATCCAAGAGGAAAAAGAAAGAAGAAGGAGAAGAGGAAAAGGAAAGAGAAGAGGAGAAAGAGATAGAGAAGAAGAGAAAAAGAGAGAAAGAAAAACCCGCTAGGGTAGGTCTAAGGGAGACCCATCTCATACCAGGGGGAACATGGAGAGGGGGACAGAGGGCCGTCAGGAAGAGCAAACGATATCGCTATATATCCCATACTAAAGAAAAGAAAGAAGCAAGCAAGGGTGTCGAGAATAATATAAATACTGCTTATACTACAATATAATCGGGGTAGGGAGAGCTACAAAAAATAAGTATATAATAATGAAAACCGGTTAATGACGAATGAAAGACATCAAAAAACAGTGTAAGGTATATCCAAGAACAAACGCATTAATATGAGCTAAAATGAGATAAGAGAAACTTGTCTATATGTCAAGCAAACAAATGTCGATAAATATAAATTCATATAAAGAATATAGAAGCATGGAAAAAAAAGAACAACTGAAAGTGGTGAGAGCCAGGAGCTAGAAAATATAGAAGCGAGAGGAAGAGAGTACATGGTAGATATTAACAATACTAGCTAAAATTGTAAAAATTGAGAGAAGTAAGGAAATGGGATAGTAAACAAATGCATATATTAGCAGGCATAAAATCTGCAACTTTTTAGAACAGTGCAAAAAGATAGACAAGATAGAACAAATTGATCAGAAGAAAATAACAGAAGAGGAGCTCTAAGAAGTGAAACACTAAATTTCAAATATAAAAAAACAAGACTATATGGATGAGCACAAAGAGAAAACCTGACAATAGCGAAACGAACGGCTGACATAAACAAACAAACAAGCAGACGCCAAAAATGGAAGAACGAATATCGGTAAAGATGAAAATCGAAAAGCACCAATAATTGGGGAACATAAAGAATAAAGAAAACGACAAGACAAACCAGGATATCGGGGATAATGAGAAACAGAAACCAAGATCCGAAATCACCAAGAACAAGAAAGATAATCAAAAAGACGATATAGGCGCTTACAAACAGCAGATATTTCGAAGAAAAAACATAAAACCTTCAAAAAGAGGAAAAGGCAGGACAACATACCAAGAACAAATCAACAAAAAACTGACATGTTACAGATGAATCATCTAGAGAACGAATAGTGAACGAGTGACCAATATATGAGCGAAACAACCGTGACACCTGTCAAACAACAAGACGCACTAAACCACTGGAAACAACAAAAACAGAAATTCAGGTCCCAGAAGAACCAGGAACCGGAGAAGAGTCCATCTGTGACTCAGATTGGTTATCCAAAAAAAAAGGAAAGATCAGCAGGTTCATCAAAAATCCGATGTCGTCCTTTGAAAGTTATACGAAACTTGGAAGGACCAGCAAAGGAAAAGGGGATCTTCATGTCTATCAGCCGTTTCCGCAAGTTGAGAAATCCTTTCCGTCGAATTACAGTGTCTCTGGCAAAATCCTGTGAGATAGCAATCCGATGCCCCTCCCAGGACACCGACTTAACTTTCCTCATATGAGCCAAAATCTGTTCAGAATGCTGGTGACGCAGCGGTTTAAAAATGACTGCCCTCGGATAAGTGGGGGATTTGGGTTTAAACGAAGGAACTCGATGAGCTCTCTCAATTTCAAAGTCTCTCTGAAAGGAAAGTTGTAGGGTAGAAGGAAGCCACTTAGAAAGAAACTCAATCATTGAGGAGGCTGACTGCTCTGCATCCTCAGGAAGACCAAAAATACGCAGGTTACTCCTCCTATTTCGATCCTCCTGCTCTGTAAGATCCCTGCACAAAGCCGCCATTGAGCGTTCCATCTGTTGAAGAGACTTCGAGTGGCTATGCGTAGTATCCTCCACCCCACTAATACGGGATTCAGCATTCGCAACCCTGACAGATAAGGCTTTAAAGTCACTCCTGACAGCAGCCACCTCAACTTGCAACAAATCGGGATTAGTTTTAGTAGATTGTGCAATATCATGTACAACATTTAATCGCGCCAAAATAGTTTCCAAAGTGGAGTTAGTATCTTTTTGAGAGGACTCAGGAGTGGGGGACTGCTGTTTAGGTCTTTTTAAAGTCCCTTTAGAGTCTTTAGCAGTGGAAGAGGGCCCCATGTTGTCCGCCATAGGAATAGAGCACAGTATGTCTCTCCAAAAAATCCGCCACAATAAATATTTGACGTAATATAAGTCAGTAAAGGTAAAACATATATATATATATATATATATATATATATATATATATATATATGTATATATATATATATATATATATATATATATATATATATATATATATATATACCTCACCAAGTGCCACTGATGTTAAGCCCACTAGGAACAGACTATATCCAGCACCTCAGCACACAAAATGGCGGACAAGAGCAGGTGAGGTGAAACAAGAAGGCATGAGAATACCACCAGAGCGCAAAGTGCAGAAGTTTCAAATATCCAGGAACCTAGTAATCAGGTTACACAATTCAAAACCTTCAGGTTAAGGGTAAAAATCATCATAAGCGAGCAGAAGGAGGTGCAACATGGTAGTCAGGAATCCACAATAGTCAGCAGACATATACTGCGCCTTTGTGCAGAAATACTACTGTAAAGGACCACCAGAATAAAAATAGAATGAATGTCACCTCATGTCAGCCTTCCATATTCGTTGCGCTCGAAAACAGCGATCTGTGAGAAAAAAAGCGACGCCACCGCAGGGACAAAATGGCGGCCGCTCTCAGAGATGCCAGTATCCAGGTCCTAAGTGCAGAAAAAGGACAGTTCTTGCCTGCCGCCGTTGTTACAGTGTAGGTGAAAGCACTCACGGCATCTTCCGGCACCTCATGTCGAACTCGGAAGGAAAAACAGCCTCAAACGGGAACCTAAAGTCATCCCGACAGCCACTGCCTCCCTGGAGCTCAAGCGCGACCCGCCATCTCGTAGCGGCGCGCAAGCCACGCCCCCCTCATACAACCACTTTTAAACAGCTGCTTCATATTTCTTTTGAAAGCAATGTCCTGTTGGCAGCGCAAGTTTGCGGCTACCCTGAAGGCAGCACATTCTATATGACAGAGCGCACTTTTCCTATTTGCACCTGGTACACCTTCTTAAAGGTGTGCCATAGCGCCAACAGGAAAAATGTGCCCCATTTATAATAGGGCCTCAGAAAGGACATTCCGTTTTAAAAGGATTCTTTCAAAGTGGCATTAGCCATGGTGCAGACACCTATGCAGGTGGAATGCAAAGCCTCAGTAACATCGTATCTAAGATCATATGTGACACATGTGGCAGTCAACATAGTGGACATTTTGAGTTCTTTGATGAATGTAAGCCATCTGAAGGGGTGAGACCAGTTCCTTCCTATAGAAGGGTCATCTGCTAGCATCATCATTTTGCTGGTTTATGGTCTTAGCATGTTCTGTGCAGCAATTGGAAAGGAAGGGGGTGTGTTTGTTGTTTTTGTGAAGTTACTGTACGTATTATGAATTCCTTGGTGGTCTTTTAGAATAATTGGTGCAAAAAAATCCCTGTATCAATGGTATTCTTCCTGTGGCAGTTAGCCCGTGTACCGCTGCGAAAATATTGCCGCAGTGCGGGCGTTTGACGGAGTGGGCGGGGCTGCGCCGGCCGTTGGCCAGTGGCCGACGTGAGCACGGAAGGGGTTAATAGCATCTTTCTTACCAGCAGATGTGTGCTCTATTGCTATGAATAGACATCTTTAAACCACCTCATTACAAGCCGCATTATCTTTTTAGGATGTTAGGCCTCCCAGTGTGGTGTGAGCCTCATAAACTCTTTAGGTTTTCATGATGTTGGACTGGTGTGTCAGTTGTTACCTTTCTGTGAATAAACAGAATGTCTTCAACATGATGGGGCATTGTAGACACAGCCAGTCAGAGTTATCCCTGGCTCTGCTCTCTTATTACTAAGTGGTGTTGATGTGCTCCCTTGTATGTTAGTTCCCCTGGCTTGACTTGCGCTTAGAGGTAGCTGCTAGTGCTCGTTTCAGGTGAAGAGATCACCATTCTCTAGGTCTGTGTTGCGGGCATTAGAGAGGACATATCTGAACCCCATCTCTTTTTGTGCTTTCCAAGTAAGTGAGACAGAGGGGTGGAAGTGACTCAGAGTGATATCCAGTGGCTGAGAGTAATTCAAGCCAGGGCTTTAAGTGGACCGGGTCCTGCTGGTGCTTAGCACTGGCAGTTCTAGAAAAAGCGGCTGCTGAGACGGGTCCCTAGCGGGCTCTCCATTTTTGCCCTCAAGCTCACTGTGAAAAAATAAATCTTAACTCTGCAGCAGTGCAACTCTTAACTGTCTGGGATGTAACTTCAAAGAGACTCGTTATGGTTCGTTCACAGTCTCATCGTTTCAGAACTGAAGCACTTTCAATATTCTATACAACGAAGCCGCAGTAGTTGCTTATTTATTATATGCAACCAACAGTCATTGATAAAGCCAATAGCCCTGGCTTGTTGTAGGTGTAATGTTGCTTGTTGTATCATATATCTGAATGCAAGGACAGAAGCAGCAAAATAACAGCCAGGCGGCACACTGTGTTAAACACAGATTTTTAGCTTATGTGTTTTTAAGTCAAGCCCTTAATTACATCAGCCACGCCCCTTTGAGAGGCCCCCCAGTTGTTTCTCCCACTTAAAACCCTGATTCAAGCATTTCACTTACTACATGTTTGCTGTTGCAAACAGCCCATAAGTCCAAGGGCAGGATTCATTTAGTGTTTTGTCCTGTGTCTACCACTGCTGACATCTTCTTTTACCAGAGACTCAGTTGGAAGGCGAGGACCTGTTAGGGAAATATGAAGAAACACCTTCCACCATCTACTTGCTATTGCATCACTCCGTGATGCCTGCACCTGCTGTTAGCACAGATTCTGGCAGCATGGAGGTTGGCAGTCTAGGTCTCCGTAGGCAGAGTCCTAGTTGTGCTTCTACATAGGCCCTGCAAGGGTTTCGTGGCCGGTCCCCTGGGTGGGCCTGTGATCATCACTTCCTGCTTTGGATAAGGATGTGCCTCGCAATCGGTGGCGCTTCATGATCATGTCTTGCTGTCAGGCAAGGTATGGAGCTTGGGCTGTGCTGGGTGCTGGTCAGGTCTGACGTCAACTTCAAAATCATGGGTATTACCCCTGATGTCTGTTTTGGTTAGTTTTTTATGTCCATATCCTCATTCAGATTGAAGGTTTAGGAAGGTCCTCAAATGTAGCGAACGGAGCGAGGAAAAGGAAGGTTTTGTGTCGAGTTTATACTGTGTAATATTCAGAATGCTACCTCTGTCTTTCTTCTTCCATTCATTCACGTATGCCTTCCCATCTGCGGAAGTGAGGGAAGAAGGTGAAAGAGTGCCTTGGGTTTAGGTAATTCAAAGATGTGACCTGGAACATATCACCCGGGGAGGACTGTTTGAAACCGAGGCCTCTCATGCAGGTAATGTCACCACCGTGCGAGCTCCCATGAGCTCCACAGGTCAGCAATGCCTCAAATATAATGAATGAAACTAGCAAGAGAAGAGGGTGTCATTGAGGTTTCCAAATGTAATCTAGGCACAGGTTACTGAATACTTATCATACTTTCTACCTAGAGCTTAATAAGATTATAGTACCTTCTATAACGAATAAAAATGGGGATTCTGACAGTAGAAGCAGTATTGCTAGATGCACTAGGTGCACTGAAGACAGCCTTAGCATATCAAATAACTCTCTCGGTGTGTAATTGTTTTATTGATTGTATTTCTTTAGGTCTTGCTTTAGCTGTGCTAGCAGCCTCGTGTGTGTGTGTGTGTATATATCTATATATATCCAAAACTGAGTTGCCAACAACAAACGGAGGAGCCTCAAACAGGAAAAATCTTGCCAATCTTTTAATGAACAGCTCGCAGTTGGGAAACAACAGGATGCACTGCTTTAGTCAAAAAGTCCAGCCTGACGCGTTTCATTCTATCGAACTTCCTCAGAGGCTCAGGACTGCAGGCGTGCGTTCAAACTTGTTGCGGGACACTCATCAAATAAATTCAAAACCAAACACAGTGGGCGTGGCCGTATGCACGGCATTGTGGTCTTGGTAGTGTTCCCGCTCTACCTCAAGTGAGTTGTTGAGCCCCACGCTGCCAAATAAAGTTAATAACTCCCAAGTGGGGTGCTGTGGTAATTCTGTGCTTCCCAAATGTCAAATGTTGGCTCTCATTCCATTCTGTGTGTGGTTTTGAATTTATTTGATGAGTGTTCCGCAACAAGTTTGAATGCACGCCTGCAGTCCTGAGCCTCTGAGGAAGTTCGATAGAATGAAACGCGTCAGGCTGGACTTTTTGACTTAAGCAGTGAATCCTGTTGTTTCCCAACTGCGAGCTGTTCATTAAAAGATTGGCAAGATTTTTCCTGTTTGAGGCTCCTCCGTTTGTTGTTAGCAACTCAGTTTCGGATTTGTAACGGCCAGCCAAGGCCGTGGAGGGAGCCCGACTGTGTGTGACAGACCCGAGATGATGCTGTGCGGCGTCATTTCCCGAAGGGTACGGGAATGCGGAATGAGAGCCAACATTTGACATTTGGGAAGCACAGAATTACCACAGCACCCCACTTGGGAGTTATTAACTTTATTTGGCAGCGTGGGGCTCAACAACTCACTTGAGGTAGAGCGGGAACACTACCAAGACCACAATGCCGTGCATACGGCCACGCCCACTGTGTGTGGTTTTGAATTTATTTGATGAGTGTCCCGCAACAAGTTTGAATGCACGCCTGCAGTCCTGAGCCTCTGAGGAAGTTCTATAGAATCAAACGCGTCAGGCTGGACTTTTTGACTTAAGCAGTGCATCCTGTTGTTTCCCAACTGCGAGCTGTTCATTAAAAGATTGGCAAGATTTTTCCTGTTTGAGGCTCCTCCGTTTGTTGTTGGCAACTCAGTTTTGGATTTATATATATATATATATATATATATCTAAATATATATGAGAAAAAACCCTCTCAGCGAGAAGGAAATGAGCCGCACACATCTCGCAGAAACAGGCAGATTTATTTGCACGTTAAAAGCACTGGCATTGTTATTATCCCTGATGCATTTCGGTCTCTCCGACCTTTCTCAAAGGGGAACCAGGAGCAGCCATGAAGCTGAGAACACGAAGGAAGCCATATTTTCTACTTTTAAAATGTTTGCCCCCTGGTGGGCGTCACGGTAGACTTTTCTTTTGAATATATACATATATATGTTGCCTACCCATTGGGGCAGTGGGTTTGCTCACGTCAGGCATTGGCTGTCTTCACTGTAAGTTGTTCTCTTGCACATCGATGTAGAAAGTAGTTCATTTCAGTGTCAGGGCTAGTAGCGCAATATTTGCTTTTATTTCATTTATTTATTTTTGTGATGTGTCAATTTTTACCACGTTTTAGTTTTTTGCAAACATATGCATACTGCTGTTAGATGGCAACCGTTTTAGTTGTTATTACATAACGTTTTTAATATCTCCTGAATATGTTTTTTTAATAAAAACAAAAGCTAATATAAACTTTACAGGTTTGCCAAGGCCACGCCTATTCGCTTTACTTATTTATGCTTGTTTACAGAATGGAACTCCTCAAGGAAGTGTGTCGTGGGGCATGTTTAAACCGAAAGGGATGGATTCTGTTAATAACCCACCAGAGGGCACCACCTGTGGGTTAAATGAAATGTCGAGATGGCTAAATATTTATTAAATTGATACATTGGTATTTTTGGGACTGTTTGTTTAGAAACGGGATATCTATTCTTCATAATTATTGAAAGCATTTTTAGGCCGCATTGCCATTATTGTCCTGAAGATGGTGGTATTGCATCGAAAATAAATACATTGTGTTTCTTAGTAGCTGTGTTTTAAATCTTTAGTGTCCCTGAAAATCTATCACTATCTTCACACTCTTTCAACAACATACTGATGGACGGTGCTTATAAAATACACTTCAGGGATGTAATGCCAAATGTCTTCTTTTTTTTAATTCAGCCTTTTTACTTAGCATAAATTATTTCAAGAAGGGGAGGACGAAAGAAGTGACAACGTTCTATGAAGAAATCGTCCAAGCCCTCAGAGCAGCATTTGGCTGACTTGCTAGTACGCCAACACGGATGCTGATTTTTTGATTTCTTATAGGTTGATAGTTTCAGTGATAGATTGAAACCACTTGTATAGCACACACTTCCCGTGTTTGAATTAGGCTCCCTTACTTACCTCGTAATTGGTGTTCTGCCTGCAGGTGTGCTGAGAGTCATCAGATATAGTAAGGTTGTCAGCTAGATAGGCAGGGGTGTTGTTCGTAGTAGTTTGTAGATAATGATGCTGATTTTGAAGACAGTGCATACTGGCAAGTGTAGACAATGGAGGTGGGATGATGTGGTCTCATTTATTCAGGCCCCTGATGAGTGATCCTGTGGCATGTATGATGCCCTAATGGGCCCTGTGTGGTACATGGAAGGCCAAAGGGGAGGGAATTGCCAACATCTAGATGCAAGAGCATGAATGCTTGAGCAGCAGCACTGAAGTCTGTTTCTAGGAGAAATTATTTAACTTTATAGTATTGTGAGCTAATACCAGGCTGTATTGGGTTGTTGGGGGATGAATTCTTTTAGGGTGGAATTGGTGTCCAGGGTGAATCCGAGTGACTAAGCACTGGAATCAGAATGGGGGTGTTGCTGTTAGAGGAAAAGAAGATTTGATGTTGGCAATGTGTTTGTGGAATTTCTGTATTTTTTTCCAGGAAGTTGAACAAGTGGTTGATGGCATTGCACTTGTCCATAGAGTGTGGGATAGAAGAATCAAACAAAGGCTTGATGGAGTGCTTGTTTCAAAAAGTGTTTTGCTTCTGTTATCAGGTCTATTGATGATGTTTGTATAATACTTAGCTTTGGATGATGTGAAAAGTTGTCTGCGTGTTATGTGAAGGGATTTCTGTACAGTGAGAGCATCAGGGATTAAGGGTTGCTGGAAGTAGTAGTGCAAGCATGCTGCAGCACCCCCAAAATAACCTTGCAGCAATTCAGTAACAGAATAAACCACAAAGAGGTTTTCAAATTCTGTTTATCTCAATCCTTTTAGTAGGAGTTGAAAGATAGAGGTCAAACACGTTGATTCCTATTTAAGATAGAGATTGTTGCTTTCTTCTCTATCACTGATTGTAAAGTAAGGAGATTATGTAACGTGAACCACAAGACCTTCTTACTAGGGCACTGGAAGTGCCAAACATTTTCTAACACACAATAACAATTAAATACTGGTAATGAGCTTTATAAATGTGCCATGATGCATCAACAGCACTGAGAGTACAAATGAGACACATGTTAATAATATATATATTTTTTTTAAATCAAAACAAACCAAAACACTTTACATGCGTGAAACTCAAATGGTAAAATACGCAGAAATCCACTTTCCACATGTTATAGTTTGTGTATCAATAATGCGTTTTGCAGTAAACTGTGTGTCTACTGCATAAGTAGTATCCCCTTCAAGAGGCCGTTTCAGTAGAAAATGTGCTCTCTAAATGGCTGCACCAATGCCAAACAATGCTGTGGTCATATATTTCGAACAATGTGCTGCACAATATACTACTGGGGACACGTTATTCCTTAGCATTTACCTGCTAACTGGTCATTGATCATTTAATACACATATTCTTTGTGCAATACTTAGATTTTTCACAACCCGTATTACTTCAGGGATGTAACATTATTGGCCGAATGCTCAGTCTGAAAAATGTTCCGGCATCACTGAAGGGATTTCAGTTTTTTTCCAATTTCTTTCATGTCTGTGAAGTGAGCACTTGGGTTTGAACTTTAAGTTGTGTATGAAGAAATCTTTGAATGACCTGAAGGTCAACTTAAACCGCTCAGTAATATATATGGGGAAAGTAAAAATCACAACTATCTATAACTGGTGCTCTAAGGAAAAGAGGTTTGGTTACCAAAAACAACCCTACTATGTCCCCCAAAAGGGAAGGACAGAATATGTAAGCAGGCAAATCCGAGCACTCAAAAAAGTTAGAAAATCAGTCTCAAAACCAGTAATAATAGATAACAGTCCACTTTAATCCAATTCCTCTGTTTAAGCCAAGATGGTGTTGTCAAAAATCGTCACATTGGGCTAGTAGAAATTCTCGTAGCCTGTATTCATTCTAAACAGAAACAGATGGCACAGCCAACATCGAAATTTACAGCTAATATGTGTTTTGTAGATAGGTAGGAAACAACTCGACTTCTTCAGGGCTGATACGTAGTAGATACTTTCTATACATCCATAAGTCAAGAAACAGGATAATTGGCACAGAAGTGCAGGAAATCAAATCAATAGTATAAAGTATTAGAGTATTCTAGCAGGGTATCATGGCAGGGAGAGTACTCCTCGTGCACTTAGCAGCACCTTCTTTCATTTGATCTCGATGTGTTTCTTGAATGCTGAGCAGGGTCGTGAGGATGGGGACATATGGTCTTCCATTCTAGAAGTATAAGATGGTTGTATTGGATTGTTGGGGATGTCGAGAAGATATGCTCCAGGATGTGGCCTTTGCAATGTGTTCTTTGGGTGAAATGCTGTCTCATGTTGAGGAAGGTGTTGATTGTTTTTATAATGCTTAAGTTGTCTGAGAGCTTGAAGTTACTGAGGATAGTTGTGTGAATGTGTTTGATGGGTGAAGTGGTGCATTGGTTAAATAATTATTCTCTGAAGTCCTTGCTGTGTCCATGAATGATATAGATGAGGTGGAAAGTGAGAGGCCAAGTTGTGGGACATGAACGTGGCATGTGAGGAGCTTCATGGAGTTGAGTGTTGTGTGCTTTCCTATGGTGCAGAACCAGGGGAAGACTTTTGACTGATGAGCATGGTCCATATTCTGAATGCTTTAGACTGTGGGAAGAAAGACATCTAGGATGTGGGTGTGAGCTGCAGTTCTTTAATAAAGAGTGCATCAAGTTAGGGATGAGGTCTTCAATTCCTGGAGCGTGGAGTATTGGGAGTGTTGTAGAGTGTACTTTGATGATCATAAGATAGAGCTTGTGTTTAATAGTTTCCGGGTGTGTGGTTGTCAGTGAGATCCTTATAAGGAAGTTGTGTGAGCATTTACATGGCCCAGGTCTTAGTGTAAATGCGACCCTAAGTAATGTGGTGTGCTGGAGGAGGTACATGATTAGATTTTACACTGTAGATTTCAGTCAAAAAACTGTGAAATATGAGCTATGGGCCAAGGCCCTTCCTGGCCCTAACAGGCCAAAAGACATAACACACATCACCGTGCCCACCCCTAACCAGGTATTCAGTAGAATGCCTTGTGGAGTTGATCAAAGTAAGGAGAAGGTAAGAAGTGATTTAACTTACTGTAGCAATGGATGCTGGGAACTGTTGTGATGTGTATGTGGAGATGGATGCTGGGATTGGCAGTAATGTCACTTCCTGAGATGTTGATACTGATAACTGCAGTGATGTCACTTCATGTAGAGAGGTATGCTGGGAAATGGAGTTGAATTGTTTGGCTTCTTCTTTCAAAAGTGGTGCAGGCGGGAAATCATTGATGTTAATTCATGTAGAGATAGTAGGTGAGAAATACATTGATGTCACTTCCAGGTTGGATGGACGCTGGGAACTTCAGTAATGTCACTTTCTAAGCAAAGAATGCTGGGTGAAGGAGGTCCACTTGTCCGGCTTCTATGTTTAAAGATAGGCTTGTGGAAAACTAGTGATGTTACTTCCTATAGAGATGGATGCCATAAAATCAATGATGTCACTACTATTGGAGATGAATGCTGGGAATGCAGGGATGTCACTTTCTGGAGAATGAGGTCCGCTTCCCTGGCTTTTTCTTTCAAAGGTGGCTTTGGAAGAAACCAGTCACATCACTTCCTGTAGTGGTTGATGCTTTCAAATGCAGCCATGTCACTTCCCTTTCCTGTTTAGATTGATGATGGGAAATAAGGTCCACTTGCCTAGCTTCTTTTAAATCATGGTTTGTTGGAAGGAAACCAATATTGTTTATGTTATTTTTGCTGCCTTAGTAATTACATTTGCTTAAATGCATAAAAGGCCTGATTCACAAAGTGATTTGTACCTGCAGTTTCGTTTTGCATGTTCAAATGGGATGAAGAGCTTATTTTGTTTGTATAAATAAAATATGAATTTACATTTCTAAATCTATTTAGTGACACAGACAATTACCCCAATATGGAATACTCATCTGATATTCCCACTTTCACATCCCCTGGGGCAGACTAAACTGGTTACGGGGGTGGACAGCACAATATGAAGCTGTACATTTGGGCTACAAGAGAAGGAAATATGCTTCCTTTTGATTGACGTTGGGCTTGGACTTTTGAAAAATGCCGCCTCCAGGAATGGCCAAGTCTGGCCAATAAAAGGGAAAATTACTGACCCTCCTCAGCCAGTACCTGTTTTAACATTTGACTTGTCATGAAAGTGGTTCTGTGTGCGAGGTCCATGGCAGAAATAGGCGTAAGATCCTGAACTTGACCATCTGCTGGTTGCATTGTTCCTTCAGACTGGAATAAGTTCATTAAAGGCTGCGGGCACACTTATTGCTAGACCTGTTTATAGAAAGAATACATACGTGTCTGGAAAAGAAGCTAGAATAGCACAACAGCCTACATGTCTAAAGAGTAGCTGGTCTGGACCCACAAGGAGAAATCTCCTAAATCAAGGGAAGTGAACTAAGGCCCACCTGACTGGAAGGACCTTCACTGGGACATCCTGATTGAGGGAACCTCTCCAGCCACAAGGTTGCTAAAGCCTTGCTGCTCAATAAAATCCAGAACACCATCTTCAAGAAGCGTCCCCATCCTCTGATCCAGGAGGATCAGTGGCAGTGATCCTCCTGGACCTTAGTGCGGCCTTCGACACCGTTAACCACTCCATACTGGTCCACAGGCTCAAGGACCTGGGCATCTCAGGGTCTGCGCTGTCCTGGCTGGAATCCTTCCTGAGCGACCGTTCCTTCAAGGTGGCGGACGGTAATTTTATCTCTAAAATAACATCCATACACTGTGGGGTACCTCAGGACTCATCCCTGAGCCCAACCCTCTTTAATGTGTACATGTCCCCCCTTGAGAAGATCGTCACTCCATTTGGGATCAAGCTATTAACCTATGCGGATGACACCCAGCTGGTGGTATCCCTTAGTCAGCATGATCACCCTTCCATCAATCTCTATACCTGTCTTGGAGACATAACCAAATGGATGGATAGGTCCCATCTTAAGCTCAACAGCGAAAAGACGGAGATCATGGTCCTGGGCAACCAGTCATACTTCCGCCCTGAGTCCCTGTGGCCCCCCTGTATGGGTACACCCCCATCCCTAAATCTGAAATTAAGAGTTTGGGGATCTGGCTGGACGATGGTCTTAACTTCTCCACCCAAGCCAGGAAAACTGCCGGCACCTGCTATGGCCTCCTACGGACTTCCAGAAAAATTCTCCCTTTACTTCCTGCTCAATCTCAAAAACTACTGATTCAAGGCCTTGTGCTATCCCGCTTGGATTATGGCAATGCCCTGTATTTAGGGGCCCCCAATAAGGTGCTGGCATAACTCCAGGTTGTGCAAAACACTGGCACCCGTCTTCTCACGGGTACACACAGTCGATCCTCAGCCAAACCAGCCCTTAAGTCACTACATTGGCTGCCTATCCAAGAAAGGGTGTATTTCAAAGCCCTTTGCACCACCCATAAAATCTTGCATAGAAAGGCCCCACGCATCCTAAAGGACCTCATCGTCCCCCACAAAACTAATAGAACTCTCCGCTCCTCACATCTACACTTGACGTCAATACCTAGGATCAGGAAGGCCCGCTCTGGAGGCCGACTATTTTCATATAATGCTTCCAAGCTGTGGAACACACTGCCTCTAGACATCCGGGCCCAGCCCAATCTCCTTCCATTCCGCAAACTCCTTAAGACATGGCTGTTTCCCTAACTCATTCTTCCCTCAATCTCTTCTGTTCTATCACTAGCGCTGGGACGCTCACGGGCAGCCATGCGCTTTATAAATCCGTAAACATAAACATAAACATAAAGTCTGCCTGCATCATCTTTCATGCGCCTGTTCCCGTGGGAGGCCAATATGTACCTCATTTGTATATGCTGTGCAATCTCATGATTGTTGGCATTCATCCCACGGTGCAGGTACACATCACAGTGGCTACAGGAGGTCACCCTGAATCTAGAGCATTTTTAATTTATCATCATAGCTCTTGATGCGATAATTCAACCTATTCATAAGTCTGGCTCCGGATCAGGCCCAAGTAAGTACAGGCTGATTATGAGCACTATTGGACAATAAGGCGAAGTTCTGTGCCAGCCTGTTGCTGGAAGACCTGAAGAGCTGGGCTGACTCAAAAGGAATATTACCTAAAAAACGAATGGGGTTTGTGGCAAACTCAGGCACATTGACCTACTTCCTAGCCTTATCCATTCTTACTGACAAAGCGATTGCATCTGCCATGGCACTCGTCTGCTGCATTGTGGACTTCAAAGCTGCATTTGATCATGTACAAAGAGAGTCTCTCTGGGCACGCTAATCAACTGGGGAATACTAGCCAAACTGCTGAAGCCAATTATATGTGTTCAGAAACAAATTCTATGTCCAAACGTCAGGAGTAGCGATGGGGGCTCCTTTTGCTCCTGATGTGGCGATTCTTTACATGGCGGCCTTTGAGGAAGACACCATAATCAATCAAGTCAATCCATTCAGAGATCAGCTTGGTCTCTGGATGCAATACATCGACGATATCCTTTTAATTTGGAATGGCGATTCAGAAGAATTATTGTCTTTTTTCACCTGGCTTAATCTTCAATCTGAATTTCTCAAATTTACCATCCAGTCTGATAATCACACGATAAATTTCCTTGACCTAACTATTTATGAGAATTCAGGAAGGTTACTCACAACACTCTATCGGAAACCTGAAGAGAGGAACTCGCTACTACACTATGAGAGTCATCATCCGAGAGCCCTCCGTGACAACCTGCCCTTTGGGCAATTCCTACGCATCCGTAGAAATTGCTCAAACAAAGACGACTACCTCACTGAATCCGAGGAACTTTCCAATCGACTAATCCAAAGAGGATACCCTAGACGCCTGATCAAGAAATCCCGGAAAAGAGCATGGTTTTACCCACGTGATGAACTACTGTCTCCCAAGAACAACAAGGACCAACCAGAAAGCAGGATCGTATGTGTTACCACATTTAACACTAAGAGTAACAAAATCAAAAAAATAATCAATCACCACTGGGATTTAATATCGGATGACATCGATCAACCTGCCACACCGTTGCATGCTTTCAAGAAAGCGAAGAGCGTCAAAGACCTTGTGGTGCGCTCTTTTCTAGCGACCCCTGATGACCCAACTATCACCACTCTATGGAACCTGCCTCCGGTGATTGGCCATTTCAAATGTGGAAACTGTAAGGCCTGCGACACTACCATCCAAACAAAGGAATTCCAATATCGCAACAAGCAAATTCGGCTAAAGACTCATACCAATTGCAACTCCACTAACATTATCTATGCGATTATCTGTCCCTGCCAATTGATCTACATAGGCCAGACACAACAGAAAGCCAAAGTGAGAATATTACAGCATATGAGTAGAATCAGATGCCAGGTACAGGGTTCCCCCCTGGTTGAACATTTCACATTAGCATCACACCCCCCAGACAGCTTCAGATGGGTGGTAATTGAAAAAGCTGTCCTGGGACCCCGGGGAGGTAACATCTCCAATATCTTAAATACACGTGAGTTAAAATGGATGTTTTTCTATGATTCTATTGAAACTGGTCTCAATGAGCAAGATAGCTCCTTTTCTCAATTGGCCACTCTGCCTTAAATGTCCATTCAGCATACAATGTACTGGTGGGGCCTATACCCTCATGCGAGAGGTACGTCTCATCAACTTTGTGGTTGCATCATAGTGCTTATGAGTTTTTCTAAATTCTGTTAACTCACGCTGCATTTTTTGGCCTATACCCTCATTTGAGAGGTGCGTCTCATCAACTTGGCGGTTACATCATAGTGCTTATGAGTCTATGTAAATTCTGGTAACTTATGCTGCATTTGTTGGCTTATACCCTCTTGTGAGAGGTATGCCTTCACTGGATGTAATGTTATCGTTATATAGGTTTTCATCTATTGCATATGGTCTTTAACAATTGATGGAGGTCGTGTGGCCATTGCCACTCCAACAAGCTGATGCCACCATCATAAACTATTCAATCTCATGTCAATATGCTAGCACCAATGTAGCTGGTTCTCTTGAAATGTGAATTTTATGTGTATGACAAATCCTATCTCTGTGACCACATGTGATTTAATAGATACCATCAGATCCTGTGGACATTGAAGCCGGCTCTCTTGAAATGTGAATTTTATATTTTATTTATGACAAATCCTAGCTCCGTGACCACACGTGATTTAATAGATACCCTCAGATCCTGTGGAAATTGAGCCGATTGGTAACTTCACGAATCGCAACGTAATGGAGAAATTCCTCCTTTTCCCTCCCCTCCTGTAAACCAATTACGATTTTCTCAGTAACCATGACTACCATGGAACGCAAACTGAGTCCTTCCTCCACCTCAATGTGGGTGCGTCTTACCACGTGACCCATTCCCCATGGTAACATAATTAATCCGGAAACTCGACTCGCCATTGCGAGCTCGATCGGTACACCGCCAGATTCATTCGGCACCGGGTGAGTGCACTTTACAGACCGCTGTATTAACATTATTTAGATATGTCCCGCCGCTGTCTGTCAATACTAATTGCTCCTTTCTATCCTGCTCGACAGACATCGTTTGACCACGAGTCTTCTGAACTATTGATTCCCTATTGTTGAACGCGTCTTGAACGCATTGACTGGGTGAGTCATTCTCCTCCTCACTATGCCCGATTATGATTCTGCTTTCGTCTCCTATATTTTGTGCCGATAATATTTGATAAAGAGTCGCTTTTGTGACCCATGATTTGTGCTCCTTCACAGACACAGCGACAAGTCTCTTCCCAATTAACCCTGACCATTCATGATACAGGTAATGTCGGCTCATCCCATTTTATGACCTCCTTGTTGGTAATTTTCCAGCCACACTTACCATCGCGCGACCCGTTTTCTCCAATCGCTCTTGCTCATCAATTAGATGGGTCGCTCCCGTTTCAGAAATAAGGGTACTCATCATATCCCTGTTAAGCCTTATGCCTCAATTTAATTGATTTATATTCACAATTAATTCTCTCTCATGAAATGGTGTTACTAAATTGCTCGTAATACGCTCTGTTCCCTTATAATCAATGGTTCCCTCCACCATTAGCCCATGTATTGATCAGTGTGCTATCTGTCGTTCTCTGTAACTTGATGAAATAACCACACAACCTGAATTATTAATGATAATTGAAACTTGTATACATTGAATAGGTTGCCTGCCCCGTTACACGTCCTGATGAAGACCCCATTGCAAGGATAGTATCAATACCTGCGCAGTTTTGAGGGTCGAAACGTCGACAACCACCTGTTTTTGAATGTCAACTCCATGTCCTAACTGTCCATTAATTGAACTCTGCGGAGTATGACTCCTTTAGATATACAACCTGAACTTTTTTGTCCCTTGTCTTGTACATAATACGTAACTCTTTTTACTTAATGATTTCAATTGATTGATTTTTCTGTCACTCAATCTCCTTCCCCGTCACATTGTCCTCACATGATCTCACAAACCCCCCCCCCCTCCCTTCCTGGGGCACTGTTCAACCACGTGTTGATTGTTCAAATGTGATAGATGCAATATGTACTCCCATTGTGATTAAAACAGTGCGGCCGGATTCATTTTCTGTGTGATTTTATTATTTACATTTTTCATATCATTTGTCCATTTAAGCTGGGACCCCTTCCTCTTAGTACGAAGCCAATTATTCAGCTTCACACCGATGCCTGGATTCAAGTTAAGATCGGAAGCTGAGCGCATCTATCAAGAAAAATCTAGACGACAAGAGTAGTGAAACAGGGATGTGTGCTAGCCCCGCTGTGTTTTAATCTTTTGTCAGCTGACCTTTCAGCAGACTTGGACACAACAAAAATCCGGCCCCTCAGGATTGGCGGCGCACAGACCTGTAACCGTTTCTATGCTGATGATCTCACTCTTCAGCAGTATAAGAGTTGGATTGCAATGGCTGTTAAATGCTTTACAAAGTTATGACACCATGAACAAATTGAAGATAAATAAAAAATTTAAAAAGTGGTCATATTCGGTAGGACGGCTGGCATATGATAATGTCCAAATTCCACCTGGCAAAACCTGCAGGTACTTGTGAATCCACATTGACTCAAGGTGCACACTAAGCAAGCACTGTCATGAAATCACCATGAAAGCCACAGCTCTTCAAGACAGCCTCTCTAAGGTCTCCAAAAAGGTTCCCAACTTAGCTGCAATGCTGGAAGTAATGCAAGCTAAGATAGGCCCCACTCTGTCATATGGTTTTGAGCTCCATCTTGGCAAGCTTAGTACCTCACTCAATCAACATGTGATCAAAATCTCCAAAAGTGTGCTACAGCTGCCAAAAAACTTGTCTGATGCTAAGATCCAACTGGAAGCAGGCCTCGTAAACTATGCTCTGCAAAGCATGGGGGTCTTTCTTAATCTTTGCCACAACTTGAGGCCAGAGCTGGCTCACTTGAGTCCATGTTAGCCGGAACTTCAACGAATGCAGGTTACAGCTCGCAGCAAATGACCTGTGGTCCCTCAATCCTGGCAAAAAAGCATTTAAACTAAGCATTAAGAAGCACACTCAACTATGCTCCAGAATGTCAGATAGAGAGTCTCTAGCCCAGGAACAATAAGCATGCCTGGGCAGTAATTAATTCCTATCAGTTGGCCACTCCCCTGCCAAACCTGGCCTGTTCTTACTCCCAACATCTAAAGCAACAATTTCTGGCCCTCAGGCTGGGCGAGTGGCTCTTTTTAAAACATCTACCCTCATGGCGGCGCTCCTCAGATGACCTTGTGTGTAGGGATTTTTTGCAAATCAGACGAATCTCTGGAGCATGTTGTATGCATTTGCTGAGTGCTGTTAGCCCTGCGCAGAACAAAGTTGAGAGTCCGGACCTGTAGGAAGGGTATTTTAGGTGCCTTCAACCCAGAGAACACGGCTTTAAACGTCAGCTTTACGATTTCATCCATTAAGCTTATTGTCAGTTTGTGGTCCTCCAAGCCTCCAATTCAATCAAGGCAAACCGAGATACCAACCACTGCCCGTCTCAACCAAAGGCTCACAAAAGCAAAAGTTGTGGGCGCAATTCACACAAGCAAAAGTCGTGTGGGCAATTTGATTGCTCGAACTGGAGGTGTGGCCATTCCTTCTCCGGCATTATTCCAGAGCCATCTTGATTTCTTAGATTACATTGTAACAGTGGAACATGGTTCCTTCCTGCACTTTTAGACACTTCTATTTAAACTGGTCTAATGATCAGCCAGGCCACTCGGAAATCAAAATATGGTCGTACTGCTCAATCAGTTAAAAATGTTTTTTACACACTCCGTAATGATATTATGTTTAAACAAACAATCTTTTTTAGACCAGCATATAGATGATTTCAGGTCCCTCCTCTCTTGGATCCTATGATCATTTTCTGTGCAGTTTTAAAAAAAATTCTGATGAGTAATTGCAATCAGGAAAAAATACGGACAATGGAGGGTCGGTGTACTCTGTACTGGTCTGCTTAATTTTATGTCTCAATATGGATGCTTTTAGTTGCATTGATCCACTGGGGGTGCTGCTACTTCTATATTACCTACAGTGATGAATCTTGCTACTTGTTTATTTTTATACCTTTAAATACATTCTTACGATGAAAATGTGTACCCTGTCCTTTTATGATTTATTTCAAATCGAATAAAGCTTGTTTAAATTTATCATAGCTCTTACTATTTTAGAGATATCACTTCAAATTCATGGTCACCTTTACCTTTCATAGTCCCAATGTCCTCCAGTACTACTGTGACTCTCAAAGGATGTGAAAAGCTCTACCATGCCTGACAGAGTAATAGCAGAATCATCCTTCATATCAATGGGATTGTCCTCACCTTTTAACCCCTTGGCCGGGGCGCGAACTTCGCCGCGGCGCTAGAGAGGGGTGGGGGGTGATCGCGGCACCGCTGTGCTCGTGACGGAACCACGCCGTCATGAGTCACTGGCTGCGTGGTTCCGTCATGAGCAGGCAAGGGGTTAATATGCCCTTATGTCTGAGCCTCTAGCTGCAGAACTGTAGCTCTTCCACACCACCCAAAGGTCCCGTGGTTCAAGCATGTCCGAGCAATCATGCTCCCAACAAGGCGCGCGCCAAGGGAAGGCCTTGTTAATCAGTGAAATAAGATCAAATAAAAGTAGCAGTGTTTATTTAAATTAATTACAGTCTGTCCTCGTAATCGAACGTCAACCTGAGTCCATGAAAGAAATCATCATTCCATGAATGCCCAGTGCAACTGCACTTAGTTGGAAATACGCACGTTTCTGCATGAACACTGACAAAAAATTTATTCTGATAGCATCAGCAGCACCAAACATTGGGCCTGTGTACACCGTTTGGGGGGAACCTACGAAATGTCTGTCTGCTGTACAATGAAGGCTTCAAAGAGTTTAACTTGTTCCTAAGGAGCACAGATGCGCTGATGGCCCCTAAATCTTAGCGCTCGCGCTCGGTGCAGCATGAGGAATGCCCGCAGCTTGATGGCACTTCGGCAGGGTATGCTTTCCCTGATGTAACACGAGCGGCCGTCTAACCAATAACTTACACGATAAAATATGTAAGTAGATGGAAACCAGAAGTCTATAAATTCATGCTGTCATTGTGAGACACATATGGAAGTCATTTTGGTTTGTGTTTGGAATTACGCATGAGAAATAAAGCATGAATCAGTTTTTATTTCCAATTTGGTGTTCAGCAACACCCTTGAAAATTAGATCAGTGACAGAAACTGTACTTAAACGCCAACGTGGAAAAATAGTCATATGGTGTTTCCTGCATTGATATGTGCTTGGTGTCAGTTCACTCTTTTTCTCCCACCCTTACTTATTCTGAGTCATCATTTTAGTATTTCCTCAGCAGCTGTGTGTTCTTCCCTGTCCTTCAGCATAACTCACATCGTTCCAAACGCCTTCCCACTGCCTCAGTTCTTCCTCATTCGCCATAGTTTCTTAGTGTACCCTGGAAGAGATTTGAAAATGTTCTCTGCCCTGGAGGCCTTTTCACGTTTAACCACCGAAGCAAAATGACTTATAGTTTCCCGTTACTTCACCCATGCTCTACTCCTTGCCTGATTTCTCACTTTTTTGTTTGTTTTCTGTTTGTGTTTTTTGCAGCTACATATCCTGGCTGCTGTAACGGACAGGCTAGGCCCCTAAGATGTAGTTGGGCATCACCCCAAAACAACAACATAAACCACACACACACAGCTGGTTATGGTAT
Source organism: Lissotriton helveticus (assembly GCF_964261635.1). Classification (NCBI taxonomy): domain Eukaryota; kingdom Metazoa; phylum Chordata; class Amphibia; order Caudata; family Salamandridae; genus Lissotriton; species Lissotriton helveticus. The sequence continues at coordinate 102,911,981 of NC_136060.1, forward strand.
CGGAAATAGCCTTGAGTGACCATCTGCCCCTTTTCTATCTCCCTGGACCGAGCCCGGCCAGTGTGAAGTGGATACTTTGTATCATAGTGAGCAAGTTGGCACTGCATCTCTCCCTTCTTTTGAAATGTTCTAACGTTGTGATTCAGACCATTCATGCCGAGCACACAAAGTCTTGCAGTGTCTGGCTTGGAGCCGGGCTTGGACGAAGACCATAATTCTGGCTCAGGGGGATGTTTTCAGTCCCACACCCGGCAGAAGCATCGCCACCACCTTCCCCAGCCGGGGAACTTGTTCGTTGTCTGTGTCCACTTGTGGTCATATTGTTAATGTTGCGATCGGTTGCAGCCACAACCTCCTTGAACATTAAGATGATTCTTGTGACGAGGCAGTCTCCTCTCTTGATAGTGACCAGTGTTCCGTCAATCTTAACCACTTTCCAGACCTGTGGCTCATATGGCATTCAAAACTTCCACCCAGGGTGTCTGTCCTTTGTGATGACTAGGACTCCAATCTGCAAAGTGAGGTCCTGCTCAATGCAACCATGGCTGGCCTTGTAATTGATGATTCTTCTTTTGGCCTGGATAGCTTCAACATTGATGTCAGCTGGTTGCCACTCAAGGTCTGCCTGGATTCTGGCCTAGGTGGGCTCTCTGAACAGTAGGTTTGCTGGAGCACAGTAGTTCGTGCTGTGAGGGGTTTGTTAGTATTCACGCAAGAACTTGTGCAAACAGCATTCCACATCCTTGCCGAGGTCCACCCCAATTCTTAGGGCCCGATTGAGACTCTGCATAAATCTCTCCACCTCCCCATTTGCCTGGGACCACTGAATGGTGATCTTCTAGGGACGAAGGACAAGTGATTCTAGGCATTCTTGAAAGTCATGCCCCTGGAAGGGTGGTCCGTTGTCGAATTTTACTTTCTCTGGAAGGCCCATCATTGCAAAAGTTTTCTGTAGGACAAGCTTATCATAGGAAAACGCTGTGGATGGCACCACCTCCACTACAGGAAACTTTGTGTAGGAGTCCATCATCACCATGGTGATGCGTCCATCTTGGAAACTCCCAAAGTCAATATTGTCTTTTTACCAGGGCTTGAGACTTGGTTTTTCAGTCAGCACCGGGGCAGGCAACGGATTCGCACTCATTATGGCACACAAGTGACAGTTGCGCACCTTCTCATCGACCATCGCATCCATTCCCTGGAACCACAACTTGCAGCATAGTCATGCCTTCATCTTTGCTGCTTCCTATTGTTCCTGGTGTGCCAGGTTAACCCCACAGGCCCGTAGACTGAGCTCGCTCCTCACCCTCCACAACTGCTGCCTCAACATCTGCTTTTACGGCATCACAGTAGGGGGGCCATCATGGAAATGCTGCCACTGTCGGCCTTCCAATGTTTCTTTTGTGCAGGTCAGGTATAATGGACTAATTTTAAAACTACTTAGGATTGCTGGATTTATTCAAGTTACAATGATCTTTTTCTAAAGTGTGAGGGACAATACACACCTCTGTCTAACACCAGTGTAGATTGCTATCTTTAGTGTATCAGAAATCAGTTGTGAAGCAGATGGCTATATCTATGAACTCAAATGCAAGTTTGATATGATATTTATTAAGCGATCAGGAAGTCCTAATTTCACCAATTTAACCAATAAATATTATCTATTGTTGCAATTAAATATTTTTTTTTAAATCGTTATATCGGTATTATGGGGTGTTTTTAGTTCCCAAAACAAATAGAAATAAGGCAACCCCACGAGGTACTTTATAAAAAAAAGTTGAGTAATGGACATTTTATTTCCTATTATCCATATGTTTGACACAGTCAGAATTATTTTTTTTAAATAAATTATTCGGCAGCTATAGCAAAGAAAGCAACTGATAATCACCAGGATTTTACAGATTGTATTTAAAAAAAATGCTCCAGTGAAAATGTACCTCCCCAAAATCTGGTACAGGACTGGACTGAAGGATAACAGATAGCCTGCAACTTGGGTTTTTTGTCAAAATGTTAATAAGACAGACCATTTACTCTCCTTTTATCGGGGGCCCTGGCTTTACAAAATGTAATGTAATGTAATTTTAAATCCTGAACTTGTCAAATAAACCAGCATTTGGGTAGGATTACCTGTGTTAGTATGCACTGAGGCCAAGAATTTAGTCCAACCAATGCCATTCATTTTGGGATATTCAGAATGTTGATACTCCAAAGTGCTGTTTATAAACTAATAGCTAGAGTGATTTGTTATTATTAGATGACTACACAACATTTAAGATTTAATTCTACTTTTCAGTTGAGAATTATTTTTGTTATGCTTTATTGTGTTTTTCAAGTGTTACTTTTCTTTTTTGTACACCGTGGACCATATTATAGTAAAGGCTCATTTTCATTGTTTGCACTTTTTAGAAGCTGTGTCATTTGCAAACAATGAAATGCTCCCTATTACCATAAGCTGAATCAACCTTCCTGCAAAAATGACTTGAGAGAGCATCAAACTACATGCGGGAACTATTCCAGTTAGTTCTTAACCAGTTTATGGATTCCACTAGTGCATGTTGACCGAATCTAAGAGGAAACATATGATTTGACTATGTCTCCAACAAAATTAAGGTAATCCATGAAGATATGGCCAGCCACGCAAACCCCTATGATTCGGGTATTTTTTTTGCTCACAAGAATGATTCCGTCTCCTACAACGAAATGGACTGAAATGCAAGATTCTAATGAAAATTACTCTAATCACGAGATCTTGCATCCTAGAAAGACCCCAAGTTATCTGCCCAAACATTGGTCATACCTTGAATTAACTTTGGAACAGTGCTTCTAATTCTTCCCAAACCACAACAAGTTCTTCTCAAAGAGTTCTCATGCAGTAGCCCATATGATATCAAATAAGAAATAATTTGAGTGCATCACGCCTGTACCCTCACCTTTCCAGTTCCTACTTCTTGAACTTACATTTTCTTACAAAACAATCTGCATCAGGTATAATTCAATCCACATGCCTAAATATCTCTCATAAACGTTGTACCTCTCACAAACACGGAACCCTACAAAGTCTGTGTAGATTGGTGCTCTCCAAATTTAAAAAGTCATCCTTGCTGAAACACCCCTTCTCAGCAATACTCCCAGGATTCAGAATGTCCTCTCAATATACATCAGGCATGTCCCAGTATCTCTTATTTCAAGAAGCAATTAAATCAACAGTTTCTTAATAACCCACTAAGGTCACCCTTTTTCCCTAGCTCTCTATTGGTTGCCTTTTGTTTTATTATGTTATGTATATTTAAATAGTGAAAAACTCACCCAGCAGCGTATCCTGGCATTGAAGCAGGAGCTGTATCGGCTGAGCCAGGGTCAGGGCTGGGTAAAGAGCCAGGGCTTTATTTTCTTGCAGAGTTCAAGATCTGATGAGGCTGCTCTGAAGTGCAGGGGCCGTTTGTTCCCGGCTTTAGTAGCAAAGTAGAAAGCAGTGTTAGGGCCATATGTATCAAGCCGTTTTTGAATCGCAAAGGCCGAAATTCGCAGAATTTCGGCCTTTGCGACTCGCAAACGGTTGTTTTGCATGTTTTGGGATGTATGAAACATTCCCAAAATAAGAAATTGCAAAGTTGTGCGATTCCTTATTTTGCCATAGCATTTAGAGAATCGCAATTTTGCGATTCCTTAAATGCTATGTATGTAGCATTTTTGGCTAGTGAAATATGGTTAAGAATTCGCAAATTACCACCAACTTTAGTTGATGGTAACTTGCGAATTCTTCAAAAAATGCATATTTTGGCATTTTTTAAGGTGGCTTGTGAAGCACACACATGCCCATAGGGCATGTATGTGCGCCTTATGCACACACATGTACATTTCAGGGGTGCAGCAGGGTGTCTTTGAGACACCCCTGCACCCTTGAAATAATTCTCAAATTGCGATTAGCAAATTGCGAATTCGCAATTTGAGAATTATTTTGCAATCATTCCTATGGGCCTCCTGGCCCATAGGAATGCATTGGAAATTATTCCTTAATTGCGAATTCGCAAATAAGGAATATTAAGGAATCGCTAAAAAATAGCGATTTTTTTCATACATACCATTTTGCAATGCCTAAATAGCGATTCCTTAAAATTCGCTATTTAGGAAATGCAAAATAGTTTGTTGATACATATGGCCCTAAGTAACAAAATAGGAGAAGGCAGGTTTTTAATTTGAGCATTTGGTTTCTGGTGCTCGGTACTGGCACCTAATTCTCAGCACCGACACTAATGACAGCCCACAACATGGTGGCACTGTCTGCCTAATTTTGGTATGAGCACAACAACAATGTTTAAAAATGCAATAAAAATTAAAAAATAATAATACCTGCTGCCCGTGCCATTCTTATAACTTTGGGTGGCCTGGAATAGTCCGAATTTTCACACTTGTAGGAGTGCAATGGTTTGTAGTTGTATTGGTACTGTGATTGGCAGTGCTGGCAGGGGAAATTTGTGGTGCAAGTAGTAGTCCGTTTGAGCAGAGGTGCCTGGCAGGTTTGGGGAAGTTTATGCAGTTGTTAAGGTATGTGGGGCCAATGTTATGTTAGCCTTTGTGTGTGAGGAGTTTGAATAATGCTCGCTTGTGGATTGAGATCTATTGGAGAACCTGAGGTGTGGGCTGATGTGAGTCCAGGATGGGAGGTTGAAGGATCAGTTTTGATTCCAGCATAGAGTGCATTGCCATAGTCCAGCAACTGGTCATAAGGGCCTCAATGATGGTTCTGTGAGTGTTGATGGGGAGACACCCTGTTGCACAGCATTGAAGGATGACAAATTGTCTTTTGCTTAATCCATTAACTTTTCCTCATGTTGGGGTTCCAAAATATATTTATTATTTCATCACGATTTCCACAAAACCAAAATTCAGTAGTGTATCCAACAACTTAATAATCCAATATAACACCTTCCCCAATGCATTTCGGGCCGATTTGCTGGCCCTTCCTCAGGGGACAACTCTACAAAAAAAGGAAATACATGTCCATATCACTGTGGGTGTAAAATACAGTTTCAAGCATTATCATCTAATTGCGTCTCATTCATGCCATTAATTGAATCTCTGTGAATCATATCTCCAGTGCCAAAACAATCACTAAAGTGTCGATTATACGTGGAACAAATCAGATAATGCACCCGGATGCCCGGTGAAATAATGTCAAAAAATGTGTTTGCTCAAACAAGTACAAAACAGAAGTTCTCCACATACCTCCAGTGCAAAACCTCATGCCCCCGTCACCAACTAGTGCAATTGAAATCAAGCCCCTGATTAAACAACATTACTGGCGTGAGACCGATACTCACGGGCTATTTCAACAAGCTGCAGCGCGGTGTCTGTAAAATAACAGCACAGCGCGTGTAAACATTACTGCAGCTTGTTGAAATAGCCCGTGAGTATCGGTCTCACGCCAGTAATGTTGTTTAATCAGGGGCTTGATTTCAATTGCACTAGTTGGTGACGGGGGCATGAGGTTTTGCACTGGAGGTATGTGGAGAACTTCTGTTTTGTACTTGTTTGAGCAAACACATTTTTTGACATTATTTCACCGGGCATCCGGGTGCATTATCTGATTTGTTCCACGTATAATCGACACTTTAGTGATTGTTTTGGCACTGGAGATATGATTCACAGAGATTCAATTAATGGCATGAATGAGACGCAATTAGATGATAATGCTTGAAACTGTATTTTACACCCACAGTGATATGGACATGTATTTCCTCTTTTTTGTAGAGTTGTCCCCTGAGGAAGGGCCAGCAAATCGGCCCGAAATGCATTGGGGAAGGTGTTATATTGGATTATTAAGTTGTTGGATACACTACTGAATTTTGGTTTTGTGGAAATCGTGATGAAATAATAAATATATTTTGGAACCCCAACATGAGGAAAAGTTAATGGATTAAGCAAAAGACAATTTGTCATCCTTCAATGCTGTGCAACAGGGTGTCTCCTGCCTAACGGGAGGAGCTTTGTATTAGTTCAGATTTACGCTGGAAGGTACAGACAGCGCCCTTACCTGTTTGCACGCTACAGAGTTTACCACGGATTAGAACCTGAACAATTGCTGTGCAAGTCCCTCGCTCATTTCTAGTGTTGATGGGGAGCCATTTGAAGATCTTCATGAACATCCTAATTGTGTGTAAGCAGGAGATGGGGACTGCATTCACTTGGCCAGTCCTGGTGAGTTGGTTTAGAATACTATTCCGAGGTTCTTTGTGTGAGTTGTTGTGAGGGGTGCTGTTCTGAGATCAGCAGGTCACCAGGTGGAGTCCCAGAGCAAGCTGTCTTTGCCGAAGAATAACTGTTTCGCCAAGGCGCACATTCCCCCGTGGTGCAGTCGAATTCCACGCGTGCGCACATCGGACAGCCCCGGCCATCCGACTCACACACCTACCGTGATGTCGAACGGCTGGGGCATCCGACGCATGGAAGAGGTTATTACTTCCCTGTTCGATTTTGAGCTTCAGGCAGTTTGTTTTCATCCATCTGCCGACTTCAGTCATGCAGGCAGAGAAATTGGTCTGTTTGTTGTCTTTGCATATGTTGAATCCATCCCTTGATCTAGATAGGTATTTTATCCACATAAATTCTCTGATTGAGTCTCTAGTCTTTATTTTATCGCACGGACACCTTCATTTTGAAATTTAAGACATTTGTGATCCAGTGTGTATGATCTACGAAGAAAATTGATCAGACAACCAATGTCTGAATTTAAATGGGAAAAAAAAAATTATTCAAATGGGGGCAGACCCAAGACAATTAATGGCTGAAGCGGATTTAGACATAGAAGGTTTCACTTACACATGCCTATGCCATTCTTGATTTTCAAGATATAGCTCCAGACATAAGTGCGTATAATGTGCTCATCTGGGAAGTACTTAAGCACACATAAACTTTAGCACACTTTACACTTGTGTTTAAGGAAGATCCTATGTAAATGTGGTGAAGATGCACTCGGGCAACTTATTGGATATGCACTAATGCTTTTAGCATATGTAAGTCAGAAATATAGCTATTTCTGCTGCTGAAAACATGGCAAAAATGTATCAATAAGGCAGGTTTTCATGGGGCTGTTAATGAAATGCGGCTTAAGATATGTTAAAGAGATTTATTTTGCAAAGAGGATGAACAAAATGCATGTGTTGAAATATTAGTTTTTGAGATATTCTAACGCAGAGCAATTTTATTTAATGGAAATTCATAAATGCACACTCATAGGATCATAAAATCTGCCATACGGTATTTTTTTTAGCATTAAACACTTTTGCCTGCTTCATCCAAGACATATTATCCTTACAATTCATTGATGCATGTCATTGGTTACACTTATTTTCCTACTTTGCCCATAGTGCAGTCAGATATTTTCTTGTACTGTATCGAAGCTCTGGGATACCAAAGTTGGTGCTTTATGTAGAAAATCCCTTTCCCTAATTTCTGAAAGTATACTGCAGATATCCTATTTGTTGCAAAGGTGGTCAGGTTGCATATCTGAATATCAAGTTTTGAAGACTGTGCTATCAAAATATTGTAGGAAAAACATTGATGACCAAAATATTGACCAGGCAAACTATTGATTTATCAAGCTATGATGTCTACATCTCCTGTTAAGCATGCACTGTATATTGAGCTATATTTTCAAAGTTAAGTGCATGGCTTATTTGAGCTCCTGCATCAACTTTTAGGGAGGGGCAACATTTTGCCCCACCAATCGCACAGCTCCATATATCGCCTTGTTGGCATTTTAATCTTCCTTAATATTCATCAAATTACTCTACGTATTCCATCAACTTTTCTTGTTTTACCATCTTTTACTTTTTCGTCCACATGTGGAATTGTATTGCCATTTTCCAAATTTCTAATCTTCAAGATGTGTCACTCCGGACCTCTATGCATGAACAGGACTGTAGCAAAGTTTGTCAAAAGACAGTGTTTATTCAAACAAAAACCCAATGCATTTCGAGCTAAAAAGCACCCTTCGCCAGGAGTCGGTATAAACAACAATAAAACAGTAATCAGTATGTTTCATGATTATACATTATAACATTACATTCTCCCAAGTTAGCGTGAAATTAATCACGATACCACTTAACATTTCATTTTGCTCATCTACATCCTCATTCAAAACCTTGCTATTGCTTAAAATTTTGTATCAACTATGTAAATCATGATGTAAATAATCGCCCTCCCTTCACTAAGCGGACTGAAATTTAACTTATCCTTTACCATATAAATCCCATTTTTACCAAGCAATGATTTGCCCTACTTACTGTAAATATTTCTGCTTGTGATATTAACCTATTCATTCCTACCCCACTTTACCCAAACCCGCTATCTCCCACAATCTGTCTCCAAACACCCATCCCTTCTTCCAGCCAGTATTCCCCACTTACTCATGTTATCAATAGTCCATTCCATCCCTCTATCTCTCACACTCTCACTCCAAATAAACATCCTTTCCTTCTTACCACCAACCTTTCCCTCTTCAGTAACCATTACCTACATTCCCTCCCTTCCTTTATAATTTTACTCAAACCATCTGTCACCTACCAACTCTCTACCCGACCCTACTCCTATCATTTTCAAATTCATGTATTTACTCACTATCATTGAAACGCCAGCTGCCCTCCTAACCCTCTACTAATTATCTTCCTCACATATAAATCGTACCTGCCACGAGCATTTAAAAGCAACCCTTCACGTCGGCATTCCAGCAAGAAGCCGTTCACTTCCTATCACCTCCCTTATTTAACCAAATTGTCCCACCAAGGCAAACTATTGATTTACCATGCAGACCTCAACATCAATGTACCTGGAAAATATATATTGTCAATGTTCATATATGTAGAGTTAAGCTTACTTAACGAGCCTGCATTAGGGCACTCTCAATGAAGCCCTAAGTAAGTAGTCTATGGCCTACAGGTAGTAAAGCTTGAAAACCCAGTGGCAACAACTGCTCTGTTTTTCCAAGCTATGATGTCTACATCTCCTGTTAAGCATGCACTGTACATTGATCTATTTTTTTTAAAGTTAAGTGCATGGCTTATTTGTGCTACTGTGGCATATTTAAGGCCTTTGAGATTGAAAACCCTTTTTTCAAAAGTATGTTACAACATTTTGTTAATCATGGACTACCTGATTTTTATTGAACCCCTCAAGAAAGAGTCCTACAACAGCGGATGTTTTAGCAAGTACTATAATCCATCCAACAGCTGAGATGGGAAACTTTTCCCATCCATCATATTCAGTGCTTAATTTCAGCGGTGGTGCCTGATGGGGCCACCGGCCCTAATTTTTGGGGACTGGCACTTATATATCCTCTTCACACCTTTACCGAGAGCAACTGAGGAAAAAACACATAGAGGGGAAAAAAGGAGAAATTAAAAGACAGAAATCTACCTCAAAGGGAGAACGCTGGAACATTTACGCGTGAGATAAAGAGTTTGGTAGTGCATTAAAGAGGTATTAGGTGGATTCAGGGTTATTCAGCCTTCGTACTTGGTGCTCCAACTTTTAATAGCACCAGCCGTGTGCTTCTAATCAGAGCTTTGGCACCGGCACTCCTTCTTTCTCAATCTAAGCATTACATGTAATGCTTACGAATTGAGGTTCTTCTTTTGCTATTTATGCAGCACTGGTTGGTTGTGTAAAAAGGTGACAACTCTTGTGAAAGAAAGATATTGACCGCAGAGACAGGCTTTTGAAAAAAGTTTGAAGTCCAATGAAAGTTACACAATGTATTGCCACCAAATTGTCATAAAGTCATAGCATAAAATAATTTAGGGCCTGAATTAATATTTGGCAGTAAGAATACTCCATTTCAAGAGCGACATTGTATCCTTACTGGCAAGAATGTTGTCCACCCAGCAAATTTAGATGTGAGCAAAACTTTGGTTTAATCACGGCGGAAACTACTCCATCTCTGCTGTGATTAAACCGCACCGACAGAGCCTTGTGGAGTAAGGGCCGTCGAAGGCAGACATGTAATTCCACCCACCGAATTTAGACAAGTGAAATTAGCGGAATTCCACCTCATCACTGCCATGAAAACCATGGCAGGAAGGGGCAGTGAAAACTGCTAAATGCCCCCCTCACCAGGATATTGGCCCCCTGTTGCAAGTGGAGCTTTTTCCTTTTTAAAAAAAAGTCCCGCTCCAGGATTTTCTTTTTGAAATTAAGAAAACAGTTTGCTACAAGGCTGCATCATGTTCATGGAACCCTGCACCAAACTGCAAAACCCATTGACAGGTACCTGAGGGCAGTTCCTGTCAATGCTTTGGAAATGACCGCCACCATGGCGATCATTTCAAAATTATGCAGGGGGCATCTCCGTCAGGGAGAAGGAGTACTTTACTCTGTCACCCTGGCAGAGAAAAGGGCGGCCTGTCCATACCTTAATGAGTCCCTTTGTATCTAAATAGTGTTCCATAGTTTTACTGTGCCAAATAAAAAGTGTGCATAGTGAATGAAACTCTACTACAGCTATCAATTTTGCATCAGATACAGTGACACAGGGGCCCAGAGCTGTGCTGGACCCATTGCACTACATTTTAGCAGCTGACTTTTACTATCAAACCAAAAGAGGAAAAAAATGTGCTTCCTCCCACAAGGGTCCATGGCTGTGGGCTCAGGCTTAATTATGGTATTTGAGTATCTGGTGCAGTATAACTCAAAGTGCCCCAGGGCATAATTTGCAAGTGCACCTGCTTTTTGTGCCCCAGTTTAGTTGGATATTACAGAAAGGGTGTCAGGCACTTGTGTGACTCCTTATGTAATAGAGATTGCTCTGGTGCACATGGAGCACTGGCACGATCTCAAAGGGGGGGGCATGCAAATGAGGGAACACTTTGCCACTACACTTGCACCACAGTTTTACAGATGTGGGTGCAGGGGCAAAGGAGCTGGCAGGGGGTGCACTGACTGCTCTACAAAGAGGCGATGAAGTCAGTGCGCCCCAACGGTGACCCTTGAAAGGGAGAAGAGGGCCCTATGGACCCCCCAAAGACATTCAACTGCAGCGGTTGCACTGATTCACAGTTGCCACTTCCTTATTTCAAAACATTATTTATTTTGTAATACGTTGATATTTGCTATGGTCAATTACTTACCACTTACCTTCCCTTGCCGCTGAAAAGCAATAATAATATCAAAAACTGACAACTTGGAGACAAAATAATGATACAAAGTGGATTCCATATATTTTTCTTTAGTTAGGTTTGGAAAAACTCAGAAGACATTCGTTTCAGAAACTGCAATATTTCCTTGCAGTTATTTGTAGAAAAAATTACTTTCGAATAATCGATAGGAACACAGAATAATATCCTATTTGGATATTTCAATTGAATGTTTGAATGGAAATGTTCACCATTTTTTTAAAAAGAGAGTCAGCAATGTGTGTGAAAGTGACGCATGCAGGAATGAAGACACCACTGGGAGCGGTGAGAGGGGTCACCAGTAATCTGACCCAGCCTGAAAGGGATCAAGTGTAGGAACTAAATGTCAACGTTATGTGCCCATAAACGCAGTAGGATTAATGGAATGTTTAACGATTGGCCAGTGCCATTCAAGGGTAGCCTCTGAAATGTACCTGCGTTATCAAGAAACAGGAAATGTCGGCCATGTCTCAAGTGACTGAGACAGCACTTTAAACTCATGAAATGTTCGATGCATGAACAATCTTAAATTACAACCCTAAATCTTTTGTCTTGGTGGCTGTGTTTCTTGTGATTCCTGGTCTTAATTATCATTCTTTTGTTTTAAGATATAGAGTAGATTGAAGGGTGAGATACATCAAGCCTCTATCAATCACGTCTCGAGAACCTTCGCAAAGCAGTGTGAGGAAGCCGGCTTTGATTTGTTCATAGGAGGATAGACTTGGTTTAGTGGCTGAACTTTGTCCATATACTTAGACTGATCCCTTCATCCAGATCACAAAACAATTCTAACTGGTGTTATTTCATGTCCTTGGTAGTAAGTTAAGGCAGGGCTTTCTCCAATTACCTTTACCACAGTATTATGAAAACAGATACTAGAGGTGGTAACGTGTTATGTTTGTTGCCTCCTTTAGATATGTCAACATAGCTTGCTATATTTCCAGCCAAAAGCAGCAACACTTGTAATTTCCTGTGACGAGCAAAATTTACAGCTGTGAAATATTGTGAAATAGCTCCCGGCTCTTAAACTATGCAAGACACACGTTCGCCCAAACCTGTGGCGGAAACTGGGGCTTTATGACCTACAGTAAGCACTGGTAAGCTAGTTAAGTTTTGGCTGACTGTTTGAGGTGGCATTGGGGCATTTGAGCCAATAGCAAAGGAGAGCGCTGGTGAGCTGGGTAGGGACAGCCTTGGGTAGAATTACCTGGATGTGTGCATGTGAAATCACTGGCATTAACTGGGTGATTATCTAGGTGTGCACATATAAAATATTTGTGCAAATGGGCTGTGCATACTTGAGTTACTAGAGTGAAATAGATGTACCCATGTGCAATCACTCAGGTGAAAAGGAGATACCCACCTGAAAACACTTGTGTGAACTAGCACCCTGATTCACAAAGACAAACTTAGGGGCAGATTTACAAGCCCCTTGCGCCACTTTTGCATCAGTTTTCCCATATTAAAAATGACGCAGAAGTGGCTCCTGGGCCTTGTAACGTTTTTTTTCTCTTCACTATTCACAAGCTAAGGGGCGCATTAGTCTGCCCGCCATCCCCGTGGAAAACGGGACCGCCAGTGACCTGAGCGGCGGTCCCGCCATGCAAATTATGATACGCCTGCCACACTGGTGGGCCCATCATGCATTTGTGTCATTGCGGCGGGAGGTGTTTACACTAGCACCCGCCGCAATGTGACAAATGCATGTTGTGCATTTGCATACACAAAGTGACAGGCACAGCGCATTGCCTGCCGCATTGTGTATGCAAATGCAGGGGGGTACCACAGGTACCCCCACGTGCACCCCCACCTCGCCTTCACCATGGGGGCCTATAACAGGCCTGTTGCCGCCGTGGAGAAGCATCTGACCGCACACATCCTAATATGGTTGGTGGTGTCTCGCAGACACTGCCACTGTAGACAAGCACTTTTTCCGCCGGTCAACTTCGCGACTGGCGGAAATGCGGCGGACGGACTTTCCATCCGCCGCAGACCCCCCAGACATCCTAATGTGGCGGGGGGTCATTCTGTTGAGGATGGCGGGTGGATTGCCCCCAGCGGGCCGGCGATAGCTACCGCCAGCCCGGCTGGAGCAATCCGCCCACCATCCTAATGGGCCCCTAAGAGTTAATAGTAAGCTTAGGATTTTGGAGACTTAGCAAATAATAATATAGGAAATCGCTTTATGTGCAGAATTCTCTGCCCTGACTGCTGAGGTTCGAAGTCCTAAACTTACTATAAACTTCTTCCTAGTTTGTGAATACCGAAAAAAAGTGTACGTTTATCTTTGTGAATCAGACCCTGAATATAGATCTTTGAAATGCATGGTGACAGCCTTTTTCAATCTTTCTTCTTTCTGCGGCAATTTCAACTTGCCTATTATTGATGGAACCAAAATAACCAGCAAACAAAATACATCAAGGATTGCCTGCGGTCACATGCGCCGAGAGCAGTAATGTGTCACTGCATACAAACTGCATTAGTGCATGTCTGTGTACCCATTCATTGGTTAAATTTAAGGCAGACGTCTTGGTGTTGCCAGAAATTGTTTGCATTTAATCGGCTGCATTATTTAATTATGTAATAAAGATAAGGGTGCTTACATTGCAACAATGTTAACATGTCAAGGAATACTTCATGATAAGGAGAGGGTTAGACGACAACTTCAATACATAAAGAGCTATAGAAGCTAGCTTTAATGTTTGGAGGTTGCTTTACAGAGCTTAGTCTGAGAATAGTCTTTTTTTTGTCCTCATTAGCCTCTTTATTGGAAAGAAAAAACAATGACGTTCTTCCACTTGCACATTTTGATGGACGATGGAGACCTGAACTCATGTGCTTTTTAACAGGTTGGAAAGAGAGACAGAGATCATAGCTCTATTCTGCCCTCGGACTTAACTTCCGTCTTCCTGTTTTCTTTTTATCTGTCTCAGCCCTCTCACTTTCCAACCGGGAGACTAAACAAAGAAAACCTAACCAAAAACCTGATGAGGCTGAGAAGACTTAATAATAGGACCTCTGAATTACTCCTGTTAATATTTAAAACATCACACTCTTCGGTAAAAGGGAGCCAGAAGTCGTGATTTCTAGATTTCTTCTATCTAAAGTGGCTATATGTTTAATGGAACGCATCCAGCTATCCAACCTGGGGGCGGAGGGGCAACAGCGACCCACAACTTACATATCTCTCTCCGTGCCAGTAGTATACCAAAAAAAATAAACCTTGCCTGGTTTTTAGTAGTCCAAAAATAATAAGCATGACGCTTACCTCGATATTGAGCTCCAGCATTTCAGACAATGTCCTACTCACTTCTCTCCAGAATACCTGTAATTCTGGGCATTCTACAAACAAGTGGACATCATCCTCTTTCATCCTACCACACTTCGGACTGGCAACTTCACCTCCTCTTCCAAACGTTGACAATTTCTGGGGAGACCAGTAGGCTCTGTGAATGGAAAAAAGATGATTTCTCCTCAGGTATACAGGCTTTACTATTTTAAATAGCGTAGTCATAGATACTTGCCATTGGTGTTCCAGCGATGACTCCGGCAAGTATTTCCCCCATAGTTCCGCAGGCAAAGTAAACCCTCCATCCTCGATTTCAATCATTAGCCAATAGATAATTTCAATTTTTCACAGCCTGCTGGGCAGAAAATCTGGATTTTATTAAGGACACGGAGGCTAATATTATGCAAATCTCCTTTATTACCACAGCTCAGTAGCAACAATTGAAGAATACAGAACTTCAATGAACATTCTGAGTAAGAATAAAGTTCCTTAGAAACCATCTCTCATCCTTCTTTGTCCAAACTGCGAAGAAAGATCAACGTGAGATAAACTTGAGGATCAAAAGTAGAAGATCCAAATTCCATAACCAAAATCCAGAACGAAATTATTCGTAAAATCAGTCAAATGGGAGGGTTTGAGAAAAAAGAGGTGGGATGATATTAGCCTCCGTGTCCTTAATAAAATCCAGATTTTCTGCCCAGCAGGCTGTGAAAAATCAAAATTTTATGGCACGACACAGAGGCCATATTATGCAAGTTTAAAGTGCATTAAGAACATTATCAATCACATTAGGTATTGGTTTGAAATAACATGCTCTAAACATACTATCATTTGACCAATCTGCCGCCCTATGGATGTCTTGTAACCCTCCTCCTAAACAAAAAGCTTTTAAGGCTGAAGCACCTCTTATGGAATGAGCACCAAAGATGGAAATATCAACACCACTTTCATGCATAACGTTTTTAACCCACCTGGCTAAGGTTGGGGAAGAGACTCCCTTATGAGGAAATCTATAAGAAATTAACAGTTGTGATTGATTCATCCTTAGATGTTTTGTTCTTTTTTCATACTCTTTCAAACACTTCACCACACAGAGTCTATCATTCGCAGAGAAAAAGGGATAAAAAATAGAAGAGGACATGGTCTTTGTTGTTTTCTTAAGGTAAAAACAAACTCCTTCGGGTTGAAAAGCCCTACTTGAAATGTCTAAAGCTTTAACGTCTGAAGTTCTACGAAAAGATACCAGACATAATAAAACAGTAATTTTAAAAGAAATGCATTTAAGAGATAGAGAAGAATTATCTCCCCATGACGATAAAGTCCTAAGAAGAAGAGTAACGTCCCACGGTGTGGTATATTTTGGGCGAGGAGGGTTAATAACCCTCATGCTTCTCATTATCTTTTTAGTTAGAAGATTTTGTCCAACTGATATTCCATTAATTAAAGAATGACCGGCTGAGATCGCGGATCTATAAACATTAACAGTTCTGTAAGACAGACCTGAAGTAAAAAGATCCGAAAGATAATTGATAACATTGACTAGATCAGTTGAAATGGGATTGTAACATCGTTGAATGCACCAGCGAACCCATTTGTTCCATGCCAATCTATAAGCTCTCCTTGTGCCAGATGCCCATGATTCTGAAATGAGTCTGAAAGCATTTGACGAAAGTCCAGGGACTCTCCATTGTCTCCTGAAATCTTCCATGCCGTCAGAATTAGAAGGCCCTGCTCTACAAGGGGATGTGTATGACCCTCTGGATCTAGGAGGATTTCCTTGAAGGAAGGAATTAAAATTGGAAAATCTATGCTCATTTCCAGAATGATCGGCAACTACGCCTGGGATCTCCAAAGAGGAGCTATCACGACCATGCTCTGTTTGTAACGTCGAGCATGAAGGAGAAGGCGAGGGAGCATTGAAAAGGGGGGAAAAGCATAAGGTGCTAGGTTTGTCCAGTCTTGCAAAAAGGCATCTACTCTCATGGCCTGAGGGTCTGGTCTCTAACTGAAGAACTCTTTCAGGTGGGTGTTTATACGGTCCACAAACAGGTCTGTTTTGAATGGGAACATCTCGATTGGATGGTTAGAAACACATCTCTGTTCAGTCTCCAGTTGCTGGAGTCCCTGAAATTTCTTGAGTACCAATCTGCAACTTCGTTTTTCAGTCCGGGAATATGTTCCGCTACAACTGAAATACCTTTGTTCAAACAGTAGTTCCATAGGCCCTTCGCTAAGTCTGTCAAATCTTTGGAGTGAGGGCTGCCCAGTTTGCTGACATAGCGAACTGCGGACACATTGTCCATTCGTAAAGTTACGCAGCATTTCATTGAATCTTGAGTGAAACAACGAACCGCAAATGAACCTGCTAGTAATTCTAAGCAGTTGATATGCAATTCTTTTTCTTGTTGGGTCCAGCGACCCCCTGTTGACGAGTTCCCACATTGTGCACCCCAGCCTTCTAAACTCGCATCTGATTCTATTATTAAATCTGGTAGTTCTCCGAAAATGGCTCTTCCATTCCAAGCCTCTAAATTCTTGAGCCACCATAGAAGCTCGGTTTTTGATTCTTGGTCTAATGAAATTAGTTGGGAGTACGATCCGTTGGATCTCAAGTGTCTGGATTTGAGTCTTTGTAGAGCCCGATAATGTAGGGGTCCTGGAAATATCGCTTGAATCGTGGAGGAAAGAAGGCCCAGGATTTTCGCTAGATATCTCAGGGGAAAAACTTTCAAAAGAAGTGAGGTTCCGTGACAATTTTAGGTGATGTTTTCGACTCATATGGTCGAGTCTGGTATCTAAGAACCGTAAATGACGAGTTTAGTAAGTGTGCGCAGTTTCGCTGTGCTAACTTAAACTGTTCGTTAGTTATGTGGGTTATTCACCTGTACCTACGGGTTCCATCTTAGATACGGCATCCATTTTGTCTCTTGCCCTCAAGTAGCCAGCGAACGGACACTGTCCGCTTCGTGACCCTGGGACTCCCACGATATTTGCGGAAGACGCATGTTCTTTGTAAGTTTCTTTATGATGAGGGGGATGATACTGTAAGGCAGATGGCCCCGCTCGAGGCTCATCTTGCCGTGCCAGTTTATTGTCTCAGCCGTGCATCTCATTAGGCACGTCCCTTTGATGCCTGTATCTCGTGTTTCCCGATACCTCCCCTTTTACACCCTTTTCGACTCGCCCACTGTTTCCATCTTCCTCTCCACCTGTTTTAGTTCCTATTTCGATCTGTTTTACTGCCGGTTGGAATTTGCTAATGTTGGGAAGATGGGTTTTTACAGTTGGGAACCACCAAATGTTTCCGCACTCATGTTCCGGACCTTATGTGCTTCAAAGTGACCAAAGCGACCCCTCTGAGGAATAATTATGGGAACCGGTTGTAAACTTTGTGTATCATGATGTCCTATGGGGAAAATCTGTATAAAAGGAGCGATCCACAGAACCAATTTGAAGCAGTCTCCCCAAGTTGCACGTGTTGTACTTGTCGTGACTTCTGTGTTCCCTGCAGTAATAAACCTTGAATCTTTGACGTCGAAGGAAGTGTCCCGTGTCTCTGTAGTTTGTGCGCCGAAACAGGTATCCCATGAAGGTTATAGGTGTTGTTCCCTGGCACCGCTGGTACTGATAAAAGTCCAGTCCTTCAGTTGGCGCCCAACGTGGGGCGACTTCAGCGGTACCGGTCCGGTCCAAAGCCTGATGTTCGTGAGGAACTTCGTGTGAAATCTCCGAGGGAAGGTGCACCCCGCTTCATCGATCCTGTTGTCGAAATAAGTGGCCCGAAGTTTTTCCCTGCGAAGATTCCCGCCTCCTGACGGCTGCAACGGACCGATGCCCTGACTGTCGACCTGTCTTCGACGCCCGGCGTAGATCTTTGTACAAAGCGAGACGATAGACGGGCCTTCCTGGTGACGCCATTGAAGTTCTGAGTTAAGTATTTGTGGGTCGCTCCCAGTCCTTAGTGATTGTTTTTAGCTTTTTGAAAGCTTTGGTGTTAACCTTTAAGGTTTTTGTTGTAATAGCTCATTGAGCTTTGTAATAGCCTCCTCAGGCTTTGTGGTAATAGCTCTCCGAGCTTTGTAATAGCCTTACGGCTTTGTTGTATTGCATGGTTCCATTGCATTTGTGGTTCTTAGTATTGGTTCTTAGTATTATTTGACAGTTGCAATTGCCAAAAACCGAGGGTTTTGACTTACACGAGGTGTTATTGCTTCGGTAATCCTTGAAGTTTGATACTAGGTTAGTGAGCACGATGCCTAGCCATAGTGGTTTGTTTCGTATTTTCAAATGTTGCGCAATGGACTCCCGGTTGGAGGACTCATGTCCGATACCTCCAGTTGGAACTCCGATACATGATCTATATAGTCGACACGGTGTGGGTCCCATAATCTATAATGATTACTGGATCCGCTACACGAAGAAGGACGGTGACCTTAGATGGCCACCACACGGAACTTTTGAACTTTTGATTTTAGATAATCTTGAGGCTAAATTATTTTTAAAGAAAGCTAGGCCAGCTATGTTTGATTCCTTTCGAATATGGCGTAAAGAGGCCAAACAGAAAGAAATCAAACAACTTAAAAAGGATAAAAAGCAGGAATTTGTTCCGATAATGCAAGCTATAAAAGAATGTAGACAAGACAAAGAAGAAAAAGACCTGGAAATAGCTACTAGATTGCATCATATGAAAATAGATAAATGTTACCCAGCTTTACCGAATAAATCAGAAAAGAAAGAAGAAGATTTGAAGGAGGATTCCTTGCTATCATACTTGATGAAATCACCACCTCCTTATGTACAGGGTGCTACTGCTCCTGTAGTTCCTCCTGTAGTACCCCCTGTTGTTCCCCTTGTTGCTCCAGCGGCTGCGGGCCAGCCCGCTGTTAATCCTACGTTTGTACCTCCATCTGTTATCGTTCCTACTGCTCCTGTACCTGTACCTTCTCAGACTGTTGTTTCTGCTTCTCCGACTACCTTGTCCGTTCCTACTATGTCTTCTTTTACCTCTAATGTTGTTGCTCCTGTTTTTCTTTCTCCTTCTGTTCGTAAGCGTGTTCCTAATTCTGTTGCTACCCTTTATTCACCTCTTTCTGGTCCGTTATTTTTGTCTGATACATCTGAAACTCCTCAGAGACGGAGTCAGATCCCTAGTGGTAGGGAGAAAGAAACGTTAGTAACCATGGCACGTAAATGGATAAGACATCCTGCTAATTACACTCCACGTATAGTCTTTGAGACATTTTCTCAGTTTAATGAGCCTACGCAGAGATTCGTATTTGAGGAAATGTGTAACTTTTTGAGGGAGGAATGGTACGATGATGAAGTAGAGAATGTACCGTCCGACATAATTGAACTCCAGAGTAACTTTTCGAATGGTATGATTGTAGGTGACGATGTACGACGTGCCGTGGAACGTTTATTAGCATTTAGACCCGCAGCACGTTCTCGAGTGTCATTAGATGATACCACTGAGAATTGGAAAGCGGTTCCTGGTCAGTATCCCATGAGAGAAGTCCCGCCACTGTGGGTGCCTGGAGATCCGCAAGCTAACCCTCCGGTTCTGCCGCATTTTCAAAGGGTATGGATACATCTTCCATGGAAACGATCGGAAGTTTTGCAGGTGAAGCAATCCTTACCCGATCCGCGTAAAAATCCGGCTGGTTATTATAAGGAGTTATCACAACTGGTGGAAGCTTCTATTATGAATATTGCCGACATCGACATGTTGTTTGGCAACGTTGTACCGCAACCAGTTTGGGCTAAAATTCGTCAAGCCAATCACGCTGTTGAATTAGGGGGTGATTGGGCTGCACTGCTAGCAGCTGATGCATTACAAATTGGTGGAGCTAAACCTGAACAATTGATCTTGGATTTGCCTCAGAGAATCATTACGCTCATGAAAACTCTCATGCCAGCGATGAAGGTGAACTGGGATAAGTTGTCAGCTTGTAAGCAAAAGAAAGACGAAAGCGTCTCGGATTTCTTTACGAGGTTTGAGGAAGCGTTTATCGACCACAGCGGCCAGGACATGGGCGCTGAGGGAGGTCAGCGGTTATTCGTTGACAAATTTGTGTCAAATTTGCTGCCTGAGCTATGCAACAAATTAAAGAATTCAGAAAGTGCGTGGGCAGTCTCAACCCCTGCGCAAATATTGGCAACGGCTCAGTATTATGAGAATAGGGAAAAGGAAGAAAGTGATCGTGTAGAAAAGAAAACGAAAGAACTCAAAACGAAGGTCTTGTTGCAACAAGCATACCCTCCGCGATCGAACCAAAATGATGCGCAACAGCAGTATCGACCCCGTGCACAGCCTGATAGGATGCAGCAGCGTCCTGACAACTTTGATCCCAGATCTACACTAGGATATAATCAATGCGCATATTGTAGGAAAGAGGGACATCTGAAATATGAGTGTCTTGCTTTAAAAGACCGTTTAAATGGTGTGTCAGCTCGAGGAAATCGTGGCAGTGGTCCTCAGCAGGCACCACGTGGTAGAGGTCGTGGTTCATCCCACAATCAGATTGATCGTCATCAGAATCAATCGGATGCAAATAATTATTTTGACCAGCGAAATGCGGGATCAGTTCGGTCTGCACAATATAATGTTGATGATTATTATATAGACCACGAGACTGTTGTAAATGACCACTACTAGGACAGCCTAAGACAAAGAGAGGGAGTAGTGTCAGTTCCGGTCGATCAGAGTGGGCCTTACGTTGCAGTGACTACATCGGGTGTAGTTGAGCCTTTTCTGTTAGACACTGGTGCGACGAAAAGTTCCATCATGCATTCAAAACTCCCTGGCGCACCTTTGTCTGGCTTAACGAATGTTTCCGTTGGATTCTCTGGCGCCCCTGTTAGTAACCCAGTCTCTAACCCTTTGCCTCTTATGATTGGACCACGTGAGCTAACGGCTCCACTGATTCTATCTACAGGCTGTGGTGAAAATCTTTTGGGCTTGGATTTGTTGAAACGATTATATGCAACATTGTATTGTTCCCCTGAAGGAGTGGAACTTACATTGGGGAGGAGAGTGATCTCTCCCATGTATTTATCGGTTGATAAATTCCCACCGGAATTGAATTCCCTCCCAGCGTCCTTATGGGCCACAGGTCCCAATGATGTGGGTCTGTTAGACATTCCACCCTATGTGATCCAATTAAAACCAAATGCGCGATTACCGCGGTTACCTCAATATCGTATTTCTCTTGAAGGCGAACGAGCACTGTTAGGAATCATTCATGATCTCATTGGAAAGGGTGTTGTTGAAGAAACTCGTGGAAACGTGTGCAATAGCCCTGTATTGCCAATTTTGAAACGAACTGACCCAACTAAACCTCCTGTGTATCGTTTTGTTATAGATTTGAGAGAGGTAAACAAAATAGTGGTTCCGCAATTTCCTGTGGTTCCCGACATTACGGCTTTACTAACAATGATTCCGGCATCTGCCTCCTGGTTCACAGTGATCGATTTAAAGAATGCTTTCTTTAGTATTCCGATCGCAGAAGAAAGCAGAGACCTGTTCGGATTCTCATTAGGAGGTCGCAGTTTTAGGCTAAAACGCGCTCCACAGGGTTACTGTGAGAGTCCATCAATCTACAGCCAAGCACTTAAAAGTCAGCTTGAGGACTTTATATTGCCTAAAGGTGCAGCTTTGATTCAATACGTAGACGATCTTTTAGTGGCAGCTGATACAGAAGCTATTTGCAAAACGGCTACAGTATCATTATTGCACTATTTACATGACTTGCACCACAAGGTATCACCTTCGAAGCTACAGTATTGTTGCCAAGAAGTTACCTATTTAGGTCACTTATTGTCAAAAGAAGGGAGAAGGTTGACCCCAGAGAGAATTGCAGTGATTTCCCGAATGACTGTGCCGAAAACCCAGAGAGATGTTCGTGCCTTTTTAGGTATTACGTCTTACTGCAGACAATGGATTCCAAATTTTTCATTGTTGGCAAAACCATTGATAGCCCTTACGTGCAAGGATGTTTCATCTCCAGTACCTTGGTCTGAAGAATGTCAGAAAAGTTTTTCTGAATTGCGTGATGCGTTGTGTTCGGCTCCTGTGTTGGGTACTCCTGATTACAGTAAGCCGTTTACACTATACGTTCACGAGAGGGATGGTTGCGCGTTGAGTGTTTTGACACAATCTTTTGGTGGTAAGCAACGCCCATGTGCATACTTTTCTTCGACTTTAGACCCAGTAGCAAGAGCCTTGCCAAGTTGCTTAAGGGCAACAGCGGCAGCTGCGGCGTCCATTCGACAGTCTGCAGGTCTAGTCATGGGTAATATGCTCACGGTAATGGTTCCGCATGCAGTCGACACTCTATTAAACCGAACGAAAACTCAACATCTGACGAGCGCAAGATTGTCTGGGTATGAGTTGACGTTGTTGGCCAGTCATATACGGATAAAACGATGTAATGTGTTGAGTCCAGCAACATTGCTGCCGATCGACACAGAATCAAGCAGTGAAGCAGTACATGACTGCTACCTCAGAACTGAGGAAGAAACCAAGGGTCGCATTGACCTAAAAGATACTCCATTGATAGATCCTGATGGTACTCTGTATGTGGATGGTTCTTGTTTTAAATTACCGAATGGTGATGTGACAACTGCGTACGCTATAGTTACATTAAAAACAATTGTGGAGAGCGCAAGGTTGAGTCAAAATTCAGCTCAGGCTGCTGAGCTCATTGCCTTGACGAGAGCATGTGTATTGTCTAAAGATAAACGAGTGAATGTGTTTACAGATAGCCAGTATGCATTTGGTGTGGCACATAGTTTTGGACGACTGTGGAGAGAGAGAGGATTCCTTACGTCACATGGTAAGAAGATTCAGCATGGCCAGCTTGTGAATGATCTTCTGGATGCACTTACGTTGCCTAAGCAAGTGGCGATTGTTAAGTGTAGTGCGCATTGTAAAGTGACGGATGATGTTGGTCGTGGTAACGCGTTTGCGGATGAGACTGCTAAGGAGACTGCTCGGAACCTTAGCACTCGAATGTATGTGACGAGTTCGGTAAGGTGGCCTACAGAATCAAGTATGTGTGAAAACACTATTGAGAGTGTGAAATCCATTCAGAATGAGGCTACCGAGACTGAAAAGACGAAGTGGAAAGAAAGTACGGGAAAGTTGGATGCGAATGATTGTTGGATTGACTTGTCGGAACAGAAAAGATGGATGTTGCCTGATGCGTATGTGCTGGCTGTTGTGACTATGGCACACGGGTTAGCACATATTAGCGCGAAAGGTATCTGTAAATTGCTGTTTCCTGTGTGGAAGAATGATGGTATTACGAAATGTGCTGAACGTTTGGTTAAGAATTGCATGGTATGTTTGATGCATAATCCTGGTAAGGGCACTCCCACTCCACCTGGCCATTTTGCTCCTCCTGCATACCCTTTCGAAGTTATCCAGTTGGACTTTATTCACATGGAAAGATGTAATAACTTGAAGTATGTATTGGTTGTGGTGTGCGCATTCTCCCGATGGATTGAGGCCTACCCCCTTAAGGATAATACGGCTTTGTCCACGGCAAAAATTTTACTCAAAGAATATTTTTCCCGTTACGGAATGCCTCGGGTTGTGTGGTCAGACAACGGAAGTGAGTTTGTTGGGAGCGTGATGAAGAGTGTGTGTCGCGGATTAGGGATTGTTCAAAAATTTCATAGTGCAAACCATCCACAATCAGCAGGATTGGTGGAAGGGTACAATGGCACCCTTAAACTAAAACTAGCAAAGATTCAGGCTACGACAGGTCTTTCGTGGCCTGACGCTTTACCCTTAGCATTACTGTCAACAAGGGCAACTGTACACTCCCGAGTAGGGCTCAGTCCCTATGAAATAGTGTTCGGTCGTCCTGCCAATGTTTGGGGGGTCCCTAGACCAGGTGTTTTTTGTGAACTTGAGTATCCAATGTTGATTGATTATCTTCATGACTTGACTGCTAAACTGAGGTTAATTCACCAACAGGTTCACAAAGCATTGCCAACACAGACGGAGGGTCCAGGCCACCAACTCCAGCCCGGAGATTGGGTGGTAACGCGCAACTTTTCACGCAAGAACAATTTGGACCCTAGATTCACTGGACCCTACCAAGTCCTCCTTGCCACGAGAACTGCAGTTCGTCTCGAGGGAAAGAAAAATTGGGTGCACGCCACCCACACCAAGAAAGTCCCCATTCCGTTGCCAGCAGACTCGTGGGTAAGGAAAGGCATTGCATCAACTGAAACCGAAGGATTGCCAGCGTTTGTACCTTTCAGCGACGCACAACCTGTCGGAGAATCCTCAGTGCAGCCAAAAGGCATTACTGAACACTTGTCATCAGAAAACTCAAGACCAGAACACTCAACTGATCAACAGGGCGTTGTCCCTCCGATGGATCTTTTGTTTAATGAACAGACACGATCTGGGAAAACTCGTTATTTTCTGCGATCAAGCACCAGAGACTAATAAAAAATCCGTTCTGTCCCTTGATAAGTGCATTATCCCGTTTTTCCTGAACACTGTAAAACACTCACGTTATTACAATTATTTTGTATATTTATTGAGCTCCGTTCTTTACACCTTTTTGTTTCCACAGCTGAGAGACATTGTTTTTGCGTATATATATATATATATTTATGAAATAAAGACCGTAGGGCCGCGCGTGTACTTCCTCCTGGTTAGTAGGTCTTGACGCTAGGTTAAAGACCGTCGATGCCTGGGAACTCCTAGGAATTGACTATTGCTACACAGAACGAAGTGCGTCAAGAAACGTTGCGGACGGTCATAGGGAATGGCATTTTCGAAGCTGATGGACTTGGAAAGAGCTCAAGCAAGAAGATTCAAGCTGCAGCAACTCAGTCGTACCAAATGTTTCATATTTCAAATATTCGTATTGTTTATGACTATTTCTGCATTTTTGGTAGGTGCAGTGTATTACACAATGTTTCACTTCTTGTCTTCTATCATACCTACTCCTACCCCTGACCTTAAACTCATCCCCACTGACTCTCCTCATTCTTTTCACATCTTACCTGAACACGAGCAGGCTAGACGTGCAGAATTCCGCAATAATTCCTTTATTCAACTCCTTCATCAGCATCAGTTAGTGGTTAACACTACTAATTGTTGGGTATGTGGGTTGATGCCCCATACTACGGATAAGGGAATTCCATATCTAGTGTTACCGTATAGCTCCCAAGGGTCTGCTCGAGCATTTCAAACAATGTTTCGAAGCGCACTGGGTTTCCACCCCATTCGAGAACCACGTTCCCCTTACTCTGGTCCTACCTCGTACCAAAAATCTTTGTCGATAGCAATAGAGGATTTAGATAGCGATATCTATGATCTTTCGCTTATCCCTGAAGAAGAGGTACAAGCCTATAGGATTTTAAGTAGAGGCGAATATAGTGTGTTCACTAATGAAAAACAGCTTAAAGATTCACCTCCGATATGGGTCGTACCCCACATTGGTAATTTTTGTCTAATAGGTCGTGGCCGTAGATCGAAAGCTCGACTTGGAGAGAGTGCTTGCACTGAAAATTATATATTGCCAATGGTCTCGTCCCCTGTGTTCCTGGCTGCCAAGGGTACCTACTTTATCTGTCATGATCGTGCATATGCATGGTTGCCCTCTGACTTTGTGGGCTCATGTTTTATCGCAAACTTGTTGCCTCCGACGTTCACTGTAGACGCAGATTATCACAAGACTAGAGTTGTGAGAGGCGTAATTAACGAAGAGGATACTGCCGGTCAAGAGGCAGGAGACTTTTTCAAGGGTTTCCTCCCGTTTTGGGGACCTATGGTTAATAGTAGGAATCTGAGACAGTTGACTCGAGTGGTAGAATCGACAGCTAATATTACTGCCAGTGCCCTTGGTAATATCACCACAGAACTTCAGGCGGATAGACTTATGACGTTACAAAACCGTATGGTTTTGGATGTGATCTTAGCAGATCGAGGTGGGGTCTGTAAGGTGATCCATTCGGCCTGCTGTATTTTTATTCCTGATAACGCTCCGACTGTCTATCAAGCCATCTCGAGGTTGCATAAAATTTCCGAATCCATACACGTGGATGTAGGGGATTGGACGCTACTTGGATGGTTTTGGGGCCTGATGTCGACTTGGGGTTGGAAAATTCTGACGATCATTGGAGTCGTTGTAGTGTTCCTGTTCACGTGTTGCCTTTGTGTACAGTGCGGTCCTGCCTTATGTGGCCTCTGTGCTACAACGTGTATGAGACAGCCACCTGTTACCAAAGGGTCTCGATTGGACAGAGCTATGCTGCAACAACATCTCGAGGGTCTGATGAATATCGAATATGATTCCGACTAGTGCTTGCCTACATGAGGGCAAAAGGAGCGTCTGAGGTTCCGTGACAATTTTAGGTGATGTTTTCGACTCATATGGTCGAGTCTGGTATCTAAGAACCGTAAATGACGAGTTTAGTAAGTGTGCGCAGTTTCGCTGTGCTAACTTAAACTGTTCGTTAGTTATGTGGGTTATTCACCTGTACCTACGGGTTCCATCTTAGATACGGCATCCATTTTGTCTCTTGCCCTCAAGTAGCCAGCGAACGGACACTGTCCGCTTCGTGACCCTGGGACTCCCACGATATTTGCGGAAGACGCATGTTCTTTGTAAGTTTCTTTATGATGAGGGGGATGATACTGTAAGGCAGATGGCCCCGCTCGAGGCTCATCTTGCCGTGCCAGTTTATTGTCTCAGCCGTGCATCTCATTAGGCACGTCCCTTTGATGCCTGTATCTCGTGTTTCCCGATACCTCCCCTTTTACACCCTTTTCGACTCGCCCACTGTTTCCATCTTCCTCTCCACCTGTTTTAGTTCCTATTTCGATCTGTTTTACTGCCGGTTGGAATTTGCTAATGTTGGGAAGATGGGTTTTTACAGTTGGGAACCACCAAATGTTTCCGCACTCATGTTCCGGACCTTATGTGCTTCAAAGTGACCAAAGCGACCCCTCTGAGGAATAATTATGGGAACCGGTTGTAAACTTTGTGTATCATGATGTCCTATGGGGAAAATCTGTATAAAAGGAGCGATCCACAGAACCAATTTGAAGCAGTCTCCCCAAGTTGCACGTGTTGTACTTGTCGTGACTTCTGTGTTCCCTGCAGTAATAAACCTTGAATCTTTGACGTCGAAGGAAGTGTCCCGTGTCTCTGTAGTTTGTGCGCCGAAACAGGTATCCCATGAAGGTTATAGGTGTTGTTCCCTGGCACCGCTGGTACTGATAAAAGTCCAGTCCTTCAGTAGTGTTTTCCTCAGTTCTTTTCTCACTTTCCTCACTTTGTCGCTGGGAAGACGGAGTTCTATCTTGATAGTGTCTACCAAGAAACCTAGGAATTGGGTTTGTTTAGAAGGAATTATACATGACTTTTTTAGATTTATGACAAAACCCAGGTGTTGTAAAAGGCGTATCGCGAGATCTGTATGGAACGAGACAGTCTTTTTTGATTGGGCCATTATAAGGATATCGTCGAGGTAAATAATCATCCTCACTCCCCTTTGTCTCAACCAGATCGCGACGGGTCGAAGTACTTTGGTGAAACACCAGGGGGAGGATGAAAGGCCGAAAGGGGGGCTGCAAAATTGGTAAAGATGGCCTTCCCATGTAAATTGAAGAAACCTTTAATGGGGTTTCCAAATAGGTATCGTTAGGTATGCGTCTTTTAGATCGAGTCTTGTCAACCAGTCCTCTATTCTTAGTACGTCTCTTAGGAGGTGAATTCCCTCCATTTTGAAATGCTGGTAGACCACCCATTGGTTTAGTTCTTTCAGATTTATCACTGGTCTTTGCTCTTTGTTTTTCTCTTCCACCAGGAATATATTGCTGAGGAAACCCACAGAAAAGCTCTCGATGATTGCGCCTCTTTTTAAGAGTTCTTGAACTTCTTGAGAAACTAACGTCTTGTCCTTGCCAGAGAATGTTATTTTTCTTGGGGTTTTTCTCTGAAAGGGAGTGTTTATAAAATCTATTTTGTAACCCTTTACCGTATTGAGTACCATGGGGTCTTTGGTCACTAGATTCGAGTTTCCAGCAAACTGGAGTTATCTCCCTCCCACCTTTGGAGGGGTATCTGAAGGGTCTGGTAAGGTTCTTACCTGCAGAGAAGGAGCGTTGTCTCCTCTCGCCTCTGAAGTTTCTTTCACGGGATCTTTGTCTCTGGGGATAGAATTGTACAAAATTGTTGGAGTTGTTGGTGTTGAATCTGCCACCACCACGAGACATGAAGGGTCTTGAGTTTGAATTTCCTCGGCCGGGAAAACGACCCCGCATTCTCCCGGCCCGTGTAAAAACACGATCTTGGAATACTCTCTATATATCTTTCTGTGACTTTTGAATAGAGCTGAAGGCTCCGACATATCTGGCCATATCTTTTATGAATTCTTCTCCAAAAAGAAAACCCTGAGTATCTTGACCTCCGCTGTTTTTTGCTAGTTCAATTAGCTTAGGGTCGATCTTAAATAAGACCCCTTTTCTTCTTTCTATAGATAGGGCGGTATTGGCATTACCAATTAGACATATAGCCCTTTGGACCCACTCTCTTAATTCTTTAGGGTCGACTTGTCGGTCCTCCAGATAAGCTTTTT
Organism: Lissotriton helveticus; assembly: GCF_964261635.1. Taxonomy (NCBI): domain Eukaryota; kingdom Metazoa; phylum Chordata; class Amphibia; order Caudata; family Salamandridae; genus Lissotriton; species Lissotriton helveticus. Next base: position 102,941,048 of record NC_136060.1, read on the forward strand.
CCGCCATCTCAAATATCTTCGTTATTGGGCCAATTGAATCTAGTAGGCGGTCTTGGCAGGACCTAAGGCCTTTATCTAGTCCCTTTCTAGGGTCTCGAGAGGTTTTAGAAATAAATGCTACCACTTTAGGATCAAGCTCAGGCGTTGTGGTTATCTTATTAGGCGGGGAGGGTCTGGGGCATTCTGAACGAAGCCTTGCCCTGACCTCTTGTGGGATCTCCCTTCGTAGCCAGAATGAGAGGTAATCTCCTACATGTTGGGAAGGAGCCCACTCGGGGGAGAGAGGGTGTTTAATTAAGAGTGGGTTGAACATAGGATCTCCAAAAGGGTCTAATAGGCCCATATTTTTCTCTAGGACCTTAGACGTCCCATCTGAGCTCCCTGTTCCCCTTTCTTGCGCCTCATCTTCGTCAGTATTAAATTCAGATGAATAAGATAGGTCTATCTCTGGATCTGAACTATCATCGGTATCAATATTTATAGGGAGCTCTGGGCCTTCATCTTGCCCAAATGGGGTGCCCGAGGCACCATTTTTGTCACCACCCCGAGGGCGTGAAGGGGTGGAGGTTGTTTTAGTTTTTTTTTTAATCTTTGCCTTCTTTTCCTCCAATTGCCCGTTTTTTAGGAGCCTTAATTGCTCCTGATTGATTACCGCTAGTAGAAGGGCGCAGGGATTGTAAGGCTTCAAGCCTCTTGTTAATGTTTTCGTCAATGGAATCAAGGACCTTTTCAAAGGCCTTGTTAACTAATTTTTCTAGTTGTCCCTCAATGTTAGGGGTAGGGTCTGACATGTTTAAGGTCCTACCTTGAGTTGTGGATTAAGATAGTATTATGTCCACTTATAGAATTAGGAGTTAAATCTAAATTAAATCTGAAAATTAAATTTAAAAGTTATTAGATTAATAAGTTCTCTGCAGTGTAAAAAAGCTGTTGTTTCTTGAAATCCGAGGTATGTGTGGGAGTAAACTGTCACTCGATCGAGACAGCAAGTAATCCCAGCAGCCTAAAATGGCTGTCCAATAAGGATCCTATAGGGAATGCCCAATCAGCTAAAATGGCTGTTACGCACGTAATATGCGTGCGTCGGCCGTTGCTAATGTTAATTTCTCTAATCCGGCCCCTCTCGAGTAATGTTATCGAGGGGCCGGAGAATTTGGAAGAAATGCGGGACGCGAGGCATTATAAGCAAAGTACGTTAAAGTACAAACGAGTGGAAAAAGGGATGTCCCAGCACGTTTGGGAGGTGAAAGGATCAGCGAGGTGAGCGTTTAAAAGACCGCGATGCGCGCGCGTATATTCAAAGGGCAACAAGCAGTGAAACCGGTCCGAAATAGAACCGGAGAGGGGAAGTTGTGAAGGGTGTAAGGAAACCGATCGAGCAAAGGGTAGAATCGTTATGTACACACAGGCATACTATGGTATTTATATTAGTTTAAACATAGGCAGAGAGTAATCAATAATTCATGCAATAAATCGATAAATACGACCTTCTATGATCTGTAAGGATAGGTCCCAGCGTAATATTTTCCCTTATAAGGTAAATATACAATCAGTAAGAGGTAATTAGTAAAGTAAGTCAGAGAGTAAGAGAGAGCTACTTATCTTTCTGAGCAGCAGCAACAAAGAAGGATGAGAGATGGTTTCTAAGGAACTTTATTCTTACTCAGAATGTTCATTGAAGTTCTATATTCTTCAATTGTTGCTACTGAGCTGTGGTAATAAAGGAGATTTGCATAATATATGCCTCCGTGTCGTGCCATAATCGCTAACTCCTTCCTATGAGCTGACTCTTGCTTAAGTCGTGTTTCGAGGTTATTTTGTTCACCAATCATTGTTTCCGGGTCTTGGAACCAACTTCGCATTTGGAGGTATTCAAATCTAGATAGGTGGAAGCCAGCTTGTTGGCTACACCCTTCCCATGAAATGAGCTTGCCATCCACTATTATCTGCTCATCGTAAGAGGCCCCCCTCTCACAGTGGTTTTGCAAGAGCGTCTTTTGTCCATTCCGAGGAACCTGTCCATCCCAAATAGGAGCCAAATAACTGTGGTATAGAATTTCAAGGACTTTTCTGACCTTGTACCATGTCTCTGCAAGCCCACTCAGTATCTTTAATCTGACCTTTTTAAATAGTTTTAGGTTGCGTATTTAAAAAGAAAACCCTATTTGCCTCCTGATTCCAGACTTGAGATTGTGAACCACATGCCCCCTGTCTTCGTTTGGCTAGGTGTGTTGAATAAACACCTCCCGTTTTTTAAAAGAAAAGCCCAAGAGTAGAAGAGTAAGTCCGGCAGAGCTAAGCCCCCTTTCTCCACCCTCCTTCTCAGCTTTTTCCAAGCTATTCTTGGTCCTTTACTTGCCTAAATAAAAGTGCAGAACTCGCTATGCAACTTCATTAACCATTCCTTCTTAAAAGGCAAGGGAATAGCATCAAATAAAAAAGTAAGCTTTGGGAGTGCTATCATTTTTACTAAGTTACTTTCTCCAAGAAGAGATAACTGAAGATGAGATCACATTTTCAGAAGTTTACTGATCTCTTTCCTATCTTTCTCAAAGTTTAGTTTAGCTATTTTGTTGATATCCTCTGCTATCATGACTCCTAGGTATCTAATTTCTTCTTTCCTGTTCTCACCTCGATGTTACAAGTCATGATTTCAGTCTTGCCATTTTTAATTTCGTAGCCCGAGATCTTCCCAAAGTCTGTCGTTAAAGCCATTACACGGGACAGTTTTTTTTTGTAAGTTTGTAGTATATATCAAAATATCATCTGTGTAAAGCCCCAGTTTCTTATCCCAATCGATGAAGTTGAAAGGTAAAATTTCAGGAACCTCTCTGATTTTTCTAACTAGAGGCTCTATGTACAGGTTAAATAGAAGGGGCGACAGAGGGCAACCCTGCCTGTTCCCTCTGGATATAGTCACAGGCTTAGTTAGAGAGCCGTTAACTAGCACTCTAGCTTCTGGGGCTCGATAGAAACCTGCCAATGCCTTACAGAGTTTTTTCCTAAGTTCAATGATACTGCCACAGCTTTCAGATAGACCCAGTTCACTCGGTCAAAGGCCATGGTGGCATCCAAGGCCACCACGGCCAAAGGAAGACTGTTGGAGGTAGCCAGATCTATTGCACCAATTAATTTAAAGGTCAGATCTTTCAAAGACCTTCCCCGAATGAACCCTTTCTGGTCATCATGTATCAGTTCAGCCATTAGACCATTTAACCTGTAAATCCCAAATTTTAGTGTAGATCTTGTAATCGCTATTTAGTAATGAAATTGGCCGATAGGAATCACATTTTTTGGGGCATTTTCCTGGCTTTAAAATTAGCTTCATTCCAAGACGCTGGTATTTCCGATCCATTAATAAAGAGATCATTGAAGAATTTCACTAAAATGGGAGTCAGTGTACTTGCCAAGATTTTGTAGGGCTCTTTGGGTATACCGTCGGGCCCCAGGGATTTACCCTTCCTGAGCTGACTAATTAGCTTTTCCACTCACTACTATTGATATCTCTATTTAACTGTCCAGATTTTTCTGGTGTAAGAGGCTTTACGGTGTCCTAACCATGTTTTTAAGTTATTTTCAGATGGGTTTAGCTCCTCACTGTAGACTTCGCTAAAGTAACTATGGCACGTTTGCTCAATCCCACTGCTGTCACCAATCAAGGTCCCAGTTTGTTCACATATAACCTCCTCAAGTCTGTTTATTACTTGCTCCTTTTTGGCCTTCAAGGCCAGCAGTTTACTGCAGCCTTTGCTGTATTCAAAATGAGCCATCCGGCTGGCCTCCCATCTCTTCCTGACCCTATCTTGACCCTATCTTGCAATACAATTGCTAAGCTGGATTTTGCCTGTGACACTTCCTGCAACAACCCCGTCCTGATCCCCTCTCCTAATCTTGGGTCGATTATTTTTTTTTCCAATGAACGAACCCTTTCCTCCTCTATTGCCATCTCCTTGTAATAACTTCTCCTCTTCTCCGCAGCCAAAGCCCCTAGTCTACCCCTTAAAAAGGTCTTATAAGTGTCCCAGGTCTCTCCCAAAGCTGTGGATCCCCAATTCTGCTCGAAAAAATCTTCTGTCTCTCTATTGAGTAACTCAAACACTCCCTCGTCCTGCAATATCGTGCAATTGAGAGTCCATCTCGATTGAATGACTGCCCTACTGATCTTTAGTTGAAGCATCACTGCCGAGTGGTCGGACAGTTGAACTCCTACATCAATGAGGAAGTAATCTATCTTAGACTGATGTCGATATTTTTTATTGTAAACGGTGAAACCTTTTTGTAAACCTGCTTTTTGCCGCCATACATCATGCACACCTATTTGTTCCATCATTTGTTTTGTTGGTCCAGACATTTTAGGATTAACCAGTGCTCTGCTGTGTGAATACTTGTCTAAAGCGTAGTTTTACATAACATTAAAATCCCTGGCTAAAATAATTGGGTCGGAGGAATTTAAAAGTTCATCCATCAATTGGCCTAAAGGTTTCGCTTCGTCCTGATTTGGACCATAGTAACCTGCCAGTGTGTAGGGACGGGCTAAAATTTTCACTTTAGCTACTATCCATCTACCTGCCTTGTCTGATACAAAGGACTCTAGGTTCACTTGCAGCCCTCGTTTAATAAGATTGCTACCGCTTTTGTTATGGTTGATTGGGATGTGCATGCCACATGGGCAATCAATTTCTTTGACTTAAACTGTTCCGTTGCCTCCTTCTCTGTTAGATGTGCCTCCTAAATTATTATGATTTGGGCTGGGCAGTCTTTAAGATACTTTAGTATTTTCACCCTCCTTCCACTTACCCTAAGGCCATTTAAATTCCACGACATAATTTTAATAGTGCTCTTCTTCCTCTCACCCATCATCGGTACCAACTAAATAGATAACCAGCTTCTGAAAAATTAAAAGAGACTTCAGAGGAACTATATATTTTTTTTCTTTTTCTCCCACTGCTCCCCACCCTGTACTCCCCCCTCCCATGGAAAACCCCTCCCTACCTCTACATGGCTGAAAGCCATTTGGGTATCCCCTAGAGCAAACTATTCTTTAAGATGTTTAACATCTGAGTAAGTTAATAACCATGTTTAGAGCTAGTAACTATAGGAAAACGAAGATAGGAAAAAGGAAAAAAAATGTATTTGTGTGTTTTTTATTGTTATTGTTGTTTTTATATATTTAGATTTTATTTTAATTTTTTTTTATGTTTATCCTTTTTCCTCCGATCCTTCCTCTTCCCTTCTTGTCTTTAGTTTTTTTCTTGACCTCACTCCCATTGATTTCAACAGACTAAACCAATGAATTTATAATTACAAACCACTTGCCTGAAGGTCTTTAATGAATTCATCTACCTTTTCGCAGGAGTGAAAAATGTGCATTGTATTATCATGCATCACCTTCACAAAGGCCGGGAATCTGAGCTGAACCACTGCTCCTAAACTTTTAAGTTTATCCATCCTTTTTCCTAACTCTCATTGCCTATTTGATGTAGCATTTGGAACGTCCAACCTAAACTCATATTTAACCCCCTCAATCTCTATCTTTTTCAGACTCAAGGCTTTTGATAATATCTTCTCCTTTAAGGTGAAAGTTAAAAAGTTGAGCAAAATCTTTCTGGGCTTTGTCCTAATTGTGTTTAACCTGTATGCATCTCTATGCACGCATTGTATATCTCTCCCTATTTCCTCTTCGGAATCTTCTTTCTGTAACTCTTTTTTGATCAGTCGCACTACATAGGCTTTAATATCTTCGCCCTCCCTACCTTCAGGCACCTTCATAATTTTTATATTATTCCTTCTCTGAAAGGTCTCCAACTTCTCGACTCTGTCTAGGTACTCCTTCTCTGCAGATTTTAATTTTATGATCTCAGCTGAATTCGTGACTACCTTCTCTCTAAGCTCTTTGAATTCGCCCCCTAACATAGTTGTTCTATTGATGAGGTCATCTATCTTTCTCTCTAAAGTGTCACACGCCTGCCTTATTTCCTTCTCGTTTCCTTCTGATGTCTCAAACCTACTTTTAATCTCCACAGTCAGAGCCCTTGAAAGCATACCTAAAGCTGGGTCCTCTCTCTCCGCTTGCCTTGGAATTTGCTCCGGATTTGCTGGCGTTACCTTCCCCTGTCTCACCTCTACCAGTGGTTGATCATTATCCATGCATTCTTCTATGGGGAGTGTGGTGAGCACTTGATACCTATTTGGAGATGCAACTTTACTCCAGTCTGACGCGTACTCTGAACCCGTTCCTGCAAAAACTTCAACCTGCTCTGTACTAGCTTTCTTCTCTGTAGTTATACCACCCTCCATTCTATTGTCAGCCAGTATTATTGTTTGGGGCAAGACTTTTAAGTATGTTTTTAGGGACGGAGTGACCTTTATCTTCTGATCTGCTGTTTGCTTTCTTACCGATTTTTTCTTTGAACTTGCCATGCTTTTTAATTATTTCACCGTCGCTCTCAAACCCCAGTACTTGCGAGTTCTCAGTGAACTTAATCAAGCCTATTGCATCCTCTAGCTCTTTCCCCTAGTCTTCCCCCAACCTTGTACAACCTTCTTGCTGCCTCTGTTTCCTTTTACCTGGGCATGAAGATCCTTGCCGTTAGTGTCCGCCATTCTCAAATCTCCCGTTGCATCAGGTTCTAACTCTAACGCCGGTTCTAGGAGAAGGGGCCAGCTTTGATTTCCTGTCCACTCTCCTCCGGCTGCTTTTCCAGGCTGCAACCTCTTGAGGTCACGTACCAAAGCCTGCTGCTAGTGAGTCCTCCCTTCCCCAGGAAGGAGATCCTAACCGATGCGCCTCGGCCTCTGCGGAGCTCCAGGGCCACCCTTCTCCACGACCGCTCCGTTGTTGCCGCTGCTGCCGCTGCTCACGCTTCCCTCAATCCGTTCCTCGATCCGAGTAGCCACCACACTGAGCCGCTCCAAGCCTTATGTAAGTGTTGATATTATGTTAGTTTTGTTGCTTTTCACAAATTAGCTCAGTTCAGTCCGCATACCTCCACAAACCTTCATTTTACTCAGACTCCAACGCATTTCCTTCGCTCTGAGGGTGCTTCCCGCGACCGGCTACATGCTGTTCGCCATATTTTCCCGAGAATAGTATTGCATTTAGTTATTAGTGAGAGGTTGAGAGAGTGTTCTGAGATTGGTAGATGACATGTTCTAGGTTGCAGTGTCTGCCCGGATTGCTTCCGAGCAGTTAATGTTCTGAATTTAGGCGGTCCGAGAAGAAGGTTTCTGCTGCTTCTGAGACTCCTTTGAGCAGCCTGGGATATTTACTAGCTTTGTTAGGTAGAGTGGAATGTTTTTGTATATGGCTCTGTGCACCAACAGCAAATTTAGAAAATAATCCTGGATGTGATAGATCGCAAGAGAATGTTGGAATCTATAGGTGTGATGTGGCCATATCTGAGCTCAGAGTGTGCCAGCTTTGGAGCAGAGTACTCATGTGTGCTTGTATCTATGTGTAAACATATATGAGTAAGTTGCACCCGATTCCTGACTAATATTTTTAAAGGCCTGCAACAGCAAAAAACATCACAAAAACTCTTTGCTTTTGGCATACAAGGCATGTATCAGATTGGCAAACACCATTTTGGGAGGGTGGTGGATTGGTGCAGGCAAGGGTTCCGGGGCCACTGCTGTGGGGGCTGGTGTCATTAGCCTCCACTGTCCCGGGTCCATACTACTATAACTGTGAAACAAATGAGTCACAAAAAACCTCAAATGCATGGAGCTTTCAGTGGTAACAATGCCGAGCAGCCACCAGCTTCTATGGGTGGTTAGTGTGGGGGTTTGCCAGGCTCATCACTAACTACAACACCCAACAGTGGAATGATATGATTGTCAAGCCCTTTACTTCTCTTTATGAACTTCAAGTGCTTTATTCTACTATAATGCAAAAACAACAATTGATGGACGGAATGTTGCACAATGACAAAACATTCACCCCCAGTCACAGATATGGGTTTAATCCATCGTAATTTTGCTCACCACACCACCCCAGTTCAGACATGGCCATATGCAAATCAGTCTTGACCCTGTGCCTCATGGGAACAGTCCAGCCGAACTGCCAAGCCACGTCTTTCCTGGACCGGAATCAAGCATCCTAGGACCGGTTTCTGGCTATCAGCCGTCTTCAGCCAGGATAGCTTGATTCCAGTGGCATGGAGAGCACGGGACTCACGTCTGAGCATACCCGTCCCACTCGGGATGAAAAATGCAAAAACAACAATTGATGGACGGAATGTTGCACAATGGCAAAACATTCACCCCGAGTCACAGATCTGGGTTTAATCCATCGTTATTTTGCTCACCACACCACCCCAGTTCAGACATGGCCATATGCAAATCAGTCTTGACCCTGTGCCTCATGGGAACAATCCAGCCCAAACTGCCAAGCCATGTCTTTCCTGGACCGGAATCAAGCATCCTAGGACAGGTTTATTGCTATCAGCCGCCTTCAGCCAGGATAGCTTGATTCAGGTGGCATGGAGAGCACAGTACTCACGCCTGGGCATACCCTCCCACTCAGGGTGAAAAATGCAAAAACAACAAATGATGGACGGAATGTTGCACAATGGCAAAACATTCACCCCCAGTCACAGATCTGGGTTTAATCCATCGTTATTTTGCTCACCACACCACCCCAGTTCAGACATGGCCATATGCAAATCCGTCTTGACCCTGTGCCTCATGGGAACAGTCAGCCCGAACTGCCAAGCCATGTCTTTCCTGGACCGGAATCAAGCATCCTAGGACCGGTTTCTGGCTATCAGCCATCTTCAGCCAGGATAGCTTGATTCCAGTGGCCTGGAGAGCACGGGACTCACGTCTGAGCATACCCGTCCCACTCGGGGTTAAAAATGCAAAAACAACAATTGATGGACGGAATGTTGCACAATGGCAAAACATTCACCCCCAGTCACAGATCTGGGTTTAATCCCTCGTTATTTTGCTCACCACACCACCCCAGTTCAGACATGGCCATATGCAAATCAGTCTTGACCCTGTGCCTCATGGGAACAGTCCAGCTCGAACTGCCAAGCCATGTCTTTCCTGGACCGGAATCAAGCATCCTATGACCGGTTTCTGGCTATCAGCCATCTTCAGCCAGGATAACTTGATTCCAGTGGCATGGAGAGCATGGGACTCAGGTCTGAGCATACCCGTCTCACTCGGGGTGAAAAATGCAAAAACAACAATTGATGGACGGAATGTTGCACAATGGACAATTTTTTTTTTAGTCAAGATGGCCGCGCCATAGGAGCTCACTGTGAGAGCTCTTGGGTTCGGGATAACTAATATTTAGTTTAAATCCCAGTTAAACCCTGACAAAATGCATCTTCGCCCCCCCCCCACTGACACAAGGAGCTGTGTGAATCTCGTGTGAATCCACGACGATATACCTGGAAAGTGAGAAACGAAAGTCCAGCGCGACTGCTCCCCACTGGACCGGACTTCCAGGACTCAGTCCACGTTGCCCTGACTGCTCGATGTCCTTGGAGGCTCTGTGGAGGTGCTGCCGCGCTGATCGTCGGGTGTCCCTGGCGCCGATGCTGATTGCAGCCCACCGGTGAGACCGGAGACCGGAGACCGAGGCTGGCCGAGGAGCGGAGAGAGAGCACTGCCAACGCGGCTGGGGGCTGAGGCCAGAAGCGGGAGCGGAGGAAGAACGACGACGAGATTAGGATACTGCGAGGACCCGCGAGTGAGAGTCATAGCAGGGTGGATCATGAAGGAAATGAATATAATTGAAATAAAGCTATCGAGGCAACATTCGAAGTGGCGCGCCTGACTCTAAAATGGCGGCCGCTTGAGATACTTAGTCCATCTTCTACTGCCTGCAGAAAGTAAACAACTAAGAGGCAGGAAATGGAAAGGGGACAAACAGGTACTAAACAGAGAGAAAGGAGCCAACAACAGATTCTAATCTGAGGCAAGAAAGGGAAAATGGACTAATCGAATGAGTGGAAAGAGAGAAAGTCCTCTGTCCATAATATGATTACCAAAACGGCGGACATCTTGTAATATCCAGTTTTTAAACCATAAGAGCACAACAAGGGCCAGTATAATTACTGCTATCTGAAACCACAACTAACAAGGTCCAAAGAAATCAATTGGAAGAGAAACTGACATCTATCACTATCATAGAAGGAGATTACTTTACAGAGAAACTTGGATATATCACTACCATAGAAGAAAATTACTTAAAAAGATATCTATGCCTATCACTATTCAACTTTAATCCTTGGAACAATTAAGAGACAATCAGAGAAGAGTCACCATAAGACCTATAACGCGAAGCAAACATGGGCGAAAGATACCTAGAGGCGGATGGCTCAAAAGCCCAGGTCATAAAATATCCATCTAAGTTATCTAAAAACGGAGCCAAAAAGTTTAAACATAATACCCTGAAGAAAAACGCGGACACACTGTTCGCCGACCCATACTTTAATTCAGATAAAGGCACTATAACTAATGACCTGATATTTTACACTAATAAAACGGCTAAATGGCGCAATGCCTTCACAAGAATGCTCAACATAAAAGTTATGAAAAACATCCCACATGGCACAAAAATAATGACCTCACCATCAAGAAGATGCAGAGCAGAATTATGCATCACCATATATAAAACTGGAATAGTGTTGATACAGGCAGCGAACAGTGAACTAATGAAGTTCGACAAGATATTCCCTACCATAAAAGAATCACTAGAGGGCTTAAGACACCAACTACACCTGACCCCGCCAGAATTCACTCCTGAGAATATTACTATCAGAGACGCCAATCGAAATGGAGGCTGCCTGGAGCCAGCTACTAAATCCGGAGAGAAAACTGAAACAGGAGCGACTATATCGGAAAATGAGACAGAATGGATAGAGAGGTCTACGAGTCATGAGAATAAAGAACAAGACCAGCTCCAAAGGGAAGAGTCGACACCGCTTCCAAACACCAAGCCTTCCCACGTAGAACGTACAGTGACGCCGAGTGAATCACTCAATGTAAATCAAGAAACAGATAAGATAGGAGATATCAACCATGCTCTACCTACCTCTGATACTATACTAAAGCCAGGTGGAACCTCACCCACAAAAACACTCCTAGCTTCACAAATCTCAGATAACTCACACAACATCTCAATAAGGATCGGAACAGACAACCAAACAGAGGATATAAAGAAAATGACTGAGGCACTAAGAAAAGATCAAAAACAGAGAAAAGCAATATACAACCCCCGGACACACAGGCTAACCATCCCTAAGAAATTACCCAGGAACCAGAAGGTTATTAACGATCTTCAGAAAATAGTTTGCAACATGACACAAGTCATAATTAGTACCCTACAAGCGATTGAAGAAATATCGGAAGTGACGGCAAGCACCCATTCCAAGATCACGAATATTCAAAATCTCGTACACTCCTTACATAGAAAGAGCAATGAGATAGACATGTCACTAGCGAATAGGATCAACCGACCAAATAGGACGAAGGCCTTGTCGAAGGAGGAAGCCCTTGCCTTACTCCAAACTTATGAATCACCAGATCGTGAGAAAGAGGAGAACATCAAAACAGTTCCGATCGATTCTAATAGAACATCAAGAAAGAAGGATAGGAAACTCAACCATAACAATTTACAACAAGTCCAGCTTAATTCCGAATATGAAAATCTGAACAGTAATAACTCTGGGAAACAACTGACTTGCCTCCTACTCAACTGTCGATCGGCTACCAAACATGCGTCAGACATAGCAGACCTCATCATTAACAAGGAAATTGATCTGGCAATCCTTACAGAAACGTGGCTATCGGAATCATCATCTCCAACCATGGATCTCTTAGTACCACCTGAATATAACATTGTGAGACTAGATAGACCAAAAAAGTCAGGAGGAGGAATTGCCTGCATTCACCGATCAGATATAGAGGTCAACCAAATTCAATCAGACCCTCTAGAATCTTGCGAATACTTAGGTCTCAATATAAAATCAGCAACCAATCAAAGATGCAATCTACATGCGTTTTACCACCCACCAGGAGAGAACGCTAAGTTCAAAGAACAGTTAATGGAGATCATTACGACCAACTCTAACACGGATGCCAATAACATATTCTTAGGAGATTTCAACTTACATTGGGATGACTGCAATGACAAACTAGTCAACACGCTTAAGGATTTCCTTGCCGAGCTAAATCTCAACCAAGCATGCACGCAACCCACACACTCTAAAGGAGCAACACTTGACTGGATTATCTCGGGCAACAAAAATACATCAATCCTCTCAATAGCCCCATGTGACTGGTCGGATCACCATGCAATAACATTCCTGATACCCATATTGAAAAAGAGCAAGACCGTTCAACCTGCCAATTTCAAAAAATGGATTCGAGACACAAGAGAGGCTAATATTGAGCTACTAGTAGAAAGTTGTGAGAGAGACTTAAAGCCACCTAGCAACCTGCAGAATGCAAATGAGCTGACAGAACATTATATAACCTCAGTCGGGAATATCGTCAACAACACCTTGCCATTAAAACTAAAAAGAATGACGGAGAAGATGAAAAATCCATGGTTTGATGGATCACTGAACGAAGACAGGCGCAAACTAAGAATGGCCGAAAGAAAATGGAGACAACACCCATCATCCCCTGAGCTGAAAGCCCTCAGAAAAATTAGAAACCAATATAACAAAAAGATCAACTCCAAAAAGAAATGTATAAGATCGGAATTGGATAATGCCAAAAACAGACCAAGGAAACTCTTTGAAATCCTGAAGCAACAATCAAACAAACTAGCCAAAACAGCTCATGAAAACGCAAAAACATCTCTAAGCAGCGAGGAATTTTCAACATTTTCCACGAAGAAGGCCAAATCGCTTGAAACAGAGCTCTTAAGCGCAGCGAATAACCTCCCCATCCAACCATTGACTACGAGCGATCCCAACTCGACTACAGTGTGTAGCAAAACAAAAAACAAGGCAAATTGGGACACATTCGAATTATATGATCAGAACACGATCGCCAAAATGCTCTCGAAAATCAAACCTAACAACCACTACCAAGATCCTCTACCCGCGAAATGCTTAAGAGAAATCAGCCATATTGTGGTGCCAATCTGGACCAAAATAATAAATGCATCATTATCACAAGGGATCCTCCCAGACTGCCTAAAAACAGGTCAAGTTGTTCCTTTGATCAAAAAACCGACTGCGGATGCTACAGACCCGAATAACTTTCAACCAGTGACCAACATCCCTTTATTGGCCAAACTAATTGAGAAATGCGTGCAGGGCCAACTGAGCCAACATATCACTAAGTTCTCTCTACTAGATGAATGCCAATCAGGATTCAGATCAGGGCATAGCACGGAAACAGCGATCCTCCATATTGTTGATGACGCGCTACAGGCTCTTGATCGAAATCAAGCATGCTTACTAATTCTCCTGGACCTATCATCGGCATTTGACACAGTAAATCACAAAGCATTACTGGCCAGGCTACAGGACAGGATGGGAGTGTCTGGAAATGTGCTGAAATGGTTCGAATCTTTCCTACGGAACAGAACACAACGATTCCTGGTCAATCAATCAATTTCACCACCATGCCCTAACTCAATCGGAGTCCCACAAGGATCAACATTATCCCCTGATCTGTTTAACTTGTATGTCGAACCTCTTACAGCAATTCTCAGAAACTCACAGATATCTTATCATATGTATGCAGATGACACGCAAATATATATAAAGATCGCCTCCCTTGAAGACATTGAGCTAATGAATGAAACTTTAAAAATGGCATTGCAATGGTTAACTACCAATCATCTGAAGCTAAATGCTCAAAAAACAGAGTTCTTACTAATCTCTCCACCAAGGAGCGTTACGGAAATAAAGGAATGGACCAAGTTGGTGACCGCGCTCAACTGCACTCCGACTCTAGTCAACTCAGCTAAGTCGCTAGGAATTACTTTAGACGAGAATCTTGACATGAAAGCTCACATTAATTCAATGGCAAAAAGCACCTGCTTCCACCTGAACTACCTAAGAAAATTGAAACCATTCATATCTGAAGCAGATCTGAAACTGGCAATCCAATCTTTAGTCATCTCTAGGATTGAATATGGTTGCACCACCTTAGCGGGTTTACCAAAAACATCCACAGCACCACTAAAAGCTTGCCTCAACGCTGCGGCGAGACTCATCTCCGGATCAAGGAAGTTTGACCACATATCTCCTCACCTGAAAGCATTAAACTGGCTACCCTATGAGGCCAGAATTCAACTAAAGATAGCATGTATCACCCATAGAGCGCTCCACCACAATACTCCTGGATACCTATCCAAGAAAATTGAGCTATCAGGAGGCAACAGACCGGCTAGGAATGCCAAGGAGTTGGAGCTGCGTCCAGCCATCTTCAGAAAGAAAAAAACTTATGACAGAGCGTTCACAGGAGCTGCCCCCAGAATCTGGAACTCACTCCCTCCAAGCATTAGGAAGACTCCTAATACCTCAACATTTAAGCGAGAAGTGAAGAGCTTCTTAATGAGTAAATACCTTACATAGAGAAGTTTATGGATCATTATGGGATCGAATTCTGTCCTCAAACAAAACACTTAGGTCATCAGAAGGAGAAGGATCGACGTGAATTAGATGAAAGATAAATGATGGTTCGAAATTGACGACATTCCTTGTAACTAAACTGTATACCAACTGCTACCTCGTGTCAAAGTGAACTCATACAGTTATCTCACATCCTGAAACTATATAACCTCCTACCTCATATGTATGACGAAAATGACAAATGACATAATTTCATGCTTTAGAGTTACTTCGTATTGTAAAAGACTAACTTGAATGGAATATAGTTACATAAGCACTCACTAAAGCCATATAATTATCTTCCTCATATCTATATGTTGTTTAATGGTTACCATCTTGTTAATATTTATCCTACTTCTATGTAAAGCGCTCTGATACCCACGGTCTTGTTCGCGCTATACAAAACTTTTCAATAAATAAATAAAAATAAATAAAAATGGCAAAACATTCACCCCCAGTCACAGATCTGGGTTTAATCCATCGTTATTTTGCTCACCACACCACCCCAGTTCAGACATGGCCATATGCAAATCAGTCTTGACCCTGTGCCTCATGGGAACAGTCCAGCCGAACTGCCAAGCCATGTCTTTCCTGGACCGGAATCAAGCATCCTAGGACCGGTTTCTGGCTATCAGCCGTCTTCAGCCAGGATAGCTTGATTCCAGTGGCACGGAGAGCACGGGACTCACGTCTGAGCATACCCGTCCCACTCGGCGTGAAAAATGCAAAAACAACAATTGATAGACGGTATTGTTGCACAATGGCAAAACATTCACCCCCAGTCACAGATCTGGGTTTAATCCATCGTTATTTTACTCACCACACCACCCCAGTTCCAGATAGTAGCGCTGTCTGCTCTTCTTAACCATCTCACGTTTTTTTCCTTCATCGAATTTTACGAACTCAGGTGCAGAAAGCATTTCTAGGTCAAATTTAGTGGCATCCACTGAATCATGTGGTGCAGACATTCTTCCACAGTGGAGCGCTGCAAGAGGAGCAATGTAGTGGAAGTAATGCTGCTATCCCACCTCCCTCCCCTTCCTTTCAACGTAACTTCTGGGTTGCTGAAAATGGCAATGGGGGCCCGGCGATAGGTAACAATCATGAAAGACTTTCCGAAAAAAAAAAAAAAAAGTGGAACCTTTCACAAGCATTTACCACCCTGAGCAACACCTTATGTAACTGAAAATACACCATTTTAGGTTTGGTAAAACTGCAACTATCATAGGCAGTGACCTTCAAGGTGCTTAATCTCACTATAGTTGAGCCAAAAGGGAGCTGAGATTGGCTGGGCTGGCCTCAGCGACAACTTTAGTACACAAAAACGAGCCCCAGTAAGCCATGTCAATGGCCTCAGCAATGCAGCTTTTAAAGGCCTCACAACTGTCTGGGCAGTTATGGGTCTAGGGGACTTTGTGTCCCCTTCTGTCTAAATCCTGTGGATCATTGATGATAGCAAAATTTCAGACGTACCTGGCACAATTGCTTACCATAATTAGAAAAAAGAAAATTACATTGAATAGCAGAGGGTCTAAAGTGAGGGCTTCAACTTTGTCTGGGCCAGGTCTCCCGAGAGAATATGCGTTCATAAATGTTCAGTCTAGCCTGACAGAAACTGCATTTGTCTGGGATGAGTGTCATATTGGTGGCAAAAAAACTGGTAACTGGAGCGCACTCTAAATATTGACCCCAGAATATTGGTGTGACACAAATTCGATAATAATATATCAAACAAATATTGACAGAGAAGTAAGTCTAGATTTGCTATACCCATCTCCACATATATATATACCTATGCAGTACATACATTTACAAGGAACGTTGATGTTGTAGTTAGGTTTAGTACATCTATACTTTTGTGTATGCACTTATCTTTCGACATTTTGGAGGTCGATATTCAGTAATGCAATCTCCACAAATGCATCATTGTATTCTTGCTGTGACCTTTGATACACACAAATGGGAATGACTGAATCACCTTGCATATTTCCTATTCAAATACATCAATAGCAAACAACTGTTGATTTGCTTTATTTAAGTCAAGCTTGGAGAAAATGTGTGCACCAATGAAAGTTGAATTATTTATTGAATCCTAGAAGCTGTGTCCCTCCCTTTGGATTATTATATTCAGCTCGCACATGCTCGCACAGATGCAAGTTTGTCCTCCATGCTGTCTCTTGATATCTTGTATACTTAGCAAAACCCATAGTGTTGAGCCTGGCATGGTCTCAAAGATGTCCTGTTGTATGAGGTTGTTGATTTTGATCTAAACTTGCTTATGCATCTTAAAAGGTGTGACTTCGGACTGTTGAGCTGCCGGCTTGACATGTTCATTTATCTCAGACAACACCTGTTTACCCTTCAGTTTGTTTAGATCATGGCAAATTTCAGGAAAGTGTCAGATAACATCAGGAAATTCCAAAATCAATTTGTGCAATCAGTTAACATTGTACTTGCAGCAGGCCCATGAGCTTCACTGCTGTGCAGACTCTCAGAATACACCCTGCAGCCACTTATATCTAAAATTCACCTTGCTAGACATCCTGAGATAACAAGGTCAAAAAGCTCCAGAGCAGATCATGGGTGAGCCATCTGAGGCATAGACTAGTGTCTATCATCACACTTACAAGGGAAATAACCATTAAAACGCAGACATTACAACATACAACATTTACAATGCAGCTGTTACAACGCAGCTGCATTTACATTGTCTGTCCTTACAACGCATGCCATTACAACGCATATCATTACAACGCATGCCATTACAATGCATACTATTACAACGCATGCCATTACAATGCATTATACGTTAAGTAATGGGGATTTTTTAGTTGTAGTGTGGGTATGGGTTTTGGGGTACATGGGGATAGTATTTTTACCCCTACCCTATCCAACACTTACCCCACGGTTGCCCCAAAAGTATTATGCATTGTAAAGGCATGCGTTGTAATTGTTTGCATTGTAACGTCATATTTTCCACTTATAACGGCTTCCATGCCAAAAAGTAAAGGGCATTTAATTCCAGCACTGCCAGTATTCAGGTCAGGTTCTGTATTGTCCTATTCTTCAGTGATGGTGTGCTGAGTGAAATGCGCCCAAGGGTAAGGTATGGTAACTAGCAGACCTCTTTTTAAGTCATCATTGTCTCTTAATCCGCCGCGGCCAGGGCGACTGATGCTGGAATCTGGGGACCACGGTTCGATCCCCGGCTCCGGCGGCAGGTCAGCCCAGCACCATGTGACTCTGGGCAATAGCTCGCTTAATCTTCCCGACGGCCCCCCAGCGCCTAGAGACCCTTACGGGTGATTGTGCGCTTTACAAATGTGGACTTTACTTTACTTTACTTTTAATATGTTGAGTCCTATGCAATGCATCATTACCTCTAGCCGCATCTTTTGCAGTGGGTACTGAATCATGCAAAATAGTTACATTCCAATCAATCAATCAATCAGTGGTTTGTAGAGCGCGCTACTCACCCGCGAGGGTCCCAAGGTGCTGGGGAGGGGGGTCAGGGGGGGAATGAAGGTTGCTCCGGGTCAGTTGAAAAGCCAGGTCTTTAGGCCTTCCCTGAACGTGTGCAATGTGGAGGTGCGTCGTAATTTGACAGGGAGGGCGTTCCAGGTCTTGGCTGCGATGTAGGAGAAAGCCCTCCCGCCCGTCCTGCTTCTGTGAATGCGGGGAACGTCAGCCAGGGAGAGGTCAGCAGAACGGAGGTTTCTCTTGGGTATGTGGAAACATAGCCTGTCGTTGAGGTATTTGGGTCGGATGTTGTTGAGGGATTTGTAGGCATTGGTGAGGAGCTTGTAGGTGACCCTCTTCTCGACGGGGAGCCAGTGTAAGTCTTGCAGGTATTGGGTCATGTGTTTGTGGCGCGGTGTCCCCAGTACGAGTCTGGCTGCGGCATTTTGGATGGTCTGAAGTTCGGGTAGGAGAGCCTTGTTGATTCCGGCGTAGAGGGCGTTGCCGTAGTCGAGTCTGCTAGTGACGAGTGCATGTGTGACTGTCCTTCTGTAGTCGGGGGGATCCATTTGAAAGTCTTACGGAGGATACGGAGGCAGTTGAAGCTGACAAAGGAGACCGCGTTGATTTGGCAGTTCATGGAGAGGGAAGAGTCAAGGATGATGCTTAGGTTCTGGGCGTGGTCTTTAGGGACTGGCGGGTTCCCGAGGGCAGAGGGCCACCACGTGTTGTCCCAGGCGGAGGTGCAGGGTCCAAGGATGAGGATCTCGATCTTCTCGGAGTTGAGCTTTAGACAGCTGTCCGTCATCCAGGTTGCCATGTTTCTCATGCCCTCCTGGAGGTAGAGGATGATTTGGTTGTTGTCCGCGTAGGATACGATGCTGAGTCCATGGTGTCTGACAATGGTGGTGATGGGGGTCATGTAGATGTTGAAAAGTGTTGGGATTAGTGAGGATCCTTGGGGTACTCCGGAGATGATGTCCGTGGGGTCGGAGAGGAATAGGGGGGAGTTTGACCCTCTGCGTTCTGTCGGAGAGGAAGGATCGTATCCAGTCGAGGGCGGATCCCTGTATTCCTGTGTTGTGGAGCCTGGAGGCTAGTGTGCGATGTGAGATGGTGTCGAAGGCGGCAGAGAGGTCAAGGAGGATGAGGGCTGCGGTGTGTCCTTAATCGAGCAGCATGCGGATGTCATCCGTGGCAACGAGGTGTGCGGTCTCGGTGCTGTGGTTGCTGCGGAAGCCGGCTTGGAAGTTGTCCAGAATCCAGTTTTTCTCGATGAAGGCCATGAGCTGGGCATTCACGAGTCTTTCGGTGACTTTCGCTGCGAAGGGGAGGAGGGAGATAGGCCGGTAGTTCTTCTTGTCAGTAGGGTCTGCTGCTGGTTTCTTGAGGAGAGGTCTTATCTCTGCGCGTTTCCAGTTGTCGGTGCAGGTGCCGGAAGTGAGGGAGGAGTTGACAGTGTGGCCTAGTTCGGGAGCGATGGCAGAGGCCCATTGGTCTGGGTTTCTGAACAGGCTACACATTTTCTGGAAATTGTTTTTCTTACAACAGTCATTCCATTCCCCTAGAAGTGTCAGTCTCGAGCATGGGGGAAACAGTGGGACAGTGTTCATCTGACTATGATGACGGTTTGTGAGAATCCCTGACAAAGCAAAGATTGAGTCACCCCCCCGTCACCAATGATCAATTACTGGTCTGTCTATGTCTTCAATGAGCCTCACGTGCAATGGTCAAAATCATTTTTGAGTTTTAAGCCAATATTTCTCTCAAGCTGGGCGATTCATAATCAGCTACAAGCAGAGATGTATTGTTTCTTTAGCAATATACTTGTCAAATTCAGTCTTTGACACACCCCTTTAGGCTAGTGTAGGAGACATTAATTTATGCACCAGAGATCTGGTGCAGAATGAACCATGGAGTGAACCAGGTAGCAGTCATAGTTGATGTTTTGAGCTGAAAGTACTTGACAGACTTTCTTTCTGTCCTATGCATGAGTGAACATCAAAGATAATGGTCTGACTGTTCGACCCAGTACAGTGAAACAGTACTCCTTTCCTGGAAATCAGTGACACTAGTGGCATTGATGTAGGTTTCAAAGCACTTGACCCAGCTCACTCATCTCGGACCATGGCTGAGCAATTCATTCATGTCAAGTCAAAAATCATGTGTAAGGTGCACATAACCCATTGGTATCTGGGCACTGGCAATGCCAGGAAGTTAAAGCCTCTTGAATTGGAAGGGATTATCAGATTTACTAAGGTTGATGGAAGTGCTCGTCCACCATCAAATTGCGCAGACCCTATAAAGCTTGTCTTCAGTGGTACTGCTCTTAAAGGGAGGGTCAACCACGCACTCCTTCTTCATCGACCTCAGTGGTCAGAGAGAAACATAGGCATCCATTCTGGATTCCAAATGGGCTAGACCATGGATGAGACTGGAATGTAAGACTATTGAGCGTCTGAAGCAGTATTCAAGCATTGCATGCACTTTAGCGCGCAAAATAGTGGCTCATCTTTCTTGTGGCAAAAACTGTGTTTATTTGGACAGCACTTAAATATGAAAGTTATAGATTTTGATTAAACAGTTTACATGACCTTCCAAAGTAAACTTATAGTCTAAAAAATCCCAAGGGCTTACCTATCCAAGTGACATGTAGAGAATTCACATATTTATTTATTTATTTGCGGGTTTGTATCGCGCTCGAATCGACTCCCGGAGGAGTATCTCTGCGCCCTAGGAAACACAGCAAAACATAGTCAGAGGGGAAGCCAGACCCATTATTTATGTGAAAACGTCTATTGCCGAATCATGGCCTTGGAGCCAACCAAAATAAAGTCTGTTTTGCCAGAATTAAGTACAAGTTAGTTATATTGCATTCAAAACTGGAGGAAGACTACAAATACAAAGGGTATCCACCCGTGAATAGGCACGGTGGGTCAAGGGAATGACTAAATACGTGTCATAAAAGCACATGTCAACCCTATGCCCCGAGCAAACAACTCGCCATGTAGTGGCATCATAGTGACATTAAATAGTACGATGAATGGGGATTCCAGACTGATTCCACCACCAGAGCTAAACCCCAAAGCCGTCTGAGAGGCAAGAAAGGGTTCGAATCATGGAGGAGGGGTGGAAGAGACACTAGAAAATTACTGTGGTCGATTAATCAAAATGTGGTCACCTAGGATGTCAAATGCAGCTGAGAGCTAAGGCAACCCCAACAGTACCACCTTCTGTCAGTCTGCAGTTTCAAACAACCACCACGATGTCCAGCCTGGCCATGTCAGCAAAGGGGGAAAAGCCGGTCCTAAATCACCCTAAAGGAAGTCGTCCTCTCTTCTACTTGGTGACCATTTAGATTATTTTGAAAAGAAAGAGGTCTCAGCAATAGGTTGAAAGAATGTGGCAGGCGCAGCGCAGGAGCATCTGTGGGACTGTGCAGGACAGTGTCATCTGCACTAGCTCTCACCAGAGGCCTCGCATCACTCCCTCCTCGACTTTGGCAGTGAGTATGGCGGTATGTTAATTGGAGGAAGGCTTTGCTGCAGAACCACACCAGGCGCAGCATGCTGTGGCGGTTTCATGAAGTGGCAGCAGGCATGATGACAAACGTGCATTCAAAACAACTTTAATTCACCATCAGAGTAAAATCCAGGTTAACCCTGACAAATCCAAATTGGTATGTTAGAACAGGAACAATGGGCCCGATTCACAGAACTGACTTAAGACAAAATTCTAAACTCACTATCATTTTGGTATTCATAGAAGGCACTTACTCATTTTGGTATTCACAGAAGGCACTTACTTACTCATTGATGAGTAAGTGCCTTCTGTGAATACCAAAATGAGTAAATGGTAATATGTTTAGGATTTTGTCTTAAGTTAGTTCTGTGAATCGACCCCAATATCATTAACTGTTTCCGTGGATCAGCAAGAGGCTGATACTGCTGCTGAAAAATAAGATGGCATTAGCGAGAGCGATATGACTGCTCTTGCCCTGTGTGTTCTGCTTTTTTCCCTGGTGGGTAGGACACCACCCTTGGACATCATCTCCACGCTCCACTGAGTGCACACAGGAGAGCTGGCCTTGTTATTGATGGTTCATGGATGCATCAAATGACGACACTGCAGTACCTAAGTTAAGGTTAGTCACAAGCGGCAGCATGGGGGGGGTGTACTAGTTTTCATGCAATGCAGAGCAGCAACGAAGTTTTCTGTGCTGCATTATGCAAGTGGGAAAACAGCCAGGAGTCATATCTGCTAATAATGGCCTGCTCCTGCTGTTGCCTTCACCGGTGCTCTAGGTAGGCTGCCTTGCACTAAACAGCTTCTCATAATGGTGCAAAAGTGAGTGTGTGCTGTCTATTATAGGGACTGTACTGGAAGCAGACACCCCCAGCAAAAAATCATGGTGTATGCTGTGTGTTTGGTATACATGTAATACGTGGGATTTGTTGAGGAAGGAACACATTTCCCCTTGTGAGTATCTACTTTGAGGAGTCGTTACTTTTTTATACAAAACCCGGTTTGGCAATCTTAAAAAGGGTGGTTGTGCTGATCTGTCCTACAATGACCCAGTAATGTAACTCTGACACAAAGCAGCACAAAGTACTATTTTTAGTGAGAAAAGGGCACCTTTCCCGAGTTAAAATACTACTTGCACCAAAGAACAAATACTAATGTCTTGTTTTGCTTAACTTGGTAGTGGGGCAAAACTGTAGTATATCCTGGCCATGGTGTCATACAATAGACTTGAATAATGTTGACATACTAGTGAAGTTATAAGGAATTCGACTTGGTAATTTATTGTATACATATAAAAAGCAGTAGGGATAGAACATACCTTTAGATACAATCTGCAAATACTTGAACAGTTTGCAGGCGCTTGGCATTCTTATAAAGTCTCTCTGTTTTAGAGAAAAGTGCATTAGGCAGTTTCCTAAAAGGCAACTAATGTTTGCCAACATTTAGGTGTACCCCCATGGTCGATACCACTGAGAATTTAAGGCAGGTAATTCAGTAATTTGGAAACTACACAAATATACTTTGTGTTAGTTTGTGACTACGTTGTACACTCGCAAGCTATTTTGATGAAATAGAAAAAAAATCAAACTATGAACGCATTTCTTCCATACACATTAAACATCGGAATATATATATTTATAGTGTGAACTTTGCTGCAGTTGTGCAGTTTTCAACGTGTTGTTCCTAATTGCTCCAGCAGGGTGTGTATGGGATCACAATTGATTTCAAAACTAGTCTGTAGGACTTATTTACTGGCACAACAAACGAGAAAGAGGCAGACAAATACTTACATAATGGTCCTTTAGGGTTATTCAGCGTTTGGCGTACATTTACATTTTAGTATTCTAAAGGATGCCAGGACTACAAGCCTAAGACTCCTACCATACTCAAGTATGCAACATTTACTCATGCGGATTTTCCAATAGGAGGCAAATTCTGTATTTGCAAATACATTACAAATGTGCTTTTCAATAATTAGCCTTATTTTTTCATAGGGAAAATGTTTTTCTCCATAGAAAAACGCTTATTTCTCCCCGCTCCATTAAAGCCACTATCACCCTCGAATCTAACTGACATCTGCCTTGAGTTGGAGCACTTCTCGTGTGTTTTCAAGGTTGGACACTAGCCGAAAAAGTTATGTGAATACCAACAAAAGTACTCCGCTCATTCCCTCTTAGTTGTGGCATCATCAGCTGGCAATTCCCCAGAGAAGCCTGTAAGGTCAAACATTACTAAACAACATTTAACTCAAGAACACAACATAATAAAACAGTGAAACCAATTAGAAGAATAAAGAAAAATGTAACTAGCAGAAAGATACCCAAATTATTAAGATCGAGTAAGAGGATCAGGAGACATACATGTTTAAATGTAATGCATTTGTGTGTGGTGTGGGAGGCTTGGACACATGGTTAAGTCAAGGAGAACTTAAAACTGCTAGCAGTAATGCAATTATATTTGGTATGTGAGAATGAATACAGGTGCTCCTTGCAATATTTACATACAGTAACTTATCAATCAATCCTCGTATGATGGGTGTGCCATCTTTTAGTTTCAGTTTGAAATCTTAATACAGAGCGTCAGGATTGCTTTGCCATCCCTCATTTCGGTGTAGGTATGTTTTAAGCTGTGGCTGTTTGGAGCGGCATATTGTGTAGAATGTTTGAATGTTTAAGTGGTTGATTGGAGCTGTTTTATGAACAGATTAATGATCACCTAGTAGTCTGAAGCTTGAAGAGCCTTGATTCTACAGCCCTCAAGACGACCAGATAGTTTTGTAATTTCTATATGTGGGGAGGAGTTATAGAGATGACCTTCCAGAGTTTACTACCTGAACTGAGAATCAATGAACTCCCAGTCTAATATTTGTTAAAGTGTGGCTGTTAGATTTGGGGATCTCTAGTTGGCACAGGTAGGTACTTGTGACAAATAGGGACCCTCACCTCTACTCAGGATAAGGGGATTACACTCCAAATATAACCCCTGCTCACCCCCTTGGTAGCTTGGCATGATTAGACAGGCTTTATCTCAGAGGCGTTGTTAAGCATTTGTGACCACACACAGTAACCCAGTGACAACACTACAGATGGACACCACACAAGGTTTTATATAAAAAATAAGTATACTTTATATAGAGTTACCACAAGACCATAAAAGACAAAAATACACAATACTGTTACTTTAAGAGGGTAGATTAAGCTTAGTTTAGTTCAGTTCTTAGGTGCGACACTTTGCGTCAATGTACCTTAGATTGCGTTGCGCTTCCACGACAAGCAATGTTGCAGTGATGGGAATGTGGCAAAGTTCAGATACAAAGAAATAAAGACTTGAAGATCTTTCAGATGCAGCACGCTTCTCCGGGATGCGAGAAGTTCTCGGTTCGATGCATGGACTGCAGCGGCGACACCCTTGTTCCGCGATGCGACGGCAGCAGCTCCAGCGGCGACACTCTTCTCCCACAATGCATGAAGCTTCCGCACAATGCGACAAATACAACGGTGACAACCACGATGCGACGGCAGCAGCTCCGACGGCGGTTTGCTTCTCAGGGATGCGAGGTGCTCTTCGTCGATGCGGTGCAGTGCAACAGTTTCGGCGGCGACACCCTGCTTCGGAGTTGTGACGGCAAGCTCAGCGACGGCGACACGCTCCGACGTCGTTGTGAGATTCCTCTCTTGATGCGGTGCAATGCGACAGCTACAGCGGCGAAGCCCTCCTTCGGAGTTACGACAGCAGCAGCAGCGACACGCTTCCTCTTCGTTGCGGCACACTTCTCTCCGATGCGGTGCAGTGCGACAGTTCTAGCGGAGACACCCTCCTTCAGAGTTGAGACGGCAGGCACAGCGACACGCTTCTTCTCGTTGAGTCACGCTTCCAGCTCCTTGCGACATGCAGTTCCTCAGAAGGCCCAAAAACAGCAGCAGGCACTTCCAAAGATCTCTGGGGAGCTGGGGGGTGGGATGGGGGAGGGGAGTCTGTTATCCCTGAGACTTCAGCAGGAGGCAAGCTCTTTCCCAAGCCCTTGGAGATCCTTCACAAGTTGAAAGCAAAGTACACAAAGTTCCTTTCTCCTTCCTTTGGCAGTAAGGCAACCACTGCAGGCCAATCCCCCAAGCAGCACTTCAGCTTCAGCTTGGGAATAGTCTCTCCTCAGTTTCTTCAGGTTCCTCTCCTCAGTAAAGGTTTCTTCTTGTAGTCCAAAAGTGATCTAAGTTCATGGGTCTGGGTCTGGGTCTTCTCTTCGTCAGTCAAATTCCTTCTAACAGTAGTGTGTTTTGGATACCGAGGCAGTTGCCTCATTACTCCACATTCTTTTTTGAGTTTTATAGTTGCTGTTTTCAATTTTCTTATTGATCTGTGGTACTTTGTCACAGTTGAAGTTGGTTCACAAGGTCAGCTCAGTGAAGGGCCGCGGGGAGCGGTCAATTGAGTTTGCAGAATTGTCAGCATGTTTCCTCAAAGAGTCTTGCCTTTGTCTATCAAAGGTGTTGGAGTGGATGTTTCTCCCTGGGAGAATCCTTGGTCTGTTTCCTTGAAGCACTCAGTGCGCTGTGATTAATATGCTAAAAGTGAGCCATCATAAAACTAGAAACCAGTGTAGAGTTAAAAGGGCTAGCATAATGTAATTGTAGGGTTTGAGACGTAGGAGCAGCCTGGCAGATGGGATCAGGACTCAATGCAATTTGTTTAGTAGACTTTTTGGAAGTCCTAGGTATAGCCTGTTTGCATAATCCACATAGTAGAGTACAAGAACAAGCCTGGACTCTATAGAGTTGAACCTATGTGAGGCAAAGGCTATCTGTGGGTTATAGGATATTATTGGAAGATTTCACTTCATTGTATATTTAGAGTTTCACAGTGACGTCCAATCTATGATGTTTCCTAGACTGTCCATTGAAGGGCCAGCAGATCTAGGACAGGCACCACCATCAATACGCAGGTGGTCAGTATTTACCTATGAGGGTTGATGTTTCATCCAGGCTGAGCTTACAATGGTTAGCAGTCATCCAGTATTTGATAAAAATTAAGAATGTTGCAGGCCCCTAGGATGTGAAGTTTGTCGTCTGCTGATTTGTAACAAACAAGAATGATTGAAATTTCCAAATTAGAAGTGTAATGTAGATGTTGAAAAGTAGGAGTGAGACAGTTGAGCTTTAAGGAACACCATGTTATGTGGGTCAGAGGTGTATGTTGACTGGTTTTAATTTGCCAAGAATGGGTCTATCCAACCGAGCATTTGTCCTTGAGTACATTCTAAAGTCTGGTCATTAACGTTGGATGTTGCACAGCATTGAGTACATGTGCAGCAGATTGAAAGCAACCGTTCCATTAGAATCAGATTATGTTCTGAGTTTATCAATGGGTGAGACTAGGATGTAATCAGCCTTTTACCAAGGATGGAAGCTGGCCTGTGCGTCAGATCAAAGGTTTTTTATTTTTGATAAATTCCAACAGTCGAGGGCAGACTGCCTTTTCTGTCAGTTTGACCAGGTCACATTCATTCAACAAGCTTCCGAGGACCGGTTTCTGGCATTCCAGCCGTCTTCAGCCCGGCTTGCTTGAATCCAGTGGCAAAGTGAGCAAGGGACTCACGTCTGAGCATACCCTGCCACACCCATGGCGGCCAGAAACCGGTCCTCGGAAGCTTGTTTCCGGTCCAGGGAAGGCATGGCTTGGCAGTTCGGGCTGGACTGTTCCCATGAGACACAGGGTCAGACTGATTTGCATATAGCCATGTCTGAACTGGGGTGGCAGAGTGGGCTAAAGAACGGTGATGGATTAAACCCAGATCTTTTGACTGGGTGTGAGTGTTTGATTGATTCAGAGGCTCCGTCCATCACCACCCCCTTTTGTACCGCTCTGGCCGCCATAAGTGTGGCAGGGTATGGTCAGATGTGAGTCCCTTGCTCACTTTGCCACTGGATTCAAGCAAGTCGGGCTGAAGACGTCTGGAATGCCAGAAACCGGTCCTCGGAAGCTTGTTTCCGGTCCAGGGAAGGCATTGCTTGGCCGTTCGGGCTGGACTGTTGCCATGAGGCACAGGGTCAGACTGATTTGCAAATAGCCATGTCTGAACTGGGGTGGCAGAGTGGGCTAAAGAACGGTGATGGATCAAACCCAGATCTTTTGACTGGGTGTGAGTATTTGATTGGTTCAGATGCTCCGTCCATCACCACCCACTTTTGTACCGCTTTGGCCGCCATAAGTGTGGCAGGGTATGCTCAGACGTGAGTCCCTTGCTCACTTTGCCACTGGATTCAAGCAAGCCGGGCTGAAGACGGCTGGAATGCCAGAAACCGGTCCTCGGAAGCTTGTTTCCGGTCCAGGGAAGGCTTGGCTTGGCAGTTCGGGCTGTACTGTTCCCATGAGGCACAGGGTCAGACTGATTTGCAAATAGCCATGTCTGAACTGGGGTGGCAGAGTGGGCTAAAGAACGGTGATGGATCAAACCCAGATCTTTTGACTGGGTGTGAGTATTTGATTGGTTCAGATGCTCCGTCCATCACCACCCCCTTTTGTACCGCTTTGGACCCCATAAGTGTGGCAGGGTATGCTCAGACGTGAGTCCCTTGCTCACTTTACCACTGGATTCAAGCAAGCCGGACTGAAGACGGCTGGAATGCCAGAAACCGGTCCTCGGAAGCTTGTTTACCGGTCCAGGGAAGGCATGGCTTGGCAGTTCGGGCTGGACTGTTCCCGTGAGGCACAGGGTCAGACTGATTTGCAAATAGCCATGTCTGAACTGGGGTGGCAGAGTGGGCTAAAGAACGGTGATGGATCAAACCCAGATCTTTTGACTGGGTGTGAGTATTTGATTGGTTCAGATGCTCCGTCCATCACCACCCCCTTTTGTACCACTACACACCACTGCACACTATTCTAGACCACTCCACTCTACACCACTCCATGCCACTGCATTGTGCACCGCTCCACTCTACTCCACTGCACTCCATGCCACTTAATGCTACGCCTCTCTACTCTACCCTGTACCACTTTACTCTATGCCAATGCACGCTTCACCAGTCTTTTCTACAACACTGCACTCTTCACCACTGCACCCTACACCATTTCTGTCTAGGCCACACCAATCTATTCTACACAACTCCACTCTATGCCACTCTGCAACACTGCACTCTTCGTCAATGCATTTTACTCTGTAATATTCAACTCTATGCACCTACACTCTATGCCAAACTACTCTACCGCACTCTGTCCTACTCTGCACTCTATGCCACTGCATTCTACACCTCTTTACTCTATCAGCGGCCCATGCAGGTAAGAGCGGTGGGGCAGTGGGTCCGGATGGGGGGGATTTTCTAGACGATAAGGAGGGAAAATGTATTATTTATTTAATGTTCCCTCATGTTCGTCTGTTCAATCCTCCCCCCCAACCTGGCCCACCGCTCTTACCTGCACGGGCCGCACCTGCTTTACTCTATTCTATTTCATTTTGTGCCACTCTACGCAACTGCGCTCTACCCTGTACTACCTATTTCTGCACCACTTCACTCTACTCTGAAACAATCTGCTTTACTCCACTGAACTCTATGCCACTCTACTCCACTCTGCACCACTCCACTCTATGGCACTGCACTCAATGCCACTCTACTCTTAACCAATGCACTCTACACCAATGCACTCTACATAACCGCACTCTACAACTGCACTCTATACCATTGCACTCAACTCTGCAACACTGTACGCTATGTCATTGCTCTCTATGCCACTCTGCTACACTCTACACCTCTACACTCTGACACTCTACTCTACAACACTGCACTCTCTGCCACTGGACTCTACACCACTTTACTCTGCAACACTGCACTCTCCGCCACTGAACTCTATGCCACTCTACTCTGCACTACTCCACTCTACGCTACTCTACTCTAAGCCACTGCTCTCTATGGCACTATACTCTACTATGCACCTCTCTATGCTACTCTACTCTGCACCACTCTACACCACTGCACTATATACCACTCAACTCTACTCAGCACTCTATGCCACTGCACTCTATGCCACTCAACTCTACTCTGTACCACTTCTGTATGCATCACTCAACACTACGCGACTCCACTCTGCACCTCTCTACGCCACTCCACTCTGTGCCACTCTTCACTGAGCTACTTTACTCTTCACCATTCTACTGTGCACAACTCCACTCTGCATCAATGCACTCTGTTATGCACCACTTTAATCTATGCCACCACATTCTAAGGCTGCCATTGAATTCAATGCCACTGCAGATAATGCCAATGCACTCTTTGCCACTATGCTCTGTAACACTCTACATCAGTGCACTCTACACCAGCCCACTCAGCTCTATGCCACTACAGTGTATGCCACTCATTCGCGACTCCACACTATGCCACTCCAATATACAACACTCTCTGCCACTTCACTCTACAACGCTCTACTCCAATCTTCACCATTCCACTCTATGACACTCCTCTACGCCACTAATGTTTAGCCATGCTGAACAGCAGCCATTCTGGTGTTTAACGTGGCTAAAACACATTGGCAAAGAAATTGCTCTTGCATAGGCAAGACCTATTGGCTTTGCCAATACTTGCTTGAATGGCTGATGCCAGGTTGCTGAACGCAACATCTGCTGGTCTTCAGCTGGTCATGATAGCTTCAAACTGTTCCAAATACAATCTTGTAATCTCAAAGAAAAGAGGTGTTTAATGCAAAGGCATTTCAGTACTGTGATGCTGAAAGTAATTCCAGGTCAGGGTAAAGGTTTGAAAGCTGTTATGTTATTGGTGCTGTCATAAATCCGGTCAGTTGTGTGTCCTGCAGGGTGTATTGGATCATTGAGCTGGTCCTGTTGTAATGCTCAAACTCATGAGGTTAGCATCTTTCGATGTTGGTAGGGTTGTTGTTTGAGCCATGTATTCAAGTCACCAAAAACTACAAGATTAGGGTGAGGGTAAGTGTGGTAACAGAGTTACAAACATTTTTTGTGAAAGAGGATCTCTCAAGTGAAGAATGATACATTATTAGAGAAGGAGATTGTGACATTAGTGGAAGCGTTATGTTAGACTAGGAGTGTAGGAGAGTAGGATCTGCTTCTTATAGTTACCCCCACTTTTTGCTGCTGTTTCACTGTTTTTCAACTTTAGTCTGGCTGGGGCCCTGCTATCCAGGACCCCAGCCTATCTGCTTCCTCTCTAAAATGATTCCATGTACTTTAGGTACACTCCATTTTGGTTACTGGGGTACCCTTATAAGTCCCTAGTATATGGTACACCATGTACCCAGGGCACATGTACCCCAAAGGCCTACCAGGGGCTGCAGCACGTATTATGCCACCCCTGGGCAGCCTTCCAAAATGACACCACAGGTCTGCTACAGCAGACTTTGTAAAGTGGTATATGCAACCCTTACTTAGATATAGGTTCCCTATATCTACCTTATATCACTACACATATAAACCTATCAGTTAGACCAATGGCAGGCCTAATCAATCCTGAAGGAAGGGTGCTGGGTTTTGTGTGAGAGGGTGCCCATGCACGTGCAGGGCTGCTTTGCAGCCTTCGGAATCTATTCTCCGGGGTTGTCTGTGATGCAGCCAGACCATATACTCTTAAGTGCATTATAACCTCGCGGTAAATGCTAACTTTGGAATGGCTGCAAGGAAAGATGTCATGTTTGGTGTCAAACACTTTGGAATCATACCCCCCACCAGTCCCGGCAGCAGGGGTATGATTCCACCCTTCTAGAGGGAGAGACATGTGCACACCGGTGCACCTGGTACCAGTTTAAAAGAACCTTGGCATCACAAAATGGATGCCACAGACACAAGTCTGGCCTCCTGCTGCTGGACGAAACTCCAGCAGGGAAGGCCTGGACAATAGGTTTCCTGTCACAGGGAGGTGTCACTACCTCCCAGACAGGCTTTAGTGTATTGGGGCTGGGTGGGTGCACTCCTAGAGTGCTTTGAAGTCAGCACTGGGGAACATTTGGTGTCCCTGTGCATAGCCCAGTTCAAACCAGTTGCAAGGGCTATCAGCCCCTGCTCTGGCGCGAAACTGGACAAAGGAAATGGGTGTAGCCACCCCTTTTTCCAAACCCTCCCATAGGTGGGTCCCCATAATTTGTCCCACCCCTTTCTTGGGTATAAGATAGGAATCCCTGGCAACAGGACTTTAAATTACACCTTTACAAAACTCTGATACTGAATACTGAAACTTTGACGATCTGTATGATGCTGGATGACTGAAGAATCTCCCTTGGAGTAAAGGAGTTACTCCCCTGCGTGGCAGGCACCAAAGATGCATCTGACCAATTTGCATCTCAGAAGGTCCCACCGGACTCTGAAGTATTTGCAACATAAGAGGTGGGTTTCCAGATTTCTCAGAGGCCAACCTGAGTCCCCAGTAAAGCTGAGAACCATAGACCTCGTGGGTACCGTAGAACCAGAGCCCCTGGACACCATGCACATTTGCAAGTGCATTAGCTTCTCGATGTTTCTTGAGGTTGTCCATTGGGTTACTTGTAGCACAGACCCCGAGCACCTTTTCTACCGAAGATTGCTGGCCTACGCTCCACGAGTGTCCCGTGAGCCGGCCCTTTGTGTTTTCGCTCAAGGTACCATCGCGATCCCTGGTCCATTGACTGGTGGGTCCCTGAGAGGCAACTTTGACTTTCCTTGGGCTTACCTGGTTGCTCCAGATGTGCACTGACTATCCACCACTTGGGGAGTCCCCTGGACCTTGCTGATCTACACAGAAGCATCTTTTCTCTTTCTGCGTGGGTTGCCGTTGCCAAGGTTTGTTGGGTCCAATCTGGGCACCAACACCGCAGTCAAGCTTCACCTCTTCGCACTTGAATCACCCGACATCGGTGGACATTCGTCTATCATGCCCCTGGTCACTGGCAAGTGACCCAGACTCTGTCCCCTCTGCTTTCAGGTTCCTCACATCTTCGATCCAGGCTTGGATCACACCGGACACTTTTCTCCTCCACGGCAGCAGCACTTTGCAGCAGATCGCCATTGAAATCAACGACAATTCCCGACACCATTCGACACCTATGCACCTGGCTTCCCTGGGTGAGGTAACTCGAGTACTCCGGTGCTCCAGTGGGTGTTTGCTCAAAGTCCTCTCCTAAGTGTCCTTTATCTTTAAAATTCCAACTGCGACTTCCCCAATAGAAGCTAACGGTGTCTCACGGCTGAGTTCTCACACGGCACGCGTCCCCCGTGGGTCCCCTGTGTCACTACCTGGGGGGGTTCCTTGAAGTCCCAGCGATTCTCCAGGCTGTAGGCCTTGTGTTTAGTCAATTTGTGGTTCTAATACCACTTTCTTAATATATGGTTTGGTTCCCCCCTATCATCAATAAGGGTTGCTTGGACTGGTGCAAGGTGCCCACTATAACTAGTAGACAGCATATGCCAGGCCAACTTCTCTCAAGGAGAACTTCACATTATCTATTAATAGTATCTAATCATATTTAGCTCACACGACCCTGCTGATACAGTACCATACCTGACGAAGTATAAACCTGGTTCAGCCAAATACTTAAAACGCAAAGCTCTAAGAGAGTAGAGGCCCTCTCTCCACACTGGGGACAAAGCACAAGCGATAACGAGAGAATGCAACTGTGTTTATAAAGCTCTTCACCTGTTGATGTCAATTATAATTTTATACTAAATGTCATGTAATGACACTTTAATGAATTGATATTTCCTAATTTATACAATGGAACAATGATTACATACTGTCCTGTTTCCAGGAGCGGCTCCTCTGTTATGGTGGAGGAGCATGTTCCCTCTAAAAAATTAAATGTTAATAAACCCACTTTGTTGTCATTTTATTTTTCATTACTCCCAGCCGAGGTTAGGGCGAGGCCATCCTGCAGAGTGCCACTCTGCAAGAGGAGTGCCACTCTGCAAGAGGAGTGTCACTCTGCAAGAGGAGTGTTCGGGCACTTGTAAGTGAGCATGTCTGTTTGGCCGCTGTCTCAGGCAAGCCAAACAGCCATGCGCACTCATGTTTCTCCAAGCCAGCTGTGTTGTACAGCTGGGTTGAAGAAAACCCCCAGGCTCCCTAGGCCTGAGTGAGCATCAAGTCAGCCCTCTCATGCCAATCGCAGTGCTGCTCTCATGCTGGTGTAACCAGCATGAGAGCAGCCTTGTGATTGCCCCCTGGGAGCCTGTGCAGCATGACCAGCATCGGAAGATGAGCACGGAGATGGCGGCCGTAGGAGCAGGTATGCTTTTTTAAAATTATTTTACCCTCACTCCTGTCTCCCGTCTCCCCCACGTTGCCCCAGCACCCCGAAATTGGAGCAGCCACCACTGCATGTTTGTCAAAAAGTATTGCTGTGTTATACAGCATTGAACAACTTAAAAACCCAATAAAAATTATTAGAAATCAATATCCAGGCAAGATATATTACCCTTATATCCATGTGATCTTGTGTGACATATCCAAGATCATATTGAGCTATCATTCTGTATAACCACCTGATACAGGGAAAGTGCTGAATGAAAGGTAGGTCTTACAGGTTTTTAACGTTATATTATTTTAAGCACTTAACGATTCCCTACAAAATAAATATTTCTTTAATGTACCAACATGCCAAAAATGACTATTGATAGAGCCTCATCATTAATTATTCTCCAAAGAAGTTCATCAATTATTTTGTTTTCATACATATGTAACAATAATCATATCATCGGTAATAGTCCCCTGCTTCGTTTTCAAGATCAAGCAACCTATATAAAGCGCAAATCTCAATGATCCCAGTTTTTTCTGAACAAATCTTTATCACTGTGCTCATAAGGCATGCACTTTAACAAACACATAACGACCCGCACACTGCACAGTTACTCAGATGTGCAGCCCTATGAGGCAACCTTTCACTGACTGACCTGTGCAAATATCGGACACAACTGGTGGGTGTAAAATGCAGTTTTGGTACTTGTGTATTGCTACAAATAGTTTATTGGTACAGGTCTCTAGGAGTAAATGTTGGTGTAAAACTGTCTCATTGCATGAGCAAATGTATTTAACGCATCACATGGCTGCATTAGTAGGGGCTGTCCTTCGTCTGTTCAGAGCCAAGCACTTTTTTATGCGCTGGTGGTGTGTAAAGCGAATTCAGTTAACCCAATATTTCTCCAAATCAGCAGTGCCGGCTGGTGACCTTTAAAATTGGTGAGGCATAATCCTTGGCTCAAATTCCAATGAGCTTCTTCTTGAAGGGTTCTTCCACACATTCTTGCACTAAGGACCTAATTTACAAAGATTTGGTGTAGGGCACCGCCACAGGTCATTTTGCTGGGTTGCTCTATGCCAAATCAAAAGGGCGGGAATGCACTGTATGGACCCTTTCTGCCAGCGCTAGCGCACAATTTGGTGCCTAGTGCCAACACAGGTAGCTTTGTTCTGCGTTGTTGGCAGGATTGTTTTTGCGCAGGAAGGATAACCTTCCCCCACAAAAACGATCCATGGGAGCATTGTCCTCATTTCAGAATGCAGCATACATGGAAAGAGGAAAAAGGTAGGAGAAATTAAAACATTTCTCCTCGTTATGCCTGATCTGAGAAGGCATAAGGTTTTGGCGCTGCCCCAGGTTTACGGGACTTTGTAAATCTGGGGGAGCGTCAAAATCCATGGGTGTTGTGTGGGAACACCCACGGCAATGCCCATGGAACGCTTCCTTGACACAGAGTAAGACATGCAGCACTCTACGCTGCCTTGTATTACTCCATATCTATGAAGATAGGCAAAGCCACGCAGGGTGGGTTCGCATTGCCTCATAAATATGATTGAGAGGCCTATGTCATTAAAGCATTTAGAAAAATGATGCTCTGGTGGCACAGACGTCTTGTAAATAGACCCCTAAGTATACTGTCTCACTTTGACTCTCTCAGTCTCACTCTAATTCACGCACTCACTCATTCTACTCTGACCCAATC
Source organism: Lissotriton helveticus (assembly GCF_964261635.1). Taxonomy (NCBI): domain Eukaryota; kingdom Metazoa; phylum Chordata; class Amphibia; order Caudata; family Salamandridae; genus Lissotriton; species Lissotriton helveticus. The sequence goes on from NC_136060.1 coordinate 102,976,550, forward strand.
CGTCTCAGTCAGTCCCACTGGTTTTCACTCATTCTGAATTACCCTCTTACTGTGCCTAACACACAGTAAGAATCAGTTTCACTCAGTCATTCTCCCTCACTCACTCTCACATTCATTCTTACACATACTCGTCCTTAGGGTCACTCATTCTCATTCACTCTGACTTACTTCTTCAATGACTCTATTTCACTTTAACTCACACACATAGTCACACAGACATGCTCAAGTGCTGGTATGCCGCTGGCACATTCACGCACCTCTGTCAGAAATTAAACAATGTCATTAGCTGCCTCAGTTTGTTGCTGGACTGCAAGTGAGTCTGCATTTTATTTTTTATTGTACCTCTTGATAAAATAGCTGTGGAGCCCATAAAGAGAGCCGCCACTGATCCAGGGACATCCATCCATCAAACCAATCCATCCACTCAATCTTCCATCCTTTCACTTATCCTCCCCTTTCATCCATCCATTTATCCATCCTTTCATTCATACATCCATTCTCTTGCATATCCATCCAACTGTTTGCTCCATCTATCCATCCTTTCACTCCATCCATTCATCTTCCTCCCTTTGGCTCATCCATCTATCCACCCTTTCACTCAGCCATCCAATATTACCCCAGCCAGCATCCGTCATCCCATCCATCCATCTATCCATTTACTCATACATCTCTCCATTTACCCTTTCACTCGCCATACATCCTTTCACTCACTCTTCCAGCTATCCATCTATTCATCCATCCATCAATTCACCATTTCACTCATCCCTCCATTTGTTCATCCAGACAACCATCTATCCTGCCTTTCCTCATCCACCCATTGTTTTTCTCATCCATCTTTACATACATCCTTTCAACTCCATCCATTCATCCATCCTTTAACACTTCTACTCATCCATCCATACATCCCTTCACTCAGTCTACGATCCATCCATCCTTTCACTCCTCCAGCCATTCCCCCTTTCACTTATCCATCCATCCATCCATCATCCCTTTCTCTGAAACATCCTCTCTCTCTTTCACTCCTCTATTTTTACACCCATCCTTTCACTCATTCATCTAACTATCCATCCATCCATTTATCTACCCATCCTTTCTTTCACTCATCCTTCCAAGTTCATTATGAGCCTTTGTCTGCCAAGCTGCAGACAGAAGAGGCCCGTCAAGAGCCCTACTCCCTCTGTAGCTTCTAAAGCAAGGAGGCGTTTGGTGGGGAAGGGGTTTGACGATGCCCCTAATGCAGAGGCTTAACTGCACACTTATCTCTTAGCCCACTAGTGCAGTTGTTGTCCACAGTTAGTTCCTTCCTTCTCTTGAGCCTCTACAGCCAAGATAAGGAGCACTCTGTGTGCTCAGCTCCATAATGTTTTTTTCTCAAAGTGAAACTAAATGCAGTATTAAACATGTGTTACTTCCATGAGAACAGGCCAATGCACCCTTCCTATAGCCCGCCCCTCTGTGATAATCAAGAATTGTTGCCACCACTCCCTCCTTGGGCTCATCAGCCTGCCCCACCCCAGCCATTGAAGTGCATGGAGCTTTGTAACTCCTCCCAGGGCCGCTGTTCATGCACCCCAAAAGCAACCGGATCCATGGCATTCTAATTGAGCAGTAGGACATCTGCAAAGTTCACCTAGGAGATTCAACACATCACCCCAGAGCAATAATTTCTTTCCAGGTGCTCTGTGTTTATTTTCCCTGTTCTTGCCTGTTCCCTGAGGGTGGCAGGGCAACGCCCCTTTTGCCAAAAAATACCAGTCGCTGCTGGAAATCAGTGGATAACATTTCAACAGCATTGCTTGGAACACAAAGAGGCAAACATTGCTTACTGATTTAAAGCTGTTTCCTCTGAAAATCATCCTTTAACTCCAAGAACTATTGGATTAAAGACAGAGGGGAGGGGGGCTCCTTGGCTAAGGCAGCTGAGTATCGCCTCACTGCCTTTCAGCACTGCAATAAAGGAAAAATAAAATGATAACGCTGCATTACAGCCTGGGTGGAGAACATGCCCAGGCTCCCATTCCCTGTCTGAGTGTCAAACCATGGCGCTCAGACCAATCACAACATTGCATTGCAGTGTTGTGATTGGCTTAGGGGAGCCTGGGTGATTTCTGCTTCCTGTTTGTACAGAAACCAGGAAGAATATGGAGAGGATGGAAAAGAGGTGAAGGCCGGCCAGCTGTCTTTTTTTAAGACCCCCTCCTTCTCCTCCTCCCTCCCCGCCCCACTACAGCTTTCTGGGAGGTGCATGACTGTCTGACCGGCCCAAAGCAGCCGGGCAAATCGTCATGCACACTTAAGTGCATCAACCACTCCTCCCCCTGCTGGCTGTGACAATAACCAAGCCCCACTCCCCCCAAAACTGTCTTCAGCATGGAAAAATACAAATAAAATTATAATAACATTGTGTTATTATCATTTTATTTTTCCTTTTTTGCACGGCTGAAAAGCAGTGAGGCGACTCTCCTCCGCATTAGCGGAGGAGCCGCAGCTGTGATCAAGCACATAAAAAGGAGCTGCAGCTCTGTGCTGAGCCAGGCAGGTGATCATGATATAGCCGAAGTGTGACAATTTGTATTCCCGATCACACCAGTAATTGTATTTATTATTCAAAGATTGTGTTTCTCAATGTCCATGCCTTCCTTCAGGAATTCATCTTTCAAGTGTCATGTTGTGGTATTTAGGAATGCTGGTTCTCTTTCCAAAGTCTAAAACTAATAGGATCTCCTTGAGGTTCGTGGACCTAGTTGTGGTAGGGCTAGACTAGTTCTGGCGGACATCGGCATTTCCCCAGGAGGTTGAAAGGGTGGGGGGCCCCTTTTGAAACTGTGAGATGGTTTTGCATTAGTGCTGCAATATCGCCCTCCCAGTAACAAAAGCAGCAGTGCTTCACACTTCAACATTCACTCCCCTACCCGCCTTTCCCTCCAACTCCACCAGGGCTGGTCCGACAAAATTGCCAGGGCTCCTTAGGGATCCCAATCCGGCCCTGAGCCCTCGTCTTGGTATCTGCCAGATAACAATCTATTGGAAATCACCCAAGGTTCCCACAATCTATGGGTGAAGCAGAGAACTCTCCAAACGGGGCACAAGTTAGGGAGTGCTGCTGAAGGCCAGAGGACAAAAAGGGTTCCACAGCCCGGACCACACATAGGCATGGGATCTGCTATTTTGAGACTGTCCCAGAATAGATGACGTGGGGAGTCTGCTCTTGATATTGGAGGATGAGTCCTCAGCGGAGAATTTTGCTTGCACCTATCTGGGCCCCACCGCTGCCCCCTCTCACATGGTCCCTCTGCACCACATGACAAAAGGCCGAATAGATCTCTGGCACACCAATGCCACCGTCAACTCCAATTTCAGGTTTATATTTATTTTTGTTCTCGATTTTCAATTTTGTTAAGTGTCGCTTACCTTTCACCCCCTCACCTCACTCGTAGCATATATGCAAAACAACGGAAATATATTATATGACAGGTGTATTGTATCTTATTGTGCATGTCTGTCCTCTTATTCTAGTATTGCCCTATCATATCATACAAACTCTCTATGCAATACTGTGCATCACCTTCACCTTAATAAAATATGTTTCTAAAAAATTGTGTTATTCAGGAAGCAAGAGAAGGGAGGGATCGGTCTCGATTGGACTCCATGGTGCTGCTTATCATGAAACTGGACCAACTCGACCAGGACATCGAGAATGCCCTTGTCACCAACTCTTCGCCAACCTGCACACCAAAGTTTAAAAGAAGTTACAAACCTGTAAGACACTTTCATTTATTTACAATGACATCTATTTATTTATATCTTTGCCTCTTTCAGAGAATCAGTTTGTCTTGCAGTGTAATTCTAGATGTGCAGAATTCTTTCTGCAGAGGAAGAACAAAACGTAATTAATCTGTTTCTTTCATTTTTTCAAAAATTGTTACGCATTGTCTCCCGATTTCAAAATAATTTGCCTAAAAGAAAATTAAAATGTTTGTAAGAAACCTACTTTGGTATAAAATAATTATTGAAGCGCTTAACTTCTTCAATTTCGGAAGAATTTTTTTCAAGATGAGAACTAAAGAGTTGCCTTTTTTTGAAAGTGAGAGCAATCTCAACAGCTCTAAATTTATTGCAATGTAATATCCATTAATATTGAAATCTGTAAATACCGAACCATGGTGTAGTCTTACCCCTGGAAATGAAGTGCACTTGTGATATGACCCCAACACTCTAACACAATCTCACATGAACTTGTGAATGATGTTGGCAGACAAACTCCACATTGTAAAAAATATACAGAAACCTATGGAAAATGTGCCTTGCTGTTTAATCTGCTTGGATGAATGTTATGGTACAGTAAATCATTTTTATTCAAACGATATAGATCTCGATTCCGATGCGGTCTGGAAATCATTCTGACCGAATCGGTTTGGGAATGGTTTCCGACTGACTCGGATCGGGAAAGTCCGACCGACCGATTACGATGCATCCAGATACGATTGAGTCGGACTTCCATTGACTTCAAAGGTAGCCTATGTCCCTACCGAATGCATAGGCTCCCATTGAAGAAAGGGGAGGCTGGGCAAAACTGGGCACCCAGTGTGGGGCACCCCTGGTGCCTACCACAGTGCATGACTGGTAAGGGAGGGCTCATGGGTACCGGGAGCAGGCGGGCCCACTACGGACCAAAAATGTCTGATTCCGACTGCCGATTCGAGTTGGACAACAAGATTAAGAACAGCTGTCCGAATCCAGCATCGTAATTGGTCGTTCTGAAATGCGGCCTGTAGAGACGTACAAGACTGCTCTGCCGTTAAAAGGATATTCTTTATGTCATGGCTGCTGGCGGTCTGAGCCAACCTCAGCATGCCGTGGTGGCAGAACGCACACAATTTAAAAGATGCAAATTCAGGCTGAACGTTTCCTGCCTTTCCAGACATTACTGGTTGCAGCTGCCTGTCATCGCATTACTTACCTGCACTTCCAGGTCCTGCTCGTGGATCTCAGTGTACGTCTTCGGCTCCTCACATCAGGCTGCATTTCGCCCTGGGTATTGGTTGTCGTTCCGCCTTGGGAAGTAAAATCATGCTCTGCATTTCCTCTCTACCGCTTCTGGAGAGAAAACAAAACCAACAAGTTATCTCATAAAAGCAGTGGACCACTGGATATACGGTGCAGATTGCGTTAACGAATAAACAAAACCATTAGAAATAAAAAATAGAAAAAGTATTGAATAAATTAACAGTTAAATAGGTCACTTTACAAAGGTTACCGTTAAGGCTTATTCTTTTTTACTCAACCCAAGTTATATCTTTATAGACCTCAAAAGGATGAGTGGCCCCATGAGAACTGGTAACTATAAGCAATCAGGGGACAGCCACATCTTTATCGTGGTTCGACCCACTGAACTAACTTGTCTTGATTGACATCTATGCGGGAGGAAACTCTGGTCGAGCCATTGAGTTACACTGAACTGAAATCTGTATATGAGGATCTGAGGATCTGTAAAACAGGAAGTGTCGCACACATTTAAAGCCATGCCGGGTCCTGGCCTAAACAAGTGTTTCTGCAGCTTTCTAATGACTCCCCACTGCTGTTTCACCTGCTCTTCTACATGTAAACAATAATTTCGAAATATGGGTGTTTTTTGATCGTGTTATCTTCCTTCCATAGTGTTTGTTCTCAGTGGTTTGCTGTATGGTGTTAAGGCTCCTGGACCCGAAATATACACGATTGTTTGGTCTGATTACGTAGACAGTTTAGCGCACCATTGGGAGGGTCCCAACCAACAGCGATACAAAACTGTGGGACAATATAATGACTTAAGGCCTATTAAAATAATACCCACGGCAAACCTCCAGTCCCCCACACTCTTTGTGCCTCGGTTTTGATTGTCCTCTTGGGGTCTCCGTAACGGGCAGGAGAGGCTCGAGCCTGAGATGCGACGTAGAAGTTTAAAAGCATTTACCTTAAATTTGTCATAAACGCCTCTTAGCCTCGTCCCGCTGGCGCATGATGCCTCGTTTAACGAGCACAACTCTGTGTCCCCTGAAGATGAATTTGACACGATGCTGGCAGCAGTCAGGTTTAATATCTAAAGCCGTTATCCCATCAATAACTGTTGCTCATTGGGCCCGCATCTCACGCCGCCAAGGGATCGACATAACCAGTAAATCCCAAAGACACCAAATCATTTTTCGATTCCCGTGCTTTTTATCAACAGCGAAGTTTTGGCTGATTTTCTCCAACTGTGATACCAAGTTTTTTTTTTTATAGTTTTTTAAATTATTTTAAACAAGAAAAAAGGACTAGACATATCCGGTGCCATACACACATATGAAATAATAGGGTGGACTGGAACGATAGCAGGATAGACGTGGAGCAACAGAAGAATCAATGAGAGGTCCCGCTAATGAATACAAAGTATGATTTGTAACATTACAGTCGATAAACAGTTTAAATGTGGACCCTCAAGACCTTCCCACCCATAAAATCAAAATAGCAGAAGATTCATGGCAACCAGACACTAGAATTTAAAAAGCAACATCAGGATAATGCCCCGATGGCTGCCATTATCGTCTTGAGCGACGGCTCACTCTCCGTCCGGTACATTTCTCCACGCTCAACTACAATCATGTTCACTTCCCCCGGGGAGCCGGCTTCCTCGTAGGGAACAGACAGGAGCGGACCGGACGGCGTCGGAGGGGACTGATCGGTTTCTGCGGCAACAATATGTATCTCGCTTGCGTGAGTGGAGACCCCGACCCACCGAGCCCCAGCCGTGCCACACCGGGTCCGCGGGTCAGGGACTTCCACCCCCGGCCACTGTTGTGCCACGTCACTCCTCCCTCAATGTTGGTCAGGCAAAATGAGTGCCGTCGAGATCGGGCAAAGAAAAAACTTCCACTACGGTAGACCGGACCATGACTGCCTCCCACGGCCGATGTTGTTCAACTACAACATGGGCAAATCAAAACTTGAGGCCCTGCCTCTCCTGCTGGATTAGGCCGCAAACTTCCATTCGGTGCAGCTGCGTCATCCAAGCAAATTAAGTTTTCGAAATTGCACCATCGGAGTGAGCAGCGGTCCATCAACACGGGGGTCGGGCGTTAAATCAGGATTATCGACAGGATCTTCTGGCAGGATACGGAGGTCAGCAGGGCCGGGAGCCTAAGCGGCCATCTTGGTTGCTAGCGTAGCTCCTCCCCTGTGATACCAAGTTTTAAGTTGATTTTTAATCACAACTCAACCAGCAGCTAATGGTAACACCAGTGTGTACAGCAGCAGTACTACGGAGCGAGAAGTTTTATTTTTTTAGTATATTCTCCATTCCTTTATATTTGATGCACATGTTCTCAGTACTGGTACAGATTTACCCTTGTAGGAAAAGTGCACTGTAAGTATTCTCTCTTTATCACCCTTCTATTTTCTGTTCGCGAGACACATGCACCATCTTGTTGTCAGAGCACAAACTATATCTGGTGCTCGTGCTGGTGTGCGCGCGCGGTTGAGAGCAGCAGCATATGTTTCCAATTATCGTGCCCGTGTCTAGGCAGATAATTGGAAACATATGCTGCTGCTGTGCGTAACAGACACCAATAGGCCATGGACGGAGCAATGCGCCCACCTTTGGTCAATTGCGTGCTGTCATTGTAAAAAAAGATGCACGCAAAGACCAATAGCATGGCCCAAAAAGAAAAGCACACGCACGAGCATGTGCGATTCCTAGGGCAGTTTCCAAACGCCCTACAAGAGGTCTCTCGCTGCGCGATCAGTGCTGCGCACTGCAACGCTTGGCGCGAGACCTAAAAAGGATACTTCTGGCATCCTTTGGGCAATGCAGTATGCGCTTGAAACAAGAGTACAAAATTATTGAAATCATTGCTACGTATCTGATTGGTATTCTAGAACACCTCTGTTATGAGTCCTTAAGGGAACATGTGATGTTCATTTCAATAGGAAAAACCGGAGAGATACAATTATCGTTAATCATTCTGGAATGATCTGCAGTTATTATCACATTGAACCCCAAGCACTTCTGCTTACTATTTAAGGCTTATTAAGTGTTATATATGTTTTCCTGCATCATGACTTGAGATGGTTGTACATTACGTGCATGAAGTAATGCTCTAAAATTGTACATATTTATATATATTTTTTTTAATGATCATATTCCAGCCCCGCTGTATGAGCCTAAATTATGAGAGCAGAACCCATGCAAAAGGTATACCACTGTAATGCACATTTTGATATCTCTACGAGTACTATTGTGATATTAGATACTACATATTAGCATTGCTTTACACATCCTTAGATATTTGGTATCTTTGGTTGGAGTAAGTTCTGACTATTAGACGGAAAGGGGGATTCATAACTGTACTGCAAGACCAAGGGGTATATCTCTCAAACAATATGAGACATGTTTAGATTTGCTCACTCTGATATATTTGTTTTCTTTAATACACAGAAAGAAATATAGATGGTTCCTTATAGGCATATCTATCGCAGCGCAGACATCAGGTGACACTCTGTTTTTTCTTTCCTTCTTTCACGTCGGTCAGGATTGACTTTGACTTTGTTGGGTCATCTTTGCCTGAGCTAAATGAAGGCGCGAGAATGAACCCTAGCTGATGTGGCCCATATGATAGGCAATGTACAGAAAGAAACACAGGCATTGACTCTAGGAGCAGATGCATTACAGGGACAGGGGGCTGCAGGATTTAGTGGACAGATGCCAGGACCAGGAGCACGGGCTATGGGTGGCACTTTTCCCAATTTACCATAACTGATGATTAAACAAGGTTCAGCTGCACTAATTATTCAAGTCACTACCCTGTCCGCAATTCTGTTAGCTCCTCCTGAAATATTTACAGGGGATTCCCAATTAACCATCAAAGGTAGCATTTGTGTCATCATTTCTAGGAGGTACAACAGCTACATGGTCTATTCCATTAGTAATAGAATGAAATGATCCTTTGCTGTACAATTATGATTCATTTATAACTGAATTAAAATGGTTATTTGACCACCACTCCTTTATGCAGTTAGTAGATACAGAGTTACTGAATTTACATCAGGGTTACTGAAGACCTCTTTACATATATATTTTTCATTTCAATAATTTAGTTGCGGAAGCCAATTAGCCAGAAAGCAAGCGTAGTTCATTATTTTACAGGGGTTTTAAGATCTATTGGCCAGGTGGTACATCCTCCCCCCTCCAACTCCAGTCATGATTTAATAGACTGAGTGGTAAAATTATACCATTTTCTTACTGAAAGACGTCAGCATGGGGGGGTTGCACCGACACTAAGATGCTGGTGTATAGAGAAAGGAAACCTGAGCCAGAGAAAAATACTGAAGAGCCTGAACCAATGCAGATAGGTAGTTTAAAAGGGCTGTTGAGTTAGGAACAATGCCAGAGATGTTGGGATATGATGCTGTGTTTGCATTATGGTAAGAAAGGTCACTTTTTTTTGTGACAGTACTCTGAAAGCCACAAGAAGAGGGGAGCCGGGAAACTAAATACCTCAAGACCTGCAGAGATGAGTGTTCCAGGTTGTCCTAGTCAAAAAGTATCAAAATCCTTGGCACAAATTACTTCTCCTCATAGATGTTATATCTTCATTTGCTCCCGGTTAACTTGGGGGAACATTCAATGCACCTGCATATTCTGATTCATTCTGGAGTAACTGGGTATTTTATGGATATAGCTTTAGCCGCTCAATATGGTATACCTACCATATCCAAGGACATGGTTGATGAAGTTAATACTATTAATGGAAGCACTTTAACGTCAGGACCCATTACCCATTCCACCTGGGATTTGCTGTTGCACATACAGGACACACACAAAGAAGTAGTACTTTTCGATTTGATTCAGGCCCCTCAATTCCAATCAATACTTTAATTCCTTTGCTCGAGAAGCACAACCCTGACTCTGATTGGGATAAGCATACCTTGACACTCCGATCTGTCTTCTGTGTTGAGCATTGTTTATCTGGTACTACTGTGTCCCAGAACCGGTTAGTGGTCAGCACAGAAGTCACTACTCCTACTATCACTCTGTGGTACGAAGACTTTGCAGATGTGTTTGATAAAAATAAAACATCTGGGCTTCCACCTTACTGGTCATATGATTGCCACATTGATCTCTAACCTAGGGCTCAAATTCCTTGCAGTAGGATGTATGCCTTAATGGAGAAAGAGAACCTCCATCTTTGTGATTATCTTGATGAAATGTTCCGGATAGGCTTTATGAGGTCTTCATGCTCCCCTGCTTCTTCCCATCTATTTTTAGTGCCAAAGAAGGGGGCAAGCTCCGTGCATGCCTTGACTACAGCACCCTTAATAATGTGACTCTTAACAAACAATATCTCTTAGCATTGATATTGACATTATTAGATCAAGTCAAGAATGCAAAGATTTTGTCCAAACTGGATTTAAGACGTGTGTACCATCTGGCACATTTTAGAGCAAGAGACAAATGCAAAACTGCTTTCAGTACAAAATTTAATCTATACAAATATTTGGTCATGCCATTCAGCCTATGCAAAGCCCCAGCAGAGTGCCAATTTCTTTTATAAATAATGCCTTAAGAGAAAACCTGTATGTATGCACAGTGGCATATATCAATGAAATTCTAATGTATACATCCTCAGTACAAGAACATGAAAAACGTGTCAGAGTAACATTGGAAAACTGAGGGGACACAGTTTGTTTTTCAAGTTGGAGAAATGCAAATTTCATGTATCCCAAGTCTCCTTTTTGGGCTATTTCATTTGACTTTGTTTGGTCATCTCTGCTGACTGGGAGGTCAGGACCTTGCATCATGACCTCTTCTCGTGGAAAATCCAGGTGCGATTTTGACACTTTCTCCCCATTTGTCCAAGGCATGCATGAGTCATGCCTCCTACTGTATTTAGCCCTCCCTGATGGCATGTACCAATTTCTACTATCCATCTACTGCCCCAATTTAGGATTAGTTTTAGGAACTACTTTTTTCTTTCTTTAACAGCACTTAACACAAGCGCTCATGTTTTCACTCACTCTTACCTCCATTTAGGTAAACAGGCCTTTTAATCTTGTTCTTATCTATTCACATTTGCTGTGTATTCCAAAACAAATGTCGTACGCTGTTTTATGAGGGCACCCCTTCATTTTTGTTTGTCTGACTTCAAAGTTGCATGTCATGGGGTAGGTTGCCCGTCCCCCAACCCCTTCCCTCTTCACTGCTTCAGCCATCCACCATCCTCTCCCTCATCGCTGTGTGCCCCCTCTTATCAGGGCTGTATTTCTGCCTGAGTGCTGCACTTCTTTAGTCAGCTGCTTCCCAGGTTTCCTACTCAGAGGCTGATCTGAGTGCCATGATTGTTATTCATCGGCTGTTCCAGGCACTGCGTCCTTTATTTCTGTGGCTGCTGAGGCACTGTGTTTCTTGAATGCAGGCTTCGATAGATGATTCCTGTTATTAGCGACTGCCCAGTGCCACGCTTCTTCTTTTTTTGGCTGCATGGTGTGTTGCATTCATTTGATCTCCAACCTCATGTTACTTTTTTTCAGATGGCTGTACTTGCTTCCAATCTACCTAATACTAACTTCAAATGCAAACGGTATGTTTCATTGACTTGTTCGGGTTCACTCTCTGCACCAGTTTTAAGACCATAGTGTGTAGAACAAAATGCTTGGGAAACATTTGGCTGGTAATAATTTGCTACTTTCTGGATTTTTCACCTAAGAATATGATTGAATGTTGGAATTGCACTCTTCCTACCTCTCCGGTTACCAAACTTAGCTAAGCGTTGCAAGTTGTGCGCAACTTTGTCTGGACTAGCAAGTAATTTGGAACCAGGCAACTCGAGACCTCCGTGATATCTGCCGTACAATCATGTTCAAACAGATAGTGACAACAGAAACAAGCAGTATAAAGTGAGTACGTTTGGTAAGTAATATATAGGAGAGGTAACCTCCCAATGCATTTGCAGTCAACTTATTTAGGACTTTTTTTTGGCGCTTTGTTGTTTTCCATAGCACGAACAAAATCCAAATGTATTGGACCCTTTTACATGCTCATCAGTTACATTACACAATAACACATTCATTAGCATATGCAGGGGGGAAGATTGAGCAATTAGCCAAGATTCCCAGGATGTTGAGACGCGTCCTTTCCACCCCCAATGTTCAGATCACCGTCCTGCCCCTCCTCACATTAAAAAAAAATACTATAACATGGGTTGCGCTGGCCACACCATAGTGCTACTTTAAATGAATTTTAGCCATGCATAACTGCAGATATGCTGCCAGACAACATGGCTCAAAGGCATTCACATTCACAAGGCCGGGGATTGCCGAGAGCTATTGGCTTTACCAATGCTTGTCTGTACTTGGTGAGTTAGAAGACACCAGCAGACCCAGAACTGTAAATGTAGACTGCACTTCTCACAATATTTGTTCATTTAACTTTGGCACATGTAATTCAGCTCAAGGTTCCTCTTGAGAAGTTTATTATTTAGATTGTTTAGTTGAAACATTGCACTTTTAGAGTCCATACTTTTAGATGATAACTGGCTTGCCTTATTTAAGTAGTATGATATCATTTTATTCAAAGAAGAACTTGGGCTTTCAGGAAACAGCTGAAAACCTGGCTGTTTCAGCAAACACCTTAACAACAGCCCCTTCTGTACACTGAGTTTTACATAGGTTTCCCGTCTCTCCTGTCATAGCGCCGGGACACTCTGTTGAGTAGCTGTACGCTCTATAAATCCTCTCTTAACATAACATAACATAACATAACATAACATAACATAACTACTGATGTTTTTACAATGCGTTTATCTGCTGTGCCAAGCCCGCTGTTCCATCAGCTTCAGGTAGGGCGATGGGTGGTTTATGCTCCTGGTTTAGGTTATCATTAAATTGCTGAGCTGCAGTAATTCAGTACAACTGTCAGAACTTGCAAATATGTTATGTGACCTGGAAACGGAGCCTCTCTTTATTAATTGCTAATTATTACAACAATAACTTTTCCTCTCGTGATCTTTGCTTTTTTCATTATTATTTAACAATGCAAATGAAAACGTTAGCGATGTTAAGCCAGACCCCCCGAGTCAATGTGCATTAATATTCAATCTTTCGTCAATAAGTAATTATTGCTTTGTTTCTAAATCTCAATCCCAAAATCATGATGTTGCTTTGTTTGATTATTTAATTGAGAGGAGCTTAAAGCCTTAAAGCCTTCCACCATGATGAGAAAATTATATCCCCTTACTGCGGAAGAGGTTACCAATTATTGACTAATTATACTTCTCAAGAAGCTTATGTAATAATATAAAAACGGTTTCCATTTGTGAGACCAGGGTTCAGTTACCATAATCCTGTGACTGACATGATTCAATTCGTAATAAGGCAATATATCCCTGCTGACTATACCTCAGTTGGAAATTATAAAGCATGGGGGCCTCAGACTTGCATGGCATCTCAATGACTCAAGCAAACTTTTAAGAACACTGGTAAATTTGAGACTAGGTGATTTTAATAAGCTCCAAACAATCACTACTTGCTATGATATGATCCTCAATTCCCTTAGCAATATCTCTATGACTCTCAACAACCTACTCCTCGACTTCCTCATGGTAAGTCACGCCTTTCCCAAAAATGGTTTGACTCCTGGTGCTCATTGGCTAATCGTTCCCTTTGCACCACTTTGACACAAACCCCTTCCAAAAGAAATAAAGTCATCCACATAAGAGCTGTTCATAAAAGAGCAATTGGCAATAGGAAAATGATCATTATAAATAATGCATGTGACCCATTGCAGCAGGTTTGTGATGTAATAGATGTCTCATCATTTTCGGTAAACAGGGGATTAGATGTTTTTAAATCCTCTATCGGTCAAATGCTGGATTTTAATTTACCTGATTAATGGGTTGTGCATTGCATTAACATAATATGCATACAGCAGTAATGTTGTATTCTTCAATAACATAATATGCGTACAGCAGTAATGTTGTGTTCTCCAATAACGCAATATACAAATAGCAGTACTGTTATGTTCTCCAATTCTCCTGCACACCTTTACTTGTGTTCACTGGGGCTCATTTCCATTTTGAGATAAATGATGATCTGTTGGCTCTATATTGGCTCTGGGTATACCCCTGAACCTGATGGGATCCCTATGGATCTGTATATATTAAATACTGTTTTGTGGGCCCAATTAATACTAATGTTCCTAACTCAGCCATCTGTTCTAATTTACCAACCTTTTGTCCCTGATCAATTGTCCCAGTCTTCAAAAAATGAAACAGATGTCATACTTGTTGTTAATGACCCATTCCACCCATTGACTTGAATGTCAGAGAAGCTGGTAGAATACTGGTACAAAGGAGTCTGTCTTGGGCCAGTGAAAGTAGCGTTTTACCTGATGTCAGCGCAGTATGGCTTTAGGGAAGGCTTAGGAACAACAGAGCAATGTTAAAAATTCCACCTGGAATTAGTAAATACACCACAGCTTGAAAAGGAGCAAACCATTTGGCTTTTGAGGGTCTCTGTAGTACCTTCAATAGAGTACACATGTCTAGACTGTAGGTACTCTTATTAGCAATGGGGGTTATGTTATTGTATGTTTTGTAGATTTGTAGAGTGTACTATCACCCGGGAGGGAATCCTGGTTCTGAGCAAGTGTGAGTTTAGGCACACCTGGGGCCTAATGGGATGGCTATAAAAGCCAGGTCTTCAGCTTCTTGCAGAATTCAAGAAGTGAGGAGGAGCTCCTATGTGTAGCATCAGGTCATTCCATGCTTTAGGAGCGATTTAGGAGAAGGCTCGGCTTCCGGATCTAGCTTTCTGTATGCATGGGATATATGCAAGTTGTAGCTATAAAGGGAGTTGTAATACATTTTTTGAAACGTTTCACCATGGATGTTTATGCTCAAGGCAGATATATGGTGATCAGATTGAATGCACTTCAGAATGAGCAGAGAGGTGTGCAAGGGTTGTGTTTTAGCAACTGTTTCACATTTTTTAGCCCAAGGTGCTCTTAATGGCAGACCAATAACTGCTCTACACTGTGTGGATGATGCTGTATTAATATTGTATATGGCAAGTGGTTTAAAAAAGTTAATCAGTGCCTTTGGATTACATATGGATGAGCTGGAATCAGACACCCACGTTTCTAAAACTTTTATCATGATCTGTGGTCCCAAATCCACTGATCAATAAAGAACACAGTAATTGGGAAGATATGTCAGTTTTCTTACCTCGGTGTTATGTTTGACCCCACATGTAATTGGCTTCCCTTACTGAGTTAGAGGCATACATGATTTTTTATAGTCATTTAATGCGGTCTGGAATTTTGTTGCTAAATTCATGAAGCAATCCGTAAAGCACATGATAGAAATATATAAAAGTAAATGCATAATAGTCCTCTCATATGGAGCTTAAATCTGGGATCACACCACAACTAGTTCATTACATCTGGAAGACAACTACTTTTGTATCATCTGTTGAGCATCTCCTCTGTAGCCCCAACGCTACATTGAAGATAAAACTGAGCTTGCCCGATCCTATTATGGCTCTCTGTTTAAGTCAACCCCAAATCACACTAAACAGAGCCATTATTGTTGATTGCTTGAAATTGGATCGACTCACACAAAATCTGCTTTTGTTAGTATGTAAAATCGGTTTGTGAGGAATTAGGCAGAAACAGTTGGTTCCTGGAGCCTATTTATTTCCATTACTCCCAAAGACAAGTTATTCTGAAGAGTGCATTTTTTCAACACAGACACTCACAGAAAGAAGCCATCAAACTTATAACATTTTCCGTTGGACAATATATTATTCTGAGAAATCCAGCCTTGAGTGAGTTTGTTTTATCTGATAAATGAGGAGGGAGCTACCCTTTTGTCAGGAAAAGGATTGGGTCAACAATCATAAACAAAAACTCCTTCTCTTGATTTTGACAACAAGACTTATAATGCTATCCTGCCATAGGTAGAGATTGCACAAGTCGGGAAATCAGTCTAGGGTTGGGTTACCAAATTTACAACTTAATCAATTGCAGATCAGTATTGACATGAACAAATATTGCAAACACAAAGTTAAAAATGTCATTCATTTATTAAAAAATATTTTGTGTTAAAAACACTAATACATTATATCATATGTATTCTGCAGACAATTCTATGCACATTACTCTAAAATGTTTTTCAACTCTATTTAAAAACCGCTACTAGGCGTTGTTGCATAAATCTCAATATACATCATATTTCTCAAACATGCAGAGCTAACTTTCTCATTCCATCACTGTACAACTTGTTTATTACACATAAAGAACAAACTGTCGACGCGGCGTTTCGGTGCATCACACAATCTTGCACCTTCTTCAGGACTTGTTCATTAACATGGTATCTACAAAAAACATGTCACAATATATTCCAATTAGGTCCAATATTAGTTCTGACAATTACACATTGATTCATTTACATCCTACCTCTAATGCCCTACTATCTGGTAACCCCGCCTCAGTGTGATCTGTATCTCGTCTTTGAGTCTCACGTTTTAATAAGATTCCCCATTTCTTAGTCTTCATGAAAAACAAGACTACCTGGCATATATATACCATTAATGCCAAGATAACATGTCCTCAAATTACTTCATGGGACATAGTTGTTAACAACTTTAGTTGAGAGTACTCTAATCTTTGTCCTATCTTAATCATCAACGTACCAACCCTAGAAAACTATATATTCTTACCCAGGTATATATTTCCTGCCTGGCACTCCCTTGTCACTTTTTGGGGTGGGTTGTCTTCAGCTATTATGCTATCAAACAGTATTGATGATGTGTCATCTTGTTTATTCTAGGAGAAAAACACACGTGGGTCTTGTTTTTAATACCCTAGGTCGTTGACATATTTCCTCAGTCATTTATCTGTGGCGTGCTACTGTTATTTCCTTTAAAGTAGCTATGTTTAATACACATCCAGGTTGATTAAAAAAGAGGGACCAACTTCAATCCTGTGTTTAAAAGCAGGTTCCTGCACTAACCAAAGGTAAGATCACCTAGACAGAGTAAATTGACTCATAAAAAAAGGGAAAAAAACTTTAAATTAAAATGTATAGGATCTTAAACTACAAATTATTTTGTAGATTTAATTGTGCGAGAAGAGCAGTGAACAGTAAGCTCCCAGAGGCGTCTTCCCATCATCACAAGATATCAAGAGATAGGACCGGTAAGGCCCTGAGTTAAAAGATGTGGCAAGAAAGAACTGACATTGAGTGGAGGGAAACCATATAAATAAAAATTCTTAAATTAAACATAGATTTTTATGTCTCAACAGGATTGAAGTTGGTCCCTCTTTTTTAATCAACCTGGATGTGTATTAAACATAGCTACTTTAAAGGGAATAACAGTAGCACACCACAGATAAATGACTGAGGAAATATGTCAACGACCTAGGGTATTAAAAACAAGACCCACGTGTGTTTTTCTCCTAAAATAAACAGGATGACACATCATCAATACTGTTTGATAACATAATAGCTGAAGACAACCCACCCCAAAAAGTGACAAGGGAGTGCCAGGCAGGAAATATATACCTGGGTAAGAATATATAGTTTTCTAGGGTTGGTACTTTGATGATTAAGATAGGACAAAGATTAGAGTACCCTCAACTAAAGTTGTTAACAACTATGTCCCATGAAGTAATTTGAGGACATGTTATCTTGGCATTAATGGTATATATATGCCAGGTAGTCTTGTTTTTCATGAAGACTAAGAAATGGGGAATCTTATTAAAACGTGAGACTCAAAGACGAGATACAGATCACACTGAGGCGGGGTTACCAAATAGTAGGGCATTAGAGGTAGGATGTAAATGAATCAATGTGCAATTGTCAGAACTAATATTGGACCTAATTGGAATATATTGTGACATGTTTTTTGTAGATACCATGTTAATGAACAGTCCTGAAGAAGGTGCAAGATTGTGTGATGCACCGAAACACCGCGTCGACAGTTTGTTCTTTATGTGTAATAAACAAGTTGTACAGTGATGGAATGAGATAGTTAGCTCTGCATGTTTGAGAAATATGATGTATATTGAGATTTATGCAACAACGCCTAGTAGCGGTTTTTAAATAGAGTTGAAAAACATTTTAGAGTAATGTGCATAGAATTGTCTGCAGAATACATATGATATAATGTATTAGTGTTTTTAACAAAAAATATTTTTTAATAAATGAATGAAATTTGTAACTTTGTGTTTGCTATATTTGTTCATGTCAATACTGATCTGCAATTGATTAAGTTGTAAATTTGGTAACCCAACCCTAGACTGATTTCCCGACTTGTGCAATCTCTACCTATGGCAGGATAGCATTATAAGTCTTGTTGTCAAAATCAGGAGAAGGAGTTTTTGTTTATGTTTGTTTTATCTGAGTCACAAAGTGTTGCAAATTATTTTTATAGTGTAATTTTAGAATAGGATTTTTTCATAAACAATTTTATTTCCTATGGATTGGTTTTGATCAGATACTGTACGTTGTCTCTCGTACGATGTATTTTCGTCTAAAACTTTGCTGCATTTTACTTTCTTCTGTATTTTATTTCCATGCATCAGCGCTACCTTATCCATTTGGTGAGCAAATAAGGTTTTACTAGATTGAAACATGCCATACCTGTCTCTAAATGCTTCCTGACACACACTTGTTTTGTTGTCTTCCTTTTAGGTCTCGCCGACGTAGCGTTGCAGCGCGCATGTGCTGCTCGCTCTGCGAGGCATATTGTATTAGAGTATCTTTTAGAAGTGGGTGGAAGCCTGCCCCTATTTTTCATTGGCTGGCGTCATCGTCTATGGTAAACACTGGCCTCCAACTGAAAATGAGGCTTCTTAGTCCCTCCTTGTTACCGCCCTGTCTCCTTTTGGGACAGCCCATCAGGACTGGATCGTTTACTTGCGGCATTACACCCATGGTCTCCTAAGTCAGTAAGCACTCTATTTTTGTTATTTGCAGTGCGGTCCTCTTTCTCTTTAGGGACCGAGCTTGTTTATTTAATTAATTTTCCGTTTATTTAATTAATTTGCTGTGCGAGCCGCTTTCAGTTTTGCGGCCCAGCTTGTTCTACCATTGCAATCCGTCCCTTTGAGGGAGGAGCTTCAGTTCCAGCACAGACTGTGAGTGCAGTGCATGGCGGTTGCCATTTCTGCTTTTACATGCGTTCCCTATGAGTTGTAGAATTGATTCTGTCTCATGAATATTGATGAGCAGAGTTTCTGAGAATCCCTCTCACTGGCATCTTTGTGTTGTTGTGGATTAGTTGATTATTGCATCCAGTGATATACAAAGGTGCGGGTGATTTGCGGCACAGACGCTGCACTAACTCAGCATAGCACAGCTCTGCCACCTGGCCTGTTAGTGCTCAAAGCGCTTCTTGGTGAAACATGTCTGCGCTTTGGTTATGGGCACAACTGGGGGTCACCATGTGGTTTATATCTACCATCATACCAGGAATCCATCCTCGAGAGAGAGTTCTAGGGCACACTTTATAGGAAGGCAGTATGTACACACCCCCGGGTGTGCTCCAGTGCTTCACTGCTGCTGGTCCGCCTGTCACTTTGGTGCCACATTTTATCCCCTTTCCCAGTGCTTAGCATGTGCCGGGTGTAGTTCTTATGACTGTGGTGCACAGCTCTTTCCTTCTATCTCACTCATTCCCTCATTCCTCCAATGTCGTTGCCTGTCTCACACTTCCCTAACTCCTGCTCATCTCTCTTTATACAATCAAATCGAATATTTGTTTGGCACACGTCGACACTCTTTATTCTAGGTGCTTTCTGTATTTCTTGGCACTCTATGTTTACCTTTTTTGAGTGTTCTATGAAGTGGGTCTTCATTGTAAGCTGGGGCTCTTCTGCTCCTTGGGGTGTCTGACACCCTCAGGTGTCTGACATTCACTGTTTTCTTCTGCGTCATCTCTGTGGCACTGGTGCATTTGGATTCACTAGTGAATCATCTCCATCCATGCTGTCTCTTATTGTCAAGGGTGCAGGTGCTCTGCCTGTGCTGGTAAGGGTGGGACCAGAGGTAGGGTGCCCAGATGGCTCCATGTCAGTGGGGCTGGTACTTGGTGCATCCTACATACTCACTGTGTGCACTAGTGGTTCTTTCCCGTGGTTTATCCCAGGAGTTTTACTTCCCTTATCAACCATTTGTAACACAAAATACCCTTCATAATGTCCAGTACATTCTCCTTTTTTTTTTTTCTTTTTTTTTTTGCGTCCTCATATATGCCACCAGTAGATGTTAACTCTAGATAAGCTTACTCCAGGCCACTGACACAAACCAACCTTTCCTGCCCTTGTGTTTGTGGATAGCCGTTAGAGTTTGCCCAGAGGTAGGTTAATTCCGATCCAACTCCCATTCCCGATTTTACTTGCCACTTTGGGAGGATCGGACCATTTAACCTCTGGCATAATCATTGGACTTATGGATATCATTTCTCACACCATACATTTAGTGCAGACCAAAGTTTAATAGAGTTTACCCCACCACACAACAGGTCTAAGTGGCTTACTGCCATAATATTTCTTAAACAGTCTGCAAACTTTGGAGGGCTTTCAGATTTCCACTCCTTGCAGATCTCCCTCCTAGCAATGACAACTACGTAAAAAATAAACTGTGTAATGCAACTTTTTATATTATAATCGTGTGGGAGACCAAATAAAGCTAATCTAGGACTATAAATTACTGGTATTAATAACACCTCTTTAAGAAACCCAC
Organism: Lissotriton helveticus; assembly: GCF_964261635.1. Lineage (NCBI taxonomy): Eukaryota > Metazoa > Chordata > Amphibia > Caudata > Salamandridae > Lissotriton > Lissotriton helveticus. The sequence goes on from NC_136060.1 coordinate 102,997,309, forward strand.
ACACCTGCCTCCAGTACTTAACTATTTCTGAACATTCGACAAACATATGACCATCATCTGCTGCTGGAAATTTACATCTAGGGCATGAGTATTCTTCCGTTGCAATTTTAGAGAGTTTCGCAGGTGTCCAATATGCCCTATATGACGTAAACAGGTTATTTCTTCTCAAGTTTGAGGGTTTTATAATTTTTTGAGACAGAGTAAAAGAGTCCATCCAAACTTTTAACAGGTCACCTTCGATCTGTACTGTTGAGTTATCCCATAACTTAATGATTTCCGCCTCTAAGTTATCTCTGGTTCCCACTAGAGTCCTATACCACAAAGCAACCTCGCCTTTCCATCCCTTCTCTCTACTAATTAGTTCAAAAATGGGACTCTCCTCCTCATTAGACCAGTTCTGATTTCCCCACCGGGCAGATAGCTGATAAAATTTAAATCTAGTCATAGTGCCTCCTGTTAGATTTAATAGGGATTCCCAGCTCAGTAAAGTAGAATTAATACTCAATTCCCCCCATTTCGTAAAACCTGCTGTTTTCAGCAGGAGGGCAAGTTGGTCCTGTAAGCATTCCGGGGTACCAGGGGAATCCCATATTGGGGCCTGAGAATGATAATATGGAATATCTCAAATTCTGCGTATTGATTGCCAATTATCTAAGGCTGCCCGTAGAAGCTTCAAACAAATTTTCTTAAAAAACTTCTGATCTCCGAATTTATAGAGAAAAAAGTCTGGGCCGTGTGTTAGGTCTGATGTCATTGCCCGAAAAAGTTTACCATGCAATGAAGAGTCCAATTTGTTAGCTAAGAGTCTGAAATTTTTAAACTGAAAAGCATAACAATAAAAAAGTAAATCCGGAAGAGCCAGGCCTCCCAGTTTCAACCCCCTCCTCAACTTCCTCCAGGCTATTCTCGGGGATTTTGTGGCCCATATAAACGAGCCAATCCTCCCTTGCAGGTTAGAAATGTCTTCTTTTTCAAATTTTAAAGGGATAGAATTAAATAGGAAGGAGACCTTTGGCAATATTATCATTTTAATTAGATTAACTCTACCGTAGATGTTAAGAGGCAAAGTATTCCATCTAATCAAGAGCTTTCTAACTTCCTTAATGACCATTGACCAGCTAGTTTTTGGGACTTCTTCCAGATTGTGTGTGAGATAAATCCCTAAATACCTGATTTTTAATTTTGCTTCTGGGATTTGAACCGGGTTATTCCAACTCATTATGTCTGTTTTGTCTTTATTAATGCTGTATCCCGACACTAATCCAAAATTTTCAGCCAATTCAAATAGCCTGGGGATAGCCTCCATAGGATTAGATGTATAAAGAAGGAGGTCATCTGCGTAAAGGGCAGTCTTAAGCGTCAGATCTCCCATTATAAATGGTTTAATCATTGGATCCTGTCTCAGAGAACAGACAAAGGGCTCAATATAAATATCGAAAAGAAGAGGGGACAGGGGGCAACCCTGCCTCGTTCCCCTGGAAATGTTCAGCCATTCAGAAAAGCTACTATTAACTAGAACCTTGGCCCGGGTACTCCTATATAAAGTTTCAATCCCTTTGATGAATATATCTGGAAATCCGAATTTTGTCATAGTCTTCCATAGGAATTGCCAGTTAACTTGGTCGAACGCCTTTGCGGCGTCAATAGCCACTATAGTAAGTGGCATCTTCTTTTCAATTGCTGTATCTATTGCTCCAATAACTTGGAATGTCAGTTCATTCAGTTGACGACCAGGAATAAACCCCCTTTGATCAGGGTGAATAGTAGACTTAATGATTTTAGCCAACCTGGATGCTAGTATACCACAGTAAATTTTTGAGTCTGAATTTAAAAGAGAGATGGGTCGGTAGGATTCTATTTTTTGGGGATCATTGTTAGGTTCAGCTATAAGGGAAATTGTGGCCTCGGACCACGAGGCTGGGGTACATTCCCCCTGTAGGAATATTTTATTAAAGAGTCTCAGTAGTGTAGCTATCACTTCTTCTAAGTTATCTTTATAAACTTCGGACGGCAATCCGTCAGGACCGGGTGCCTTGTTTCTATCCATTTTTTTAAACTGAGACCTTACTTCTCCCTCTGTAATCTCAGTGGCTAAAAAAGGTCTGTCTGAATGACTCAACTGAGGAAGGTCTCTCAGAGCCCACCATATTTCTAACTCTTCCAGCCCTTGTGTATTCTTTTCCTGATAAAGTTCCTCCATAAAGCCTCTGGCCTCTTCCTTTATCTCTATGTCTTCTGTTAAAGGCAGCCCTGTGCTTTGCTGTGTTAAGAAGCTGATGTTATTTCTGCTACGCGCTGACCTTGCCTTCCAAGCTAACATTGAGCCACACTTTTCTCCATACTCAAAGTTACAGAGCTTACTTACTTCCCATCTGTCCTTGATTGTCTTATCAGCTCGAGCTTTATAGCTTGTCTGTAGATCTAATATTTCTTTCTCAAGACCCTGTAGACTGATTCTATCATTTAGCGCCGCTTGCTGCAATTGGAGTTCCTTTGTTTTAATTAAGTCTAACTCCTGGGTATCTTTTTCTTTCTTAGGTTTTCTATTTAGAGCCATTTGAGAGCTATAGATCCCTCTTAGATATGACTTAAGTGTGTCCCATATAGTTTGATCTGAGGCCGTTCCCTCATTAAACAAAAGAAATTCCAAAAACTAGCCTTGATTTTATTGTTAATCTCACTGTCTAATAAAATGGTCCTATCCAATGTCCACCTATACTCTAGGTAACTGGTTTTAAGAGTTATTTTTAGTTCAATCACTGAGTGATCTGACATTCCTTCTGGAATATGTGAAATTGAGACTATAAAAGTGATTGATCTAACAAAAAAAAGTCTATTCTGGAGAACTGACTATACTTTTTGCTATAGAAAGAATACTCTCTAAGATTGCCATACTTCACTCTCCAGACATCTTGTAATGAAAAGTCTTTCATAATGTTCTTTAAGGCTAGGAGGGATTTATTCGGAGTGTTGTATTTAGCTTTGGAGGTGCGGTCTAATTGCGGATCCAATATAAGATTGAAGTCACCTCCCAATATGACTGGGACAGTATATTGTATCATGTATTGCTCCAGCTTTTTGAAGAAAACAAGCATTGTCCTCATTAGGACCATAATAGACTGCACAGAGAAAATTAAAACTGCCAATCGAAAGGACTGCTGCTAACCATCGGCCGGACTGATCCATACCCGAGTCATGAATCCTGATCCCCTTGTTGGCACGTACCATTATAGCTACCCCTCTAGTAGAGCCAGTTTGCTTAGAGGAGAGAATTTCCTGAACCCAGTTAAATTTTATGAATACTTTCTTACACTCTTCTGCTTCCAGATGTGTTTCTTGTAAGAGATATACATATGCTTCCGAATTTTTCAAAAAATCACAGACTCTTTGCTGTTTCTTTCAGCTCCCTATACCATTTAAGTTCCAGGAAAGGATTTTACTACTTAATGCCATATTTAATATCATGTAACCATAATTCTGCGCCTAATGCCAGTAGTGACCTGTAGTCTTGTTTGTGATTAAAAATATAGAGACTTATGGCAGATGAGGACATTTTTATTTGTTTTCCCCCTCCCCCCTGATACCCTCCCAACCCTTCTGTTTGGCGTGGATACGCCATTAGGGGCCCCCGCACCCTTAGACATCTTCTATGTGTAATTAAACAACAGTGCTTTCCCCCAAACAGTTTTAAACACACAAATTTCTTTTTTTTTTAAAGCCAGAAGATTTTCTTTCGATGTTGATTTTTTTTTTTTCCCCTTCTTTTTTTCCCTCTAGACAATGATCAAATGTTTAGAGGAAATTAAGTAAGCCCCCCTACTCAGGACGGATTAACTACTTTCTCATTTTTACTAGTACATCATCAACTTCTTCTGGGAAATGGCAGGTGAACATCTTATTGTTCCACATTATTTTTAATAATGCGGGGAATTTCATTTGGACCTGGGCTCCTAATGAGCGAAACTCTAGCATCCTTGAGCCCACCTCCCATTGCCTCTGGGCAGTCTTTCCCCCAATGTCAGATATGATTTGGTAAGGATTTGCACGATAATGGAGGGAGGTACGTGCCAAACACCTACCAAGAATTAGTTCTTTAACACTGTAAGTCTGGAAGTAGACTTAAATCTTCCTTGGTGCCTTACGATCTGGATGTAGTCTATAAGGGTCTCTGTGTACTCGCTGGATTTCGGCTTTTAGATTGATATCCAGCCGGTCCTTCAGTATATCTTCCCGAAGTAGTCTGCAGACAAAACCCTTAATGTCTTCCACATCTGCCCCCTCTGGAATTTTGAGAATTCTGAGGTTATTACGTCGCGTCTGTGTTTCCAGTCTCTCCAGATCCATCGTGAGTGTCCGGTTTTGAGCTTTAATAGCTTCTATATCTTTGGAATTACCTTTTGTAGTCTCTGAAAGTGTAATAATTTTGCTCTCCAGTGTGGTTGTCCTAGCCGTGATCTCCTCTAGCTTAGTCTCTAAAATATCAAATCTATCATGTAGCCCTTTTTGATTTCTCTCAGAAATCTCAAATTTACCCCACAAATCCTCTCTAAGAGATTTAAACAGAGAGCCGAGCCTGTCTCTCTCAGTATCAGTCTCAGCTCCATCTGGTCCATCGGCTCCGTCAGGCTGAGAGGTCATAGTATATGTATCAGATATTGGTTGGGGCTCAGGGAAAGACTCAGCATGGGTAGTATGGAGAGCGGGAGGAGGGGAAATCACAGCAGGACTAAGTGCTTTCATTATTGGAGCAGTGTGTGGAGCCGGAGCATCACTCGTCGAAACCACAGGGGAGTCTGTGGCAGCAGCTAAACCTACTTCTGATCTTAAGGCTGGCTCATGCTCATGCTCATGCTCATGCTCGGGGCTGATGGTGGTCTGTGCAACTGCCCCCAGTTCTCCATCATTAGTAACTGACTCCAACACTGCATACTTATTACAGAGGGGTAAAGTCGGAGTTAATGAAAGAGAAAGTACTTTATCCTGCGAAACATTGTCCGCTACTTTAGTACTTAATTTAGCTCCTTCTTTATTTTTTAGGCTCTCCTTAGAGTTTACTGCTTGCTCCATTATTTTAAAGTAGCTTTTGAGTGAGGGAGTAATTTTTGGTGTTTGTAGCTGCAGCTGCTTCGTGACTTTTACTGTTCCACCCTTTCTCACACCGCCTTTCCTTTTTTGTTTATAAGGGGTAATAGGTGTTGGTCTTCCTCTTTCAATAGTATCAGCAGAGTCCCAGTCCCAAACACCTTGTTTCTTTAGCTCTTGTCTTGACCTTAACTGGCATCTATTCCTTACTTCCCCCACTCCTCCCTTAACTGTACTGTCCAGTTTACGATGGTTATAATCAGACACTCCCTCTGCTCCCTCTGCTCCCTCCTCTGTAATACCAATTTTAATGTCTTTTACTGTTTTGTCACACTTGAATAGGCAGCTTGGTTTAATAGTAACTGCCTCCATACAATCCTCCCCTCCAAAATCCACCTTACCGCTGTTTGAAGTAGCATAGACTCCTCTGCCTAACGGACCTTTTCCTCGAGAGGAGGGTGCCTCCCTAGAACGAAGCCAAAGGCTCCTGAGGCTGACACAAAGCTCCCCGTTGTCTCGTCTGCTCTCGGCGGTTTGTTTGGCAGCAGCCTCACTCAGCGTACAACACCAAATCCGATGCAGCTGGCCGGTCTCTGCGTCGCTTGCGTAGTATCGCACAAGCATTCTGCTAGGTCCTAGCGCGCCTATGCGCTCGCTCGTTTTACCAGCCGCCAGACCTCCAAAGAAGCAACAGTAGGGAAATTTCTTTTACATTTGATTAAATACTCGGAGAAAGAAGTGCTCGCCGTTCTCACCGCATTTTAAGAATCAATCCTCTCTTACTGCCAAAGGTGCTTCGGAGTGCAGGAGATCCGCGCCAGCCGTCAGCCTACCGCCGCCATGTTCCTCCACCTTCAAGTGTTTGTTCACTATGTCCAGTACATTCTCAGTGTTTATCCAGAAAGGACCCTTTCAGCAAATGAGGTACAGGGATGGCTCTGACCTCTGCCCTTGGACCTGAGGCTTCTCAGTGCCTTTGTCTCACCTCTTCATTCTACAACTCCAGCACAGACTCTCCTTTCTCCACCAGCGAGCGTCTCTGTTGCTGTCTGGCACCACTCGCATGCCGCCCTGAGTGGCACCTCGAAGGTGTGCTTTGGAGGCGTTCCATTGCTGGGACGCGGCGCTGTCTTTATCCATCAAGAGCTAAACTTGGGAGATGCCAGCCTCCTGATACCCCGGAACTCCTCACAGAATGTGCATGCCTTATTCATTTTCCTCTTTCCTCATTTCCGTGGGTTTGCTTTCTCTCCAGAGATGCTACTGTGTCTTTTTTCACCCGTCTCCCTTCACATCCAAAACAAACACAGTGGGATCATTCCTTCCTCTCACCTCCTCGCTTTCCTTGCATCCTTTCAGGCCCAGGCTAAGTAGCTGCAGCCATTTTAACATCTCCTCCACCTGCTTCCTCCTCACCCTCTCCTGGGCCCAAATACTTTCAGGTTACTTTTATTGACGGACATCTTTGCTGCAATGCGCTGCAGCCGGAATCGCTTAGGTGGCTTTGAACGCCAAGCCCCTCCCAATATTTGAAGGGCTCTACTGCTCTACTGCATCACCTTATTTTATTTATAGAGGTTCACTAGGTTTGCATCACACCCATTCTATTTAAAAAGGACCACTGGCTTCATATCACAGTACCCCCTTATTTTATAGCCCTCCCATCCCTCCACCGTCCCTCCCACCCCTCATTTATTTAGCTTCACTGGCTTTATATTAAACCCAACTCCCTTTACCTAATCTACAAGCTTCACATCATATCCCTCTCACCTTAATTACAGAGATCCACTCGGTGTTACATCACAACCCCCCCCCTTATTTGTAGCTGTCCATCAGCTTCACCTCCTCTGTCTAATGAACTGGGGAGAGGAGTTGGCCTACCGTCTAGGGCGGTTGCCCTTGAATCTTGAACCGGGTTCGAGTCTCGGCAATGACGCTAAACATCCTGTGATTCTGAGCAAATCACATGATCTCCCCTTGCCTAACAAAAATGAATGTGTCCTCGTGTAAGGCAACTGGGACTATGTAAAGCGCTCTGATACCCGATACCGGGTCAAGTTTGCGCTATATAAAACACAGTAAAAAAAAACCTGTACGGGCTTACCCCCCGCCCACTTGTTCACAGGGCGCGGCTGACTTCAGGCCCTCCCCCGGCCCCCCTGGTTCACAAATCTGGTCACCATCTGTTGGAAAATGAGGCAGTATCTGTGAGGCCTGCACAAATAACATGACTACATTTTTCCTTCACTGGGAACTAAACACCCAATTGTAGCGCCTGAATGTCAGAGGGCAGCGTTGCAGAGCTGTCTGAAGCTTACTCAAGGGAGGTGGTGTGGTCTTGTAATCGCCATTACAGGTGCGCAGCAATAAGACTCAATAATTGATTGTCTAGTCTGTACTTTGCTTTATAAAAGTAAGAGTACATTTATTAAATACACACACTACTCAATACTATGCACCAATTTACAAATATACAAAAGATGTTGGAATTATTTTGTGACATTGCATAACATCTCTACCCCTCCCGCAGGGGGGTGGGGTCTAGTACCACCACTCCCATGTATGCACATCATCTTGCCCCCAAATACAGTTAGTTGAACCTAACCTGGAGCGAGGGCCCTGCGCACAGGCATCATCCCAGCGGCGACCCACCCTGTTACCTCAACAAGTATTTAAAATAGGTACACCTACCCTGGTGACACACAACCCTGAATGAGCATTTCCTACTGACCATGAAGTATACACTTCTACATCTTAAGGGCTAACAGTCCGGGTTCGTCACCTAAGCGCAACAGCAAGAACACATGTTTAAGCATCCCTTTAGAATGACAGTACTCATCACATTGGTTGGACATTAGAATGCATTGCAATTACAGCCCCTAAAGGCATCCCAGATGAAATCACAGGGTTAAGCATATACAGTCAGACACCCTAGCAGGAATGTCTGGCAACATAACCCCACTTTGCTTATGACATCACCTTGCATGGGTATTTCACAATACCCATGTGATTTCCAGTCCCTCTAAACGAAATAACATTAGTAAATGCAGTTCTGGTGCACTTACACCTCTTCACCTCCAGGGGAGGCCCTTCTCCAGACATCCCCAACTCAGCCCTTCATCACTTGGCAGACTATTCAATACACCCCCAGCTGTAAAACCAAAGTTCCAGCCCAAGAGATGTTAAAATACTGGCTGAGCCCTTGAGGGATTATTCTCTTCAACTCCCCATGAGACTTAGGGGGGACTTACATCTTCGTGCTGGAGGAGACTGCATTGCTCCTGCAGCTCCCCCTGCACCTTTGCACTTATGTGGCGTTACCCCGTTCTCCTGGGGCCACCACAAGCAGAGGAAACGCTGTTTTCCCTTGCAGGCCGGTCCTGGCCTCCAAGGCATTATGAGAGCTCCTGCATATTCTAGTAGCGGCTCCCCCGCTGTGTTGGGGAGAGCCGCTATAACCCGCTGGTGGCTTCGCCACATCCCGCTCATTTGTGGGGGGCCCTGTCCCACCCGGACCCCCAGGAGATACATCACAGCTTTGGGAGCTCACCCCCGGCTGCTCCTGCGCGGTGAGTTCTTCTTGCGGTTCGGGGAGCCCACCCCCAGCCGCTCTTCTTCTTGCTGGGCTAGGTCCCACCCAGGCACCTGCATTGTCACCTCGATGGAGAGCCACCTGGGGAACCCACACATGCCAGCTCCCCGCACGGCCAGCACCCCCGTGTGCTGCAGCGGGAGCCGGCATCGCGGGCAGACACTAAGGTCCGCGCTGGCCAAGCAGGCATCTGAAGGGGGTGCAACGACACTCCTCCTTCCTCCCTCTTTATTTATTTCTACATTTGTTAAGCGTGCTGTTACCAATCGGTGTCCTGGCGCTGAAAGCTCACTAAAGGGCATGACAGGTAAGATTAATGTGTGAATAGCCACGTTTTCAGGGCCTTTCGAAAAGGCAGCAGGCCGGAAGTCTGGTATGTGAGCAACAAGGACCCCCTGGTACAGATGCGTATCCTGGGACAGGGTAAATAATGTATGTAAATCAACACTCCCAGGCATAAAATACAACAGTAACACAATAGAGTGAACAAACAAACTACTAGGGTATCAAAAAATATAAATTTTTAATTCGAAAATAAAATACAATTAATAGTAATCAATACATTGATAAAAGTTAATAAAAATGATAGACTGATATATAGGGATTCACAAAACAATCAATTTAAGAATCAATTTTAAAAATCAAAGGAGGTTAGGTGGTATCCGGTCGACGCGTTTCAACATGAAAATATGTCTTCATCAGGACATTTACCATCCAATTTCTGTAACAAAGGTAACAACAGAATTTCAATGGTATTACTCTAGTAGTTATAAGTATGTTACACATTTCTATCGGTTATACAATTGTTTGCACTAAATCTTGATGTACCGCTCATTATATATAGAGAACACCTATGTATATACTAATTGATAGTGCATTCATGTCATTGACCAAATTCATATTTATGATAAATAGAACTTCATGCATATTCCTATTGCATAAAACGTTAGTATGATAGCGGGCAATTCACGCTCCCTTAGGATGCAATGATTGTAGCTTACTGAATTAGCTAGATGTCTATTTTCCATTTCATACATTGCATGTAATGCACATAAACAACTTAATTATTTTCTTTTATACATGTCTTTTTTAGCCCAACAAGAAACCCAATCACATTGGATTCAAAAAGGATAGAAAAATAGAAAAAAAAGAGAATAAGATAATAGAAAAGAGGTGCCCGCCACAATTTAACCATATATGCCTGTCCTATCCATGAATTATAACTGATATCCTGGTTAGGGTACTGTGCCTAGGGATATTTATAGCACTCACGGTGCACTGACTTAACTAAATGAATTATATACATCTTGGTATCTTACCTAACATTCGAATCATGAACTCTGTGTACAGTTTCCTCTGTGTTTCTAGCCGGGAGCTTTATCAACAGAATCCAGAAAGGGATATTTACTTAGTGGTTATCTGAAGGAAAACAAATTAACATTCAGGAAAGGCCTGCCTCAACATGGAGTTTTCATTTTAAACTATTTGTGAACCTAAGCAAGGATTATTGCACTCATAAGGTACCAACTAGCTACTAAAGTCAAAGGAAATCAATAATTATTTTCAATTAGGGCATTCCGGTCCCAAAAGTCTAGATTTCGTTGAATAGATTCGACCTATAGATAAGAGATCATATATTAGGGGTGTATCACAAGATCAGTGTGAACTTCTTTTTAATTCAAAAAACTTCTTTTAAATGTCTTACCACAAAGAGGATTCATTCAAGCCTTCTCACTTCGAAGTCCTTTATATCAATCATGTATCACAACTTTAAAATATTTTATTCAATAAAATCCTAATGTTAGGGAGAAAAAGGGGACTTGTTAGCGCAAATTTGTTTACCCTACTAATCTCAATACCGTACTGAGCTGTCAGTTTTAAATACCACTCACCAAGCTCTAACTAAGCCGATCATATCAAGTCGCTGTATACACCATAAAACCAGCGAGAGATTATGATATTCTTCTGCTGTGCTCATAAGTTCCTATGAGGCAATGAGGAACAACCCGTTAGTCCCTAAAGTGACATACATTTAAACAGGTACACTCGTGCGCACTAAAACCAGCAAGTCTTTTAAATGCATGTTATCATACCCCTAATCTCATTCCATAGTTTCATGTCTCAAACCTCTTACCTATTTATTTCCTTTTCCGTGCCTATTATTATTTGCGCTGTTCCCAAATGCGTGCGTTTTTCAGCCTTGGTCCCGCCCGGCGTTTCGAGGCAGATACTCTTATTGTGTATTTTTTATGGCAGACACTCGCCACTCCTAAAATTACAAGCGGAGGGTCTTAGTGTTTGTAAGGCTCCAGTTAAAGCGGGTTTAAACTAATCCTAGCGTAAGCTTACCTGTAGTTTACCCGATGAAAAAGAAATGAAGTCTGCCTTAGGGCCAAAGGCAGGGCATTCCAAGCCCTAGCCGCTCCTAGGGAGAAACTTCTTCCCCCCCAGCGGGCTCTCCTGACTTTGGGGATTATAATCAGTCCTTGACCGAAGACCTAAGTGACCTGGTCGGTCTGTACCGCTGAAATAGTGAGGTCATGCAGTGGGGGCCCAGACCATTCAGTGCTTTAAAAACTACACAAAGAGCTTTAAACGCTATTCTTTTTTGCACTGGCAACCAGTGTAGTTTAACCAGATCTTGTGCCACAGAAGAGAATTTGGAAGTACCCGTGATCAAGCGGGCAGCCGCATTCTGTAAGATTTGAAGCTTGTTCAACAGTCCCTGTTGGGCATTTAGGAGCAGGCTCTTGGAGTAGTCTAAGCGGGATATTGCTAGTCCTGTTACTACAGTATTTCTGTGTTCATCAGGGATAAAGGGAGCACTTTTCGTATGGTTTTAAGGATAAAGTGGATGGATGAAGACAGGGCGCTGACTTGGGGCCTGAAGGAGAGAGTGTCGTCCATATGCACCCCCAGGTTTTTGACCTTGGTAACTGGAGAGGGGGGTGTCCCCATTTCCTCGGGCCACCATCTTGGGGACCAAAAGTTCTCTTTGGTCCCGAATAGCAGAACTTCAGTCTTAGTTGAATTCAGTTTAAGACAGTTTTCTGCCATCCAATTGCTGACCTCACGCATGCAGTCCCTGAACCTGTCAGCTGTGTAATCTAATCCACCCGGTAGCAGCGACACTACAATCTGTGTGTCGTCTGCATATGATGTTACGTTGAAGCCAAAAGATCTTATAATTGGCGCCAGGGTGGAGACGTACACATTAAAAAGAGTTGGACTCAAGGAAGAACCCTGAGGGACTCCGCACGGGAGTACAAAAGGGGCCGATTCGTAGTCTCCCAGCGCTACCACCTAAGTCCTGCTGGACAGGAATGCCTGCAAGATCTTAAGGGCCTTTCCCTGAATCCCGCAGGCCCCCAACCGGTCCACCAACAATCTGTGGTGGACCGTGTCGAAGGCTGCGGACAGGTCCAGCATGATCAGGGCTGCTCTTCCTCCTGCATCCATCACCTGTCTTATATCTTCGGCAGATTTTATCAGAGCTGATTCTGTGCTATGCCCTGGCCGGAATCCATGCTGAGATGGATCCAGACATCGTACTTTCCCTAAAAATGCGCTCAACTGAGTATTTATTAGGCTCTCTATAATTTTGGCAGGTAACGGTAACCTGGCGATGGGACGATAGTTATTCAAATCCTCCACCTCTAGATTTGGTTTTTTGAGAAGGGGCAAGATCGATGCTTGTTTCCAGCGGATGGGGAACTCACCACTTTCCAGCATGTTGATGAACTCTTCACTTTAAGGGCCCAGGGATTGTGCCCCGGGCCCCAGGGCTATTTTTTCACCGGGAGTGTGACACGCTCCCCAGCTTGCCTTCTTCCTTGCCGGGGCCCAGAGTTGGTATCCCGGGCCCCTCCTTTTCCTTCACGGGGAGCGCTCCCTGACTTGGGCTCTTCTGCAGGGGCCAGGGTGGGCTCCTGGCACCCCTCAACCACCTCTTCTTGTAAAGCACGACGGTGATCCCCGGCTTTGCTTCAGGGCCCAGTCATGTGGTCCCAGGCCCCTAGAGACCTCTTTGCAGGGGGTGCGACAGTGCTCCCCAGCTTTATGTTTGGAGGGGTCTAGGGTGGGCTCCTGGCACCACGCGGGGGCACCTTCACACGGTGTGTGACGGCGCACCCCGAGTTTACTTCTTGGGGGGGCAGCCCCTGGGACCTGACCCACCCCGGGGGCATTCTCTGTAATGGCAGCAGAGCCTCATGCGTTTCGTCGACGGCTGGCCACAGGTCAAAGATCGCCTACCTTCTGGGGGGCCTATCTCAGCCCCAGGGGTACAATCTTCTTGGTTTTGGCCTCTGCTTGCTCCTGGTGTTGCTCCCCAGCTACCGGGAGCCTTCTCCTTTCCCTCCTTTTCTCAAAGAAGGTGGATTCAACAGGGAGCTGTCTTCACTGGCTCCCTGTGCCAGCCTTTCGCATGCTCTCCTCCTGGGCCTCTCTTCTCCCTGCGCAGAGGCCCCTGCTTCTGCTCTCTGGTCCTGGACTCTTCTCCTGGGGCTGTTCAGGATCCTTGGACAGTCAGGGGGTTCCTCCTTCCAATTGCCCATTGTGCCAGGCTCCAGCACCCTCTGCCTCAGCAGACCACACTCCAGAGAGAGCTTCTCTTCCTTTGCAAACACTTTTTAAAGTTTGGGAAGGGGGCTGTGAGGAAGTCTCTGTTTGTCCTATCAAACAGCGACACATTACTTCACTGCTCTGCTCCCTCCTTTCTGCTCAGGCCTCTGGGTTGGTTCAGGATGGCGTTGTCCAGGGGTCTCCTACCACATGGTCTCTGAAAGCCCCTTCCCCCTCACTGCCTTCTGCCTTGTGCAGTCTGGTGCCTGGCAACCTGTGACAGCTGCTGATGGATGAGCCTCTTCTCTTCTTCGGAGAGGAGGCCTTTGCTCTTGGAAGGAAGGTGATTAGTCCAGCCTGCCAGGATAATCCCCAGCCAGGCCCTGGTTATGAGCTGACTCAGAGAAATATGACAGTTCTGGATGACCCAAAATCAGTACAAATATGAGTTTAGACTCTGCAGAATACTTCTTCTCATACAAGTTACAGTGGACTTTAGTGCGTGTCTGGAATTTGTAGGCCCTAGGAAAATAAAACTAGCACATGGGCTCCACATCCCCATAGGAGAATAAAGAAATAAAAACAGTAAAACACACTGACTTTCACTGGCATGCTTCTTCCCAGTGTAGAAAGCATATTCCATATAACCACCCAATTCTGCATAAGTCCTGCCACACCATTCACTTTGTATCTGCTCCTGGGCTGTGCACGCCAGAAATCTCCCCTGCGCTGCTCATACACGTGTGCCTTCATGTAGCCAGCCGGTGCCCCTTACTCCAGCTGCTGCGCAGTGGCCTAGTCAAGCTAGGGGGACACCAGTAAAATCCACATTTAGTCTCTTTCATCATGAGTTCACTGTGGGTGAGTCCCAACTTATGAGGCTCCCCCACAGTAAAAGCTTAACTAATGGGTGCTCACAAAGCGAAAAATCTGGGTGGCCCAGAGTGTCAGAACCACCTTCTAGTACTATCCTGTTATATACAGCTACACTCGTTTCTGGTCGCCATCCTATTTAAAGAGGTTCACTGGCTTCGCATCTCAATACCCCCCTTACTTTATAGAACTCCAGTAACTTTGCACCCCCTAATTTAGAGAGGTCCGCTGACCTCACCCCGTAGATTATTTATAGAGCTTCAAGTGACATTGTTTCACTTCTTAATCATGATGCCCACTGTACCAGCCCCTTCTCCCATTTAAAGGTCTCCACTGACTTCACACCCCTTGCCTTATTTATTCAGCTCTACAAACATTCACCCTCTCATCTGCTGAACATCACTAGCCTCAGAGCCCACCTTTACCTTATTTATTGCTCACCACTTGACTCACAGGCCACGTCTCCCTTTTTAGGTCGAGCCTGGGCAGCGCATGCACTGCTCTGCGAGGTATGCTGTATTGAGGTAAGGACTTGAAGCTCCGTCCACTCTCCGCCCACATTTTTTATTATCTTGGGTCATTGTCCACTGTAAACTGTGGCTGTTATTGGTCAAAAGGCTTAGTAGTCCCTCCTTGGTACCACAGTGTCTCATTTTGTGACCTCCCATGGCGACATCTCCTATTACTTGTGTTGTGGCTTGGTATGTTTTAATTATAGCTTCTAAGCACTATTTTCTCAAAAAACGTTTTCTCTCATGGTCGTCTGTCGACCCCCCCCCAATCCGGCCCACCACTCTTACCTGCACAGGCCTATGCTGATATCAAGCAATTATTAAATACATGTATTTGGTGGAAAACCCCTACAAGTAACAAGCACATAAATATGAAGTAAAAACAAACACAAATACAAAACATTCATAAAAAACATATTTTCACCTTATGATAAAGACCTAAATGGGGTCACGAGCTTCAAAGTTGAAATGACGAGGAATTGTGATATTTAATGGCTATGCAGAACAAGCATTTGCAATGCAATAGGTCTCGCTTTTATGAGATTTTGAGCTTTTGGCATTGTAAATGACAATGCCTTTTATTTATGTGTTGTTTTTAAAACAGATGAATAAAAGGCATTGTCATTTACAAAGTCAATAGCTTAAACTCTTGCAAATGCGAGACCTATTGCATTGCAAATGCGTGCTATACATTTTTTTTAAAGCGTTAGGAGAGAGCGTGCCCTGTCTGCAAAGGCAGACAGGGCACGCTTTCTAGTCGGTGCATAAAACTTAATCCTATTTCTTAGGATAAGTGGACCTGTTTTATGCAGTGCTCTGTGTGTTATACACAGTATTTTGAAGGTTGCTCTCTGCCTCATTGGCAACCAATGAAGTTCTTTTAGGCAGCTCTTGGCGGAGTCAAGCTTTTTTTTATTACAGATTGCCTTAGCCGCCGCATTTTGCACTATTTGTAGTTTGGCAAAGAGATAGACTGCCATCCCTACAAACAGTGAGTTTCCGTAGTCCAGCCGACTCCTCAGTAATGACTGGACCAGGATCCTTCTGCACTTAATGGGAATCTAGGTGAAGACTCTTCTGAGCATTTTTAACAAGGCAAAAACTTTGCCGCAGATTGTAGACAAATGAGACTTCATGGATAGGGTGTTATCGATCGTTGCTCCCAGGTTCCTTGCTGTCAGTGTCGGGTTAGGGGCGGTTCTATGGATGCTGGCCACCAGCTGTTATTCCACAGCTGAGTATGTCCCCCAAAAAGTAATATCTCTGATTTGTCTGTATTCAGTTTTAGACAGTGGCTATACATCCAGTCAGACAATTCAGTGAGGCAGTTTAGAAGCCTGCCCTTGGGGTCTTCCTCCTCATCCAGGATTACAGTTAGTTGGGTGTCATCTGCGTAAGAACAGATTTCGACACCCCACTTCCTTCCTATTGCTGCGAGGGAAGACACAAATACGTTAAACAACGTTGGGCTGAATGAGGCCCCTGTTGGACCCCATATTTGATGTTTCGATGCGGGGATGAAAAATTGCCCATACGCACTGATTGCGTTCTTTCCAATATAAATGATTGCAACCAACCTAGTGCTCTGTCCCTGATACCTTTTGCTGCAAGAGTTCTTAATAGCAGATTATGTGGTACGGTATCAAATGCCGCCGAGAGATCCAATAAAATCAAGGCGACTGTTTTCCCCGGTCTACCTGCATTCTGATATTATCCAGCACGGACAATAGTGTTGTCTCCGTGCTGTTGTTGACCCTAAAGCCCATTTGGGAGATGTCTAATAAGTTGTTTGTTTCCAGTAAGTGGATAATTGCCTATTAACCAGTTTTTCTAGCACTTTCGATAAATAGGGCAGTTGGGATATTGGTCGGTAGTTGGCAGGATTATCGATGTCTGAGCCTGCTTTTTTTAGTAATGGGGTAACTATAGCGTTCTTCCAGTTAGTTGGAAATGCAGTGGATTCTAACGAGTGGTTCAATGCTTGTGTTACTGCTGGGCACATTATTGGAGCTAATTGCGAAAAAATATGATGTGGACATGGGTCCAACGGGGAGCCTGATTTTATTTCAAGCATGACTTTCCCGACTTCTTCTTCTGAGAACGGGCCAAAGCGGGAGCAGCTAATCTGGGGGGTGGATGACTCAGGGGTCTCTAAGCATTCTGGATTAGCATGAAAGAATGAGGAGTAAGTTTTATCTATTTTTTCGCAGAAAAAGTCATTAATTTTTATCGCAGCCTGCTTGTGAGGGAGGCAAATTAGGCGAGAGGTTTGTAGGACTGCATAGTTCTTTGACTATTTTAAATAGTTCTTCGGACGAGTTTTTATTTTCTGTTATTCTACGAGAGAAATATTCCTTTTTAGGTTTCGTCCTGGCCGTAGCACTGCAAAGCAGTGCTCCGTTCAGGGCGAACTCTAATGTTATCTCAGTAGTGGGGACTTGAAACCGCCCCTTCTTCCATTGGCTAGCTCCATAAATGGAGGCTAGCCATTGGAAGACATGGTTGTCCATCACTCTTTCCCGGTCAGAACGCGAATCGTGGGCGTTTCTGACTATTTTTTTAAGTCCCGCCCCTTGTTGCCGTGTGTCCCGGGCTGCGCTGTGATTGGCTGCCGGCCCGGGACCTGACTTGTTTCTTATTATGTTCTCCTGTACGAGAGGTGTTTGTGAGAAATGTCCCCCCAGTTTATTGGCACATTGGAATCACAGAATGAAACCACACCCATTACCATGGGGGGCCCTTGGTGTACGGGGCCGTGGTGATGGTTGGCGCCTAGTTACTGTTGCTGTTGAAGCGCGAGATTGAACAGGTGTGGCAAAACTCTCTTAATTGTCCAATTAGAAGCAGCGTCCTTTATGCAACAGCTGCACCAACCCTTGAGCACCCTGACTCGAAATCACGTTTGCCCCTCTTTCACGTTTGCAGTTTATTTTTATTTTATCGTCTTAGTTTTATCGTGTATAGGTTTTCACCTCAGTGAAAGTGTGAAGGTGTTCAGGCGTTCAGGCAAGCTTGTGCAAGAGTCAGACAGATTGGAAAACATGGCCTGCATTTAAAAGAGGTTTTAAATTAGAAATCTCCGGAGTGCCAGAATGGGCTGCAGCCATCCTCAGAGACCCGGCAGCCTGTGGAGGCGTGCCACCTGCTCCCACCTTCCTGCTGCAACACTGAGCAACTCATCTTTGTTAATTGCTGAATTTGTTTCACATATGCTACGTATCGGCGTGGAGCCATTCGGAACACGCGTGGCTGTCTTCTTAATTATGACGCCCTTTTCAATACATATTTTACATCTTTTGTACTGCGTACTTTTTATTTGATTAACGGCGGAAAACATTCGCCCAGATTTACTAAGGCGCGTGCAAGCTGAGGATATCCAAAGATACGCATATTCAATGGAGATGTCGTACAATGTGCAACCCCCCTCAAATTTACAAATGACTCCGGCACGTTTTGTGGGGGCCCTGAGGTGACTGGAGAAGGCCTACTTGCACAGCCAATCCTGATTGCGACCCCACACATCTTTGTGCTACAGGTAGGTCACTTTTTAAAAGTGACGCAACGGCGGCGCAAGGCGGGGCTTGTAAATAATAAACCCCTCGGTTCGCAGGCACAGCAGTGTGTTAGTGCCCTCTCGGCATGTGGTGCCATATTACTCAGGCCTGGTCTTATCTGCACATTTGTAAATTAGATGTACTGTTACTGGAGGGGTAAAATAGAAGGGCTGATGCTAGCGGCGCTCGGTCAGACTAGGGTGCAGCCCAGAGCAGGGCAAAGGTTAGATTGTGGCCCACTGTCCCTTCCTTTGATCAGTTATTAATGGAAGGAACCCTGGGCGTTGTGTGGACGCAGAACAGACCTGTATCCCTTAAGGAACCAGGCATGTTCAAGGCCGGAACTGTTTCACTTTTATGCACAATTGCACAGAAGGTAATCTTCTGCAGGTGCATATGCGCATCCCTATATAAGATGCGTGTTGGACCCGGCCTCATGGCGTGGTCCTACCCCTCCCGCATGGCGGGCCCCGGACGACATCGGCCCTCCACCCAGCCTCGGGCAGCCCTTTTGCCCGATACTGCACGCCCTAACATTGTTGGTCCGGTCACCACCCCGGACCCCCACTACCAGCCTGGCTCCATCATGGGCCCCTCACGACCTAAGCACGAGGCCGCGCCCCACTCCATCTTGGGCCCACCACGTCCCGACCACGTGGCCTCGGCCCCGGCCCAGGCCCCAGCGAAGCCCAGACATGGAGGCACCAAGATCCACCCAGGTGGTCGAGTGGCCACTCGACAGATCCCGGAGGAGGGGAGTTTCGATGGCCCTCCAACCGTCCCCGGACGCCTGGTATCGATCGCCCCCGGCATCCCTGGGTGCTGGCCCCACCCCCCTGCTGGGTGTCTGGACACCATCTCCCCGGCCCCTCTGACCCCCAGGCGCGAGGGTCCGGACATCAAAGGACTCCAGTCCTATATCTGGGCCAGCCCCGGAGTAGGACGGCAGTTGTATCCTGGACTGGAAAGCCCTGCTGACGCTGTCACGGCCGACCCCAGAAGAACTCATTTCCTGGAACCTGAAGAGAACTTGAGAGCCTGCTGGCGCTGCTGCGGCCCACCTTTGCCGAACCATCTTGCGAGCCTGCTGGCGCTGCCGCGGCCCACCTTTGCCGAACCATCTTGAGAGCCTGCTGGCGCTGCCGCGGCCCACCTCTGCCGAACCATCTTGCGAGCCTGCTGGCGCTGCCGCGGCCCACCTTTGCTGAAACATCTTGCGAGCCTGCTGGCGCTGCCGCGGCCCACCTTTGCCGAACCATCTTGGGAGCCTGCTGGCGCTGCCGCGGCCCACCTTTGCCGAACCATCTTGCGAGCCTGCTGGCGCTGCCGCAGCCCACCTTTGCCGAACCATCTTGCGAGCCTGCTGGCGCTGCCGCGGCCCACCTTTGCCGAACCATCTTGCGAGCCTGCTGGCGTTGCCGCGGCTCGACCGCTCGGAACCCCCGGCTCGAGGATTGAGAGCTGTGCGCAGGGTATCCCTTCATACTCCTCAACCGAGACTGTCCCGCTTCCCTGACCCCCCTTGTTCGAGACTTTACAGACCCCCTCGGTCTGCTTGTACATATCGCTGGGAACCAGCGGCCTTTATTTCCTGATAAAGCTTACGAACTCGACCTCTGGTGTGGTGTCCATTTGTAGTGTGGGGTTACTCTGCTGTGCGATCCTAGGAGAGGGCCCTCACCCAGGAGGCCTCTCAGTAACGCTCGGCTACTTCCTGACGGAGAAGGGACCTAGGGGTGGTCAGTCAGACATCTTCTGCCTCCCCCGGGATCGCCTTTCTAACATTGGTGGCAGGCGACGGGATCCGAGCCGACGCAGATCGTACAAGAGAGTAATTCGCTCACTACCAAGAAAAACACACCGCGACCATGACTACTCAGGAAACCAGACCGACAGCGGAATTCCAGAAAGAAAAGATGGAAGAGTACAGCCACAAGGAATTAAAACAATTCTGCAAGGACCTAGGCATCGCTACCACGGGCCTCAACACCAAAGAGGACTTTAAATCAGCCCTGCAAACCTGGGCGGATGCCGATAATGCGCCGCCCCAGAATGAAGATAACCCGGGCCCGAATGGACGCCCGGAGACCGACGCGAACCCAGCGGGGGAAAGACCCGCAAACCTAGACACGGGCCTCCCCCACGGAGACGCCCGAGAACGAGAGAGGAACCGGCTCCACGAGTTGGAGCTCGCCAGACTCCGACAAGAAGGAGAGTTACAGCTGGCAGAAAGGAAATTAGCCCTCGAGCAACTACGGCTGGAAGGAGACCTGGAGGAAAGGCGAAGACAACGAGACCTTGAAGAAAAGAAACTCGTGCTCGAGCATGAGCGCGGCCTCAAAGAACTGGAAATCAAGGCCAAGACAACAGAAACCGGCACCGCCGGGGGTAAGGCCTCACCCCCGCCGGTGGACACAAAGGTGCACATACCCAAGGAGGTCGTCAAAGAATACTATAAGAACGACGACATCCAACAGTGGTTCAAAGCCTACGAGGTCGCCATGACCGCCCATCGAGTAACCCTCAAAGACTGGGGCGCCGGCTTATAGGGGAAGTTCATCAACGAGGGGAGAGACGCCCTGCTAGAGCTCCCCGACGCCGAGATGACCTCGTACGAACACATGAACACCGCCCTCCTCACTCGCTACGGACTCACCCCCGAAATGTACCGGCAGCGATTTCGAGACTGTAAAAAAATCACCGGTACCACTTGGGTGGAGTACGTGAACTTCTACAGCAGAGCCTTCGAAGGGTGGATCAGAGGCTGCCAGGTCACCACCTACCAGCAGTTGGTCAACCTCATCCTATGGGAGCATCTTTCCAATAATTGCTTCGTCGAACTCCGGCAGCACCTCCTCGACAGCAAATTGACAGAGCCACGAAAACTCGCTGTCGAGGCGGATAGATGGGTGAGCAACCGAGTTCCCCGGAATCCGATGGGAGACTACGGCCGGGGATCCCCGGGGAACCACCGACCGCGAGGCGGCGGAGGAGGCCAGAGCAGGGGCCGAGACACCCCCGCGGGGTCATCCCCTACCTCTCCGTCGCCATCCCTGGGTTGGAGGGGAGGCCCCCAGCCAGGCCCGGGCCCCGCCCGAATGTTACGTGCCACAGATGCCAGCAACATTGCCATTATGCGAACGACCCTCTCTGCCCGATGAACCAGCGACCCGGCACCACCGGTCCCCCGAGCCGCCAGATCGTGGCCGCCGCCCTGAGTGCGGAGGGAGGCGAAGAAGAGGGCGACGACACCGAGCAGGCCGAGTAGGAGCCCGCAGCCATGATCTTAGCATGCCTGGGTGATCGAGACATGATCCCCCGAGACCCGATCCCAGGTAACACCCAGAAATACCGCCAATGGGTCACCATCAATGGACGCCGGGCCGAAGCCCTCCGGGATACTGGAGCCAGCGTGACGGCGGTCCGCTGCCACTTGGTGACCCCCGAACAAATTCTCCCCAACGTCTTGTGCCCAGTGCGGTCGGCGGACAACTCTGAAAGTTTGTGCCAGATGGCCCGCATCCCCTTCGAGTGGGGAGGGGTGTCGGGCATGCTGAAAGTGACTGTCCGAGACGATGCCCCCGTGGACTGCCTCCTCGGGAACGACCTGGAAAGTTCCCTCTGGGCCGGCGTAGAGCGGAGAGAGCATCTGGGGATGCTAGGCCTTCCCGAGTGGGTTTGTGCGACCACCCGCTCCATGTCTGCCCGGGCCTCCCCCCCAACGGAGGAAGCCCTGATCGAGGAGCCGGAGTGGCCCACACCTCCACCACCCGCCGTCCCCGAGGACAACGACCCTGAACCCGGCCCCCAGGGGCCCAGCCATGAGGAAATCACCGAGCTCGGCCACCTGCCAGAACTAGCTCAGTGGCGCCAAGAAGGTGGCCCCACCCGAGAACAATTCTGACAAGAACAGAGCACCTGTCCCTCCCTCGAGGGAATTCGACGGCAAGCCGCCACTCAAGCCGCTGGAGACCCCGCGGGGTCCCACTGGATCTATTGGGACAACGACCTTCTCTACAGTGAACAAAAGATTGCCGAACTAGGGGCCAGCCGGGTGCTGGTCGTTCCCCTACGATTTAGAGACTTCCTCTTGAACTTGCACATGATGTGCCCCTCGCCGGGCACCTGGGGCAGGACAAAACTTACAACCGCCTGGTGACTCATTTCTACAGGCCGAAAATGCGCAACGATGTGCA
Source organism: Lissotriton helveticus (assembly GCF_964261635.1). NCBI lineage: Eukaryota > Metazoa > Chordata > Amphibia > Caudata > Salamandridae > Lissotriton > Lissotriton helveticus. The sequence goes on from NC_136060.1 coordinate 103,019,681, forward strand.
CAATCACTGCAGATCCTGCTCGACCTGTCAAGCCAGCGGGAAGAGCGGGGGGAAAGTCAAAGCCCCGCTCCAGCCGTTTCCCGTGGTCACCACCCCCTTCGAGCGAGTGGGGATAGACATCGTGGGGCCCCTGGACCCCGCACCCCTCAAGGGCACCGCTTCATCCTCGTGCTGGTGGACCATGCCACCCGCTATCCGGAAGCCATCCCCCTCCGAACCATCACGGCCCCAGTAGTAGGCCGAGCCCTAATGGGGATCTTCTCCAGAGTCGGCTTCCCCCGAGAAGTCGTGAGTGATCGGGGCACAAACTTTATTTCCAAGTATATGCGATTCCTGTGGCAACAGTGCGGGGTCACATATAAGTTCACCACCCCGTATCACCCCCAAGGAAATGGACTTGTGGAGCGGTTTAACCGAACACTGAAGGGAATGATCAAGGGCCTCGAGGAGCCACTACGACGCAAATGGGATGTTCTGCTGCCTTGCCTCCTGTTTGCATACCGCGAAGTACCCCAGAAGTCCCTGGGGTTCAGCCCCTTTGAACTATTGTATGGGCACCCGGTCCGAGGCCCCCTCAGCCTGGTCAAAGAAGGCTGGGAGAGGGCTGTCCGTGGGGCTCCACCAGATGTCTACCAGTACCTCCTGACCCTCCGCAACCAGACTCGGAAGTTCCGGGAACTGGCCGAAGCCAACCTTGAAGCCAGTCAGGAGGAGATGAAACCCTGGTATGACCAGAACGCCTCGTCCATCGAATTCGAACCGGGCCAGCAGGTCTGGGTCATGTCCCCGGTTGAACCTTGTGCCCTCCAAGACAAGTGGACGGGGCCCTTCAGAGTGGTGGAGCGCAAGAGCCCCGTCACCTATCTGGTGGACATGGAGTCCCCCAGGAACCCCCTCCGGGTTCTACACGCTAACCGGCTCAAGCCGCACTTTGCCCGCACTGAACTAAGTCTGCTGTTAGCGACCGATGAAGGAGCTGAAGACGACTCCGAACCGTTGCCAGATCTCATGAGCACCACTGAGAAGGACGGCTCCATCGAAGGGGTGATGCTCTCCTCCACCCTGACCCCGGAGCAGCACCATGACTGCCGGCAGCTGCTGGGGCAGTTTTCAGATCTGTTTTCCCTCACCCCCGGACTCACCCGGTGGTGTGTCCACGATGTAGACACCGGAGACAGCCCGCCTGTAAGACACCGAGCTTTCAGAGTGCCCGACCGAGTTCGGGCCTGCATCCAGTCCGAGGTGGCCAAGATGCTAGCGCTGGGGGTAGTCGAACCCTCCGACAGTCCGTGGGCCATCCCAGTTGTCCTGGTCCCTAAAGCCGCCGCCCCCGGCACGCCCCCGGAGCTCCTGTTCTGTGTTGACTACCGGGGGCTGAATGCCGTCACCAGGACCGACGCCCATCCCATCCCCCGGGCGGATGAACTGATCGATCGCCTGGGGGCTGCGAAGTATCTCAGCACCTTCGATCTCACGGCCGGGTATTGGCAGATCGGCCTCACCCCTGGAGCGCAAGAGCGATCAGCCTTCTCGACCCCTGATGGCCACTACCATTTCAAGGTGATGCCCTTCGGCATGAAAAACGCCCCGGCCACCTTCCAGAGACTCGTGAATAGAGTGCTGGCCGGGCTAGAAGAGTTCAGCGCCGCCTACCTAGACGACATTGCGGTGTACAGCCTCCACTGGGGTGCGCACCTGACCCACCTCCGGGAGGTCCTGTCGGCCCTCCGACGGGCCGGACTAACAATAAAGGCCAGCAAGTGCCAGATCGGCCAAGGGTCCGTGACGTATCTGGGACACCAGGTGGGAAGCGGCCGGGTGGCTCCCCTCCAGCCAAAGATTGACGCCATCCGGGCCTGGGAGCCCCCAATCACCCAAACAGCCGTCCGAGCCTTCCTGGGCCTCACAGGATACTATCGGCGCTTCATCAAAGACTATGGAAGCATTGTGGGGCCCCTCACAGAACTGACCTCCAAGAAGCTACCCCAGAAGGTGTGCTGGACCCCAGAGTGCCAAGCCGCCTTCGAGACTCTAAAGACTGCCATGTGCACCGCCCCTGTGCTCCAGGCCCCCGACTACAGCCGAGAGTTTGTGGTCCAAACCGACCCCTCGGAGCACGGCATTGGGGCGGTCCTCTCACAAGTGAACTCTGAGGGAATCGACCTTCCCGTTGCCTTCATCAGCCGGCGGCTGCTGGCCAGAGAACAGCGCTGGAGCACCATCGAGAGGGAGGCCTTCGCCGTCGTGTGGGCCCTAGAGAAGCTCCGGCCCTACCTCTTCGGCACCCACTTCCGGGTCCAGACCGACCACCGCCCCCTGCGGTGGTTGATGCAGATGCGGGAAGAAAGCCCGAAACTGTTGCGATGGTCCATCTCCCTGCAAGGGATGGACTTCACTGTGGAGCATCGCCCCGGCAAGGACCACGCCAATGCTGACGGCCTCTCCAGATTCTTCCGCCTCGGCGAGGAGAATCCCCAAGAAGATGGGTTACTCTCCCCTGCCTTCAGCTGGGGGGGACGCGTGTTGGACCCGGCCTCATGGCGTGGTCCTACCCCTCCCGCATGGCGGGCCCCGGACGACATCGGCCCTCCACCCAGCCTCGGGCAGCCCTTTTGCCCGACACTGCACGCCCTAACATTGTTGGTCCGGTCACCATCCCGGACCCCCACTACCGGCCTGGCTCCATCATGGGCCCCTCACGACCTAAGCACGAGGCCGTGCCCGACTCCATCTTGGGCCCACCACGTCCCGACCACGTGGCCTCGGCCCCGGCCCAGGCCCCAGCGAAGCCCAGACATCGAGGCACCAAGATCCACCCAGGTGGTCGAGTGGCCACTCGACAGATCCCGGAGGAGGGGAGTTTCGATGGCCCTCCAACCGTCCCCGGACGCCTGGTATCGATCGCCCCCGGCATCCCTGGGTGCTGGCCCCACCCCCCTGCTGGGTGTCTGGACACCATCTCCCCGGCCCCTCTGACCCCCAGGCGCGAGGGTCCAGACATCAAAGGACTCCAGTCCTATATCTGGGCCAGCCCCGGAGTAGGACGGCAGTTGTATCCTGGACTGGAAAGCCCTGCTGACGCTGTCACGGCCGACCCCAGAAGAACTCATTTCCTGGAACCTGAAGAGAACTTGAGAGCCTGCTGGCGCTGCCGCGGCCCACCTTTGCCGAACCATCTTGCGAGCCTGCTGGCGCTGCCGCGGCCCACCTTTGCCGAACCATCTTGAGAGCCTGCTGGCGCTGCCGCGGCCCACCTCTGCCGAACCATCTTGCGAGCCTGCTGGCGCTGCCGCGGCCCACCTTTGCCGAACCATCTTGCGAGCCTGCTGGCGCCACCGCGGCCCACCTTTGCCGGACCATCTTGGGAGCCTGCTGGCGCTGCCGCGGCCCACCTTTGCCGAACCATCTTGCGAGCCTGCTGGCGCTGCCGCGGCCCACCTTTGCCGAACCATCTTGCGAGCCTGCTGGCGCTGCCGCGGCCCACCTTTGCCGAACCATCTTGCGAGCCTGCTGGCGTTGCCGCGGCTCGACCGCTCGGAACCCCCGGCTCGAGGATTGAGAGCTGTGCGCAGGGTATCCCTTCATACTCCTCAACCGAGACTGTCCCGCTTCCCTGACCCCCCTTGTTCGAGACTTTACAGACCCCTCGGTCTGCTTGTACATATCGCTGGGAACCAGCGGCCTTTATTTCCTGATAAAGCTTACGAACTCGACCTCTGGTGTGGTGTCCATTTGTAGTGTGGGGTTACTCTGCTGTGCGATCCTAGGAGAGGGCCCTCACCCAGGAGGCCTCTCAGTAATGCTCGGCTATTTCTTGACGGAGAGGGGGACCTAGGGGTGGTCAGTCAGACATCTTCTGCCTCCCCCGGGATCGCCTTTCTAACAATGCGCAACTATCCACAGGTTTGTGCAGTCAAAAACGAGAGCAGCAGGCGCACAGACACTTAGTAAGTCTGTTCCGCTGTCATCACTCTACCAGATTTTTCCACTAAATACTTATAATTACTGCAAAAGGTTCAGGTCCCTAATTTACAAATGACGCGGGCGTTTTCCAGGAAACGCCCACATAAAAACCTATTCATGTCATATGTATAATTGTAAGTATTTGTCAAGTGCCCACTCTGCCCTAAGGCCATTTCAGGGTGCGCGAGAGTGAGGGGGGTGACGAGAAGAGAGCTCTAGTTCTGCAAGTGACATTTTTCAGTCTACAAGACAAATATGCACTTCCAATTGACACTTACACCTGAGCACTGTTATAGACGGCAGGGTCGTTCATTCAACGCAATGTGGGTATTGGAAGAGCACACGCTTTTCCGCGGGTGACGTCACAGGAATCAACCCTTTTCCCACCATAAGCTTCCTCAAAGACCTTTTCCTTGATGCTGTAGGTATGACGGACGTGCACGGGCCCTCAGCGGAAGGGGCACAGGGCCCCGGAGCTACTGCGGGTGGTGCTACTACAAGTGGTGGGAGGGGGCAGGGGGAGACGGGGGGTATTATTGGCGATATTTCCACATCCCACAGGAGACCCTCTTTCTGGTCTGTTGTTTGAAGACGAGATGCCAGGCATAATACGGTTAACAACATCTGCAGCGCTCTATTTCGACTCACTATCGGAAGAAACAAAACACAATTTAGTTACTTTCATATTCAGGAATCCTAGGTCTGCCTGTGGGAGTAGGCTCCTTAGTAGACTGGGTGGTACACCTCACGAAAGGATTCTTTTCCACATAAATATGCTGCGAATGTGATTATAATAAAGCAAGCGCACAGTTGTTTGTGTTTTATTTTATTGGGCTTCCTTTATTCCTAATTCTCTTCCACTTCATCAGCCCTCTCTCTCCTTCTCTGCATCTCTCCCCAGCTCTTAATTTCTCTCCTACTCTCTCTGTGGTTCCCTCTATCTGGATATCTTGCCAGTTGCCACCCTTCAGCTTTTTTCTCTCTCTAACTCTTCTGTCTGAATCCTTCTCCCTCTCCACCAGTACTCTCCTACTCTTTTCTCTCTGTATTCTTTCCACTTTAATTCTTCATTCGCTGTATCTGTATATCCCGTCCATCTGAGCACCCATCTACCCATCCATCCACCCTTCACCCAGCCATCCGATCAACCATTCATTCACAGCTATCAGTTATCATTGACATTCCTTCAGCTCACCTGCTCGGGCAACAGAAGTGAAGTACATCTGCAGTGCATGTGGTGTGGGTACCACAGGGCCCCCCTCCAGGTTTCTTGCAAGGGGGGCCCTTAAGGCCGCGCTACGTCACTGCTCAACAGCCTTCTTTTTACTTCTGAGAGTATCATCAAAGGGCAAGGCCCCTAAATAGCATCTGATGTGCAGCTCCTGAGAATGTATTGGAAAGGCAAGATGTGGAAACAAAAGAAAGAAAACTGGCCCCCTACAGCCTTACCTACCTTCTGTTCATGCGGTTGCATGCATTGTGTGCTTATACCCCTCCCCCCGCCACGCCTGCTGCCCCCTCTCAGCAGTGCCTCCTTGTTTAATAGTAACCCCCTGTTTTGTAGCGCTGCGTGTGCACGTTATAGCTCCTATAATGCTACCTGGGTGTACGGGGTCCCGTGTGTTCCACCCCACCCTCCCCCCCTGCCTGTCCTGCTGTCTCACTAACGTGTCCACCCTGCCTGTCCTGCTGTCTCACTGACGTGTCCACCCTGCCTGTCCTGCTGGCTCACTAACGTGTCCACCCCACCCTCCACCCTGCTTATGCTGTAGTCTCTCTAACGTGGCCTACCCACTCTCTCTTCACCCTTCACTCTTTGACCTCGCACCCGTGCCCTTCTTCAAAACTGGGTGCCCTTTCACCTCTGACCGCTGTCCTCAGCCTCATGCTGTGTGCTTACCCCGCCCCCCCCGCCACGCCTGCTGCCCCCTCTCAGCAGTGCCTCCTCGTTTAATAGTAATCCCCTGTTTTGTAGCGCTGCATGTGCACGTTATAGCTCCTATAATGCTACCTGGGTGTATGGGGTAAACGTGTCTGTATTTGTGTGTGCCCGCTCACCCGCACTGCGGTCTTTAAATATGGTTTCTTTGCCTTTGATTGATCTGTTACTCCGGCCGCCTGTACGTGGTAACAGTTTGTGGTGGTTGACGTGCGCGCCGCCCTGCGTGCCCCTGTTGTCAGTCATGCTTGCCTCCTTCGCGCCCCCTGCGTGCCCATGTTGTCAGTCCTGCGTGCCTCCTGGGCGCCCATGTTGTCAGTCATGCTTGCCCCCTGCGCGCCCATGTTGTCAGTCATGCTTGCCCCCTACGTGCCCATGTTGTCAGTCATGCTTGCCCCCTGCGTGCCCATGTTGTCAGTCATGCTTGCCTCCTGCGCGCCCATGTTGTCAGTCCTGCTTGCCTCTTGCGTGCCCATGTTGTCAGTCATGCTTGCCTCCTGCGCGCCCATGTTGTCAGTCATGCTTGCCTCCTGCGCGTGTGTGTGTGTGTGTGTGGCTCTGTGTGTGTGTTTGTGCTCTGTGTGTGTGTGTGCAAATGCAATAGGTCTCGCATTTGTGAGAGATGAAGCTATTGGCATTGTAAATGACAATGCCATTTATTTATCTGTTTTCAAAACCAACACATAAAACAAAATTTGTCATTTACAATGCCAATAGCTCTTACTTTTACAAAGGCGAAACCGTTGCATTGTAAATGCTTGTTTGCTTTTCTAATGGCTTTATTATAAAGTATTCTTGAGTTTACTGAGGCATCTTGAGTTTTTGTAAGTCTCCATTTATGTTCAAGTGATGTGCATTTTCTTTTTAGTAACTTTAGTTCTGGCCCATACCACTTTTCTGACATAATTCGTCTGGGTTTGTTATTGGAACGTAGCATTGAACAATGTTCCAGTGCGTTCCTGATATGGTTCTGGAGTTGATCTATTTCATCGTTGATACTAGTTTTCGTAGTATTGGAATATGTAAAATGTTGCTGAAAAGCTTCTACTGTGAAGTTTTTCCAACTCCTAGTTTTTACTGCTGCCGGACATAGTGGTCTGGTGTTATTGACAGGTAGATTGATGTCAAACTCAATCATAGAGTGATCTGTCCAAGTCATAGGTTTTATCCCTTTAATGAGGGTGGAATTAATATTGGTGAACATTAAATCTAATATGTGTCCTGCCCTATGTGTTGGTTGTTCGATTCTCTGGGACAGTTGTAAAATTTCCATATTCTCCTCTAGTTGTTTAGCTAGGGGGTTATTACTATTATCGTAGTGTATATTAAAGTCCCCTAGTAACAAGAAATTCTTGGTATTGAGGCAGACCGGCATGATTTGCGCAAGAAGTGGGGTACTAAAGTCAGACGTAAAACCTGGTGGGTTGTAGATTATCACACCACCGAATAGAATATGGGTGTTTATGGACACTGAGAATGCCATTGCTTCATGGCTGTTAGATTGTGTAATGGGCTCTTGTCTGCATGTGAAGGAGTCTTTGAACAATAGAGCTACCCCACCTCCCCTTTTTTTTCCCTATTCAGATTAAGAATTTTATAATCTGCTGGTAGGGCCATTGCAATATCCGGGATACTGTGGTTGTCAAGCCAGGTTTCAGTAATGAAGGCCAGATCGGGTTTTTCTGTGCTCAAAATATCCCAGATTTCGATTGAATGTTTTGGGAGGCTCTGCAGGGCTTTCCTATGGAAGTGGTCCTTATGCAAGGGATAAAAGATGTTGAAGAAGATTCTCAAAGTATGCTCTAGATGCGATGCAATCAATGAGGGTTTTGCCGTGTTGACTCCTTGGTCTTCGAAGGGGGTGAGGGATCCTGGTCACAAGGCAGACATCCCTCGAAGTCCTCTTTGTGCTGGCAGACGTTCAGTTGGTGCTGTACTATCATTCACCCAGTATCGCGGTCATAGGCCAAATCCTTACTGGGTTGATAACTCATCCTCTGGATGTCCCAGCTGCACACTGATGACACTCCCAAGTAAAGCAAACTCAGGGTAACTTTTGTGTATTGGGTCCTGGTCAGTGATGCTGCATGGTGGTGGTTGGCGGCGTGTTGAAAACTTTGGGACACCAACTTCTTCCGCTGTTGTGTCCCTGAGCTGTGAACAGGAGGCCAGTCAGCCAGCTGTTGGAGTCTCTTGACTTTGGTTGGGCTCTGGAGATGACTTCTTCTCAAGTAGGGCATGGCAGACACAGTCCGACTCCTTTGCTAGCCACACGATGCAGCAGGTGCAGTCCACAACGTTGCAGACTCTCTTTGCCAGTTCCATGGTGCAGCACAGTGTTCTTCCTCTGTCCTTCCAGTTCAATGGAGATCTGTGTTAGGGGTTCCATGGGTGTCCTACGTATGCTGAGAAAATGACCTCAGGGCAAGACACAGTTGGTAGCCCCCCCAACCTCCCACCTGATGACCACTTCTTGCAAAGTGTGGCATTTGGGCATCCCAGGATGCACCATTTTGCCCACTTCTAATGTGGCAGGACCTCTCTCCCAGCATGAGGAACTCCATAGCCCAACCCAGAAGTATGGTTACCAAGGGGGCTACATGTCCCTGTAAAACCGGCTTGGCAATGTCCCAAGTGCCAGCCTGTCTGCCTGATCAATGGAGCAGCCCCTCTCCCAAGTGTTACCCTTCCACCCTTCAAAGGCGGCTTCTCCTTAGAAGCCCACCTTTTGGGCCAACACCCATGTGGTTTCCTTCAGGAGAGAGGTGACACCTCCTTCCAGAGCAGGCCCACATTGTATCTTTTCCTGGGAGTCATTAGTATATCTCCCCAGGAAAGGAGAAAGCTGTCTCAGCAACAGAACCCTGTGTGCAACCAGTATGGGCACAGGGCTCTAAAGGTAAAAAAGTGGCAACTTTGCTAAAGTTGCACACTGCAACTTGTTACATTAATTTCGACTTGAGAATCAAGCCGGGCTTAATGTAATAAGCTGTTTGATACCTAAGATGGCCCACTTTAGTTGCCCCATTCCAGAGTTAGTACAGCTTAGGGGTCAGCATATAACTCTGTATACTTGCCAATGGGGTGGCCAAGCTTTTCCATAGCAAAAACAACAGGTATGCAATGTTACTATCAGAACATGTAAAATAGATGTTCCGTCCATGAGATATTTAGCACTGTGCCTTAGGACTCTCCAGGGCTGTAATAGTTTTGACTTACACATATAGCAGGTGGAAGTCTGTCTTTGCCATTGCTTTAGAGGCAAAGTAGGGCTAGGAGTTTAAACTGCTCTTCCAGCCGGCAGATGGTGAGCTGGCAATCTCATTTAATGTGTATCCCACCCAGGGTGGCACTATCGATGCTGCATTCCCCAAACCGACCCTCTAACTTATATGCCATGGGTACACAAGGTACTATTTGCTAGGCACTTACAGGTAAGCTAGCTTAGCCAATGGCATATGAGCCAATATCACAGACCTGTTTAAGGGTAATGGCCCTGGCACAGGGGTCTGGTTAGCAGGCCTCAGTGCACTCTGACTCAAAATACCAGCAGTATCAGTCCGAAAACTTTGGGGTGAACCTACCAAAAGATGTATTTCCTCACAGTTACCATCGTCAGTGCTCTGAGCTAATTTACATAATCCATAAACAAACAATGCTAAACTGGGGACTTCTTTATTGAGCACATTAATTCGAAAGTTGCATTTGCATTTGTCATTTGTGCCAATGGAATGCGTTCAAACAAAAGACAAAGAAACTGTGGTTTTGTGTTATTTGTCCAAAAAGTGTAATTAAAATGCAAAAAACAGTTAATGGGAAACAACATCCAGGTGGCATAGAACATTTCAGAGGGCTAACTGCATGTCTAATAAGCATAGGGGGAGGATGTGGCCTAATGGCTAGAGTGGTGGACATGGAAGCTGCGGAACCGGGTTCGAGTCTCAGCAGGGACACTCAACATCCTTTCATTCTGGGCAAGTCACTTAATCTCCCTCTGCCTAACAAAAGTTAAAAAAATGAATGTCTCTATCTGTAATGCAACTAGTGTTCGTGTAAAGCGCTCTGATACCTTCTGGTCTAGTTCGCACCATATAAACCTTTGGGACCTATTGACTTTACCACTGCTGTTTGGGGATGTTGTGCGTCATCAGAAAACTGTGCAGCATGGCCAAAAGAAAATAAATCGGTGGAATGACTTGGCCACAACTGGTGGCTGCCTCCTTTTGTAGCTGTGAACATGCTTGATTACATATGTGCATGCAAACATCATTGCACAATACTTCAGATGTGGTGGGAGGCAATGGAGAAGGGGCGGGGTGAGCCCTTGGGGGAAATAGGACACAAATAATGCTGGGTTGAGGAAGAAGGAGAAAAGTAGCACACAAAATATAGAGCAACACTGAGGTGGGAGAAGAAACACATAAGGGAAAGATCAACAAAGGGTGAGGGGAGAAGCGCACAAGAGAAACAGAACAACACAGAGTGCAGGATGGGAGGGGGAGAAGTGCATGAGAGTGTAAGCAGCACAGCAGAGAGTAAGAAGCACACAAAGAAGAAAGCAAGACAGAGCATGGAGTAGGGGAGAAGTCCACACGCCCTAACATTGTTGGTCCGGTCACCATCCCGGACCCCCACTACCGGCCTGGCTCCATCATGGGCCCCTCACGACCTAAGCACGAGGCCGCGCCCGACTCCATCTTGGGTCCACCACGTCCCGACCACGTGGCCTCGGCCCCGGCCCAGGCCCCAGCGAAGCCCAGACATCGAGGCACCAAGATCCACCCAGGTGGTCGAGTGGCCACTCGACAGATCCCGGAGGAGGGGAGTTTCGATGGCCCTCCAACCGTCCCCGGACGCCTGGTATCGATCGCCCCCGGCATCCCTGGGTGCTGGCCCCACCCCCCTGCTGGGTGTCTGGACACCATCTCCCCGGCCCCTCTGACCCCCAGGCGCGAGGGTCCGGACATCAAAGGACTCCAGTCCTATATCTGGGCCAGCCCCGGAGTAGGACGGCAGTTGTATCCTGGACTGGAAAGCCCTGCTGACGCTGTCACGGCCGACCCCAGAAGAACTCATTTCCTGGAACCTGAAGAGAACTTGAGAGCCTGCTGGCGCTGCCGGGGCCCACCTTTGCCGAACCATCTTGCGAGCCTGCTGGCGCTGCCGCGGCCCACCTTTGCCGAACCATCTTGAGAGCCTGCTGGCGTTGCCGCGGCCCACCTTTGCCGAACCATCTTGGGAGCCTGCTGGCGCTGCCGCGGCCCACCTTTGCCGAACCATCTTGCGAGCCTGCTGGTGCTGCCGCGGCCCACCTTTGCCGAACCATCTTGCGAGCCTGCTGGCGCTGCCGCGGCCCACCTTTGCCGAACCATCTTGCGAGCCTGCTGGCGTTGCCGCGGCTCGACCGCTCGGAACCCCCGGCTCGAGGATTGAGAGCTGTGTGCAGGTTATCCCTTCATACTCCTCAACCGAGACTGTCCCGCTTCCCTGACCCCCCTTGTTCGAGACTTTACAGACCCCTCGGTCTGCTTGTACATATCGCTGGGAACCAGCGGCCTTTATTTCCTGATAAAGCTTACGAACTCGACCTCTGGTGTGGTGTCCATTTGTAGTGTGGGGTTACTCTGCTGTGCGATCCTAGGAGAGGGCCCTCACCCAGGAGGCCTCTCAGTAACGCTCAGCTACTTCTTGACGGAGAGGGGGACCTAGGGGTGGTCAGTCAGACATCTTCTGCCTCCCCCGGGATTGCCTTTCTAACAATGCGCAACTATCCACAGGTTTGTGCAGTCAAAAACGAGAGCGGCAGGCGCACAGACACTTAGTAAGTCTGTTCCGCTGTCATCACTCTACCAGATTTTTCCACTAAATACTTATAATTACTGCAAAAGGTTCAGGTCCCTAATTCACAAATGACGCAGGCGTTTTCCAGGAAACGCCCACATAAAAACCTATTCATGTCATATGTATAATTGTAAGTATTTGTCAAGTGCCCACTCTGCCCTAAGGCCATTTCAGGGTGCGCGAGAGTGAGGGGGGTGACGAGAATAGAGCTCTGGTTCTGCAAGTGACATTTTTCAGTCTACAAGACAAATATGCACTTCCAATTGACACTTACACCTGAGTACTGTTATAGACGGCATGGTCGTTCATTCAACGCAATGTGGGTATTGGAAGAGCACACGCTTTTCCGCGGGTGACGTCACAGGAATTAACCCTTTTCCCACCATAAGCTTCCTCAAAGACCTTTTCCTTGATGCTGAAGGTATGACGGACGTGCACGGGCCCTCAGCGGCAGGGGCACAGTGCCCCGGAGCTACTGCGGGTGGTGCTACTACAAGTGGTGGGAGGGGGCAGGGGGAGACGGGGGGTATTATTGGCGATATTTCCACATCCCACAGGAGACCCTCTTTCTGGTCTGTTGTTTGAAGACGAGATGCCAGGCATAATACGGTTAACAACATCTGCAGCGCTCTATTTCGACTCACTATCGGAAGAAACAAAACACAATTTAGTTACTTTCATATTCAGGAATCCTAGGTCTGCCTGTGGGAGTAGGCTCCTTAGTAGACTGGGTGGTTCACCTCACGAAAGGATTCTTTTCCACATAAATATGCTGCGAATGTGATTATAATAAAGCAAGCGCACAGTTGTTTGTGTTTTATTTTATTGGGCTTCCTTTATTCCTCATTCTCTTCCACTTCATCAGCCCTCTCTCTCCTTCTCTGCATCTCTCCCCAGCTCTTAATTTCTCTCCTACTCTCTCTGTGGTTCCCTCTATCTGGATATCTTGCCAGTTGCCACCCTTCAGCTTTTTTCTCTCTCTAACTCTTCTGTCTGAATCCTTCTCCCTCTCCACCAGTACTCTCCTACTCTTTTCTCTCTGTATTCTTTCCACTTTAATTCTTCATTCGCTGCATCTGTATATCCCGTCCATCTGAGCACCCATCTACCCATCCATCCACCCTTCACCCAGCCATCCGATCAACCATTCATTCACAGCTATCAGTTATCATTGACATTCCTTCAGCTCACCTGCTCGGGCAACAGAAGTGAAGTACATCTGCAGTGCATGTGGTGTGGGTACCACAGGGCCCCCTCCAGGTTTCTTGCAAGGGGGGCCCTTAAGGCCGCGCTACGTCACTGCTCTACAGCCTTCTTTTTACTTCTGAGAGTATCATCAAAGGGCAAGGCCCCTAAATAGCATCTGATGTGCAGCTCCTGAGAGTGTATTGGAAAGGCAAGATGTGGAAACAAAAGAAAGAAAACTGGCCCCCTACAGCCTTACCTACCTTCTGTTCATGCTGTTGCATGCATTGTGTGCTTATACCCCTCCCCCCGCCACACCTGCTGCCCCCTCTCAGCAGTGCCTCCTCGTTTAATAGTAACCCCCTGTTTTGTAGCGCTGCGTGTGCACGTTATAGCTCCTATAATGCTACCTGGGTGTACGGGGTCCCGTGTGTTCCACCCCACCCTCCCTCCCTGCCTGTCCTGCTGTCTCACTAACGTGTCCACCCTGCCTGTCCTGCTGTCTCACTGACGTGTCCACCCTGCCTGTCCTGCTGGCTCACTAACGTGTCCACCCCACCCTCCACCCTGCTTGTGCTGTAGTCTCTCTAACGTGGCCTACCCACTCTCTCTTCACCCTTCACTCTTTGACCTCGCACCCGTGCCCTTCTTCAAAACTGGGTGCCCTTTCACCTCTGACCGCTGTCCTCAGCCTCATGCTGTGTGCTTACCCCGCCCCCCCGCCACGCCTGCTGCCCCCTCTCAGCAGTGCCTCCTCGTTTAATAGTAATCCCCTGTTTTGTAGCGCTGCATGTGCATGTTATAGCTCCTATAATGCTACCTGGGTGTATGGGGTAAACGTGTCTGTATTTGTGTGTGCCCGCTCACCCGCACTGCGGTCTTTAAATATGGTTTCTTTGCCTTTGATTGATCTGTTACTCCGGCCGCCTGTACGTGGTAACAGTTTGTGGTGGTTGACGTGTGATGCCGAGCGCGCCGCCCTGCGTGCCCCTGTTGTCAGTCATGCTTGCCTCCTTCGCGCCCCCTGCGTGCCCATGTTGTCAGTCCTGCGTGCCTCCTGGGCGCCCATGTTGTCAGTCATGCTTGCCCCCTGCGCGCCCATGTTGTCAGTCATGCTTGCCCCCTACGTGCCCATGTTGTCAGTCATGCTTACCCCCTGCGTGCCCATGTTGTCAGTCATGCTTGCCTCCTGCGCGCCCATGTTGTCAGTCCTGCTTGCCTCTTGCGTGCCCATGTTGTCAGTCATGCTTGCCTCCTGCGCGCCCATGTTGTCAGTCATGCTTGCCTCCTGCGCGTGTGTGTGTGTGTGTGTGGCTCTGTGTGTGTGTTTGTGCTCTGTGTGTGTGTGCAAATGCAATAGGTCTCGAATTTGTGAGAGATTAAGCTATTGGCATTGTAAATGACAATGCCATTTATTTATCTGTTTTCAAAACCAACACATAAAACAAAATTTGTCATTTACAATGCCAATAGCTCTTACTTTTACAAAGGCGAAACCGTTGCATTGTAAATGCTTGTTTGCTTTTCTAATGGCTTTATTATAAAGTATTCTTGAGTTTACTGAGGCATCTTGAGTTTTTGTAAGTCTCCATTTATGTTCAAGTGATGTGCATTTTCTTTTTAGTAACTTTAGTTCTGGCCCATACCACTTTTCTGACATAATTCGTCTGGGTTTGTTATTGGAACGTAGCATTGAACAATGTTCCAGTGCGTTCCTGATATGGTTCTGGAGTTGATCTATTTCATCGTTGATACTAGTTTTTGTAGTATTGGAATATGTAAAATGTTGCTGAAAAGCTTCTACTGTGAAGTTTTTCCAACTCCTAGTTTTTACTGCTGCCGGACATAGTGGTCTGGTGTTATTGACAGGTAGATTGATGTCAAACTCAATCATAGAGTGATCTGTCCAAGTCATAGGTTTTATCCCTTTAATGAGGGTGGAATTAATATTGGTGAACATTAAATCTAATATGTGTCCTGCCCTATGTGTTGGTTGTTCGATTCTCTGGGACAGTTGTAAAATTTCCATATTCTCCTCTATTTGTTTAGCTAGGGGGTTATTACTATTATCGTAGTGTATATTAAAGTCCCCTAGTAACAAGAAATTCTTGGTATTGAGGCAGACCGGCATGATTTGCGCAAGAAGTGGGGTACTAAAGTCAGACGTACAACCTGGTGGGTTGTAGATTATCACACCACCGAATAGAATATGGGTGTTTATGGACACTGAGAATGCCATTGCTTCATGGCTGTTAGATTGTGTAATGGGCTCTTGTCTGCATGTGAAGGAGTCTTTGAACAATAGAGCTACCCCACCTCCCCTTTTTTTTCCCTATTCAGATTAAGAATTTTATAATCTGCTGGTAGGGCCATTGCAATATCCGGGATACTGTGGTTGTCAAGCCAGGTTTCAGTAATGAAGGCCAGATCTGGTTTTTCTGTGCTCAAAATATCCCAGATTTCGATTGAATGTTTTGGGAGGCTCTGCAGGGCTTTCCTATGGAAGTGGTCCTGATGCAAGGGATAAAAGATATTGAAGAAGATTCTCAAAGTATGCTCTAGATGCGATGCAATCAATGAGGGTTTTGCCGTGTTGACTCCTTGGTCTTCGAAGGGGGTGAGGGGATCCTGGTCACAAGGCAGACATCCCTCGAAGTCCTCTTTGTGCTGGCAGACGTTCAGTTGGTGCTGTACTATCATTCACCCAGTATCGCGGTCATAGGCCAAATCCTTACTGGGTTGATAACTCATCCTCTGGATGTCCCAGCTGCACACTGATGACACTCCCAAGTAAAGCAAACTCAGGGTAACTTTTGTGTATTGGGTCCTGGTCAGTGATGCTGCATGGTGGTGGTTGGCGGCGTGTTGAAAACTTTGGGACACCAACTTCTTCCGCTGTTGTGTCCCTGAGCTGTGAACAGGAGGCCAGTCAGCCAGCTGTTGGAGTCTCTTGACTTTGGTTGGGCTCTGGAGATGACTTCTTCTCAAGTAGGGCATGGCAGACACAGTCCGACTCCTTTGCTAGCCACACGATGCAGCAGGTGCAGTCCACAACGTTGCAGACTCTCTTTGCCAGTTCCATGGTGCAGCACAGTGTTCTTCCTCTGTCCTTCCAGTTCAATGGAGATCTGTGTTAGGGGTTCCATGGGTGTCCTACGTATGCTGAGAAAATGACCTCAGGGAAAGACACAGTTGGTAGCCCCCCCAACCTCCCACCTGATGACCACTTCTTGCAAAGTGTGGCATTTGGGCATCCCAGGATGCACCATTTTGCCCACTTCTAATATGGCAGGACCTCTCTCCCGGCATGAGGAACTCCATAGCCCAACCCAGAAGTGTGGTTACCAAGGGGGCTACATGTCCCTGTAAAACCGGCTTGGCAATGTCCCAAGTGCCAGCCTGTCTGCCTGATCAATGGAGCAGCCCCTCTCCCAAGTGTTACCCTTCCACCCTTCAAAGGCGGCTTCTCCTTAGAAGCCCACCTTTTGGGCCAACACCCATGTGGTTTCCTTCAGGAGAGAGGTGACACCTCCTTCCAGAGCAGGCCCACATTGTATCTTTTCCTGGGAGTCATTAGTATATCTCCCCAGGAAAGGAGAAAGCTGTCTCAGCAACAGAACCCTGTGTGCAACCAGTATGGGCACAGGGCTCTAAAGGTAAAAAAGTGGCAACTTTGCTAAAGTTGCACACTGCAACTTGTTACATTAATTTCGACTTGAGAATCAAGCCGGGCTTAATGTAATAAGCTGTTTGATACCTAAGATGGCCCACTTTAGTTGCCCCATTCCAGAGTTAGTACAGCTTAGGGGTCAGCATATAACTCTGTATACTTGCCAATGGGGTGGCCAAGCTTTTCCATAGCAAAAACAACGGGTATGCAATGTTACTATCAGAACATGTAAAATAGATGTTCCGTCCATGAGATATTTAGCACTGTGCCTTAGGACTCTCCAGGGCTGTAATAGTTTTGACTTACACATATAGCAGGTGGAAGTCTGTCTTTGCCATTGCTTTAGAGGCAAAGTCGGGCTAGGAGTTTAAACTGCTCTTCCAGCCGGCAGATGGTGAGCTGGCAATCTCATTTAATGTGCCCACCCAGGGTGGCACTATCGATGCTGCATTCCCCAAACCGACCCTCTAACTTATATGCCATGGGTACACAAGGTACTATTTGCTAGGCACTTACAGGTAAGCTAGCTTAGCCAATGGCATATGAGCCAATATCACAGACCTGTTTAAGGGTAATGTCCCTGGCACAGGGGTCTGGTTAGCAGGCCTCAGTGCACTCTGACTCAAAATACCAGCAGTATCAGTCCGAAAACTTTGGGGTGAACCTACCAAAAGATGTATTTCCTCACAGTTACCATCGTCAGTGCTCTGAGCTAATTTACATAATCCATAAACAAACAATGCTAAACTAGGGACTTCTTTATTGAGCACATTAATTCGAAAGTTGCATTTGCATTTGTCATGTGTGCCAATGGAATGCGTTCAAACAAAAGACAAAGAAACTGTGGTTTTGTGTTATTTGTCCAAAAAGTGTAATTAAAATGCAAAAAACAGTTAATGGGAAACAACATCCAGGTGGCATAGAACATTTCAGAGGGCTAACTGCATGTCTAATAAGCATAGGGGGAGGATGTGGCCTAATGGCTAGAGTGGTGGACATGGAAGCTGCGGAACCGGGTTCGAGTCTCAGCAGGGACACTCAACATCCTTTCATTCTGTGCAAGTCACTTAATCTCCCTCTGCCTAACAAAAGTTAAAAAAATGAATGTCTCTATCTGTAATGCAACTAGTGTTCGTGTAAAGCGCTCTGATACCATCTGGTCTAGTTCGCACCATATAAACCTTTGGGACCTATTGACTTTACCACTGCTGTTTGGGGATATTGTGCATCATCAGAAAACTGTGCAGCATGGCCAAAAGAAAATAAATCGGTGGAATGACTTGGCCACAACTGGTGGCTGCCTCCTTTTGTAGCTGTGAACATGCTTGATTACATATGTGCATGCAAACATCATTGCACAATACTTCAGATGTGGTGGGAGGCAATGGAGAAGGGGCGGGGTGAGCCCTTGGGGGAAATAGGACACAAATAATGCTGGGTTGAGGAAGAAGGAGAAAAGTAGCACACAAAATATAGAGCAACACTGAGGTGGGAGAAGAAACACATAAGGGAAAGATCAACAAAGGGTGAGGGGAGAAGCGCACAAGAGAAACAGAACAACACAGAGTGCAGGATGGGAGGGGGAGAAGTGCATGAGAGTGTAAGCAGCACAGCAGAGAGTAAGAAGCACACAAAGAAGAAAGCAAGACAGAGCATGGAGTAGGGGAGAAGTCCACAAGGGAGAGAGCAGGGAATCATATGGTGTCTTATGGAGCACTTAAAAGAAAACAAGCATTTACAATGCAATGGTTTCGCCTTTGGAAAAGTTCGAGCTATTGGCATTGCTCACACACAGAGCCCCACACACAAATACACACACACACACACAGAGCCGGACACACACACACAGAGCCAGACACACACACACACAGAGCCAGACACACACACACACAGAGCCAGACACACACAGAGCCAGACACACACACACACAGAGCCAGACACACACACACACAGAGCCAGACACACACACACACAGAGCCAGACACACACACACACACAGAGCCAGACACACACACAGAGCCAGACACACACACACACACAGCCAGACACACACACACACACAGAGCCAGACACACACACACACAGAGCCAGACACACACACACAGAGCCAGACACACACACACACAGAGCCAGACACACACACACACACACAGAGCCAGACACACACACACACACAGAGCCAGACACACACACACACACAGAGCCAGACACACACACACACAGAGCCAGACACACACACACACACACACAGAGCCAGACACACACACACACAGAGCCAGACACACACACACAGAGCCAGACACACACACACAGAGCCAGACAAACACACACAGAGCCAGACACACACACACAGAGCCAGGCACACACACACAGAGCCAGACACACACACACAGAGCCAGACACACACACACAGAGCCAGACACACACACACACAGCCAGACACACACAGAGAGCCAGCGAGACACACACAGAGCCAGCGAGACACACACAGAGCCAGACACACACACAGAGCCAGCGAGACACACACAGAGCCAGCGAGACACACACAGAGCCAGACACACACACAGAGCCAGACACACACACAGAGCCAGACACACACACAGAGCCAGACACACACACACAGAGCCAGACACACACACAGAGAGCCAGACACACACACACAGAGCCAGACACACACACACACACAGAGCCAGACACACACACACAGAGCCAGACACACACACAGAGCCAGACACCCATTCCTAAATATAATATTTCTACCATGAATAGTTTGCAGGCTTTGCTCTGAAGCATCTGGACGCGACATACCATATTTTTCGTGAAATTGTAAAATAAAGGTTGATCGGGTTGTGATGTGAGTTCTTCCCATTAATAGTGCTACCCGTTCACAGCAGTCTAGCGGAGGAACAGGCGACCTTTCTGCAGCATCCGTCTGGGATTTATCTCCTGCTGCTCTGAAGCACAGCAAAAAGAAAAGAAAGGGAGCGGGTGCGGCGTAACAACCAGAGCTGGCGACTTTAGAACGGAGGAACCAGGTTGCAATCTCGGCGTGGGCTGAACATCCTGGGACTCTGGACAAATCACGTAATCTCCCCGTGCTTACAAAAATTAACGAGTCCTTGTGTAAGGTAACTGGTGCTCGTGTAAAGCGCTCCAATACCGTCGGGTCGAGTTCATGCTATTTAAAACAGCAACAACAAAAAACGAAAAAGCTGCCCAAGTATACAAACGAATGAACATTAATTAAAACAAGTGAGCTATTGAGGAGGGTGGGGGCAGTTGTAGCCTACACTGCATCAAACAACGAATTTCACCACGGATCTCCTCCACTCTGTGCCCGGCAAAGCGCTTTAATTGCCAAGTCGGGCTGAGCGGATTCTGTGGCCGACTGAAGGATCCGAGTTTTCAAGCAGGGAGGGTTAGTGCACGAGGGGCAGAAGACTCATCGGATGAGGGACAGTGAAGAAGAAATCGTGGGTAAGTGATGGTACGTAAACAAACCACACGTGATTCGCAAGTGCGGAGGAGCAAGGTGAATGGGAGGGTACCCATTGATGCGTAGGGAGGGCACTGTGAACCAGTGAAGATACGATAATGTAGGCGAGTGACAAGAGGCCACCACGGGTGAAAAGCTGTTGATGTGGAAGACGCCACAAGTAGAGAAGCGGAGACCAACAAGAGATTGGCAGGTGACGGCTCGGAGGCCAGTTTCGATTGGCTATCAGGTGCTTGAGGGGCACAACATCGATATGGGTGAGGGTTCAACCGTGGCCAGGAACAACTGCTCCGTCACCTTTCGTCCTGCTGTAACAGTTTGTGCTGCCCTATGCTATGCATGGAGACGAGTGGCGCATCTCTAAGTACACACCGCAGACTGAGAAGCAGCTGCAGAGGGAGATATATAGATTGTACACGCGGTCCAGTTGAGTCAGCGTGGGGAGTAGAGGGAGGCTGAAGTGGGGCTGTTTTCCCGCGCAGCCGGGTTAGGTGCTGTCAGATGGCGGGAGCTCTGCAGCGCCTTCTTGTTCCACGCCCTCCAAGCCAGCCCTACAGCTGCAAACACCGCTATCCGAAAGCGACCAGTCTTTTAAAGGATCAAGGTTGCCGCGAGAACTGTGCCTTCTGTTTCCCACCACAGGAACTTACCCGCCATTTGAGCGCCTTGGTAGCAACTAAACCAGAGCCAGCAGGAAGAGCGAATCAGCCGCGTTCGCTCCGTTTCCGGACGCCACCTGACGTACTTCCGGCGGTGTTGGGAAAAACAAACGCCTCCTAAAGCTCAGCATCAGAATGAGAGTGCAGGAAAGAGGGGAGAGAGCCGAGCCTGCTAGGCGCGATTGCACGTTTTGGAAAGAACACATGACTTTTGCGCGCTTTGGCATAGATGGTTTACAAAGCTTTCAGAAATGTTGTTCTCCCTTTGGTACTATACATTTGCAACCGCACGCAACTTTGGGGAAAACGAAGGCGAAAACTCGTCCGAAAGCATGCCAACAAGGAGTTAACCTCCGAATGTTTCCGAGGAGGCTGTGATGTAAGGTGCCGAGCTATGGGCCAATCCCAGCGCGGCCCTGAGGCGAGCCCCCCATGACGTCAGAGCTCCTTGACCAATCGGTGCGCGGCTCCCGCGTGCCAGCAGCCTATCAGAGCACGGCTCCTGCGTGCCAGCCACCAATAAGCTAGCTGCCCCTTCGGTTTGGTCTCCGTGGCTCTGGGGGCATTTTTGGTCGTTTAATAACATAACACGAACCAAAAATGAGTTCAAAATTTTTTTTTCAATATGCGCTATCGAAGCCTGCTTAAAAACAAGCACCTACGGGCACACGGGGAGGGGGGCAGGTACGGACAGCGGGAGGGGGGGGCGGGAAAGAAACGGACAGCGGGAGGGGGGGGCGGGAAAGGAACGCACTCAGCTGGACTTCTTCCGGCGGCCGTGGTCGGCATAATGACGGACACAAACACCCCAAAAAAAAAAACGAAACTCCGCCCACCGCCCGATGACTACACAGAGGGAACGCCCAGGGAAAAAATCTCGGGAACGCCCCCGAATCTGGTCCGGCCTTGACGGACAGATCTCTGTTCCAATGGCTAGCCTCCATTTATGGAGCTAGCCAATGGAACAGAGGGCGTATTCCAAGAGTCCCTTACTGAAGACTAGAGATTTCTCTGGGTGCGGAGCTAACGCTCCGTGCCCCAGGCGAAACCTAATAAAAAAATAGTGTGTAATGGAAGGACACAATCAAAATGACGGTAAAGAAGCTATGCTCCAAGGGAGGGTCACGAATTGAAAAGCCAGCCAAGACAAGCAAATAACTAAGAAGAAAGGAAAATATAGTGACAATAAAGTCAACCAAAGGTAAGCAATGAGCGAGTTCCAAGCCCATTTTAAGGTGTTGGTAAGTCTATAATAAGGCTTACACAACTAGACAGTTTGCGCTGTCGGGTAGGCACGAGCTACAAAAAGGATTCTTCTAAATATATCATTGTGTGTGCAAACACTCTTGAGAATGTGAATCCAAATGCAAGCAAAGGAAATGCACTTTGAATGTGAAAATGAGGCCACAATGCATAGAATGTGGCAGCAAGGTGTGAGCTCTATATAGCCAGCATTTTCACAGCAGAATCCTTGAGCGGTGACCTCACATGAACAGTTTAACAGTTCACAGATGTTACTGAAGGGTACAGAATCCTCCTGGAATAGAAGGGTCGAGAACAGCTCAAAGCATACAAGAAATGCCAAACATCACCAAAGCACGTGGCGGGAGCTGTAGCTTGTTTCCACGCTTCTTTACACTCACCCAGCGGCCTGGGAGCATTATACAACTTTGATGTTATACTTTGATTTATAGCGCTCGCAGAGGCGCTAACCCAATCCACATTGGTATAAAAGTAGGAATTTAAAAAATGCAGCTGTGACATAAAATAAAGCGTGTATATAGCAAAAAAGGACGTGAAGTTAACATTTCTTTATTGCAGCTTACACATATGTGACCCAAGCCCATACTTCAATTGACAAGAGTAGTCACTGGCAGACTAACTTGACTACTTGCGTAACCCTTCCAACACAGTGCCTAGGTCAAGAAAACTATGATCAAAGCATTGCTTAATACTAAATTAAATAATTGTATCCTCTTTGGCTTATTTTAACATAACCAGATGTTGAAGTATGCTCTTTTGTGATAAAAAGACATTCTTAATTTATGTAAAGACCTTCCATTTACTTGAGCAAATCTGTGTTAAATCTTAATATATACATTGCCATTTTTGCACCAGCTTCTTTTTAGTTTTTCGGTCGAGCCTGGGCAGCACATGGCTGCTCTGTGAGGCATGGTATATTGAAGTATGGCATAGAAGCTCCGCCCATGTCCTGCCCATATTTTCAATTGCCTCCTGTTACTGTCCTTGCAAAATCATTGCTTTTCATTTGAGAATAGGCTTAATAGTCCCTCGTTTGTACTGCCTTTTGTGCATTTGTAAACTCCCATAACGACTGGACTTTTTACTTGTGTTGTTACACTGTCGGCTTTGTAAGTCGTTGAGCACCATTTTCTTTTCACCTATTCCACCAACGACATTGCTGCACACCGCACTACATTTTACTAATGTATTTATTTAAATTACAGCATGGTCAGTTTTAACTATAGCGGATACGCTTATTTAATTATTTAATTTACGGCACGGTCCACTTTCACTTTAGAGGCTATGCTTATTTAAATATTTATTTTACAGTGCAAGCCACTTTCACATTAGTGGTTGTGCGTATTCATTTATTTAATTAATAGCACGGCTGCTTTCACTTTAGTGGCCGTACTATAGAACCTTTCTAAATTAAGTAATTTGTTTTCACTTTGGGTGAAAGCACCCCATAAGCACTTTCGCATTGATATTGGCCGCCCCCTTTCTTTAGACGCTGCTCACTGTAACCTGAGTACGTGAGCAGAGTCTACAGAAAGGGCCTGGACCACCATTAAAGTGCTATCACATTTGCGAGTGTTTTAGCTACTTGCGTTAAAAATAACAATGACTTTTATATATGTGGTGCTTTTAAAACACATAAATAAAAGGCATTGTCATTTACAAAGCCAATAGCTTAAACGCTCGCAAACACGATACCTATTGCATTGAAAATGCTTGTTTCACATTTCCATGAAGTTACCAAACTTTTTTTTTTTAAATGAGTTGGCAAAAACACAACTTTCCAGCTATGGCACCAGTGCTTAATTTGTAAAAAGAATGAATGCTGTGGCCCAAAGTTTTTTTGGTAAGTATCCCGTGCTCAGCGCTACTGAATGTTGGCATGCAAAATACCAAGGATGTGTAATCTTGGTTCCACCTAATACTTCTAATCCACCCTCAGACACTGCCTGGCTCTTTATCTCACTCCCGCATGTTCTTTTTCATCCCTGCTTTCCCCATCTATCACAGTTTTTTTCATCATTTTCTTCCTCATTCGTTCCCTCCTTTTGTGTGTTTTTTCTCTCTCTGTCCCCAAAAATGAGTGCTCTTAAACCCTACTTGCAACCGGAGACAAAAATAAGGCACTGTTTCGCACTCGCCTAATCCCTATTTGCAGGCATTATTCTGCCCTGTTCATCCTGCATCACTGCTAGAAATGGGATTTCTGGTTGGCTAGGGCATGCGCCTAAGTCAGGCAGAAACCATCACTCTAGTCAGGGCAAGGGAGTTACACGCTAAAGATGACCCCTGCTCAGCCCCTTGGTAGCTTGGCACGAGCAGTCAGGCTTATAGAAGAGGCAATGTGCAAAGCGTTTGCGCAACACACACACACACAGCAGCAACACACTAGACACACCACAAAAGAGATTACACACAAGGTTATATAAAAAAATAGCCTTTGTAATATCATAAACCCATTAGAATCATAATCACACATATACACTGTGCCAACTGGTACTAGGCAATTCACAGGGGATTATATACATGACAGGGCCAATCGGTACATCACAAAGCACAAGTAATAATAATATCACAGCCAGTAACTACTGGCAAAATAAGGTACTCAGAATTATCATATTAGCAATCTCTGTAGGCATCAGCACATTATACATAAACATCCTAAGCATAAACACATTATGTCATAGGCATTACAAGCATTAACACATTATGCTATAGTCATGGTTCATAAATCACATTAGAGCCTTGCGCCCTACCAACCTACAACTGACCCCCTGGCTTTTCTAGGGGGCCCAAGGCCCTTTGTCCAGATGTCAGGGCGCACTTCTAGAGCCTTCCAAGTGGCCCTCTGGTTTCCAATGCAGCAAAAGCAAAGTGTGCAATGCAATGGGGGTGTGGGGTGGAACTCACCCCATCCTCATTATGAAAGGAAATTACCCCCTCCGTTGCAGCTGCCCGCGCTCTTGCGGCGCAGCTGTGAAAATTAAGCACTGGCACTACTGTGCCGCTCAGCTCCCACTCAGGGAACCAAACATTGCCCCAACGTTGCAGCTGCCCGTAGTCAGGGTGGTGCAGCTGAGTGCAAAATTAGTCTGGGGACCACTGTGCCCTTGAAGCTCCACTCCGGGACTCCTAAATACCAAATTGCCCCACGTGGCAGGAGGAAGACACGGACACGGCCCAATCCGAGCCCCACTCACCGGGGCTCTCCTTCTAGGCTCTCTACCTCCACCGGTCCCCTCGGGCAGGGGGGGAAGGCACAGACAATGTGCCTCAGCAGCCCCCCTCCCCCGGAGCTTCTCCTCTTTTCTCCTAGCGACGCTGGACTTCACTTCCACAGGCTCCACCCACAGTCAGATAATGCACACCTTGCTTCCGCTTTGCTTGTGGTGGCTGTTCCTCAGCACGAAGAGAAATGCTGGGTAGGCTCCTGCTCTGCTTCCCAGGAAACACGAAAATGCGGGGTAGCCTCCCGCTGCACCTGATAACCCACAACGTGCCCGGAGTGAAGTCTGCGTCGACCTCAGTTGCCTCAGCACACGATTCGCGGGGCTCTCACAGGGACATGGGAGCCCGCCTACAAACAGGCACAAGCTTGCATGTGTGAGAAGTTGGCCTGGCATATGCTGTCCACTATTCTAGTGGGCCCCTTGCACCAGTCCAAACGACCCTTATTGATGGTAGGTTTAAAGACAACCTATATCTAAAGCTATCCTAGTGGTAGCTGTGGAGAGCAGCCTTCAGGCTAAGTCTTGAAGGAATGTAAAGCAGCTTGTTTTACCAGTCTATATTCTCATGAATGACCAAATGAAAGTAGAACCACACCAGGTATATATATAAAATATATGTATTTATTCTAAACAAATCCCTCTAGTCTCTTTATGAGGCTAGAGGCAAAAGTACATTCAGTAAACCTATTTAACACAGTAAATTAGCACAATATACGTTGAGCCCTAGGGGCATACCAAACTACATATTAAGGAACCACGACTGACATAGATAGAAGGCCTAGAGCCTTCAGAACCGCTAGGGCCACCAGGAACCACCCAAAGTAGTGACACAGGGGACCCACGGGGGACGCGTGCAGTGTCTAAACACAGCCGCGAATCACCATTAACTTCTATGGGGAAAGTCGTGGTTGGAATTTTAAAGATTAAGGACACTTAGAAGAGGACTTGGAGCAAACCCCTTTAGAACTAGGAGATTCTAGAGTCTACACCCATGGGAGCACCGGAGTACTCGAGTTACCTCACCCAGGGAAGTCGGGTGCCTAGGTGTCTTTTCGTGTCGGGTTTCGTTGTCGATTTCAATGGAGAGCTGCTGCAAAGTGCTGCTGGCGTCCAAGTGGAAAGTGTCCGGGTGGATCCAAGGGTGGATCGGAGATGTGAAGAACCTGAAAGCAAAGGGGACAGAGTCTGGGTCACTTGCCAGTGACCAGGAAGGCGAAGAGAAGATGCCAACCAATGTCGGGTGATTTCAGGTAAAGAAGGTGAAGCTTGACTCTTCAGCCGCGAGGACCAGGAGGCATCGAGGACAACCAAGAGCTGGATTCGACCTGTCCTAGGAAGGATGTCGAGTGCTGCGGTGTTGTTTTCCGGATTGAACCCAACAAGCCTTGGCAAAAGCAACCCACGCAGAAAGCAAAGATTGGCTTAGGTGCAGACCAGCAAGGTCTGAGGGACTCACCTGTTGGTAGGGAGTCAGGGTACACCTAGAGCAACCAGGGAAGCCCAAAGAACAGAAAAGTTACCTTCGTGGGACCCACCAATCAACAGACCAGGGATCGCGAAGGAGCCTCGAGCTGAAATGTTAGAAGCGGGCCCACGGAACACTCAGGGAGTGTAGGCCCACAATCTTTGGTGCAATTGGTGCTTGGGGCTTGGACTACAAGTAGCCCAATGCACAACGAGAAAGCTCGGGAAGTCGATGCACTAGAAAATGTGCCTGGTGTCCAGGAGTTCTGGTCCCACGTCACTCATGAGAGCTGCAGGTCTCAGTTTTGCCGGTATCTCGTGTCGGGCTCTGGGAAGTTTGGAAGTCTGTGTCCTGAGTCTCAAATACTTTGGGGTCCAGCGGCAGCCTCGGAAATGCAGGCCGGCAAGATGATTCTTGGTGCCTGCTTGAGCAGGGGAGTCACTACTTGTCCCCAAGGGAGACTCTTCTGTCTTCTAGTCGTGTAGAATGTCGAAGTTCCAGAATATATGTTACAAAGTTTTGTCCAGGTGTAATTTGAAGTCCTAAGGACTGGGGTCCCATACCAATACTAAGTCAGGGGGTTGGACATACTCTGGGGACCCACCTATGGGAGGATCCAGGTTGGGAGGTGACTACACCCCTTTCCCTTTGTCCAGTTTTGCGCCCGAGCAGGGGCTGAGTGCCCCTGCAATTGGTTTGAACTGGGGTATGGACAGGGACACCAAGTGTGCCCCCCAGCACTGTCTGAAAAGCATTCTATGGGTGCACCCACCCAGCCCCAACACACTAAAGCCTGTCTGGGAGGTGGTTACACCTCCCTGTGACAGGAAACCAATTGTTCAGGCTTCCTCTGCTGGAGTTTCGTCCAGCAGCAGGAGGTCAGCCCGTGTCTGTGGCTGTGGCATCCATTTTGTGATGCCAAGGTTCTTTTAAACTTTTACCGGTTAGGTAAGTGTGTACATGTCTTCTCCCTCTAGAAGGGTGGAATTCTACCCCCGCCGCCAGGATTGGCGGGGGTAGGATTCCAAAGTGTTTGACACCAAAGGTATGGCATAATACATGCTTCAGGCCCTGGTAGGCCTCTGGGGTACCTATGCCCTTAGTACCTAAGGGACCATATACTAGGAACTTACAAGGGAAACCCAGTAACCAATCTGGAGTGTACCTAAAGTACATGCAATCATTTTAGAGAGGAAGCAGCTAGGCTGGGGTCCTTGTTAGCAGGGCCCCAGCCAGACTAAAGTCGAAAAACAGTGAAACACCAGCAAAAAGTGGGGGTAACCATAGTAAGCAGATCCTACTCTCCTACAGCCTGACTTGCAGTTTCCATGAGGCGGCTGCTCTCGCCATTTCTGCCACCGGAGCCCCCTTCTCAGGCTTCCCTGGGCAGCGCACATGGTGCGCTGTCAGTGAGCAAGATCTCCTACTCTCTTCAGGGCCTCAGGGGTCACAATTGTGAAGGGCCCATAAAGCGCTTTTGGCATGCAGGAGCCCCTTTCCTTAGGGGATCTGGAAGGCAGGAAAGCAGCAGCCTTCACTCGACCTGGAAAATGCAGTGCCCACAAGGCGCTGGGCAAAGTAACAACAGGCAAACCAGCACGCTGGGGCCCCATGGCAAATAGACCCTTTAGCTGCCTAACAGGACAGCCTATCCATCCCCAGCGGCAGTTCCTCCTCGCAGACTGGCAGCCTGACAGCCGTAAGTGGGCACCAAACGGCACCCTCAAAAAGCACACCTTCATGGGGTCACAGCCCCAGTACTTATACAGCCTTTTCCTTTGTCTGCCATTGGCACAGGGCTTGGGGAACCAGCCTGAACTGGTTCAGTGGGGTTTGGAGCACTCTGTTTACAGGGCTCCTCTTCCCAATTGTCAGAGCCAGCATTCACCCAGGCAGGCACAGACCTTTTCAGGGTCAGGGGACTACTCCTCCCACTACTCCAAATTCAGATCCCCTATTCAGCCTAGCGCCGACTCACCCTGCCCTCCCTGGAGCCACACACACCTCACCAACCCCTTACACTCCAGAGCCAGACATACAATACACATCAGGAAGGCAGACATATAGCACACAGAAATGCCAATCTCTAAAAGTGGCATTTCTAAAATAGTGATAATCTGCGCACACCATTGCGCAGCATTTATTATTACTATTCCAAACATACCAAACTTGATCACGCTGCTCCTCTCATATCAGGAATTACCCGTGAAACACTTATCAGGGAATCCCCAATGCATTCCTATGGGAGGGCAGCCTCACAGGAGTGAGAAACCAAAATGGCTGTTTGTCACTACCAGGACATGTCACACACTTAAGGTACATGTCTTACCTTTTATCTACAATGCACCATGCCCATAGGGCTAGCTAGGGCCTAACTTAGGGTTGACTATCATTCAGTAAAAGGGAGGTCACAGACATGGCACACGCTTTAGGTGCCACCTCACAGCATCAGTAACGCTGCGCACACAGGCCCTGCAATGGCAGACGCCTGAGAAAGGTTTGAAAGGCTACTTGGGTGGTAACGCAATCAGCGCTGCAAGCCCACCAGTAGCATTTACTTTACCGGCCATGGGTATCTGAAATACCACTTTACAAAGGACTGACAGGTAAATGAAATATGCCAAACAGGTGTAGACCAGTCTTACCATGTTTACCACAGAGAGCACACACACTTTACACTGGACAGCAGTGCTAAAGTTCCCAGAGTCCTAGAACCACCAACACCTGTCAGAAAAAAGCTAGGAGGTAGGCAAAAAGTCCAACAATCACCTTTAGCATTTGAATCACATTGACTGTTATATGTAACTGTTGAATTAATATAAAAAATATATAGATCTCAAGGGAGGGTCGTCTGGCTCGCTTACTGCTTCTGTTTCCTGCTATGTGTGACTGCTATGACATTTTTTTGCCAGTTTTACCTAGTTCATGTAATGTGAGAAGGATGTAATTTTCATGTTTTTGTGTGTATTGCAGCCACAAAATGTAAGTACTATTTCTATTCTGCCCAGAATCCAAGCAACACATTTTGTTAGTAAAAATAAAGAATATTCGAGAATAATAATTTGTACTTTATATCATGTGTAATAGCCTGGATTTACCAGTTCTCACTACTGTAAATAACTGGTGTAACCCATGTGCTGGTACTTAAATTATCAACATTCAGAAGGATGAATGGTCATTTTGCCCTGCCACAATTCAAGCATGCAGTGAGCACTTAACTCGATGCACTATCTTGTTGCTATCTGGAATGGCATAATGCTATTAAATGCACGTTTGGATATAGGCTTTACCTCTGTACATGTATTTTGTTACATTCTGCTGATGAGAGTGAAGAAAAAATGCAGAGCATTGTCCTGAAACTAAAGAACTTGATGCCAAAATGCAGTAAAGCAGCACATATTATTTATTTAAGTGAAACACAATAGGTCACTGCTGCTCTGTGACGTGTAAGAGATCTAGTGGTACCTTTTTGTGAGAGCATTGCTGCCCCATGGCTATTATGTTATTTTTATTGAAATGCACACAAACAAACCATGATCTAGCCCAATAATAGAACAAACATGCAATGCAGTCTTTTGTTACTAGGGGCATACTCCTTTAAAAAGATGAAGACTTAACAATTGAGAGATTAAAGTCAGGTGAAAATTGTGGATGATGTTAGGTTTTTCACCAGTGATTCGTGGCAGGTAATACCTGTGCATATTGCAAGAGCAAATAGTGCAATGTTTCAGTTTGTGTAACCAGTAATGGGAGCAGGAAAACCATCCACTTATAATTTTTATCAACATTCATTTTTTTTATATTAATCAATGCATATGCTACAATGTTAAAATGTTTTATCAAATACCATGAATGATTTATTGTTTTTATCAAAAATTATCCAATGTATGTAATTAAAATGTACTTTTGTTGCTAAAAACAGTTGTTGTATCATTTAATTGTGTGGCTTATTTGCCATCGTTCATGTGCTAGGAAGTAGTGATTTTTGCCTGGGTGTTTTTTATTTACAAATACTGTTTTCCCTGACCCAGGAATTTGATCCTTTTCAGGGGGTCCTTGTTATCGCACAGGTTACTAGAGGCATACTCCTTTAAAAAGATGAAGACTTAACAATTGAGAGATTAAAGTCAGGTGAAAATTGTGGATGATGTTAGGTTTTTCACCAGTGATTCGTGGCAGGTAATACCTGTGCATATTGCAAGAGCAAATAGTGCAATGTTTCAGTTTGTGTAACCAGTAATGGGAGCACTCATGTTCAGGTTATGCATAACTCCCCATTTCGAGGTACTAAATCTGTAATCAGGTACAAATAGCTAACTAGTACGTCCCACACTATAACAGGTCCTAGGAGTGGTGCTACAGGAAAAACAGTATATTTGTAATGATATGAAGAGAATAATACAATGAAGTTATTTACTACAATCAAACAAAAAAGTGAGCACAACGTGCTAATTGAACACCCGGTCCTGGCTATAGTTTTGGGTTGAGTGGGATCTTAATAGTGGAAGAATTGTATCAGTGGTGTGTTATTTACTTTGGCGGTGAGTGTGAAATGGTTGCTTTGCACTATACTTTAATGGAAGGTGCTACTTTAATCTTGGTGTAGCATTAGTTAAAGCTGTAAAGGAGTACAGACCGTAACATCACAATAACACAGCATAACAAAACAATATCATACAAAAATATGACAGGGCATGACAAAAAAACAGCGGCATCTGGAAGCAGCACAACAGCATAAAAACACAGCAAAAACACAACCACAACCACAATACAAATCCCTACTACACAAAAAAGCACAACAGAACAATTCAACACAAAAACAGCATAACAGTCAAATAAATCAAATCACTACACCATGCACCCAACAAAAGACAATGTGATCATAAAATAATAACACAAAACAAAACACTACAACACAACATAACACAAGACCAACACATTACAATTTTAACACACCACAAACAAAACTACAACCCAAACATAATAACATGATGCAACACAACACACCACAAGAATAAAGATTCAGCTCAACACAGTCTTACACTACAAAATCACAACACAATTCCTTTACTATAATGTTTTGCTATGCTCTGCGTTTTTGTTTTGATGGTCTGCTATGTTGCTTTTCTGTGGTGTTATTTTTGTGTTGTATTGTTGTGCCAGCATGTTTTTAGGTTATTGGATTGGTATACTGTATTGTTGTGTTCTTTTTTGTGTTTTTGTTCTTGTGTTTTGTTGTTTCATTCGATTGGTATGTTGTAATGTCTTATTGTGTGTCTGTGTTGTATTTTAATATGTTCTTCAATTGTTTTGTTGTGTTAAATTTGCTCTTGTGTTATCAGGGTTGTAATCTGGTGTGTTGATTTGGTGCTCTTGTGGTACAGTTTGGTCCTGCCCCTTGATATACTTCCATAAAAAACATTGTTGGCCAGAGATTTTCATTGTAGATGTGTGTTTTTATATCATTAGAGCAGTAATTTAGCTTGGGTAGAAATCTGCGCCAAATTTTCGGGACATTTAAAAAAATGGCTGATGTGTTTTAGTGATGATGTAATATTTCAGGAACCATAAGACCTATATACTTCATTTTGGTGTTAAAACATAGGTTTTGCGGGTCAAATAGTGTAATAGAGATCGAAAATAACTTCTCATGGCAACCCTTCCACAATTTTCCAAAATTGCGGCTCTATAATGACGTGTTTTAGCCATCATATTGGTGAATTAATTCGATGTTTTTTGTTTCAGGATTTTCATTGATTCAAATTTGTAATCATGAGCGAAGCATGTGGTAGCAGAGGATTTTTTCCGCCTGACAGAGTGTTGCTAACTACAAAATCTGAGGACCCCAACAAAGAAAAATGTGTCATATGAAAAACTAATCTGAAAGAAAAGCTAACATTAACTGCTGCTGAACAGAAAAAAGTTT
Source organism: Lissotriton helveticus (assembly GCF_964261635.1). NCBI lineage: Eukaryota > Metazoa > Chordata > Amphibia > Caudata > Salamandridae > Lissotriton > Lissotriton helveticus. The sequence continues at coordinate 103,052,315 of NC_136060.1, forward strand.
GAGATACTGCAGAAATACGGCAAGATGAAGTTCACAAAAGATTGAAACGGATGGGTGAAGAGGATCAAGTATTTTATCATTGTAACAACAAGTGCTACAAGTCATATACAATGGAAGAAAATTGAAAGATTGTAATAAAATAGCAGAAACAAGTGAATCACAACAAGAATTTGAGTTTTCTGAGAAAGCGTCAATAACCAAATCCGATGCCCGTCCACTTAGAAGATTGATGGCTACCTCTCATCCACTTCCAACAACTGATCAAAAAGCAGAGGATCTTCAATGTGTTATCTGTGGTTTAGTCGGAACAAGGGCCAAAGAGATTGACGAAAGAACAAAGAATTCACCAACCCCTCCGCCGGCACCAACAACATCATTCCCTCCCAAGACCTCTGCGACTCTTTATCCTCTTTCTTCCACAACAAAATCGCCGACATACATAACAGCTTTGAAAACCAATCTGAAGAACAGCCCACTCCACCCACCTCCGAACCAAAACAGCACTCTCACAACCTTTGCGCCTGGAACCCCATCACCACTGAAGACACCATCCGCCTGATGAACTCCATCCACTCAGGTTCACTAACCGACCCATGTCCCCACCACATTTTCAACAAAGCAGACTCCATCATCGCACCCCATCTCCGCGATGTCATCAACAGTTCCTTCAACTCTGCTACCTTCCCGGAATGCTTGAAACATGCCGAACTCAGCGCCCTGCTGAAGAAACCCACAGCAGACCCCTCTGAACTCAAGAACTACCGCCCCATCTCACTCCTCCCATTCCCTGCCAAAGTCATTGAGAAAGCCGTCAATAGTCAGCTCGCCGCCTTCCTTGAATCCAACAAATCCCTCGACCCCTCACAGTCCGGCCTCCGAGCCAAACACAGCACAAAACCGCCCCTCATCGCAGCCACAGACGACATCCGGACGCTACTGGACAATGGAGAAACTGTCGCCCTCATCCTACTCGACCTCTCCGCCGCCTTCGAGACAGTCTGTCATAGCACCCTCATACAACGCCTCAGCAACGTCGGAATACAAGGAAAAGCATCGGAATGGATCATCTCGTTCCTCGCCGGAAGAACCCAGAGAGTCCGCCTCCCCCCATTCAAATCAGAGGCCACCGAAGTCATCTGCGGCGTACCACAAGGATCATCACTCAGTCCTACCCTCTTCAACGTTTACATGAGTCCCCTCGCATCCATCGCGCGACAACACAACCTCAACATCATCTCTTACGCAGACAACACCCAGCTGATCCTCTCCCTCATCAAAGACCTAAACACCGCCAAAACCAATCTACATGAAGGAATGAAAGAAGTAGCCGAATGGATGAAGAACAGCCGTTTAAAACTAAACTCGGACAAAACGGAAGTCCTCATCTTAGGATCATCCCCTTCATCCTGGGACGACTCATGGTGGCCACCGACCCTGGGTACAGCACCCACACCTACAGATCACTCACGTAACCTTGGCTTCATCCTGGACTCCTCCCTCTCGATGACCAGACAAGTCAACGCCGTCTCATCTTCATGCTTCAACATCCTACGTATGCTCAAAAAAATCTTCCGTTGGATCCCCGCCGAAACAAGAAAGACAGTCACTCACGCTCTGGTCACTAGCCGACTGGATTATGGAAATACCCTTTACGCCGGAACCACAGCCAAATTGCAGAAAAAACTCCAACGCATCCAAAACGCCTCAGCCACACTCATACTGGACATCCCCCGTCAAGCTCACATCTCCGGTCACCTGAAAGACCTCCACTGGCTCCCCGTCAACAAAAGAATAACGTTCCGTCTCCTCACCCACGCACACAAGGCCCTCTACGACCTAGGACCCGAATGCCTCAACACAAGACTGTCCTTCTACACACCCACCCGCCAACTACGATCTTCCAATCAAGCCCTCGCCGCAATTCCACGCATCCACAGATCCACCATGGGAGGAAGATCCTTCTCCTATTTAGCGGCCAAAACCTGGAATTCTCTCCCCACTAACCTCCGCCTCACACAGAACCACCTCTCCTTCAGAAAGCAGCTAGAAACCTGGCTTTTCGATAAATAATGCACCCACCCTCCCTCAAGCGCCTTGAGACCCTCTGGGTGAGTAGTGCGCTATACAAATTCTGAACTTGAACTTGAACTTGAGTATGTGAGTCTCAAAGGGCAAGTATGTTTTTATCTGAAGTAAGTTTTTTCTGAGATGAAGTATACGGCCGAGGAACTTATCTAAACATCTAGGTGAATGTATTTGCAGTGGATTTGTATGCCCATACGAACTGCATGTGTGCATACATTTGAAAATATGAAAGTACAATGAGCTCCCCGCAGCAACATAACCACTAGCCTTCAGTTAAGTTTGCACTCTTTGACAAAGCAAATTAAGTTTTAAAGCCACTCTGAGATCAGAGAAATAATGGTCAACATTGATGAAACTGTATTGATCCATAATAATGAAATTAAGATTTTTCTGGTGCGAATATATAATGACAGAATTCGTTTTTGTCATTCTAATTAAACGAATATGCCACTTATGGTGTACTCAGCTGATTTGACTCCTGAGGTACTTGCTGCCAAAATAAGATCACAGTATACAGAAAAATCAGTAGGAATTATTTTAAGAAAGATCCTGAAAGATTTAGCTTTTAGAATTAATGACAAATGTTGTGATGCCCTAGAGCTCCACAAATCATGGGAGTCAATAAGAAGGCCTAATGGTGTTTTAACTTCTTTTACAACATTGTTTAATATCAACAAAGAAAACCTTTACAAACTAAAGTTCTTGAATTCAGAAAAGAAGCCTCCAACATTGATGATGGTTTGGAAGATATAAGTGAAGAAGTGGAAGATAATCCCATAAACTGACTGGCTTATGCTGCGCAAATGTACTGTGTTTTACAAATTATGTTTTATGAACTACATCATGGCAAAAATAAAACTCTGCAACACATGATGCCTGCCCACACAATATACGACAAGTACAAAAGTAAAGAGCTAATCACTTCACTGAATAGGATTGGTGTATCAACAAGTTATAATGAAATAGTATGGAGCAGGAACTTGATAGAAGCTCATGCTGTAAAAGTTTGCGAATCCGACAGCGTACCACTTCCAAATCACTTAACCAGGAAAGGATTTACAATCGCTTCTCTTGGGGATTTTGATTCTGAAGACAGTTCTTCTTTGTCTGTAACATCCAGCACACCTGATATTGCAATGGTGCCTCTTCAAGACTATACCAATGAAGTAACTTCTGGAAAAAACAAGCTGTCAACTGTAGGCATAAACAAACAAAGCTAAAAGCTTATAACCCAACTGACTTGCCAATGTGTGCAAAATCCCTGCAATCCATTAACACATCCCAGTATACCAGAAAGTTTTCTAAATGGCTGTGGGCATGGTTCTTCTTCTACCTAATGCTGTGGTCCACAAAGCTAATCTAACTGAACTTATCATATTGCTTATTCGGTGCAGACTGAAGGATGAAGAAAAGCCAGTTCCTCAGTGGGCTGGAATTCATGCTCTCATCTTCCAGAATACCGTTCCACTGAAAGTTGGGTTTTTACGAGTAATACCATCTCCAGTCACAAACCACGCAACAGTATTTTTATGAACAGTCAAGTAGAATTTGATGATCTTTATCCAATGATGGGCGTTTTCCCACATGACAAAAGTTGCAGTGGGTAGGTAGGTAGTTATCTCAGTGGATGTAGCATAGACAATGCACTTATTGAGGCTGAAATCTTTGGAAGCAAAACTACCCAGTCAGTATTGAGTGGAACTCATTATATCCCTTCATTACAAGGTATGCTCATCATATGCTCATCATATCTGAGGTTATAGAAACATTGCGTTGGAATGCTTAATGGAACAAGGATGACAAATTAGGTTTTGCATATCTTATCTCAGAAGTGAACACTGCACAGGGTGCACTTCATTCCAAAGATATAATGCAAAGCCAGGCAATGTTCAAAACACTCAGTTTAAAATCAGAAAACATGAAACCCAAGTTTGTAGAGTTTGTCAAAGAATGTGAAGAAAAATCTGAAATTTACTGGGGAAATGTTTTACACATGATAGCTCTAGTGAAAAACTTGATACATGCTGATCAGAAAGGTGATTGGGAGCTGCACGTGAAGACTGTTGAGTCATTGATTACTGTGTTTCATGAATTTCGATTGCATAAACTACCTGCTATATGGGTCCTGGCATATGGAAAGAGTGAGGTGGAAAAACGATATCTTTACAAAAAAGTCATCCAAAGACATTTTTGGGTGAAAGAAAGAGAGGGAAGGTTCAATGCTGTGGCTCTAGATATGAAACTGGAAGGCACAATCCAGAGATCACAGAAAAGCTCCAATGAAATTGATGTTCAGACTTGTAAAAGTGAATATGTTGCTCAATGGCAGCTAGTTTACCATGAAGTCCTTTCTATTTGCAATGTTTTCAGAGAGATGACAAATTCAAAATTAATTGACCATAGCGAAATTGTTCCTCATCACGAACTTGTGGGAAAGAGAGGGGAAAGCTTTAATAAACATGTTGACAGCCTTCTTCATTTCATGCAGCAGCAAGGAAACCCCTTTGAAATGACTGAGCCTGTGCGACTACACAACTCTGTGACCAAACAATATGTGGCTAATTATATAAAAACACATCTACTAGATGTCCTGGAACATGGATGAAATCTATACACAGAACTAAAGCAGAAGAGATGTGTATTGAAAGAGAAAAAGCTGTTTGACATAATCACCAAAGCTGAAATTCCACGCTTTAGTTGCCACAGTATTAGTTTTGTCCAACCAGCCACTACTAAAAAGGTTAGAAAAAATCAACTTTCCAAGCAGATAGAAAGATAGATGTAGTAAAAGAAAAGGGGTGAATTTATCAAGCACTTTCTGCCACATGATCTTTTTCCAACAAACATATTATTTGATGGAGATGCTGCCAAATCAGTGAAACACAAACTCATACTAGAGCTTGAAAAAAACCTTTCACCTAAAGAATTCCAATTGGAAAAGGTGTCCTCACTGAAAACTGCTGTTGTTGTGGACTATATGTTACAATTGCGAATGGTCAAGATTTCATCAATGCAAAACTTTGGCGAGGTCCTTCAGACTGTTCTACAGATATCAAAGTCAGTGTGCACCTTGCAAGAACAGCACATTGTCTTTGACAGTTATCTTGATCTATCTGTCAAAGAATGTGAGAGAATCAGAAGAATGACTACAAGTGCAACAATTGATCTTGCCTGCATCAGAAATTCGATACCTAAACCTATGCAACTTGATGAATTCTGGTGATAAACATCGAACAAGATGAACTTGGAGATGTTAACTTGACAAAACATTACTGATGCTTCATTGAACACTGAATTTCCAATTATTGCAAGTGGAATGATTGTCAATGAGGAGTTGGTGCCTGTAGAGATATATTCAAAAGGTACGGCCATATTGTACAAGAACATAACAGCAATTTGGAGGAAGCTGACCTTCGTACTGTGCCACATGTTGAGTAGACTGTTTGAAATGGTTCCAAGGGAGTCATTGTACTGTCAAATGACACAGATAGTATTATTGTGCTACTTAGATTTGTTGCAATGTTCATTAGTCAAGGATTGTCAACGTTATGGATATATTACGGAACAGGTGAGAAAAGACACTTAATCCTGCTTCCTGTTCTGTATAAGAAACTTGACCCAGTGTTCTTATCAAGGCTTATATTCTTACAGGCAAATACACTATGAGCAAAATTGGAACAAAGTTTGGAGCGTTAACTGCTGAGACTTTGAACTTTCTAAAAGGATTTGCTGAGACAGAAGAAGTATGCAACTTTAAAGACATAGAAAAATACTCTGTGCATTTGTTGAAAATTAGTTCTGACTGTCACACATTTGACAATCTTCGGTACAGTGAGTTCAAGAGATCGGACCCCCTAAGTGACCTTCCAGCAACATCATATTCTATGCATTGACACATTAAAAGAATGTTCTACTTGATTAGAAGATGTGTAAATGATTTGGATCATGCATAAATAGAGATAGAACCGTGTGAATCTGGTTGGGAAGATATTGATGGGGTGCTGAAAACTATAACATTTCTAAAGCCTTTACCCACAGAACTTACACGTACATGTACTTGCAAAGCATGTCCCTTTCTATATGCTCTTCTCCAATGTTCAACATTCTGCAAATGTACCATGAGCAATTGTTGAAACAAATAAATAAAGTGAACTATGAAAATAGGTCTAAACCAGGAGTCATAAACATTCTTTTTTTCATATTAAGATTGAAAACATAGTTTTGTTTTGTGTATACATAAAAGGATAAAAATCCATTATCAGTTCTATATATGTCTCTTCTTCCTCTATTATAGCTACCATTTTGGAAATGGTGGAAGGGTGGTTCTGAGGAGTTATTTTCTGTCTCTATAAGACTACCTGATCCCCAAAACCTATGTTTTGACACAAAATAAAGTATATTGGTCTCATGGTTCCTGAAATATTACTTCATCAATGCAACACTTCCACCATTTTTTAAAATGCCATCCAGAAAAATGTGGCCCGGATTAGCAATGTATACCCAAGCCAAATACATTTTTTACAGAGGTATATCAGGGGGCTGGGATTATGTTATTTTGTTTTGATTTAACTGAAGTCAACCTAATTAAATATGCAAAAACGTTCATCACTTACTGCAACCTTGGTAACTTTGCTTTCATGACATGTGCTAAAAGGTCATTATTTTCACCGAGCAACTCAAAGTCCTGGACTTTGAGTTGCTCGGTGAAAATAATTGCTTTGTTTGAGCTAATTTTAGCGCTTTGATCTTGTGATGGTAACCGACTTGCTTCACCTGGAGCACCACTCTTACTCAATTGCATAGTGATATTCCTTTACACGCTGTGCGCTCAAACTGAAACAGTTACCGTGTCTTTTCTTGTTGATGTGCTAAAAGGTGTTTGCACCAAGCACTACTAGGTTTACTAGTAAGATATTTATTAGGACCAATTCAAATGGGTAGTGATCTGACTCAGGTTGCATATTAACTGTTCAACATTTTCTTTATAGTGTAAGAAAAACACTTGGGAAATTAAATAAAGAAATTAAATGAACTTCAGAAATATATAAAAGTATCAGTCAACCAATTTGCTTTTAAGCACCCAGGATTCTCTTCAAAATCACATTGATTTTGCTTCTAATCATATGATAAATGATTTGTTGTTATGTTATCATTGTATGCTATTTATGTGTTGACAGAGGCTGAATTTTTCTTTGGGGATGCATAGCATTGGTATGGCTTACATTATTGATTTCTATTCTAGGCCTAACTATCAGTATATTTCAAAGATGCATGAAACTCCGCTCTTTGGTGAAAAGAAAAATTACATTACTGTTCCTACTCATTCTCCTGAAAACCTGTGTGAACAATCCATGGCTCAGAAAGACAGAACTCTTTTTCGCATGATACTTCTCTAGGTCACTTAAAGACTGAGATAGTGAACTTGGCCCTAAAATATTCTATCCAAAACTCAGATATTATTTGGGGTAACTGCCCCACGGTCTGAGAAATTATGCTGGAGAGTACTCAGGAGACAGACCACACTGGACGGAGCAACATTGAACGTTCACAGAACAGGACCCCGACTACCACACAGAGGGACTCCCCAGTGGGACCCCCTCTCTCACATAGCTCCATAATGACCACAACTTCAGGCTCCTCCCTCACTGAGGAAACATTTCCTGGCCCACAACATGCATCCGGGTGTCGGCCATCAGCTAGCTCACATCTCACTGCCTCGGAGACCCTATAGATTAAATATGCCCTTTTCACTGATCTATTCTTCACTTATGCCCCCATTGCATCATTCTCCACCCACCCAGAAGCACCTCAGCCGGGAACAGGGATTGAGGGATACAGCAATACGTTAAAACCCCTCTCGACACTCAACCAAAGACACAAAAGTATAATGAGTGGGAGGATGCTGTTTTGTTTGGTTAAACAAAAAAAAAGTAGTAAGGTGAAGGGAGGGTAGCAACCGCACACAAATCACTCCTAAGGTCACGCAGAAGTGGCTACCTGTAGTGCGATGCGAGGTGAAGCCCGCCCGCTGGGTTTATCAGAAATGTTGCACCTGAGATAAGGGCTGAGTTAGTACAAAAAGATTTGCTTATGTAAGAAACCTGCACATTGCTGCTCTGTGTTATAAGAACTGTGTCACTGATCCCCCTGGTAGGGTGATCATACAGTTATTGATGTTTTTGAAACAATGTATGTACGACGATCCTAATTTGCTTATTGCCAATAAAAAGTTTTTTTTTAAAACTGACCCATCGTCAGTCTAATATTCCTAAATAAGGTTTAAAGTTTTTGCTGTGCATGACGCCTGCCTCCTAGTGAGTAATGGAACACAATTGTGTGATTATACTGGTTAACTCAGTGCTTTTTGATAGGCCATGACTTGCTGATTTTCACCCTCAGGTGCTGTAAGCATCTAAGGGGTAGTATACTTGTCTGGGTTTCCTCTAAACTTCAGGAAATAAAGCAGGATGTGATGCATGAAGCCCAGTGAGGTTTTGTCACCAAACATCTCTTGTTGGGTAGTACCCATGGGTCTACCCTTGTACCCATATTGAGAAAATGTCTTCATGCATTCACTTGGGTCCTTGTAGGTCAGCTGTATATCTCTCCTTGCATTAATAAGTACATGGACACAAGACATGACAAGATCTATTAGGGGCATCCAGCATCTGAACTACTGTCTTGGGTTATTGAAGACTTGATGCTCCAGAACTGCCTGAAGTTAAATTCCTCTGAGAAAAAAATTCCATCTCATTTTAAGTAATTCTAGCCAGTTCCTTGTGCAGACTGAGATGAAAGAACTTCCTTGGAAAGGGGCGCTTTGATCTAGCTTGCTAAAACTTGTTACTAATTTGTTTCTTTGACTCTGGAGTAGCAACTGAATCTTGCATTCTAAAATCTATCTATCTATCTATCTATCTATCTATCTATCTATCTATCTATCTATCTATCTATCTATCTATCTATCTATCTATCTATCTATCTATCTATCTATCTATCTATCTAGCTATCTATCTATCTATCTATCTATCTATCTGCTCACCTCAATTGTCTGTTTTTCAAGCAGAGTTTTAAGCATAGGATTAGCACAATGCCATCCCATCTGAGCTACAAAGGGACATAGCCTTTTGTCATTTTTACAGCAAAGCCTTTAAGCACAGGATTAGCACAGTGCCACCCATACCAAGCTGAAAAAATGCAAAAGCCTATTACCACTCCAGGCACAGTATTACTGCTTGGATTGGTAAAATGACATTCAAGCCACCTAATAATAATAATAATAATAATAAAACATTTATAAAGCGCCTGGCTGCACAAGACTGTGTGTCCCCGCGCTAACTGCTAATACAATACAGGAGTCCAAAGGAGCTGTGGCAAAGGAGCTCAGAAAGAGATTACATGTTGGGGAACAAATACGTTTTTAATTTTGTCCTAAATCTCTGTTCGGATGGTTCCATACGCAGGTGGAGAGGGAGCGCATTCCAGTGTTTAGAGGCCAGATATCTGAAGGATTTTCCTCCCATTTTGGCTCTGATGATTCGGGGGAGTTTGAATAACATCATGCCAGATGACCTTAGATTCCGGGTCGGGCGGTGTATGGTCAGGAGATTTTTTAGGTATTCAGGGCCCTTGTCCTGCGCGATGCGGTGGGCATAGCAGAGGGTCCTGAACTTAATCCTCTTCTTGACTTGGAGCCAATGGAGTTTGGACAGGGCAGCTCTAACAGAGGTTCTTCTAGGAAGTCCGAGCACCAGTCGTGCGGCAGTGTTCTGCACGCATTGTAATTGATGTAAGCCCTTCTGACTGAGCCCAATCAGGAGGGCATTCCCATAGTCCAAATGAGGTGTCACCAGGGCATGGACTATGGTTTTCCTGGCTTCGGTGGGAAGAAGATCCAACACCTTACGGACAACTTTTAGTATGCCGAAACACCTTCCTGTTACCTTATTGACTTGGGTCTTACCAGAAAGGTCGGAATCCAGCATAACGCCTAGGTTTCTAACCGCCTCTGCAGGGGTAGGCAGATTACCCAGTTCGCTCGGCCACCATGCATGGGACCACACAGAAGTGGCTCTCCCGACCACCAGTATTTCGGTCTTCTCGCCATTCAGACGGAGACAATTGTTGTTCATCCAGGCCGCTACTGTCGACATACAGTCCGAGAAGTTGGTGGCATTTTCTCTTCGGTCAGGGGTCAGCTTAAACACCAGCTGGGTGTCGTCAGCATAGCTAACAATGCCCACCCCAAAATCCTCTACAATGTGTGCCAGGGATTCCATATAGATGTTGAATAACGTAGGGCTAAGGCTTAAGCCCTGTGGAACCCCATGGCTCACCATGCGAGGAGATGATCTGAAGGGTGGGCAGTGTATCTGGAAGCTTCTGTTGGTCAGAAAGGAGCGTAGCCAAGCAAGTGCTGAGCCCATTACTCCCATGTCTGAGAGACGAGACAGCAGCGTTGAGTGCAGCACGGTGTCAAATGCTGCACTAAGGTCCAATAGGACCAACGCCGCTGTCTCGCCCTCGTCCACTATCTGCCTAATGCATTCAGTCGAATATAGAACAGCCGACTCAGTCGAGTAGCCTGATCTAAATCCTGACTGGGAGGAGTGAAGGAGAGCTTCTTTCTCCAAGAACTCCATAAGTTGTTTATTAGCAATTTTTTCTATGATTTTGGCACAGAAAGGGAGGAGGGAGATTGGGCGGAGATTTTGGAACTGGGAAATATGAATGTTGGGCTTTTTCTTTAGTGGCATGACTTGGGCAGTTTTCCAAACTTCTGGAACATAGCAATCTTGGAATGATAGAGTGATCAGATGACTAATGTGATCCAGTAATGTACATTCCATAACTGCCTTACACCGATCTGGAGGACAGACGTCGGTGGGGGAGCCGGACTGTATGCCATTAATGATTTCCAACAGATCATGTTTATCAGGGGTTTTAAAACTGGTAAGTGGGGATTTATATATTAAGGTGGATCTGGTGTCCGCGTTGGTTTTTGCGGTAGTTGTATTGTTTACAAAGGTGGCATGGATTCTGTCCACCTTCTCAATAAAGAAGTCAGCAATCTGTTCACATATCTCAGCAGAGTATGTGTCTTGAGCATCTAGCCTTGAGGGGATTGTGAGTTCTTTGTGGATTCTAAATAGTTCTCTCGTGGAATTGTCTGCCTGCTCAATCCTATTTTTATAGTGAATGCTTTTTTCCGCTCTGATCAGTTTCTGATAGTTTTTTAATTCAATTTTGTAGCTCACTTTAAGTTCAGGTGCGTAGCTTTTTCTCCATCTTCGCTCCATAGATTTACGTTGAGCCTTTGCTGTTCTAAGTTTCTCCGAGAACCATGCAGCGGTTCTGGATTGCCTTACTGGCGGTTTGGTTGTCCAAGGAGCAATCCTATCCAACGCTTTCGACATCCATAATTCATAATTGTCCCAAACCTCCTGTAGGGTGCTACCTATTGTTGGGGGATGCTCTATTAAAATGCTATTAAAAAGTTCAGGAGTGAATTTTTTCCAATTACGACTTTTCTGAGGGGGATGCTTTATGAGTGTGGTTTCTGTGGATTCTATAAGTATCTCAAATGGCACAATGCTGTGATCAGACCAGATCAGAGGGATCGGGGGTAAGATCTTAATGCCTTCCCAATTTACAAAAATGGGGTCTAGAAGATGGCCCTGCTGGTGTGTAGGGGTTGTGGAGAGAAGTTTTATATCCACAGATTTTAGTCCGGTGGCAACAAGTTGTGCCTCACTGGAATTAATGTCTTCAAAATGAAGATTTAGATCTCCTAGAATAATTAATTTTTTATATCTGACTGCTCGCTGGGTTACCGACTCAATGAGTTGGGTGTAGAAAGCCGCCGCGGCTCCCGGGGGTCGATATAATAATAAACCAGTGATAGCATTTGTCGGTTCTATTTTTATTGTAAATATGCCACATTCGCTATTAATAATGGTGGATTTAATTAGGGTGCATTCTAGCTCTGATTTATAAATTAATGCTATCCCTCCTCCACGTTGTTTTTGTCTGTCAATTCTCAGTAGACTATAACTAGGAGGTATTGCGTCCAAAATATCAGGGGATGACGTTTCTTCTAGCCATGTCTCGGTAAGAAACATGGCGTCGAGATCTTTATTTATCAATAATTCGTGGATCTCCATTTTATGTTTAGTCAAAGATCTACAGTTTAACAGTATCATCTTGAGGTTCGCTACCTTTCTAGGAGTTTTATTTATAGTTGGAAGTACTTGGTTACATATTTTACAAAGGGAGGGCATATAATCAGGTTCTAAAGAATGTAAGCAGCTATGAACCAGCATCTTACCGAATGTAAGGAGATCAGTTTTGGAATAATACAATCGGGGGCTGCTACTGCTTATGGCATCCGTAGGGAAAATGGGGCCATGGAGTCCTGTCCCGTGCCCCGGTCGATCGCGGACGGGCGCAGACGGGCAGGACTCTGGCTTGACTCCGGCGCGCGATCGGCATGCCCGCAATGCGCGTCCGCTGCGCGGAGCCATTACCGTATGTTTTTATGCCATCGTCCGTGCGACGTACAAGGCGAGCCCTCACTAAGATGGCCGCTACTCTTTTCCCTGCCGGTCCCCGCAGATGACGGCCCTCAAATCAACCACACGCTGAGGGGGTAGGCAGGTAACCTAGAATTAATAAAAGCAACTCCTGACAACTGTTTAGCTGAAGTTAAAGTGGAGGTGATCCATGAGCAGATTCAAAGTACTGCTGGTGTTGAAGGGTGCTCCATAAAAAGGAGCTGCTATCCACCTAAACTTAGGAACTACCTAGAGAACGTTGATTCCTGTTCTGCATAATTTATTTCACACTGAGCCTGAAAGGGTATTGCCTTGATTTATACTGGGTGCTCCCTTGTGTTTGGACAAAGCTGTAGCTCTCTGAAGAGCTCTAACTAGTGCAAAACGCGAGTATTTGGTCACTTTTATTCAATCCAGGTATATGTAGCTAAGTAGGTTTAATTAGCATTCACATGATTTGAGAATTTCCGGCCTACTATAATTAAACCAATGTGAATACTGAATAGATTTGGACTGATAATGAAATATCAGTTTGACACCCCTTAAGTTAGAAAGTAGAAGAATCAATGTAGAACAGTGCCACTCATTCCAACTCACAACAGGAGTTCAGGTGGGCAACATTCTCCACAATGTCAAATTTAGCCATTGGATTGAGCAATACCAACAATAAGGTTTCACCTATGCTATGAATATGCAGGAATTCATTGAGTGCCTGGAATGTTGCTGTCTCCGGGATGCTACACGCATATAATATAAACAAATAAGCATACATGAGGTTGTTTTTTTGAAATGTGGGTGCATGTTTTAATTATTTTGACAGTGAACAATTTCTTGGTGACTGGATTCAGGATTTATCTGTTAGTTGTCTTAATTAGAGGGTTATCTTGTTTATGATTCAGTGAAGATGGGGCAATTCCCTGAGGATGTGATGCATGTGCAATTTAAGAGTGAATAGCAGCATTAAGTTAACTTTCTTTATTGAGTTTTATTGAATGTATAACCAATTTCTTCATATGTGTTTGGGAAGGCTCTAATACTAAAAAAAAAGTCTGTTTAATGGAATGTACACACATTTTTTCAAAGGAGGGGTATGTCCGAATTTTGTGACAATCAATTAAAGATGTCTTCACTTGTTTTGTGTGGGATAGGACGAAAGAACTGCGTTTTTGGGTCTTCTTTGAGAAGGATGAGACAATTTTCTCCAGTATTTCAGGGGATTGTTGAAGAGGAGGATATTAAATGGGACATGCACATTGTTTGTTCTTTAGGATTGTTGGTAATGATTCTGAGATACAAGAATTTATAGTTCTCTGTGATATCTTATTTATGACTGACTCCTAATCGTGTCTGCATCTCCTCATTTTCCCAAATTTCTGAGAATATTTTACTTTTGTAATATTATTTTCAGTTATTATGATCTTAAGTTGGTTGGTTGATAGCTTTATTTCGATATGCAGATATATCTTAAAATCATTAGATACATTTTAAAAACTGCAGATCAACAATTTGTGAATACATTCAAAGATTAAAACAAGTACAAAATAGCGGTGGTACAAACAATAAGTTAGTTAAAAATAGATTAAATTGAAATAGACAGTCTTTTGGTGCGTATCAACCAAGCCCATCTTAAAAATTTTGAGACACCACAGACTATGGGGGGGAAGTGTCAGTTAATAAAATTCGTAACGCCTCCAGATGCTGGCGAGTCCCCAGTAGTCTACACAGAGGTTTGAGCCAACACCTCCTTGGACGGGAGTAATCAGGGCATTCAAAAAGGATATGTGACACTGTCTCAGGCCCTGTAGGACAGAGGGCACAAAATGGCGATAGCTGCACAGGTGTTTTCCATCTGGAAAGGAGAACCCCTATCGGAAGAGTACCCACTCTGAACCTAAAGTAAAGAGCCCTATCAACTGGCATGGTGATCAAGTCCAAATAGGGTTCTTAGGCCACCACGTCCTTGATTCTTAGAAAGGCTGCGGTGGAATTGCAGTGACGGGGATTTACGATAAGTTGAGAGGAGACCCATTCCCAGTACAGTTTTTTCAAGGTAGCTTTGGGTGGGGCAGATTTTGTAGCCCAAAAAGCCCCCAAACCCAATTCCTCCAGGAGGCTTTTAATATCCCTCAGCCACTTAATCTTATGCCAGCCCCCATTCCCATCACCTCAGACAGCCCGTCGGCATAGGATTTCAGTTCTGGAACCCTCCACAAGCGGGCCCATAAGAGCAGCGGCCGGAGGCGGGCCTGGTCCCTGATTGGTTTACAGCCCACGTCTAAGAGCACCGGAACTGTTGGGGTGCTCAAGGGGAGAGCCAATAGGTCTTTCAGAAATTTGCTCTCCGACTTAGATAGAGCCTCCAGGTTACAGAGACCCCATAGCTCCGCCCCGTATAACCCTGCAGTGACTCCTCTTGCTTTGTAGATGTCAATTAGTGGTGCCACGGACTGTCTTGATGAGGCACGATACTCCCTTAACAGCGCACCCCCCACCCTTTTGTGGCTAAGAACCATCTTGTTGATATGGGGTGACCAGCTCATAGCATCGCTCATACGTATTCCCAGGTAATCGAACTCCGAGACTTTCTCGAGAGGGACCGAGTTCAGAACTGGAGCACGTCCTAATTTCCGTGGTGGGTGCATGATCAGATATTTAGTCTTGTCCACATTGATCACCAACCCCCTTGCCGAACAAAATCCCTGGAAACGATTCAGAAGCTTCTGGAGACCCTGGGGAGTCTTGGCAATGAGAAGGGTATCGTCCGCAAACAACAGAGTAGGTATCCGTACGCCCCCCCAGGGAGGGTGCATCTGCTGGTTCTTGAATCAGGTGCTCTACCACACCATTAACGTATAAGGAGAATAGTGTGGGAGCTAGCACACATCCCTGTCGGACGCCCCTGCAGACCGGGATCCTATCAGTCTTTTCCCCATTCTGGCCCCAACGCACCTGAGCGTAGTTATCTGTGTGGAGTTTGATCAGGAGCGACAGAATGTAGGGGGGCAACCCGAGACCATACAGGACCCTCCAGAGTTCTTCCCTAGGAACCAGGTCAAAGGCAGTCTTCAGGTCAATAAAGGCCAAATAAAGACCGCCTTTGCCCAGCACCACCACCTTCCAATGCAATAGCATCAGTCTGAAGACCTGTTCAATGGTCCCCGTCCGTGAGCGGAATCCTGCCTGAAAATCAGACAGGATATGATTTTCGTCCACCCATTGAAGAATCTTCCCCAGAATCACCTTCCCCGCCACCTTTTGTGTCGAGTCAATCAAGCTTATCGGCCTGTAGTTCCCAGGGTTGACCCGACATCCCTTTTTAAATATGGGGACAACCTCTGCCCCTTTCCAGGATTCAGGGACAGGTCCTCCTTCCAAGATTGAATTTAGAAGGGCGGTTAACAGTTTGCCCCATTCAGTCGGGTAGGCTTGAAGTAAGTCCCCTGGTAGCCCATCAGGGCCGGCTGCCTTTAAGGGTACAAGGGACTTGATTACAGACTCAACCTCCCGTGTAGTGAAAGGGTCGAGAACACTGTCCTCTGCCAAGAGGGCGAGGGAAAAAGGCTCGTTGAGGGACCCTTCTACCGGTAAATATAAGGTCCTAAAGTGATTAAACCAGGTCTGGGCCGGGATTGTGCAAGTCCTCAACGTGCCATCAGGTCTGTTCCTAGATCCCACCAGATTCCAAAAACCCCTAGCATCCTTTCCTTGACTGGCATGCAAAAGGTCCGTCCATAACTTTTCCTCCCACTCCTTTTTCGCTATTTTTAAGGTTTGGTTATAAGTCTTCCTAGCCAACCTGATTCTAATTTGCGACTTTGATTATTATTATTATTATTATTATTATTAAATCGGTTTTGTATAGCGCCCGGTTACCCTAGAGCATCCCTGCGCTTTTGCCAACTAGCGACATCCGAAATAGCTGAAACGAGGAAGCTAGAAATTAACAGAAGAGGAGGGTCTTGAGTTGTTTTCGGAAGCGCAGGAGACATGGTTCTGCGCGGAGATCTAGGGGTAGGGCGTTCCAAAGAGTGGAAACATTGATCGAGAATCTCCTACCGCCCGATCGGGCCTTTTTTACCCTGGGGACGACTGTCAGATGTTGCTGGTCTGAGCGTAGAGTTCTGTTCGCTTTGTACGGGACCACCACCGGGATTTAACTGCTTCTACCAATGCTTTTTTATTTGCCCCACATTTATGGGTATACCATCCCTCTCTTTTCAAAGGGCGGGCCCGAATATTCGCCCCAGTATATCTAGTTGGGGCATTAAACAAATTGCCTATAGCCGTGGTCAGGTCACAAAAAGTCCCAAACACCTCCTCAGGCCCATCCTCATGGGAGACCACTTTACATTGGGCTGTGGCCAGAAGAAGTGATATAGCTGCAACCTTCTCCATGGATAGGGTGAGCTTTGCCCACTTCAGCCGCCTACCACAGTTCGAGACAAATGATTCTCCGGGTTTAACGATGGTACGTGGCAAAGGGCCCGTTTTGCCCTCCAACCACCAGGGAGTCAAAGTGAGAGAGAGGAGGTTGTGATCGCTCTCAACGGACGTGACAATTTCCATATCCCTCACCGAGCTCCATAAGCACACGTCAAGTAGGATATAGTCAATTCTTGACGTGTGGTTGGGCCTGTTGTAAGTGTGGGCTCCCGCCTTATCGGAACTTGTCCTCCCATTGAGAGCCCTTAGATCGAACTCCATACCAAGAGTGTTAATCTGGAGTGCCACTTCAGCCCACCTCTTAATTGGAGCTATCTCTAAGGCCGGGATCCCTCTCCTTTGGTCCTCCTCCACCAAGTCCATGGTATCGTCCGAGCCCAAGGGCTCGTACGTGCAGTTTAGGTCGCCCGCAACCAGGGTACATGATTTAAATGGGGATGACCTTAACAGGCCCTCTAGGAGAGCAATAGTAGGCGACTGACTACCTCCCTTTGTGCCCGGGGCATAGATGTTACAAATGTTCAAGATGGCACGGCCCCGGGCGTCTTTTAGGATAATGTTAAGGAGGTCAGGGCAATTAGTCTGGTGCTCCTCAATTCTGCAATTTAGAGAAGTTGGCATCCAAATGAGGAGTCCACCCGAAGGGCGTCCCCTCCCAGATGCCGGGTAGACAGCGGAGATAGAGTAGGAAGAATATCCCACCTTATGGGTGGGCTCCCTGCTCCATGTCTCCTGAAAGATGCAGATTGAGTACTCTTCCACGAGGGCATTCCAGTCTGGCAGTGCCAGCTTCCTGTCGATTCCAGCCACGTTCTAGCTGAAAATCCTAAGAACGGGATCCGTTACAGCTGGGACGCTGCTGGGCACGCCATCGCAGCGGACAACTGCCCTGACCGGGACAATAGGACCACTGCCCTCTCCATTAGTACCCTGTGCTCCGCCAGGTTCCCGGATAGGGGACAGGGCTATATGGTTTATTGTTGGGGTGGGTGAGCTGGTCGACAGTACAGTAGAAGAGGCAACCCCGTCCATTTTGTAATCCCCCAAGGCCACCCCACATGTAACATCAAGTCAGTAACCCGTGGGGCCCCACTTCCTTCCTTGCCAAGCTGCCTGTGGGTGGAACTGTGGTGCCACCAGAGACTCTGGGCGACCACTGTGGCTGTGTTGTATCTCAGGATAGGGTGAGCCGAAGTAATTCATAGCAGGCCGCGGGTAAAAATAAGTTAAATCCACCACGTCGATGCCTAGACCGCCTGCTACGTGGTTATGGTTACAGATTGTGTGTGCAACTCTGCTGTCTTGGAAGTTGACTACCACACAATCTCCTTCTAGGCGTTTTTTGCCATGTCCTACCCAGCCCACCCTACGTACTCCAAGAATCAGCCCCTCTAAGCCCCTAGGTAGTGGTTTATTAGATTTCAGCCAGTGCAGAGTTTTATTCTTGAGGGCCTGGTGGGTTTCGAGCTGGGCATCCTTCAAGTGGCGGACATTAATGAGAACAGCAACATATGGGTGGCACTCTGGGGGAGATGTACAGGTGGGCTTTTTGTAATCGCTTTCGGCGGTATGGCAGCTGGAGAACCAACTCCCCGATGGCTCGCAGCGGGTTTGGCCTGGGGAGCAGGGCCAACTCCCCTGCCGTTAACCGCTACCTGAGCCAGTCGTTTGGACTTAGCTGAAACCCCGTCAGCTGGCGTCTTGGAACGGCTCAAATTCGTAGTAGGAGCTTTAGATGTTTGAAGGGAGCTCGAATGGACCTGGACAGTATGGGTGATGGTCCCAGGGTTAGCCACGATAGGAGTTGTAGGAGCAATGATTGGGTCCTTACAGACTGCAATAGTAGGTGCAGTCGTTATCGAGGGTGGAGCGTGCGATACATCTCCGGATACCCGCCTTCCCAAACTCCCGCCCGTGCTGTCCTCCCTAGCTCTTGACTGAAGTTTAATTAGGGTTTTCAATGAGAAGAAGTTATCCAGTGTAGTCTGCTCAAACCTGTCTAAACTCTCCCCAAGGCCCATAACTTGGTCAATGAGCGGGGCTAGTAAGGATTTGATCAGGACCTCTAGTTGTTTGAAGGAAGCTGGGTCGTGCGGTATTGCCTGCGCAACCTCATGTGTAGTGCCAAGGGAAACACGCCCTTCTCCCATCTCGGGGTTCACCGAGGCTGAGGCAATGCCTGGTTTGGGGGTCAAGTCCTTAGCAACAAGCTTCCTTGAGCGCTTGTGCAGTGCGGTAAAAGCACACTTCCGCACACACTCAGCCCTTTTCCTTTTCCTTTTCCTTTTTAAACAAACTGGAGGATCATGGACCAAAGACGGCAAAGTCGGAGCCTGTGGAGGACCTGGGTGTGACAATGGCAAATCCTGGTCGATGGAGAGGCACGGCGAATCTAGGGTGCGTGTACCCAACGCCACAGGACTGCCAGTATGGGATGGCGATTGTGTGACCAAGCTCTCCAACCTATCGATGCTTGCTCTAATAGCGGAAACCCGTGGCAGTTCGACCAACCCCAAAGGGAGAGGGAGAGCAGCATGAGTAGGGATGGGTGACTGGGCCTGCGCCATTGCCCCAAGCGAGGAGCGTCTGGCCGGTAGGAGTTCCTGTGAGAGTCGTCTCTCCGTCATCGCAATCTCTTTCTCTATGACAGCAGCTACTCTGGTGATAAATTTGTCCATTGTGCCTACCGTCATGTTCCCTGGCCCCCCCACCACCTCCCCTTAGTACTTTCCCCGACCGAGTGGACATCGGAGTAGCTAGGCCCTCAGCCAGTGTTCGATCACCTACAGTACCTGAGGTATCCGATGACAGGGGGGGTGGCCCAGCCCAGCCTCTGACAGCCCCTGACTGCCACAGACTGCCCGCCCTTTGCCCGGGCTTCGCTCAGCGTTCCGCTACGCGCCCAACGTGATGATTATATAGGTAGCGTAGAGGGCGGGGGGCGTGTCTTCCAGGGGGCGCGGCCAAGATCTCTGTGGCTGTGCTGGGACTCCTGGTCTAGCGAGTCCCTGCCTGTCGCCACCCTGAGCAGCACGCCAGAAGCTCCTCCACTCGTCCGTGTTCCTGGCAAGCGGCAGCACCCACAACGCGACAAGCCCCTCGCCTTAAACCGCGCTGCGGCACCAGCAAAGCGGGTGCCGCGAGAGGTAGCTGTTTTAAGGCGGTACCTCTCTAGTGTGAGGGATAAAGGGCAACAACAACAGGTCAGCTCTCCCACCTTGGGCTTTGCTTCGCTCGAATAAATGCTCAGCTGGGCGGGGGGCGTGTCTTCCAGGGGTCGCGGCCAAGATCTCTGTGGCTGTGCAGGGACTCCTGGTCTAGCGAGTCCCTGCCTGTTGCCACCCTGAGCAGCACGCCAGAAGCTCCTCCACTCGTCCCTGTTCCTGGCAAGCGGCAGCACCCACAACGCGACAAGCCCCTCGCCTTAAACCGCGCTGCGGCACCCGCAAAGCGGGTGCGGCGAGAGGTAGCGGTTTTAAGGCGGTACCCCTCTAGCGTGAGGGATAAAGGGCAACAACAACAGGTCAGCTCAGCTTATTTACTAGCATCATCGAGGGCATCAGATTTCTTTTCGCCCAGGGCGCTATATGCACAAGGGCCGCCCCTGCCTGGGAGTAAATAAAGCACCTGCCTGCCGGGGCACCTGTAAAAAAAAACAAAAATCTTAAGTGGAGTTCTCATACTCCTCTAAGGGCTCCTTGGTGCACATTGGACTAAGTGAGGCTGAACAAACTGCATTCTGTTTCAGCGCAGTTGTGAGGGAACTAGTGTTGGTTTTTCGGTGAATGTTAAGGTTGTCAAAGGGGTGTTTCCATATTAATATTGAGGCTATGTATCAGTGAATGATTCCAAGAAGAATGGGCCCTCAGCATCCGCAATGTGGATCAGAGATTGAAGAATGATGTTTGCAGAAAACGTTTCTTAGTTTCTTAACAGAGATACACCGCCATCGTCACCATGCTTTCTGGCTTATTTAGATGGATTTATGTTTTTTAAGGTTTTGACAAAATCAACAGAACCTGAGCATGGTTACATATGTAGATACATCCATATTGATGCAAATGCATACTACTGGAAGGAGCCAAATAAAAATGCATACAGAGGCATAATAAACAAATAAGTAATATCAGGCCTGTCGGTTTACAATTATATTAAGGAAAAGCCCTAAAAACATACAGCTGTGAATTATGTTTCCTTTTGTGCCCTGTTTTCAAAAATCTACCCCCTGAATCCTGGTAGAGCTACAACAATGTATTGTAGTTGCACAGACCCAAAGCTTCTAGTTTGATAAAATGAAGAGCAGATTAACAGTGCATGTACTAATTCTTAAGCTTTACCACAGACCCTATGAACTCTATGTTCCAGATGGATTATTCTTTCACTCTTCCTCAATCCGATTATTCTTTCAGGCTGCCTCACTCAACAAGACAGGATGGAGATGGAATCAACAATGCTCACAGTTCCAATACATTTGAAATTTGACTCAAATACCCATTCACAGCTTTAAAATGATCGAAAGTACAATGTGCCCCAATCCTTTTTTTGATATTTGAAACAATAGAACTTCTTTAAGGATATTTTTAAGCAACAATTTTGGTAAATGAAATTTAAGGACAGATTTAGAAAAGTTCATAGTTAGACCGAGCTCAATGTCTTTAATATTTAATGATTTATAGTTACATCACCTACCAACTGTATTCACCCTTAAAACATTGTCAATTAAAGATAAATTAATAGTGAGCTGACTGGGCATGTTTCAGTTCAAACCAAAACTCCATTACTTGGTAAAGAAGCAAACACCATAGTCTTCACACATTGCTAGATGCTTTCACTTTCATTTTTTTGACGTTTCAAAGACTTATTTATTTATTACCTGAACATGTCTTCCTTGAATGGTCTATAGGGTCTTAACTGATTTTGTACATACTTCGTGCAGGACCATGAATGGCTTCATGTGGTATAATAAGTCTGGAGTTGTATTCTCACTCCTCACATATTCTACCAGTCAGTGTCATTGTTAGACTAATGGTGTAATAACCTATTTTCTATTAATGTTAATGGCTACTTCAAGCAAAATCTGAACTTTCCCTTTTTTCTTTTGTTTCAGTAATCTATTTTGGAGCCTCAATGGCTCCGGCAAAAGTGTGTCTGTGGGTTTCTGGAAACATTTCCAAATTCTTCAAAGAAATTGGCTATATTAGTGTGTTGTTTCCAAAAGCAGCATTCACCCATATGCGTTTAAGACAGGGGGAACATAAACTACCTTGTTCTTCACTTTATAAGGTGGTGATCTTGATTACAATGTATAAAATACATTTTCCTAATGACTGCTAGCACAACTGCCATTCAACCTTTATCGAGAAAAGATTGTCTAATGATGACTGGGTTTAATTTACTATGCTGGGAAACATAGTGATCCCATGCTCCTCCTCATAAGTATGTCGTTTGGGCAGTGTTTTTGCAATCATTCAATTATCAGTTCGCGTGTAGCAGCAGAAGGAATGCTCAATGCAACTGAATTAAGGTTAAGATCTTCCAACCACCCCTAATGGTGGTTGGAAACATCCACCCATGGGCGCCGGTAATTTTCCAAAACACAACGTTTTTGTTTTAACATGCACTTCCAGAATGTGGAGCACTAGAGATATTTGATTGTTGTATAACGTGATATACAAATGTATGATCTATTGCTTATTTTACTGTTTGCCAAAAAGTTACATTTTCTAACTACTTTTAAGTGATCAATGTGGTTTATTCACATGTTTCAACACATATGCTGCTTCTGTGATTTTTCATGCTGTACACAAACATTTATAGATGGGAATTTTCCACATCATAAATGTCATACACTGTGTCTGGAGCTTTTCACCAAAATTAGCTAAGGTAGAGGGGTGGTGTTGATAAGTGGTATAGGGTGAATTGGAATAATCCAATTGACGAAGTTACTGGAAAGGGTTTGTTTTAAAAGCATCTTTAACTAAAGGAGGATTAATTCTTGTTTTAGAATAGTTGGTAGACTGTGGGCCATTGTAGAGTAATCTTAATTCTTGAGCTTTCTGGTGTGTACTGATTTACCATTATGTGTTTAAAATCATTGGAGCATGTTCGGCTAAGGCATGTAGACCCAGGTTAAAGTGAGCAAGTGTTTTGATTCCTTTACCACCATTGCATTTTATTTCCACTCAAGGAACTGTCTGTCACTGGGAGGAGTTGGAAAAAGCAACCTTCTGTGATGGAAAATGTGACCTTACAATCTTGTTAGTTGTCACATGAAGCGGGACATGGAAATAGAGTTAGATGACAAGTTACGAGTAGTTCTGTCACTTAGGATCATTTGCAAGGTGAGAGCAGCCTTTACTCCATTTAGGGATTGCTTAATCATCTAGAGGACCAATTAGAATTGGTTAGTCACAGGAAAATGATAAAATATTCAGCATTTGAAGAATTGTGTTTCAGTAAAATGTGAGACAATCAGCTTTAGAGCACACTCTTCCAGTTCCGTAGGTATATGATGTCTTCCACTGTGACATTTATTATACAAGTATTGTATAATTTCCATATGCCTTGTAGGCAGTCTCTCTTGGGATATGATAGTTTGCTAATGATTCTATTTATAATTTAATGGAGGAAGTAGCAGCATTGGGAACCAAGGGCCAGATGTACAAACATTAGGAATACCGATTTCCTAGCTGGTATTATCTCTAAATCGCTAACAGGAAATTGGCATTCCTAATGTATGAATTTTTGTATTCACAAATAGCGATTCCTAGTAGGTCGCAAATCGACCTACCTCATGCATATTTATGAGGTAGGTCACAAATTGTAACCCATTGGGAATCTCAGCCATCACATGGATGGTGGCCTGCTGAGGTCAGCAGACCAACATGTCTGTGATTGTTTTTTATTAAATGCAGCTTATTTTCCTTATAGGAAAACAAGATGCATTTAAAAAGAAAAAAAATGAAACTGTGAAGTTTTATCTCATCATAGTAGGTAGGGATCCATGGGACCACTGCCTGCTCTTAAAAAAAGAAGTCTTCCGGTTTTCACCGCAGGTCGCCAGAAAGCACAGCGCACTCGCTGCCTCCATGCGCTTCATACAGGACCATGTACCACTATTCCAGCCTTTCTTCAGCTCCTAACTCATCAGCCCAAGGGCCGTACGAGTCACGGATCCAAATAGGAGGTACACCCCTCCGGTTCTGTCAACAGGTTCAATTATCTCCGGCCCAGTACATATATTTTAAAGAAGTACCATTTCCCAGGTCAGCCAGGACAGAATTACAACCGGTGGAGAGATCGATCACCACCTTGCAATTTTGCCTACAAGTCCTGAAGAAGTCTTGGGTTACGACCCAGACGAAACACGTGTTGGCTGGACAACCGATCTGAATTAAACACAGAGAACACAAGATACCTTGGAGTGTTCTTCTGAATAAATGAATCACTGTCTACTGTTTGTTTTTCAAAATATTTTGAAGTATCAAATACGGAGACTCTGTTCTGCATACACCATTGACGTGTGCAAGGGCTATTTGTAAACACTCTGAGATGTTGCTGTGGCTCATGTGAAAACCATGTTATTTTGAGCAGTCACACCCAGTTTAACAAAACTTGGGTAGTTAGCCTATGCATGCCACATTTTCACAACAGATCAAATGGGCTCCTCTTTCTGGTAGTTTGGCCCATGCCCTGTTGTAGCCTAAAATATCTTCCTCTGCAAGTTTATAATACTGTTGACCTCTTTAAATGGTCTCAACAAAAATCTGAATTTACCTGTGCAAAGTTGGTGTGAAAGATTGACCTAAAAAGAGGGTATGTTAATGTAAGGTATAGTTATAACACCCATAAACATATGGTTTGATTACATCAAAGAGATAGCAATAAGATTAGAAGGAATAGCAAGAGTCTTACTTCAGGCCAGATGTACAACACCAAAATCACAGGGTTTGTGCCTGCAAAAGTGTATTCACAGTGTAGCAAACCCATTTTACGATTCAGAAAAAAAGACTCCTAGATTGAAAAAGGGGTTTTACACTCATTTCATTTAAGTTTTAGGAATGGCCATGAAAGTGACATCCTCTCCAATTTGTAATTTGCAGTAAGATGCATGAAACGGTTAGTGACCACAATGGTGGCCTCAAACCATTGTGAAGCTGCCAACTCCTCAAGGGAGGTGGTAACGCATTCACAAAGGGATAGCTATCCATGTTGGACATCTTCCCCTTTGTGACTTGTGTCGGTAGTCTCTGCTCCCACTGATGTCTTTCCAAATGGGAAACATTTGTTCTTAAAACAGTACTTCTTCCTTTAAGAAACATGGAATAGTTTAACAAAAATGTATCCCTTTGAAAAACGAACACGGGGATGGTAAGCTGCTGTCAGGGTTGGCTTTAGGGCAGTGCGACCGATGCCACCACACAGGACGCTGACTTTGGTGGGGGGCGCTGGATATTATGGTTTTAAAAGCACCTGCTTCTGTGTGCCTCCAGCAATTTTCAGGCAACAATAAAAATGTCAATAAAACTCAGGTGATTTATGTTCTTCCTGGAGAGAGACTGGAGTTTTGTCTAGTGGAAGTTTTGACTTTTTGTAAGGTAGCACAGAGAGTTAACATACTTGTTGCTAAGAAGGTGTACAATGCAGATCACAGAATCCATATAATATAAATAGGTCAGTAGGTTACTGTTTTTGTCACAGAGAATCTATATTATTAGCAGATTGTAAGTTAAAATCCTGATGTAGAACCGTGAGCAATTAACTGCCATCAAAGAGATGCATGAAAACTGCAAGCAATAGGTTGGAGCGTCATGATTTTCCCCCCCTTCTTTCATTATCCTAATGTTGCAAAATGGGTTCATTTGGGGAGAAATTAATTTTTATTATTAAAGAGAACCTCCAACCATGGTGTAACGTTTTAAATTCCGAGTTTGTGCTTCTCCAGATCAAGCACTGTTAAACTATACTGCATACAAGTATGGATGGCATGTGACTCTGTCTTATGTAACGTTTCTTATGCACTGATTTACAAACGTATGATAAATTGTCTCTGTATAATATGTGCATGATGTAAAGTACTCTGACATCCTACATTGGTATGACTGGTGCTATAAAACTAATTAAATGCATCTCAGAGGTACTGGTTATGGAGACTTGAGGGGCACTGCTAAAGGGTGGTGGTGAGAGAATCCCTGGCGGAGGTGGTAATTGGGGGTGCCAACAAACATGGTCGCACTGGGCGCCACAAGCGCTAAAGCCGACCCTTGTTCTGCATTCTGTCCATCAACTGTTGTTTTTTGCATTTGTCACCCCGAGTGGGACGGGTATGCTCAGACGTGAGTCCCGTGCTCTCCAGGCCACTGGAGTCAAGCTATCCAGGCTGATGAGGGCTGAAAGCCCGAAACCGGTTCTAGGATGCTGGTTTCCAGTCCAGGGAGGACCTAGCTTGGCAGTTCGGGCTGGACTGTTCCCATGGGGCACAGGGTCAAGACTGATTTGCATATGGCTAGGTTCAAACTGGAATAGCATGGTGAGCAAAAAAACGACGGATTTAGGCCCAGATCTCTGTACTGGGGTGAATGGATGACATTGTTCTGCATTCTGTCCACAACTGTTGTTTTTGCATCCTTGTGTTTGTATCCAATTGCAGGGGTTTGCAATATATAATAATGAGGGAGTTTGTGTCTTTTGATCTTTACTCACTCTGCTCCATTTCAAGGTAAGATGCAAATGGGAGAGGATGTGCAGAGGCCTCTTTACACTGCTATATCTCTATAGCACTATTTGGCTTAATTAGTAACAACAAAAACTAGTTGATTACTAGTGGTTGTACCCTCTGCGTGACATGCAAAGAGCACAGCGAGCAGTATGAATAACCATCATCCTTCTTTCCATAACCCTTTTTTTCCAGAGGATACATGACATGCAGTAGTGTGTTGAATATGTGAACTCAGACTCTATAAATGAAAGAATACAACATGTGCGTGCAGTTATGTAGACTTGTTGACCAAACCATCCACTTCAAGTTAATATAACAATGAATGGGACGCTACCTAAAGAGCAGGATGCATGTTCAGTGTATTTAATATATGTTTTAATATTTTGGAGATGCAGCAGAATCGAGGAAATTAACATTACTATATAAATCTTTGTAGAATTTTTACATGAATTGCAGGTGCATTTTGCATGTGGTTTTGAATATGAAAAGTGTATTTTTATTGTCTCTGTAATATATGTAAAAATATTATGAACAATATCGATTCAATATTTGACAGGGTTTGGAATCTGGATCTAAAAGTGGAAGTGACATTGCTCCAATGAAACAATCGACAATGAACTTGCTTCGTGGTACCTCTGTTGACCCTGTGACCTCAGTTCCAGTGAATGATTCTGGAGCCAAACCTAAGGTTACGGTAAGTTCAGAATGACTACATGAATCTGTCATATTTGTAATCAATAGAAGTTAGTGAACTGGGATTGAAAGTTAAGCCATGAAGAGATTGATTTTAATTTTTCTTCAGAATCCCTCCATTGTATTAAGCTCTTCGACCTCTCCACTGACTAGGCACATGCTCTAAAATCAACAAGCACTGGTCCAGCTCAGAAATTGCAATCAAAGAATATATATTTTCTGCAGGGCTGAAGTAGCTGAGTAAACTGTGGTGGAATGTGGTTCTGGGCATACCTCATTGTAACATATCCACCTTGTGCCTAAATTTAGCAGATGCAAGTCAGTCATGAGGGTTTGCCCCTCTGGAAGCATACTTTGTCCCCTTGTCAGCTAGAGTTCACTATCACCCACTTGGTAAATGTCGGTATTTAACACTTCTCAAATTTTTAATGCACTTTTTATTTTATAAGCTAAAAGATTAGTTGCATAGTCTCAAAGCTTTGAGGACGAATTGGGTCATTAGTACTACCCAAGGAGCTGTGATAGAAGATGAGATCTGAAGATCCCGCACCTTGAATCGGGAATGTATCAGAGGAGGAGGTCGCTGCCTTGACTTCCTAAATTGCTGCAGGCTCTGTAGTGACCAGCCTATCATTACTTGGATGGACTTTTTTGTCTGTTTGAATTTGGATGGAAATGACACAAAATGGCAGATTTTAGATGGATTCCTCTGACTGGGGCTGCCAGTTGTGCCTGAAGGAGTACGTGCTAAGACTCTTTGCGGGTCCTATCTGTTGTGTTTTGAAAAGTATGTAATCCCATTGGGGTTTATAAAAGTCACTTCTCTGCATCTCCCCTACTTATTTTTTGATTTGTTCATACTATCAAAGGTTCCGGCCGCAGCCCCAGTCTCAGTCAAATGTAGGCCGTGACATTTACCTGTCTACATTCACATCACTGGAGTCCATATATGGATTATTAAGGGACTACATGTTTTCAAGCGCACAATTCTGCATTGATGGAAGTTCTGAGTGGCTCATTATTGTCAGGTATGTTGTCTGTATCCTCACTACAGAAGGACTGCTGTTAACTGTAAATACTTGGGGTTTTATTAGCATTGCGGTTTCTCTGACCATACAGCAGCATACTATTTTCTCTTGCAGCGTGGCCTCCAGAACATCAATCTAAATACAGTTCAGATGTTTTACTAACTGAGTTATAATTCTGGAGTAATACCGATATTATCCTGATTAATCTTTAGAGTAATAGGTGGCCCTAGGCTGGAATGCATTCCCGAAGGGATCAGTAGTTCCACTCTTTGGAAGGTTTTCAGTGATTTTTTAAAGCTAAGGAAAGAGGTGCGGGACACTAGGAGCTGCCAGCCGGCGCATTGCCACTCATTCTGAGTGTGTGGGCATGGCCTAAGGCCTGGGCATGCAAGGCCGACCTGTGAGTTACATTCAAGTAAAGTAATCGGCTAACTTTCATTGAGCGCACATGCTATTAGGGGGGGATTCAATCTGCACCTGAGCTATAGTTGCTCTACTGCTGTATGCACTACTGTCTTTTTAGGTCGAGTCTGGGCAGCGCATTTGCATGCGCTGCTCTGCGAGGCATTCTGTATTGAGATAGGGACTTGAAGCTCCGCCACTCTCCGCCCATATTTTTCGTTGTGTTGTGTCATTGTCCACTGTAAACTGCAGCTATTCATTGGTCAAAAGGGTTAGTGGTCCCTCCTTAGTACCACCTTGTCTCATTTTGTAACCTCTCATGGCAACATGCTCTGTTACGTTTGTTGTTATGTTATGCTTTATAATTTTTAAAGCGCATGACTGTCCCTTCAAAGGGACGTCCCAGCACTAGACGCTGAGAAAGGTGGATGGGATAGGAAACTAACCATCAGCAAAAGATGTAAACATTGAACAAGGTGGGGCTCAATGCTGAACCCTGGAGGAAGCCGCAATAGGGAATGTATATGGGAGTTGAAAGGGGGAGCGATGACTTGAAAGGTCCTGTTACTCAGAAAAGATGAGAACCAGACAAGGGCTTTATCAGTGATACTGATCTCCGGCAGCCAAAAAAAGCAGGATGTTATGGGCGACCGTATCGAAGGCGGCATTGAGATCTAGTGGAATCAGTGCTGAAGTTCTGCCCTCATTCAGGGATGCTCTGAGTTGCTCAGTAACCGCCAATAGAGCTGACTCAGTACTATGACAGGGCCTAAGCCATTTTGATAAGTGTCTAATATGGAACAAGATTCGAGGTACTTAAGTCAGGATGGTGTTCATATGTGATTCAGTGATTTTGGCTAGAAAAGGGAGCAAAGAGATCTTTCTGGTCTAGATGCATCTAGAGATCTAGAGAGTTCCAGGCAGCTGGGTATGAGGCTGTCTTGGAACTTAATGAAGAGGTCCAGTTTAAGAGAGTCATCTGGAGACCCGGATTTTATCTTAGTAAGCAAGGCCTGGAGGCCTGCAATGGTCGTCAAAGGGAAGGCTAGAAGGAAGTGAGTCTCAGTGCCAGTGAGGTAACCTTCCCAGTGGTCCAGAACTGTACTCTTAGGGCAAAAGCTGTCATAGATACCCTCAAGTATACACAGTAGAGACCGTTCCCAGATTAAGACCAAATCATAGAAAGTGAGGTGCCCAGTGATTTTTGGGCATCTCACAAAAAGTAATAGACTGGCATCACACTCCACCCGGAGTCATGCATTATCATCTGCCAGTCCTCGCCCTCCAAAAACCACGTTTGATCGAGGGCGGGCATGCACCTGGAGACAGGGATGTACTTCTAAGTGAGTGGGGGCCCAGAAAGAAAAAGTGAATTAAAAAGCCATCACAGTACACCCATAAATCCTTTATTCACAGGGGAGACTGTGTGGAGTTAAAATCAAGAGTGCGGTGAGTAAGCATTCTACCTTCCCATCACCGCTGTGAAATTTTTTGAGATGGTCAACATGTTTCTGCCTATTGTCCATATGGGTACATGGCATTCTTCAGGATCAAGTGTAAAAAAGGGGGTGCTCCAAGCTTACCAACTGTTTTGGCAGTGCTACTCTGTGGGAGTATTCCCTATTACTCTCCACTGGGTGGGTCCATAGACCCTGCAATGAGGTTGACTTGCCCCATGGGAGGGGGAGTTTTCTCAGGGGATCCCTGTCGTCACACTGTGGTCACGGAAGGTCCCGTGGATTCACCTATAATGCGCGTTTCTCCACCTCCCCGTAGATACCCTCAACCCTGTTAATGAAGTAGGTAGCATTTACCTCACATTGGGCATTAGACGTTATAGTGTTTTCAGGGGTCAGAGGGTATTTCACCATATCCTTCAATAGAGAAAAGATCATTTCAGAGGGGTTAATGCTGGTATTGATGTTATTGGCAAAATAGGCAGCACGGGATCTCCGGACCAGTTTATGGTAGGCTTCAAAGGCATATTGAAATTTAGAAGTGGAATCATATGAACGTCTCCAGGTGCGTTCCAAACCTTTACAGATCTTCCTGGCTGCTATGAGTGATTCATTAAACCAGACATTGGGCCTTGCTTTTTTGGGGTAAGTCCATTAGGCTGGGATGCATTTGTCTAGTACCTGATTGACCCACCCCCTGAAGCAATCATTAGCCATCTTGATGTTGGCGGGCAATACTGGTTTTAGAGTGCCAAGAATGTCCCAGAGGGTAGTATGTACTAATTTCTGCTATGGGCGTTTATATAGAGGGTTACAGTGGGGCTGGGATTTGGAGCCTGCTAGGTGTATAAAAAAATGGACGAGAGTGTGGTTGGTCAAAGCCATGGGTAAAGGGGGCGGGACCTCTAGGAATGGGATGTTGGAGAAAACTAGGTTCAGGAGATGGCCAGCCTTGTTTGTGGGCCCTGGAACCAACTGTGATCGTGGCACGCTGCCATGTCGTCTATAACGTTGAGGATGTCAAGGTCATTTTGGGACTCCAGGGGGAGATTCAAATCTTTCATGATGGTGAAATTGGCTGTTTCAAGCACCAGCGTGGTTGTAGCATTCACTACTGCTTCTCTAAAGCATTTGGATGGACTTTGAGGAGTGTGAAATTGTTGGTGAGAGCCATTTTAAGAATAGCTCTTTCGCATTCCGGAAGGGTTTCCTGAGTAAAACAACATGTATAAATAGCTTTATAAATCACTTCAATGCCCCCGCCTCTCCCCGTCCCTCTATTCACATTTGTCATGGTGTAACTTGAAGGCATAGTCAGGGCAGGGATAGTGGGAGAGTCTTGAGAGAGCCAAGTCTCAGTCAAGAATAATATATCAAGAGACTGTTCGGCTAGTAGGTCAAATACATCTGCATGGTGCTTGGCTAAAGAACAGAAGTTTAGACTGCCGATTTTATACTCCTTCATTCATGAGAGGAGGCGTGAGCAGTAGTTGACCCTGAAATTGCACTGGCTGCAATGTAGGAAATCTGCAGTAGGAGCCCAGATTTGGTTCCCCCACTGGGGGTGCTCCTTTGCACATCAAGCAGGGTCTCACACAGATAAACAAACATATGGGGCGGCAAGTGGACATAGTGTCTGGCTCCTGGCTATGTCCAGGCATGGACGGGCACAGATGGGCTTGCCTGTGGCGTGCCAGTGGATCACCCGCTGAGTGCGTGCGCGCTGCGGCATTCATGAAGTACCTGGTGGGGGCACGACTGGCTCCGCCCTGGTATGCCTCTGATTGGAGGAAACAGGCCAATCAGAGCGCAGCACCACCGTAAAATCAAACAGTCCCAAAAGGTTTAAAAATAAATCACAGAGAAGGTAAAATCAACACACAGCGCAAAAGAATGTAAATTAAAACGGAATCCGCCTTAGCGATCCTAGGCCAAGCAGTTCCTCTCCGTGATGCAGTCTCTCCCAGCTACGCGTCCGCACTGCAGCATGCATGAAGTACCTGGGAGGCACACCTGTCTCCTCCCAGGCACGCCTCTGATTGGAGGAAGCAGGCCAATCAGAGCAGGGCACCACCGTAAAATCAAACTGTCCCAAAAGGTTTAAAAATAAGTCACAGAGAAGGTAAAACTAACACACAGCGCAAAAGAATGTGAATTAAAACAGAATCTACCTCACCGATCCTGGGCTAAGCAGTACCTCTCTGTAATGCACCCTCTCCCAGCTGCGCGTCCTCGCTAAGGCATGCATGAAGTACATGGGGGACACTACTGGCTCCTCCCAGGCATGCCTCTGATTGGAGGAAACAGGCCAATCAGCGAGCGGCACTGCTTCAAAATCAAACAGTCCCAAAAGGTTTAAAAATAAGTCACAGAGAAGGTAAAATTAACACACAGAGCAACTCGATAGGCTTTAATTACAGACTCCAAACACTATTTTCTCTATTAGCTTTGTCCTGCCTGCTGTTTCAGGAAAGAACCGCTCTCTCCTAATGCTTTTAAAAACCAATTGCAGCACGCATTGCAATACATTCGCGAGTGTCTAAGCTATTGGCATTGTAAATGAAAATGCCTTTTATTAATCCGTTTTAAAAGCAACACATGAATAAAAGGCATTGTCATTTACAATGCCAATTGATCAAACTCTCATAAACGTGTGACCTATTGCATTGCAAATGCTTGTTTAATAAAGTAACTTCTTTCTGAAGAAGTGAAGTCCTGGACAGGGCATTCGCTTATTGAATTATTTTTTTAAGTAGTGTTTTCATTGTAGTTTTCAATGCTATAATAACACCAACATGGTAACATAACAGTGGTATTTATCATTTGGGCATATCTTCCTGCACATTAATAGGCTTTTTTAAATGTACACATATTATCCAAAATGCTAATCTTGTTTCAGGGTATTCAGAGATACATTTTGCAGATTGTGGTTTGCCAATATGATTCCACTTCTGTTTTTCTCCTTGTTCCATATTCATACAACACCTATGTTTCCCAGTTCTTTCTTTGTTCCTGGATGGATTCCTGAGCTTCAAAAATCAGCAATTTCTAGATTATAATATGTGTCTAGATTTAACTCATATTTTGTCATGTTGGGGCAGCTGGGTTCCAACGATTTGGGGGTTATGTCTTATATTTCCGAGGACCAGACCAGGTATCACTAGGGTATTTTTGTTGTGTGTAAATCTTTCACAATATTTAGTAGGGCCATTTTCAGTTTTAGGTTGATCGGGCAGACCAGGAATAATTGTAATTTGCTGACCCTAGCTCCACAGAAGGGAGGGATAATTCTGAGCCCATATCATATGCAGGAAGTCACCCTCCTCAGTTTGACTTAGGAGGCATGTCGGGTCGGGGCTACATTGTATTTATAATAAGCATTGCAGGGTAAGATATATCTGGTGTAGATAGTTAAATTGTATCAAGCAGCATCTGGGAGATATCATCCTTTTTTGGGTGCCATCTACATGAACATCTGTTCTTCAATTTCTAATAGGCCCAAATCTACTTCCCAAGGCATTCTTAGTTTGTCAAAAGTATGCAGTGTATTTATGAAAAGGAATCTGTATAATGAATATACTTATCTCCTCATAGACATTTGGCATTGGATCGGTTTGGCCTCAAGTGGGCTGGAGTGGGGGGCTTCTTTATTATTGTTGAGGTATTGTGACATAACATGTCTCACTTGTAAGTAGTGGAAGAACTGGGTGTTTTTTTCATCCAGTTTTTTAAAGGATATTCTGATACTTCTCAAGATTGAAATACCAGGAAGGTACCACTATTGAAACCATTTAGAGAGGCTAACTGGGAGAACGGATTCTCCAAACATAGCGGGGTTTAACCAGTGATTTTATGGACCCATTGTATTTGTGTGACTGAGGTCTTCCAATTTGAAAGGGTTTGGCATAAACCTGCACTAGTCAGTATGGACTAGGTTTTCGATTAATCTGAAGAGGCAGTTGGTCAAAACCATGTACAGGAGCTTAACTACGGTGTTAATGGGTTTGATTGCTCTATATTACACACATCTATCTGCAGGGCAGCCTCATTTGAGAATCACAGATATATGTACTACGCCAAGTTCTCTGAGAAGTCTACATGTCTCTCTTGTATTTACATATTGATCATGAAGGAATTGCACTAGTATGCTTGCATTGCCTTTAAATAATTTATCGGAGACTTGTTAATTTGGTTTACCAGGTGATAATTGAGAAATGGGTTCAGAGATCTCTTCAGATATGGGCATTTAAACTAAAGCCTGTTTG
Organism: Lissotriton helveticus; assembly: GCF_964261635.1. Classification (NCBI taxonomy): domain Eukaryota; kingdom Metazoa; phylum Chordata; class Amphibia; order Caudata; family Salamandridae; genus Lissotriton; species Lissotriton helveticus. Next base: position 103,086,959 of record NC_136060.1, read on the forward strand.
TTTTCTGGGGGAGGCGAGGTAGATGAAGGGTAGATGGGAAACATCCATTACAATCAATCATTACAACGCACCTTTACAACGCAACTGTTACAACGCAACTGCCTTTACATCGCATGACATTACAACGCATGCCATTACAAAGCATGTCACTACAACGCATGCCATTACAAAGCATGTCACTACAACACATGCCATTACAACGCTTTATAAGGTAAGTAATGGAGATGTTTGTTAGTTATAGGGTGGGTATGGGTTTTGGGGCACATGGAAATAGTATTTTTACCCTACACTATCCAACACTTTCCCTACTGTTGCACTCACTGGAGTGGGAATGGTAATTTCTACCCCCACACTATCCAACACTTACCCTACTGCTGCACTTACTGGTGTGGGAATAGTAATTTGTACCCCTAGACTATCCAACACTTACCCTACTGTTGCCCTAAAAGTATTATGTATTGTAATTGTATGCATTGTTATGGTATGCGTTGTAATGGAATGTTTTGTAATTGTAGTTTTAAAAAATCCCTTGTAATGGCATGCGTTGTAAAATCATGCGATGTAATGGTAGTTGTGATGTAAAAAATGCGTTATAAAACCATGCGTTGTAATTGTTTGCATTGTAACGTCATATGTTCACAGTAGATATGTATGTTATCCAGTTTTTAATGTGAAGTAGGTAGTGTGGGGCCGTATTATTTTCTTTAGAGCTGCGCAAGTGTGTTGGCTATCCATTGGGAGAGAGTGAAGAGTTTATTTTTGCTATTACATATATGGCTACATATATGGCTAATATATCTAGCCGCCTCTTCCCTATAACTCAACCCATGTATTAATTTACCTATCTTGTTACCATGATCATAGAGTTTACATTGTTATGCCAGCCATATATTTCTGGCCTATCTATTTGGATTTGTTGGTATCTCAATTTTGACTCCATTAATTGGTGTAGGTTTTCATCTGTGTAATTACTCTAGAGTTTGTTTTTGAATTGCTGTATTTCTATTTCTAAATCGGCTGTCTTTTGGTTTCTTCCCCATTTCAGGTTTGATAGAGTGCTCATGACTTTCCCCCTTATGACTGCCTTGTATGCCTCCCACATAACAGCAAGAGAGTTAATGGTGTTAGTTTGGAAGTACTATGTCATTTCATCTTTTAAGTATGTCTCTAAACCCAGACTTGCTCAGCCTCTATGGACTTAGTTTTAATGATCAGTGAGTGTTTGGGGCGTTTCCTTAGATCTAAATCATAGAAGTATACTCAGACAAGTCATAAGCATGAAACAAGCTGTGGCTATTGAAATCAAGTCTGATGTGAAGACACATACGTCATGTAGATGGGAGAAAGACTTATGTGCCACCACAAAGTATGCATATCCACCTGCATCATAGCGGTGGTGTCACCACATATCAGTCACTCAGTCCCACTGCTGTTGAGAATGTTGCAAAGGGAGGGAAGCTGGAGGGGCTACTAATAGGGCTTTTAAAGCCCTCCTCTACATAAATCATAATTCATCAGACCATTGAAATCTCACCCTATGATTAAGAGCCCTGGAGGGGGTTCCATTAGGATGGTGCTAATATGACTGAGGAAGGAAAGAAAAAGAGGTGGGAGTGCATAGATTCTGAATATAATGTAATGTAATGTATCAGACATGTTTCACAGGGTTCCTGAAACCATAATGTATTATCATAACTTGCTTAATTGTTGATTGATTGCTGAAAAGTCAACTTTTATACAAACGAGGGGAACTCTAACTTACTTTTTGGTCTGGGTACAAGGCATTTATGAAACTGTTTAAACAAAAATACCCACCCCCACTAGATGTGTATTGCTCCTAACCTGGATTTACATCAACCAAATCTATGGTCTAACCGAAAATCCTAACAAATATTAACTTACAACTTTGATATCAAAAAGAATTATTAACAACTTCAAAACTTGATTATCAAAAAGTACAAATGAATTGCACAAATGTGATAAGATTCTGCACACTTCACTTCACTTTCTATGTTTGACAAAAGAAAAATATTTTATCATTAATTCAAAAGAAAAACTAGTCACCTACACCCTCACTGTGCACATTCAATGATCCATACATTTGACCCATATATAACATCACATTAAAAACAATTGCTCCTGCACTTTTAGCATAATCTATTTTTTCAGAGCACGTCTTTGATAAATCCTGTAAGAAATTGGATTGTTGGTTGAAGGGGGTGTAAACTGTAGAAAGGAAACACTATCCATATCCTCTTCAAAAAGTGTATTTCAAGTTGATGACCTCAGCAGATACATCCATGACTTAACTTTGTCTTTTCAGCACTGGTGTTCTTTCCCCTACATTCTCAGTTCTACCTGTCAGAGCATTCCAGGCAGAAGTTACATCATCAGCTCTACACATGTTTCCCCCCACAAAACAGAACGGAATAAAATTCATCATAACTACATAAGAATATACTAATTTGACAAAGTACTTACTGGTTTACACCAACAATATTTTACATGGCGCAATAAACACAAAAACAAATTAAATGTTGTATACAAGATTAATTATACATTATTTCCCACAGAATGATTGGAAACTTTACACACATTTCCCATGCTCCACAAGGTCCCACTCATCCTCCAGAACAATTACATCCATTTTCACCTCCACAACCCTGTGTGGTATGGAGAATTTATATCAGTTTTGTCACTATTCCTCTTTTCTTTGTTACAACCCAATCACCCTCTCCAATGTATGGCTATTTCACACATTTCTTCATATTATAGTACCTTTCAGCACATTTCTGTTTTATTGTAACTCCAGCATTTATTGCTTCGTGATCTACCCATACATGATCTTTCGCAGCAACCAGACCGGATTCTCCTTCCTACCAGGTTCTCTTCCTTTCAGGGAAACAAAAGGAGAAACACCAGTCACAGTATGGGGAGTAGTCCTGTAAGCCCAAACCAGTTTCCTCAAGTCCTTCCTCCAAGACAATCCATTGGCCAATGCAATTGCACATTGTCCACGATGAAGCGGTTTATCCTTGCCACCATCCCACTCACTTGTGGCCTAAATAAGGCTACCCTTTCATGCTTCATTCCCCACCTTTCCATAAAACTTCGTGATACAATTCTTACAGAGACAATAGATTTTGGCACACCCACCTCCAAGAAAACCTCCTCCAGAACATCTATCACACTCTCCCTGTAGTGATATTTCTCTTTGGTTTAATCACAAACCACTTACTGTGATAGTCGACAAGTACATTGATAAATTTGCATAAACTACCCAATCTACTTATAGGACCAAGAAAATCTATGGCTAAATTTTCCCAAGGTCTTCCAGGTATCCCAGCAGATTTCAATGGAGGTTGCCTCACAGATTTTACCTCACTGTTAGCACAAGCACAGCAATGTTTCACCACTTCTTCTACCATAGTATCCAATTTTGGCCACCAATACGTTGGCCTTATTCTCCTCTTGGTCATGTTGTGATGTGGTTCCTTCTCATCAGTATATCCTGAAAAATACTCAGTTCTTCTTTAACACCTCAATACCCCTCTACCTGACCATCATGAAAAGTCTCTTGAGGCCATCCCTGCCTTAGATTTTCTTTCACTTTTTTCAACACTAGGTTTTCGTCCATAGCAACATCCCATTCCTCTTTTTTCAGCGCCATACCCTCTTGAATGTCACATGCATCATTCACATCAATTTTGCCATCCTCTCCAACCTCCTTAGTAGGCAATCTAGATAGACAATCCGCAACTACATTTCTTAATCCCTTCAAGTACCCCACTTCAAAGTTGAATTCCAGGACTGATACCATCCACCTGGAAATCCTTGGTGTGACTCCTCCTTCCAAAACCCTGCCACCTTTAAACCAATGCACCAGCGGCTTGTGGTCAGTCCTGACTCTTAAAGGTAAGCCCCACAAGTAATATTTCAAATGTTTGATCCCCCAACAACATGCTAGGGCCTCCCTTTTGATCACACAATAAGATTTCCCTGCATCTTGCAATCTCCTGGAGGCAAATCCGACTATCTTTTCTTGATTATTTTCCACCTGAGTCAACAGCTCCTAAACCTACGCTGCTAGCATCAGTGGCTAAGTCGTTTTTTGCTGTGACCTGAAAATGGCCAATAAAGGAGCCTGCATAATCTTTTCCTTAATTTCCTTGAAAACATTCTTGCATGTATCAGTCCATATAAACACTGAGTTTGTTTTCATCAGCATCCTTAAAGGTTCGACAATCTCAGTTAAGTTCCTCACAAACTTTGAGCAATATATTGCTAATCCCAGCTTCAGTTGTTCCTTGTCACCTGGGCATGGTGCATTACTTATAACTTGGACAATACTCCTCTTTGGTCGAATTCCCTCACATGATATCTCATGGTCAAGATAAGTGACGCATTTCTTCATGAATTGATATTTGTCTGTTCTAACGGTCAAACCATACTCATCACAGCGCCTCATCACCTGTTCATTAATAGAAAAATTGCGCCTTGAGGTATTATTTTCTCTTGTTAAATCTTTTTGTCACAGGTCATATACATGTACAGTAACTAAAAAGAACATCAGAAAACGTGGTATTTTCATTTAAGAACTTTATATCATATCTGGAATCAATATATTTAATTCAACTTTTATATAAACCAGGCAACACAAAAAACACTACTACATTCAATATATTCTCAGTAGTGTGTTACACCGTTGGTATAATATGTATAGACCATATATATACATAGAATGCTACTGTAAGCACAGTCAGCTTAGTCCATCATTTTCTTTTTAACAAATCCTGTTGTTGGTGATTCCTAACCCAAAACGGTGCCTGGGCGTCGACGTTTCGGTCTTTACTGTATAAATCACACCAAGACCATCATCAGGACTAATGTTGCACAAAATATCTACAAAAAATATATACAATATGTACAATCAGTCACTATACAACCACATTCAAATGTCCAATATACTTAATCGTCTGCTGACATTAAACCATCACCACACCCAGTGTGACTGAATATATAGCAACCACCACCACACGGCATAATACTCACTGAGAAAATGTATTTACTCCGAATTTTCCAGATCTCGGTTACACTGATTGGCCGTTTTATGTCTCTGCACCTATTTCAGGGCGATAGTGGAGTAGTGTGGCTCACTGGTTAGAGGCGGCAGGCCTGAGAGCAGAAGTCAGCCTGGGACCAGGGTTCAATTCCTGACGCGGCAGGGTCGTGGACCTTGGTCAGCGGACTCGATAATTCTCACTTCGGTGCTTACTCTAATCAGGGGTTCCACTCGGCAACTCTGGGCATTAGCTTGCCTAATCTCCACAACGGCCCCACCAATTCCGGGGATGCCTGGCTCCACCTTGGGGACTCCCAGCAAGGGACCATCCCACAGGGAAAGCCAGGACGGGTTCCCCAGAGTTATACAGCGCCGTGACGCCCCGTTGCTGGGGCAGCTGTGCGCTTTACAAGTATACTACATTTACATTTACATTTACATAGTTGTACTTGAAAAGAAAATGATGGACTAAGCTGACTGTGCTTACAGTAGCATTCTATGTATATATATGGTCTATACATATTATACCAACGGTGTAACACACTACTGAGAATATATTGAATGTAGTAGTGTTTTTTGTGTTGCCTGGTTTATATAAAAGTTGAATTAAATATATTGATTCCAGATATGATATAAAGTTCTTAAATGAAAATACCACGTTTTCTGATGTTCTTTTTAGTTACTGTACATGTATATGACCTGTGACAAAAAGATTTAACAAGAGAAAATAATACCTCAAGGCGCAATTTTTCTATTAATTTACATTACCCAGTTCCTTGGGGAGTATTGGGTTGCCCTCTTCTAGTAATAATCACCTGTTCAAGCAACTCATCATGATGCAACTCATCTTTCCGAGCTACCATCACATCATCCTAGAAGTACCACACATTCTCAATACCCTCAAAAATCTGTTTCATTACTCTCTGAAACACTGCTGACGCCAATGCCAATCCAAAAGGCATCCTTAGATAACCAAACGTGCCCAAAGGGGTAACAAAGGATGTAAAGTGTCTAGAATCCTTATGCAACTTGACTTGATGATACTCTGCTGACAAATCCACCACATTAGACACTTTCCCCCCAGTCATAGCTGTCAACATCTCTGAGATGTTTGGAAGAGGTTGCCTGTCTACCCAGATGTTCCTATTGAGGTCTCTTAAGTCTGTACTAACCTAATCTTTCCACCTTCCTTGGGTGTGACTACAATAAGAGCTAGCCATTCAGATGTCTCTATGGGTTAAATTATCCCCTGGCTCAACAGCTTGTTCAATTCTTGTTGAAGTTACTCCCTCATTAAGAGAGGTATATTTCTCACTTTATGCACCACTGGACTGCTCCCATTTTTAGGACAATCTTGTGTGAGAACCCTTTAAGCAACCCCAAGTTATTCTTAAATATATTGGGATAACTCTTCACCACCCATTCTTCAGATATATTCACCTGGCTCACAAGTTGCATATTCTTAGCTATTAGCATAACTAGATTTTGCGCATTGGAGTTTAAAATTATACCCAAGTCTTTCTGGTGACACCAACCTAACAATTTAGAGCCATAGTCAGTTAAATACACTCGACCATACACCACTTCTCCTTCAAACGCTTTATTCATCCACTTCACAGCTATGATTTGAATTTTCTTTCCTCTATATCCAACAGCTTTCATGTCAGGTTCAGACCAATCTTTATACATCTTCTTAGCTAAGGTATCTTTGGACACTAAAGTGTACATACTTCCTGAGTCCACTAGCACGTTGTCTCAGGGGCGGATGGATATCGGAGACTTTGTCGAACTATATGGTACCCCAAAAAAGCATCTTTAACTCCGTGCTTGGCCATCGAAATGATTTCATGATTGGGTTAAATAGAAGCATATAGAGACAATCAAGTTTATTGAGGACAATAAGAAATCCTCGCAAAAGACAATATCTGTGACGTCTTAAAGAAATGGGAACCCTGCTAAAACAAGTCTCTAATAACTGCTACTTTATTAGGATTAACAACTGAATAGGTTCCTTCTTTGACATCAATAGACTATTTTGGCTTACAACCATAGTCCCCAGAGGATACCCTGTATCCACACAAAAAGGAAGAAAGCTTTTCTGTCGAGGTCTTGAGGAAGGTGGTACAAACCCACCGAAACGCGCGTCGACCTGGCGTGGAATCCCACATAACACCCTGTGGTTCTCACTCAGACAGAGTTATTCTCTGCTGATAATATACCTTAGTTACAGAAAAAGATTGTTCTGGATGAGAAGTGATTTGTGTGCAAGTGTATGTATGAGTAGTATGCAAGTGTGAATAGTGTTGTGGCATCAGGGTCTCTCTTTTTGTGTACAAATCCTTAAATATATTTAAATGATGAACCATGTTTTTATGTTTGTTTAAATTGATCAAAAGAATATAATGAATTTAAAAGAAAGAAATCTAAAAAAAGTAGAGAAAGGTTTTTGATATATATACCCCAAAAAAATAAATAAACTTTTGAAAATATAAACAAAGAAAGTGTTATTGGTATATCTTGAAGGACATAGAAAATTATATGAACCATGTCACAATATACAAACTATATAGGCCATGAGGGAATTTTTTCTTGTTGTGTTTATACTTTCCTCTCTTTTCCCTGGCTTTAAGTATTTTAGAGGGGGTCCCCTTGTTTATGTTATTCCACTAGCATCTTCACCTGTAACTCATCTAAGCATACAACGCAATGCAGCTTTTCCAATTTTTCTCTACTCTCCTTCTTCACATTACCTATTTCCTCAATAGAGCCACGTGCATCATCAAATCTCCTTAACCCTACCTCCCATTTTCTCGTCTGAATAGTTAACACAATTTTGGTGATGTTTTCACATACGTCTTCCACCACCCTCACTCTTGCCGGAGCAACTCTTACCCTTCACATTTTAGTAAAATGTCCCTTTTTACCACTATTGCAACATATTATGCCTCTCGCTGCATCCTTAAAACTGGTGGCAATGTGGACTGGAGCACCACATTGAAAACATTTAATTTCTATGGTTGCAAATTATTTTTTCACACAAGTGCCAGATATATCCTTTTTTGATCTCTCGTATTTTTCCCAAAATTTCCTTTGGAATTTCGTATCTCCAGGATTGAAGCTTGTACACCATCGACATCATGAACTACCTTTGATTAAGTGTCCATTTCTTCCAACCATTTTGCGACTTGTTCCATTCCCTTCACCACCTGAATGGCTTCTGTCAGATTGAGGTCCCTTGTCAACAACTTTTCTCTTACTCTCTTATCATTAGTGCATCTTACAATCTGACCTCTGATGAGCAAATCACCTAAATTCTCAAATGTTAAAGTTAAGCATAACCCGCGTAAAGCTGCAACATATTTATCTATATCCTCCTCAGCCAATTCTACACTTGAAATAAACTTGTACGTCCCATCACCACAATAACCTTAGTAACCAAACATGCATCTAGCATTTGAATAGACATTTCATAAACATTTGTAGGAAGACCATTCCCCATTCCTTATGAAGTCTCAGGAAGATTCTCAAGTAACCGCCTCCCTTCCACATCTAAATGAGGTAACAAAATGGCTTGATCCCTGACTGGACCATATTTATCACCCTCGATATCTAACATATAAGTGATAAATAATTTCTTCCACTGGCCCCAAGGAAAAATTGGATTATCTGGAGTGGCAAGGAATGTAGGAGGTGATGCCATGACTTGATCTCCCATGTTAATAGTTTAAAATTGATTAAAACAATTAACTGAAATAAAAAATAAAGTAATAATTTAACGAAACAAGCCACCACAACAAGCTAACACAATAAATTAAAATAACAAACCTGCTTTCCTTAAAAGTTCTTATTTGCAGGTTGAGAACAATGACTTGAATAACCAAGGTTAACAATCTATATGAAATACATTTGTTCCTATTGTTCTTTTTTTTCCCCTTGTCTTTGAATATCAATTGAGGTTGTCTCCCTGTCTGTGTCTTGTTCACACTTGGAGAGAGGTGGTGAGCAATTCCGTGAGCAACACCTTGACTTTAAGTAAACTCTTCTTTGTTTTTGTATTCCTTCCTTATTATGATGAAACTTGCCCCGGCACTCGATTGTTGTGCCCGAACGTGCCGTACTCCAGCCAACAGCATTGACGAAACGGGCACAGTGAAGGCAGCATGAGTTGACCTCGCTCGGAGTCACTGGTGCTGGTAGCAAAAGTCACCCTTCATGCATACCATACCTCGAGGCAGCAGGCATCAGTCTTGTGCAGTACAAGTAGCACAAGTCGACTTCAATTGGAGTCCCTTGTGCAGGTAACGGAAACCGCCTTCCGTGTACACCATGCTTCGAGGCAGCAGGTGTCAATCTCAGACAGTGAAGGTAGCATGGGCAGATATTATTTAAAGTCGCTTGCTCTGTGCTGCCAACACACGAGCCAATATTTCTCAAGGCAGCATGAGTATTGATGGCAGCATGAGCCAATATAAATCTGAATCGCTCGTCCAGTGAAAGCCACAACAGCCCCCAGTTGTTAATTAAGTGAAACTTCTTGTTCCCTGACAAGGAATCTGAATATAGACTCTCCTGGCGGTTACAGATGAACTAATAGAAATATATGTCTTACCACTCAGGAGAGTCTTGTTGCCGCTTGTCAATTTCTGTAGACCAGGGGTGAGAGCATCATGTTCATTCTGCCCCCTGTGCAGAAACAAATCATCGCCACTTAATGTAGAAAGGAAACATGATCCATACCCTCTTCAAAATGTTTATTTCAAGTTGGTGCCCTCAGCAGTTACATCCATGACTTAACGTTGTCTCTTCAGTACTGGTTTTCTTTCCCCTACATTCTAAGTGCTATTTGTCAGGGCATTCTAGGTAGAAGTTACAAAATCAACTCTACAAAACCCATCTCTAGCACCAACCACAATTCTTCTCACAGTGAAGTCACAAGCAAACCCTAAGTTAACCTCTGCTCAACCCTTGGGTATCTTAGCACAGTGCGATCAGGCTTAAAACTCAGAGGCAATGTGTAAAGTATTTGTGCAGCACTTCAAACAGTAACACAGTGAAAACACACCACAAAAGGAGCCCAAAACATTGTTAGAACAATAGAGTAATTTTAAATAAATAAAACAAGTCCAAAGTAACAAGAATCCAATTAGTGGTACCCGAGATATTGGATTGTAAAGATTTTAGAGAAAATAGCACCAATAGACATAAAGTGACAACTGTGGATATCTGGTCTGGCTGAAAGGGGACAAAGGCACAAGTTCAGACTGACTATGATGGAACATGGGCTGGCTACTGGAACTAAGTAAGGGCCTCTGAACAAAGTATGATAAATCCTGATGTGCAAAGCGATTTGTGGATCCAGGTCGAGGGTGTGTCGCACAGGTGGAGATGTGGCGAGGTTGCGATGCGAGGGCCTGGGTCATCGTCAAGGATCCCATCGACAAGGCTTGCGAGGATTTGACACAAAGTGGGGGTGATGCATTGGATTCTAGGACCTACAAAGTTGCGATGTCGAAGGTGACGTTATTGTTGAGGGCGCCGTCAACAAGGAATGCAAGGGCCTGCACAGAGGATGCATTATGCAGTAGTGGTTCCGAAGGAGTTGGGGGTCACGGCCGCTATGCGGGTCTTCGCGATGGGTCCAATCCATGCAGCACGAGAGATGCATTGGTTGCGCTCTTGGTTGGGCTGCGCAGAAGAGGAGATGTGTCTGTTTTCTTGGATCCACAGAGGCTGGAAAAGCACCGTAAGCCCAAGTGTTAATGACTAGGGTGACCCCACTTGGCAGGGTAGACTCACAGATGGCACAGTCCAAGTGCAGGTGCAAGGTTGTTGAAGCCTTCTGTCCATGAGGCTCAGGTCAGGAGTCCAGCCTAATAAACCTTGGAGTGACTCTGGGGTTCTTTGTTCAAGAGCTGCAGGTCCAGTCTTTCTCACTCAGACAGGGGGCAGCAGACATCAGGTCAGTACAGTAAAGCAGCAGAGTCCAGCAGAGTGGCAGTCCTTCAGCAGCACAGCAGTCCTTCTTCCTGGAAGAGTGTCCAAAGGTCCAGAAGTGTACTGAAGAGTTGGTGTCTGAGGTCAGTATTTGAACCCAGTTGTGTCTTTAAAGTGAGGTAGAAGGTTCCAGAAACTTCCCCTTCACACCCCAAGGCATCCTGTCTTTCCTTCCCTGGCTCTATACTAACTACAGGGGGGATGCAGCCATTTGTAAGGAGGCAGGACACAGCCTATTCAGTAGGGCTGTGGCAAGCTCCACCTTCCTATCCTCCCAGTGATGGTGAATCCAGGCACACCTAAGCTTCCTATTATGTGTGCCTGTCTAGGAGCAATACACAAAGCTCACCTGTCAGTTACGCCCATCATGTGACCACATACAGGCTACAGGCACTAACTGACTAAGGCAAGAAAATGTCAGCCTTCTAAAAGTGAAATTTTCAGAATTGCAATTTAAAATTCGACTTCACAGTAAGTTAGTATTTTAAATTGTGATTCCAGAGATGCCAAATGTGACCTGCCTATCACTTCCCATTTTTGAAATTATACTCATAAAATGTAATAAGGCATCTCAAATATTATCCTATGGGAGAGATAGTCCTTGCAGAGGGAAAAATTAATTAAAAAGTTATTTACTACCAGAGTAGATAAGACTTAACAGTACACGTCCCGTTTTTTAAATACATTGCACCCTGCCCTGTTGACTGTCCAGGGACAACCCTGGAGATAACTTATATGTTTTAACAAGCATTTACAATGCAACGGTCTTGCCTTTGCAAAGGTTAGAGCTATTGGCATTGTAAATGCGAGACCTATTGCATATGCATATATGTATATGTATATGTATGCATGCATTTGTATTTGTATTTATATAGATATGCAGATTATATATATATATATATATATATATATATACACATACATATAAATAAATGCATATATATATTTATATATATTTATATATATATATATGTGTGTGTGTGTGCATTTGTGTGCGGGTAGAGAGGTAGAGAGTAGAGAGGTAGAGAGTAAAGAGTAGTAGACAGAGAGGCAGAGAGAGAGGTAGAGCGAGAGGTAGAGCGAGAGGTAGCGCGAGAGTAATAGAGAGTGAGCAGAGAGTAGTAGAGTGAGTAGTAGAGAGAGAAGTAGAGAGTATTAGAGAGTGAGTAGTAGAGAGAGTAGTAGTGAGTAGTGAGAATGAGTAGAGAGCAGTAGAGAATGAGTAGAGAGTAGTAGAAAATGAGTAGGGAGTAGCAGAGAGTAGCAGAGAGAGAGTAGTAGAGAGTGAGTAGTAGATAATAGTAGAAAGTTGGTAGAGAGTAGTAGAGAGTGAGTAGTAGAGAGTAGTAGAGAGTGAGTAGTAGAGAGTGAGTAGTAGAGAGAAGTAGAGAGTGAGTAGTAGAGAGTTGTAGAAAGTGAGTAGTAGAGTGTGTAGTAGAGAGTAGTAGAGGGTGAGTAGTTGAGAGCAGTAGAACATGAGTAGTAGAGAGTGAGTAATAGAGAGTGAGTAGTAGAGAGTGAGTAGTAGATAGGAGTAGTGAGAGTGAGTAGTAGAGAATGAGAAGAGATTGTCCGAATGAGGTCGCACACTGCTCGTCCCATCAGCGTGTGACCCCGGAGCATGATGGTCGATGTAGTCGGTATCAGCGGGTGAGCTTCTACCCGAGTGTTGAGTCTTGAGGGTGTTCACTGGTGTGCTTGCCATCCCTGGACACGTGTTTCACGTTCATTAACGCTCATCAGCAGGGATTAGGCGTGTGCACGGGGTTGCTGCGTGGGCTGCCGAAAATATTCGTAGGTCCAGATACCTCTTAAGGCGCGCAGGTGAGTTGTCTCGAGGTCATCACCTCCGCCGGCTCAAGGGAGCCTGAATAAATAGTATGTCCGAATGAGGTCGCACACTGCTCATCCCATCATCGTATGACCCCGGAGCATGATGGTCGATGTAGTCGGTATCAGCGGGTGCGCTTCTACCCGAGTGTTGAGTCTTGAGGGTGTTCACTGGTGTGCTTGCCATCCCTGGACACGTGTTTCGCGTTCATTAACGCTCATCAGCAGGGATTAGGCGTGTGCACGGGGTTGCTGCGTGGGCTGCCGAAAATATTCGTAGGTCCAGATACCTCTTAAGGCGCGCAGGTGAGTTGTCTCGAGGTCATCACCTCCGCCGGCTCAAGGGAGCCTGAATAAATAGTATGTCCGAATGAGGTCGCACACTGCTCGTCCCATCAGCGTGTGACCCCGGAGCATGATGGTCGATGTAGTCGGTATCAGCGGGTGCGCTTCTACCCGAGTGTTGAGTCTTGAGGGTGTTCACTGGTGTGCTTGCCATCCCTGGACACGTGTTTCGCGTTCATTAACGCTCATCAGCAGGGATTAGGCGTGTGCACGGGGTTGCTGCGTGGGCTGCCGAAAATATTCGTAGGTCCAGATACCTCTTAAGACGCGCAGGTGCGTTGTCTCGAGGTCGTCACCTCCACCGGCTCAAGGGAGCCTGAATAAATAGTATGTCCGAATGAGGTCGCACACTGCTCGTCCCATCAGCGTGTGACCCCGTAGCATGATGGTCGATGTAGTCGGTATCAGCAGGTGCGCTTCTACCCGAGTGTTGAGTCTTGAGGGTGTTCACTGGTGTGCTTGCCATCCCTGGACACGTGTTTCGCGTTTATTAACGCTCATCAGCAGGAATTAGGCGTGTGCACGGGGTTGCTGCGTGGGCTGCCGAAATATTCGTAGGTTCAGATACCTCTTAAGGCGCGCAGGTGCGTTGTCTCGAGGTCGTCACCTCCACCGGCTCAAGGGAGCCTGAATAAATAGTATGTCCGAATGAGGTCGCACACTGCTCGTCCCATCAGCGTGTGACCCCGGAGCATGATGGTCGATGTAGTCGGTATCAGCGGGTGCGCTTCTACCCGAGTGTTGAGTCTTGAGGGTGTTCACTGGTGTGCTTGCCATCCCTGGACACGTGTTTTGCGTTCATTAACGCTCATCAGCAGGGATTAGGCATGTGCACGGGGTTGCTGCGTGGGCTGCCGAAAATATTCGTAGGTCCAGATACCTCTTAAGGCGCGCAGGTGCGTTGTCTCGAGGTCGTCACCTCCACCGGCTCAAGGGAGCCTGAATAAATAGTATGTCCGAATGAGGTCGCACACTGCTCGTCCCATCAGCGTGTGACCCCGGAGCATGATGGTCGATGTAGTCGGTATCAGCGGGTGCGCTTCTACCCGAGTGTTGAGTCTTGAGGGTGTTCACTGGTGTGCTTGCCATCCCTGGACACGTGGAGGTGACGACCTCGAGACAAAGCACCTGTGCGCCTTAAGAGGTATCTGGACCTATGAATATTTTCGGCAGCCCACGCAGCAACCCCGTGCACATGCCTAATCCCTGCTGATGAGCGTTAATGAACGCGAAACACGTGTCCAGGGATGGCAAGCACACCAGTGAACACCCTCAGGACTCTAAACTCGGGTAGAAGCGCACCCGCTGATACCGACTACATCGACCATCATGCTCCGGGGTCACACGCTGATGGGACGAGCAGTGTGCGACCTCTTTTGGACTTACTATTTATACAGGCTCCCTTGAGCCGGTGGAGGTGACGACCTCGAGACAACGCACCTGCGTGCCTTAAGAGGTATCTGGACCTATGAATATTTTCGGCAGCCCACGCAGCAACCCCGTGCACACGCCTAATCCCTGCTGATGAGCGTTAATGAACGCGAAACACGTGTCCAGGGATGGCAAGCACACCAGTGAACACCCTCAAGACTCTAAACTTGGGTAGAAGCGCACCCGCTGATACCGACCACATCGACCATCATGCTCCGGGGTCACACGCTGATGGGACGAGCAGTGTGCGACCTCTTTTGGACTTACTATTTATACAGGCTCCCTTGAGCCGGTGGAGGTGACGACCTCGAGACAACGCACCTGCGCGCCTTAAGAGGTATCTGGACCTATGAATATTTTCGGCAGCCCACGCAGCAACCCAGTGCACACGCCTAATCCCTGCCGATGAGCGTTAATGAACGCGAAACACGTGTCCAGGGATGGCAAGCACACCAGTGAACACCCTCAAGACTCTAAACTCGGGTAGAAGCGCACCCGCTGATACCGACCACATCGACCATCATGCTCCGGGGTCACACGCTGATGGGACGAGCAGTGTGCGACCTCTTTTGGACTTAGAATGAGAAGAGAGTAGTAGAGAGTAGTAGAGAAAAGTAGAGAGTAGTAGAGTGAGTAGTAGAGAGTGAGTAGTAGAGAGTAGTAGTGATTAGAGAGTGAGTAGTAGAGAGTAGTAGATAGAGTAGCAGAGAGTGAATAGTAGAGAGTGAGTAGTAGAGAGTATTAGAGAGTAGTAGAGTGAGAAGAGTGGAGTAGAGTGTAGTAGAGATACACACGGTGGCTCACCAGCACAGGACAGGCCCATACTCACAGGAGGGGCGTCACACGCACAGGAGGGGTAGCACACGCAAAAAAATGATCTCATCTGCACAGGAGGTGCTCATATGCGCATGAGGGTTCATATGCATGAGGAGCTCATGCGCCCAGGAGGGGGACATGTCCCCATCTCCTACTTCATCCCAGCAATAAGTGCCACATTGTGAATTCTGTGGAGGGTGCATACGTGGAATTCATTTGGGCAAACTCAATCATCCACAAGTTTGCGAGCTGCTAAGTCGCCCTCCTCCTAGAACTGTTGTTAAATATGCTTGGTAAATAAAAGAGACCTGATGTTTACATTGCTGCCTGGAGCACAGGCCTGCTGTCAATACTGGAAGAGGATGTACAACAATGTGCAACACAAAAAGTGGAAAAATGTAGGACGGCTGACAGTAGGGTGCTCCAACTGACTGCCGAGCTAATAAGTGCAGGTGTTTGATTTTCTATCCCCTGCCACAAAGTGTCCTTCACTAAGATCTAAATAACTCCAGTACTTGTAACCCCTGGAAGAACCTCGCTCCTCTCATGGCCCGAAGACTGTAACTAATGGTCAATGTGGGAGTCTTTCTGAACCCTTTTTTCATTCAAAGTCCCATACAGCAACTGAACTGCGCGTGACAATGTAGAGGACTACATGGGTGGCGGCCCGCTGGGCTCTAGGAGAGAATGACGGAATAATGTACGCCTGTCCCACCTGTACTCACAAGTAACTCCTACTGGGACGGGTATTCCACAGCTCACTGTAAGTCAGTCCACCATCTTGAACCAGGTCATATTGGAAAACTGTTAAATATTCAACACTGATTTTCAGTTGTGTTTTTTTTTGTTTACATCAACAGAACACTGCCTTGACTTTAAATTCCAACATACTACAATTAGTCAGGTTTGTACATCAGCTAATGTGTAGAATGATGGAAGTGGAGCAGCATGAGACTCACAGTGGGACTGAGGAAATAAATGTCAGGGGCTGGAGATTGGGCCTTGTTAGGGTGAGTGCCTTGACATTCTGAGGTGACCAAAATTAACAATCACATGGTTTATCCTACGTAGAGCCTTTTACTCCATTTAACATGGTGTCCCTGATCCAGAAAACCGCAGTCTGCGATTATTATTAGCAAGGTCAGTGTCAGCGGATTAAGCAGGTCAGCCGTACTTAGCATTAGATCACTATTTTAACAAGAGATTACAATAAAACAGTGCCATTAATTGTAATACATTCCAAGCATTTCAACTAAGCACTCCCATTTTTACTGTAATTATCTTAAAACAAATCCTCCCCATATTAAAAAACCAAGGCTCCAGTAAAAGAACATTAGCAGGACAGCGCGGTGCAAAAGCCATCAGAGAGGCTCCCTTGACTTAACTCTGAGCTGTGACAAAAGCGCAATGTGCCCCAATGCAAGCGAGAAAATTGTTCCTCAGTTCCCCAGTTTGGTAGGTTAAACAAGGCAAAATTATTTATCATGGGCAAAAGGAAAGTTCCAGAAGCGTATTAGCAAATGGGTAGTACGATACCCGGTGGGGTAATCCTCCGTTAGAAGATTATTGTAACACTGCTGGTGCAGTGATAAGTGCTGGAATGCATGTGTGCAGACTGTGGAGAGTATGTAGGGTAAAAGTATTTTGCTAACGGCAAAATGAAAAACACAAAAGCCTATTAAAACAAGAAAGAAGTTATCACATTTCTGCTAACATTAACATAGATGTCATTTGGAGCCTTTGCCACTCTTCCAGGAATAAGGCAAATGGGACACGAAGTCACAGAATGTTAAACACGTAACCTATCAGTTATTGTATTAAAATAACAAGAGTAAGTAAAGTAGCCTACAAATCCAATCCTAAGCACATACCCACATATATACTCTTCGTATGCAAAGTAAATATCACAGGCTCTTAAAATCTCTCAACAGCGTGGTCTCTGTTGAGAGCTTTAAAAAAACACAGCACCCAACAAAGGAGCGAACATTGCACCATCAGATTAAGCAATCGCCCAACAGGTAGTTGCCAACTGTGTTTTCCAATTGAGAATGTGAAGTTCTCAACGTCGTTTTCCAGGAAACAGTAAAGAGGGGTCCGAACACAAACAGAAACCAGTTCCTGGTTGAAAATGGGCAAACTTTTCGCAGTCCCATCAGATTCAAAGCAAAAGGCTTCCGCAAGCAAGCATGCGGAGGGGTCAAGCAGGCGACAGAGCATGCTCAGAGAGTACACACTACTCTGCAAACCATGCGCAGAAAGCACAAAATAATCCATTCAAAAATAACTGACGGACAGGGCTCTCTCCGAGAACAGACGCAAAGTGTCTGTAAAGAGTTATCAACAGTGCCCAGAGTGTGTACACTATTCAACAAAGCACGCTCAGAGGGGTAATGCAGATCAAAGCAAACAGAGGTAAAATACCACATTCCGACAACAGGCATTGACTCCACGTTCCTCGTTTATGACCCACTCATTAACATTCCCCACGTAAATTCCATGCTGAACAGACACAGACTTGTCCACTCTATGAATTTAATTTGAGCGGCGTCTAAACAGCTATTCTCTCTACCACGCGTATTCGAGGGAGCTGTGTCGTCTTTGTTACGCTTGCGCAGACAGAGAGGATCTCGAGTGCTGCAGGTGTGAGTGAACCGCATCTTGTGCCTGCGTGTGGGATGACAACTCGTGGTTTCGCATCGTGCGCATGTCCAGTCCCCAATGTAGAATGCCTTAAGCACATCCTGTCGCTTCTGGTAGCTAATTCTGAGGTGTTTTGTCCCTGGTTTCATGAACTGTTCAAACCGCCTAAGAAACAGCTGGAAAGTGCCACCAGTAGAAAAATGTTCCAACAGGACTCGGACAAGGCAAGCGTAAACACGAACAAACTAAGCACCGTCCTTTTCAGACTGGGGGGCGTGTTTTGGACTGATGACGTCACAGAGAGAAAGAACAGGAAAAAACACGCCCCTCAATCCGAAACGGACGGGGCTAAAATTGACAGACAAACCTGTTCTCCAATGGCTGGCCGCCGTTTAGGAAGCCAGCCAATTTAGAAGAGGGGCTGCTTTCAGCCCCACTACTAAGAGACATAAAATCTCACCAGCGAGACTGCGCAAATGCAGCCTACGCTAGCCGAGACCTAAAATGGAAGGTTTGGGCCTGGCAAACATGTTTAAATGGCTACTTAAGTGGGTGGAACAATCAGTGCTGTAGTCCTACTTGTAGGATTTAATTCACAGGCACTGGACATATGTAGGGCCACTTTATTAGGGACTACATTAAATATGCTAATTGAGTATAGCTGTGTTTAGTAGGAATTTGCTTCTGTGTTAAGTATTCTGGACCCTCCTGAGTCTTTGAGTTTATTTGCAATACTTACCTGTGTTGAGGTGGATGCCTTTGTAGGTTAGGTAGACTTGTTTATAAAAACATCTGGCTTGACTGGGCAGAAGTAATGTTCTTTTTTTGGGTGGGAAAGGTATTTTTGACACACAATTGAATAGGACAGAGCTGCAGTTCAAAGGATAGATGACTAAAACTTCAGATGTTATTTTAATATCTTGCGCGGAAAGATTATGCAATTTAAGGTTTATTCATTTTTGTACGTGGGATCTAGCCGACACTGCTATGGCGTGCATGTGGCCTTCTAAACAGAGGTTTTCATTGAGTAAGAAGCCCAGGGATTTAACTGAAGTTGTCATTTTGAGAGTGATGGCTTAGTGGACTATTATAGGCACTCAGGGATCTATGGTTGAACACAGGGTAACTCAAGGTCACAGGTTTAAATCTCAGCGGCTCTAATAAGCCTTTTATTCTTTTAGGGCTAGATAAGATTGATTTGGGAAACAATAAACATCTATTATTCAGCACCAAGAGCCCTATGAATAAACATGCACCTTAAAAATTCATGTTTTGTTATTTTGTGTTCTCTTTAATGCCTGTACTTACGAATTAAAAGCAATTTTATTTTGGCTAGGAGTCATAAGTAGGAACGAGTCCTTCGTTTCACTGAATTTAAGATACCTTGAGTTGTGATTTTAAATGGATTCAGTGGAGTTTAACTAAATATACAGTATCTTTTTCATACTGGTGAAAGGAAAAGTTTTCGTTCATACATAAATTACCCAGGAGCTCAGCAAACGTGGGAGTGTGGGTAATTGCATGGATACTTGTGGTACCTGACATGGCCTCCGTGGCTAGGTTCTTCCAAAATCCAAATCCACACACACAAGTCTGTGTCCCAGCGCCAGTCTAAGAAAAGCCCCAATTACCGTCAGGCTCCTTGCTGGTGCAAATCATTGTGTGCTTGTGTCCCAGAAAGGAGCCACAAGCTGTTTGGATTATTTTAGTCTATAATAAATTCAAACAGCTTCGGGCTCTTGGCTAAAACACAGACAGACAGCTATGAAAATTCTTAACATTGTCTAGTTTCTTGCAGAGGCACTGACACACAGCTTCCTTCTCTTATAATGTGCTTTCAAAAACATAACATCCTATTTTTGTGCTTTATGCCCACTTCAGGGTGTGCGGAAAAAGGTAGGAAATACACAGGAAATCTCACGAAACTATAGGTTTCAGGGCAGTAAGCAAGATTCAGAAATCAGGAAGTGGTAATTTGTGTAGCCTACTTAAGTATTTCTCAAATAAACTTATTTGTGAAATCAAAACTCAGTGAATACATTGGGGAAATATAAACATGGTTTTCACTTGTAATGCTTTGCACATAAGACTTTGCTACAGAAATAGTATACCATTGTGTCTGTCAGACTCTTCCTACTGGAGAGACATATGGTTTTGTAGTTTGTTCATTAGGCAGCAAAACCCAAACCCAGCAATGATATACAATGCTTTTTTTACTGTGTACTGACCACTGCATTAGTTGGTAATAAAAAACGAAATTAATAGCAATGGGGATGAGTGAAAGCTATTTATTTTTTAATGTACACAAGAATCAGAGTTTACTGATAGGTTTATTCGCACCAGTGCAAATTCTGGATTATACTAAATGCCAGGTGATCTGAGGAGGTTTTTTTTTTGTTAGAGAAAGTTCCAGAAATTGTGCAGAACAGCAAAAGTCCCACCGCCGAGTGTTCCCTCAGTTGACCCAATAAAAAGAGAACCTCAGACATGTGTTAATGAGTGACACACAGGCATCCGTCCTTTATAGTCGCAGCAGTCCGTTATTAGCACCGAATCCTCCCGTGCTCAGACACTTTGAGACAGTAACCGCCTGGGCCAACTCTGATTCTACCTCCAGGTATGCTTAACCAGGATTCACTCTGGTTCATTTTGGGCTGTCATTCCCCTACCCCCGCTCTGACCTGATGAAGACCCGCCTTGACTACCTAATGGAGCATAGTTTGGGTTGAAACGTCGACGACTTCGCCAGGTCCAATTGACCAAGGCTCTGTACACCAAAAGAATAATCAATATCCAGCAGTCATTGTGTTTCCATAATTATCTGGCCTATCCTCCACATGTACATTTTTTAACCATTCTTTATAAATTGCACACCACTGAGCACATATGCCACTTGATCACCCTTTACTTGTAAATGTCACCTTGTATTGACAGCCGTGAATATATATGTGAAAATATATATGAGTGATTTAATTCAGATAAAGCAAAACAGTAGACAGCAATTTGAGTCACGTGTTTTATTATTTGCGAAAATGTTTCCTATGGCTAGGCGGTTGAGATACGATTGTTAAAATAGCAGAGAATAATATATATGACACTAAGCGTGCTGATAAAAAATAATCGATAAACCCGACAGAACCACTTTTTGTTTACTAGTACAGAAGTCTGCAGCATGCTGAAAAGTTATAATAAAGAAGTGTCAGAAGCATTTTTGTTACCTTATACTTGACCAAGAAAGCATTATGTACAACTGAACGAACATATTAAAAAAGCATTTTCAATGCAATAGGTCTTGCATGTAAGCGAGCTTGAGCTATTGACATTGTAAATGACAATACTTTTTTTGTTTTCGTTTTTAAAACATAAATAAAAGGCATTGTCATTTACAATAGCTTAAAGTCACGTAAATGTGAGACCAATTGTATTGGAAATGTTTTTTTTGTGTTGTTGGCTGATGGCTTTGTTTCTCACCCTCTCTGATATTTCACTGCGCCACAATTATGCGAATAATACTTTATATGGATGTTTAAGATGGTTTGTGCAATTTTACTATACCCACCACAAACATATGTGAAATGAAATGAAATGAAATGATGATTACGCACTTGTATAGCGCACGACTACCCGTAGGCATCTCGGCGCTTGTACGAATACCGCCGAGGAACCCTTCCCGGCCTTTCCCTGTGAGGAGCCCACTCCTGGGCACCCCCAAGGTGAAGTCAGGCATCCTCAGCGTTGTTGGGGCCGTTGCAGAGATTAAGCAAGCTATTGCCCAGAGGTGCAGAGTGGGACTCATGATTAGAATAGGCACCGAGGCGAGAATGATCAGGTCCGAGGAAATTGAGCCCGAGACCCGCCGAGGCGGGAATTGAACCCTGGTCCCGGCCAGACTACTGCATCAGGGTCTGTCGCTCTAACCATTGAGCCACACTTCCCTACTAATTCATTAACCAGGTGTGTTAATTAAACAACTACTAACTACTCTTTGCTCTTTTCTTGGACAATGCATTGTATTGTTAATGCTTTTGTGGGAATTTAGGCCCAGCATGATATTACAACGCGTTGTAAAGGTCAACTCATTGTAATACCCGAAAGGTTGAAAGTATGCGCGTTAAAAACATGAATGGTAGAGTCAGGAATGTGATCGTGTGACTGTCTCTGCAGCAGTGGCGTCACTAGGGTTGGTGTCACCCGGTGCGGGTAACTCATGGTGTCACCCCCTCACGACCTACCGCTTGGACCTCCTCCGGTCCGAGTCCACCAGTGAACACAGATGGCAAATATATATATGTTCATACAGTTTCTCTTTACTGCGGCATGTGATGAAATCACAGAACCATATTTTCATCTCGTGATTGACTGTCTCTTTCACTTTAAAATCTGGTTCCTCTCTTCTCTTTGTGGGCACTTGAAAGGCGCAGCATGAATGCTCTATTTTCTAACTGGTAACCCCATAATGCCGATTTTACCTCCAACAGACCAGAAACCCAAAAGAGAAATGGCACAGCCAGTGTGTACCCAGAGAAGCAGGGCCCCAACCGAGGGAATGACCAAAATAACAAATCACAAGTCAGCAGAAACACAAATCCACAGCCAAAAGCACAGGGACATAAAAGCTGCCACTGCCAGGATGGACAATAAGGCAGCAGAATGAAGACCGGCCAGCAAAGCAGGCACATTTCAGCCAAAGCAGTTCACTTCATAGTATATGTATGAAGTGAACTAACTGTGAAGTGACCCACCTGCAAGTGAAGTGACGAGTTCAAGGAAAGGCCTGGCCTGCTCCCTGCCTTGAGCAATGAATCAAGCAGCCGGCCGTGTGCAACTGCAAGCACAATGCACCGCCTGGGTCAGGACTAGCCTAGGAGGTTGGAAGGGCGGGGCCGGACAGGGTCTTCCGGTCTTCTATTTATTCATGCGTTTTTATATAGCGCAGACTTTACCCAAAGGCCTCAGAGCGCTTCACAATAGGAACAGTAATGAAACATGAGGAGAAAATTACAAGTGAACAAATTACAAAAGCAAATGTTAAGTTACAAGAGGCAAAAGTGACAATTGTGAGCAAACAAAATACATGAGGTTGCAAACAGTGCATTACAAGAGGAAGAAAGGTGACATGTGTGCAGGTTACAAGTGCTTAACTATGACTGAAGGCAGGTTTTGAATTTTTCAATCCCTGAATGTAAGAGCTTCACATCCACTGTCTGAATGCCAGATGCATTATCTACACAAGTAATTAAACTAATAACAGTGTATAAAAGCAATTACTAATGCGTCTTTATTACTAAAGGAACACTTTTGTGAAAAATTTGAATAATGAAATACTGAGCAAAAAGCACTGTTTCTAAACTTATACCTTGCAGTTAGCATGCAATTCCTTAAAGATGGTTCATAATTCATTAAGCAGGTATATTACAAGGATGGTAACCTGAGACCTATCTCACTCAAGAATGTCTGCAATGAAAGCAGTAACTCGCTGAGCTTCCTACGTAAAATACAAATCTGTGACCTGCATGGTGCATGCTTAACTTTGCAGCTGGGACATCACATTAACTCTGTCTCTTTATACTTTGTATGAGTCAGGCCGGCCTGTAACTAGACTGCACACAGATCTCGCTAGCAAGTGTATTCACCACCAAAGTTATCTTTCAGCTACAATGCTTTGGAATTTGTTGGGTAAACAAAGATCTCTGCACCAGGTGTCTACAGTCTAATCCCAATAAACTATTTTAAAGTGAAGTCTGCTCGAGAGAATACAAAGTACAATTAGAAGAGGTATAATACTGCAATATATGGTAGGCACTCAAGCACAAGAACAAACGTTACGTTCGTAGGCAATGGTGGCACTTGTGCAAGTATCAAAGCAAACAAAATGCCATTACTACGCAGTCCCCGGCAACACTCACTCGAAAGATCTGCCAAGGTGCCCTTTTTGTCAACTGGAGAGCATCGTTATATTCCCACCCAGGTAGATTTGTCCACACACCCACTGTGTTAATCTGAAGAGGATCAAGTGCGCAAAATCTGATAGTCTTTTTGTAGAGCATCACCCCCATTGGGCACACCATGAGGTGTGCCTGCATTCCTATTGTGCAAGAAGGAGCATGGGTTACACCTTTTGTGAAACAAAACGCCCACTGTACATCCAGACAGAACACGGTCTGTCTAAATAACCACCTTATGTGGTTCTGAAAATTCTGGACTCGTGTAATCATTCTGAACTCGAGAATTAAAATTCATCGAAACATGACGAATTTGGTATCAAAAGACCGAGAATGACGAGCACACCATGTATAAATATTTTCAGCATATTCGAGTGACGATTTCACCTCGAAATCGTCATTTGCGTTCTGAACCCTTGGCTTCCATTTATGTGTTGCCCTTTACATAGGCCTTAATCCAGCTGAATTCAATTCCACAAGGACACGCACTCCTTAATCGACTTTCCTATGACCTGTGCAAGTTGGAACCATTGCCCCAGGCCTAACTCGTTAGGTCAGTTCCCCTCCCAGTGGCCGAACAAGATAGCATCAAGGCCCAGCAAGCCATAAAACCATTTCAGCGCGCACACCTGCCGTATCTTGCTCACATCTGTCTCTACTCTTTTTGCTTCACTTACTTTATGGTGGGGAGGTGCCTGTTTTATTGGGGGTCCACCGATATCTGATGAAATGTTGGGCCTTGCCGGGTGATTTGTTGTGGGCAGCACGAAGTGAAATATGTACATGTCATCATGACTCTGCTTTTCTTTTGTAACATAGAACTGTAAATGATATACTGCAAATTCAAAGAATGTTTGCCTGAAGCTGAATATTCTGTATAAAGAGAGAAGTCTGACTTTGTAAATTCGAGCCGTCTCCTGAGAATATACTTCCTGTGTGTTGTACTTCTAGGACACCTGTTACTTTGGTTGCAGCCAATAAAATCGATCCTTGACTTCACCTAGAAGACTCTGAGTTTCTGTGGTCTGAATCAGGAAGAACCCGAGGTCTCTGGGTGTACCCTGACACCGCTGGGTTACCGTTTCTGTGCCGGTTCTTAAAAACCCAGTACCTC
Organism: Lissotriton helveticus; assembly: GCF_964261635.1. NCBI lineage: Eukaryota > Metazoa > Chordata > Amphibia > Caudata > Salamandridae > Lissotriton > Lissotriton helveticus. Next base: position 103,112,133 of record NC_136060.1, read on the forward strand.
AGCTGGCGCCCAACGTTTGGGGCGATTCCAGTGGTACCAGTCAGCCAGAGGTTCGTGAGGAGCTTCGTGTGGAAATTCTGGAGGACGGCCAACCACCTCATCGACCCCTGCATGTCGACGTGGTCCGAAGGTCTTTGCTGCGAGGTTCCCCGCTTCCCGACGGCTACAAAGGACTGCTGCCCTGGCTATCGCCCTGATTTGGACCCTTGATGTTTGGTAGAGCGAAACGATAAGACAAGTCTTCTGGTGACGTCATCGATATCTCAGTTAAGTATAAGTGGAGCGTCTCCCAGTCCTTAGTTGGTCTTAATCTTGGGTATCCTTTGGGATAATTGTTGGTACTTGCAAGCACCAAAACCGAAGGACTCGTGTATTCACGAGAAAAATCGTAATCGATAATCCTTTGAAGTTTGGAACTAGACTAGAGAGCGAAAATGCCTAGTCTTATACTTGGAAATTTGTTTTGTCTTGGTTGTAATAATAGGGACTCTCGATTGGAGGACTCATGTCCGGTTCCTCCGGTTGGAACTCCAACTTACGAGTTATATGTCAAACACGGAGTAGGCCCCATCACATACAATGAAGTGTGGATCAAATACACCAGAAAAGATGGTGTTTTAAAATGGCCCCAATATGGTAGTTTTGATACCGAAATCTTAGATAACCTTGAAGTTAAACTTTTCAAAAAGAAAGCCCGGCCGGCAATGTTCGACTCTTTCCGCCTATGGCGTAAGGAGGCCAAACAGAAGGAAATCAAATTAGCTAAGAAAAATAAGAGAGAAGGGGGAATTTCAGTAATGCAAGCTGCTATGCAGTTTAAAGACAATGAAGAAGAGCAGATGAGTGAGCAGTTGCACAGGCAACGTAAAATGGCAATAGATAAATGCTATCCAGTTTTGCCGTCTCTTCAGCAAGAGGCAGCAAAAGAGCGTGAAAAAGATCCATTAATGTCACATTTATTAAGTTCGCCACCCCCCTATGCGCAAAATGCCACAGCACCCCCGCAACCTTTAGTTGTGCCACCTACGCCTCCTGTTCCTCCGCAGCAACCACCAGCTGTTCTTCAGCTGACTCTTGTCCCTACGGTGCAGCCTCCTCCAGGCCCACCGACCACATCTGCTCCACCTGTGCTTTCTACGATTTTGCCTAGTGTACTTTCCACTTCTCCTAATGCTCCCTCTACGATTTTGCCTAGTACTCCTTCTATTTCTCCTGATGCCTCCTCTGCTATTGTCTCTGCTCCTGCCTTATCTCACCCCGTTTTTCCACCCGTTCTTCCTTTAGTTTCACCTTCCATTCGGCAGAAAATGGCCAGCACTGTCACTAACCTTTTCTCACCTCTTTTTGGGTCGCCTACTACGACCCCTAACATGGGACGAAGACAGTTGCGAAGTCAACTGCCTGACTATCAAGAGAGAGACTCATTGAATCGTTTAGCACGGAAATGGGTTATGGACACTGTAAAGTATGAAGTAGAGTCTGTCATGGAAGTCTTCCATCAATGGGAAGCACCGACGCAGAGATATGTTTTTGAACAGATGTGTGTTTTCCTTTGTGAGGATTTGGAAGACAATGATCTGGAATGCAACCCGCAAGAGTTGTGTCGTGTACGGTTTAAGTTTGGAGAGGGCATGATTGTAGGTCCCGATGTAGAGTAAGCGGTTGAAATATTGTTATCATATCGGAGTAAGGGGAGCAGTTCTGGGTCACAATCTGAGGCTGGTGCATCTAGTAGGAAAAAGGCGCGACAATACCCGATGAGAGAAGTTCCCCCACAATGGAGAGAGGGCGACACATCTGTTGACCCCCCTATTCTGCCACACTTTCAGCGTGTATGGGTACATGTCCCATGGAAGCGAGCTGAAGTTTTAGCCCTCAAACAGACATTACCTGATCCGCGTAAAAATCCTGCAGGATATTACAAAGAGTTGTCACAGACTGCTGGATCATGTATAATGAATTTAGCCGATATCGATATGCTATTTGGGAACGTTGTTCCACAGCCTTTATGGGGTAAAATTCGTCATACAGATCACGATCAGGAGTTAGGTGACTCATGGGCTAATATTGCTGCTGCAGATGCTCGACAAGTAGGTGGTGCTAAGCCTGAGCCTTTGATAGCAGAACTCCCTGGTAAAATAGTTGATTACATGAAAACGATAATGCCTGCAATACGCGTAAATTGAGATAAGTTGTCTGCATGCAAGCAGAAGAAAGAAGAAACAGTCTCAGATTTCTTCACCAGGTTTGAAGAAACATTTGTCGACCACAGCGGTCAAGATATGACCACAGAAGGTGGTCAGAGATTGTTCGTCGACAAATTCGTGCACAATCTGCTTCCAGAATTGTGTAAAAAGTTAAAGGATTCGGAAAGTTCTTGGGCTGTGTCATCTTCAGCCCAGATATTGGCTACTGCACAATATTACGAAAATAGAGACAAGGACGAGAAAGATAGAGCAGAGAAGAAGACTAAAGAGTTGAAAACGAAGGTTTTGTTACAGCAAGCATATCCGCCACGTGGTGGTGGTGGTAATCAAAATAATAGTGGTCAGAATCATTACCAGAATAATTTTCAGCACCCTCAACAGTATCAGAGGAACTCGCAAAGAGCCGAGTACACTCAGCCACGTGCCCCTGTAGGCCCCAACCAGTGTTCGTATTGCAAGGAAGAGAGTCATTTCAAGTATAGTTGTCCTATTTTGTTACAACGTGCAAATGGTGCTTCTGGTGTAAGAGGTCGTGGTGTTCAGCAAGCGCCTAGAGGTAGAGGACGTGGAAACGTACCTCAGAACGCACGTCCCCTTCAACCCCAAAATTCTATGAATAGGTTCGATCAGCAGAACAGCGCATCTGACAGGACAGCTCAATACTATGTTGATGATTACTATACAGAAGATGAGTATTTGGAGGGTAATGATTGCTAGGACAGCCAAAGACAAAGAGAGGGAGTTGTTTCAGTTCCAGTAGATCAGAGTGGACCTTACGTTGAGGTGATTACATCAGGTGTGTCAGAGCCTTTTCTGTTGGGTACTGGTGCTACAAAGAGTTCTATTATGCACTCCAAACTCCCTGGCGCACCTTTGTCTGGCGAAATGAACGTTTCTGTAGGTTTTTCTGGCGCCCCAGTTAGAAATCCGATTTCTGACCCTTTGTCTCTTTCTGTTGGTCCTTGCGAATTCGAAGCACCCCTCATTCTGACAACAGGTTGTGGCGAAAACTTGCTAGGATTGGATTTGTTAAAAAGATTGTATGCGACTTTGTACTGTTCTCCTTCAGGAGTACAACTTACTTTAGGTAAGAAAGTGGTTTCTCCCATGTATTTGTCGAGGGATAAACTTCCAGCCGAATTGTCGTTTCTTCCAGATATTCTTTGGGCTGCTGGTCCTAATGACGTGGGTCTTTTAGAAATTCCACCATATGTTGTAACATTGAAAGCCAATGTTCACATGCCACGAATTCCACAATATAGGATATCTAGTGAGGGTGAAAAAGCTTTGCTAGCGATCGTTTACGAATTGATTGAAAAGGATGTGATTGAAGAAACACGAGGCAACGTTTGCAATAGTCCTGTTCTGCCTGTTTTAAAACGAACTGATCCCTCTCAGCCACCTGTGTACAGATTCGTGATTGATCTGAGAGAGGTGAATAAAATAGTTGTGCCACAATTCCCAGTTGTCCCCGACATTACCACATTATTAACTATGATTCCAGCTTCTGCCACTTGGTTTTCGGTGATTGACCTGAAGAATGCTTTCTTCAGCATCCCGATTGCCGAGGAAAGCAGGGATATTTTTTCCTTCAGTTTAGGAGGTCGCAGTTTCCGCTTTAAACGCGCTCCTCAGGGCTACTGTGAAAGTCCATCGATATACAGTCAAGCTCTAAAAACACAGCTCGATACGATTGTTTTACCTAAAGGTGCTGCTCTTGTACAGTATGTGGATGATTCGGTCATTGCTGCAGACACTGAGGAAATTTGTAAAAAGGCCACGCTGTCATTATTGCGTCATCTGTGTGATCTTCATCACAAGGTGTCACTTTCCAAACTACAATATTGCCGACAAGAAGTGACCTACTTAGGTCACCTCTTATCGAAGGAGGGAAGGAAACTGACCCCAGAAAGAATTAAGGCAATAGCAAAATTGAGTGTGCCAAGAACACAGAGAGAAGTGCGTGCTTTCTTGGGCATTACATCGTACTGTAGACAGTGGATTCCGAATTTTTCGTTATTAGCCAAACCCTTGGTGGCATTAACGTGCAAAAATACACCCAAGGCCATTCCTTGGTCTGAAGAGTGTCAGAAAAGTTTTCTCGAATTGCGCACGGCATTATGTTCGGCTCCTGTGTTAGGTACTCCCAACTACAGTAAGCCTTTCACATTGTATGTTCACGAGAAAGAGGGCTGTGCATTGTCAGTGTTGACTCAGTTATTTGGAGGTAGGCAGCGTCCATGTGCCTATTTTCCGTCGACTTTGGATCTGGTAGCTAAAGCATTGCCAAGTTGTTTAAGAGCCACAGCAGCAGCAGCTGTTTCTATTCAACAGTCTGCTGGTCTAGTAATGAATAATACACTAGTCGTGATGGTCCCAAATGCAGTAGACACGTTGTTAAATAGAACCAAGACACAGCACTTAACTAGTGCTCGATTGTCCAGTTACGAATTAACATTACTAGCGAGTCATGTGCACATAAAAAGGTGCAGTACTTTAAACCTAGCCACATTGTTGCCGATTGTAGAGAAATCAGGTGTTTCAGAACAGCACGATTGTTTTCTTAGAACAGAGGAAGAGACGAAAGGGAGAGTAGATCTATCCGATACTCCTCTTGCTGAATGTGATGGTACGTTGTGGGTGGATGGTTCATGCTTCAAGCTCCCGAGTAGTGACACGACTGCAGCATATGCTGTCACGGCTTTGCATACAATTGTTGAGGCTGCACGTGTGCCACATAATTCAGCTCAAGCAGCAGAATTAATTGCACTCACGAGAGCATGTGTATTGTCTAAAGGGATGAAAGTGACTATCTACACTGATAGTCAGTATGCATTTGGAGTGGCTCACAGTTTTGGACGATTGTGGAGAGAACGTGGGTTCCTGACTTCGCATGGAGCTAAGATTCAGCATGGTCAGTTGGTGAATGAGCTTCTTGAATCACTGACCTTGCCTCTGCAAATGGCGATTGTGAAATGTAGTGCTCACAAGAAGGTGACTGATGACGTTGGTCGTGGAAATGCATTTGCTGATGAGATCGCGAAAGAAACGGCAAAGAATGTAATGAGCCGAATGTATGTTGCATGCCCTGCAAGATGTTATGTTATGTTATGTTAATAACTTTTATTTGGCGCACAGCTGCCCCAGCGAAGGGGCGTCCTGGCGCCTGATCACACAGCACAACACAACAGATCAGAACTGAGAAGAAAAAGATCAGTTAAACAGAAGCGAACAGGTGAGTTTTTATGGCGCGTCTGAAAAGAATAAGGCTATCCAGGGCACGGATGTGTACAGGGAGGGAGTTCCATAAATCGGCCGCCAGAACACGAAAAGAGCGCCCTCCCATCCTACTCAGTCTGAACCTAGGCTTAATCGCCAGATGGTGAGATTCCGACCTGAGGGACCGTGTGGGGAGGTACGAGGAGATGAGGCCCGCAAGAGCAGGAGGAGAGGAAAGCTTCAGAATCTTAAATGTCAGACAGAGAGCTTTAAATTTGAATCTCTGTCTGACCGGAAGCCAATGGAGGGAGGTCAGGACCGGGGAGACAGAACAACGTCTCGGGAGGCCCACGATGGCGCGTGCAGCAGCGTTTTGGACAATCTGAAGCCTAGATGCCTCAGCCTGGTTCACTCCAAGTAACAAAGCACTCCCGTAGTCCAGACGCGACAAGATGGAGGCCTGGACCACCAGTTGCCGCGTGGGGGGGTCGAAGAATTTAAGGACAGGTCGTAGTCCTCGCAATATACCAAAACAGGTAGCTGCTGTCTTCTTTGTATGACTGGCGAAAGAAAGATGGAATCCAGCCAGACCCCCAGATTTTTAACTTCGGCCGCTGGAGTGGGGGACGCCCCCAATTCGGGAGGCCACCACTGGTCTCCCCAAAGCTCCGCCTGCTTCCCTAAAATCAGGACCTCGGTTTTTTTAGTGTTAAGCTGTAAGCAGTTGCTACGCATCCACTTAGCCACAGCTATAAGTCCTGCCCGGAATCTGGGAGCATTCACCTCAGGGTCCCCGCTGAGTGTCACCGCAAGCTGCGTGTCGTCGGCGTACGATGTCATGGTAAGGCCACATTCCCTGACGACAGCAGCCAGCGGTTTCACATACAGGTTGAACAATGTAGGGCTTAAAGCGGTGCCCGGAGGGACTCCCAGACCCAGAGAATGGAACGGTAATGTTGGAATGTGTGAAGACACAGTAGAGAGCGTGAAGTCCATTCAAGCTGAGGCCACAGAGAAAGAGTTGAGTACGTGGAGAGAAAGTACGGGTAGAATGGATGCAAATGGTTGCTGGATTGAATTATCAGAGCATCAGAGATGGTTGTTACCCGATGCATATGTGCTTGCAGTGGTTACAATGGCTTATGGAATGGCTCATATCAGCGTAAAAGGGATTTGCGAGTTGTTGGCTCCAGTATGGCAAAATTCAGGGATTCCCAAGTGTGCAGAGAATGTTGTCAAGAATTGCATGGTGTGTCTCAAACACAATCCTGGTAGGGGAACCCCAACTCCAGCTGGTCATTTTGCATCTCCTACGTATCCGTTCGAGGTTTTGCAGCTAGATTTCATCCACATGGAGAGGTGCAACAACTTAAAATACGTACTCGTTGTTGTTTGTGCCTTCTCAAGATGGGTAGAAGCCTATCCCCTAAAAGACAATACTGCCTTGTCCACAGCAAAAGCCCTTGTGAAAGAGTACTTCCCCAGGTTTGGAATGCCTAGAATGGTCTGGTCTGATAATGGAAGTGAATTTGTGGGTCGTGTGATGAAGAGAGTGTGTGAAGGGCTAGGTATTCGGCAGAAGTTCCACGCTGCAAATCACCCCCAATCAGCTGGATTAGTAGAATGTTACAATGGCACTTTAAAACTTAAACTGGCCAAAATCCAAGCGAGCACAGGTCTTAAATGGCCTGATGCTCTACCCTTAGCACTCCTGTCCACCAGAATGACTGTGCATTCACGAGTGAAACTCAGCCCTTACGAGATCGTTTTTGGCCGGCCAGCCAACATATGGGGAGTGCCTAGACCCACTAAATTCAGTGAGCTTGAGCACCCTATTTTGCTTGATTATCTGTATGAATTGACGGCTAAATTGCGTGTTTTGCATCAACAGGTTCACGACACCCTGCCTCCGGTCTCTGAGACTCCGGGTCACGCCATTGACCCTAATTCCTGGGTTCTTGTCAGAAACTTTCAAAGAACGAAGAACGACCAGCCCAGGTGGACCGGACCTCACCTCATCCTTCTTTCCACAAGATCAGCCGTTCGGGTGGAGGGAAGGCCAACTGGGTCCACGGGATCCATTGTAGAAAATCCCTTTTCCTCTGCCTCATGACCAGTGGGTCCAGGAGGGTGTCGCTGACCCAGAACCTAAAACAGTGCCACATGTCATCCCTTTTAATGATTTGCATGTAAAAGGAACTGACTCTGAACGAGAAAATGAAAACATTTTGCACAAGGCTGTGCCGCCATCCAATCGATTGAACACTACAGAGTCTGAACTTTTGTTCCAGGATCAGACAATACCTGGAAGACAACGATATAATTTGAGACCGAGGAAAACGAACTAATAAAGGCGATTTCTTTTGCAATTTGAGACCAAGATCCATAGACTAATAAACAGATATTTCTTTTTCCTCCCAAGTACTATTTTTGAAAGTGCAGCTCTCCCATCTAAGAAACTGGCTTATTTTTGTTTTTCGAACCGCCATCCGGGTTCCGCTGCTAGGGCCGCGGTTGATTGAAGTCTTTGGGGTGCAGCTAACGACGTTAGGTCGGTAGTTCTGGTTGGTCCAAGGGAGTTGCCCTAGACTGACAGAAGCATCCCTTAGCAGAGGCAACCTCCCACCGCGGACAGCACTTTAGAGAGGATGGAGTTTCCCGATGTGGAGAGACCTGCCAAACGAACGAACATTAAACACAAATTGTGTAACGTGATGACAAAGAAAGGTTTTATAATATTGTGTATTTTTATGCTATTCAGTGTAATGATATTTTTAATAAGTTATGTTTTATTCTCTTTTCGTGTAACATTTGGACCCACTGCATCACCCATACCTCCTCCTACTGTTTCCTCTCATTCTTTCCACCCCCTTCCTGACCATGAATCCAATAGGAGATTGGAGTTCATTAATAACTCCTTTGTTCAGCTCTTGCACCAACACCAACTCGTAATGAACACAACTAACTGTTGGGTGTGCGGTCTTATGCCTCACACCACGGATAAAGGTATCCCTTATCTGGTCCTGCCATTCAGTTACAATGGTTCTGTATGGGCATATAGGACCATGTTCATATATGCACACGAAATCTACCCCCTGTGACCGACAATCCTAGAAAAAGTGCTCTAGTCAAGGGTATAGTAGACATAATTAAGGAAGGTATTTCTTACGAGACTATCCCGAGAGATGAGACACTAGTATACATAGGATGGAACATGACTGGATATGGAGCTACCCTGAGTGAGAAACAGCAAGCTAAGAGATCTTCCCCGATTTGGATTGTAACCCATCAGGGTCATCTGTGTCTGCAAGGTAATGGCACAAATCCCAGGGCTCAGTTAGGGAAGAGTGTCTGTACTGAAACGTATGTTTTTGGATCTCAGACTTCCCCTGCGTTTTTAGCAGCTAAGGGTACCTATTTTATCTGCCACGATAGAGCCTATACATGGTTGCCCCCTGACTTTTCGGGCTCATGTTTTGTTTCATTTCTGTTGCCCCCCACCTACACAGCAGTGGCAGATTACCACCGGACAAGGGTAGTTAGAGTCTTCTTGAGTACAGAAGACACTGCAGGTCAAGAATGTGGGGACTTTGCAAAGGGTTTTCTGCCGTTCTGGGGATCCATGGCTAACAGCAGGAACATAAGGCAATTGACAAGGGTAGTTGAGTCCACCGTGATTGAAACTGCTGGTGCCCTTAGTAACTTGACTGCTGAGCTCCAGTCGGATCGACTCATGACCCTTCAGAACAGGGTCGCGTTAGATGTCATACTTGCAGACCGAGGTGGGGTATGCAGACTGATCCAATCGAGTTGCTGCGTTTTCATCCCAGATAACGCTCCAACAGTGTACCAGGCCATCTCCAAACTACATAAGATTTCCGAATCTATCCATGTGGATAAAGGAGATTGGTCATTAATGGGATGGTTCTGGGACCTGATATCCGCCTGGGGATGGAAAATTCTAATGGTCATTGGGATGGTCTTAGCCGTTCTTTTCCTGTTCTGTCTATGCATACAGTGTGCTCCTGCAATATGTGGCCTTTGCGTAACATCATGTATAAGGAAGCCTGTATCAAGAGATGAACTGAGTACTAGAATGATGTTACAGCAACATCTCAATGACTTTAGGAATAGAGATCTGGACTCAGATTAACATGAGGATAGATTAATTGCCTATGTAAGGGCAAAAGGAGGGTTTGTGGTTCTGAAAATTCTGGACTCGTGTAATCATTCTGAACTCGAGAATTAAAATTCATCGAAACATGACGAATTTGGTATCAAAAGACCGAGAATGACGAGCACACCATGTATAAATATTTTCAGCATATTCGAGTAACGATTTCACCTCGAAATCGTCATTTGCGTTCTGAACCCTTGGCTTCCATTTATGTGTTGCCCTTTACATAGGCCTTAATCCAGCTGAATTCAATTCCACAAGGACACGCACTCCTTAATCGACTTTCCTATGACCTGTGCAAGTTGGAATCATTGCCCCAGGCAGAACTCGTTAGGTCAGTTCCCCTCCCAGTGGCCGAACAAGATAGCATCAAGGCTCAACAAGCCATAAAACCATTTCAGCGCGCACACCTGCCGTATCTTGCTCACATCTGTCTCTACTCTTTTTGCTTCACTTACTTTATGGTGGGGAGGTGCCTGTTTTATTGGGGGTCCACCGATATCTGATGAAATGTTGGGCCTTGCCGGGTGATTTGTTGTGGGCAGCACGAAGTGAAATATGTACATGTCATCATGACTCTGCTTTTCTTTTGTAACAAAGAACTGTAAATGATATACTGCAAATTCAAAGAATGTTTGCCTGAAGCTGAATATTCTGTATAAAGAGAGAAGTCTGACTTTGTAAATTCGAGCAGTCTCCTGAGAATATACTTCCCGTGTGTTGTACTTCTAGGACACCTGTTACTTTGGTTGCAGCCAATAAAATCGATCCTTGACTTCACCTAGAAGACTCTGAGTTTCTGTGGTCTGAATCAGGAAGAACCCGAGGTCTCTGGGTGTACCCTGACACCGCTGGGTTACCGGTTCTGTGCCGGTTCTTAAAAACCCAGTACCTCACTTAGACATCCGTACTGCTTTACAAAAGAGACACGATGAACACTGCGGAAACAACACCCTCCGTTTAGCATTATAAACCCATAGAATGTGCGAATACCGGTTGTATTGAACCTGCACAACATTGTGTTCACAACGATTGAAGGGATCGATCAAGTACAGATGGGGGGGGAGAGAGTTGTTTCTTCACCTAGATATTACAGGGGGGCTCCTTCATGTTTAGGCACAAGGAGGGAGATGTGCGATTTGGCCAGAATGAAGCTCCGTGTGTTGGGCCCGGCTCCCTACCGAGACAGCAACCCGGCTCTCCAGATTCAGGGTCGGCCGCCCTACAGGGCAGCGTGAAGCAGACAGGTGTCCGGCAGTGGCGCTTGATGGTGGCTGAAAGGTGGGCTTCAATGGTTACTGCTTTTCGAGTTGCCCCAACTTGAGACCTTGTCGGGACTGGGATGGTAAGGTACCCCACTCTAGCATGTCATAGGGTGGTGCCCACTGCCTGTGATACTAACTGTCTGAACCCCCCACCCCTATAACGACTTAAGAAAGGGTGGGGACTGGGAGACCTTTAGAATTAGCATGCAGGCGGAAGGCCCCGCTCCTGGTGTTTGGTATTAACAGGCTCCCTCTGACCGGCTAGCACCTGGCAGGGTAGTACAGCAGGAAAGCACTTCCTATACATGAGTTGCACTTGCACCCTTCCTTTATAACAACAGTCTCGACTTGGCTGCAATTGTTGGGAGGAAGTGCGCAGCACAGAAGGCCTAGCTGAATGCTAAGAAGAAAGTCCTTCTTTTGTGTCAGTTCTTCCACATGCCAGCCTGGCTGCAGCTTGGCGGTCTAAGATTTGTTCATTCACATGTCCACATCGAGGGTGTTGATTTACAAGGTAATCTCTTTCAGAGCCCTGCGCTGATTACTAGATGATGAGAGCTTGTTTTGTGACTCACTGACTACACCGTGTTTTCAATCAGCGTCGCACTTAGCAATAGTAGCAGGGGGCATATCATGGGGGGGCTCGGGCTCAGGCCTATCGTGACTGTCTGCCCAACTAAGGAAGGAAGAATTTAACCTTTAGCCTGGCCCTGTGACCCGCCCGAAGAGGGACGTGTTTTCGTTCGTTTGTGGCAGTAAAAAAAGCATGTACTCTACTAACTGAATCATGATCAGTTTATTTGTGTGCCACTGCACTGCCACATTTGTAACTTAAGTTCATGCAGTATACTATTATCTAATAAATAAATATTATTTATCTCTCTCTCACCGTCCCGAATTTGAAGGGGAGACTGGAGAGACCACGACGGCGCCGTCGCGAATCCAATCGCGATATCATAAAACAAATGATGCTCTGGAGTCTGGTGATGTCATCGTCGGTATTACTTCTTTATTCTCACGACGACCGACGCACCACTGCGCATGCACTCTCCTCTGGCGGGCGCGTGACCGCCGTGATGCGTCAGAACAGCAGGTGCGCACTGAGCACAGCGCGCGGGGGCTGTCCCGGGGCCGTCATTGGTAGCGCAAATTAGATTGACGGCCCTGGGACCCAAACAGCTGGGTACGCGGCGTACGCCGCGCCGCAAGCATCCGAATCGCACCCAGCAACGACGATCCGGTCGGGATCATAATCACACAGACACATCATATTACATGTACATCTGGTTCTGGTGCGAAGGTGCGGTGCGTCGTTCGTTCTTGGCGCGGGGTGGCGCCGTGCGCAGTCACAGTGCGCTAATTTACTAGATTGGTGTCACCCCAGATGGGGTGACACCCGGTGCGGTCCGCACCCCCCGCACCCCCCTAGTGACGCCACTGCTCTGCAGTGGCTGCATTGGTCCAGACACCGTTAACTTGAGATCTAAGCCGTTTCAATATGACACTTCAGCTTCCTCCGCTAAAAATCAAATGTAGATTCATCATGCAAAGCCAGATTCAGGAGTTAAGTAGGGGAGGTGTAGAAATGATATAATTGCGACAAGAAAGTACCTGCTCGGGGTCTGGTCGAACCTCTGGGATTAAAACGATGCCCGTGTTTGATAAGCCTTAAAAATCCTCAACAGTGACTCATACTGTCCCACGAGGGAAAGAACTGTAGTCCAAATGTTCAAATGCAAGAATAAGCTCGAGGATTTGTAGGTCAAAACTTTTTTATCTAAGTATAAAAAATATATATTATAAGAAATACATATTTGCTGCTCTTTCATTACGTTGGTCTTTAAAGCACCCAAGGCGATTTCAGATTCCATCAAACTTAATCAATTGTTTGGGTAATACAGCCCATATTCCTCTCAAACATTCATACTTTGTCTTCACGTATTTTATTATACTCCCCACAAAACTCAACTAGTATCTGGCTTAGTGAACAAAACGTTTAGAATGTCATGTCCTATAACACAGTGGAGCTGAATCCCAATACTGTCAGACTGTAGCCACCAAGTGGTGATTAACATCAATATGTTAACTATGTTCTTCGGGTTCCATTATGCTCACATGCTAATAAACGTTTGGTCAAATTATTTAAATTCAAGAAAAATAAAAGGACGTTCTGAATTCTATGATTGCCATAGAATTGGACCAAGTGAAAAAACAGCCTCCTTCGTCCAGAAATGCAGTGGATTTTGAGCTCTGAACTGGGAACGTTCCCGATATGGCTTAAAAAAAATAATATATATATATAGAAGGAGTCACACCTCATACTTTCTTTAGATACCAAGGCCCCCAATGGTCTTAACCTAACGGAAGACCTGAGTAATTTCCTATGATCTGATATCTGAGTGGCTCTATACTGTCCCTGTTTATTTCTATTGAGACCCTTTTTACTGTTTCCATCTGTTATGTATCTGACATCTGAGCAGCCCTTCATTGTCTCTGTTTATCCCTAGTGTGTCCATTTTCACTGTTACCATCTTGTTTACGCATCAATGGCGTTGGTCTATAGGGTGTGTTTACTTTGATTCAGTCATCGGCTGATGACCCCACTATTTGTATATATTGTATATAGAATCATTAATGGTTTTTGATAAGGAAATAGGAATGTTAATCTGTGTCATTTCCACAGTGGATACTTATTATCACATATTTAGATTGTTTTCTATCCATGATTTCTTCACTGTGTGCTTCCTTCGAATTCAAAATAGTTAAACACAAACTAATATTCTTTATTGTTAGGTTTTCCAAATTGAATTAACTTTTTTTGCCCCCTTTTTTCGTTAATATTTTATTTATCACTATATTTCTGTGTTAGGTTGTTCCTTGTAGACAGACAGGTAATCTTAGCTTTAATATTACATTGTGATCAGTGCTTTCTTTTCTGGGTTGATGTCACTATGACGCTTTTGCAATGTATTTGGGTGATTATTTTTGTCTGTTCCTGCATTTAAGGCACTATGCCGTCATTTTGCATTAGAGAAACTTTCGGTTTCTTTACTATATGGAAAGTCCGAGCTTTCACCTATTTTCATTGTGGATTTATGAATTTTTCATTTATTTGTTTCAACCCATTATTTACCAATTTGGATGATCACATTGCCTTCATCTTTATCGTTATGTTAAACAAAAGCATAATGGTCTGTCTTCTTTATTTTATTTGCACGTGTATTCATACAACTTTGAGTCTATTCTCTATGTCTAGCCTGGAATGCACAGAGGGCGTGTACACTGTTTTCCATTGTCCCACTTTTATTTTTACTATTTATATGTTTGAATCACTTTGAGCGCGCTATGTGAACAAGCTCCCTAGTGGAGTGAAACGCGTCATCTTTCATCTATTAAAACGCCATTCTGCAACTCACTTGAGGCTTGAGTGATTTCTGGGCTGATTTGATGCTGCACTTCGTGGGGCTTTTGAAGGTCTGAAACCTTGTGTACTCCGTCGACCATTGACGGAGCAGGGGCTGTTTTCTTCATACATCTGCCGGGAATTGCTGCTTCCGGCTTTTGGACCCTCCCGCATATCGAGGCACGGCGTTGGCGCAGCTATTTATGTCCTGGACGTCCACTGGATTTGATTCGTTGGAATCGGCTTTTTGCTGTGCCCCCCGCTCGAGTGTGATTTTTGATATTACGAGCTACACGCTAAGGAAGTAGGGAATTTGTTCCTTTCGGCGTGGTGACTGTGGAAACTTACCGGTCGGCTGATTGGCAGGCAACCCGGCACCGATTCCGGTAGGACACTCCCCTTTTCCCTTTTGGTCGTGTTTACTCAGTATTTCTCTCACTCTGTCATAGCGGGTTACGGGATCTGCCTCATACACTGTGTGTGCAACGTCACGTATTACATCTTTGCAGACTACTTGGTTCAAATTATACCAAGTTCGGCGTTTGAACTGTGAATTTATTCTTTCGTTTATGATATCAAGCGACGCGCTCAGAAACAGGGAAGCCACAGCAGAAGCCCGCTTTGATAATTTACCTATTGACACTTCTATTCCTACTACTGTTACACCCATTTCCTCCAACAGCGATGTGAAAACACTCTTAAAGACATTAGAGAAATTATTACATGGTGAACTTTCTAAGTGGTGGGAGAAAAAATACCTCGAGAAATATAGAGATGCTAACAGGATACCACGTGGTTTGAGGGTGCTCATTGTGCCAACCTACGAGAATCCAGATCCCCAGATGCTCCAAGAATGGGCTGACAACAACTTAAAATTTTCGATGAATATGCTGCATATTCTTATCAAATATGCGGAATCAGATCGTGACAAACTACTAACTGAAATCGATCGTATCAATAGCCTTCTGGAAGCCTCAGGTGAAACTGATCTAATCACCAAAAGCAAAGCAGAGATTGATATTCGCATAAAGAAATTGGAGGAAACAATCATTGAGAGGAAAATTGCAAAATTTGCGCGTGATAAAAATGACTATGCCACTGGCACAATTTTCACCTTTTCACGCAAATACGACAATCTTAAACGCAAGGCATTGGCAAACAGCTCCAATCTAACACGCAACCAACTCTCTTCTTCCAATAATACTTTACAAACGGACAACAGTGACATCTTATCAATAAATTCTCTGACTTCGACTAGTGATGAAGACAATGTACCAGTGAGACCCACACTCAGTACCAGTGGTTGTGAAAATTTCTCAGTAATTGAGGAGCTGAATTTTGTCAGCGAGGACTTGCGATATTCCCTGCGCTCCCGGCAACCTCAAACAAAACAAGGCAATCAATCAGCCAGCGCAGGCGCATCAGGAGGAGGATCTTCAAACGCAAGTACCTCGCAAGGGAAAACAAAAAAGAACTGGAGAAAATAACGAGCCTGATGCACAACACTGTCATTAATTTGACTAATCTCACTTTGACAAGTTCTGAACAACGGTTACTTTCTCTTGGGCTGTCTTATTGTCCATCGAACAGATTTTCCTATAATCAGACACGCATTGATGTCTACAAGTTTATCCGCAAAATCAAGCTAATAAAATACTTCAAACTTGAAACTAAACGCAATAAAGCTCCTGTTGCAGATATCCAAGAAACATCAGGACCATCTCTTCAGGTACAAGATATGACGGATTTACAAAATTTGTTGGACTTAGCCTATGAAAATGATTCTCAATCAATCCCTAGTGTAAGCCAAAGTACCGATGTTCGACGTCCAGTTGCTACGCCTTTTCGGCCAAAATCTACTTTCTTACCAATCATGCCACGCGATGCGGTTGATGTATTTAGCGACAGGGTGATCACAGAACTTAAGGCACTGAATAAGCAAACTTTGAATCAAAGGAGACAAGAAAACTACAATGACAAACAATATCATAAGCTTGTTAGTAAACTGCAAAAAAACAAGGATGTCATAATCAAAAATGCCGATAAGGGAGGAAATACGGTGTTGTGGCAAACTAAGGATTATATCATCGAGGCCGAGAGACATTTACTTGACACTTCCTGCTACCTTTTGTCCACCCAATTTGCCATGACACAAAGCCATGCCATAACTCGCAAAAAAATTCATGCATGGAAAAGACTAGGTCTACTTACGAAAGATGAATGCAATTTTCTTAACAATGACCACCCAGTGATGCCAGTCCTGTACTTTCTCCCGAAAGTCCACAAACAATTGACGCCCACTCCAGGACGCCCCATTATTGCTGCCATTGGCAGTATGAACGAAAACCTCTCCAAGTATGTGGATTTTTTTCTACAAACTCATATGACAAATCTCCCATCATATCTTAAGGACACCACGGATTTTTTAAACAAAATCATGAATGTTGAATGGTGTGATGATTATCTGTTCTTAGTTATGGACATCGAGTCGCTCTATACCTCAATTCACCATCAGCAAGGTATCTATGCCTGTGAGCAATATTTGAACAGAAGAGACATGGGTTTCCGAGAGCACAACAAAATGATACTCGAAATGATCAAAATCTGTCTCACCACTAACTTTTTCCGTTTTCAGGGCCAGATATACCAGCAATTGCGTGGAGTGGCGATGGGCTCGTGTTTCTCCCCCAGCTACTCATGTTTACATGTGGGTTGGTGGGAGGAACACGAGCTCAGGACCACGCACCAACGTTGGTCATCCAACATTATCAATTACTGGCGTTACATCGATGATGTCTGTATTATTTGGAAGGGTTCAGTGGAGCAAGCTAATGCATTTGTGAGTGATATCAATACGAATGAATTGAATCTCAAATTTACATCTACTATCACATCTGATTCAGCCAAATTTTGGGATGTCCGAGTTTTCATTAAAAATAGCAAAATTGAGACCTGTCTCCACCGCAAATCCACAGCAGGCAATGCAATTTTGCATGCTCAGAGCGCCCATCCTGCTCATACTATCAGAAGCATCCCCTATGGGGAGTTTATCCGTATCTGCAGGATTTGTAGTGACAAAGAGTCACTTGATGAATGCTTAAAAGAATCCAAAGCACGATTTCTCAATAGAGGTTACTCTAATCAACTTTTAGAACAAGCACTTCTGAAAGCCTGTTCTATTGGACGCAGTACACTTCTAGCTCCCAAGGTCCCGGTTATTCCAACCTCCGAATGCACTGTGAGACTTATCACCAATTACAGTACACAAGAACGTAAGATCAGACGTATCATTTGCACAGAATGGCCCATAATTTTGACGGATGTCATTCTTGGACCTTTACTTTCCAAAACACCCACCATAACATTCAGAAGGGCACCCTCTATGCGCGATGCATTAGACAGGCCCATGCCAGAAGGCCCAGTTAAAAAGAGCATTGTATTTAAAACAGGTTTCTTCAAGTGCGCCTCCTGCCGCGCTTGCACATTTGCCAAGAACAGTACACACTATGTTACAGCCTTCAGTACAACACCGATACCTATTCGTGAACACCTGACATGCAGGTCTGAATACGTTGTATACAAACTAAGATGCACTTGCAATCTTGAATACATCGGTAGCACTAAGCTTCCTGTACATCAACGTATTCTCCAACACATTCGTGCAATTGTCAACAGCGACAGCAGTTATCCTGTAGCTAGGCATTTTCGTGCTGTACATGATAAAAACTCAAAGATTTTGAGTACACTGTTCTATGCTCGGTACCTCAGCCTAGTCGTGGAGGTGACCGGATGAAGCTACTGAGGCAGAAGGAGTCACACCTCATACTGTCTTTAGATACCAAGGCCCCCAATGGTCTTAACCTAACGGAAGACCTGAGTAATTTCCCATTATCTGATATCTGAGTGGCTCTATACTGTCCCTGTTTATTTCTATTGAGACCCTTTTTACTGTTTCCATCTGTTATGTATCTGACATCTGAGCAGCCCTTCATTGTCTCTGTTTATCTCTAGTGCGTCCATTTTCACTGTTACCATCTTGTTTACGCATCAATGGCGTTGGTCTATAGGGTGTGTTTACTTTGATTCAGTCATCGGCTGATGACCCCACTATTTGTATATATTGTATATAGAATCATTAATGGTTTTTGATAAGGAAATAGGAATGATAATCTGTGTCATTTCCACAGTGGATACTTATTATCACATATTTAGATAGTTTTCTATCCATGATTTCTTCACTGTGTGCTTCCTTCGAATTCAAAATAGTTAAACACAAAATAATATTCTTTATTGTTAGGTTTTCCAAATTTAATTAACTTTTCTTGCCCCCTTTTTTCGTTAATATTTTATTTATCACTATGTTTCTGTGTTAAGTTGTTCCTTGTAGACAGACAGGTAATCTTAGCTTTAATATTACATTGTGATCAGTGCTTTCTTTTCTGGGTTGATGTCACTATGACGCTTTTGCAATGTATTTGGGTGATTATTTTTGTCTGTTCCTGCATTTAAGGCACTATGCCGTCATTTTGCATTAGAGAAACTTTCGGTTTCTTTACTATATGGAAAGTCCAAGCTTTCACCTATTTTCATTGTGGATTTATGAATTTTTCATTTATTTGTTTCAACCCATTATTTACCAATTTGGATGATCACATTGCCTTCATCTTTATCGTTATGTTAAACAAAAGCATAATGGTCTGTCTTCTTTATTTTATTTGCACGTGTATTCATACAACTTTGAGTCTATTCTCTATGTCTAGCCTGGAATGCAGAGAGGGCGTGTACACTGTTTTCCATTGTCCCACTTTTATTTTTACTATTTATATGTTTGAATCACTTTGAGCGCGCTATGTCACTCCTGCCTTATCTGTCCAAGGTGGCAGAGAAGGTGGTTAACACTCAAATTATGGAACATGTGGAGGAGGCGGGATTGCTCCATGCTACGCAGTTCGGCTTTAGACCACGCCACTCCACGGAGTCCGCCCTTCTCATGGCCACAGAACATCTGAGACAGGGTGTAGATGAAGGGCAAACTATGGCCTTGATCCTGCTAGACCTCAGCGCGGCGTTCGACACTGTAGCACATTCCATCTTGCTACAGTGTCTGAACAGAGGTGGCATCGCTGGCACTGCGCTGAGGTGGATCCAGGCATTCCTAACGGGAAGAAGCTTCCGAGTGAGGCAGGGCGACTGCTACTCTAAAGGGGTATTACTGGGCAAGGGAGTGCCCCAGGGCTCGGCTTTGAGCCCGACCCTTTTTTAATTTATATGTAGCGCCTGTTGCCTCTATTGTGGAGAATCATGGTCTCCAAATGGTATCTTATGCAGATGATACGCAACTGGTTATCTCCCTGTCGCATGCGCCCTGTCTTGCTGCGGATGGCTTCCGATCGTGCATGAAAGATCTTGCCGATTGGATGGCCATGAATTGTTTAAAACTCAACGGTAGCAAGACGGAGGTGCTGGTGGTGGGGAGAGCCCAGTCTGCTTGGTCATCGGCATGGTGGCCGCCCTGTTTGGGATCAATTCCCACTCCTTGTCAGGAGGCAAAAAATCTAGGAGAATGGTTCGACGCGGGCCTCACTTTTGGGCCCCAGATCAACCGTGTGGTAGGCGTGTGTTTTGGGGTCTTGAAGAGGCTGAGGAAAGTTCTCGACTTACTGCCGATGGAAGCCCGTCAAACCCTAGTACATGCTCTGGTGACCGCAAGGCTGGACTATGCGAACCTGCTGTACTTGGGGGCACCGGGGAAAGCTGTTGGGCGACTTCAAGTGCTGCAAAATGCGGCAGCACGCTTGATCCTCAGGCTGCCCAAAAGGGCGCCCTCGATGGTGGCCCTGCAGAAGCTACATTGGCTCCCTGTGAAGAGCAGAGTCGAGTACAAGGCTCTTTGCACCTGTCATCATATTCTGAATGACAGGGCACCTCGACCACTGCAGAAACTAATTGAAGCCTACGAACCTGCCCGAGCGCTTAGATCTACGGGTGGGGGACTGCTGAGGATCCCTATGGTGAAGAAAGCTTGTATGGGAGGTAGATCTTTTAGGTATTTGGCGACAAAGTACTGGAACAAACTCCCAGTAGACCTTCGCTTGGAACCAGCAGAAACGAGGTTTCAAGCTAAATTAAAAACCTTCCTCTTTGCCAGATAATAGTCTGCCTGGTAGCTTTCCCCTGTCTTCTGTCTCTCCCACTGTCAGCGCGGGGACACGCCGGTGTGCGTAACTCAGCGCTCTATAAATGCCCCTATTATTATTATTATTATGTGAACAAGCTCCCTAGTGGAGTGAAACGCGTCATCTTTCATCTATTAAAACGCCATTCTGCAACTCACTTGAGGCTTTAGTGATTTCTGGGCTGATTTGATGCTGCACTTCGTGGGGCTTTTGGAGGTCTGAAACCTTGTGTACTCCGTCGACCATTGACGGAGCAGGGGCTGTTTTCTTCATATATATATATATATATATATATATAGATATATAACACACAGAAAACCTAAAAACTTCCAACACTCGCAAGCATAAAGACAGGGGTAGTCGAATGTTACCTCACTGGTATTTGTGTAACACGCGTTATTATGCTGCTAATGCTTCATAGCACTTAAGTGAATTTCATCCTTTACAGTTTAATTGGTTAAACATGTCCCTTAAAATATTTACATTTTAATCATAAACCTGAAGAGCCTGAGGTCAGGTGTCAGTGTTCTTTACATATTGGTACGTTTAGTACTGGACATATGACGAGGTCAGCAAAAACACATCTACCAGAATACAAATAAAAAAGATAACTGCGTGAGAATTGCCAACCTGTAATGATCAATCCGCCTAGGCGTAATTGTAGCTTTTATTACGACATTCTACAATCACAACACATCCGACAACTTAATAATATAGGAGAGCTATCAGCCAAAAGCTACCTTGACTGTCGGAAGTGGCATAAGGAGGGCGCCACTTCGGAATAGGGGCCGCAGCACAGTGGCGGGCGATGCATGAAGTATTTTCAGGGCAAGACCAGGCTGGCTTAATGGTTCTAGTTTCTTGGCCACTGCCTTAGTAAGAATTTAATACCGGCCTCTCAATTATATGCGTGGACAAACGCCTGGTCGAGAAGTGCAATGTCCATAGTGGTTTATCTTAGGTTACATCAATATCGGTGGCTTTATCAAAGAGTTTTAACATAAAAATAGAAGAGGAATAGGGTCTACAAATCTGCCGCAATACTGCGGTGTCTTGCCTCCCAAACTCCAAGTCCGGCAAGGTCTAACCTTCAAGCACTGTATAGGTGCAAGACTCCCTTTACTTACCAAGTGCCCTGAAGCGTGCACCTGACCATTCCTCTGGTTCACCTTCCACAATGTTCCAGGATGGCTGGCAACACCACGCTTCGGTAATGGGGGTGTGGCTTCGAACCTCAGTTCATGTAGAGCGTTTAATTGTTCTACATGCTCGCTCCCACAAGGCAAACGGGGTGCATGCACAAGGGCGCATTGGAAACAGTGGAAAACATGCACGAGTTTCCAAGAAAGCCCGTAGTGATTCCAAGAGGTCACTCCAAAGCAGCGCTTGAGCGCTGCGTAGGCGAGACCTGAACACATGACAGAGAACATAATGGACTGGTAAAGTCAGGAAGATACCAAGGGAAAAGAAAAGAGAACAAAAACTTTTAAGGATTAGCTGCAGTATCGCCTAAAATGCAGCTGCTAACCCTAAGGTGGATGAATGTAATTTTGAAATTGATGAGAGAAGGAGCAGCAGCCAAGAGCTCAGGAGCACGGGAAGCAACAGATCCAGATCACACACTCTACTAGCCGCAGCTGTGGAGTTTTACGGCATATTTTAAGCCCCGTGAACTGTGGGACCCCACAAAGTACCCCAGTTCTCATGTGCTTAGGTGGTTGGAAAGCCGCCAGAGCAGCAGAGTTCAAGATGGGTCTTCATGAGGATAGGATTTGTTGTGGCCATATAAGTTCGGGGTGAGAAGTATGCCCGGTGGATGCAAAGTGAGTGGTTTACCTAGGTAATTGCAAGGTAAGCGGTGTGAGTGCAGGTTGAATGGTGTGGAAGTGCAGCATGAGTGGTGTTGGTGGGCAGGGTGAGCAGTGTGCAGAGGAGGGATTGTATGAATAAAGGGTGAGAATTGTACAGTGTTAGTTCAGGACGACTTGTGCACCTGTGTGTGCAAGGTAGGCATACTTCCTGTGTGAGTGCAGTGGTAGCACTGTAAGAGTGAAGGGTGAGAGTTGTGAGTGATGTGTAAACGCCAGTTGAGCCATGCTTGTCTGCAGGACTGTGTCGGTAAGAGTAATCTGTATGCATGTATGACTGCACAGTAATTGTTGTGCCCAGTTCAGTGCAGGGTGAGTGGTGTGCTTTGAGACAGTGTTCCTGTTTGAGTGCATATTGAGAGGTGTGCCTAGAGCATGGAGGTCTGTATAAATGCAGGGTAAGCAATAGCCGTGTTAGTGAAGGTCGTGTGTTGTGTGAGTGCAGGGTGAATTGGTGTGTCTATGACTGTAGGATGAGTTCTCTGTCTAAGTGATTGTGGGCTGAGTGCCATGCCTGTGTTGAGTGCTTTGGTGGGTCTATATATGTGCAGGGCAATAGTTGTGAATAGTGTGACTTCAGGCTCATCAGTGTGTCAATGCAGTGTGAGTCTTGGCAAGTGCAGGGTATGCAGTGTGCCTATATGAGTCCATGGTAAATGCTGTGCCTCTTTGAGTGCAGGGTGAGTCATGTATAAGTGCAAAGAGAGTAGTGTATGAGTGCAGGGGTGGAGTGGTGTACCTGTGTGAGTACAAAGGGTGGAAATGGATGAGTGGCGTGCATTTATGAGTGCCTGGGGAGGGATGTGCCTGTGTGAATGCCAGGAGAGTTATGTGACTGGGTGAGTGCTGAGGAATGTATGTGCCTGCTTGAGTGAAGGGTCAAAGATATGCAAGTGTGATGCAGGATGAACAGTGTCTCTGTGTGGGTGCAGTGGTGAGCTTCTATGATTGAATGGTGAGAGTTGAATCTAATGAAGTGCAGGCTGAGAGTTGGTCCTCTGTGAGTTAACTCTGGTATATATAAATACAGGGCCATTGGTGTGCCTGTCCAAATGCATACTGGGTGTGAATACGTGCAAGGTGAGAGTTGTGCCTAAGTGAGTGCAGAGTGGACCTTTGTGTGAATGGCGTGTCTGTGTGAGTGCATACTTAGTGATTTGCTTTCATGAGTGCAGGCTGAGTCTGTTTGAGTCCAGCATTAGGGTTGTGCCAATGTGAATGCAGGGTGAATGGTGAGCAAGAAAATGGTGAGTGGTGTGCCTGTCTGAGTGCAGGGCTGTGCCTGTTTGAATGTAAGGTGAGAGTTATCCCGGTTTGAGTGCAAGAGGAGGAGTATTTCTGTGCAGGATGACTGGTGTGACAGTGTGAGTATAGCATAAGTGATGTTCCTCTGTTGATGCAGAGTGAGTGATGTGCCTGTATGAGTGCAGAGGTGGGTCTGAATGAGTGGTAGTTTTACGTTTTGGCTGTGAGTACAGTGTAGTGGAGTGTGAGTTAAGGGTGAAAGGTGAGTAAGTGCACGGTGAGCAATGCAGCTGTCAGAGTGCAGGGCTGGGTCTGTGTCAATGCAATATGAAAGTAGTGCCTCGGGAGTGCAGGGTAAGTGGTGAGTCTTACTAGGGTGAGTGGTGGGCCTGTGTGAGTGCAGGGGAAGGCCTGCTGAGTGCAGGATTAGTTGTGGCTATAGGTGAGCAGTATGCCTGTGGGTGTAGAGTGAGTGGTGTACCTAGGTGATTGCACGGTGAGCGGTGGGTCTGTATGAGTGTAGGTTGAGTGGTTTGGGAATGCAGGGTGAGCAGTGTGCCAGTCTGAGAGCAGAGGTGGGTTTGTATGATTGGACATTAAGGAGAGAGTGTTTTCTCATTTGCACAGTGGTATTCCTTCAAGTAATTGATGGAAGGCTCACTGTCATCGGAGCTTGTCTTTTTACTGAACATGCATCAGCAGCAATGCACTTTTCTTGTGGGGGAAAGGAATGTCCACAGATGCTCTGAAGGCCCCTCACAAAAATCTGAATCCACTTGGGTCTCTCACCAATGCTTACCCACTTACTAGTTATAGTTCCCAGATCTTTGCTCTTCCACTGGAAGATCGGTATCAGCTTAATGGTAGATCGTGCCAGACTGTGTATATATATGAGTCCATACATGTACATAGCGAGCTGCGCTGAGCATGTTGGGAATATACTTACACATTAGGCATACAGTGGTGTAGTTGAATTTCACAAGAAGACTGCTGACCATTCAGATCTGGGTGGCCAGAATCACTCTCCTCCTCTCAGGCTACACTCACATCACACCACACCTAAAGGATATCCACTGGCTGCCCATTCACAAACAAGCACAATTCAAATTCCTTATCCACACTTTCCAGGCACTACATAACACTGTCCCGGCATACCTCAACAATCGCATCTGTTCTCACAAACCTTATAGACACCTCTGCTTGTCCAGGCTCCTACTTGCACAAATCCCACACATACAGTCAACCAGATCCAGTGATCGAGCCTTCTCCCATATCTCTCCCAAAGCATGGCATGACATGTCGCTACACAAAAGAGCCTCCTCCTTACAACTTGAGTTCCACAAGAAGCTAAAGACCGGGGATTTTGCGAAGTCCCACTAGGCCCTAGGTGTGCCTAGACTCACATTTTCGCAGCATTAGGATACCCTCCTCAATGATAGTGCACTCCACAAGTCTGCATAATGTAACATTACAGGGGCATTCATGCAGCATATGTAGATATAGCTGCACATGTTGGACTGCCACATATGAGGCTTTCATGAGTATATTGGCTACATCTACATATGAAACAGCACAGGGTAAATGATGGTATGTCTGATCATATTCGGATAAATCTATACAAATTGTGCAGCAATTTCACACATGGGCAATACTTACTGAATGTAAGCTTTGTTGGACATATAGATGTATACTTGAGCAAGTGAGACTGTGCCTTTTGCATTTAAGGTTATGTCTGTGCATTTGAGAGCGCTTGTGGACATTTTAGAGTATGCCTTGGCATTTGAGGATACAACAGGACTTTTGAGAAAGTGACTAGACATCTGGGGCTAAGAATAGCCATTTGTAGCTGATCATGAGCATTTGATTTGGTACCTGGGCATTTGAGGATGTGATGGAGATTTTAGGCTATGCCTGTGAATTTGGGGCTGTGTCTTATGGCACCAGGTTGTGTCTGGGCATTTGTGGCAGGCCTGGACATTTGAGGATCAAATTGGGTAAATTTGGGTATACTAGCACATGTGAAAGTTGTGTCTGCCTTATTATGGCTCTGGCTGGGTATTTTATGGCTATTGTTCATTCATATTGGTGAATTCCTTGCTAATCAAGGCTATACATATGGCATATAATGTCCTTGTTAATATTCTAATGGTAACTAAAACAAACTTCTCTGTTATAATAAGGTATTTTTTTTTAAATTATTTTTGCAATTATTTTAATATTGTTTACCTTAGTAATGTAAATTCCTGTGATGTCAAAAGGAACTCAAAAGGGATATAATGCTAATTCTTCTTGCTCCAGGATTTGTGGTGGCTCAATGTCCCTGGATGCATATCTACCAGGCAGTCATTCTGTACCTACATGCCCACTCCAGGGCAGCAGAAATTGAACCACAATTTGCATTGTCCCCATTGTAGCGTCTTTCCGAGCTCAAGGGCATGCAGATGAATTACACAGATGCGGTTAAACATTACTTATTCTTCAGCGTCACCTCATTTACTGTGCATTACAACATACTTCCCATTAACCACACCCTAACACCTCCCCACATATTAATTATTCCCTGTTCAAAGTCCACCAAGAGCCATGAGGGTCCTAGTGCGTATAACATCAATATGCTACATCTCCCCCTTTGTTAAATAAAAGTGGTAGACATCATTAAGATCACATTTCCTTGATTAGTTGGCGAGGTGCTTGCACTTGTCTGTCAGCTTGGGTGATCGAGGTTTGCCCTTATCGGGCAGCAGTTCCATAGGCTCGGGTATTTGAGCCAGACCTGCTGGCGGGGTAATCTTTTGTGTGGTTTCAAGATTCAACAGGTGTTGCGGTGGGTGTTTAAAATGTGATGTGTCCCGAATGATGGATTGTCCAGGATGATGTGCTATCACCATATGTCCCTGGCATGCCACAATTTGTAAAGGATCAGCGGTGAAAGTAATGTCAGTTTTCCGTCTTCGTCTCTGCTTTACCAGCACCCAGTCTCCTTTGTCAAAGGCTGTCTCCTGGCAATGGTGATTTTGATCTGCATACATTTGTATTTTTTATTTTATGAGTCACGTTGGTGTCTCGAACCTTGTAAGTATTCACTGATCAATCTGGGGTCCATTGAGGCAGTTTTGTTCTGATGGCTCTCCTAAATAGCAAGGTGGCTGGACTCTTACCAGTTGTGGAGTGAAGAGTTGATCAATAGGCCCGGAGGGCCTGGCACATGGCTTGATTTAGATCAATTCCCTCCATGAACGTTCGTGGAATGACACTCTTGAGGGTACCCTTAAATTGTTCAATGACACTATTTACTTGGGACAGGAGGGGAGGATGATGTGCTTTGGTGTTTGATGCAGAGTGAGAAAAGACATTCTTTGAACTCTTTGCTTTTAAAGGGCAGGCTATTATCAGATGTGAGGATTTGAAGGATGCCCCATGTTGCACAAATGTCATCAAGCCATTCTATGACTTTGTCATGGGTTGTAGAAGATAGATCTTCCACCAAAGGAAAACATGAATATTCGTATATGGCAACCATGAGATGGTGCCCATTTCCTAAAGGCCCAAAAAAGTCAACTGCAAACCACTCCCAAACATGGACAGGAAGGTCAGGCATTGCCACTGGGTGCTGTAACACCTTTGGGGGAACAGTTACAAATGAGGCATGCCTTAAACTCTATCCTGACTCACTTATTTAGCCAAGGGAACCGCACTCGATCTGTTAAAGCTCTGTTGGTGACTACGATACCACAGTATCCTTAATGGGCCAGCTCTTAGACTTCCAGGTATGATGATTCTGAAGCCTCACAGTATTATGCTGCCTTGGGTGACTGCTAATTCATCCTGTACATTTCAGAATTTTTGGGATTCAACATAATCAGCAAGGGCCGAGTACTTCTCCTACGGAAGTGCGTGGTAATAATTTCTTTGATTGTGACATGTCTATATCTGCATTAGTGGCAGCAATGATTTGGTGTGCTGAATCTCACAATAAAGTTGAGATATGCTTCAGCTGTCTTGGATGTCGAACTGTGATGACATAGTAGCACTCGTGAGAAGTAATCTGCCTGGTTTTGATCCTTCCCAGGTTTATGCACAATCTCATAGTCATACTCTTGCAAACTTAACCCCTTACCTCTTGATGCGAGGAGGTATCTGAGCCTTCGGGTTTTCCAAAAATTGTGATCAACATCTGGTGATCTGTGATGACATTGAATCGTGTTCCAAAGAGGAATACCGTGGCCCACAGCACAGCCAGACTCTCCTTCTGAGAGTAGGCATGTTCTGTTTCAGACAGGCTTCGACTGGAATGGCCACAATGTGTCTCTGAGCATTTGGATGGCCATTGTGTTGAGCAAGGTTTGCCCCTAGCTCTACTGGGCGTGAATTGACCGTTATCTCGGTACGTAAGTTGGGGTCGAAGAGGCCATTTCAGTTGCGTTCTCAATTTCACCTTCAATGCCTTCAAAACTCGGATCGCATTCCAGAGACCAATCAATTCGTACATTTTATTTTGTCAAGTCTCTCAATGGGGCACTCACTGTAGTAAAGTTGAGAATGTATCTTGAGCAATAATTGCCCATGCCTAGAAAGGATTACAGCATGGTAAATTCCTGGGGGGTGGCGAGTGGTGACGGTGCTTGCACCTTGTCTGGAGTCATTCCCCCGTCAGAGAAAATGTGCCCAAAAACCTGGAGTTTGTTTTTGTGATACTCACAAGTTGCGGCATTCAGAGTGAGACGTGCATCAGCAAGTAACTGTGACATATGGGTAAGGGCTTTGTTGTGTTCTTTGTGTGTTCTCCCAAAAACCAGTATGTCATCACTGTAATTGAAAGCATGTGTAACAGGTTGGATTACTCGGCGAATAACATCCTGAAATATCTCAGCAGCCGAATATACGCCATAACGCAGTCTCTTATATATGAACAAACCAACATGAGTCGACAAGGTAGTAATGTACCTGCAGTTCTCCTCCAATTCGAGATGATGGTACGCCCTATTCAGGTCAAGACGGAAAAATGCTTTGGCTCCGTTCAATTGCATGATCATGTCCGCTATGTGTGGACAGGGTATCTCTGCCATCAATGACTCTGAGACACATGGCTTCTTCGTCGGTGAAGTCATGGAACTAGCAATGTTTAAGGAGTGCATCAAGTCTTTCAACAAAATCAGCCATTGTTTCATCAACCTTTTGTCATGCTTGGTTGAAGATATATCTTTTATAGTTGACATTCAGCATTTGCTTAAATTTGGCCTCCAGCGCTTCTTTTACCTTTTGGTACAATTTTGCATCAGTCTGTGACACTTTCTTTAGCACTTCTCTCACTCCATCACCTGCAAGGTTTTTCAAGTATATGATTATCTTTTTGTCACCTTCTTCTACTACTGCATCTATGATGTCACCAAATGTTTCAATACATGCAGCCCATCTAGCACCAATGTTTTGCTTCTTAGAAATGTTGAAAGGCAGTGCTGGCTTCAGAAACACAGCTGCATTGTATTTCATGCTCCCATTGTGTTGGCACTCACAGTTCATACTTCTCATTAACCAAACCCTAACACCTCCCCACATATTACATAGTTCCTGTTCTGAATCCGCCCAGAACCACAAGGGTCCTAGGGCCAGATGTAGGTGTCAAAATACCGGTCAGAATCGGACGAAAAAAACGATTTTCGGCCGTTTCCGACCGGTATTTTGACATTGGTATGTAGGGGCTCTGAAAACATACAGATTCGGTCATTTTACCGATTCGGTAATTTTACCAAATCGGTAAAATTACCGATTCCGTAAAATTACAGATTCAGTAAATTTTATCGATTAGGTAAATATACCGATAGGTAAAATTACCGAATCTGTATTTTCCAATGTAGGTAGAACTTTTAACACTGCTACAGGGCTTTCAGGATTCGGTATTTACCATGCAATACAATTGCATGGTAAATAACAAATTCTTGTGTACATGCACATCTGTGCATGTAAACATGTGCCATGTTACACACAGACATGCCCTAAGGGCATGTCTGTGTGCCAGATGGCGCACAAGCCTGTTACAGGGGTGCAACAGGGTGTCAAAGTGACACCCTCTCCCCCTTTGCAATTCGGTATTTTTACCGATTCGGTAAATACCGAATCTTACCGATTCAGTATTTTTACCGAATATTTTACCTACATAGCAATTACCGAATAGTAAATACCGAATCGGTAAAATTCGGTCTTTACCATTCGGTAATTTGCTATTACCTACATCTGGGCCCTAGTGTGTATAACATCAATATGCTACACCCATTACAACATACATTTTGGTAGGGGTGTCAGTTTCCTGTTGACACTCATAACTCTTCAACGTCACTATATTAACTCATTTGAAGTGATGAAAAAGGAAATTCAAATGTAACTCAATTAAACTCCTCCAGCCATCATTTTCATCAAATCATTAATTATATGGCTTATCTCATGTACTTTCCGAGAATACAGCTGGGCAATAAATATCAAATTATTGAGACAGTGATCTGTTTAGTTGTGGTGAGCTATATAGATTTGTTTAGGCATCTGAAGCTGATCAACCTGAAGCTAAGGAAACAAGAAGCTCCGCTCAAAAAAAACATCAACAGGAAACAATGTTTGGGAAATGCAAAAGTGCTGGTATCCATTTTTCACCTTTTGAAAAGTACTGTCGGTGTACAAGGTGCTGTTTCCTAATAAGAATGGAGCCATTACATTGTATGCACATGGCATTTACAGTTCAATGCATATGTGAGACTCAACCTGCCACCTGAGATGCTTAGCATTGTCATTAAAGATTTAGAAAGAACAGTTACTTGGAGAATGTCTATCACAGTTTCAATGAACCATTCATAACGTCTTTAAAAAAAGAGGATAATTTGTTAGAGTGCGTCAGAAAAAAAATGCTTTCATGCTTCTCATATTTCTGTTTTGAAAGAGTGATGACATCCCTGGTTTACTACTGACGTCTGTATGGGATCCTGCTATGTACAGAATGTTTCACTGAACCGCCACTTTCCCTTGTACTGTAATGACGTCATCTGCGCTAAACCTTTTCGATCCGTGCCAGACACCTGCTTTGATCGATTTCAGAAAAAGGCCTCAGGTTTCTGCACTTTGTGCAAACTGGGAGTCTGGTGAAACTGGAAGACTCTTCCTTTGTGTCCAGTGTACACCTTTTCCACTTCAGTCGCTCACATAATAAATAGACAAAGACAAGTATCAACGTGGCAGTCTGCGTTTGCCACATACATCAATGGAGCTCGCACTGGTGTTTTTTTCTGATATGGCAAGGGGAATAAGTGACACCTGAGAGTGTTTATACCTTGATGGATAAAGAGAACTTATGCTTTGTAGGGATTAGCAACTAAATGCCTCTTGTGTTAAAACTCAACCATTTGGCTTTTGATAAAGGACTGATTCTTACTTCGACCTACATAATGTACTGCTTATTCGTACAGTAAAAACGAAGCATCATAGAAAAATGTGTAAATTGAATCCCAACATCTCATTTAAATAGAATACATAATGTGATGAAGTTTCTATATGTGAAAATTGCATAGACAGTTGGCACGCAGGGTCCTATTCTAAAAGGTATATTCGGCCACAAACGCAAGTTAACTGATAAAAATACCTCCCAGGATTTCACAAAAGGATTCCTGGAAGGTGTAAATGCATTTACTACTGCATGTTTCTATGCGACGATTACGGCAAGAAGGAAATCCCACTCACAGGATGGGAAGTGGGTGTCCCAAGGCATGGTTTATCGAAAGGTTTACGAGGACCCAAAAGCATGTACGTTTTGGAACCCACAGACGTACATTTGTGGACATTCATAAAGTGTAACCCCACCCCTTACAATCCTGGGAGTGGTCCGAAAATTACTCCTTCTAAGGGGAGGAGTAATTCTCTTTCCAAAATATGAAGGAGAACGGAGCACCTTCAGAATTGCTGATGTAAGTGAAGGGTTTTCTCCGGAGCGAAAATGTTTTCGTCCGCAGAGAAATAATAACGTGGGCCTCTTTTTTTTTATTTTTATTTTTTTTATTTATGGTATTTGTGCATATACATACATTGAACAGGGTGGATTTGTTGCGGGAGACCCGCCGGCTCATACATGTATGGCTTATGACGGGCCCCTTGTTCGTAGGAGTAATATAGGGAGAGGGGAAGAGGAAAGTGTGAATAAGCAAAAAGAGGAGAGAGAGATATAGCTCGGTGTGCTACTAGCAAGATCTTATACACTCATGTTGGTAAGTTGTCAAAAGTTGGATTGTTCATAGTTTAAGATGGGTCAAAAGTTGGCAGGGCGGCGTCCATTGAGTTCCATAAGTCTCTCGAAGTGGATTTCCAGGGTGAGTATTTTTTCGCTAGTGTGTCAGCTCCCCTTAGGTAGATTGGATTGGATTGGAGTAGGTTTTTATAAAGCGCGATAGCTACCCGCAGGCGTCCTAGCGCTAATGGATAACAGGAGTGTATGAAGGGAAAGGAGACTGTATTTATCTGCTGAACAAGAAAGTCTTCAATTTTTTCCGGAAAAGGAGAAGGTTGGGCTCAGAGCGGAGGGATAGAGGGAGGGAGTTCCAAAGTTTGGCCGAATTCACAGAGAAGGTTCGGCCTCCGCACCTCGCTCTTCGAATCCTGGGATTACTTGCTCGGAAGGCGTGCGTCGATCTAAGCTGTCTGGTGGGATTATATGGACTGATCAGGGTGTGATTTAGAACTGCTCCTTTCCTCCAAAAAGCGCCATGGGCAATACACAAGCTTTTAAACTCGATTCTTTCCCTAATAGGTAGCCAGTGGAGATCTTTTAGTTCAGTTTCCACGGATTGGCGACGGGGAATGCCTAAGAGGGTACGAGCCGCGCAATTCTGAATTACCTGGAGTTTTTTGAGGGTTGATTTGGGTGCTCCCAGGTAGACGGCGTTCCCAAAATCCAGGCTGGACAGAATTAGCCCCTGAATCATAATCTGTTTTGCCTTTGGGGGGAGGAGCGGAAGGATCTTGCGGATAAGCCTGAGGATGCCCAGGCAGGTAGCAGAAAGTTTTACTGCTTGCTGGTTGAATGTAAGTGTTTTATCCATCCAAATTCCCAGGCTTTTAATGGTGTCTTTAGGTTCAGGAGCAGGGTCCAGTGAGGATGGCCAAATGGAGTCGATGGATTTTAACGGGGAGTTACCTAATATCAGTAGCTCCGTCTTGTCTCCATTTAATTATTTTGGATATGACTGGGTCATCCAGGCGCAGACTGCTTCCATGCAGCCCCTTAGATCGCTTGGCTGGGTTGAGGGGTGATTCAGCGTTACCACCAGCTGGGTGTCGTCAGCGTATGATATGATTTGAACACCAAAAGGGCGGATGATCTCAGCAAGGGGGCGCATGTGTATGTTAAAGAGTGTGGGGCTCAGGGAGGAGCCCTGAGGAACCCCACAACGGAGTGATTTACTGGGCGATGTAACGTTACCCTCACAGACTCGGAAGGATCGGTCTGACAGAAAGGATTGAATCCAGGCCTTTACCCTGGAACTGATTCCTAGATCCGAGATCCTCTGAATAAGGATGTCGTGATTTACTGTGTCGAAGGCGGCACTGAGGTCCAATAAAATAATGGCCGCAGTGCCGCCTTGGTCCGCAATCATTCTAGCTCCTTCTGTCACAGCCAGAAGCGCGGTTTCTGTCCCATGCATGGGTCGAAACCCAGTCTGTAATACGTCGAGTAAGTTGTTAATTTCTAGGAATTCTGTAAGGGTGTTATTTACATGTTTCTCCGCAATTTTACTTATCCAAGGCAGTAGGGAGATCGGACGGTAATTTCCTGGATTCTTCTGGTCTAAGTTAGCTTTTTTTAGGAGGGCTCTTACCGTTGCTTGTTTCCACCTTGGTGGTACAGTGCCTGAGGATAAAGAGGTGTTAATTAAATTCGAGATGGTAGGCAAGATAGAGGGAATAACTGACTGCAAGGACTGAGCTGGGGCTGGGTCATCAGGGGATCCAGACTTCACCTGGAGCATGATGGTTTCGAGACTCGTGGGTTCCAGTATTGGAATGGTCTCCAGGAAGACCGAGGGGAGAGAATCTGTCTCCGTTGGGCCCGCTTGGGTAGTGGGAACATATGGGAAGGATGAGTAAATTGTGGCTATTTTACTATGAAAGTATTCTGCCTGTTCATTGCAGCGGGTCTGAGCACTATGAGGATCTGGCAGTTTGTCCGGTAGTTTTAGGAGAGATTTCGCAATTCGATAGATCTCTTTAGGTTTTGACGCAGCTGCGTTTATTTTGTTTTCATAGTAGGTGGATTGAGCGATCTTTATGTTGTTTTTATAGAGTTTTATGGAAGATCGATATGCATCTTAATTTGTTTGTGAATAATCGATACGCCATTTCCTTTCAAGTTTTTTACATTCCTTTTTCATGTAACGTAGATCTTGAGAGTACCAGGGTGCATTCCTTGGACTATGTTTCGGTTCAAAATCTATAATTGGAAGGATGCTATCCAGTGATTGGGTGATCCACTTATTAAAGTTATCATTGCTAACTGTAGGGTCAGAATTGCATACTGGGATGGAGGCTTCTAGAACAGAGGTCCACTGTATGTGATTACATTTTGACCATTTACGGTCCCTATGGGGTACCGAAGGTGGGGCAACATGTGGAATTAGCGGTGACCAGGTGAATGGGATCAAAAGATGATCAGACCAGGGGAGAGAAATGGGTGAATCGGCTATAAGCTGGGTGCAGTTGCTAAATATGGGGTCTAGGAGATGTCCCCTAGAATGGGTAGGTTCCAGAGCTCGCTGGGAGAGCCCTAGCGCCTCGAGGCAGTTTAGTAGTTCCGTGGCTGCAGACTCCAAAGGGTCGTCCAAATGGATGTTCAGATCCCCCAGCAGAGTGTAGTTTGGAAGACTGCAAACTCCATTAGCTATGGAGGAAGGCAGACTATTAATTTATTTTATTTATTTATTTATTTATTTTATTTATTTTTAAAATTTCTAAAGCGCACAAATACCTTACGGTGTCTCGGCGCTAAATAATAAAGTTACCTGGAGTGCCAGGTGGTCGATAAATGAGGGTCCCTGAGAAGGTGCATGTGGGGGACAGGTCTAGTGAGAAGGAGAGGTTTTCACAGGTAGACAGATGATTGGGAGAGCTACGGCAGTTATAGCAGTTTTATATATAATTGCAATACCGCCACCTTTTCCAATTGGGTGGTCTGCTTGATGTATTTGGTATTCTGTAGGAAGTGCTTGGATAATATCGGGATCCGAATCTATGTGAAGCCATGTTTCCATGAGGAACAGCGCATCTGGTTCCATCTCGGATAAGAGTAAGGAAATCTCTAAGGAATGCTTGGGTAGGGATCTACAGTTTACAAGGAGCATATGATACGTAGGCGCTGGGGTTTGAGGAGAAGGCCGAAATGCGCAGTGTTGGCAAGAAAAGTATTTTGTGGTTGGGTTCCATGAGGTGAGACAGGGAGTAGGGACGTGGCCTCACAGCTGAAGTAGGGAAGTGGAGCTATAGGTGAGAGTTTGCTTTTGGCCAGGGGTTGTGGCCCCTGGTCCCGGCCCGTCGTGGACGGGCGCAGACGGGCTTGCCTTTGGCGCGCCATCGGCGCACCGCCGGCGCGCCCGCTGCGCCCGCCCGCTGCGCCGTCGGAAGGTAGTGATCATTTATAGCTGGATAGAGAGGGAAGGGCAGGAGGCAGCCAACAGCTAGAGCGCTGCCCGTCCGTACCCCCCAAGATGGCGTCCACCCCTCTCTCGCAGCAGCCCTAAATCGGCTGTGCAGGGAGTAGGGATCAAAGTGGTGTAAATGAGGTAGGGGTTGTCTCAAGTGCAATTTTTAAGTAGTCTAAAAAAGCACATACAATTTATACAGAAAATGTTTTAAAATATCGGGTAAAAGACATAAAGCGCCGCAGATAAAATTCGCACAGAGAGGGGGGCGTGGCTAGCAGCCAAGCATGGCGGCAGCGTGAAGTGAGAGCTCCCTAAGGCATTACGGCCTTTTCTAAAATCCGACACTCTCATCCGTCACATCACTCACCCGAAGGAGCGGAAACCAGGTCCGGTACCAGAGCGGCACCATCCGATCCAACCCAGAAGAAAATCGGGGGCTGGAAACTGCCTCATCGATCACTGCCGTAATCAGGCCTGCGGCTGGAGTGAAGCACCGGCCTCGAGTGGAGGCCCAACCCCGGCGGAAGTGAGGTCTGGCCGGCGTGAACTCGGGGAGACCTCCCCAGACCAGGCCGAAGCGGAAGACGACCCCGCACCAAAAGATGCAGTGAGGGCTTCCGAAGCGCCGCTGCGACGGAGACCAACGGAAATACCTGCCGGGCCCTGGGGATACCGCCAGGGGAGTAGGGCTGCCGCTACGAACGAAAGTGCAACTGGGCTGACGGCGGCGACTCGGCCACGGCCTCTTGTGCATAAGACATCCCAGCACAGGTGAGACCTGACCGGCGCGAGTGAGGCGGGAGGAGTGCTTGCGGGCCGGGTGAGGCGCCGTCGGCAGCGGCGCGAGAGGCAGCACGCAGCGTTGACCTTCGGCGGTGCCTACGGGAGCCCAGGGGGTCCCGCAGAGAACACAGGCGGCATTGGAAGAGCACCCGAGAGACAGGCACCTGTCGATACAGCCCCAGAAATAAATAGCAGCCCAGGCCCAGAGGAGGAACGGCGAAGGGTGCCCCGGAGGGGAATGACTCCAGTCGGACTCTAGCCGGGCCATTAAACAAAGAGCGAGTGGAAGACTCATTAAGCCGGCAAATACATACACGGCGTATCCTCAGCAGCCTACAGGTCCAGGAATAAACAGGTGCGAGCAACACGGCAGGGGGCATATTGGGATTGTCACCGCCCAGCGCCTAATCGGCGACCGGCCCCCCCACCACGCAGTAAGCACAAGCAAGGAGCGGCAACGGCCACAAGCACCCCTGCAAGACAAACGGAGTGACGGCCGGATACGGTTCACATTGTGCACATGACGGATGTCCTGCACGACCAGTGAAGGGACAGAAGAAAATTGACGGATAAGCAGTGGGTAACTCCTTGGAGCATAAATCGGACGCTTTGTGCTAGATACCCCTGCCGACAAAAGCCGAGGCGGCCAGAGGGGGAAATGTTACAAGACGCACAAGTTCACAGGGACCACGCTGGGCCGCTGCTCCCTGGCCCATAAAGCGGACGTGAAGGTACTCGCAGTGCAGTGACGATAGTGTTGGCCAGAACAGGGACCAGTGTCTACAGGCTTCGGGCCATGGCGGGCAGGGGACCCAGGAGTGGGTCAACACAGGCCAGACTGGATAAATTTGCCTATAGCCAGCATGGACAATCGCAAGTAAATGGGCGCAATTCCACGGGCTCTAGTCAAGATACGGACGGGACCAAGAAAGTGACGCTGGAGGACATTATGAAGACCCTATCCGAAGTGCAAACGACAGTGGGCTCCATTTCCTCCGAAGTTACTCTACTGCGAGCAGATTTTCAAAAAATAACCGAAAGGGTGTCACAGGTGGAGGTGGTTACGAAATCTCTCGTGGAGGACACTTCGGAACTGCAAATAGCTATGGAACGTATGGAGAAAGTCACCAGGCTACTGCAAGACAAGCTGGACGACCAGGAAGGGCGTTCCCGAAGAAATAATATACGCATTATTGGTCTTCCGGAGACAGAAGGGAAAGGAGCAATGGACCTCTAAGTCGAAGATCTCATCAAAACTAAATTGCAACCTAAAGGGCTATCACACTTCTTCTCAGTAGAAAGGGCACATAGAGTGCCTGGCGGAACACCTAAGCCGGGTGCGGCACCGCGGCCTGTGTTGGCCAGACTGTTCAACTTTAGAGACAGGGATGCGATCTTACAGGCAGCGAGAGTGTCGCCACCCGTTAAACTCCAAAACTCGACGTTAGCCTTCTTCCCGGACTACACAGCGGAAGTGGCCAGACGCCGGAAATCATTTAATGAGGTGAAAAAGGCACTGAGAGAAAAGGAACTGCCATACTCAATGCTTTTCCCCGCCAAATTGCGAATAGTAGCCGATGGGAAGACGTGGTTCTTTGACAAGCCGGAGGTGGCGCAAGACTGGCTTGACGGCTGGAGACAAGTAGGACAACCTCGCCGTACACACAGGGGTCGATCAGACCATCATAATGGCAAGCACACAGATAAACAGACCGGAAATTTGGCACGTCAAGGTGGAATATCGGAGGCAGAATCCGACGTTGATCAGAATCCGCCTGACTCTGGGCAACCGGCCCCTGTCTGAAGACAGAGAGACTGTGGAACAGACCGAATGAGATACACTGGAACTTAGACCTGGTGAAGGGGAGTAGGGTGGGCAGAGCCGGTGCCTGTAGGGGACTCACCGACCCCACGAGCAAGTAAGATAGTTGGGGATGGGTTAAAGCACTCTGCAAAGTTGGGGGAGCGGGCAGGGGTCAGTCCGTGGAGCAGGGGAGCAGGGAGGGGGGACGGAGGGGGAGTTTTAAAGTTAATGTTAATGTTCATGGTCATCACTCACGCCACATGGTACACAAACACACCGAGTATCGAGCTATTCCTACGCATCAACACAGAACGCTACATATCCACAGAGACCAGTAACATGGCAATCAGAGCACTACCCAAACAATCCAATGGCCCAACGGTTACACGCTACACCCACTGAGGGCGCCCCTACAACAATTGAGGTACCCCCCCTGCGCTTGCTTACTTGGAACGTCAGAGGATTAGGCGATAAAATAAAGAGGGGATTGGTTCTGCAGGCAATTAAACGCCAAAGCCCCGACCTAGTATTACTCCAAGAGACGCACCTCACGGGGACAACATGTAAAGCGCTTGATAGACGCGGATATGTGATGGCAGTGCATGCCGAATTCACGACAGGCTCCCGAGGGGCGGGGATACTTATGAAAAAAACTTCGCCCTTTATGGTAGAACACCACAAGACGGATGATCAGGGTCGTTTCGCAGCACTACATGGCCAATGGGAAGGGAAGCCCCTCAACGTGGTTTCCGTATACATCCCCCCGGCGCTCCACTCTGTCGCTTTGCCTGCCCTGGGTAAATTCCTTCTAGACCTCCCGGAGGGCGACGCGATAATAGGAGGGGATCTAAATGCAATAGTAGACCCGACGATGGACAAATTTCCCATTAGAGAACGCCCTCGGGGTGCTGCAGCCCTCCCTGGTTTTCTGGAGGCAATGGGCATTACGGACGTATGGCGACAGTTACACCCCGCAGCGGCACAGTACACATACTATTCCGCTGCACACAATAGCCTGTCACGTATAGACTATTTCTTGTTCCTAGGGGTAGGACTAGGGAAAATAGACAAAATAGACATCCTGCCCAGAGGCCTCTCTGATCACTCCCCAATATTTCTATCACTCACCACCAAAGAAAAGAAATGCGCTAGAACTTATCCAATATACCCAAACTACTTAAAAATCCCTAAAATCAGGAAGAAACTTAAATTAGCGACCACACACTATTTTGAGGAAAACGCAGGAACAGTGTCCTCTCCCTCGGTCTTGTGGGAAGCATACAAAACGGTCCTGCGGGGTGAAGCAATAGCAGCAATAACAGGGCACAAAAGAGAGTCACGGCGAGACCTCGCAGAGCTCGAGCTGACACTCCACAACGCGAACACTACGCACATGGCGGACCCCACACCGGAGACAGCGCACCTATTACAATTACGGCAGCAGCAATACCAGGCCCACCTTAAAACGAAAGTCCAAGGATATATCACCGGCACAGCACATAGAATATACGATGTAGGCGACAAAGCTGGGAAAATGCTGGCATGGTTAGACAAGAGGGGGGGAGTAATAGAGGTATACAGAGGCTACACACACACATGACAGACAGCTGCAGACGCATCCGGAAGACATAGTGTGCACATTGGCGCGCCACTTCCAAGAGATATATACCCCAGAGCAGGACTTCACTGCCCAAGCGGCGTCAATCTCGCTTGAAAACATTGATATCCCCAGGCTCACACAAGAGGCAATGCAGGAGCTAGAGGTCGACCTGACAGAAGAAGAAATTCAATTGGCGATTCAGGCACTGCACTCAGGAAAAGCGCTGGGACCCAATGGAATACCCATAGAATGGTACAAATCGATGACTGACACACTCAGTAAACCGCTAAGGGAAGTGTACATGGAAAGCCTGGAAAAGGCGGAACTACCGCTGGACCAGCGCACAGCCACGATTGTAGCCATACCAAAGCCGGGCAAGCCTCCATCTGAATGCTGCTCGTACCGCCCCATTTCCCTGCTTAACGTGGAGGCCAAAGTTCTGGCAAAACTACTGGCCAACCGTCTGGTGCAACACCTGCAAACACTGATCCATCCTGACCAGTCAGGCTTTATGCCTCACAGAAGTACAGCGCTGAATCTCAGGCGGGTTCATGGGGTAATGGCGCGAGCACACCTCCTCTCCGAAAAAGCGGTGATTCTCTCCCTTGACGCCAAAATGGCTTTTGATCTAGTGGAATGGGAATATCTATTTGCGGTACTAACACGTATGGGCTTTGGACCAAAGTACATAGCTTGGATACGACTGCTCTATACGAAACCGATGGCACAGGTAGTAGCTAATGGTCACATCTAGCAGACCTTCCCGCTGGGGAGGGGGACTAGGCAGGGATGCCCTTTGTCACCCTTAATTTTTGCCCTGGTGCTAGAACCTTTGGCAATCCTAATTAGGACAACACCATTGCTCAAAGGAATCAAATGGGAGGAAGGGTGGGAAGATAGAATCTCCCTATATGCAGACGATATGCTGATTTATATGGTTGAGCCTGAAAACGGGATCCCAGCATTACTGAATCTCTGCAACACACATGGGAAGTCATCAGGCTATACCCTGAACTGGTCCAAGTCGGTGATTTACATACTAAGGGGTCCGGAACCGGTGTTGCAAGAGGATTGCCCCCTGGCACTGGCGCCAGACTGCTTTAAATATTTGGGCATTATCATTACGAATAGTGCCACAGACTTCGTTGACAAAAACTTGAGGCCGCCTATGGAACGCCTTTGTGCAGACATTAAGCACTGGGCGACCTTGCCACTGACCCTCCTCGGGCGTGCGGCTCTTTATAAAATGATGGCACTTCCCAGATTCCTTTATGTACTAGAAAACACCCCATATCTGGTCGCACCGAGATATTTCAAACAAGTCGCAGCAGTAGTCTCAAACCCACTCTGGAATAATGGACCTGCACGTATAGCATATGATAAGTTGATCAAAAGTTGGTATGAGGGAGGTGTAGCACTGCCTAGCATACAGCTATACTACTGGGCAGCCCATCTTAAAATAATAAACCAATGGATACACGCTCCGAGGGATGACCCAGCATATAGAGCGGACTGGTCGCAATTGGGGACGGACAACATGCTCTCAGTATTA
Source organism: Lissotriton helveticus (assembly GCF_964261635.1). Classification (NCBI taxonomy): domain Eukaryota; kingdom Metazoa; phylum Chordata; class Amphibia; order Caudata; family Salamandridae; genus Lissotriton; species Lissotriton helveticus. The sequence goes on from NC_136060.1 coordinate 103,153,098, forward strand.
TATAATAAATCACACGTCAGGAGACTGTTGGGACCAACGCAGCACACAGCGGCCCTATGGCACATAGCACAAACGTGGTTAGGTTGGAAAGGAAAAATCACCAAACTGACACCGCTATGGGACACAAAATCATTGGGGAACCTAAGATCTTGTAAGGGATTTACGCAGTGGGACTGCATAGGACTCTCCACAGTTGGGGACCTATGGGACAAGGGGACGGTGATCGCGTTTCCGCAGCTCCAACAGCAATATGGCCTGAGCCCAACCGAGACATTTAGATACGTACAAATAAGACACGCATTGCTCCAGGCGATCCCAGCAGGCACTGATATACCAGAGTCCTCACCACTGGAGGATAGGCTGCTAACAGACTTTATGCAACAAAGCGCAACTTCCCTCACATATAAAAAACTGATCAACAACCTAGGGGACCCTACAATGAAACTACGGGAAAAATGGGTGGGAGAAATAGGTCAGGTTACTGAATCAGAATGGAATGAAGCACTAGCCTCCCCGAAAGAAGTAGGCATTTCAGCAAAATTCAGATTAGTACAACTCAAAATCTTACATCGCATCTACTACACTAGGACGGTGCTTCACAAAATACACAGGGCACCACATCCCTTTTGCCTTCGAGGATGCGGGGAGGAGGGGACACTGTTTCATACAATCTAGGAGTGCCCGCAGATACAGGAATTCTGGAAGCAGGTTATGCGCACTGTCTCGCAAACGCTTAAGATCTCCGTTGTACCTGAACCTCGCAAATGCTTATTGAACATTTGGGACCCCAATGATCTGGATAGATGTGGACTAATATGGGCTACCCTGGCCATGACGGTGGCTAAACGAGACATTGCGCAAAAATGGGGAGCACCAGAACTGCCTACAGCGAATAGGTGGAGTAAAAATATGGACATGCTGATGGTTACAGAAAGAGCGGTGTATGTACTCAGGGCTTGCCCCCGCAAATGGAACAAGGTATGGTCAGCGTGGAATATTTACAGAGGAGAAATTTGTGAACCCCTACCGGAGGAGGAAGACTTAGACTCTGAGGGGGAGGATGAGTAGATAGTTGGGTGTGGGTTGCTGGGGTTGCTGGATCGGATAATGAGTCGTTCAAATACAGGGTTAATGAGCGGCATAACACGGAGCGTGAGGGGTGGCTGGTGGGTTGGTGTAAACGTGGAATGACTACCTAATTGTGATGACTCTTTTTTAGTTCTTAGTTTTAAGTATTCTTCTTTTGATGGCTAATATAATATACAGTGCACAACGGAAGACCTTTAGATTGTGTTTTAAGAATTGCTTTATGGATACATGGTTCCGAAACTACGCATTATTGTTTAAAACAGGCTTGCCATATGTACGATTAAACAGGGGGTACTATGATCTTAAGATACATGGATATATGGTTTAAAGTTTAAAAAGTATACTGTAACCTTGTAAATACAACTTCTGCCTTGATGACAATAAAGAATATTAAAAAAAAATAATAATAAAATTCGCAATGAGAGATACTGTCTCCTTTTAGGTTTAACAGCCCCCGGCTTCCGCCTCAGGGGTAATACAACTCACGCGTCCACAGGTTTGTGCGCTATGTGTTCAGCGTGTTTAAATAGCCGGTCAGGGCGGGAGGCAGCCAACAGCTAGAGCGCTGCCCGTCCGTACCCCCCAAGATGGCGTCCACCCCTCTCTCGCAGCAGCCCTAAATCGGCTGTGCAGGGAGTAGGGATCAAAGTGGCGTAAATGAGGTAGGGGTTGTCTCAAGTGCAATTTTGAAGTAGTCTAAAAAAGCACATACAATTTATACACAAAATGTTTTAAAATATCGGGTAAAAGACATAAAGCGCCGCAGATAAAATTCACACAGAGAGATACTGTCTCCTTTTAGTTTTAACAGCCCCCGGCTTCCGCCTCAGGGGTAATACAACTCACGCGTCCACAGGTTTGTGCGCTATGTGTCCAGCGTGTTTAAATAGCCTGTCAGGGCGGGAGGCAGCCAACAGCTAGAGCGCTGCCCGTCCGTACCCCCCAAGATGGCGTCCACCCCTCTCTCGCAGCAGCCCTAAATCGGCTGTGCAGGGAGTAGGGATCAAAGTGGCGTAAATGAGGTAGGGGTGGTCTCAAGTGCAATTTTAAGTAATCTAAAAAAGCACATACAATGTATACACAAAATGTTTTAAAATATCGGGTAAAAGACATAAAGCGCCGCAGATAAAATTCGCACAGAGATATACTGTCTCCTTTTAGTTTTAACAGCCCCCGGCTTCCGCCTCAGGGGTAATACAACTCACGCGTCCACAAGTTTGTGCGCTATGTGTTCAGCGTGTTTAAATAGCCTGTCAGGGCGGGAGGCAGCCAACAGCTAGAGCGCTGCCTGTCCGTACCCCCCAAGATGGCGTCCACCCCTCTCTCGCAGCAGCCCTAAATCGGCTGTGCAGGGAGTAGGGATCAAAGTGGCGTAAATGAGGTAGGGGTTGTCTCAAGTGCAATTTTTAAGTAGTCTAAAAAAGCACATACAATTTATACACAAAATGTTTTAAAATATCGGGTAAAAGACATAAAGCGCCGCAGATAAAATTTGCACAGAGAGATACTGTCTCCTTTTAGTTTTAACAGCCCCCGGCTTCCGCCTCAGGGGTAATACAACTCACGCATCCACAGGTAGATGATCCAGGAGAGCCATCCGCGATACGACACTTTCGCTGTGTCTTTCCAGTTTGTGAGTACTAGCTTTGTTGCTGCAATTAGAAGGTCCAGGAGTGCCCTGTCTCCCTTTGTGGGGAGGTTGGTTCGGATAGAGGCAGTGATGATCGAGTGGAATTCCCTTGACATTTTACATTTGAACATCTTGTCTATGAAATCAAGACCCTCCCCCAAATTTCCGTGAGAGTCGGGCACAGGACGATCAGGTGTTCTAGGTCCCCCTTGGTCCCATCGCAGTTCCAGCATGTGTCGTTATCTCTGAGTCCAAGATTGTGCAGACGATCTGGGGTCCAGAACGTTTTATGTAGGAGCCACAGTTTGGTCTGTGCAAGTACTGGGGTGATCTTGGCCTGTATGGCTGATGCCCATAGATTGTCCCATTCCCGACCCTCTAGTGGTGGGTGTATGTGAGAGTTCCATTATTTCTCTGTCTTATCGTTTATGTTGTTTTTTCTACACAGTGAGGGTTTTAAATATGCGGGAGACCTGGGGGCCCATTGGGTTGTCGGACGGATTGCCCCCGCCAGGCTGGTGGTGGCTACCGCCAGCCTGGCGGGGGCAACCTGCCTGACATCCGCATTCGAATTCCCCCCGCCATATTAGTATGGTGGGGGGACCTCGGCGGACGGAAAGACCGTCCGCCGCTTTTCCACCCCGGTCGCCTTGCGGCCGGGGCGGAAAAGGATTAATATGGTGGCGGTGCCAGCCATATTACAATGGGCTTAGGGAGATGCCTTTCTGTGGCGGCGATGCTGCCACGGAAAGGCATGCGGTCTTCACTCTGGGGGCCCCCTGCGGGCCCCTAGAGTGAAGGAGAGGTGGGGTTGCACACGGGGGGTGGGTACCTGTGGTACCCCCCTGTATACCCCTCTGCATTTGCATAAACAAAGCAGCAGGCACCGCTTTGTTTATGCAAATGTAAAAGTGCATTTTTAGCATTGTGGTGGGCGGTGCTGAGAGCACCGCCCGCCACAATGCTAAAAATACAGGATGCGCCCGCCACAGTGGCGGACGCATCCTAATACCCCCCGCAGGAACCCCGCCTTTATGGCGGACGGTCCCGATTACCGATGGGATGGCGGGCGGACTTAGTCCGCCCGCCATCCTAATGGACCCCTTGGTGTCCTAGCTTATTTATATTTGTAACATATTGGAATATAGAAGGCTAACGAGTTTGCTATTTTGGACTTTGTCAGGGCTGTTTTAGTCTAGGAACTTTGTTGTATATTGATTCTTCTTGTAATATGGCTGACAGTAGTCATTAGCCCTTCCTTAGTGTTTTAACCTTCTCAGCCTCCCAGAATACCTGTGAGTGTTCTAACCTGTACCAGAGTGTTCTACCTGTGTCAGTTGATGGCCTGGTAAGCTGGCGAGGTTTGTACTCAGCTGTGTCTTGGAATAAATCTACATGTAATCAACTAGAAGGATCCTGTCATCTATCACCATCCTATTTACAACAAACGTATATAAGTCTGAGTCTTCTAGTTGGAGGGAGGATTTTAGGTTGGCAAAGGTTAGTGGAGCAGAGTTCGCTTCGAGTTGGAATGGGTGTGAAATGCCCTTCAGTTTCCAGTTGTCGAAATAGAGTTTTTTCCCCTGTATTTTATGGCGCTATTCGACCATAGGGATTCAGCCTTGGAGCCCTTGATGCTCACCTCCAGTTTGCTATCTAGCTTCAGCAAAGCTGTCCTGGTGTTTTTCAGTATTGGGTTGTTTGCGAGTGGGTGTGTGGTGGCCGTGAGAAGGTTTTTAGGGCGAGGCCTCCGCCCACGTAAGTGGGAGGAGTTTCGAGATCCTAATGTTAAAGAAGAGAAAAAAAAGTATCTCCTAGGGCTTTTGCGAGACAAATTCCACACATTCCTTAGTCTGGTATCTCATCTGGCCAGTGATTCGTCTTCGTTGTGGTGTCGTTTTAATAGGCTTGAAGTGATAGGGTAAATGTAGTTTTCGGACGCCATGTTGGGCATTTTTCGTGCGTGCTCGCGCAAAGAAGTACATTAATTATAATTAGGAGCTGTCAGGGTGCCTCCGTAAGTGAATCCAGATGGCCGGGCGCGTTCACCATTCAGCAGCGCTCAGCGCGCAGCTGCTCCATGCCAGGCCGGGAAAGGGCTTCATTAGTTCAAGAATTCTAAAAGCAAGCATCTATCGGAAGTGGGAGATAGGAACCTTTTGACTGGTTTCATATAGTTCAGAGATTCACTTTCATTCCTCTTTAAATATCACTCTTTAGGTGTTCAAGGTTTGTGTATATTTTTTTTACATATCTTAAGACAATCCAAAAGTATTTTTTCAAGATGAAATGCCAAAGCAGCACAATGCAGAGCAATGACATACTACAAGTGGCATACTATAATATTTTTTTAATAAGGGGCAAGACGTGGAAAGCCTAATAGCATTCTCAAAGTTTATGTGTAGTGTTCATAAAAGCAGCAAATCTGGGATAAGCTGGGGGGAACTGTCTTTCGCTCTAAAGGCTGTCTGTCAACAGGTTTCCCCTTTCAGAAGTCTAACTGGAATTCTTCAGGACTGTTTATATGGAGTAGTTGCACTATTCTAGCAGACAGTAAAGCATCTGATTACAGTGGTCTTGGGGGCAGAAAACATGACCGCCTTGCTCCTGTCACACTCACATACGTGTATATGACAATTGTGAGAGTGCAGTTTGAGAGTTGAGAGTGCAGTTTGAGAGTTGAGAGTGCAGATTGAGAGTGCAGATTGAGAGTGCAGATTGAGAGTGCAGTTTGAGAGTGCAGTTTGAGAGTGCAGTATGAGAGTGCAGTATGAGAGTGCAGTATGAGAGTGCAGATTGAGAGTGGTGTTTGAGAGTGCAGAGTGGAGATTGAGAGTTGAGAGTGCAGTTTGAGAGTGCAGTTTGAGAGTGCAGAGTGGCGGTGCAGAGTGCAGAGTGGCGGTGCAGAGTGGCGGTGCAGAGTGGCGGTGCAGAGTGGCGGTGCAGAGTGGCGGTGCAGAGTAGCGGTGCAGAGTGGGGGTGCAGAGTGGGGGTGCAGAGTGGCGGTGCGGCGGTGCAGAGTGGCGGTGCAGAGTGGCGGTGCGGAGTGCAGAGTGGCGGTGCAGAGTGGCGGTGGAGAGTGGCGGTGCAGAGTGCAGAGTGGCGGTGCAGAGTGGCGGTGCAGAGTGCAGAGTGGCGGTGCAGAGTGGCGGTGCAGAGTGGGGGTGCAGAGTGGGGGTGCAGAGTGGGGGTGCAGAGTGGGGGTGCAGAGTGGTGGTGCAGAGTGGCGGTGCAGAGTGGCGGTGCAGAGTGGCGGTGCAGAGTGGCATTGCGGCAGTGCAGAGTGGCGGTGCAGAGTGGCGGTGCAGAGTGGCGGTGCAGAGTGGCGGTGCAGAGTGGCGTTGCGGCGGTGCAGAGTGGCGGTGCAGAGTGGCGGTGCAGAGTGCAGAGTGGCGGTGCAGAGTGGCGGTGCAGAGTGGCGGTGCAGAGTGGCGGTGCAGAGTGGCGGTGCAGAGTGGCGGTGCAGAGTGCAGAGTGGCGGTGCAGAGTGGCGGTGCCGTGGCGGTGCAGAGTGCAGAGTGGCGTTGCAGAGTGGCGGTGCAGAGTGGCGGTGCAGAGTGGCGGTGCGGCGGTGCAGAGTGGCGGTGCAGAGTGCAGAGTGGCGGTGCAGAGTGGCAGTGCAGAGTGGCGGTGCAGAGCGGCGGTGCAGAGTGGCGGTGCAGAGTGGCGGTGCAGAGTGGCGGTGCAGAGTGGTGGTGCAGAGTGGCGAGTGGCGGTGCAGAGTGGGGGTGCAGAGTGGGGGTGCAGAGTGGGTGTGCAGAGTGGGTGTGCAGAGTGGGGGTGCAGAGTGGGGGTGCAGAGTGACAGTGAGTGCAGAGTGACAGTGAGTGCAGAGTGACAGTGAGTGCAGAGTGAGTGCTGAGTGACAGTGAGTGCAGAGTGACAGTGAGTGCAGAGTGACAGTGAGTGCAGAGTGACAGTGAGTGCAGAGTGACAGTGAGTGCAGTGACAGTGAGTGCAGAGTGACAGTAGAGTGACAGTGAGTGCAGAGTGACAGTGAGTGCAGAGTGACAGTGAGTGCAGAGTGACAGTGAGTGCAGAGTGACAGTGAGTGCAGAGTGACAGTGAGTGCAGAGTGACTGCAGAGACAGTGTGTCAGGGTGCACATTGTGTGAGTGTGCAGAATGAGTGTGCAGGGTAAACCGTGTGTGACTATGCAGGGTGACATTGGGAGTGTGCGGGTGAGCAGTGTGTGAATGTTACGGGGCAGTGTGTGAGTGTGCAGAAAACACCACACACACATACACCACACACACATAACGCACACACAAACCACACACCTCAGTCTCTCAACACCACACACTTGTCACCACTCAACACAACACACTCACCACCACACTCACTCCCCAGGCTCACCCCCACAGACTCACCAGCACACACTCACCAGCACACAGAAAACAACACACACAACAACACACCCCCAGCCGTCAATGAATGCTTTCACCATGCACAAACACCAACAACCATCATCCATCTGTGCACGCTTTTACCAAGCACACACCCACCAGCCGTCAGTGCACCCTTCCACCAGGCACACACACCTCCAGCCGGCAGTGCACTTTTCCACCAAGCAATCGCAGTATGGTACACTTTACTTTTAAACATATTCATATAAAGCACAGCATGCCACCATTGGTAAAATTACAATTCAACCAACATACTTCCACTACACACCACATGCACACACTCCATAACACATGGCAAAAAGACATTGGCATTTACAATGCCATTAGCTCAAACTCAAATAAATCCGAGCCCGATTGCATTTCTAATGCTTGTTTAGTATTGCTCTTTCTAGCTGAACTCAGGCTGGTGTGTAGTCTTTCGCTACCCAGAGCGATTGCCAGTGCTTCACCATATTACAAGCATTCTTCCCATCACCTTTTGTGAGTTTACAGACAAACACACACCTAGGCATACACTGAGAAGATATAAACATCCACCCATGTATCTAGATAAGACATAGATGTGCACATAGACACAGGCAACACACAAGCTAACGCATCTACAGATAGTCATGAAAACCTACCGACAGATATACAGATGCCTATGCACATAGAGTAACACACACAGACAACCATCATTTGCCCATCTACCTTGGGCAACAGTCATATGGGCAGCAATGGACACATGCCAATAGATATACATACACTTGTGCATATATGCCAACAGACATACATGCACCCATGTACTCATATCAAACCATACAATTCCCTATACATATAGACCAACAAATATACAGGTAGAGATAGACATGGAGCCACCCATGCAGAATCACTGACAAAATATCAACCTAGAAAATATCGACCTACAGAAATATCGATGCTGAAATATCGAAGGCAAGAATATCGACATCCCATCTACAATATCGTGAGTACAAAAATGTCGAAATAAAATATAGATGTTAAAAATATCGATGTTAAAAATATCGTTTTTTTTTCTCTAAAAATATAAATGTAAAATAAAGGTAAATAACACTAATAAATAAAATAAACATAGTTTAAAATATCTAATAATGTTTAAAATTTATAAATAATGCATATATAATAATAATACAGTAATTAAAAATATACAGAAAATATATAATATATACTTACTTACCAATAAGTTTTAATAATTATTGTAATAATTTATAAATTAAAAATAAATATTATAAATTACAAATACATTTACAAACATAAAACAAAAACATAAATAAAAAGTAAATAATTATGTTTAATAAATTACAAACATTAAATATACTTTTAATATTTTTTTAATTAATTATATACTACATTATCTAAAATTATACCAAAAATATTAAATAGCTAAATAAATAAAACTACTATTCAAAATCCAAAAATAAAAAAAATACAGTAATAAAAACGTTGTATAGCGTAGAACTTAAAATTACCAATCCCACTCCAGAGAGCGCAACAGTAGAGAAACCATTGGATAGCGTAGGGGTACAAATTAGTATTTCAACTCCAGAGAGTGCAACAGTAGGGAAAGCATTGGATAGCGTAGGGGTAAAAATTACTATTCCAACTCCAAAAAGTGCAACAGTAGGGAAAGCATTGGATAGCGTAGGGTTAAAAATTACTATTCCAATTCCAGAGAGTGCAACAGTAGGGAAAGTGTTGGATAGCGTAGGGGTAAAAATTACTATTCCCACTCCAGAGAGTGCAATAGTAGGGAAAGCGTTGGATAGCGTGGGGGAAAAATTACTATTCTAACTCCAGAGAGTGCAACAGTAGGTAAAGCGTTGGATAGCGTAGGGGTAAAAACTACTATTCCCACTCCAGAGAGTGCAGCAGTAGGGAAAGCGTTGGATAGCGTAGGGGTAAAAATTACTATTGCAACTCCAGAGAGTGCAACAGTAGGGAAAGCGTTGGATAGCGTAGGGCTTAAAATTACTATTCCCACTCCAGAGAGTGCAACAGTAGGGAAAGCGTTGGATAGCGTAGGGGTAAAAATTACTATTCCCACTCCAGAGAGTGCAATAGTAGGGAAAGCGTTGGATAGCGTGGGGGAAAAATTACTATTCCCACTCCAGAGAGTGCAACAGTAGGGAAAGCGTTGGATAGCGTAGGGGTAAAAATTACTATTGCAACTCCAGAGAGTGCAACAGTAGGGAAAGCGTTGGATAGCGTAGGGCTTAAAATTACTATTCCCACTCCAGAGAGTGCAACAGTAGGGAAAGCGTTGGATAGCGTAGGGGTAAAAATTACTATTGCAACTCCAGAGAGTGCAACAGTAGGGAAAGCGTTGGATAGCGTAGGGCTTAAAATTACTATTCCCACTCCAGAGAGTGCAAAAGTAGGTAAAGCGTTAAATAGCGTAGGGGTAAAAACTACTATTCCCACTCCAGAGAGTGCAGCAGTAGGGAAAGCGTTGGATAGCGTAGGGGTAAAAATTACTATTGCAACTCCAGAGAGTGCAACAGTAGGGAAAGCGTTGGATAGCGTAGGGCTTAAAATTACTATTCCCACTCCAGAGAGTGCAACAGTAGGGAAAGCGTTGGATAGCGTAGGGGTAAAAATTACTATTCCAACTCCAGAGAGTGCAACAGTAGGGAAAGCGTTGGATAGCGTAGGGCTTAAAATTACTATTCCCACTCCAGAGAGTGCAACAGTAGGGAAAGCATTGTATAGCGTAGGGGTAAAAATTACTATTCTAACTCCAGAGAGTGCAAAAGTAGGGAAAGCGTTGGATAGTGCAGGGGTAAAAATTACTATTCCACTTCCAGAGAGTGCAACAGTAGAGAAAGTGTTGGATAGCGTAGAAGTTAAATATAGCATACTTATAAATAATTGTTGTAAATAACATAATTAATAATTTAATTTTTAAATAACTCTACATCATTTTCAAATACCCATTATTAATTATTAAAAACATAATTACAATTGAATCATTAATTAACAATAGATTAACAATAAATACCAATAAATATTAATTTATAAACATTAATTACCAAATAATAAATATTGAACACTAAAATAGTTTTAAATAAAAACATATTAATAATTAAAAATTGATTAACAATTGAAATATATCAATCAATCAATCAAGAAATTTGAATAGCGCGCTACTCACCCGGAGGGTCTCAAGGCGCTTGGGGAAGAGGGGTCCGCTACTGCTCGAACAGCCAGGTCTTGAGTTGCTTCCTGAAGGAGAGGTGGTCTTGGGTATGGCGGAGGTGGATGGGGAGGGAGTTCCAAGTCTTGGCTGCCAGGTAAGAGAAGGATCTTCCTCCCATGGTGGCTCTTCGAATGCGTGGAACGGCGGCGAGGGCGTGGCTGGTCGATCGTAGCTGGCGGGTGGGAGTGTAGAAGGTCAGGCGGTTGTTGAGGTACTTGGGGCTCAGGTCGTGGAGAGCCTTGTGTGCGTGGGTGAGGAGTTGGAACGTGATTCTCTTGCTGACGGGGAGCCAGTGCAGGTCACTCAGGTGTCCGGCGATGTGGCTGTGTCGGGGGATGTCCAGGAGGAGTCGTGCGGAGGCGTTCTGGATGCGTTGGAGTCTTTTCTGCAGTTTGGCTGTGGTTCCGGTGTAGAGGGTGTTTCCGTAGTAAACAATAAATGTATTTTTAAATCAAAAAATATTTTTAATGAAACAATAATTACCAATTATTAAAAAATAATTTCCAATTAATAAAAAGTATTTAACAATTAAAAATCTGAATTACCAAATAAAAAAAGTAATTACCAATTAAAAAAATTAATTGCATATTAAAAAATGTAATTATCAATTACAAACATTAATTACCAATTTTAAAAAAAATGAATTACCAATTTAAAAAATTAATCACCAATTAATAATTAATTAAAAATAAAATAATTATCAATACCAATAAAAACAAATCATTACTTAATTACAATTAAATTACTTCCCACCCAATTCCCCTATAAACACAAAACCGGCTACAGAACTTAACGCAAAAATTAATTAAAAATAATTTACAATTACTAAAAATGAATAATTAATTTACTATAATTAAATTACTTCCCACCCTATTCCCCTATAAACCCACAACCCGCTCCAGTACTAAAACATAAAATTAACTTAAAAATAACATTATTTTGGCATATCCCTGACCCCCTCCCTGGAGGATTGGTCGGCACTTAATTGGGCAGCTTGCCGTAAATCCATCCTTGAGGACCTGAGACGCTGGAGGCCACTTAATCCCTCGTGGCTGGGACGGCTGAACGCTATTAAAATGTCTATTCTGCCCAAGCTCTTGTATTTGTTCCAATGCCTCCCCACACCTATCCCCCTACCGAGCATCCGAGCCCTGCAAAATGACTGCACTAAGTTTATATGGGGAGGTAAGAGACCCCGCTTTTCTCAGGCACTTCTTATGGCCCCGCAAGACCGTGGCGGCCTTGCGTGCCCTAATTTCGTGGACTATTACTGGGCCGCCCACTTGCGGTTTGTGATTGAATGGGGCACCAGGAGGAGTGAGAAGGGGTGGCTCCATATGGACCGGGCGGTCACGGGCCGCACCGTCTGGAATCTGGCCTGGACTCATAAAGCGGGGCGGTCCCCTAGTGCGTATCTGGCGGTGCCCACGAAAACAGTTTTGAATGTGTGGGACAGGGCAGCGGTACGGAGAGGTCTCACGACTTTCCCCTCACTGCATACTCCTATCGAGGATAACCCGTGGTTCCCTCCGGCTAATCATACTACTGCTTTTCGTAAATGGTCGCAGGGTGACTGTAGGGTCCTTACGGATCTCTTTGATGGGGTACCCTCAAGACTTTCGCCCATTGTAGAGAGGAATTCCGACTCCCGCCGGAAGCTGAGCTACAATTTCTCCAATTGCGTCATTGGGCCTTGTCGGACGCGATATATCCAGGGGCCACTAGGACCTTTACCCAGTTTGAGCGTCTTGCACGCTCTTGCACCGACACGAAGCGCCTGATCTCTCGAATTTACCATATTTTGCAACACCCTCCAGCTCCCCCTTGCCAGCAGTATCAGCAAAATTGGAATGCGACGCTGGGTGAGGATATTCTACCGACGCAGTGGGCCCGCCTCTGGAGGGACATCCCCAAAGTATACCACAGCGTACCGCAGCAGGAAAACGCGTACAAAGTAATGACACAATGGTATTACACACCACAGCGCCTACACATAATGTTACCCTCTTCCGCTCCTGGTTGTTGGAGGTGCCAACATGTGCCTGGGGATTTCCTGCACATATGGTGGACCTGCCCTCTGATCGCTGTCTTCTGGAAAGAGGTACTGAGCCACATAAGGGGGGTTCTGGGGTTTCCCTTGCCTGATGCCGCCAGTACAGCGTTGCTGGGAATCAAACCTGACAATTTGCTAGCCCTGACCCGTAATGAATGGAGTGTAGCATTACAAATGCTGGGCGCTGCCAAACAACTTATTGCCCTGTACTGGAAAAAGGCGGAGACTCCCCCTCTTGCCGCGTGGTTTGGGAGACTCTGGCAGGTCATCACTATGGAACTGCTCTCAGCGAGACTACAGTCCCGCACTATACGCTTTGAGAAGGTTTGGCGGCCCCTAGTGATGTATCTGTGTAAAAGCGAACATGCTAGAAACATGCCCCCCAGGCTGCGAGCGCTGCACTTAGTGGAGGATGCTGTGCTTCCCTTTACCCCCCGTAACGCCCTAGACTGATGGCCTGTTGCCCCGACATGGTGATGTGACTATGAGTCCTGATGACTGTTCCTGACTGCTACTCCTTGGGTCCTATCGCTCCCTCTAGCTTGTCTACCTCTTTCCCGCCTTTCTCTCTGCTCTCCCTGGACTCTGTCTCAACTTTCTCTGTTGTCTTCCTCTAGTCTCTGGATATGTGTTGGACCGCTTTGGTCTGTTGTTGGGCCTCGTTTGCCCCATTTGTTGTTGCCCAACCCTCTGGGCTGCATTCCAAGCATGGTGACAATTGGGCGGGACCGCTTGCGGGCACTGTTCTCTTCATCTGGCTGCCCGAGCTGTTTGCCAACAGGACATTGACTATGCGAATGAAAGAATTACGGGTCCTGCATACACCAGCAGCTATTGTATACCAAGTGTTATATCGCGGCCGGCCCCTTGAGGGTTGTAGGCTTAACGCCGTGTAAGTGTCACCTTTTCATGTGCATTCCCCTACATGGGGGTTTAATAAAACAGATGTTGACAAAAAAAAAAATATAACATTATTCATATATAAAAAATAGTACACATATAATTTAAAACAAATAAAATACTTAACAAAAAACATATAACACATACATATAAAATACATAATAAAATACATAACAATAAACAAATATCGATATTAGTAAAATCGAAATTAGTAGCATCGATATATTTGATATCGATATTACTAACTTCGATATTACTTACATCGATATAAAAAAAATCGATATTACTTACCTTAGGGTCGATATTCTGTCCAACGATATTCTTGACCTCGATATTCTTCACCTTCGATATTTCCAACTCGATATTACTGTAGGTCGATATTTCGGAATCGATATTTAGACTGTGCACCCCCATGCATACAGTGACACATACAGAGGTACCCACAAAACTATTGACCACCGATATACACAATAGTCACAAAATGTCCACGTACATGGAGACATAGAGTTATGGAAAACCAATATATTGACAAACATAAAGTCATAGATACCACACATACGGGTGGACATTGAGCGACAGTTTGACATGTGGCAGACCAATTGGCACAGACATACAGAAACAGAGGGATGGCCTGACAATGAGATTGATGAACACAAATGCACCAAAAGTGATGTCAGACCTGGCCCTTCATTAAAACATATTGTAGTGGCACTTCTTCACCCCTTTGCTATTGGATGTGCCTCACTTGGTGCATCCTCAATTTTGATCCACCAACCAGCCATCCTCTTTCAGAGACCAACCAGAGTAAAAGAGGGTTTCCTTACACTAAAAGAGAAACCATTTTACATTATGCTGAATGATGTAAACATGTATTTCTTATTGTTGAAATGTTGCGTTCTCCAGGGTGCTGCTGAGATGATCTCTCATGGGCATGTGGTGTAAACCTATTTCATTCATTGGGGGAGTGGAGGGCAAGAATGTAACCTGGTAGGACAGGTTGGCTGATCCTGGAGGGAAGGTGATTTAAGGTCAAAAGAATCATTTCTGGGTCACAGGTACTGGGATGGATATCAACACGAAATCTAGAAAGTATTGTTTTATAAATTTTGTTTCATCCTGGGAAAAGGGACCATAAAGCTTCTATCAACGTAACCATCAATGGACACGGATTTGCTCAAATTAGTCTATGAGTTAAGAGTGTCCCCCTACTATGCAGATAAATAGGCCGCCATGCGTTTAGATTAACAGGTATACAGTTATCTAATCTTCTTCGTTGATCCCCAGTGTATTTATGAGTATGTGTGTTTGTGTGGAGGTTGTGTGGTTTTAATGTGTGGAATGGGTGTGTTTCCACAAGTGTAGTCTGTTCGTGGTGAGTGGGATGGCACGTGTGTGGGTATGCTTGTGGGTTTAAGGTGTTACTCTCCTTGGGGCAGATTTACAAGCCCCTTGCGCCGCTTTTGCGTCACTTTTCCCATGTTAAAAGTGACGCAAAAGTGGCGCAGGGGCTTGTAAATCTGCCCCGTTGTGTCTATTTAATTGAAGCTGATCCCCTTTATCTTTTTCTCTTGTTATCTCCTGAAGATGTCGTCACCTACTTCAGGGTGATTAATGTAACAGAGGAGCAGATGCGAGATACACTTTACAAATAACTTTTCACTGTGCAAAAGCCCAAACCATTGGCTTTGCCCTTACTCTTTCCATTTGAAAATGAAGGTTGAAAGTCTTGGTGTGCAGAATGTTAAGTTAAGACTGAACACAATGTAAGTATGCAGCTCACTTCCTCAAGAAGCTCATGAACAGTACAACAAGACACATCCGTTTGTTCTCTAAATGACTGAGTTGTACTCCCGCGTCTGCGGGCTACCGAAGGAGGACATTGCCACAGCATGGCCACCGATGGCCCGGTCAGATAAAAGGTCAACACAGGTTAAGCCTATAGCCTGAATGCATGAACTTTGGCACGTCCTCAAGAGGTTCCCTCGGAGTTCGCCGCCTCTGGCCGTGATTCCTGCAGCCTTGAAAGGATGGCGAATAAAATTCCCAGCCTGGTCAATTCTTTCTTTGTGGCTCAAAGTCATCCTGCTTCCCAGATTCTTTGCGTGTTTAGGATTTCTTTCAAACCCGAATAACACGAAGTAGCTGACTGGCATTTTTAAATGTCATAGCACTCACACCTTTTGAAGAATACTTTAATAAGTGTTACCACAGGCATGAGCAGAAGTAAGCTAAAATGGCATGTTTTCTTAAAAAATAATTGAGTGCGTTTTTAGCAGTCTGTAACGTCTCAGAAAGAGAGAACAGAATATCACGTTGAATATACTGAGCGGCTTGGATAGGGATACTTGGTTTTAAGTCGATCTTAAAAAAAATGAATACCGTTTATATGAAACCTAGTAAATTGTAACCTAATGGATGTATTAGCGCTTTCTACCCCTGACGAGGCGTGGAGTTGTATGCATGCAGGCGTTTTACCTCGAGGTAGGGTGTATATATTGTACTACATACTTAATTCGTCAGAGTCCCAGTCTACCTGGCATTTTATACCCCCACGAATATAAACTTCAAGAAGTTTGATCCCACTAAAGTGTGGTTTACAACAATAACTATACAGCGAAAAAATCCTTTGTGTTAGTGGGTCTGGCCAAACTCTGCATTATGTAAGGCGATCATCACACTCTGTCCAGCTTTTTCACCATCTTAAGAGACAGGCACCATGCAACCCTGATCAGTTTTTAACTATTTGTGCACAAAGAGGAAAGGATAACATTGTGCCGAACTCCAGCAAGATGTCCTATGTTTTTTCATATCTCATTCATGCAGGGGCAGACGCCTTTGTACTTAAGCACCTGCGCTTTGCAACCTTAGGGCGAAGGTTTGGCTCGGTGTTTGCTGTCTTCATCTCAATGCCACAGGGGCCCCAGCGTTGTAGGGGCCTTTAATGGATGCATTTTCTCGGACTTTCTTTGCAGTTTCATTCTGGGAGATGTGTAAAGTGATGCTAGAAGTATTCCCTAGGTATCCACTGTGTGAATACTGCCCGTTTACCCATAGTCTTACTTTGTCCTTTCCCCATCCAAAACTCTGCAAAAGATGATTTCACTGATTTGGGGAGGCGATAAATCCTTCCTGCTTCTTCAAACTGCGGATCTCAGCACTACAATTGTGATTTACCTGATGCCAAATGGTAATGGTTACATGTAACTGCTGGCCTCTGCTTAGTTACCCCCCCCTCTCCCCCATTGAAACCCATATGAAGAAGTGTCTGACCTCCAAGGACAAGCACTGTTCACACTAGCTGAAGAACTACTAAAATTGGATGAAGCTGAAAGGCGAGCATGTATTTCCCATTGGAAGCAGGTGACCAATTGATCTTACCCTCATGATAACATGAAAGTGTAATTATTTGTCAATTTGTTAATATATTTATATTTTATAGCCCTGGTTTGTGTCTATGTAGTAACAAACTGCTTACAAAGAGGAAAATGCAAGATAAACAAGAGTTTATTCCATAACCAAACTAGAGCTCCAGTGGGAGTACACTCACATACTCTGCCTCTCTTCCCCGTTAATGACCAACCGTCACTCACTCTCCCTTTGCGACCCCCACGTCACAGAACCTGACAAGGTAAGGATTCTTCAGTAACCATGGAGCTCTGCATCCAAAGCCCTACGTGGGCTCTAAACGCTCCTTTCATAATACCTAAATAACACAATATAACATATCTTCCCTTCGTACACTTTAACACTCTCTCCTTGAATGCAAGCTAAAATAAAGGAAGAAAAAACAAAGTATCCCTTCTTACACTTTTACACTCTCTCCTTGAACGCAAACTAAAATAAAGGAAGAAAAAACAAAGTAAAATAACAAGAACATATACAATATGCTGTACATCCCCTTACCCCTCTGTACCAAAAAACAAAGTAGCATATACTATAACTTGAAAAATATGAGTAAACACATTATGTTCTAAACCTAATAGGTTTTTTTGATTGTATGTGAACCCCTACGCAAATGTTTGATATTTTTATTCTTGGTAAGGGACTCAGACTTCTTTCCACTGAGAGTCTTATATTAAATTTTTCCCAAAAATTAAATCAGATTCCTGAACATCAGTGAGAGATTTTGGATCTTTCTCTCTCACCTTCGCCACCCTAGAGAGATTTCACCAATGCCCACTTGCAACTTTCAAAGCATTACCACACATTTTGCTTGACCTATACAGGATCACCATAATTGCTCTCCCCTTTTGGAACATGAGTAGCAGATTTGATGTGCACTACATCTCCCACCTGAATCAACATGTCTTTAACACCTTTCTATTGATCATACCTACTTTGTTGTTTATGTTGGGCTTGACAGACATTATTTTCTTTGTCTAGCAACATTAAGTTTTCAACATCAGACTCACTCTTCAACCATCTGGCCATCCATGCTGGAAAAAAAAGCAGTGTTCGCTTTTCTATCCTTTAACAACTCAAAAGCGAGAAAACATGGTTGACGAATGAGGTGTGATCCTATAGAACCATACCATTCCTCTCGCAGATGTGATGATGTGACAGTTCCCACTTTTTGCCCACTTTACACACTCCCCCGTGACTCAATTCATCTTTTCAAAAGTCCATTAGTTTGTGGATGGAAAAGGGAACTTCTGTGATGTATAATCCCACAGGACTCATGAAAGATTTGCAGTTCCTTGCTAACAAATTGTGTGCCATTATCTGAAATCAAAACTTCAGGTAACCCTTCTCTCCGAAAGATTTCCCTGAAAAATCCACCACAGAGCTAGCACTAAGATCTCTTACAAACTTAAGCTCCAGCCATTTTGAATAATAATCCATCAGCACCAAAATAAACCTAGTACCGCCGGGTAAAAAATCATAGGGACCCATGGCATCAAGACCTAATTTAACCCAAGGTCTGGGTGGAACATCAATGGGTATCAAAGGTGGGGTGTTGCTACTTCCAAGGTTTTGTTAGATGAAGCACGCACACAGCACCCTCCTACCACTTCCTCAATGTCAGAATCCATCCTAAGCCACCAGAAAGAATCACGTATGCACCTTTTAGTAAGAGTGCAACCCATATGTCACTCATGAGCCTGATTTATTATTGTTGCTTCCCAACTTACACAGGGAAACTAGTTTGTCAGACCTAATAAGCATGCCTTCTTCCACGGAAAGCTCTTCACTGATTTTAACAAAAGGTTGAAGCATGAGGGATAACACTTTCTTCCTTGAGCAGTCATTTTTTACATACTCCTATGCATGTTGTAAAACGGGATCCTCTGTTAACGGAAACTCTCCAAACTTCTTCATAACACACTCCTAGTTTAGGTGCTTTAATGGATGCCACCAAAAAATCCTCAAAATCTTCATCCATAAGGTCAGCCAACACAGCCTCTTCCTCACCATTAGCTTTACATGGGAACCTGAAAAGGAAATCAGCTCTGATATTCCTGGCCCCAGGAATGTGTGCTACATCAAACTGAAAAGTTTACTGGACAATCTCAGAATTCTTGGCATCCTACATTTGCTACCACCTCCACTCAAGATGGACACTAGAAGTTTGTGATCAGTTTGTAGATGGAATCATTTTCCCCAGACATAACAGCGGAACTTCTCGATAGCCCACCAGCAAGCAAGCAATTCCTTTTCAATCACCAAATATTGCAATTCAGCCTCCTGCAACACCCTTGATCCAAAAGTGTCCTCTGTATCACCCTTCTCTTGAGTAAGTACCACTCCTAAATCTACTTTGTTGGTATCAACCATGATGCTGTTTCATCAAAGGGGGAAGGGAGAAGTAGAGATCCATTCAGCTTCCGTCAGGTATAGGGAATATCAGAGGAGAACGAATCACAGATACTGTTATTACCCGGGTCTAGGTTTCTGGTATATCAAAGACCCTCATTCACATGCAACAAGTGGTGTCGTATATCTTGGTTCTCCGCCCTGCTGGCTATGTGAGTAGCCTCATCATAGGGTCTTTTATCACTCGGACATTGGGTTCTCCAAGTGACTTCCTTTTTTTCACCCGGTGGTGGACAGTCTGGTTTTCTAACAGTTGTGATAAAAAGTGCGAAAATGTTCTAGTGAAGTGTGGGTTAAAAATACCTCCTGTCCTCAGCTTGAAACTTTAATTACTGAGGATTGTGTAAAATTAAAAGTGGGATGGTGCTGTGGTGGAAGTGCTACTTTTCCACCGTACCTAGTGATAGATTGTGAAAGGTAGTCATATTTTGGCCCTAGGTAGCCCTCAGGGGTCTGTGGGCCTTATTCAGGACCAGATCAAGGATGGCTATTGTCAGGATTAGTCTGTGACAGGTAAGTACTTTACTCACCAATCTTAATCTAGCTCTTTGGCTTATCTTCGTTTTAGAGTCACTGTTGCTGATTTAGTCTATACTCTTATAAAAGAGAGCAATGCGGCTCACAGACCTGTGAGGGCTACCTATGGCCGAAACATGTCGACCTTTCACGATATATCATTAGTATCTGTGATTCATTCCCATCAACGTGATGCAACATGGTATTAAGGAATCAAATGGCTTATGAGCTTTACTCTCAATCAAATGAGCCTTTATCAATGAAAAAGCTTCACAACATTCCAAATCCCAATAGAATTTCTTTCCTTTTTTTTTAGAAGACTACTGATGGGTCTGATTTGGAAGCATAATCAGGAATGAAGCAGGAATAGAATTCACACAATCCTGAAAATACCTTAGCACCACATTTGTCTGACATAGGAGGAGCTTCCACTATGGACTTTATCAAACCTGGCCTGGGTTTGACACCATCTTTTGAAACTATGTGTCCAAGATACACTACCTCATTGCACAAAAATAGACATTTTTATTTTTTGAGAAGCACTCCATGGTCCTTGAAAATATTAAGGACTTTTGCCAAAATTATGTTATAATCAATAACCATCTTGGCGAAAATCAGCACATCATCTTGGGACACCAAAACACCTCGCACTTCTTTCAATAAATTGTACATAATTCTTTGAAAGACCGATGCTGCCAAGGCAAGCCCAAACAGCATACGCCAATATTGATAAGTGCCAATCGGAGCTATGAATGCTGTAAAATGCCTCAACTCTGGGTGTAGATCTACCTGGTGATATGCTGATGCAAGGTCTAACTTAGAAAAAAAACTAGCACCTTCAGTTTGGGAAAATGTGTCGTTGATCTCGGGTAAAGGATGGGAATCAACCCAAATTTCTTTTTTGAGAGACCTCAAATCAACACACTCACAAAGTTGGCCATTCCTCTTGCGTGCTACGACTCATGGGGATAACTATAATGATGATTCAATGGGCTCAATGATACCTTGATCACACAATGATTTGAGTTGTTTCCCTAAACCATTCCTCACACTAAATTGTACCCCTCGTAGTTTGTGCTTGACTGGAACAGCTCCCTCTTTGACTTTGATATGGTGTTTGAATCCTTTAATCTTATCCAAAGTGTTTATAAAAACCTCAGGGAACTTGTAGATCCACTCCTCCGCAACATCATTGCATTCCATCAACAATACGTGTTCCCTGTGCCCATCTAAGAATATTCAAACCTTTCAAGGCAACAGAAATGTTACCTTCTATTTTCCTTCCTCTAAATTCTAAGATGTCCTCTATATATCCTAAGAGCTAAATTTTTCGTCCCTCATAAGAAACCGGTGAATGGTCAGGCGGAAAGAATTCCTTGTCTCCCCACGTGTCCTCAAATAACTTCTGTGTGATCATTGTGAATCTTGCCCCTGAATCAACACGTAGTTTTAAATATTTGTCACCCACACAAATATCAACAATGGTAACAACACATGTGGAGGGATCCCATGAAATTGGAATCTGTTTCTCCTGATTACAGTTGATGGTAAACTAGATTCATCTTCTACTACACTAAGTACTAGGTCATTCAACCTATCCACATCAGAATCGGAATCAGCCTCATAATCTGATTGTGTCACACACGCAACAGGCCTTAGAGTTAAGATTTCTTTCTTCTGATACATTTTGGCAAAATGTCCTACTTTCTTATAGCAGTTGCACATGACAGAGTGAGCAGAAGAACGGTCGATTAAACTCAGGTCTGTGACTGGGGGTAAGTATCTGAGAAGTTTCAGCACTCCACCCATCATCTTATTGTGCTTGCAATGAAGGTAACAAAGCAGCCTGCAGGGTTCAGCTGCTCTAGATCGTCGCCACAAATCTGTAGTAACAAACTGCAGATGAAGAGGATGGTGCGAGGTAAACATGAGTGTATTCTATAACCAAACTTTAGCTGCAGTGGGTGTACACACATGTACTCTAGCCTCTCTTCCCAGTTAACAACCAACCTTCACCCACTTTCCCTTTACCAACACCAGGTCACAGAACCTGACAAGGTAAGCATTCTTGAGTAACTGTGGAGCTAAGCGCCAGAGCCCTATGTGGGCTCTAGACGCTCATTTCACAATACTTAAATAACAAGATATAACAGGTACACAGAACTTTAGTTCATCTTACAAACCCCCTCCATTCATTTTGGTAGTGCCTGAGCAAGGATTCTTGTATCTCAGTCTTCAGGTGTAATCATTAAATAACCCTGCCATTGGTCATGTGGACCTTTGTTTGTCGACAGGGAGAATCAAGAAGGAGCAATCATTTACATCAAACACCATGAACAGTGAAGTTCATTTGGGGTCTCACAAGAAATACTAGAAAGAGAAATAGTGTTAGTTAAAGGGTTTTATTAACAAATTAAATCAGTTCAAGTTATTTATTCAGTAATTATTAAAATGTAGTCATCATCATTAAAATTTCAAATTAAACATTAGCCGGTATTTCAATACAAGATAGAATACCACGTTAGTGAGTATTACAAATAAAATTGAGAAAATAAAGCAAGTGCGTTTCATAAAGGAATTCCCTAATCTAGAATCATAGATTCTAGGCATAAGAATGGCAATCACTCCAATAAGCAAAGAAATATGGCAGTTCAGAAAGCCAAATGAAGAGTTTTGATGACAGAATGAAAATGCATTGGCATGAAGTCTTAGTAATTAAGTAACGAAGGTTATCAAAGCTGATAAAGTATAATCAGCTATAAATCAGCAGGAATACTTACTGATTTACTGGGGAGAAATGGGAATGGCACAGAGAGGCTATCTCCTCAAAGAATCCTACCCTGCTCTTGGAACACACTCTAAAATAAATCTGCTAAGACATACTTTCAACAATTGATACATTCCCCATACTCGTTAGTCAATCAGTTCTCAGCAAACTCTGGGAGCAGGTAAACTCTGTAGTTTCTCTCGTCTTCACAATAGACTACAGAATAACTTCCTTGAAGAGCTAAATCATCCACATCTTGTGGTTCAGACAGTAATTCCCATGAGTCGCATTTTGTGCAATCTCCTCTTATCCCAGTGAGAATCTCAATATCAGTTGTCTAATAAATAACACATGCTGATTCGATAGCTTATAGAAGACTTCTGGAAAGCTACAGAATCTGCATTGGAAGAGAAAAACAACTCGTGGGATTTTCACCCTAGTGCGTAAAATCAACGTTAATGTGGCATCAGTGGTCAGGCTAAATTAAGGCAATACATTATGTTACTTTGTTTATGCTAAAAAAGTCTAAGTATGATTTCCAACTACAAAAATTGCATTTATTATATGTGTAATATTTAGCATAAAGTGTTGCACTTTGCAGTTAAATAAAGCTCTGTTTGTAATATGAGGAAATGTTCTCTATCTGTAGCTATAGGAAGACTTTGAAAAGAGACAACTGTATCTTCTTAGAGATTGGCTACAATAAGGGATGGACTGCATATAGGGTGTGCCCTGTCGCTTGCCCGATGGGGTGATCTCAGTGGTATAAAGAATGGAAAATATTTAATTTTTTTCTAATTTCTCAAGTGTGAACCGAGAGAGTTCAAAAGTTGTGCACCCACTAGTCTTCTGTGCCTCCATAAGCCTTATAGTTAAATCTAGTTTGTCCTGTCGAGTTTACTCTGCCTTGGCTTCGGTTTCATATGGATATGTACTGTTGTATTACCTTGTATCACTAGTATTGGCAGAGATCCTTTCACATTTTGAAACAAAGTAGATTGAGCTTTATCCTTATGCAACTGGGAGCCAGTGAAGCTTCATGAGGTGCAGTGTAATGTGTGATGATGTGTTCCGATCCAGACTTGGACTGGATAACTGGATTTGCATTTTCTTTGTGGCTTTGCATTTCTCTCTTAGACGCTGTAACACTCCTGATGCCACAATAGTCTAGTCTAGCCATGACACAGTGGGCCACCTGATATATTGTTGCTAACAAAAATGTATCTGTGCATAATTTTTCTACCAGTTCATAGACAATTCTAAAGCTTTGCTTTTATAGCACACGGTAGTCCAAATCTTTCCTTTATGACTTAAGTCTACTTCATTAATTTTCAAGAAGGTGCTGACCACGCTCGTGTGGATATTACATTGATAGGTTATTTATCTGCCCTTTGTATGAACAATGGGTGTTCTTTTGTTATCAGCGAGCTCAGAAAGACACATGTTATCTGCATACTCTTCTTCTTCAGGTCCATGAGTGACTTGTGAACATCAAAAAGTCTCTTCTGGATACAAGGCAGCTGCTAGAATTAATGAATGTCCAAATCAACTCACCCAACATCAAGGTTTTACTTTCTCAATGGATATCCCTCTTTATCCTGGACAAATTTTCAAAATCTGTCAAAAGTTTGAGAAACTGGAGGAAGACCATATTATGGGCAAATAGAACAGTTAATCCCAAGCTTTAGTATATAGAAACTGATGCCCAGGCATTGAAGATGTCTTCCCTGTGGCCCAGATATCTGCTGTTTGCCTTTCACTCCTTTCTTGGTCACATCTCCCCAGCACCAGTATGGTTGTGAACATCATCCTGCTGGTTTACATTTAGCTAAATAAATCATTTCTTTTCGTCCTACTCAGGAGTTTGCTTAAGAGTAGGTTTTCCCCTCTAAATAGCCTTTCAACCTGCTGGCAATTCAGTGTCTTTAGCTAACACTGCCCCCAAATTAAGCATTTTATGGGAGCTACAGGAACCAATTTTTTTGTTTGATTTAGGGCCCAAGCATTATTCATAGGACACTGATTGAGTTGGAGGTTTGCACCCTCAAACCAATGATTTAGAATGGGCCAGAGTTGTAACATTAACCCCTACAGCCTCCGATGTGCTGAGGCTATGTTGGCCTGTTACTACCTTGGTGCTTCCTGCTTCCTGTTTCCCCCAAGAAGCCAGGAAGAGGACGTAGGAGAGGTGACTGTCAGGGAGGTCAGTGATTTTTTTTCTAATCCCTCCTTACCCCCACCCCGCCCCACAACTGCTTCCTGGTAGCAGCTGCCACTGGCTGCAATGGCATAACGTTAGCCCTCACAGACCCCACAGTGCGGGGTGGCTCTCGAGCTCCAGGCTGCTGCCCTACAGTGCAAGGCTGGCTTATACAGGAAAGAAAGCATCATGTTGTTATTTCAGCTTGTCATGTTGATTAATGCTTGTGAAGGCTATGGAGTTTTGGGAATGTGTGTTCCCTTCAGAAATATGGTGAGTGGGGTCCTCATTGGGGTGCATAAATGTCCATAAGCTCTTCCCTGTGAGTAGATAGAGGACCCTGTGTTGTCAGCTTCCTCTGGATCCCGCCTCCCCCGGCCAAAGAAATGCTTTTGAAAAAAAATTCTGTGGGAACCATAATGCGGCCAAAAATCTTTAAAAAAAGAAGTGTGAGCTATATGTAGGAGTTTTTAATTTTGGAGTCAGTCTCAAAACAAGAGGGAGTTGACAATAATAAGCTCTTCTTGAAACGTGAAAACTTTTGGATTTACAAACTTGATACTCTTAAGCCCAACGGGATGAATGATAGGGTTGAATTTAGCTGTTACCTATAGAACTACCTTATTGATATTGTACTTGCTATGTATGCCATTGATTGATCTGCACGAGAATGTTCTCCGCCAATCAATTTTGTGATAATGTTTTTTCACGCTTATCCTAACATGATTTTATTTTCATTTTTTATCATTTATTTTTATTTTTAATTCGATTATAGTGTTGATCTGTTATTTATATTCGTTAGTACACTGTGATGGTTTTTTGTTTACCGTTCCAATATGGCACCCACTTTTCACGATGGAACCATAGTCCTTTGTTTATCTTTATCAATGATAGTTTAACCGGCACCACTGCCCGCGGTCTTTAGACGCAAGTGACTTGTCGAGTGTATACTCGGAGTTGTATCATTCCGCTCTCAAGTAAGTTCACTTTTAGTAATGTATAACCAGGATGACAGGAACACTCGGTTCCTCTTTTTCAAATTAGTTTATTATTGTTTACCACGGATTCTCCGTGTGTTTTCGAAACGCATTACGGTAAGGAAGATGGCGCGTAATTATTTTGTTCGAGCTCTAAATGTTTGCAATGTCTAAGAAGGGGTTACACTGGATTATAATTTGATCATCTCTGAAGTACAGGCGTTATTACATGCAGACATGAGGGTTTAACTTCTTACTTTATGACACACGCAGGGGAATCACCTACGATTGCTTACAGCTTAGAATTGTGTAAAAACATTTTTTGTTTTCTCGTATTCACGGGTGATTTTGTTTAATTCAGGTTCACGATCCATTGTTTTACTTAATTTCACATCTTAATCTTGTGGCGTTGACCTTCTCACCATTTCACTTACTTCATTGAATAAGTCACATCAGCTTCTGTTTTCTCATGTATCATGTTCTTTTGATTATAGACCTATATCCCTGATGAAGGCTTTTTGCTAGCCGAAATGCATTGGATGATGGATTTGTTTGAAGAATGAGATTTAATACTTTCAATTTGGATTGATAAACATAAAGAATGAAGGAATTCTTGAAAACAATGAAAAATTAAAATCAATGTGAACTTTACTACGTTGTAACTCATTACTAATTGGATTACCCATTTGGGATGGATGAGCTGTGACTAGGGGACGTCTCCCAGACGGGACATGCTGTTGGTTTCTATATGTAGGAGGGGTCACACGAGCACCCCTATTAGAATCCCTAAAGCTCCAGGGACCACACCTCCCCGAGGCATGTTTCATTATTTATGCTGAAAGCCCTGGGTCTCCCCGGGGCTAAAACAAATAAAGGAGGAGGGCAACGCAGCCCCCTCCTGGAGCCCTAGATGGCCTTTTAAGCTGCCACCCCCATGGCCGGCGCCAGCAATGTCCCAGGGAGGCCCAGGGTTTTGAGCCTCCAGTCCCCAACATTTAAAAAGTGGGTGCCCCCGGTGGGACCAGGGCACCCACACTACAGGCCAGACACAGAGGGATAGGGTCCACGCTGCGTCCCTCCCTTTAAAAAAATAATATTTTTTTTAAAAATGGGCAGGCCCGAAGGATGGGGTCACCAGGATCAGAAATGGCCAGGGAGGGGGGAACTCAGCCCCCTCCCTTTAAATATACATTAAAAAAAAGGCTGGGTTCTGGCAAAGGGGTCCACAGGGGACGGAAATGGCCCAAGGAAGGGGGGCCACACAACCCCCATTTCTTTATTTAAAAAATAAAAAGCATTAAAAAAAAAAGAAAGGCCAGGCCCCAGGGTATGGGGTCACCGGGGCCGAAACTGGCCTGTGACGGGGGGACCAAGCAGCCCCCCTCCCCATTCTTAGAATGCCTGACCCCCCGGGATCGGGTCCCCGGGGCCGAAATCAGCTCAAGAAAGGGGGGCTTTGGAGCCCCCCTTCCCTTCAGAAAAAAGAAAGATCTCCTGGTACCTTCTGTAAGTCCTACACAGCAGGATTCCTGAGAGCTAATCGAAGGCCCAGCCTCCTCTCTCCACCAATCTGCAAATATGACTACTACTTAAAAAAAAACAGAAATTCACAAAAAAGAAAACCAAGGTTACAGGAACATTATAGTTAGGATTTAGCATTTAAAAAACTTTAGAAATAGTTAGGCTTAGGTTTTACTCATACAAAACCAGAGAAATTCAGCAGTTATAGTTAGCTGAGCTAACTATAACTCACGCCCCTACAATGCACTGCTTATAACCCCATATATTGCTTCACTCATGAGATGATCAGTGACATCACTGATGACATCTCAAATAACATCACTGATGACGTCTCTGATGACTGGCATTTCAACTCATACACCCATACAGCGACTTACATACTGAGTCAGTCACCCCTAGAGCTACTCACACACCTACTCATTCACCCATACAGTCAATCACACATCCACCTACTCACGCATACACTTACACACACACCCCCACACGTACTCATACAGACACTAACACGTAGGCACTCACCTAAACAGTCACTGACACAAGCACACTCGCCCATACAGCCACTCTCACAATCACTCACTCACCCACACAGTAACTCATACCCCAACACTCACCTATGCTGCCTCTCACATACACATTTACTCACACATACAACACTCACTGACACAGCCATATACACACTCACTCACCCATACAACCCTTCATGCATGCACCCACTGACCCGAACAGCCACTGACTCACCCACTGACTAATCCACCTACACAGACACCCATACAGGTACTCAGACAACCAATCACTCACCCCTACAGACACTCATGCACCCAACCACACATCCAAACAGCCACTTAGACACCAACTGGCACACTGACACTGACCTACTCACACAACCAGTCACTCACCCATACATTCACTGAGACATCCAATCACTCACGTATACAGTCAGTCATACACTCATTGAATCATCCATGTAGGCACTCATACACCCACGTATTTACCAATACACATTGGTACATATATTTAACACTCATAAACATTTCAAGAACACTCACACTCAGTGCATGATTTCATCAGTGATGTCATCTGTGATGTCATTTGAGATGTCATCAGTGATGGCATTAGCGGTCGCTCCCCTCGCTCCCTGGCTCCAGCAGCTGGTATCATAGCGCTCTCACTGCAATCATTGTCTTGTGCTTAACATTGCGTCCTTTAGTGACTGCGCTCCGTCTTGAGCACCTAATATTGCCGCATTGCCTAATTTAGCGTAACGCTATTTGTGAACAGCCCACATCGTGCTAATCAAAGTGTGCTGCATACTGTAGCGCTTGTGTGATATCGTAGCGCTTCTGCAGGCTCGCATTGCATTCTGTGCTTATCTGTGCCTGATTGTGCCTGCGCCTCTGCCCACCCCAATCTCGTCCTGTTTCGTTTCGTTTTTCTGCCATCTTGTTTGTTGTGCCTTCCAGCCCGCCCCTCCACCCAGCTCCTGCCTCCCAGCTGACCCTCCCTCGCCCCCGCCCCTTCCACTATCCACATATGTCAGATGCATTTGCGCGCAGCGGTCAAGCGCAGCGGTTGCGCCCCATGCGCGCCGAAGGTAAGCCCGTCTATGCCCGTCCACGCCTGGACCGCGCCCAGCGCCAGATCCCCTGGTCCTCGCAAAACCCTCCCCACCCGCATAACGTACGACGCCCATACCCTCTTTGCCCTTAACCCCGGACGCACACCACGATGCTGCGCAGCTACCCCAGGACACACCCATGGACCATTCGCCTGCCACTCCTGCAAGTTCACCTGCATCAGGACCCACACCAAATCCACTTCCCCCAAACACAGCTCCGACTCTAACCACCTGAAGTGCATCCTGCTGAACACCCGCTCGGTCCACAGACACGCCACCTGAACTCTGGGATCTACTCGACACTACATCGCCGGACGTCGCCTTCCTTACTGAAACGTGGATGAACGCCTCATCAGCACCCGACATCGCCATAGCCATCCCGGACAATTACAAGATCATCCGAAAAGACCGCACCATCCCAACAGGAGGAGGCATCGCCATCGTCCACAAGAACACCATCCGCATCACAACCAGCTCCGACGACAACCTCGCGGCCGCCGAACACCTTCACTTCTAGATCCACACCGACCCCAGGACCACACTTAGAGGCACCCTCATCTACAGACCACCAGGAACCCGCACACAATTCAACGAAGACATCACTGACTTCATCAGCCCACATGCCCTCACTTCCGAGAACTACATCCTACTGGGAGGCCTCAACTTCCACCTGGAAAAGAAAAACGACAGCAACACCACCACCCTTCTGGACAACCTGGCCAATCTCGGACTCAAACAACTTGTTGACACCCCCACCCACTTAGCCGGACACACGCTCGACCCTATCTTCACCTCCAGCAAACACATCTCCTTCGATCACACCACAGCTCTTCATTGGACAGACCACAGCTGCGTCCACTTCAGCTACAAAAAGACCACGACTCTCAACCCCCCACAACCTATTCCTCGAAGAAACTGGAACAAAATCACCACCGACCAACTCTCCACATCGCTTAACCAAAACCCTCCTGCCATTCCATCGGACCCAAACCAAGCTGCCATCAAATTCACACAATGGATCACCCACAGCGCTGACGAATTAGCACCCTCGAAAAACCACCAGATCAAACAAGGTAGCAAAAAGGCCCCCTGGTTCAACGATGACGTTAAGAAATCCAATGTCGTACCCTCGAGAAAACCTGGAGAAAAAACCCAACCACTCACAACCTAACCACCTTCAAGGACGCCACCCGCAAACACCACCAATTGATCCGACTCACCAAAAAATCAGCATTCAAGGATCGACTCGACAACAACGCCCACAACAGCAAGGAACTATTCAACATCGTCAAAGAAGTTACCAACCCCATCGCCGGCACCAACGACATCACTCCCTCCCAAGACCTCTGCGATTCTTTATCCTCTTTCTTCCACAACAAAATCGCCAACATACATAACAGCTTTGAAAACCAGTCCGAAGATCAGACCACTCCACCCACCTCCGAACCAAAACAGGACTCGCACAACCTCTGCGCCTGGAACCCAATCACTACAGAAGACACCATCCGCCTGATGAACTCCATCCACTCAGGTTCACCAACAGACCCATGCCCCCACCACATTTTCAACAAAGCAGACTCCATCATCGCACCCCATCTCCGCGATGTCATCAACTGCTCCTTCAACTCCGCTACCTTCCCGGAAAGCTGGAAACATGCCGAACTCAGCGCCCTCCTGAAGAAACCCACAGCAGACCCCTCTGAACTTAAGAACTACCGCCCCATCTCACTCCTCCCATTCCCTGCCAAAGTCATTGAGAAAGCCGTCAACAGTCAGCTCGCCGCCTTCCTCGAATCCAACAATTCCCTCGACCCTTCACAGTCAGGCTTCCGAGCCAAACACAGCACCGAGACCGCCCTCATCGCAGCAACAGACGACATTCGAACACTACTGGACAACAGAGAAACAGTTGCCCTCATCTTACTTGACCTCTCCGCAGCCTTCGACACAGTCTGTCATAGCACCCTCATACAACGCCTCAGCAACGTCGGAATACAAGGAAAAGCTCTGAACTGGATCATCTCGTTCCTCTCCGGAAGAACACAGAGAGTCCGCCTCCCCCTTTCAGATCAGAGGCCACCGAAGTCATCTGCGGCGTACCACAAGGATCATCACTCAGTCCCACCCTCTTCAACGTATACATGAGTCCCCTCGCATCCATCGCGCGCCAACACAACCTCAACATCATCTCCTACGCAGACGACACACAGGTGATCCTCTCCCTCAGCAAAGACCCAAACACCGCCAAAACCAATCTACACGAAGGAATGAAAGAAGTAGCCGATTGGATGAAGAACATCCGTTTAAAACTAAACTCAGACAAAACGGAAGTCCTCATCTTAGGATCATCCCCCTCTGCCTGGGACGACTCATGGTGGCCACCGGCCCTGGGCACAGCACCCATACCTACAGATCACGCACGTAACCTGGGCTTCACCCTAGACTCCTCTCTCTCGATGACCAGACAAGTCAACGCCGTCTCATCCTCATGCTTCAACATCCTACGCATGCTCAAAAAAATCTTCCGTTGGATCCCCACCCAAACTAGAAAGACAGTCACCCACGCACTGGTCACTAGTCGACTGGATTATGGAAATACCCTTTAAGCCGGAACCACAGCCAAACTACAGAATAAACTCCAACGCATCCAAAACGCCTCAGCCAGACTCATACTGGACATCCCTCGTCATGATCACATTTCCGGTCACCTGAAAGACCTCCACTGGCTCCCCGTAAACAAGAGAATCACATTCCGTCTCCTCACCCATGCACACAAAGCCCTCTACAACCTAGGACCAGAATGCCTCAACACACGACTTTCCTTCTACACACCCCCCCGCCAACTACGATCATCCAATCAAGCCCTCGCCGCAATTCCACGCATCCATAGATCCACCATGGGAGGAAGATCTTTCTCCTACTTAGCGGCCAAGACTTGGAATTCTCTCCCCACTCACCTCTGTCTTACACAGAACCACCTCTCCTTCAGAGCAGCTAAAAACCTGGCTTTTCGATAAGTAATGCACCCACCCTTCCCTCAAGCGCCTTGAGACCCTTTGGGTGAGTAGTGCGCTATACAAATTTCTGAACTTGAACTTGAACTTGTTATGTCCCTGACCATATCATGAATCGAGTGATGTAATATATGAGGATATAAGCAGTGCATTACGGGGCACAAGTTATAGTTAGCTGAGCTAACTGTAACTGCTGAATTTCTCTGGTTGTGTATGAGTGAAACCTGAGCCTAACTACAATGTCCCTGTAACCTTTGTTTTTTTCAGTAAATATAAATATATATATATATATATATATATATATATATATATATATATATATATATATATATATATATATATATATATATTACCTACTGGCGGTCGCCAGTAGCTATATATAGTTAGGATTTTTTTCCTATGGGATTTTTGAAAATTCTATGTTGAATAACTTTGGCGTTTGAGGACGGAATTGGCTGAAATTTTCTGGAAAATGGAACATTTTGTTTCTGAGCAGCCCCTGAAAATTTGGGGGGGTTTCGTCAAGCGGGGGCCGAGAAAAAAGGGGGGTCCCAAAACGTGTTTTTAACATTGAGTTTTCCATAGGGCGGTTGGACTCACTTTTAGCTCGAACGGCTGAATGGATTTCCACGAAACTTGGCAAAATTGTAGGGACTGGTAGCCCGATGTGCCTTTGCTATGTCTCAAGATATATGCTCCAGTGGTTTTTACGAAAATTAACTTTGAAAAATATATATTGGGCTACATTGGGCTATATATATGTTGGAGCCCAAATGTAGCCCAATGTAGCCCAATGAAGCCCAATGTAGCCCAAAGATGGCCGCCAGAGACAAAAAAAACCAAATGTAGCCCAAATATCAGCCAGATGTAGCCCAACTATAGCCCAGTGACAGAATGTCCCAGAGTGTTTTAAAGAACAACTAGAACGCTAACAGTCTTACTTATGACAAAAGTATGGCACACCTGAAGTCATCTTGATTGGAATAAAGTGGTAACACTTACTACATTTAATTTGAAAAGGAACAAAATAAGTGGTTTCATTTTGCCATAGAAATGTTATATATATATATATATATATATATATATATATATATATTCACTGAAAAAACCATAGGTTATAGACCATATATAGTTAGGAATTAGCATTTACAAAACCTTGAAAATTCACTGAAAAAACCATAGGTTATAGACCATATATAGTTAGGGATTAGCATTTACAAAACCTTATTTTACTCACACAAAACCATTGAAATTCCATATATAGTTAGTTGTACTAACTATATATCGCGCACCCGCAATCCACTGCTGATCATGTCACATATTACATCATTCATGACATGGTCAGTGACATCACTGATGACATCACTGATGACATCTCAAATGACATCACTGATGACATCACTGATGACATCTCAAATGACATCACTGATGACATCACTGATGACATCTCAAATGACATCACTGATGACATCACTGATGACAATACCCAGTGACTGTATTTTTCTGTAAAGTTAAAGTATGTCTTGAGTGGATGTATAAGTGTCTGGATGAAGGATTTAGTAGGTGCATGACTGACTGTATGAGTGAGTGATTAAATGTGTCTCACTGAGTGCATGGGTTAGTGACTAAACTGTCTTAATTTGTGCATCATTATGTCTGTTGTTCTGAAAACTGCTGCATGTGTTGTTCAGTAGCTATATGAGTAACTATATGGGTTATTGATTGGTTGCCCAAGTATTTGTATGGGAGACTGAGTGTATGTGTGGGTGGCTGGGAGGTGTATGACTCTGTGCATAGATGTGTGAGCAGTTGATTCACTAGATGTATGGGTTCAAAAGTGCATGTGGAAACAGCTGTATGGGCGGTTGACTGTGTGCATCAGTTTATTGGTGAGTGAATGGATATCTCAGTGCTACATGTCAAAGTAAGTACATATGTAAAACACAGTACATGTGAGACTTGACATATATAAATAACTGTCCATAAGAGCCAGTGAATGTGTGAGTGGCTGTATGCATCATTGTGAACTTGTATCCAGGATTGTATAAGAGAGTAAATATGTTTTAGTATATGTTTGAATAAGTAAGGTGTGTATAACTGAATAGTTGGGAAAATGGAGGTGTGATTGATTGTTTGCATGACTGACT
Organism: Lissotriton helveticus; assembly: GCF_964261635.1. Classification (NCBI taxonomy): domain Eukaryota; kingdom Metazoa; phylum Chordata; class Amphibia; order Caudata; family Salamandridae; genus Lissotriton; species Lissotriton helveticus. The sequence continues at coordinate 103,186,961 of NC_136060.1, forward strand.
AGGTGTGTGTGTGTAACTTCATGGATGAATGACAATCTGTGAGTCTGTGTTTACACTGAGTGTATCTAAGGTTATATTAGAGTCTGAAGAGGTTCATCGTATTATCACATGAATGATGTCATCAGTGATGTGATCAGTAATGTCAAATGAGATGTCATCAGTGATGTCATCAGTGATGTCATTTGAGATGTCATCAGTGATGTCATCAGTGATGTCATTTGAGATGTCATCAGTGATGTCATCAGTGATGTCACTGACCATGTCATGAATGATGTAATATGTGACATGATCAGCAGTGGATTGCGGGTGCGCGATATATAGTTAGTACAACTAACTATATATGGAATTTCAATGGTTTTGTGTGAGTAAAATAAGGTTTTGTAAATGCTAATCCCTAACTATATATGGTCTATAACCTATGGTTTTTTCAGTGAATTTTCAAGGTTTTGTAAATGCTAATTCCTAACTATATATGGTCTATAACCTATGGTTTTTTCAGTGAATTTCAATGGTTTTTTAATAGCAAATATCAAAACCTTTACAATGTATTCTTCTTTAAATCGAAAAATATTTTTTACATGTTTTTAATACAATTTTTTTTAAATTATTTTTATTGTTTCGCTCCCGGTACGCGAACCGGTTAGCTTCCCGTTAGCTCAATTCGGAGCCGCGACCTGATCCGCGAACCGGTAAACGTTTCGTTTGCGCAACTGTCGCGTCGCGTCAGCATGACGTTTCGCGTTCTCGCGTGATACGTCATATGACGTGCTACGTTAGCGTACCCGGAAGCGCAGCGGTACGCGAACCGGAAGCGATCCGCGGCGCGGCGCCGACCGCGTAACGTAAACACAGCAGGTCATGTGACTCGGTAATAACACTTTTCATTGGTTCATTTCACTTTTGGTTTCCTAATGATGTAATACTAGGTCATGTGATCTAAAATGAACACTTTTCATTGGTTTAGAACTTTTGCTTTTCCCAAATGATGAAAACCCCTCCTTCTTTCCTCACTCTGACTTTCATCTTGGTGAGAGAAAGACCCTTTATTTGCATTCTGACATGGCTTCATTAGTGGCTTCAGCTGGTTCTAACCCACCACCTCCACCAAATCCAAAGAAGAGAGGACCACCTGCTGAAGTAATTTTACAACAAGAAGAGGAAGAACAGGAAGAGGAGGAAGAGGAGGAAGAGCCAAGGTTTTTGCCAGAGGAGCCCAGGAGGTATAATCGAAAAGAGAACTACATTTGGCAATTCTATAAATTTCCTGAGGGGCAAAAAAAAGTAAATGCACGCTACGTGTTTTGCCGTATATGCGGTGATAGACTGTCAAGGGGAACTGAAAAAAAGTACAGTTACGGCAACTACACTATGCATCGGCATATGAGTAGGTGGCATCCTAATAATTATAGTGCTGCCCAGCTACGTGATGAGCAACAAAATCCCCTTCCGATGGCAAGAAGATCGGTTGTTCCAGAGGTGTCGGGACCAGAGGCGAGGGAGATGATCCCAAACATTCAAATGTTGTTTGGGCACGTGAAGCAAGTGTGCGTGCACTGCGGCGATTTCATTTGCTACAGGGAAAGTAGCATCATTTTGATTATGCGAGCTATTCAGAATCATGTTAATGTTTGTCCGAAATGCCCCAAAAAATAAATTCTTTTTTTTTTGTTGCTCCTGTTGAGCCCTTTCCAATGGATCGTTTTTGTTTCCCCCCCCCAAAAAAAAACCCCAAAAAAATATAAAAACGTTCAGAAAATACAAAAAAAGTAAAAAAATGTTCAAAAAATACTAAAAAAAATATAAAACAACAAAAACATTAAAAAAAAGTTCTTTTCAGAACTACCTCCCCGTTATAAAAAAATTGGTAGAATATTTGGAACTCTGCCAACCTCTATTTCTCTTAGTTCTCCCCGGAGCGCTACCCGGTACGCGAACCGGAAGCTAACCAAAAAAAATATTTTTTTAAAAAAAGAACAGTAAGTATAAGGGAAGGAAACAGACAGTTATGTGAAAAGAAAGACAGCTCTAGGGAGTAAACAAGAGATACTGTTACCCACAATCCACTGCTGATGATGTCACATATTACATCATTCATGACATGGTCAGTAATATCATCAGCAGTGGATTGCGGGTAACAGTATCCTTAGTTTACTCCCTATAGCTGTCTTTCTTTTAACATAACTGTCTGTTTCCTTCCCTTATAGTTACTGTTCTTTTTTTTAAAAAAATTGTTTGATCAGTCAGAAACAATGACATTAATAGAAACAGAGAGAGTGAACAAGAGTGAAGAGCTATGGTCCTCCTCAGCCACCCTCAGAAAACCAAGTGGGTCAAGATACATCTACCGTGCCCCCTTCTACCCATTCTGAACATTATTTGCCCTCCATCTTGTATCTTGATTCGACCGAAACACAAAATGGTGGACTCCCGTAACGCTGCTGGTTTGCGAACTGGGCCACTTCCCGGGAAGCGGTCCAAAAAAAAAGGTGGGTAAGTAATTCACAGACACTAAGAGTAATAGAGACGGAGTGAGTGAACAAGACTGAGGAACTATGAGAAGAGAGGGACTGAGAAAAAGAGTGGAAGGAGTTGAGTAAGTAGGTAATAGAGAAAGGAATGAGGAAAGTACCAAAGGCAGGAAACTGAGGGTTAAAGAAGTGAAGCAGTGGAACTAATAGTAGGTGAATGTGATAGAAATGTAACGAAAAGAGTACAACTATTTACCTTATAATTGCCGTTAAATTACTCACTTTTTATTTTTATACTTTCAATCTGTGAAAGAGAGAACCAACATTTGAAAAATATTAAAACATGTATTTAAAAATTACAAAAGACAAGGGAAAAGATTGAAGGACAAATAGTTTTTCAACAACTTTGACACTGACAGAAGCTTCTGCTTCTCCAGGTCCCCTACACAGTCCTAAAGATATACATTTTAAACTAACAGTATCTTGATACAGATGAAGTGAGGCCTATCTTAAAACATGGTGCATCTTTTGCATTGCTCTTGTTTCAGAAAAGTGTCGCTTCAGGATGCCAATAACATGTCTCCTATCCAGAGGTTTGTTTGAGGTGAGGCCTACTCAGAGTTCAAGATGAGATTTACACTTGTTGAAGTGTACAGAGGAGATAATATCTGTGAAAGTCTACCAATGAAGTGAGTCATGTCCACTGCACTCTTCAACAAAGTAGAAACCTCCTATGTTTCCCTGGACAGACCTAAACTTGATCTGCACAATGTGATTCGTAATGATAGGAAACACAGGTGATGTAATTGAAATACGTGCAATTTATTTTGCTCATTTCTCAATCACATCACTTGCGTTTCCTTTGCTTAGGTATCTCATTGTGCAGATGTAGTCTAGCATATGAAAGAATACGCAGAAGTGCAGCACTGCATGCAACAACTTTGACACTTACAGAAGCCTCACCTTCTCCATGCCTCCTACACAGTTCTACATATACATCATAAATGCAAACAGTACAGAATTAATTATACATGTTAAATGGTTTATTTTTGCTGTTCTCAGAATGTATCAAAATTCACTAAAAACAGTGACTTGAAGGTATTCATCATGTAACAGCGGGGAAAAAAAACCACAATCAAAATGATTGTGTTTAAAAAACCCATACAACATCAGAAATCAAAATTCAGAACTCCTTAAAGTTAACTTACTTTCCATGACGTCCAAGGATGTCCTATGAACAGCTTACACTCTTTTGTGCTGTTATTACTTTCAGCCCGCCACTTTCTGAAAGAAAATCTCCATCGTTTTTAAAAACACGTTACATGCAATAAATGACTTCTTGCTCTCTACCACAATTTTCCACAAGGCCAAATCTGGTCAGAGCAATTTATAACTCTTGGATTTCTTGTAAGCCAATCCCGTCATTTGGCATTTCCGCAACTTTCAGAATTAAAATGTTGAAGATCATTTTCACAATCCTGGAATAGTAATATCTTCCCCTTCTTGCTCAGTCATGTTCTACTTTTCCTATGACACTGATACAAGCAGACTTACACTACCTCTATGACTACTACAATTATTTAATTCTCTACATCACTTTTAATCACAAAGCAATGTAAAACAGTAGACAGCATTGCAGACTTACATTCCCTCTACTCCATGTTTTGATTGGCTGCTTCAATTAGTTTATAAAAAGAAACAGTTTTTCTGAACTCATTCAAAGTGCACGTATTTCTCCATAATGTCCAGTCCTATGGTTAGAAGTTATGTCTCTGAACTACACTTATCCTCAAGGCCAAATTGTGTAGGAGCCATTAGAACTTCTTGAAATTCCACAGAGCACATCCCGAGATTATTTCCCTAAAATTTTGGTTTTAAAAACACCAGGTAAGAGTTTTTAAGGTCATACGGCAATTTTTTTTGGAAAATTAAAACAGAATCATTGCAGAATGACCAGCCATTTCTAGACTTTAAATAAGCTGTGTAATGTCCTGATGTTATTGAAGGGCCGTCATGATATATAATTGCTGCAGTTACAAAAGTCCTTCCTGATATTGACAACTGCGAAGCTACAAAATTTTTAATTAAAGTTGTCAATTTTGTTCCATCAGGCCTACATCGTTGGAACATTAAAATGACATACTGGCCATATGTTCGTATAAATAATGTGGACATCATTTCAGATTTACATTGGCTACACTCCATGTTGTGATCAGCTGCTTTTACTAGCTTATTAAAGGAGACTGATTTACTGTCTGGCAAAGTTAAATATATAAATCTTTCTGAGTCTACACTAGTAGTACTTGATACCATACAGTTCTCGCAGTCATGCTGCCATTGATAAGAAAGCCCAAACAGCTGATCTACATCTACACCTTCAGCATGTAATACATCAAGCATATACATTAAAAACTCCTGACAATCTTGCTGAATATTTTGAGAGAATTGTGTTTGGCCTGAACATCTGTCTAACAGATTTCGAATTTCAGACACACTTTCTATGTTTCTTCTATCAGTGGTACATTTCTCTAACACAGAATTTAACAAACTGCAAAATCTTTGATCAGAATTGACCACAATCTCTTCTTTTACATATTTTAGAGAAAACAAAACATTAACAACTACATTAGCATAGCAGTTGACACCAGAACTGTTTTCAAACTGAAAACCAACAACATCTTCAACAGAATCCTTTTTGTTTCTGCTTGTAATTTTAGGTTCATTGACTTTTTGTCTTTTTGCTACAACCTCCCCAATATTGTTCTCATTTCTTCGTTTCCGGCCTACCACACGTTTCTCAAACAAAGGATACTGAGGCAAATGTGGCGCATACTCTCTTCTTAACCTATTGTATTCCTTAACACAATCTAGATCCGCACAAATGTTTGTGACATCACACTCAATCAAGTACAATCCCGATAAAGTTCTAACTCGTGACAATGCCACATATGCCATACCCTCCTTGAACACAGAACTGCCAATATTCACCAATGCACTGTCTACACTTAAACCTTGCGATTTATGAATTGTCACCGCATATGCCAAGCAAACAGGAAACTGCTTACGGCGAACATATAAGTCTTTTACAAGCAAAAATCTAGCAGAACAACGAGCAATTAGCTGTACTTCCTCAATGCCATCAAATTTAATTTTTAAAAATTCAATTCCATCTCTATTTCTGTATTTCACAAAATCAACAACATTACCCATTGATCCATTTACCAGACCTCTTTCAACATGTAAATTCCTTCTTAAAATTATACGGCAGTTCAAGCACACATTCAGAGTCTTTTCAAAACCTGCAGTTTTAGATATACTCTTCTCTAATGAATCCAATTTTGTTTTCAGATTCTCAGACAAAATAATTGTTGATCCCATATGCTCTACTCTATCAATAGCTTCCAGTTTCACAATCTCTTGCTTTTCTAAATGCAACATTTTGTTGTTAAATTTGGCACATTCTGCAAGAGTTGGCATCAAACATATTCCAGATTTCTTCTCAGTAATTTTCTGAAAAATATTCTCAGGCACAACATCTTGTTCTGGATATAAATTTGACAGTAATCGTGCATGTAAAGCTTCTTTCCCATGCTCGGTCACTTTTCCAATTCTAACATCTTGTAGAATAGTCTTGTAAACTTCATCCTTCGCCTGACGCATATTTTCATGCAGTTCAGCATAATTGAAGTTTAACCATATATTGACGTTGCCAATGCTGCCTAGGCACTTCCTGGTATCTTCATGCGTGAGCATTTTGAACACAGGTTGCCCTTTCACTGGTGTCAGCTGCAGAAGATCTCCGAAAACAATGATGTGTTTGCCACCAAATAACACATCATACTCTGTTTTGAGAACTTCTTGCATCCTCAAATGCACAAAGGCAAGCATGACATTGGAAACCATGCTTACTTCGTCAATGATAAGAAGTTTCATTTTCCTCAAGATTCTTGAAACTTCAAAACAAGCATCTCCAGATAGCTTGTGATATTGTAATTTGTTGTCATGCTCCACTGGCAGCATCAGTAAACGATGTAAAGTAATCCCTTTAATATTATGTGCTGCCAGTCCAGTTGGAGCGGTGACAACACAAGACAGCGATGACTCTGTCCTTTCCTGCAAATAGCATGAAATTGCTTTAATGAGGAAACTTTTTCCAGTTCCCACTTCTCCACTCACGTACAGTCGGACAGGCTTCAACGACGTACATGAGCACTCTTTCTTGTCATGACTTAATCCATGATCAATTTGCATGGTAACTTCGTCATATATTTTCCTCTGCTCAACGTTGAGTTGTCTTTCCAACTCTTCTAAGTTAACCGCATCCTCCTGAGCATGTGCCATGGCTCTTTCCACTTCATTCATAGCAGTGGCAGCTTCATTTTCAATAACAGGTCCTCCTAGTGGATCCTGACTCAATGAAGCAGAACTCTGACTGTCCTGAGAACTGTCTCTGGCAATCTCGGCTGCAATCGTTGCTTCCTGCTCAATTTCCGCATTCAACATTTCGACATATTTGGGAAAAGCAGGACATTCTATGGTCTCCTTGGCGGCATAGAAAGAGTCTTCGTAACAGAGGAAATCTCCAAGCAGTTCCTCTTCTGCACGCCAAGGCTTGAAAAGTTGCAAAAGTGCTAAATAGAAAAACTCCTTTTTTTCAGGAGATTCACCACTCAATTTTCGATGGTTTACCAAGTGGCATTTTCTTTGCTTGACCAGACATCCCTCACTTCCTATTACAGCATACACTCCTTTCTCAGTATCTTCTTTGATGTTCCTCTTGAATATGTAATTTTGCAGAACCTCATACAGACAAACATTCTCGAGGTGACTGCTTCGATTTGGATAATATGTATCCAACATGTTTGTCTTCAAAATGTTGGTACTGTTTGGCTCCTTTTCCGCCAAATACTCAATTTCCCGCACAGGTTTGAGAACTCGATTACGCGTTGCTGCAAGACCAAGACTCGCCCAAACGATACTCCTGGACTTGGCATAGAGACTTGCTGAAGACAACCGGTCAGAACATTCGTACGCTCCGATTTCTCGATGCGACAACATCTTCAGACTGAAACTGTACAACTTCTTGCTGAGGCTCTTTTCATGGGAAATGTCCTCCCACATATCCTTCAATTCTGTCTTCTCTTTTTTGGTGATGTAAGACGTCACATACCGAGCCACAGCCATACAGTTATCAGTCACAAACTGTATATCCATGTTAGCATTCCACATGGACAAAATCACCGGGTTGTAGTCGTTGATGTACTTGGACTCTTCGTTCCTCTTCAAATTGTAAGTGTTTTTAGGTGATTTCTTCATGACATTGTGTCGCAGCGAAGACATCAAACTGTTTACTCTTCCTTTAGAAATCACCGGTCGTGGAAAGCCGAAACGACATTTAGTGTAGAACTTGTCTTTGTTTCGGAATTTACGACGGCAGTACTTTCCACATCGATGGCTTTGGAAACGCAGAACTTTTTCTCTTAGGTTTTTCTTCTCCTTTGCGTTTGGAACAGCACACGTAGAATACTGTTGGATGAAACTCATCATTGAGTCTTCTGGATCCGTTCCAAATTTAGGTGCATCCTTGATCCACAGCAACATATGTATATGAGGAGCACCTCTTGCTTGGTACTCTTTTCTCCAGAAGAAATTCAACACCTCTCCAAGAGGTGGATTCTTCTTATTCATGATGAAAGACATCATAGCTTCAAATCTATGATTGAAGTACCTACATACATTGACTGGATCCAAAGAGCACAGTTCTCCGGGTGTCTTGAATTCGATGTTATCTACGTTAGCATTTGCCTCTCGTAGAAATTCAAGTAAGTCTTCCCAGCCATACTCGGCACAGCTCAGAGTGAGGAACCATGTGGGAGTACCTAAGTTCCTCAGCATACATTTTAAATCACCATGACGACGGTACCAGTACTCATTAGTACCACGCTGACACGCCATGAGATTAATCAGGTGAGAATCCAAAATACTATCTTGGACATTGACTTTATCCATAAAGTCACTTGCCGAGATGTTTTGCATGTGTATACCACTTTTCAAGATGTGGTTCACTGCATATGACAGTCCAGACAGATCGCTTTCAAACAGGAGATGAAACAAATAAGGAATGCATTGTCGAAACCTAGCATCTCCTGCATACAATCGCAAAGTCCGGTATTCAGAAGCAGGAATTTGATGAGGTCGCTCATCATATCTTCCTCCCTGACCTGTTGGAAAAAGCTGTGGGAAACACCGAGCTTCCAAACTTTCCTCCCAAACACTAATGGGACTCCCTTTGGCTTGTTTCATTTGAAACAACTCAATAGCATTCCCCATGACATCCTTGGAATGCAAAGGATGAACACTATAATGTTCATATATTTCTTCACTAGTAGAGGGTTCTACTTTCTCAATTTGACCAGCACACAAATCGCTATCCTCTTCCTCACTTACTTCCTCTTCTGCAACATATACATTCTTATAGTATTTATTATTTTTTTTCAAATACAATGTTGCCTTTTTAACTTTCCTAACATCTACTAAATCTTGCCATATTTTCTTATTCTTTGTCGGAACCCCATTAACTAAGATAACCAGAGGTTCCTCTTCCACTTTTTCTACTCCAATTGTGTTAATGTTTTTCTTCAAATCTAGAGGCAAATAAACAACTCTTCCCTTTAATCCTCTCTGTAAATCTGATGGAGGCAATTTCCCTGTCTTTGGCTCCATTCTTACAATAGCCTGAAAGGGATGGATACTTTGAATCAAAATAGATTCATAAGTATTTAAATCCTTCAATTCAGAAGGAATCTCAACCAATTCCAGATTATTATGAACTGCTCTAGCAGGCATCTGGTTTTGATTTAATTTGCAACAACAATAAGTACACACACGTTGATCCAATCCCAAATCAAAACAATTTTCTACCATCAAGTATGTTGCAAAATCCTTCCATTCACTATTATTTTCCCTTTCACTTTTTGCATATAAATCCACTAACTTAGTCTGATTCTTATAATAAGTGCGTCGACAACACACACAAGTGAAATTAGGCCTCTCACTTGATTTCACCTCAAACGTCGCAATTTCCCTCTGGAAATTATCTGTACTGGAAACCTGTACACTATCTTCCACATGACCCTCTTCTTCTTGCTCAATTTCAACATTCTCCTCTTTACTTCCAAAGTAACAAAACTCAATTTCTTCACATATATTCTTCACATCTATTTCAGAACCATGCAAAAGAGCAGCGCATAATTGTTTAAGCATAATTGCTGGACTCTTAGCATAATACAACATTCTAACTAATTTCCTCACTTTGTTATGATGCACTGCTAGCATCCTGAAATGATGAAAAACACTCTGGCATACTCTCCTGGAAAGACAAGCCAGTGAATGTCCATGCAAACCTGTCACTTCTCTTACTCTGCAAGGATCTAATTCTTGCAACAACATCATTTTCTGCTTCAAACTTTTCTTATTAAATGACCGTACAAAATCACAAAGCAAATTGATGGAATCCTGTCGCACACTGCAAATACTACTACACTTCCAGGTGTACACAGGACCCTTAGCACGTCTTCCTAAAACCTCATTACCTAACACCTCTTCTGCCTCTGTTGTCACAAGTTTTTCTTTTTCAACTGGACAACCATCTTTCACTTCATAAGCACGACCACTGGTGTCAACTGCATGCACCAAATCATTATCCTGGAAATAACTCTCCTCATTAAAAAATGCCTCACAGCTTGAACTATGCATCCATTCTCCAGAAAAAAATTCACAAAAATTACTACGATTAACTATTCTCTTCCATCTACTATTTCTTTTGAAATCAAAAATTGCCTTGTTTAGCTTCCTAATTCTATTGATTATCAAAATAAATAACTTACGTTTAATTTCAAATGCCTGATCAATAACTTTCTCAACTTTTTTTTTTGTCTTATAAAAAACTAGTTTATGTTGACCTTTCTTAATATTTTTTAACAAATTGCCAATTATCCTGTTCCGGAACATTCGTTTACGAATCTCCCTAAACTGTTGTTTCCTTCTACTATCATGCACAGAGTTATCTCTTGCTCTAGCAGTAACATTTTTCATTGGCCTTTCTTTTCCATTTGATTTCCTTCTCGTTTTATGGACTGAAACATTTTCTGTAGTAATATTTTTTTTATTACACATATTTCTTATAAAGTGTTTTGTGCTCTTACCCGGTGCTTTCTTCGTGACTTGACAAATCTTTTTGTTAGAGGACTGCTGCGTATTATTTTTCACCTGCTGTCTTTGACGTTTTGCAGCCTTTCTCTGTCTTTCTATTGTAGGCATGGTGAAATCTTGAAATGATCTGCAGTTGAATCTGTGGAAAAATATAATAAATAATGTTATTAACCATTATTACCAAACAGTAAATCAGTAACAGTGATAAAAAACGTAACACACTACTTGACATTTTAATTAGAAGATTTTTTAGTCGTTGGCAAATTTACAATACAGAAATACCAGAAAAGAAATGACATTTATATTTATGTTACCTATGCTATTTTATACGTGAATCTGATCTAATTTTATGAGCATATTTTAATATTTTATTGAAGACACTACACATAACCTGCTTTTGAAGGTGTCTTTATTTTTAAATTAAACGGTTTACCTTTTTACTTTTTATTAATTATAAATTTTAAAAATAAATGTTTATATTTCCAAAGGCTCAAGCAGGTCAGCTTCCCATCCTATATCATATAATTCGGACAAATCTGCATCCTCATCACGCTCTTCTTCATCCTCAGGATTTAAATCATCCAATGGATCAACATCCACTGATGTTTCAATTACAAGTTCAATGATGAGGTCAAAATCAACTGATTGCAGATTGTCGCTCATGTTGAGGTTGTCTTTATCTTTAAAGAAAGATAACAACAATGAGATGTTGCAGAGTAAGAGACAAATCTCACAGATTATAATAGTAAAATTGTTTAACAAGAGTAACATTTTGCAGCTATTATTTAGCCATGTCCAGCGATGCTGAGCAGGTGAAGCCTATGTCTAATTTTTCACTGAACAGGACTCATCTCTTCTTAACCTTGGATAAGCCTCACCGACTCTGTGTCCCCTGCACATACTTAAATGTAAAGGGGCAGATTTATGTTAAATGGCACATCCCCAGGCATGCACCAGTTAACGTGCACCACTGCTCTGCCACCCATGGTGTGCCGCATTTACAATCAGATAGGAGAAACCTGTGTCAAAACCCTGCGCCTGCTTGAAGCAGGCATAGGTCTTGACGCAACATTGTGGAGATGGTGCACCCCTGAGCCTTGCTGGAGCTGCATCGCACTTGCGATACAACTCCAGCAATGCGCCACCTTAACGGCACAGATGCGTCAAGCATCTGTGCCGTTTTGCCCCATGCTGCGCCGCATTGTAAATGCAGCACACCATGGGTGGCGGAACAGCGGCGCAAGATGACTGGCACATCCCTGGTGATGCACCAGTCATCATAAATCTATCCCTAAGCTTCTTATCTTGTTAGAGATGAACTGCCATATGTATCATCAAAATATTTTGCATTTCCTAAATAGCGAATTTTAAGGAATAAATAGCGATTCTTTACCATTCCTAATTTGCGCTGAGCAAATTGCTAATTGCAAGTTACCCATTCATTTCCATGGGCTAGGAGGCTCATAGGAATGAAGGTTTAATTTGCGATTAGCAATTTGCTCATCACAAATTAGGAATTTTTCCAAGGGTGCAGGGGTGTCTCAAGAACACCCTGCTGCACCCCTGAAAAAGAAATTTGGGGGCATATGGCACACATACATGCCCTAAGGGCATGTGTTGGCGTCATATGGGACCTTTTGTTTTTTTAAAAAAAAGCTTTTTGAAAAGAATTCACAAATTACCACCAATTTACCACAATAGTTTCCAAATCCTTAATGTCATTTTTTACATATTTTTGTTTGATACATTGCATTTAAGTAGTCACAAAATTTGCAAATCCTTCAGTGCAATTGCAAAATAAGGAATAGCAAATTTTGCTACTCCTTATTTTGCATCAAACTTGTTTGATACATACCATTTGTCTAATTAACATTCGCAAAGGCCAAAATTCGTAGAATTTTGATCTTTGCGAATGCTAATTAGCTTGATACATATGGCCCCAAGTGAGGCCTGTCTTACGACATGGTGCATCTTTTGCATCACTGCTGCATCGGTTTCATGTGGTACGTTTTTTTTACACCATGACATATCTGCCTAAATGCATCAATTTGTAATGTTGTCGCCTCATAGCAAATCTTTTGCACCACCGCTGCATCATAAAAGTGACGCACAGTAGCACAAAAGAGGCATACACCTATCATAAATCTGTCCCTAGCATTTTAAATGATTAATCCAGGATGACGATAAAGTGTGGCCTATCCAGAGGTTTGTTTAAGGTGAGGCCTACTCAGGATTGCAGATTAAAGTTACGCTTGATGAAGAATACAGAGGAGATAATACATGTAAAGGCCTACCAATGAAGTAAGTAATGTGCACTTTATTGCGCCAGTCATCATAAATGTATCCCTAAGCTTCTTATCTTGTTACAGATCAACCACCATATCTACCATCAAACTATTTTGCATTTCCTAAATAGCAAATTTTAAGGAATAAATAGCAATTCTTTACCATTCATAATTTGCAATGAGCAAATTGCTAATTGCAAATTAGCACCGCCGTTGCATCATAAAAGTGACGCACAGTGGCACAAAAGAGGCATACACCTATCATAAATCTGTCCCTACCATTTTAAATGATTAATCCAGGATGACAATAAGGTGTGGCCTATCCAAAAGTTTGTTTAAGTTGAGGCCTACTCAGGATTGCAGATTAAAGTTACGCTTGATGAAGAATACAGAGGAGATAATACATGTAAAGGCCTACCAATGAAGTAAGTAATGTCCACTTTATTGCGCCAGTCATCATAAATGTATCCCTAAGCTTCTTATCTTGTTACAGATGAACCACCATATGTACCATCAAACTATTTTGCATTTCCTAAATAGCAAATTTTAAGGAATAAATAGCAATTCTTTACTATTCCTAATTTGCAATGAGCAAATTGCTAATTGCAAATTACCCATTCATTTCCATGGGCTAGGAGGCTCATAGGAATGAAGGTTGCAATTTGCGATTAGCAATTAGCTCATCACAAAATAGGAATTTTTTCAAGCGTGCAGGGGTATCTCAAGAACACCCTGCTGCACCCCTGAAAAATAAATTTGGGGGCATATGGCACACCTACATGCCCTAAGGGCATGTATGGGCGTCATATGGGACCTTTTGTTTTTTGGAAAAAAATGCTTTTTGAAAAGAATTCGCAAATTACCACAAACTAGAAGTTGGTGGTAGTTTCCAAATCCTTAATATCATTTTTTACATATTTTTTGTTTCATACATTGCATTTAAGGAATCGCACATTTTGAATTAAGGACATTTTAAGTCATTTCCACATGTGCAGTGTTTTCAAATTATGATTTGAAAATCGTTTTTGGGGAAAAGTAATGGTTTGCAAATTTATGACAAGGACATAATGGTGTATGCTTCTCTATAAGGCATTTCAGTGTCTCTGATGTCATTTTTCCCATATTACATTATAAGACCTTTCCCCATGGAGCACATTCCTTGTAAATATGCTCCCACCTGTGCATGGCGAATTTAGATTTTGACTGTTTGAGTCACATAGCCATGTTAAAAGTGACCCAAAAAAATTGCAAACGTTTTAAAAAAACACATTCATGTGTCTTAAGGACATTTTAAGTCATTTCCCCATGGACAATGTTTTCTAAGTGGCGCAAAAGAGGCATACACCTATCATAAATCTGTCCCTAGCATTTTAAATGATTAATTCAGGATAACAATAAGATGTGGCCTATCCAGAGGTTTGTTTAAAGTGAGGCCTACTCAGGATTGCAGATTAAAGTTACGCTTGATGAAGAATACAGAGGAGATAATACATGTAAAGCTCTACCAATGAAGTAAGTGATTTCTACTTCATTGCGCCAGTCATCATAAATGTATGCCTAAGCTTCTTATCTTGTTAGACATCAACCGCCATATGTATCATATAACTATATTGCATTTCCAAAAAAGCGAATTTTAAGGAATAAATAGCGATTCTTTACCATTCCAAATTTGCGATGAGAAAATTGCTAATTGCAAATTACCCATTCATTTCCATGGGCTAGGAGGCTCATATAAATGAAGGTGCAATTTGCGATTAACAATGTGCTCATCACAAATTAGGAATTTTTCCAAAGCTGCAGGGGTGTCTCAATAACACCCTGCTGCACCCCTGAAAAAGAAATTTGGGGGCATATGGCGCACATAAATTTTAACAACATTCCTTTACCTCAAAAACGATTTTCAAATCATAATTTCAAAACACTACACATGGGAAAATTACTTAAAATGTCCTTAAGACACATAAAAGCGTTTTTTGATTGCCTTTCCTGCATGGTTGGGTCACTTTTAACATGGCTATGTAACACAAACATTCAAAATCTAAATTTTCCATGCACATGTGGGAGCATATTTACAAGCAATTTGCGCCACAGAGAAAGGTCTTACACTAAAATGAGAAAAATAACATCAGGGACAGTCAATTGCCTTATAAAGAAGCATACACCATTATGTCCTTGTCATGAATTTAAAAACAATTCCTTTACCCCAAAAACGATTTTCAAATCATAATTTCAAAACACTGCACATGGGAAAATGACTTAAAATGTCATTAAGACACATGAAAGCGTTTTTTGATTGCCTTTCCAGCATGGTTGGGTCACTTTTAACATGGCTATGTAACACAAACATTTAAAATTTAAATTTACCATGCACAGGTGGGAGCATATTTACAAGCAATTTGCGCCACAGAGAAAAGTCTTACATTAAAATGGGAAAAATAACATCAGGGACAGTCAATTGCCTTATAAAGAAGCATACACCATTATGTCCTTGTCATAAATTTAAAAACAATTCCTTTACCTCAAAAACGATTTTCAATTCATAATTTCAAAACACTGCACATGGGAAAATTACTTAAAATGTCCTTAAGACACATAAAAGCGTTTTTTGATTGCCTTTCCTGCATGGTTGGGTCACTTTTAACATGGCTATGTAACACAAACATTCAAAATCTAAATTTTCCATGCACAGGTGGGAGCATATTTACAAGCAATTTGCGCCACATAATTCATAATTTTCTCCTTAAAGCACACTATTCTCTATCTAAATTAAAGAAATATTTTCTCACCTTAGCAAATACGTTGAGTTTGAAAACAGTCTCAGAAACACACCAATTTGTCTTCAGCAGAGCAAAAGGTATGCACTCCAGAGTCTGCAGCTATCAAAAGCACAGAAATGCTGTAATTCTTCACACATATCTCTCATGTCACCCAATCAAAACTCTTCCCTCATTTTTTTTCAAATGAAAACCCTTCCCCCCTCTGCCATTTCATGCCTTTTCTGCATGGCAACCACCTCTTGGAAGGCCTCTGTTGTTTGCAAGTTCACACAACAATGTTGCAATTGAACTCTGAACTCTCAGTGCACCTGCATATCCAGTGCATTCTTTCATTTAATGATTTTTTATTGACCACTCAAAATACATCTTTCAAAGAACACATCCGTGCACCCTAACTTTCTGTTTTCAGCAATCAAAATCCACCAATCACTGTTACTGCTTCATGAACACAGAAACTCCACAGTTTTTTTCATTTTAAACTCTAATTTTTTCAACTGCCATTTCATTGCCACACTTCATCTGACTGCAGGAGAACCTTCTCTCACCATGTTTTCTGTCTGGATTGTTGGACATAGTTATATTCACTGGGCTCAAAGGTACGTTGAAAACAGGAATTTACCTAACCTCAATTTACAAGATGTGGAAATTAAGTGGTTTGGCCACAGAGGATTAAAATGTCACCAATTGATACCATTGGTGAAAACCTTTATGCATTTGCCCAAACCTGACCTGTTAATTGTGCACTGTGGAGGTAATGACTTGGGCACTTTGACTGGTGTAGGTCTGGAAATGCTTTTAAAGGACACCTTTGAGCAATTAATGGCACTTTTTCCTCAGACTGCCTTGGTATATTCAAATATATGCCAAAGACAGAAATGGAGGTGGTCAAACCAATTTTGTCCACAAATTGAGAAGTCGAGGAAGCATGTAAACAAATCTGTTTCAGCTTACATGAGAGACCATGGAATGGGCTCCCTGTACAACAATAAATTGCGTTACTACATGCAAGATATCTACAGAGGAGATGGAGTTCACTTCTCAGATGAGGGCAACAGAATTTTCACTCTGAATTTAAAAATGTGCATTGGTACCTACTTATAAGTACCTAAATGTACCATAAACCCAAAAGCTCTTCTCAGAGCTACCCTACATCTAATCACTCACAATTATTATTTTACTCTAACATTTTTCACTAATTTTCAACAAAGTACGCTCCCTGGGGCGCTACCCGGTACGCGAACCGGGAGCTAACCTCGCGAAATTTAAAAAAAAAAAAAAAAAATTCGCACATATAAGCCTCCTCAGCCACCCTCACAAAACCTAGGGGGTCAAGATAACTCTACCGTGCCCCCTTCTACCCATTCTGAACATTATTTACCCTCCATCTTGTATCTTAATTCGACCGAAATACAAAATGGTGGACTCCCGTAACGCTTAAAGTTCGCGAACCGGGGCGCTCAACAGTTCGCGTACCGGGTCGCTCCCTGGGAAGCGCACCATCAAAAAAGGTGGGAAAGTAGTTCACAGAAAATCTACTGGAGACAATTTCACCAAATATAGATTAGCTCATACTACATACCAATCCCTACCATTTTCACAAATTTGATTGGAATTCCATTTAACCATTTAACCTGTAGAACTCTCTAAATACCCTGAGGTAAATTACTTCTCAAAACACATCTGAAGTGTTGGAATTGACAACCAATGAAAATGTTACTTTCATTTTCTACTTTTTTTACCTGACATTTGATTGGTTATGTACCTGAATATATATAAAGAAAGAGAGAGAAACACAGCCATTTTGACTACTACTTCCTGAATTACATTGCAAGATCATTTTCACTCACAACTTAAACTTCTTTTTAGAAGGTGAGATATTATTTTATAAAATTGAAAACATTTTCAGATAGTTATATACTATCCCTCTGTAAGAGTTAGACATTGAGAAAGGCTTCTTTATTATAATTATGGATTGATTTAGGTTTCTGTGGTATAATTATGAATTTACTTAGGCTTCTTCACAGGCACTTTTTAATAGTACTACTTCACGCCTGAAACCATACAGTGCCCATAGATTACTTCTCTGTTATAAACTCACAAGTACCTGTCTGAACTTAAACCCAACAGTGCCCTATCTCTACTGATATATTTATTTTTTATGCAAATTACAGCAAGAAAATGGAAGGAGAGCAGAATATTTCCTTCGAAATTGTTCTGGAGAACAACACAGAAAAAGATATTGAGGACAATGATGACTCAGATTTCATGGATGAATCACGGGACCATGAATTAGTTCAATGTGTAGAATCTGTGGATCATTTACTTCATTATGATGACGGTCAAATGTGGGAAGTTATGTTCACTCAACAAGAGGACATATCTGACAGTCAAATGTTAGACATTCTATTAAATTTTGAAAAACAATCCGAAAAATAAAATTATATGTAATATTAAAAAATTATTTGAGTCTTTAATCATTTTTATATGTAATTCATAAACTAGTGAAATGTTAGAAATGTTATTAAATGTTGAAACACAATCACAATAATAAATAATTGCTTAAAAAATAAAAAAATTTAAAAATAATCAACAAAACCAACAATCAATTAACATACAGTATTTGAAAAATCTATCATTCATTTTTCATTATAGTACGCTGCCTAGAACGCTTCCCGGTTCGCGGACCGGGCGCTAACCACGAAAAAAAACAAAAAAAAAATATTTATTTTTTTGCCCCGCGGTGCCCTTTTAAAGCCTCCACATTAAACCTAGGGGATCAGGGAGGATCTACTATGCCCCCTTATGGTTATTTCCACCTTTGTTTTGGCCTCCTCTTGTCTCTCAATCCTCCCGAGAGACAAGATGGCGGCCGCTCCGGACTGTTTAGAATGTTGACAGACACCGGAGAGCCAATCAGCTTCGCTACGCGAAGTTCCGTTACGCGAAAAGTACGCGCACTGGAGCGCTGCCCGGTCCGCTGTTACAGATATATATCTTTTTTTAAACGTTAATTTCTCAAAATCCACTGAAGCACATATATTGAGACCTACAAAAGGCACATCGGGCTACCAGTCCCTACAATTTTGCCAAGTTTCGTGCAAATCCATTCAGCCATTCGGGCTAAAAGTGAGGCCAACCGCCCTATGGGAAACTCAATGTTAAAAACACGTTTTGGGACCCCCCTTTTTTCTCGGCCCCCCCTGGACGAACACCCCCCAAATTTTCAGGGGCTGCTCAGAAACAAAATGTTCCATTTTCCAGAAAATTTCAGCCAATTCCGTCCACAAACGCCAAAGGTATTAGACATAGAATTTTCAAAAATCCCATAGGGAAAAAATCCTAACTATATATACCTACTGGCGACCGCCAGTAGGTAATATATATATATATATATATATCTATATATATATATATAATATATATAATATATATAGATATATATATATATATATATATTACCTACTGGCGGTCGCCGGTAGGTATATATAGTTAGGATTTTTTTCCTATGGGATTTTTGAAAATTCTATGTTGAATAACTTTGGCGTTTGAGGACGGAATTGGCTGAAATTTTCTGGAAAATGAAACATTTTGTTTCTGAGCAGCCCCTGAAAATTTGGGGGGGTTTCGTCAAGCGGGGGCCGAGAAAAAAGGGGGGTCCCAAAACGTGTTTTTAACATTGAGTTTTCCATAGGGCGGTTGGACTCACTTTTAGCTGGAACGGCTGAATGAATTTCCACGAAACTTGGCAAAATTGTAGGGACTGGTAGCCCGATGTGCCTTTGCTATGTCTCAAGATATATGCTCCAGTGGTTTTTACGAAAATTAACTTTGAAAAATATATATTGGGCTACATTGGGCTATATATATGTTGGAGCCCAAATGTAGCCCAATGTAGCCCAATGAAGCCCAATGAAGCCCAATGTAGCCCAAAGATGGCCGCCAGAGACAAAAAAAACAAATGTAGCCCAAATATCAGCCAGATGTAGCCCAACTATAGCCCAGTGACAGAATGTCCCAGAGTGTTTTAAAGAACAACTAGAACGCTAACAGTCTTACTTATGACACAAGTATGGCACACCTGAAGTCATCTTGATTGGAATAAAGTGGTAACACTTAATACATTTAATTTGAAAAGGAACAAAATAAGGGGTTTCATTTTGCCATGGAAATGTTATATATATATATATATATTCACTGAAAAAACCATAGGTTATAGACCATATATAGTTAGGAATTAGCATTTACAAAACCTTGAAAATTCACTGAAAAAACCATAGGTTATAGACCATATATAGTTAGGAATTAGCATTTACTAAACCTTATTTTACTCACACAAAACCATTGAAATTCCATATATAGTTAGTTGCACTAACTATATATCGCGCACCCGCAATCCACTGCTGATGATGTCACATATTACATCATTCATGACATGGTCAGTGACATCACTGATGACATCACTGATGACATCTCAAATGACATCACTGATGACATCATCTAGTGTCTGTGTGTTTTTGTAAAGTTTAAATACGTTTTACATATTGAAGAATGACTGGATGTATGGAAGACTGAGTGTGTGTGTGGCTGGCTGGGAGGTGTGTGACTCTGTGCATATCAATGTGTACTTGTATCAGTGATTGTATAAGAGAGTAAGTATGTGTTAGTATATGTGTGAAAAGTATGGTGTTCTGTGTTTAACTATAGATGAGGAAATCGAAGTGTGATTGATTCTTCACAGGACTGACTAGGTGTATGAGTGCATATGATAGTGTTCTAATAATAACTGACTGTATGTATGAGTAATTGTATGGGTGAATGAGTGAATGTGTGTGTAGACGTACGAATCAGTGAGTGCGTATGTAGTAACTGGTATTGGTGTGTCATGATGTCATCAGTGATGTCATTTGAGATGTCATCAGTGATGTCATTTCAGATGTCATTAGTGATGTCATCAGTGATGTCACTGAAGTATGGTGTTCTGTGTTTAACTGTATAGATGAAGAAATGGAAGTGTGATTGATTCTTTACAGGACTGACTTGGTGTGTGAGTAACTCCATGGATGAGTGGCAGTGTGTGACTGTCTGCATAGGTGTATGAGTGCATATGATAGTGTTGTAATAATAAGTGACTGTATGTATGAGTTATTGTATGGGTGAATGAGTGAATGTGTGTGTAGACGTAGGAATCAGTGAGTGCGTATGTAGTAACTGGTATTGGTGTGTCATGATGTCATCAGTGATGTCATTTGAGATGTCATCAGTGATGTCATCAGTGATGTCATTTGAGATGTCATCAGTGATGTCATCAGTGATGTCACTGACCATGTCATGAATGATGTAATATGTGACATCATCAGCAGTGGATTGCGGGTGCGCGATATATAGTTAGTGCAACTAACTATATATGGAATTTCAATGGTTTTGTGTGAGTAAAATAAGGTTTAGTAAATGCTAATTCCTAACTATATATGGTCTATAACCTATGGTTTTTTCAGTGAATTTTCAAGGTTTTGTAAATGCTAATTCCTAACTATATATGGTCTATAACCTATGGTTTTTTCAGTGAATTTCATTGGTTTTTTAACAGCTAATATCTGTAGCTGTAAAATTTATTCTTCTTTAAATCCAAAAATATATTTTATATGTTTATGAATAATTATTTTTTTAAATATTTTTTTTTCTTCGTTCCCGCTTCGCGAATCGGGAACCTTACAGTAAAAAAATGTTCAGAAAAATAAAAAAAAAAGTTCTTTTCAGAACTACCTCCCCGTTATTAAAAAATTGGTACAATATTTGGAACTGTGCCAACCTCTA
Source organism: Lissotriton helveticus (assembly GCF_964261635.1). Taxonomy (NCBI): domain Eukaryota; kingdom Metazoa; phylum Chordata; class Amphibia; order Caudata; family Salamandridae; genus Lissotriton; species Lissotriton helveticus. Next base: position 103,208,516 of record NC_136060.1, read on the forward strand.
TTTCTCTTAGTTCGCTTCCTAGTTCGCTCGCTGGTACGCGAACTGGAAGCGAACCAAAAACAGTAAGTATAAGGGAAGGAAACACACACTTATGTTAAAAGAAAGACAGCTATAGGGGAGTAAACTAGAGATACTATTACCCATAATCCACTACTGATGATGTCACATATTACATCATTCATGACATGCTCAGTGACATCATCAGCAGAGGATTGCGGGTTTTTTGGCAACATGCCTTATCCACGGTTTAATAACGCTGCCTTTTGCTTTATATAAGTTTTCAAATTGTATGAAATATATACCAATAGGTCTTTATGAACCTTTAGGTAGTGCTTTTGTTCATGAGGTCTGGTCGCTTCCATACACATACAGATGTTTCAAAGATGATCAAGAAGTTTATCTGAATGGAGAGGAATGCACTGAGACGCCAGATCATTCACTAATGTGTAGGCACATACAGTTACACGATTCATGCAACAAACAGCGACCAAATATGGCTTGCGTGATGCAAGGCACGCCAGTTCCTGCTATCATCCCCACGTTCAAGTTGTTGGAAAATGGTAGTTATTTGATGCTCAATAATGAAGATTGTTCTGAGTTAATTAAAAGTATTCCTTTTATCGTAACAGTAAGTGAACGGGTTATTTGCTGCAGAAATGTTCTATTTCCTCCCACACATGAACATAGGGAGTTTTCAATCTGGCCACAAATACCAACCTTGGGACACGTTTCAACAGCATGACAAGAATAAGAGCTCTTTTGTCTCAGAGAGAGGTGGCCTTGAGTTCGGCCCGTGAAACTTTCGTACTTCACATAGCGAACACCCGTACACAGGTTTGCCTTTCAATTTCAGCAACATGTTTCCGACTATCTTTAACGCATCCTCCACAAAATCCCTGGCACACTTTTTTAAAGTTGTTACCAGTGGTCTCGTGACTTCATTTGAGAAAATCTTTGGAGTCATCCCTGCTCCCTTTCATTCCATTTTCTCCACTCTGGTTCGTGGATTGCATTTTTACTTGCATTACCAGCGGACGCTCTTGTACTTTTTTACATTTTTAAATATGGATGTCCCTCCTATGCAACCTCCGACCCTGCAGCTGCTGACACTGTTCCGCAATCGCATGCTAGAATATTATGGCACAATGCCGTTGGCGATATTAAGCACGGCATATGGATTATCTTTTCGGTTCTCCTACTTCACCTGTGTCCAGCCTGTATTTCACTGCCTGACCTGTGATTTCGATTGGGCCATTGATTTGTGTCTCTGCGGACCGGTTTCTCCTGACGTCGACTTTAATCAGCTGATGACTCCTATCATTACTCACGAGTTGATTTGTCCTGGCGAAAGGATTATGGCTGTGGCATTGATGCATGGACTACTTGGTCCCTGGAATTTACTGGCGGCAGCACAGTCTTTCTTGGAACACAGCTTTCTTGAAAACCCACCGAGCTGTCCTCTGATGGTGATAGAGGATCCGGTGCTGGGAGAGCACGTATGTTCTTTTCCGCTTTTAAATTGGATGGCTGAACTGTTTTCGGATGAAGACGGTGACTTCCTGTTGGAGGCTGTTGCAGCTTATTTTGCATACACAGTTATGTCATAGACCTTTTTCATGTTTCATATGCTGAGTACTAGCATTTCATTGACAATTCATTGACTTAATTGTCAAGTTTTTATTATTTACCTTGCCTATTGGCTTAAGACTCGATAAAGTACTTGGCTGTTTTATTTTTCTTTAGCATTGAATTTTCCTAGTTTTTAATGCTTTACCTTGCGGACCGTCCACATATAAACTTGCAATCTGCTCTCATGAGATGGCACTTCTATTATCTTATTCAGTTCGTTTCCGGATCATGAGGAGGTGTCATCTAGGTCCTGGATATCTTTACACCGTGTTAAGTTAGCATGGGCTCATTACCGGTTTAAACGCCATTTTTCCTTTTTTGCAACTTCTGCACACGACATTTAGTTGTTGCTTTAGCTTTCCACCTAGTAGTTCATCGTGGTTTACATGAGAATAATATGTTATTGGTCTACTATCTGCTTTACTTGTTAAACTATATCTGTACAGCGAGTGCTAAAGTTTCAAGAACAACACGATACAGAATTGTTATGAGGTCTGATCTCCACGACTTCATACTCATAACATAAGTGCAACTTCTGCCAATTCTGGGCATGAGGCGGGTTTTATATTGCTTTGCCGAACACACATACACAACAGTTGATGCGGTTCACATGAAGAGAGAGCTGGTGTATGCTGATGTGATTCCTTCAAATCTAAGACACTAAAGTATGGGCACGCCCTAAACCAACACAAAGAGACCTTCTTAGCAAATAATATAATATGTGTATTAGGGAGGGTGAGATATAAGCAGCCGCGGGCCGTGGAGGGAGTTACGGTGAGGCAGGGAGGCGGGGAGGGGGAGAAGCAGGGTGGAGCCCTCTCTACCTTGCCCCTCCCCCTCCCCGCCTCCCTGCCCCACCGTAACTCCCTCCACGGCCCGCGGCTGCTTATAAGTGTTGCTAACTCTTATTCATTTACAGCATGTTAACATACTGTCACCATTCGCTTTTTATGTACTAGTAACTATGCTGGTAATTTTGCTACTGATAATATGTGTACTTGTATTCTCCACCCTGCTTCTCCCCCTCCCCGCCTCCATGCCTCACCGTAACTCCCTCCACGGCCCGCGGCTGCTTATAAGTGTTGCTAACTCTTATTCATTTACAGCATGTTAACATACTATCACCATTCACTTTTTATGTACTAGTAACTATGCTGGTAATTTTGCTACTGATAATATGTGTACTTTTATTATCTAAGGTACTACGCCTGAGAAGACGGCATTAGTAAATAAACATTTCAAATACACATGTGTTCTTCTTAACTCCATGTTCTGGTTTCTAAGAAATATATAACGACCGACTGTTCATGAGTTCCACGTATCCTGAGGTACTATAAGTTCATATTCTGGATTGTCTAAACATTGAGAGTTTGTTATATCCAATGTGACACTGTACCTAGCTTGCTAAATAGTTTTTGATTACTAACGTGAGTTTTGGGACACCCTAATTCGCCGAGGTTCCAATCCTCTGTCCACAGTTCTGTGTGAGAACAGAAACCCTGCGACAGGGGCACCCCCGACCCTTGCTGGAGCTTCATCACACTTGCGATACAACTCCAGCAATGCGCCACCTTTACGGCACAGATACATCACGCATCTGTGCTGTTTTTGCCCCGTGATGCGCCGCATTGTAAATGCAGCACACCATAGGTGACGGAACAGCGGCACAGAATGACTAACACATCCCTGGTGATGCGCCAGTCATCATAAATCTATCCCTATGCTTCTTATCTTGTTAGAGATGAACCGCCATATGTATCATCAAAGTTATTTGCATTTCCTAAATAGCGAACTTTAAGAAATAAATAGCGATTCTTTACCATTCCTAGTTTGCGATGAGCTATTTGCTAATTAGCCGAATGTAGCCCAATGAAGCCCAATGTAGCCCAATGTAGCCCAAAGATGGCCGCCAGACACACAAAAAAACAAATGTAGCCCAAATATCAGCCAGATGTAGCCCAACTATAGCCCAGTGACAGAATGACCAATCAGCTTCGCAAACCTCCGTTACGCGAAGCGGAGCGCTGTTACAGATATATATCTTTTTTTGAACGTTAATTTCTCAAAATCCACTGGAGCACATATATTGAGACCTAGCAAAGGCACATCGGGCTACCAGTCCCTAATATTTTGCCAAGTTTCGTGCAAATCCATTCAGCCGTTCAATTATTATTTTTATTATTTTTTTTTGCCCCGCGGGGCCCTTTTAAAACCTCCACATCAAACCTAGGGGGTCAGCGAGGATCTACTATGCCCCCTTATAGTTATTTCCCCCTTTGTTTTGACCTCCTCTTGTCTCTCGATCCTACCGAGAGACAAGATGGCGGCCGCTACGGACTGTTTGGAATGTTGACAGACGCCGGAGAACCAATCAGCTTCGCTTCACAAAGCTCCGTTGCGCGAAAAGTCCGCGAACCAGAGCGCTAACCGGTCCGCTGTTACAGATATATATCTTTTTTTAAACGTTAATTTCTCAAAATCCACTGGAGCACATATATTGAGACCTACAAAAGGCACATCGGGCTACCAGTCCCTACAATTTTGCCAAGTTTCGTGCAAATCCATTCAGCCGTTCGGGCTAAAAGTGAGGCCAACCGCCCTATGGAAAACTCAATGTTAAAAACACGTTTTGGGACCCCCCTTTTTTCTCGGCCCCCCCTTGACGAACCCCCCCAAATTTTCAAGGGCTGCTCAGAAACAAAATGTGCCATTTTCCTGAAAATTTCAGCCAATTCCGTCCACAAACGCCAAAGTTATTAGACATAGAATTTTCAAAAAACCCATAGAGAAAAAATCCTAACTATATATACCTACTGGCGACCGCCAGTAGGTAATATATATATATATAATATATATATATATATATATTCACTGAAAAAAACATAGGTTATAGACCATATATAGTTAGGAATTAGCATTTACAAAACCTTGAAAATTCACTGAAAAAACCATAGGTTATAAACCATATATAGTTAGGAATTAGCATTTAAAAAACCTTACTTTACTCACACAAAACCATTGAAATTCCATATATAGTTAGTTGTACTAACTATATATCGCGCACCCGCAATCCACTGCTGATCATGTCACATATTACATCATTCATGACATGGTCAGTGACATCACTGATGACATCACTGATGACATCTCAAATGACATCACTGATGACATCTCAAATGACATCACTGATGACATCACTGATGACAACATCCAGTGACTGTATGTTTCTGTAAAGTTAAAATATGTCTTACATATTGAAGAAGGAGTGGATGTAGAAGTGTCTGAACAAAGGATTTAGTAGGTGCATGACTGACTGTATGAGTGAGTGATTAAATGTGTCTCACTGAGTGCATGGGTTAGTGACTAAACGGTCTTAATTTGTGCATCATTATGTCTGTTGTTCTGTAAACTGCTGCATGTGTTGATCAGTAGCTATATGATTAACTATATGGGTTATTGATTGGTTGCCCAAGTATTTGTATGGGAGACTGAGAGTGTGTATGGGTGGCTGGGAGGTGTATGACTCTCTGCATAGATGTATGGGTTCAAAAGTGCATGTGGAAACAGCTGTATGGGCGGTTGACTGTGTGCATGACTGTATTGGTGAGTGAATAGATATCTCAGTGCTACATGTCAAAGTAAGTACATATGTAAAATACAGTACATGTGAGAGTTGACATATATAAATAACTGTGCATAAGAGCCAGTGAATGTGTGAGTGGCTGTATGGATCATTGTGAACTTGTATCCAGGATTGTATAAGTGAGTAAATATGTTTTAGTATATGTTTGAATAAGTAAGGTGTGTTTAACTGTATAGTTAAGGAAATGGAGGTGTGATTGATTGTTTGCATGACTGACTAGGTGTGTGTGTAACTTCATGGATGAGTGACAATCTGTGAGTCTGTGTTTACACTGAGTGTATCTAAGGTTATATTAGAGTCTGAAGAGGTTCATCGTATTATCACATGAATGATGTCATCAGTGATGTGATCAGTAATGTCAAATGAGATGTCATCAGTGATGTCATCAGTGATGTCATTTGAGATGTCATCAGTGATGTCATCAGTGATGTCATTTGAGATGTCATCAGTGATGTCATCAGTGATGTCACTGACCATGTCATGAATGATGTAATATGTGACATGATCAGCAGTGGATTGCGGGTGCGCGATATATAGTTAGTACAACTAACTATATATGGGATTTCAATGGTTTTGTGTGAGTAAAGTAAGGTTTTTTAAATGCTAATTCCTAACTATATATGGTTTATAACCTATTGTTTATTCAGTGAATATATATATATATATATATATATACATACATATATATAAAGATGCTCTCTATCATTTATCTGCAAGGAATGGTGGATACAAAAATATATGTATATATATATAATCACTGAAAAACCAAAGGTTAAAGTAATGGTATAGGTAGGTGAATTTGTCAGTGACTACAGAAATGTTTTGAACTGAAGGAAAACACAGATATTCACCCATTATGGTTAGCAGAGCAAACTATAACTTCCGCTGGCCATGCACTGCTTCTGATCTCACATATTACATGACTAATAATAACGAATTTCGTTGTGCGCACTGAATTCCCAAATGTGATGCAGTGCGCGTAACAATATTCATTTTATTTATTTATATGTTTACTTACCTGTATTTGGCCGTATTCCGTAGTTCATTACCCCCCACCCTGCCCCTCCTCCGCTTCACGTCACCACCCGGCGGCCCTCCCACCACCGACCGCTACTGGGAGTAGAGCTACACATGTAAATTTACCTTTGTGAATCGGGCCCTGTGAATCTGTCATGACAGTGGACAAACTGAGCTTGTTGAGGTTAACATTAATAGTGCATACACTGCATTCTCTGAGGCCACCCTGAGAATGGCCAGACACTCCCCTCTGTGAATCTATTTTGAAAGTGCAGCGACTACCCTGAGGCTACCCCGAAAGTATAGAAACTGACCTCTGTGATGTTGCCCTCTGATTGCAGACACTAAGCTCTATGATGCTACCCTGAGAGTGCAGATAGTGAGACTTCTGAGGTATCCTAAGTGGGTAAAAATGTTCTTTGCCACTCTTGAGAGTAATGAAACACTGAGTACCGCCAGGCTTTCCTCATAGAGATATAGAGCACTCTGACGCTATCCTGAGTGCTGAAACTGAATTTTCCTGGGGCTATCATCTAAGGATCAGGAGTTATGTTGCACCAGCGGCCATCTTGGGAAAGGTTTTTCTCAGAAAGACAAGTCGTTCTAAGATAGCCAGCTGTGTGTCTGCATGAGATTTTGATTTTTTTTTCCCACTATGCTTTTCAAACAAGCATTGGCAAACCATTGTTAGCCCTGTGTTGTCACAGAAGGTGTTATAAGCCATTCTAGTTCCTCTAACTTTACAACACTAGAAGAATGAACATTTGAATTAGCCTTGGAGTTACATAATGCTAAACGTTGCAGGCTGCATGCATATTTTAACACGTAATCCATACCCTAATGTTTGATACTTTTTTATGTGTAAAGTGGCGGCTATGACATACATGCCAGATTTGAGGTGCCTTATAAATGGTGCACACTGTCTGCATTTAGATTTTTATGAACCAGGCAAGAACCAAAGTGTCAAGACACTTAAAGGAAGGTCCTGCTTATGTGACTGCCCAATATTTTGAGTTGAGTTGAACTTTCAGGAATTCACTCAAATTCATGTATAAATCAATCATATCTCAGATAATGACTGTAATGTAATACAGTGCCCTCCATACGCTCGTCCTGTTTTCTTCTTTTTCGTTAGCACATTTGTCCGTCAGGGCAGAGAGGTGGTCTCCATCTTCAGCCCCACTCCTAAGCAAGCATTGGTAAATCCAATACATTTAGCTTTAATGTGCTAACGCATGCAAATGCAGGCATACACTAATGATGTTGGTGTGCATTAGCAGACTAAAGTCAGCACTATTTCAAGCTTTGCCGATACTTGCTTATACTGGAAGTTACAGTATCTCTTATCCGATTTATGATTTTCTTAAAATGAGGAATACATTGCCTAGTTTTGCCTGACCTCCTTCTGTGACCCGCTCTTAATCCCCTTGGAAGCCATGGACAGTAGCAGAGAGAGCTTTATTTCTGTGATAGACAAGAAATATAGCCGGCTCCAGACTCCAAAGCTCATCTGACTCCCACAAAGAAACCAAAGCAGCAAATTCATGTTGTGCTGCTAATTAAAAGCAGATTTACATGGATTAAAAGATCGCGGACCCCAATTACTGTGTTATCAATTGCCTTCATCTGCCAATGAATTCTCAAACCAACAAAACAGCTTGTATTCACACACATAAACAATACATGCAGGGCCTCACATTTCATACCACAGTTCGAGGCCACGATCAAAGGAGATTTTGATGAAAGAACAACATTGCTGAGCACGTACATTACGTAGACTCCCACTAGACGCCATGCCTGGATGCCAAGTTTACAAGCATATGTTCAGTGTTTGTTCCACAGCGCTCTCGAACTCTGGGCATCTTAGGACTCTTAATGCAGAGGATGCGCAGTAAAAGTCCTCAGATGAAGTTTGCATTCAATGCTCCAGGAAGTGCTCGCACGTGCGTCATCAGTTGAATCAACAGACATCCACTCCTTATATCTAAGCAGAAGCTTGAACTTTTTTACATGCAAAATATCTCTAAGATAGTTGCTTGATTGGCTCAGCAGAACGTTCTTTGCTTTCCTCTTTGCCGACGGGCTTTGTGACAGCTGGCTGGAGAATACCGCTGAGAGGCCACTCTCCTTCTATCACAGGTCATATCACAAAGTGTTGCACCACTGCACAACCCATGCTCTGCACATCCCTGTGTACCTTCTTTGCTGCCTGGGCAACACGGGCAACACAGCAATCCATAAGAGACTGAGGCAACTCATTTCACAATTTCATGTGTTCTTGATGTAAAGGGATAACGTACATTTCTCCTCTTTTAAAATTTGAAGTATAGGTGTGTGTTTTAGTCAAAATCACTTTGTTCAAATTCTAATGACATAGACAGCAAACATTGTGCAATCAATTGGACCTGTTTTTTTAACAGATGTTCGTGCATTAGGACTGTTTTCATATACTCGCTAGGACTCTTCTAAAATGTATTCGAGGCAAAAGATGTGGTAATTATAGAGTCATAATTAGCTTCTTCCCTTTTACCTTTATGTGATCTGGACTGAACAAAATTTGTTTGCGCCATTCTGTATTAAACATACATCAAGGGGGCAAAGGGTTTCCTTTTTTGTACCAGTGCAAATCTTCTGAGACCCTGGACATAGTAAAGTAGATATTTTTCAATCCATTTTTTTATATTTAGGCATCATAAATATATCATAATTGAGTTTGGTTTCTTATGAACTCTTGATATCTAGCTCATCGTGCATGGATGTTGTCCCCTGTTATATTGTTTGTGCTATTCTTAAACACTCTTTCAGTACAATGACAATACAGCAGACTATGTTCTTATAAGAGTTTATTATCTATGTGAAATAGCTCACTTAACCCATGATATGATAATTGTCAAATCGTTATATTTTTCCAGAATATTTCATTTACTTTGAAACAAATATGAACTGTACGTAGAACCAATTCTATCTACAGAATTGTAAATTATAACTAAGGTTCAGGGGTCCTCGAAAATAGCAGTTGATTACCCACTGAATACTTACTAAAAAACAGTGCAAAAATAGAATTCTTTTTGTTTAACCACTGAAGTCTTCCAACTTAGAAAAACTTATATATAAGTCTTGGGTAGCTGGACGTGTGCTCAGCAGTCATTCCAACTAGGCCCAACCAAATATACTCGAGGTTATATCTAAAGACTTCCTTTGATACTTCTAGGTTAATGACCATTAGAACGCTCGAAATAAAGACATCCGTATCAAAACTAATGAACAAGTTGAGAATCTTAATTTGTCACTGACAGACACAATTAATCAATTAATGGTGGTTCACATTTACAATAAATAAAACATTGAAAAAAAAGAATTTGCCTTAAAAAAACTAAAAACATCTACTAAAGTAGGGGGTTGTAACTTTCCTAACTGGATCATCTACCAACCTTCTGGTACATGCTAACAATGTCACGATTCCCTTACTGTCAGTCCTGTTCATTATGGCAAGACACTATATTTGCCATACTAGCATTATATACAACAATGGCTACGAAAATCCGTAACTCCACCCTTACATCACTGTGGTATAATAAGAAACTACATACTCCTAAACTCCCCTACCAATGGCCTGATATGGCAATTAATGAGATTGCAACGATATCTGGCGTCTACAAAAATACTGAACTGCTCTCCTTTGCCTTCTTACAACATAAACATGACCTCTCCAACATGGACTTCTACGATTTTCTCCAAATTAAAGCCAAGATTTCCAAAGTGGGTCCTATTAATAAATCGCCCTGGCTGCAAAAACTCCAACTAATATTTTCGAATGGCCATGCTGATTCACATTCCTTTGACACAGTACCTCACCAGCTTCTCCTTGCCCGTCTCTCTTCCATTGGCATCTCGGGGGCAGTATGGGCTTGGCTAGAATCCATTCTGGATGCTCGTACTCAGCAGGTACGGATGCTCCCTTTTTCATCCTCGGCTAGGGAGGTTTCAACTGGAGTTCCACAGGGCTCGACTCTGAGATCTTTGCTCTTTAATATCTATTTGACTCCGCTGATCTCCCTGGCTGAAGAGCTGGGTGCCAAAATCATGGCTTACGCTGACGACACCCAGCTCCTATTTACTTGGAATGGTTCCGATCTGAGTACGGGGGCTGCATAGAGCAGCCTTGCAGCCGTGTTTCCATGGCTGGCACAGGCTAAACTTAAGTGCAACGAGGGGAAATCGGAGATACTGCTGTATGGCTAATTTCCCCTGCGTTTTACAGAAGCCTTGTGGCCCCCAGACTTCCCTCTCCCACTTTCTGAGGGTGGTCCGGCTAGGAACTTGGGAGTTTGGTTCGGGGAGGATCTCAGGTTCTCTGAACACATTTGGGGCCCGATGTAGACTAACGGGTGTCGGTTTTGGCACACTTAAGTCATTGAGTAGATTCTTCCCTATGCTTCCTCAGCCGGCGAAGGAAATGGTGGCGCGGGCACTCATCTTGTCCTGCTCGGATTACGCTAACGCGCTTTTTATTGGCATCCCGGGATACTTGATGAACAAACTTCAACTGATCCAGAACATGGTGGCCAGACTCTTATTTAACATCTCTAAGATATCCAGTATAAGGTCACACTTGCGCGACCTTCACTGGCTGCCGGTGGCCCAGCGGGTGCAGTTTAAGGCCCTTACTCTAGCTCATAGAGCGCTGCATGACTTAGGACCCTCCTATATTAGGAAACGGTTGTCCTTCTACATCCCCCACCGATCTTTACGCTCTGCTTCCCATCGTCTGATGGCCACTCCCCGTTTCTGCCGTTCTAGGATGGAGGGTCAATCACTTTCGGTCCAGGTAGCCACTCTGGAACAGTCTTCCTGTTTTGCTGCGCCGCACCCAGGACTTTTACATTTTTAAGAAACTACTTAAAACTCATCTTTTTAATCAGGTCATTTAATTATTCTCCCCTTTCTAGTCTGCAGTTCAAATTGCGCCAAGACACTCTTGAGTCATTGAGCGCGCTACAAATCACCTATAACATTTCATAACATAACATTCCTACAGAATGCTCACCACCTCAAAGATCCTGTGCCACTCACCATTAACACAGACATAGGACTTTTAATTTTCTTCCAAGAACCTTGTGCTTCTGAACACAGACACCTGGGCTAAAGTAGGATCACACCTACTTCAACTCAATGTAATTCCCTCCCTGACCCAGACCAAAGTGTCTGCTGCACATGTGCTGTACTGGACCACTGCAAAATTATTTTGACTAAAACTTAAGGACGCCAACACGTGCTGGGCATGCGACTCATCCCCTGGTGATGAAGAACACATGTCCTTCTCTTGCCCTCCCCTACACTCATACTGGCAGGATGTTACCTTACAATGACCATTTGTCCTCAAAAGAATTGTAAACAGATTCTAGAAAGAAATAATTGGATGAGAACACCACCATATTTAATATGGAGGTGAGGAAAGGGGCGTCTCCAAAGGAAAATAATTTTCCACCTATAAAAGGAAGACAAGAAGAGTTAAATGTGTAAATGTCCAATTTTGCCAAACTCAGTTAAACAGATTTTCAAGCTAGTGTACAACAGCCTGATTCCGAATAGAGATGGAGTACTCCTGTAAAGTGACAATTGTCAATCTTAAGGGCACCTCCAAGTGTTTTTAGGAATGCTGTAAGAGTTGACGATCTTCTTTAGGTATAGTGGGAACCTTATTGGACTAGATTTCTGATTTAAAAACAAAAGGATTTGTGAATCAGGACAGGTGATTAATCACATCTGTACATTAATCATACATTACACTTTTAAAATAGAGGTTACAGTTTACTACATTCATCTGTGCCGTTGACCCTTGCGTGGAATGGGAGGTGGGCTTCATCTATATGAATGGAATTGCTGTCTGCTCTCTATACATTACTTTTGTGCAGCCGCGGCCGGTAGAGGGAGTACCGGCCGGGTGGTAATGTGGGGAGAGGGAGGGGCAGGGTGGAGGGTTGTAATGTATGGAATCCGGACCTTAACAGGTAAGTAAACATAAAAATTAAAAAAACGAATTTCGTTGCATGCACTGCATCACCAAATGCGATGCAGTGCACGCAACGAAATTTGTTTTATTTATTTTTATGTTTACTTACCTGTTAAGGTCGGGATTCCATACATTACTACCCCCCACTCTACCCCTCCCCCTCCCAACGTCACCGCCCGGCCGGTACTCCCACTACCGGCCGCGGCTGCCTTTGTGGGTATTTATAAGCACTTGGTCCTATAAGATGTCAGGCAGAGCTTAAGGCCTGGAAAGCACATATTTTGATGGGACCGAAATCTATCATAAACTTGTCATGTACACAACAAGAGCACACAGGTGATGGACAGCATCCAGACCAATCAGGTTTCAAAACGTCTCACCCCCCCATCAAAATCAACCTAAGCATTGTACAATCCGCCTCTGAAACTAAAGCTAAGTACACCATGCCGTAGTTGCGTTAGAGAAATCATATTCTCAGGCAGTATTTAATTTTTCATCATAAACAGGACATAGAACTGATCAACATAGCACTAAAAAACCAATAAAGGGAAAATATTAAATTATTTACTCTGCAACAGCATTGCAAGGAACCAACAGATTGAAGCCCACATTACAATAGCCGAGTTATGCTTGCCTACCCCTCAGGTTCCATTCCCTGTGACATCACCCGTATTCCATTGTCCTGGACCAAAGGGAAATAGCACTTTTGGATTCCATCCGAATCCACCTGTCTCCTCAGTATAGAGGAAACCTGGCCCAGCATCGACTGGTCCCTCAGCAGCATAATTCAAAATTATCCTATTAGGTATCTTCCTTGCCACCATTCAAGGATGGGCTGAGCCATACCTGGACCTCCCAATCCCTCAAACATCCATCGCAGCTGTGTAAGGTAAGGCTATGGACACTTGGGTAAGTAGACGCCACTAGCCCTTCCCTAAAGATTTTGTATCTCTGCCCCGAGTTGGGACATTGGCTTAAGGCCAACTCTCTCCTGGGTTCGCCTGCACTTATAACTAATGCCCAAGGTTCTCCACCTGTTTTGTATTCAAACACAAATCTTTTAGTGCTCTTGCCCCACCTGCACTGAGCTAGGGGATGGTGGGTGGAAAAAAAGCAGAGTGACCTGGCTGCTGCTCTAAAGGAGGGTTTTTTGGCGTCCATCAGGGGCATTGATGGGAGCAAGGTGACAACAGGCAAAGTTGCCCTCACATTTAAGTCCCGCTTCCTGCCCCTGCCGGACACCCAGGTGACCCCGGCTAGCACCCAGGCAGTCAATGGCAGTTCAGGCCGAGCCCTCAAAAATTCCAAGTTGCAGCCACCACTTGCCACCAGCTTTTACCAGCTGAATTCGGGCCACACCTGTCTCTGGGATCTTTCAGCATGCAGCATGGGCCCCCATTAGCCATTTGTTCATGACAGTACTCTTCATTGCAAATGCTTCTCATTTGACTCTCTAGAGAAAAGCGGTTACTAATGGGAAGATATTTGGGGGGTTACAATATTTCTCAGGATAGCATAACATATTGATAGTTGATAGTTGGATATGCAGAAATTATATAATCAAATAAAATACTGCGCCAAAGAACAGGCATCAAAATTATCACTTTGTAGTGTATAGGAAATCAGCTAAAAGGATAATTTGTTAGGTGGATCTCTCATAAATTTGACTTTGACATTGGAACCCTCATTTGATTCCAAGAAATAGATGAGTTGACAATTATATAGTTAATGTATATATTATTCTCTAACGTAAATTATAGAAAGTGAAACTCAAATATAGTCAAAATATTTTGCACATTGACACAAGGGAATCTTAAAAGCTCAAAATGGAAAAATATAAATGCTAAATGAATCCAGCATTGTATTCTCTGCAGATCTTTTGAAATGTGGACCCAAATCTCCAGGTACTGCTAGCATCCGTGGCGTAACACAAAATGATGGAGCCCCTCTGCAAAATGTGGTAAGGGGCCGTAAGACTTCCATATGTCACAAATATTCCTACTCCTGATGCTGAATGGGAGCCCCCTGAAGGGTGGGAGACCGCCTGCACTGCCAGGGCTGCAGGTGCCTCAGGGGCCTTTGTTCTAACCCTGGACAGCAGAAGTTAAACCATTCCCCTAGCCTGTATGTAAAATAAAATTAAAATAAAATATAAATGTGAATCCATATTTATAAAACGCGAGCTACTCACCCTTTCAGGTCTCAAGGCGCTGGGGGGTATTGTGGAAATTAATTGAGTTATTGCCCAGACTCACATGGTGCTGAGTTGATCTGCTGCCAGCTCCGTGATCGAACCGTGAGCCCTGTGCTCTGAAGTCAGCTGCCCTGGCTGCTGCGCAACACCTCTCCGCCATGTATGTATGTAATGATCACAGTCATGGTGTTGTTCGCACATGAGCATGGATATATGGCTCTTCTGTCCTTCGGATTGCCTCACAGCAGAAAATAGTCCTTCCTTCCTTCCTTACAGGTAAAACTCTGGGGCACAAATTTACTATCAAATAGAATGGACAGTAATGTGACCATGAGTGATGAAAAGCGGTTCGAACAGCAACGTCAATCAATGTCCCTTCACTAAAGGACTTTAGTGTATAAGGTTGGCCCATGCATATCACTAGAACTGTTTGTGGCACAAAAAGACAACACCTATTAATTTATGCCAGGGAGCAATGTCTGGGGCAAAACAGTATAAACAACTTTTTGGCAGCATGACATAGCTTTGCAACAAAAATTCAAGTGAAATTAGTGGGGGAGGGCCAGGTGGTTGTTCACAGAGGATACCTACAACTTACATGTTTACTTTACCACAAAGTATACCCTTAACATGGCTTGCCCTTCTTCTGCGGTTTTCTGATAGGAAAGCAGCTGTAGAAGGTGTCCCTTAAGTACAAACGCTGCGCACAGTGAAGAACCGGGCCTTTGGGCCTGGCGGCGCAGGGCAAGCCTGAAATCTTCGAGTTCACCTGCCTTGTTCCACAGAGACACGGAATACTCTGCTGGCGTAGAAAACCAAGTTTATTAGCTGCAGCTAAGAACAGTTGTCCAAGAAGTACACACAAGTAGGTTCTCAGGAGACTGCCACTTTACTTCGTGGCTCACAAGCTTCTTATAGTCAAAGTACATCTGTACAAACATACACCCAATGCACAAAGTTTTAGCCAATCAGAAGAGTTTGAAAACAAGGTGTTGTGTAACGAGAATGCTCTCTGCTTACATGTTATATTATCCAACCCCCTCAAAGTTAATCAATACTGGTACCCATAGTTCAGTGTTACAATGACAGGACATGTCTGTATGCTTCTAATTCAAAGGTTGTGGAATAGGAAAACACAGGGAGAGAATAGCAAAGGCCAAAAGATAAGATACAGCATGAGAAGAATACTAAAGGCTAACAGATAGTTGATATAGGGATTCGGTAGTCCAGACAAGGATTAGTTTAGGCCGGCTGGTGTCTGAGATGGGTTTCAAGACAAGAACGGCGGGGGTTTGTGACACGTTGCAGTCCAAGGGGCAGAGACACTTCGTGAATCGAGCAGCCTGTGTAAAGGCAACACAAAATGGCGGTGAATGTAAAATGGAGTCGAAATTAAAGAACCTCAGCCCCTCCTTTTGCCATTACGCAGGCAATACACAAAGACTCACGCTAATCTGAATCGATGTCGATGGTCATGAGGTTGTCAAGCTGTTGCTGCACCATCATCTTCATATTCTCTGTTTTCTGTGACATGGGTCTTGGGACACACATAGTAGAACAAAGAGCACAGATTGCGGGGTCACATTGCAGGCAAATGCAACACGAAAAGATGATGGCCAAAACTACTCCAACGAAAGTCAATACCCTCCATCCCCATGTGGACAGTAGTCCCCAAAACCATCCCATCAGAGACCAATTTCCTTCGTCCTGGTGGACGGACTCAGCAATGTGGTGTAATTTAGAGATGGCCTGGTATACTGTAGGGGCGTTATCAGGTATATAAATGCAACAACTGGAACCAATCAATTTACAGACTCCACCACGATCTGCAAGAATGATGTCTAACACCATCCTGTTTTGTAATGTCATAAGGCGATCCGCCCGAGCTCAGCAGTGATATTACTCAGTGCTCCAACAGTTTCATTTATCATTGCTTCAACTACCTGAATGAGATGCCTGATATTTCTACTATTGGCCATAGGGCCCCAAAACGGGAGGAATCCTTTAAGGAAGTCGCCTCCTTCTTGTCCTACTGTGTCTTCCAAAGCAATAACCCCTCTACCGTACCTTGTCTTGTGATGTCCCAAAGGAGCTGTATATGTTGGAGGGAGGAGAAAGGCCATATAACACGTTCCTGAGAAATCGGCTGGTAGCCATGTATAGGCTCTATCATGGCAAACGAAATATGTTCCTTGAGACGCTACCAGTGGTGGAGACGTTCGGGATGTATAGATGTATGTAATGTTACAAGTGCTCTTTCCCAATTGAGCCTTAGGACTTTGACCATTTGCTTTGAGACATAGGTGACCTTGGTGGGGCACAGTATATATAGGTGGGGATCTTTTCCTTTTGGCTCTGTCTGTAAGACTAGTGACGTAATGTGTCACATTCCAGTCAATGTATGCTTGTCGTTTGTCAGTGGGGAATTCATTAAATTTCTTATAATGTTTTGACATAGCCACTATTCCTCTTATTAGTGCGTCATGACTAACGTCAATTCCATCTCTATATGGACCAACAGGATGTCGATGTTGGGTCTCATAGGCATTGGCAAATATAGAGGTGTAAGCCCAAGCAGATCCTTTTAGGGAGAAGGGTAGAACTAAATATGGCATTCCTCTATCTGTATTATGGGGTAAAAGTCCACAAACCCAGCAATCGGTGGTATTGATCACCAATTGAGGCTGGTGTAACAATTGAATGAAGGAATTGTTGAAATACTCCATTCTCCTGATTTGCTCATGCTCTGGTAGCGTATGAAATTTGTGTGGAGAAACAGTAGTGCGAAAAGGTATGGGTTGGGAGGTAGATATAGGTACAGATGTTGGCTGGAAAGTGTGAATAACTCAACCCACACAAGCTAATAAAACACATAACAAAGTTAAAACACTTAGTACTACGCCACATCTAGTAAATAACGATTTACAATATTTAGCAGAATCCATTTCTAGGTGTTTCTCGTGGCAGTCTTCCCTTCACTTAGCCGTGATTATTAGCCGTCCTATGACACTGCAAGTCCCGCAGACCTACTGTCACGACTCGGGTCACTAACTAAGACTCTTACCACGACCCTGCAACCTAATTAGATGGACAACATCACAAAAAACACACACGAAAGAAAAATTCCCTCATTGTCCTTAGTTACTCTAGATCTCAAATTGTATCTAGTTTTGTTCGATACAGTCTGATCCTGGAAAAATGTCTCTGGATTAGTTGTGTTCAATCTCAGATGTGGTGGGATAGCTTCTTGCAAAATGTCATCGTCTTCTTTCTCAGATTGAGTCCATTCTAGGTGTGCATCGCCAAAAGGTACAAACCAGGGGACCCTCTCTCCCTCACATTCACCTATACCTTTGCGGACCCACTGAACGAAAGGCAAAGGCAAGGGACCTTTTTGCAATGCACAGCATGCACCCAATTCTTTTTCCCCACAACTTTCACAGCTGTACGTGTGGTAAGCAAAACTTGTCTCGGCTCCCGCCAGCGAGGCTCCAAATTCCTCTTCCTTTGAAAGTTTTTCAGACACACCCAATCGCCAGGTTGGAGGGTGTGCCCAGGATCCGAGGAAGGCTGCGGCAAGGTGTCTTGTACCTGCTGATGGAGAACACGCAATTTAGTGGTGAGGTCATGCAAATAGTCAATTAACATCGGGTATTCTATGTCAGAGTACTTTTTAGGCCTAGGGACACCCCAGACATTAGCCGGGCATCCAAACACAATCTCATATGGGCTAAGTCCCACACGAGAATGAACAGTTGTTCGAGTTGACAAGAGGGCTAAAGGTAGAGCATCGTGCCAGGCAAAACCTGTGCTGGCCTGTATCTTCGCAAGTTTAAGCTTGAGAGTGCAATTATAGCACTTTACCAAACCCGCTGACTGAGGGTGGTTTGCCGCATGGAATTTCTGCTTAATACCAAGACCTGCACATACTTTCTGCATGATTTGACCCATGAATTCACTTCCATTGTCACTCCAGACAATTCGAGGTAAACCGAACCTCGGGAAGTATTCTTTCAGAAGGACCTTAGCTGTAGACAAGGCAGTATTATCCTTTAGGGGGTAGGCCTCTATCCATCTAGAAAAGGCACATACCACCATAAGGACGTACTTAAGGTTGTTGCATCTCTCCATATGAATGTAGTCTATCTGCAGTACCTCAAAAGGATACGTTGGGGGAGCAAAATGGCCTGCTAGGGTTGGTGTCCCTCTTCCAGGGTTGTGCATCAAACAAACAATGCAATGTTTAACAAGATTTTCTGCACATTTAGGAATCCCTGCATTCTGCCATACAGGAGCCAAAAGCTTGCATATTCCTTTCGCACTGATGTGGGCTGGACCATGCGCCATAGTCACTACTGGAAGTACATAGGCGTCTGGCGACAGCCAACGTTGGTGTTCCAACAATTCTATCCAACACCCCGTCGCATCCAACATTCCCGTACCATCTCTCCACTTACTCAATTCTTTCTCTGTAGCCTCTTCCCGAATCATTTTCACACTTTCTATTGTGTCCTCACACATTCCTCCTTGACTGACCCATCTAGCAGGTCCAGCAACATACATATTACTCGTCACATCTCTCGCTGTCTCTTTTGCTATCTGGTCCGCAAAAGCATTTCCTTCACCCACATCATCAGTGATCCTCTTATGCGCACTACTCTTCGCAATTGCTATCTGAGTGGGTAAAGCAAGTGATTCTAAAAGGTCATTCACTAACTGACCATGCTGTATTTTAGTACCATGTGAGGTAAAGAATCCTCTTTCCCTCCAAAGGTGGCCAAAACTGTGGGCCACCCCAAATGCATATTGGCTGTCGGTGAACACATTCACTCTCTTCCCTTTAGCCAATACACAAGCTCTAGTCAGAGCTATCAATTCAGCTGCTTGGGCTGAATTCTGCCTAATGCGTGCTGTCTCTACAATTGTATGCAAAGTGGTAACAGCATAGGCTGCAGTCGCTTCACCGTTGGGGAGCTTAAAACAAGAACCATCCACCCATAGGATCCCATCCGGGTCCAGGAGCGGCGTATCTTTTAAATCAATCCTACCTTTTGTCTCCTCCTCTGTACGGAGAAAACAATCATGTTGCTCTTGAATGTCTTTCTCTACTGGGATTGGTAACAATGTAGCTGGATTTAGGGTATTACATCGCTTGATGTGCACGTGACTAGCCAAGAGCGTCAGCTCATACCCCGATAAACGGGCGCTCGTAAGATGCTGAGATTTTGTCCTGTTTAGAAGTGTATCCACTGCATGTGGTACCATGACAATATGCCTATTGTCTAGCACCAATCCAGCAGATTGGCAAATAGAAACTGCTGCTGCTGCTGTAGCTTTCAGAGAACTAGGTAATGCTTTAGCTACAGGGTCTAACGTAGGTGAAAAATAGGCACATGGACGTTGCTTGTCCCCAAATTGTTGCGTCAAAACTGCCAACGCGCAACCTTCTCTCTCGTGCACATAAAGTGTGAAAGGTTTACTGTAATCCGGAGTACCCAACACAGGAGCAGAACATAAGGAAGTGCGCAAATCATTAAAACTTTTCTGGCATTCCTCTGTCCAAGGGAGAGGTTGAGGTGTATCGTTAAGAGTAAGTGCTAACAAAGGTTTTGCTAACAAAGAAAAATTCGGAATCCATTGTCTACAGTAAGAGGTAATGCCCAAAAAGGCATGTACCTCTCTCTGTGTACATGGTACAGACATTTGTGCAATTGCTTGGATTCTTTCTGGGGTCAATCGCCTTCCCTCCTTCGACAAAAGATGACCTAAGTAGGTAACCTCTTGGCGACAATATTGTAATTTAGAGGGCGACACCTTATGATGAAGGTCAGACAAGTGATGCAACAGTGAAACAGTAACTTGTTTACAAACGTCCTCAGAATCAGCAGCAACCAACAGATCATCTACGTACTGAATAAGGGTGGCACCTGGAGGCAAAGTGAAAGCATTGAGCTGAGTTTTCAACGCCTGACTATAAATAGTGGGACTTTCACAATAGCTTTGAGGTGCGCGTTTAAACCGGAAACTTCGGCCTCCCAAAGAGAAACCAAAGATATCCCTACTTTCCTCTTCAATGGGAATGCTAAAGAAAGCATTCTTAAGGTCGATGACCGAAAACCAGGCAGCCGAAGCAGGTATCATTGTCAATAAAGCAGTGATATCTGGGACGACAGGAAACTGAGGTACAACAATCTTGTCGACCTCCCGGAGATCGATCACAAAACGATAAACAGGTGGCTGGGAAGAGTCAGTACGTTTAAGGACAGGCAGAACAGGAGTATTGCACACATTTCCTCTAGTCTCTTCAACCACACCTTTCTCAACCAAATCATAAACGATAGCCATCAGCGCTCTCTTACCATCACTCGAAATTCTGTACTGAGGAATGCGAGGTAACCTAACATTAGACTTGAGGGTGACAACATAGGGTGGAATCTGCAAGAGACCAACATCATTGGGGCCTGTAGCCCAATGAGTGGCAGGCAGGGAGCGTAATTCAAGAGGGAGTTGGTCTCTAGACAAATATGTCGGTGAAATCAATGTTTTACCTAAAGTAAGGTGTACACCAGAAGGAGAACAATGCAGTGTCGCATGCAGTCTTTTCAACAAATCCAAACCCAGCAAATTCTCACCACAACCAGTCGTTAAAATAAGCGGAGCCTCCAAATCATAAGGACCTATTGAGATGGGCAGAGGACAAGAAACTGGGTTACGAACTGGGGCACCAGAAAATCCTACAGAAACATTTGTTAAGCCAGACAAAGGTGCCCCAGGGAGTTTAGAGTGGATGATAGAACTCTTCGTTGCACCAGTATCCAAGAGAAATGGCTCTGACACACCAAGCGCAACGACATCAACATAAGGCCCATTTTGGTCCACTGGAACTGATATGACTCCCTCACTTTGTCTACGGCTGTCCTAGCTAGAATTAAAATCCTGATTCTCATCCTCCATATAATAATCATCATTATAATAACTGAGTAAGACTGAGTATTTTGCTGATCAAAATAGTTCATGAATTTTTGAGGCGGAAAGGAACGTTGATCCTGGGACATTGTACTTCGCCCCCTCCCCCTAGGTGCTGACTGGAAGCCACTTCGGCCTCGCGGCCCAGGCGTACCACCAGCACGCTGCAATAAAACTGGACAATTATTCTTAAAGTGACCTTCCTCTTTACAATAGACGCATTGATTAGGACCCAGTGGAGGCCGTGGAACAAAGGGCTCAGGTTTCTGCAACAACTTCTGAAACTGGGGAGTCGGCTGAAACTGGCGCTGAGCAGGACGAGGAGGATAAGCTTGTGCAAAAGAACCTTCGTTTTTAGCTCTTTAGTCTTTTTGTCCAATTTGTCCTTCTCCTCCTTATCCCTATTTTCGTAATATTGGACAGTAGCCAATATCTGGGCTGAAAAAGAAACAGCCCATGAACTTTCGGAATCCTTTAATTTATTAGAGAGTTCGGGAAGCAAATTAAATACAAATTTATCTAAGAACAATCGCTGTCCCCCCTCTGTGCTCATATCCTGATCACCGTGATCAAGGAATGTTTCCTCAAAACAAGTGAAGAAGTCGGAGACACTCTCATCCTTCTTCTGCTTGCAGGCAGCTAACTTATCCCAATTAACTCGCAGGGCGGGCATCATAGTTTTCATTAAGGTAATTATTCTACCGTGAAGTGCCGCTATTAAGTCATCAGGTTTAGCACCACCCACTTGGAGTCTATCAGCAGCAACTATAGCATCCCAAGCACCTCCTAATTCATTAGCGTGGTTCTCTTTCCGAATCCTAGCCCACAATGGTTGTGGGAAAACATTTCCCATCAACATATCTATATCAGCCAGATTCATAATACAAGCATCAACCGTCTGAGACAATGCCTTGTAATAACCTGCAGGGTTTTTACGGGGGTCAGGTAAGGACTGTTTAAGGGCCAGCACCTCAGATCTCTTCCAAGGTACATGTACCCATATACACTGGAAGTGAGCTGGTGTAGGCTGATTACCATCCTGGGCTGGAACCGCATCCCTCCACACTGGGGGAACCTCTCGCATAGGGTAGTGTTTCAGTTTGCGCCTAACAGAAAGATCAGGTTCAGACAAAGACCGGTAAAAGAAAATTGATCTGAAGGTGACAAGTGTCTGCATAGCATCCTCAACCTAAGGACCCACAATCATTCCTTTATCGAAATCAGCCCGAACATCCAGCAAACCCTTGGAACTTAACCCAATTCCTGACCTAGGATGTCACACATGGCATTGAAAACAAATCTTTGTACAGGGGCATCCCACTGCTCAAAAGTATCCATGATATCCAGACCAGTATATTCAATATCACTCAGGATCCACTTGCGAGCAAGACCCATTAACGTATCTCGTTCTCGGGAATCTGGGAGCGAGCTTCGTGTCTGCCTACGGGGAAAAACAGGAGTCAGGCTTCCTGACCCAAAGAAAGGAGAAAGGAGACCCGAAACAGTCTCAACCACCCGCTGACGGACAGAAGGGGAAGCTGGCAGAACAACAGGAGATAAGGCAGGAGGCGGAACAGGAGAAGAGGCAACAGGTAGAATGGAGGTCGGGGGCAAAGAAGGCTGAGGTAGAGGAGTCGGAGGCAGAGGAGCTGGAGGCAAGGGAGCTGGAGGCAAAGGAAATAGCGGGAGTGGTGGTGCCACAAAGGGCTGTGGTGGAGGTGCAGGAGCAGGTTGCTTGACGGGGTAACAAAGGCGGAGGTGCATTAGCACCTTGTACATAGGGCGGGGGCGATCTTAACAAGTGAGACATTAAAGGATCCTTCTCAAGATCAGCATCAGTATTTGGGGGAGAAGTTGGCAGCACTGGGTAACATTTATCGATTGCCATGCGATGTTGCCTATCTGAAATCTCTATTGCATGATCTATTTCATTATCTTTAAACTGTTGGGAAGCCTGTTTAACAGTCATGCCTCTTTCTTTCCTATCTCTTTTTGCCTGTTTAATTTCTTTCTGTTTGGCTTCCTTGCACCAAAGGCGAAAAGAGTCAAACATAGCCGTCCGGGCTTTTCTTTTAAACAAAGTAGCTTCTAGGTTATCTAGAATGTCAGGCTCAAAACTACCATTATGTGGCCACTGTAAAACACCATCTTTCTTTGTATAGCGGACCCACACTTCATTAAAGGTGATGGGACCCACACCATGTTTAGAATAGAGCTCATAAGTAGGAGTTCCAGCCGGAGGAATTGGACAAGAGTCCTCCAGTCGGGAGTCCATATCGCAACAAAAACAACACCATTTTTTAAACTTACTGAAACCAGACATCGTTACTTCACTAGCTTCCTACAAACAACAAGGGGCTAATCAAAATAAAACAGCACAAACGTACTCACGCCTTGGCTTCGGTTCTTGCAATAATGGAATCAAAGAACCCAAAAACAAAGAAGTGGGAGCGACCCACTAATACTTAACCAAATGTCTTCTCACGCCAACAGAGGTCCGTCTAACGCCTCGCAATACCAGTCATCACCAAAAGGGACCAAGGCAGGGCGGCAGTCAGGGCAGCAGTCACCAGCAGCCGTTGGAAAGGAGAAGCCACACTTCAAAAGACCATCAGTCCACTTTTCGACATATAGGTGTCGCTGGTGTGGGGGCGCCTCCTCTGGAATTTTCCTGCGGGGCTCCTCACGATCCTTGGGCTCAACCGCTACCTCTGAAGCCGCCCGACGTTGGGCGCCAATTGAAGAATCGGGCCTTTGGGCCTGGCGGCGCAGGGCACGCCTGAAATATTTGAGTTCACCTGCCTTGTTCCACAGAGACACGGAATACTCTGCTGGCGTAGAAAACCAAGTTTATTAGCTGCAGCTAAGAACAGTTGTCCAAGAAGTACACACAAGTAGGTTCTCAGGAGACTGCCACTTTACTTCGTGGCTCACAAGCTTCTTATAGTCAAAGTACATCTGTACAAACATACACCCAATGCACAAAGTTTTAGCCAATCAGAAGAGATTGAAAACAAGGTGTTGTGCAACCAGAATGCTCTCTGCTTACATGTTATATTATCCAACCCCCTCAAAGTTAATCAATACTGGTACCCATAGTTCAGTGTTACAATGACAGGACATGTCTGTATGCTTCTAATTCAAAGGTTGTGGAATAGGAAAACACAGGGAGAGAATAGCGAAGACCAAAAGATAAGATACGGCATGAGAAGAATACTAAAGGCTAACAGGTAGTTGATATAGGGATTCGGTAGTCCAGACAAGGATTAGTTTAGGCCGCCTGGTGTCTGAGATGGGTTTCAAGACAAGAACGGAGGGGGTTTGTGACACGTTGCAGTCCAAGGGGCAGAGACACTTCGTGAATCGAGCAGCCTGTGTAAAGGCAACACAAAATGGCGGTGAATGTAAAATGGAGTCGAAATTAAAGAACCTCAACAGCATCACTGGCTTACTTTTGTATCATGATGTAAGGATTTGAGTTGAAATAAACTGCCTTTTGTTTGAAGACTTCTAATGACATAATTAGCAGGTAACTCATAGAGCCTCATTTACGAGGTTTTGCCACAAGGCAGCGCTACAAGGGATCTAGCTGCGCTGCCCTGCATCAAAAGAGAAGGGCAGGAATGCGATGAGATACAGCGCATTCCTGTTCTTTTCCCCTTACGCTGATGCACAATGGGCTGCCATGCGCCAATGCAGGAACCCTTGCGTCATGTTGCAAGAGCGTCTGCTTTGTAGGGGTTATTGTTTTTGTGCAGGACGGAACACCTTCCTGCACAAAAACAATCATGAGAAGTGTTTTTCTGCAGCACACAAAGAAAGAGGAAAAAAGGAGGAGAAATAAAGATATTCCTCCTCGTTACGCCTCCCTAACTTCACCCCTGGGAAGCAATAGAATCTGACGCATTCTCAGGTTTACGATTCCTCGTAAATCTGGAAATGCATCTGATTCCATGGGTGTTGCGTGGGAACACCCACAGCAACAACCATGGAACGCCACTTTGACGGTGTTCTACGTGAAAGGAGCACATATTTACAGAGCTGTGAAAAGCCATGCAAAGTGGTTTTGCGTTGCCTTGCAAATATGCTTTGACACATTTGGCCACCGGAGCATCAGAAAAAAAGACTCTCTGGAAGCGCAAAAGTGCTGCTAGGGGTGTCGTTAAGAGTGCAGCATTGCGTTTTTTCACGTAGTTCGCCAGTGCATAGGACATAGTAAAGTCAGGTAAGGTTTTAATACAGTCTTTCCCTGAATAGTATAAGATGCGCAAACAGTCTGTTCTGGCTTCCCAATCTGTGTATACATACGTGACACAAATAATGAATACGAGTAAGACTACGAGGACATGATGCGTGAAATGTACACGTTTAAGAGCAAGATGAAGGACTATATATATAGAACTGCTAAAAATACATTACTAAGTATAACTCACATGTATATCAACTAAGCAAGCATAAAAAATGATACTACAAATCATTCATAACATAAGGAAGGAATGAAAAACGTCAAAAGGGGATGTGCTGTAACTCAAAAGTCAGAGGTGAAATCCATAGCAGTTTGTTACGTTTTTATTGTTTTCAAAAAGCATCTACAACAATAGAGTATCTTAGAAAACGATCCCAGTATTTAAGTCATGAGATGTCCAGGGAAAAAAGACACGTTCTCTTAATATGCATAAAAATACAGTCGAAGTGCTGACATTCGCCTATAGTTTACCAACAATATTAATACGTGTGCTAAATGGAAAATAGGACAAGTACTTACTTTATTTGTTTAAGTTGTAGCTGCGAAGAGCACTAATTTAGTTAGTGTTCCTGTCTCTCATTTTTGTGAACACCAAAGGTCCCTTGTCACGTTTAAGCAAAGGATGAACCAGATGTCTCCGAGTTGTAATTCCAGCCTTGATCCATGACCCTGCTCCGATCAATATCTCTGTTGTGGGTCAAAGGTGATTTAGGCCTCACAGCTGAGGTTTTAGCTCCAAAGCATGGAGTCCAACCATTTTAGAGATCAATAAACGTTGTAAAGTGTTGTAAAAATGTGTCAACCAATCAAGCAAAATGTGTTCAAAACAATTTTGAAAGTCTGAAAATATCTCTCTTTGGTAGATAAACAGCAACAAGAGCGGAAAGACATCACCTTAGCTGCACAGTGTCGTTTGTTATACTCTTAGATACTTGCATGTGTGCGTAGCAAGGAATGCACCCATCGAACCACCCGTCTGAGGGACACATTCACATATGCTCCAGGCAGCGAAGGGCACAACAACAATTGTCATACACAGATTAAAATAAAAACGTACATCCACCTACAAAAACAAAATCATGCACAATTCAGGGTGGGCGGGAACAATCAAAAGACTATGGAACAAATCCAACAGGGTGGACATGAGTCGGATGCAGCATTCACATGCAGCAACAGGTGACAACTGGCCTCAGTTGCAAGTGTTTCAGTGGATATATGACGTTACCACGCGTTCTTTTACCACGCAGACCATTACCACGCATTTTTTACAACGCAGGACCCTTTACCATGCATACCATTACAACGCTGGTATTTACAACGCAGGTACTATTACAACGCATACCATTACAACGAAAGTATAGGTAAGTAAATAATATGGTAAAATAATTTAATTATTAATAATATTTTTTTAAATTAATAAATTATTATTTTAATATTTAATATTTTAATTATTTATATTAATATTTATTTATTAATTTTTAAATATATATGTTAAAAATACCCCTGTACCCCAAAACCCAAACCCAGCCCTAAAACCTAAAAATACCCCTGAACCCCAAAACCCAAACCCAGCCCTGAACCCTAAAAATACCCCTGTACCCCAAAAACTGAAAACTGACCCTGAACCCTAAAAATACCCCTGTACCTCAAAAACTGAAAACTGACCCTGAACCCTAAAAATACCCCTGTACCCCAAAAACTGAAAACTGACCCTAAACCCTAAAAATACCCATTTACCCAAAACCCAAACCTAAAATATTTTAAATAAAATTATATACTTACCAATACTTACGTTGTAATGGTATGCGTTGTAAAGGTACCTGCGTTGTAAATACCAGCGTTGTAATGGTATGCGTGGTAAAGGGTCCTGCGTTGTAAAAGTTGCGTGGTAAAGGTAGGTCGTGGTAAAAGTTGCGTGGTAAAGGTTGTATACCGTTTCAGTCTATCGTGAGCATATAGACCACAACTCCCTGCGTCAGTTATCCAAGACGTGATGCCTGGAAGGTTACAGGATAAAACTACAATATTGCATGTCACCACAGAAACTATCCGGCCACAGCAGACATCTTGCCACTATCCAAAAAGCCCAGCCTTCAGTGTTATGATCCTACAAGTAGCTGTATGCTGCCAGTGGGTGGTTTATTACACCCTTGCACTTAAGAAATGGGCATTAGTAAAACAATTACAAAACATTGATTGAACAGAAACATATCCATTCCAGGCAATTTCCCTCACCATCCATCTACCTTCCAACTGAAATAGCTGAAGGACTTGACTTAGATCACAAGGTATCCAAATACTGGCCATAACTAAAACAATGTATCCGCACAATGTCACTGAAACATATTGTGAATGTTGTAGACATATCTAAATCAGGGACAAAACCCAAGTTAATAAGCACAGTCAATACGTACAGGCTTCTGTCCGATGGATACCAGTGCTTCATCCCATGAAGTCAATGCATGAGAAATGTCAGGTGTCCAGAAAGTAAACTATCAAGGTATAATGGAGAAGAAGTTGTAGTGAGTCAAAGGAAGGGCACAAAGAGTATGGAAACTGCTTGGAGGAAGCCACCAGTCTAAGTGTGCTTGCAATGGGGTGATCCTGGATTCAAAACTCTCCTTCAGTGACCAAATTAGCAAGGTCGTCTCATCAAGTTTCTACATTCTTAGAATTCTGAGGAAAATCAAATTCCTCCTTCTGGTAGACAGCCTGAAGATAGCAGTCACATCACTCGTTCTTTCTCGTCTGTATTACTGCAATAGTCTCTATATTAACATCCCAAAAAAAATCTGAACAGACTCCAGATCGTACAGAATGCGGCAGCCAGGTTGCTAACAGGTACGTCCAGGTTTGTCTCTGTGAGGTTGGGACTTAGAGATCTCCACTGGCTCCCGGTCAAACAACGGGCACAATTCAAGGCTCTGTGTACAGTTTTTAAGGCCCTCATGGGTTTCGGTCCTGATTTTCTGAAAAATGGGATACATTGGTATGTTCCTGGAAGAACGTTGCACTCTTCGCAAGCCAAACAAGTGATTGTTCCTCACTTTAAAAAGGGCTAGTTGGGGTGGCAGGAGCTTTCGTCACTGTGCTACAAAATCATGGGACAACTTGCCTTTCCATCTTAGATACTCGAATGAGATCCTCCCCTTCAGGAAGGAATTGAAAACATGGCTCTTCTTATGAACAGTTTCATCTTATTTACCTCCTGATAGGCAGTGCTCAGCGCCAGGACACCCCAGGGTAACAGAGCACTTTAGAAGTCTTAGTAACATTAACATTTAACATTAACAATGGTACCCACAGCACGTCATACTAGTCAGAGGCTGCTTTTCCAAACCCTGGAGGTATCCAGTGCACCAGGTTGTTCCCAATCGTCAACCTGAATATACTGGAGTGGTTGCCAGTGACAACAGTGCCACAACCAGTAAACTCCACCTCCCATTGCAAATTGTGGCCAAAAGGTAAGGACAAGGAATAAGAATGCCACAAAGTTACCAAAAACCCACCTGACTGATGAAGAAATACCTTAGGTTATGCTTCATTGAGCACAACCTAGAAAGTTTTAAAAAAAATAACTTGGCAGAATATCTTCTATAGCAAGTACAACACAGCTAAAAGGTGACATGTCTCAGAATCAAACATTGATTACCGAAAATAGCACCTTGCATCATGATGTCAGCTGAGACAAACCAATGATACAGATGTATACATTGAATGGTGTGCTACAGGCTCTTCCATGTGGAATGCATTACTACAGAAACCTTGTCATGTATGGTGCACACCACAAATACATTCTGTTCCAAGAACAGTTCCTGACTGATCCTGACTGTTTCAAATAGAGCCGGGCTCCCCAATAGTCAGATGTGAATCCAGAGGTTATTAATTACTTCTGTTAGGTGTCAGACTTACCTTGCCTCATTATCAACCTGGTCACAGATCTGGATGTAGCAAGAATACCACTATCCTACAAATAATAGATGATGCACTTCACCTTCTAGACAAAGTTGACAGCAGACTCATCATCCTGCTTTATCTGTCAGAATTTTTTGGTGTAGTGAATCTTTTTACCCTTTTAGAATTGACGGTAGAGTGTATATATATATGTTGCAGCCATTTAATGGTTCAGATAATGCTTACATACCAATGTCACAATATATAAACATATTACAAATTCTGTGGTACCTCTTCCTTCAAAAAACATTCCATAAGGCTCCATCATTTCACCTACCATTTTGAAATTATAAATTGAACCTTTCTCTTCATGAGCACCTCAGAGTAACCTCTGATTTTCTTTCAAATTGTTCTATTCAGACGTAGTCATTTCTCAATGCAAGGACTGTATTGGACTGCGGCCCTGCCTTTGGGAAATGCTCTAAATCACTTGCCGTCTTTTTGCAAATACATTTTAACCTACAAACAAACCAACTCTGTGTTCAAAGGAGCACAGTTCAATCTTAGACTCATATGAGGAATAAAAGTTTTTACCCTGCAAGATGATTTCAAACAGGTGGTCAAGTTCCTTGTGTTATAAAGATTTAGGGGCACATACATCATTCATACATTTTGCATTTCTTAATTTGCGAAAAATACCGAATCGCAAATTAAGAATTGCAAAATGCTATGCATCATTTTTTTCGGTATTTACTTGTAATTCGGTAAAAATTGCAATTTTTACCGAATTGCAAATAAATACCGAATTCCTAACTGCTTTTTCGCAAATCCCATTGATTCCTATGGGCAGAAAGGCCCATAGGAGTCAATGGGAAGGCATTTACGAATTCGCAATTTGTTGATGCATTCCAAGGGTGCGGGGGGGGGGGGTCCAAAGGACACCCCCCCTGCACCCCTGAAATGTATTTGAAAGTGCATGTTTCAAACACACATGTCCTAAGGACATGTGTGTCTGTAACATGACAGTGTAAAAAATGCATTTTTTTGCATTTTGAAAGATTTTCGCAAATTAACACGAGGGTCAACCTCGTGTTAATTTGCACTTCCAATTTCAAAATTCACATTTTTTTTTTTTAATTGATGCATTGCATTTAAGGAATCGCACAAATGCGATTCCTTAAATGCATTCGCATTTTTAAGAAATACAAAAAAATGCGCATATTGGAAAAGTGTTTGATGCATCCCAAAAACGTATTTAGGAAGTGCAAACGGCCGAATTTACCGATTCGCACCGTTTGCACTTCCTGAATAGGTTGATGCATGTGCCCCTTATTTCCTTACTTGTATGAATCTTCAAGTTACACCAGCCCCTCTCAAAGCAGACCCTTCATTACCATGCAAGATTAATACAAGATATAGAAAGTATGATGACATCACTCTGTAGGAAATTTTACCTGTCAGCAGATTTTCCCCAGATGTGTTGTCTTTTGCTGCACCTTATATTTTTGCTGGCTGTAGAACACTGTGCACATTACTTTTGCTAATCAGGGATAAAGTGCCTGTGCTCCCCCTTTTAACAATGTGAAATTGACTTACCGTTGGCATATTTAACTTACCTATTTGTCCCTATTATATGGTACAAAGTGTATCCAGGAGTTGTAAGTTAAATATAACTAGTGGAATGTAGCACCCATTGAGCCAACTCCTAGAGTGGCAGTTCAAACTTGACTGTAGGCCCACCATTTGTAGCCCGATTGTTGCAATTTAGATATTTCAACATGTTAAAATAACCCCATTTGATAGGTCAAAACCTTAATTTTAAATATTTATAAGTCACCCCTATGTAGGCCTTTTGTACTCATAAGGCCGAATGCAAGGTATTTAAAATTAGGATGTGTAGAAATGTATTGTTAGACTTGTAATTTCAGTGAAAAAGCCTCAAAAGCTATTTTTACTGTTGCAAGTCTAGTTGCTACATAGGAAAACTCTGGGTTACATTATTGCATTCAATAACATTACTTTTGATTAGGAAATAGCTAGAAAAGTAATTAAACAACTGTTTTTCAATAGTTATCAAATTCAATGGTGAATTCAGAGTTTTGATAAATATTAAGGAGAAAGTTACCTTTCCCCTGCCAAAGGGCCCTGAAACCCCATTTGCATTTCGTCTCCCAATTTTGCCAGCTGGTAATTAGCATTTGAAGAGGGGTGAAAACGTCTCCCAGAGCAGAGAACAAGGATTTGGGTGTAGAGAGGTGTGGTTGTCCCTTGATAGGATGACCAATGGGGGTGGGCCGAGGGACTGGAATAATATCAAAGAAGCCTCACATGTCACAGGCAAATATTAGCTGACGACAATGCAGGGTCCTCGCCCCCAGCCAGGCAGGCAGGCTTCAATCACAGCGGCCTATTTTAGACATTACTGTATCAAATCCTGCTGGAATATCAAATCCTGCTTGACAGGTTTACTGGGGTTCACATACAATACTTAGGCTACACTTAAAAAGCCATAAAAACAGAATGCCAAAATAATTATTGTGAATCCATTGCCTGATTGATGTAAATCTCTGCTTTTTTCTCGTAGGCTCCTGTCTCTGGGATTAGTGTTGTACAGTGTCTGCCCAAAACTGGAGTTTAGTGTTAGATGTGGGAGAACACTGGCATTACCTTAGCATCCTCTACACATACACACACACACACGTACTCGCACACGCACACACACACACACACACACACACATACACACACACACACACACACGCACCCAGCTCTCAGAGCCCAATTTTAGTGTGGTCAAAGACTTCCTTCATCTTCAAAATACCCACAACGGGTGGGAGTTCCCCCCAGAAACATTTCCCCATTGGCTAGGATATACCCTGGAGTCATTCCCAAAAGCTAGCTCATGCCAGGCAAAAATGTGTCATTTCCAGGCACCCACATCAGAACACTCTGTACCTAAGGAAGAAGAAAGAACCTGCTGTCTACAACCTAAAAACCTGCGATCAGAAAATATAGGACTGAGCCTGATCTCGCTTGTACCTGGGACAAAGAAGTGGGCTCATAAGGCTGACCTGTTAATGCTACAGGGATACACTCCAGAAGACATATGCCAGCAACATTCCAGCTGACCAGTGGCAACTGGACCTGGACCTGACTCTGCAGTTTCGTCTCTGACTGATACCCTGTGAGTCTCTATGTTCCTCCCCTGAGGTGGGCTCGGACTTAAATGACTGCATAAATACTATACATATTACCTCTAAGTTAAGCCTGTCTGCATTGTGCCATAGCTACCATGAGGCTTAGCATACATTTATTTAGTGATTTTGGTCGTTGACCCCGAGAAACATTGTAATTATTCCTTGAGGTGGGTAGTCACTCACCCAAATTATTAGAAGCTGATCTTGCCTTTACACCACACACACACACACACACACACAATTACAACAATAAGAATAACTGTACACCTTGCACATGTCTAGAAACACGACATATAAACTTAGACAATTTGATAACCCAGCTCTGTAAAAGCATGCTTGACTAAGTAGAAACAGTATTGTCAAACAATTAGTTAAACAATTAGTACATTTAAGATGTTTAAGTAGCCAATTACCTTATATTATTAACCCTTTCCGTGCGCCGTCCGACGTCACGGTGGGCGTGTGTGGAGGATGGTCGGGGGCGGTCCAGACCACGCCCAGCCATAAATCACCCGCACCGTGACGAAATTCCAGCCGTGGTCAACGGGTTAACAAGAAATGGTATGAAAGATGATGATAACTTAGCATTGCTATTTGACTTCATTGCAGAGTGTCCTATCAAACTCTACTTTGGTGCAATTCCTAATTGAATTACAGTAGATGTCTGAAATTTTCAGTATAAGTATCTAATTGTATAAAGATCATTTGTGTTTAGAAACAAATTTTTCTTAATGGCTTTTAGAAATAATTTACATGTTGCTCCTTTCTTGAAATAGTCGGACTCCATACTTGAAGTTGAACATTTCTGTGTAACATTTACTGACAACATTGCAAAAACCTTATATATGATATGTGTGATTTATTTCATTATGCCTAAACTTAATTAGGATTGTATAGTACTAAAAGAAGAAATGTTAAATTTAACCATGTTAAGATTTTTTTTCTTTAGGTTGCATTATTTCATAGCCTTGTGCAATGGACTTTGTCTGTTCTCAAATGTTGCTTTATTTGTTCTTGGTTAATACGATATTCCCCTAACGTTTCCGCTATAACCGTATAGTGTAACAAGATGAAGAAGCTCTTTGTCTGTTAACCCATGAGGATGGAAGGACATTAGCATCCCAGGACTTACATGGAAAATTATGTTGGCGTAACAATTTGTACCTAGAAAGATGGATAGGATGGTCACATAATGATCAGACCATTGAGAACCGACCATTAATGTCATGATGACAAATATGAATTATTTAACCACGATGCACACGAGAAGGAACTGTCAGGGTCGCTCATGCATTGCTTTTTGCGCCAATGCAGAGAGCTTACGTCTAAGCTCAGATGTGCCTTTGAAATTTTTCTTTCCTCCATCTTGCCTGCTGAACTATTTATATTATGCCCTTTTGATTTTGCCCTTGCTGATGAACTTGACTGCCAGACAATTTGGAACAGTTTGGTGAGATACCAGATGCAAACTTTCCAGATTTATGCTCCATTCCTCTTTGCTCTTTATCAGTGGTGGCTGGTGACATTTGAAAGTGGTGGGGTGTAAACGTTCTGTGGGAGAGCACCGTGGCGAGCGAGCGCAGAGAGCGAGCACGACCAATGATAGGGGGGATCGGGAAAATGTTGATAAAAAATGGAAATGGTGCATTTTCAAGCAAAATTGAGAAGCAATAAGTTTAATAAAGCAATTGTGAAAGGGCAGTTATTACATTAATAAAGGGATGTCATATAACAACAACATGGTAGCTGCTTATTCAGTATAACCACAGCGCTTCATAACATACTTCAAGATACAATGTTGAGAGCCTCACAGATTTTTTTAAATTTAAACTGCAAACAACTAAATAAACAACTAAAGAGGCCACAAATTAGCAGCATTCAAAAGTCGAAAATCGAAATTAATAATGAATGTCAAGTTGTCAACCAATGGCAAGCAAAAGTAAGTGTAAATATAAAGCATCCAAATAATAACCTCTTGCGGACCCAGTGACACAGTGACACACACTGTCTTAGCGCATTATCAAATTACATAAAGGGCATGATAAATTATCATGCCGTTTATGACAACAGTAAGTTATCCGCTCAGAATCACACATCACGGGGAAGGGGGAACTTGACAATCGTTCTTGCTGTAGGCATTTTTACTCAGCGCGTCTTCCTGATATTTGTTGTGGCTGATTTCAGTGTGTCTGTAAAGAATGACCCAGTCCCTGAAAATATACTGGGGAAAATCAATGTAAGAGAGCATTTCCAAGTGTACTCTAATTGCGGATGGGCACCTGTGGAGAACAAAGTGTAATTTAAAGGGCACAAAAAAGTATTCCTTTTGGTTTCACAGTCGTGCACAAAATCCACAGTAGGCGAACTAGCCTGATTTTTTTATTTTTTTTATTTTTTTTTTGATACATGAAGCGGTTGGTGTTAGTCATTCCGATCAATACAAATAAATACAACATAAATCATTGCTTATTGACATATTTCACAAATAATAACATTACTTTTTACATCAAGCAAAAATTACATAACATATCATGAATAGTCAGCAAAGAAGAGATTGATAGTTATAAATAGAGAAGCAAGGAGGAGAAAGCAATATCTAGCAATTCACGTAACACATTAGTCTATTCGAGAAGATGTAGAAAAAAATGAAGAAATTAAAGGAAAAGACAGATCCAGTCATTGGCGAAGTTCTAGGGGCAAGCTCTAAAAAGAAGATATAACCCTATTTTATAATTCCATATACTGTGTGACACTGCCCCATATTTGTGCGCCAAGTTTCTTTTTACGTGAGCCCTTCAGCACATACAGACTGTGCTCCATATTATGTGTAACAAAGAATCTAGACCGCCATTCCACAAATGAGGGTGGTTCCTGTTGTAGCCAGTACGAAGCAATACACAATCTATAAACAGCAGTCGCGACAAATATTAATTTAGCATGTTGCTTTGCGGTTCCTGTATCCTTTGATCCCATTTCTACCCCCAAAAGAATCTGAGTTGCAGATAATTGAATTTGACATCCTACAATACCCGATAAAAATCATTCTATCTGTAACAAAAGGGGAGCCAATGATGGGCACATAAAAAAGATATGTACATCATTTGCAGAAATGTGGCCACATCTGAAGCATTTCCCTATAGCATCCCCAGACCATTTAGAAACCTTATCGGGTGTATAATATAAATTAAAGAGGGATTTGAAATGTTGAGAAAAGAGCTTCGCCGATAGAAATAAATCTGTTGCCATGCCCAGGGAGATTTCAATTTGAATATCTTGTCTTTCTTATTTAGTCCCCCATTTGAGATTCTGCTGTTCAATGTCATTGGTGTTTGTGTTTAACATCAAATTATATAAAACGCCTATCTTTGCTGTTCTTATATTAGCTTCGATCAGGGGGTTTGGTTGAAAGATAATGCCACTTTTCTCTAAAAACTCCCTAATCTGGAGATATTTAGAAAAATGCTCTCTAGGGAGTTGATATTGCGTACGTAGCTTTTCAAAAGATTTAAGAGCACCATCAGAATACAGATCTCCCACCACTCTTATCCCCCTACCCCTCCAATTATACACCACTCTATCCCATAAATCGACTGGTAAAAATATTGGCGATACCAACGGTGTATAATAAGAGATTTTACCGAAACCAAACATTTCTCTAACTACTCGCCAAACCTTGTATGCTGCTGCTAAAATTTTAAACCGTGTTCGTTTGTAATAGCTCCATTCTAGGTAGAGGAATAAGAGATTTTTTACTTTTATACCAAATACCATTTGATAAATCGAGGGATATTCAGCCGGCTGCGCTGGTGCTGTTCCTGTCAACAACATACCCATCCCTTGTAACCTACAGGCATAATAATACAGTGCAAAGTCAGGTACCGAGAATCCTCCTAGCTTTTTAGGCAATGTCATAAAGTGCCTAGCCCGTCGTGCTTTTTTCCCTGACCACATAAAACTCATACAAATTGCTTGTAATTGTGCCAATCTAACCTTAGGGATCTCCAAAGGAATACAGCAAAAAAAATATAATATTTGGGGCAATATCAACATCTTTAATAGATTACATCATCCTACTAGGGAAAGGTGTAAACATTCAGCCCGTTCTAATTGTTTCTTAGCACCGACCAGTAGTTGTTCCCAATTAACTTTGACCAAAGTGGTAGTGCATGTTCGTAATTTAACCCCTAAGTATGTGACTTCTTGACACAGCCTTGGATCAGTAAATTTCAGAATGTTTATACTTAGGAGCTGAGTCTTAGCAGAGTTCAATTTATAGCCAGATAGCCTACCAAAAATTGTGGCCAGTTGTTCAATTGCTGACATCGCTACTGTTGGATTCGGCGTGACCACGGCCACGTCGTCCGCATATGCCAATACTTTGAATTGATAGGACTGTATAAATAAAGGGGGTATATGCTCACTTAGTTCTAACATCTTCAAAAAAGGTTCAATATATAAAGAGAATAGCAACGGAGAGCAGGGGCAACCTTGCCTTGTACCTCTATTGATTTCTACCTCTGCCGACTCAAGTCCCATAGTGTCGATACGTGCGACTGGATAGATTTTATGAACTGTGGCCCAAAACCGCGTCTCCTCATCACCTCCCATAAAAACCGCCATGTGACACGGTCAAAAGCCTTCTCGGCATCAAGCAAAATTAAACAAAATGGTTCCCGAGTAACATTAACATAATCCAAAAAGGTAATCACCCGATTAACATGATTTGTTGTACTGCGTTGAGGGATAAACCCATGTTGTACTGGTGAGACTAATCCTGCTATAACAACAGAAAGTTTGTTGGCTAAAATCTTTGAATATATTTTCCCATCTGCGTTTAAAAGCGAGATGGGCCTATATGATCCAGGAATATTAGCCGGCTTGCCCTTTTTATGGAACACTACAATCGACGCCTCCCTCCATGTTTTAGGGGGTGCACCTTTCTGTGCCTCTAACATTGTCAACAATAGATCAGGCTTCAAAACAGAGAAAAAAGTTTTGTATATTTCCAGCAGCAGCTTATCAGGCCCTGCCGCCTTCCCTAATGCTAACCCATTTACTGCCTGTTCAAGTTCTTCTAATGAGATGGGAGTCTCCATTAATTGTATCTCCTCCGATGAGAGGTCTCGAGTACAATATTGACTGATCAGAGTAATGGCCGCTGTCTCATCATATACTTCATCTTTATATAGCATCTCGTAGAATAGTCTAAATACCTCCAAAATTCCCTGATCATCCTTAACAGAATCACCCTTCATATCTAATAATTCCTCTATACGTTGAGCAGTCTCCCTTGATCTCATTTTTTGGGCGAGGCATCTGCCACTTGCCTCGCCGTATTCGTAATGGATCTGCCTTTTAACAAAAAACTGTTTTTGCTGCTTCTTTAGCCCAGATCAAATTTAGTCTTGCTTTTAGCCGTGCCACTAATGTGACCAGTTCCTATGGGTCTCTTCCAGCCTGTATACCTTGCATAAGGTTTTCCTCAGCTATGATCAAATCCTGATATATTTTTTTGGTACTGGCTGTCTTTTTTTTTTGATTGTATATACCATAGCTAAGTATCTCTCCACGAAAGGTGGCTTTAAAACAGTCCCACACTCCTCCAACACTGCTACTTCGATTAATATTGAAAAAAAAGATTATCCATTGTTTCATCTGCTCGATGAATTGGTGTTCAACTAATAGTTTACGGTCGAAAGAGAAAGCCCTTGGTCGAGTCGTTGATATTATACCAGCAATAGATAGAACTACTGGTCCGTTATCAGAGGTAATTCTGGGATATACTTGTATCGTTGCCTGATTTAGAAGTGATTGGGTGATAAAAAAATAATCTAATCGGACGAGCGTCCTATGGGGGAACGAAAAAAAAGTATACCCAGGTGCAGCCCCCCTTAAGAAAGCCCATGCGTCCACTAACCCATGATCACCCGTTAGTGCCTGTAATGCTTTAAACACGCGTGGCTTCCTACCGACATACTTTGCCTGTTGATTATTTAGAATATTCGGTGCAAGATTTATGTTAAAGTCACCACATAGAATCAGAGGTGTAGGCCACGCTGCTAACTCAACATTCAAATTTTCCAGGATCATTGCTTCATCCAAATTTGCCCCATATACTACACAGACCGTAAATTTAATATGACCCACAAGACATTCTGAAATTGCCCATCGTCCTAACCCATCTGATAGACTCCTACCCGTGTTGGTTACATGTCTCTTAGCAAGGATAGCTACACCTCTAGCAGCACCAGAATATTTGGTACAAGTAATTACATTAAACCCTAGTTCTTCTAACAGTTGCCGTTTTGACCAAACTATATGAGTCTCCTGCAGACATATTATATCACATTGGAGAACTTGTAATTCCTGTGCTACCCGACGTCGTTTTTCCAGTGAATTCAGCCCCTTAACATTCAACGTACCTACCCTAATCCCCCTACCTGCCATCTAATCTGATCAGTTCTTTTCTCTCTTTTCTCTACCCTGTTTTCCAGCTTATCCTCCATTTGAAAAAAAATACTGACTACTTTGTCATAGGAACTCCGCCCCAACCCTGCTTCATGTATTATTTTCTTTTTTCTACCCATTTCCCACCCGCAACCCCCATTCCCTTACCCCCCCTACCCCTTGCCTCCCCACCACCCCACCACCACCCATTACGAGGCTTAAGGACAATGTCCTCTGTGATGTGGACGTACCTAGCCCCGTGCTCCATTGTTTGACCCCCCCAAGCCCCCGCCCTCTGACTACCTCCCCTCTCCCCCAAAACTAGAAGGTCTGTTCTACTTTACATACTTTTATTTAGCTCTGTACACATGTATAAATCTTCCCAATAACATTTCTCCCTAAAAAAAGAGAAGAAACAATGTTAAAAAAAATAAAAAGCCACAGAAAAACATTATTGCGATGAAAAAAAGGAAAAAAAAATAATAATCTAAGGGAAAAAGGGAAGCCCTTGAAGTATGTCTTTATCTACACCTTACTTTTCCTTTGCAGCAGTAGCACAAAAATCCAAAACCCAACAATACATTTTCAAAAATTGCTACCTCTCGCTCAATTTTTAAAGCGCATTCATGTATAGCTATTAATTACTATTATGCGAATCGGGACTTTTTGATAGCGCTGTTATTTCATTTAAATAAAGCTGTGCAGCTGAGCAAGAGGTGAAATATCGGGTATGGCCCTTATAGATCGTTTTTAATTTTGCTGGATTAAGCAGAAAACATTGTGCGCCCCTTTCTTTGAATGGAGCTATTAACTTCCGCAGCTCCCAACGTTCGTGTACCGTCGACTGGCA
Source organism: Lissotriton helveticus (assembly GCF_964261635.1). NCBI lineage: Eukaryota > Metazoa > Chordata > Amphibia > Caudata > Salamandridae > Lissotriton > Lissotriton helveticus. Next base: position 103,248,612 of record NC_136060.1, read on the forward strand.
AAAGTCCGGGCGGACAAAGAATTTACATCCAGCACCTTTCCGTTTTCGTTCAGGACGAGCTAAATCATATAATGCCTCCCTCAATAGATAGTTGTTAAGACAAATTAGAATTGCCCTGGGATATGCATCTTGTTTGTTTTGCGGCTGCCTAATCACAAATGGGAACCTATGCGCCCTAATTATTTCAATGTCCCAATTCCATGTATTGAGCTCAGGAAAAGCATCTCTAAATAGCTGAGTGATAAACTTCCGTGGGTCTGATTCCTCTTTTCATTCGGCAATGCCCAAGACGCGCAGGTTATTGCGTCTTGCCCTATTCTCTAAATCTGTCTGCTTCCAGTCCACATCAGAACTGGATTTTTGCAAGTTCTCAATGTCCACCTGTTATTTAACCAGAGTATCTTCAGCTGAAGAAATACGTTCTTCGACTTCTACCACCCGCGTAGAAACCTCCGCACATGTTTTGACCAGGCGTCTTACTGTATTCTGGAGCTTTCTCACTGCTCCTTGTGTGCGCAAGCCCTCTGCTCTGGTTTCATTCCGATGCGCCATAATACTCTTGTAAACCATTCCTAAGGTAATTGATTCCTCATCCAGTTCCTCCGCATCCAAATTAAGCTGAGTCACTGTTGGACCTTGTTCAAACCCTGTAATCGCTTCAGACTCCGGAGACTCTACTACTCTCCTTACAGTTCCATTAGGAAATTTGTACTCAAATTCTTCTTGAATCTCGTGGTCTTCTTCGACAGGGGTATCTCCCCAGTCGCCCTGATTACTAAGACTGTCCTCATCATTTTCTTTATCAGACGCCGTAGTCAGATCTGTCATGGAATAAAACTTGCCGTCAGAGCCAGCATATTCAGACTCGCTACCCAGATCAGTTCCCGGACAGATAGTAGGGTTTGTTACATTTGTTACATTTGTATCGCCTGGTGTGCCATCAGCGGTTCCACCACTATCCAATAGTTGCTGATTGAGAGAGGTCACCTGTGTTGAGCATTCGTCAGAGAGACCCCCACTCTCTACCATCAGTAGTTCGTGTTGATCAACCCCTATCATATTTGGGGTGTTGCAGGTAGATTGCGAATTCTGCAGCTCCACATTTAAGCTGGCCTTAACTTTAGTCCCTTTTTTGTTAAATATTGCCGGCACTACTCGCTGTTTCGTTATAGCATCTTGAGATAGCAAATTTTGAGCACCCTTCTGAGCCAAATGCTCACTCTGCCCTTTTGTACTCGATATATCCGACAATTGTGCTGTTTTTCAGTTATTCCTGCCCCCCACTACGGTGTGATCCGGTGGTATGCTCCTAGAACTTGAAGATATACCACTTTCGCCACCCACAGCAGCCACCTGCTCCACTGCCACAGTTGTTGCAATTATTGCTCCTCCATCCGCAGGACTACTCACAGGTGTGGGGGGAGGCATTCCTCCGCGGTTCCTTGCAGCTCCTCTACCCCTTGCCATTGTCTAGTCTCCCAGCGCCAACCACGGAGAGCAAGAACTACGAACGGCAATCCCAACACGGCGAGGCAGGCAGCCCGCAAATCTCAGTAGCGCGGATCTCGCTCTCTCCTCTGCACCAAGCAGCCGCCGCCGCTCCCAACGCAGCCGCGCAATGATAGGCTGACAGGCAGAACCACCGACCGTCACAGCTCCTCCTTTCCACTCCAACGGTCAGTAACCGCCGATGGACGCCAGCAGAAGAGAGCCCCGAACATTCACAGCTTCACAGTAAGTACCGTCACTTCACCAGACGTGTATCGCTGCCGCGAAGAGAATTACCGCATCGTGTGCGGGAAAGCCAGAGGGAATGAGGGCTTTCACTGAGGGGTCAAACGGAGCAACGGTCCAAGCACCTCACTCGGCCGCTGCTGCGGCCGCCATCTTGCCTGATTTTAGTGTATAGTATTTCAGCAAAAACAACATTCTTACACACCTTTGACATGTAACCAATCAATGAAAGTTAAAAAGATCTGTGAAAATTTTTTCTTACCAACGAAGAACACATTAGGTGTTTTTTAATCAATATAAATTATACGTCATTATAACAGTAACGTGATATAAAATAACTGTCATTCCATAAATTGACGTTTGAACTATGAACAATAATTTGATATGCTCACATACAAGTCAGAAGATCACCACAGAGACGAAACTAAGAAAATAAAACCTGCCGCCCACCTCCTCGGAGGCTAACTACACTGGATGCAGTAATCACAAGGGAAGTGCCCGGCCCCTGTATCTCATTATTGTCTGTACCCCTGAGCACTGTCCTGTGTTTCACCTGTACATACACCCCTCAGCATTGTCATGTGTCTTACCTTCAGATACACCCCCCAGCGCTATCCTGTGCCTCACGTGTAGACACACCCCCAGCACTGTTAGTATCTCATCATTGTCTGTAGCCCTCAGCACTGTCCTGTGTTTCCCCTGTACATATACCCCTCAGCACTGTTTTGTATCTCACTATTGTCTGTCCACTCAGCACTGTCTTGTGACTTGCCTGCCTGTGCCTGGGCCGTCGCCTGCAGCCCCGTCTCCCGTATCCTGTTTCCAGCGGTTCCTGTTATGTGCCTGTAAACCCCGTGCATTCCAGAAAAAGAACAACCCCTTCGTGATTCTCCAGAACCCTGTAATCTGATTCTGTAAAGTGCCATATCTCGTGAATCACAAGGATACGAAGCAAATCTAAATTAGTAATTTTCTCGAGTTCTTCTCTTACTAGGCGCGCATGCTGGAGGGTGCGTGGAAAATACGAGGGGGCACTTGACAGGCACACATCTCTCAGACACCCTGAGCAAGCACTCACAGTGGGGGAACACGTCGCCCCGGTAGTAGTGTGTGTAGGGCTCCTCTGGGCCTGTACCCCCTCAGTACTGCCTGGGTAGACGTCATGTATCTTCTCAGGCGCACTCGGAATGTGTACACCGAGCTACGAGGTCTCTCCAGTACACGGTACCGGGTCTCTCCTGTGCAGAGTACTGGGGGTCTCTGCTTTGCATGGCAGCGGGGTCTCTCCTGTGCACGGAACTGAGATCTGTTCTGTACGCGGTACCGGGGTCTGTCCTGTGCACTGTACCGGTGTCTCTCCAGTACACGGCGCTGGGTCTCTCCTGTGCACGGTGAAGGTACTGAGGTGTATTCTGTATGCGGTACCGGGGTCTCGGGTCTGTTCTGTGAACGGTGCCGGAGTTTCTCCAGTACACGGCACTGGGTCTCTCCTGTGCACAATCCTGGGGGTATTTCCTCTGCACGGTGCAGCGGTATGTCCTGTGCACTTTTTAGAACAGATCTTCCACCCTCCGACAGCACCCCCAGCACAGATTGGGGTTCGCAGTGAAGGCATCCCTCAGCACAGATTGAGGTCCTCTAAATGCACCCATCACCACAATTCGCCACCAGCCAGCAGACTGCGCCCCCTTAGCACACAGAGAAGCCCCCTCCCCACTGACTGAGCCCCTGAGGAGAGCCTGAGTTCTGCTTTTAATGCACCCCTCAATATAGAACCCCCCCACCCCACCCCTAGACAACAGCTTGGGACCCTTTTGCTCGCACATCCCCTCAGCAGAGATTACGGGGGTCGTGCAGGGGTGGGGGGGGCGTCGCACGGGAGGTAGTGTGGGGGGGTTGAGGGGGAAGGGCGCTATTAAAATACATTTAGAAAATCCTACCTGAGGTCCTGAGTAGGTCTGCGCCGCCCCGAGTCCGTTGGCGCCTACAGCCCCTCTCAGCCAATCCTGGTGCTGCCAGCAGCGCCAGGATTGGCTTAGGCCACGGCTATTCTTCGTCGGCCGCACGCCCATTAGGGCATGCGCAAACAAGTCAAAACACAAGTGCGCATGAGTGGGCACGATGCGAAAATTCACCCTCCGTCCCCACTCATGCGCACTTGTTTTGTGCTGCTGCCTGTTGCCCCCCACTGGTCTGACAATCATGTCAGTCAACATGACACCAGACAGCCCACCCCCTTTAGACTCTGAAGGGGTGGGCGGTCCAAGGTCATGCTGACTGACATGATTGTCAGTGCTCCCTCGGCGTCTTTGAACTTAAGTAAACTGAATCAGTTTACATAAGTTCAAAGATGCCAAGGGAGCTGCGGGCGGGGGGCTATGCCCCAACGCCCCAATGGACGCACCGCGCCTGAGTAAAGCACTAAGAGCAGTACCTCCCAGGGCTCTTCTCAGAAAGCCGTGTGACTTCTGGAGCCGAGCACAGGATACACACAACAATTCTTTCAATTATAGAATTATTGCACTTTTTCTACAAACAACAGTATTAATTAGTGGAGCCGACCCACATAATTAATTACCGGTTGTTTGTTTCCGTCCCTACATCATTTGACATGTTGGTAGGCGCATTCACTTTTGTCAAAGTAGGAATATTGTATTGAAGTACTGACTCATAAATGTTGGCTTTTTTTGTTTTTTCTGTTACTAACTGCAGATTAAAAATACACGCATATCATTTGAGACAACCTTGTAAAAAAACGTTCAATAATTATCTATGATTTATTATGGTTCTAATGAAGCATGACCTTCCTCTATAAATGATGAAGGTAGTCAACAGATGTTAGCTATTAGTTGGTGGTACAATTCTTATACTGATAAAACAAAATGTAAATTGTGACATCACAATGTGTTATTTCCGATGATTTCATTCACATTTTGCATTCTGTCCTATTATTTCCTCTTTATCAGTCTTGATAAAGCTGGATTTTGGCGAGACATATGCTGGCAGTGAAAACTTTATCAGCAGGATATAACGCTTATACACCTGCAGTACTACACAAATTTAACGCCCTCACCACTTTCAAATGTCACCAGCCACCACTGATCTTATCCGTGCTATATAAAGCCTCTGTGAAATAAAATGAATAGACTATAATGGGAAAAAGGTTATAATATAGAGCAGATTTGACTGTTTTCAGAGACTCTTTGTCCCTTGTGTTGCTGTTTGTAGTTCGAAGACATTGGGGTCGATTCCGATCCGGTAAAATGCGCTCCGAATCGTCGTACGGAGCGTTTTTTCCCCGTACGAATCGTACCCGTAAACGTCCCGTACGTACGACGAAGTACGATCCGTACCAGGAGCCGAACTCCGTACGAGTCGTACAGGACTCCGTACGACTCAAATCTCCGTACGAGTCTCACTCGGAACCCGCTGTACACGACATCACTACTGTTCGCGGCTGGTTTTTACGACCCAGCAAGTACGATTCGTGTCGGGTACGCACCGTACGACCCTTTTCCTACGGGAGCCGAAAACAGTCGTAAACGCAGAGTTCGCGCCGAAACAGGTACGGAACGCCCCCCCGGGTACGGGACGTACCCCCCATGATCGCAGGGGTACGCGCCGTACCCCTGTGATCATGCGGGGTACGTGCCGTACACCCAGCGTACATGGGGTACGCACCGTACCCCATGTACGGTGGGTGTACGGCACGTACCCCATGTACGCTGGGTGTACGGCACGTACCCCGCATGATCACAGGGGTACGGCGCGTACCCCTGCGATCATGGGGGGTACGCGCCATACGGTGTGTAGGTGATCGTGCGCTTTTCCGTACGAATCGACGTGTACCGTACGAATCGCGCCCGGGTCGGACGATCGGTATCGGAATCGTCCGGTCGTACGGCGTCCGTACGAGTCGTACGGAAACGGCTCCGGGTACGAATCGTACGGACGGGGATTTTACCGGATCGTAATCGACCCCATTGTGTTGGGCAGACCCATATCAGAAAATGCTTTCACTGGGGTTAGGTATTCTGACAATTGGAGTCAACCATTGCCTCTAAAGCCTCTGTGAAATAAAATAAATAGATGATAAAGGAATAAAGGTTATAACATAGAGCAGATATGATTGTTTTCAAAAGACTCTTTGTCCTTTGTGCTGGTTTGTAGTTAGTAGACATTGTGTTGGGTTGACCCATATCAGAAAATGCTTCCACTGGGGTTAGGTAATCTGACAATTGGAGTCAACCCTTGCCTCTCTGTTTATATGTTTAGACTAATTCTCTAGTTTAAAATTAGATAATTTTTCTCTGTTGGTCTGTAGTATGATATCTATTCCAATAGACTGAGGCTTTATTGGTAGTTGCATATGTGTGCTCTCATTCTCCATGTGCTCCTTGCTCATCTAGGGCCAAATGTATAACCTTTTTTAGCGGTCACAAATTCAGATACAGTCCATTCGCGGCCACTGAAAAGGGTTGTCACATTTATCAACCCTATTTTGTGAGTTGGTAACCTGTTATCGACTAGCAAAATAGGGTTTACAAGTCGCTATAAGGAAGGGGCTTACCAAGGGCGTCCCTTCCGAATAGCGAGTCTGTAGGGTATGTACACAATTGTTTTGCGACCAGAATGTGGTCACAAAACAATTGCAGTTTACCGCCTACTTCGAGTAGGTGTAAGCAACTCGCAATTGCAACGGGGTCCACAGGGGACCCCTCCTCTTTGTGATTGGCAGCTGTTTTTAAGAACAGGCATTGGTCAAACATTCAAAAAATGAAACTGAAACATTTCATTGATATTTTTGAAACGTATCCTGTTTTCCTTTAAGGAAAAGGGTCTGCATTTACCCCCAAAAAGTTGCTTTATTTGACAAGCAAATACAGACTTGGGGGTCTGCTTTTCCCCAGCAGGCCACCATCCCTGTGTTATTGCCCATTCCCAGTGGGTCACATATTGTGACCTGCCTCATGAATATTGATGAGGCAAAGCATTTGTAACGCTGAGTGGTGAACTCTGCTCTGTTTGCGGACCATGCAGTTTTTTGCACTCTGCATTATGCAGAGCTTGCAGATTTTTTTTCTCACTTATGCTCATCAACATCAAGTTGGTGAGCGTGAGTGAGGAAAATCCACCTCCCTACGAGATTTTTCCACGTTTGTGATTGACAATGTCAAGTTGGTAAGCACGAGGGTGGAAAAATCAACCTCCCGGTGAGATTTCTCAATGCGGGCGGTCGGATTTCTCATTACGAGTGGTCACGTTTGCGACCCCTCGTGTTGAGAAACCATCTGTTCCCGTTGAGAAAGCTGTCGCTCTCAGTAAAAAATCTAATTGAGTGGCAGAAAGGAAGCAGCGCCCACTTACATATACATAGTGCCATTCGCGATGATTGCACAGTGCGGACAAACACCCGGCACTGAAAATCACTGCAAACGGAATTTATTTAATGCACTCTGCCTCTTGCTGAGCTCCACGTAGCGTGGCAGTTTGTTTTGAACTTCACGGAGTTCCGCGTGAACTCCGCCCAGGCTTCATCATTTGCAACCCTATTGGGAATCGCAAAATGTGTCTGAGACACATTAGTACATTTCCTTTTTCAACTCGCAAATTGTGAGTCATTAAAATTCGCAAATTGCGAGTCACAAAAGGAAATGGTAGTATATGTGGACATTAATGTCTAAATTAATAGAGCTTGCTTTCCCTCTACTATCCTACGTGTCAAAAGCCCAAGCTTACAATTTCTGATCCAGTGTCATATGGAGGTAAAATAGGAAGGCATTTATGTGTAGTGGTATTTTAAGGGCCCAAGTATACATTTACACAGCTGCATCCTAAATCAGCAGTCTTTAGCTAATACATGTTCTAGTTTTCCCTAAATTCCTAGTAATATTTCATATGTTCTGTTCTTTCTCTCCGTGAGGGGTATATCATTTCTTGCTGTCCAGTGTAACATGATAGGATTTGGAATACTGTGGTGTGATTTTGGTGAAGTGTTATGAGACAGCATGTGGTGTGGTGTCGAAGATAAAGTGTGGTCTGAAGATGTATGGTATTGTGCTGAAAGTGTGGATCATGTTATGAAGTGCAGTGCGGTCCAGAATGCTTCATGTTCACACAACACCATTTCAAATACACAAAGAGGGTCCCTGAAACATTGATTCAATTTGGAGAAGAAACCAGGGAAAAATACTAGTAACAAAAATCAACAAGACATTCTCCAAAATCTAAATGAGTAAACAATACGTTTATGATATATATATATGCCATACATTAGACCAGTGTAATATATAAGTTATTGATTTCAAGTACGAACATTTTCCTTTTTTTTTTTTTTCAATTTCTTTTTAACCCCTTCCATGCTCATGACAAGCTCAGCACGTCATGGCATATACCTCTCAGGTGCTCATGACAAGCTGAGCTCGTCATGACCACACCCGTTTTCGTTGCTGTCCAGCACAGCAGGGGAAACTACCAAGCAGCGATGTGGTTAAAACATAAACAGTAGTGATATTCAACAATAACATACATTCATATTGAAAAAGAGTGTACATATCGAGACATTGACTGCAAACAGATCATGGGATCTTAATTTATAAAGTAGTAAAAGTGACAGTTCAGTATTCGAAGATTCTATAAAACACAATGTTATGTAGACAGAGATGCGCCAATGTATGGCATATTTATATCATCAATCAATCAATCAGAGTACTTGTAGAGCGCGCTACTTACCCTTGAGGGTCTCAAGGGGCTGAGCGGAGGGGGTGCTGCTACTGCTCGAAGAGCCAGGTCTTGAGGAGTCTTCTGAAGGCGAGTAGGTCTGGGTCTGCGGTATGTGGGTGGGGGGGTGTTCCAGGTCTTGGCGGCGAGGTAGGAGAAGGATCTGCCGCCGGAGGTCGTTCGTTGGATGCGGGGGACAGCGGCGAGGGCGAGGCTGGCAGAGCGGAGCTGGCGGGTGGGGGTATGGAAGCTGAGTCTGCTGTTAAGGTAGGCTGGTCCGGCGTTGTGGAGTGCTTTGTGTGTGTGGGTGAGGAGTTTGAAGGTGATCCTCTTGTCTACGGGGAGCCAGTGTAGGTCTCTCAGGTGGGGGGTGATATGGCTGCGGCAGGCGCGTTTTGGATGCGTTGTAGTCGTCGTAGGTGTTTGGCTGGGATTCCTGCATAGAGTGCGTTGCCATAGTCCAGCCTGCTGCTGACGAGGGCCTGTGTCACCGTTCTTCTTGTTTCGGTCGGGATCCACTTGTAGATCCTGCGGAGCATGCGGAAGGTGTTGTAGCAGGAGGAGGAGACATCGCTGACCTGCTTATTATTATTATTATTATTATTATTATTGACATTTGTTAAGCGCACGGCTACCCCCAACGGGGGTGTCCCGGCGCTAAGGATTGCAAGCTTGAGGGAGAAAATTTAGCAGCCAGAAAATAGGAAGGTCTTTAATTTGCCCCTGAATTGAGATTCAATGTCAATGAGACGGAGGCTGATGGGGAGAGAGTTCCAAAGTTTAGGTACAGTGACAGCAAAGGCTCTACCACCTTTTCTCGCAAGTCGGAATCTGGGGGGGAGTAGGAGGCGAAGGTGGTTGGATCTGAGATTAAGAGAGGAGTGGACTGGTTTTAATCTATGTCTGACGTATTTGGGGCCTTTTCCGTTCAGAGCCCTGAAGACTAGTACCAGGGCCTTGAATTTGACGCGAGCAGTGATCGGGAGCCAATGCAATTTCCTCAAGAAGGGTGAGATGGAGTGTCGAAAGGGGACTTTGCAGATCAGCCTGGCCGCGGCATTCTGCACGATCTGTAGCCTATGAAGGAGGTAGGCAGGGAGTCCCACATATAGGCTATTCGCATAGTCCAGGTGCGAGGTGATTAACGCGTGTGCCACTGTCTTCAGTGATTCCGTGGGGAGAAAGGGGGCGATTTTTTTAAACATATGGAGTTTACCAAAACATGCCGAGGTGACTTTCTGAATCTGAGGTTTAAAAGATAATTCATTGTCGAACTGCACTCCAAGATTGCGCGCTACCGTAACCGGGGACGGCGATGGATTGAGTTCAGTCGGCCATCAGGTGGCGGGTGACATGGGCATCATTTGATTAAAAAACAACACCTCTGTTTTGTCCGTATTAAGTTTCAACGTGTTGAGGGTCATCCAGGCTACAATATTAGACAGACAGGTTCTGAAATTTTTAAAATGCTTAGCCATGGAGAGGGAGGAGTCGAGGATTAATCCTAGGTTGCAGGCATGGTCGGTGGGTGTTGGTGCTGTTCCCTGTGTAGTCGGCCACCAGGAGTCGTCCCAGGCTGAGGGGGTGGGTCCGAGGGGGGAACATCCTTTACAACGCAAGTTTTACCACGCACTACCATTACGACGCATTTTTCACAACGCAAGTTATTACAAAGCATTGCGCTGGGGGGCGCTCTAGGATAGGGAATAGTTTAATTTACTATCCAACACCTTCCCTACTATCCACGGGGACTGGAGTTGGAATAGTAAATTAAACTATTCGCTATCCAGTGCCTCCAACGCAAGTCGTTATAACGACTTGCGTTGTAAAACCTGCGTTGTAAAGGCATGCGTGGTAAAAGCATGTGTTGTATCGTCATACATCCGTCCGAGGATGACTACCTCCGTCTTGTCCGAGTTCAGCTTCAGTCGGCTGCTCCTCATCCAGTCGGCGATGGCCTTCATTCCCTCGTGGAGGTTGGATTTGGTGGTGTGAGGGTCCTTGGTGAGGGAGAGGATGAGCCGGGTGTCGTCGGCTTAGGAGATGATGTTGAGGTCGTGCTGGCGGGCCACTTGTGCCAGGGGGGCCGTGTAGATGTTGAACAGCGTCGGGCTGAGGGATGAGCCCTGGGGGACGCCGCAGATGATATTGGTGGCTTCGGATCGGAAGGGTGGGAGGCGGACGCTCTGGATTCTGCCGGTGAGGAAGGACATGGTCCACTCAAGGGCCTTCTCTTGGATTCCGGCTTTTAGGAGGCGTGTCTTTAGAGTGCGATGACAGACCACGTCGAAGACGGCCGGCAGGTCCAGGAGGATGAGGCCTGATGCTTCGCTGTGGTTTCGTCTGAATCCGGACTGGGACGGGTCCAAGATGTTGTCTTCCAGGTGGCGGACCAGTTGCCTGCTGACGATTTTCTTGATGACCTTTGCCGGGAACGGGAGCAGGGAGATGGGCCTGAAGTTCTTGAGGTCCTTAGGGTTCGCCTTGGTCTTCTTCAGGAGTGCGTTGATTTCGGCATGCTTCCAGCGTTCCGGGAATGTCACTGTTTCAAAGGAGATGTTGATGACCTTCCGTAGTTGGGGTGCGATGGCTGCGTCTGCTTTGTTGAATACGTGGTGTGGGCACGGGTCTGACGGAGATTCTGAGTGGATGGAGTTCATGACCTTGCGTGTCTCGTCGTGGTTGACGTTGGACCAGGAGGTCAGGCGGATGGCGCTGGTGGTGTTCGCAGGGGAGGTGGAGTCTGGCATAGTCAGGACGGTTGTGGTGTTGAAGCTGTCGTGGATGTCAGTGATCATGCGGTGGAAGAAGATGGCTAGTGAGTCACACAGTTCTTGTGAGGGCAGGATGTTGTAGGTGTTGACGCTGGGGTTGGAGAGTTCCTTTACGATGCTGAAGAGCTCTTTGCTGTTGTGTGCGTTGTTGTCCAAGTGGTTTTTGAAGGGGGATCTCTTGGCTAATCTGATGAGGTGGTGATGTCTGCGGGTGGCGTCCTTGTGGGCTGCATGGTTGTCCAGTGTGCGTTTATATCATAAACGTATTTACTCATTTAGTTTTTCGAGATGGTCTTGTTGATTTTCATACAACACCACATGACACCATTTTGACATCATACTGGTATCTGTCTGTATTGGCACAGCGAGAAAAATGAAGTGTACTGGAATGTGGCCCAGAGTAAATAGCAGTGGCTGAGATGAATTCATGCATTCTACTCATCACTTATTTATTTTTTTGTCTTGCATAGTTATCGCATTATAGGCCAAAGCAACAGACCAACATACCCTGTGAGAAATTACATGTTTTGGTTGTCAAATATGGTAAACAGACATAATATCGATTCCAAAATATCGTTTGGACAAAATATCGAGTAAAAAATATAGACTAGCCAAAATATCGACCAGACATAATATAGACTACAAAAATATCGAGTAATATCGATAATAATAGCCAAAATATCGAATCAAAAATATAGACTAGACATAATATCGACTAGATAGAAAATAAGGTAAGTTTTTAATATTTTTTAATAATTGTGTAATATAAATCTCTAGCGGGTTGTGGGTTTATAGGGGAATAGGGTGGGAAGTAATTTAATTATAATTAATTAATCATGTAATGTAATTGTAATTGTTAATTAATTAATATATGTTAATTAATTAAAATCTAATTGGTAATTAATTATAATAGAATAATTGATAAATAAATAATTTTTAGTGCATTATTTTCTATAGCGGGTTGTGGGTTTATAGGGGAATAGGGTGGGAAGTAATTTAATTATAATTAATTAATTATGTCAATTAATTATAATTGTTAAATAATTAATAATTGCTAATTAAATAAAATATAATTGGTAATTAATTATAATTGAATAATTGATAAAAAAAAAAAATTGTAAATAATTTTCTGTAGTGGGTTGTGGGTTTTTAGGGGAATAGGGTGGGAAGTAATTTAATTATAATTAATTAAATATGTAAATTAATTATAACTGTTAATTAATTATTAATTGTTAATTAAAGAAAATATAATTGGTAATACAAATTAATTGGTATTGGTAATTAATTTTAATTGCTATTTATATTTCTATTAATTATATATATATATATATATAGGAAGTATTTACTTTCCCTACTGTTGCACCCACTGGAGTGGGAATAGTCATTTTTACCCCTACGCTATCCAGCGCTTTCCCTACTGTTGCACCCACTGGAGTGGGAAAAGTAATTTTTACCCCTACGCTATCCAGTGCTTTCCCTACTGTTGCACTCTTTGGAGTGGGAATAGTAATTTTAACCCCTACGCTATCCAGCGCTTTCCCTACTGTTGCACCCACTGGAGTTGGAATAGTAATTTTTACCCCTACGCTATCCAGCGCTTGCCCTACTGTTGCACCCACTGGAGTGGGAATAGTAATTTTTACCCCTACGCTATCCAGTGCTTTCCCTACTGTTGCACCCACTGGAGTGGGAATAGTAATTTTTACCCCTACGCTATCCAGCGCTTTCCCTACTGTTGCACCCACTGGAGTGGGAATAGTAATTTTTACCCCTACGCTATCCAGTGCTTTCCCTACTGTTGCACTCTTTGGAGTGGGAATAGTAATTTTAACCCCTACGCTATCCAGCGCTTTCCCTACTGTTGCACCCACTGGAGTGGGAATAGTAATTTTTACCCCTAGGCTATCCAGCGCTTTCCCTACTGGTGCACCCACTGGAGTGGGAATAGTAATTTTTACCCCTACGCTATCCAACGCTTTCCCTACTGTTGCACCCACTGAAGTAGGAATAGTAATTTTTACCCCTACGCTATCCAACGCTTTCCCTACTCTTGCACCCACTGGAGTGGGAATAGTAATTTTTACCCCTACGCTGTCCAACGCTCTCCCTACTGTTGCACCCACTGGAGTGGGAATAGTAATTTTTACCCCAACGCAATCCAACGCTTTCCCTACTCTTGCACCCACTGGAGTGGGAATAGTAATTTTTACCCCTACGCTATCCAACGATCTCCCTAATTTAGCACCCACTGGAGTGGTTACATTAAATGTAAACCTTTTGCTATGCTACAGTAAATTTATTATATATGTTATATTAATTAATATGTATTTATATATATATGTATTACTTTGTTTATATATATTTTTTAAAGTTACATTAATTATTTAATAATGTTACATGTATTTAATAATGTCAATAATGTTTATATTAAATATATTTATTAATATATTAGTTGTAATTTAGTTTAAAGGCATATAAATAAGTATTTATATATATATATATATATATATATATATATATATATATATATATATGTATTATATTTTTTATATTTTTTTTAAAGTTACAATAAATATTTAATAGTGTTACATTTCTTTAATAATTTTAATAATGTTTATATTAAATATATTTATTATTATAATACTTTTCAAATTATTTTAAAGACATATAAAAAAACGATATTTTGACAGTCTATATTTTTAATACTCGATATTTTAAACTCGATATTTTTGTACTTACCTTTGTAAAGATAGTAACTCGATATTATGTCCCTCGATATTTTTTCCTCGATATTTTAGGTACTCGATATTTTGGTAGTCGATATAATTTCAGTGATCCGTCAAATATTCACTAGTTTGAAACGAAATCCATTGAGGGGTAGATAGAGTTGGTTATATCAATAAGGTTGGGGAATTTTTTCAGCAGTGTTAATAGCTCTTTTGTGATTACATGGTCGATGAGAGCAAATAGGTGTACTGCAGTGTTTTGTGTGTGTTTGTTCAGTGTGTGAGTTGTATTTTTAGTTTCATTTTGTCTTGAATTTTTAGTCTGACAAGTTTTCTCTTGAACTACGTGTCATGCCTGTTATTTAGGTCGAGCTTGGGTAGCGCATGCCCGCTCTGTAAGGCATGCTGTATCCGAGTATGGACTTGAAGTCTCATCCACTTTCCGCCCATAGTTGTTATTGGCTTGTGTCATTGTCCTTTGAAAAATGCTGGCTTCTGATTTGTTAATAGGCTTTTTATTCCCTCCTTAGTGCTGCCTTGTCTTCATTTGTAACCTCCCATGAGGTCAGGCCCTGTTTGTTACACAGTATGTCTTATTTAGTCTGTAAACACGATTTTCTTTAATGGGTTTCTCCTACTGCAGGCACAACATGGTTTCCTGCAACATTCAGAAAGCCATGCTTGTTTTCACTTTCCAAGCAGCCTGGGACAATGGCGACCGCTTCTTTGAAATGAAACAGGTCTCGCATTTACAAGAGTTTGAGCTATTGACAAATGACAATGCCTTTTATTTATGTGTTAATTATCAAAACAGATAAATAAAAGGCATTGGCATTTGCAATGCTAATAGCTTAAACTCTCACAAATGTGAGACCTATTGCATTGCAAATGCTTGTTTTGCAGTAGTGACTAAAGTTTTTCAGTGGTGTGATTGCGTCATTAGCTTTTGTAAGCCAGTACTATAAGGATTTTAGGAAAACTACTGTTGAAATAAGGTGTGTAGTGACTAGGGGCCATATGTATCAAGATACCCATTTGCGATTCCCAAATAGCTATTTTTAAGAAATCGCTACTTGAGAATCGCAAATGGGTATGTATGTACAAAATCGCATTTTTTTTGCGATTTCTTAAAATTCCTTAATTGCGATTAGCAAATTGCGAATCGCAATTAAGGAATACTTTCCCATTCATTTCTATGGGCCAGGAGGCCAATAGGAATGAATGGTCACCCCACACGCCGCACAGCTCCCACTGTGCCTCCGTGACCCCTCCTGCTGCCTGGAGCCCGCCGCTGGTGTGCCCCTGCCCCTGGGACTGGTATTGTTGAGATTGTATTGTGCTGCTGTTCCTGACGCTGTATTTTGTTTCTTTGTATTTTGTGGCTTCTCCTTGTGCTCCTTGACCCCCCCTGCCCCACGCTCCCCGCCGCTGCTCCCCCACCCATTTTTCCTTCTGTTATCCCTTCCCTCGCCCATTGGCCGCCCGCTCCCGCCTCCCAGCTGCTCCTCCCTCCCACTTAGCCTCTTATGGAGGAAGCCACGCAGGAGCGGAGCGGACGCGCCGCTGGCGTGCTGAAGGCGCACCAAAGGCAAGCCTGTCTACGCCCGTCCGCGCCTGGACCGCGCCCAGCGCCAGGACCCCTGGCCCTCGTCGATGACAGCCCACCCGACGGACTTACGATGCTGCCACCCTCCACGCACTCAACCCCGGCCGGAACCCCGCCTGCTGCCGAGCCATCCCAAAATGCACCCCCGGACCCTTCACCAGCCAAGCCTGCAAATTCACCTGCCTCCAAACCTGCACCGCACCCACCAAGCCAGGCACCAGCAACAATCACTCAAGTGCATCCTGCTCAACACCCGCTCCGTCCACAGGCACGCCGTCGAACTCTGGAACCTCCTAGACACAACATCACCAGACGTCGCCTTCCTCACCGAAACCTGGATGAACGCCTCCTCAGCCCCCGACATCGCCATAGCCATCCCGGATGGCTACAAGATCACCCGGAGGGACCGCATCAACCAAACCGGAGGAGGCATCGCCATCGTCCACAGAAACACCATCCGAATATCGACCAACTGCGACGACACCCTCAACGCCGCCGAGCACCTTCACTTCCAGATACACACCGACCCCAAGACCACCCTCAGAAGCACTCTCATCTACAGACCCCTGGGACCACGCACACAATTCAGCTAAGCCATCGCAGACTTCGTCAGCCCGCACGCCCTAACCTCCTCCGACTACATCCTCCTAGGGGACCTCAACTTCCACCTGGAGAACAACAATTACAGCAACACCGCCGCCCTGCAGGACAACCTCGCCAACCTCGGACTCAAGCAACTGGTGAACACCCCCACCCACTACACCGGCCACACGCTTGACCCCATCTTCTCCTCCAGCAAGCACATCTCCTTCCGCCACTCCACCGGACTACACTGGACAGATCACAGCTGCGTCCACTTCAACTTCAGGAGAACCACGACCCACCACCACCCGCAACAGGTTCCCCTAAGACGTTGGAGCAAGATCACCGCCGACCAGCTCACCACCTCCCTCAGCCAGAACCCTCCCACCAACACGACGGACCCCAACGAAGCAGCCCGCAACCTCACACAGTGGCTCACCAACTGCGCCTATGGCCTTGCACCACTGAAGAACCCTCCCATCAGACCCGGCAGCAAGAAAGCCTCATGGTTCACCAACGACCTCAAAAACTCAACAAAAAAAAACTGCTGCACCCTCGAGAAAGCCTGGCGCCACGACCAGACAACAGACAAGAACGACTGGACAACAACACCCACAACAGCAAGGAACTCTTCAGCATCGTTAAAGAGCTCTCCAACCCCAGCGCCTGCAACAACGACATCACACCCGCGCAAGACCTCTGCGACTCACTCGCCTCATTCTTTCACCGCAAGATAGCCGACATACACAACAGCTTCGGCGCACAGACCACGCACCCAACCACCGAACCAGAGCCCCCCACTACCACCCTCTGCACCTGGACCTCGGTCAGCACCGAAGACACCACTTGCACGATGAACACCATCCACTCCGGCTCCCCAACAGACCCCTGTCCACACCACATCTTCGACAAAGCCGACTCCATCATCGCACCCCAACTCCGGGACATCATCAACAGCTCCTTCGCATCCGCCACCTTCCCGGAGAGCTGGAAACATGCCGAGCTCAGCGCCCTCCTGAAGAAACCCACCGCGGACCCCACGGACCTCAAGAACTTCCGCCCCATCTCGCTCCTCCCGTTTCCTGCCAAAGTCATCGAGAAGATCGTCAACAAACAACTCTCCGCCTTCCTCGAGACAAACGGATCCCTCGACCCCTCGCAGTCCAGTTTCTGAGCAAACCACAGCACCGAGACCGCCCTCATCGCAGCTACCGACGACATCAGGTCCCTGCTCAACAACGGGGAAACAGCTGCCCTCATCCTCATGGACCTCTCAGCCGCCTTCGACACCGTATGCCACCACACCCTGATACAACGCCTCAGCAACACCGGAATACAAGGAAAGGCCTTGGAGTGGATCATCTCGTTCCTCGCCGGAAGAACCCAGAGAGTCCGCCTCCCCCCGTTCCGATCCGCGGCCACCAAAGTCATCTGCGGCGTACCGCAAGGATCCTCGCTCAGCCCCACCCTCTTCAACGTCTACATGAGCCCCCTCGCAGCCATCGCACGCCAACACAACCTAAACATCATCTCCTACACGGACGACACCCAGCTGATCCGGATGTATGACATTACAACGCATGCTTTTACACGGCATGCCTTTACAACGCGGTTTTTACAACGCAAACCTTTACGACGCATAGCGCTTTGGGGTGCTAGATAGTGAATACTTTAATTTACTATTCCAACTCCAGTCCCCGTGGACACTAGGGAAGGTGTTGGATAGTAAATTAAACGTATTCCCTATCCTAGTGCGCCCCCCAGTGCAATGCGTTGTAATGGTTTGCGTTGTAAAAGTTGCATCGTAAAGGCACTGCGTGGTAAAAGTTGCATTGTAAAGGATGTTTCCCAGCTGATCCTCTCCCTCACCAACAACCCCGCCACCGCCAGAGCCAGCCTCCAGGAAGGAATGAAAGACATCGCGGAATGGATGAAGCTCAGCCGTCTGAAACTGAACTCAGACAAGACGGAAGTCCTCATCCTGGGACCGTCCCACTCTACCTGGGACGACTCCTGGTGGCCCCCTGCCCTGGGCACCGCCCCAAGCCAACGGACCACGCACGCAACCTGGGCTTCATCCTGGACTCCTCGCTCATGATGACCAAGCAAGTCAACGCCGTCTCGTCATCCTGTTTCAACACCCTGCGCATGCTCCAAAAGATCTTCCGGTGGATCCCCACCGAAACCAGGAAGACGGTCACCCAAGCAGTTGTCACCAGCAGACTGGACTATGGGAACACCCCATACTCTGGAACCACAGCCAAACTCCAGAAAAGACTCCAGCGCATACAGAACACCTCTGCACGACTCATCCTGGGCATCCCCCGCCACAGCCACATCTCTGCCCATCTTAAAGACCTGCACTGGCTCCCCGTCAGCAAGAGGATCACGTTCAGACTCCTCACCCACACACATAAGGCTCTCCACGACATGGGCCCCAAATACCTCAACAGCCGCCTCACATTCTACACACCCACCCGCCAGGTCCGATCCGCCAGCCTCGCCCTCGCCACCGTCCCACGAATTCGCAAAGCCAACGCCGGAGGAAGCTCCTTCTCCTACCTGGCGGCAAAGACATGGAACACCCTCCCCACCCACCTACGGCTGACCCAGGACCACCTCTCCTTCAGGAAACAACTCAAGACCTGGCTGTTCGAGCAGTAGCGACTCCCCCTCCCCCCAGCGCCTTGAGACCCTAGCGGGTGAGTAGCGCGCTATACAAATTTGTTTGATTTAGATTTTTGATTCTCAATTTGCGATTTGCAATTTGCTAATCGCAAATTGAGAATAATTTCAAGGGTGCAGGGGTGTCCAAAGGACACCCTGTTGCACCCCTGAAATATGCATGGGTGCACACGTGGCGCACATACATGCCCTAAGGGCATGTATGTGCGTCATATGGCACTTTGAAAAATGCAAAAACGTGCATTTTTCAAGGAATTCGCAACTTACCACCAAGTAGAAGTTGGTGGTAATTTGCGATTCCTTAAGGGCATTTTGCAAATTTTTTTTGCTACATACATTGCATTTAAGGAATCGCAAAACTTGCGATTTCTTAAATGCAATTGCAAAATAAGGAATCTCAAATTTTTGCGATTCCTAATTTTGCACCAGATTTTGCTTAATACATTCCATTTAGCAAATTCGCATTCGCAAAGGCCGAAATTCGCATTTGCTTGATACATATGGCCCTAGGTGTATAAGGATTTTAGGGAAATTATTGATGAAGTTAGGGTGCTGAGGGAATGAGGGAAGCTGTCAAAGATGTCTGGGAATCCATTGTCTGCTGCTTGTTATTTCCGAAGTGTGTGCCAATTTGGTGTTTTTTCTTCTGACGTGAATAGAAAAGGTATGGAAGAAAGGTCCCCAAGAGGAAAGGGCAGTGGACTTGTTACAAGAAGGCCTTCATCCAAGCTAAAATGATATCAAGTATGTGGCTCACTGAATGGATTGGCTCCTTGACAACTATTTTCACAAAATAGGGTTTCATGACATCAAGGTGAACACATTTCCGATTATGAACCTAGATGTTGAATTCTTTCTCTGCATGTATATTAAACAATGATGCCGGGTTTTCTATCTGTGAATGTGTCAGCAAGTGTTGTCTTGCAGTGATCTGTAGACCAAAATGGAGGGATTTTAAACCTATTTTTGTTGTACGTGACCCTTCACTCAATTTTTTACTGCTAAGTATGCACAATTCTTTTATAGAGGTGTTTGAGCAATTTTTGTATATATGTTTCGTGGGATTAAGTAGTTTAGACATGTCAGAAAAATTATTGTCTGCAGATGGCTGTTTAGGAGCATTCCCATGGTAGTATGGATGCTAATGTGCTGGTTGTGACTGAATGCTGACTGAGCTGTGAGAAGTAGAATAGGTTCTGATGGAGAGGAATGTTGTTGCAAGATGTTTTTGCAACTCCTTCCTGGTTTATAGTCATATTTCCCTACTTTGAAAGCCCCACTCTGGGGATCTGGTATCCCATTTTTAGGTCTCGTCCTACGCAGCGCGCATGCGCTGCATAGGAGGAGACTAATGACATCGGCATTAGAAGTGAAGCAAAGAAGTGCACGCGTTGCATTGCTTGCAATGCAACACATGCACATCTTGGCGATTTCCTTTCGGGAGCGCACAGCGCCAAATGGTGGCGCCATATGGTCGCACGCTCCCGAAAGGAAATCGCCCATGCCCCCTTCCCATGCTGCCACTTTCACTGCCGCGCGGCCAATGCTTGTTATATGAAGTTCCGCCACCTCTGCTCTCTGGATGGTTACCCCTCGCCTTCCATCCCCCATCCTCCTCCAACATTCACCGGCGTTTTCACCTGCACTTTCCAAGCGGCTGGTGAACACTTTTCAGCTCTTCCCCACCCCTTGGCTTCTCTCTGTGCTGCGGCTGGACTGTTCGTGTAAGCACTCGACGACCAACTTTCAACTTCCTAGCCCCTCATCCTCCTCCTTCACGCACCCAATGCTGCAAAGCATTTGGCAAAGCGCATGCCTATCAGAGATGAGAAATATTGGCTTTCCATTGACTTCAGAATGACTGTCAAATTTGTGGGCAGTACACAACAAATATGCCCCAAGTTTGTTCTTGTTGGTACAAGTGAAGGCTATTCGGAAGGACTGTGAGGGGGGTCAAGGATGCTCGGCAGAGTCCGCTCACCTTCAGTGGGTCTCATAAGGTCCTTAAATGGAAGAATGTGTAAAAGGAACCTGACGCTGCTTATTGATTTCGCCGGCGTAATTAGTGGTGCGGCTAGTGCTAGCCCCTATCTTTTGAGGCTGCCATTGATTGATTGAGTTCCTGGTGCTGTGAAGAGGAGATGAAGGCAGCGTTTCACCTTGCTTGCATTTGTTATCCAGACAATAGGAGCCTTGTGTTCATACGGTTTGTGTTCCTCAGAATAAAAAACAAAAGCATTTTTATGAAACAGTGAAGAGGAAAATGTGTAAAGCTCCTGCATGCTAATCTGGCTCTCTCAAATTAAGGACTCAAATACAATCCATTGGTTTGCTTCAGAAGTCATAGAGGTCATAGAGGTCATGTTAAGAAGACAGGCACTTAGCTGAATCATCAAATATATTTTCAGCTGGCGGGCTCCTGCGTTGCATATCAGCACAGGATGAACTTAAGTAACTAAATATAAATGAATGAGATATTATTTATGGTACCAACTTTAAAATGTATTATCCCTGCAAGGTCTTACTGTGGTGACACAGCAAGGAAGCTAAACTTCGTCAGAGACAGTCCGACCCCACATTGACATCCTCTATTCAGCCGCCACCTGTAGTTGATGGGTAAATGCAGTGCCCATCCTCAAATTATATGCCTACGCGGAAAAAAACCAGAATACTTAAGGTTTATTAGGCAAATCGCTCTGAACTGCAGGCACCATTAGCCTACCAAAGTAGTCTTTAGTGTGGTACTAAGAGCATAAAACCTTTTGCGACCCTATGTACCCTAAAAATGAAATAAGGACCCAAGGAGAAAGCAATGTTTTTCATTTTAAAAATAAATAAACGGTTAATTATTTTATTAGTCATTCTGTACACATGATAGTAATCAATTCTATTAAGCCTTAATGTGAACACGAGATAAGGTTGGAATGACAGAATCCTGAAAAAAGAGGAAGGTTTGGCCATAGTCCTGAACGCAGCGCTGCGAATCCTTAACGTGTCCCCTGCTGCACCGGAAAACGTATGGAGAGCAGCGTTCGCCAGCTGGGACTGAAGCATGAGAACCGATGCATCACAGTGTGTGAGAAGCATCACGCTGACACTGAATTAGCACCTGTGGTTGTAATAGCAAACTGAGCTCAAGCTGTCTCTTGCTATCAAAACGGTGTGCTACTAACTCCAGACAAAATGGCACCAACAGAGGAACTTTCAGATGTTGCTGACCCAGAGCAACATCTTTGGAGTATTTCTCCCAAAAGCATCTGCATATGTTGCCCACCAGCCAGCTAGATGTTGACGAGTACCCAATGGACTATTTTGTTACAGAGCTCACACCTCCTATCAGGATGCCAAGAGTACATAGGCAAAAAGCTGTTGCTCACAATACCTCAGTGGGAAACCACAATGGCTCTTCTGTGGGAAGAACTAAAGCCTGAACCACACTCCAGCTGACCAATGACTGAAATGGCTGACAAGTCCATCTATATGACCAGTAAGTGAAGAGAGTTCACCCAAAGTCCATTAATGTGCATGTATGTAATACTTATTATGTATTCATTTTTGTCATTTGATGAGAAAACATGGAGTTGGTGACACAGCTAAAGCTGTATCTATGCCAGACTTAACAAGCATTGGCATAGCCAATAGGTATCGCATTTGGGACTTTATAAGAGTTTAGCCATGCAACAGTTGATGTTGTTGCACCAAGGATATTGTGCTGCATAACTAAATACTTATAAGGTCCCAAAAGCGAGAACTATTGGCTATGCCAATGCTTGTTTGATTTTGGCACTGGCCTCATGCTAATGTTGATTGTGTGCTGAGGCCTTGGTCTGTCACTTGACATAAGTAATGTCCTGGACCTCCCCCTCATTGACAGACAATGGACTACTGGCTCTGTTATGGGTTTAGAACCTAAAGCAGTGGTGACAGTGCACCGTGTTTTGAGAATCAATATTTTGGGCAGACCTTCTTATCTGTGTCACTGTGGTGGAGGCCTAATGGCCCACTAGTGTAAAGTACAGCATCTATGTATGAACCCCACTCCTAGAGCTAACATCCCAGTGTATGTTGTGCATGTTTGTGTGTGGGTGTGTGTGCCGCATGCACCATTCATGCATGGGGTGTGTGAGTGAATCAAAGAAGTTGAGGCTTGTTGTATGTTTTTTAAATATCCCTGTCCTGATTCTTTGCACAAGATGGAGGTGAGGTTGATTTCCCAGCAGTGAAAGTGAAAAGGCTGACCTTCCTGAAGATGCAGGGAGGATATCTAGACACTGAAGTGGGTAAGAGGAGGCAAGTCCTCTTTAGAAATTCAATCAGACCTTTTCCTGAGCCACAAGCTTCTGATTAGGCTTTGTGTTGCACTGCCATGTAGTGGATGATAGGGGTGAAGGGTCTTTGCTATGCAAGGTGATGGGGAGCCCTTGTGCAAGGCCCAGCTTTTTGTCTCTCCTTGATCACCTTTTCAGTTTGGCTGTTAGCAACCAAGAGAAGAAAATTCATAACTCCTTGTGATTCTGTTGAAGGTGCTTCAGGCTGGAGCCAGCCCTGCTATGAGAAGCATCACCCTACACAAAGTATGTGTCTGGAGGGCAGTTTGCATAAGACAGCTGAAATGAGAACCACCCCAACCTAGTTCTGAAAGAGCAGACAGTGGATATACATCTCCTGCCTGCTGTTACCATTTGAAAGGGGATCCACTATCCCACTTGTGTGAAATTCTCTATGACTATGAGAACAAATCCAGTTACGGCTGGCATGGCTCATGACCCCCGCCCACCACCCATGAGCCATGCCAGCCGTAACTGGATTTGTTCTCTTATTTTCTTGTGGAACATCTGGTTTTTGGATCTCTTCTGTGGGTGAGGCTCACTCACTGGTAAAATGGTTTTGAGTGCTAACTGCCAGTGTCTGGCTTTTAAAGCACGGTTGACTCCTGTGCAGCTGGGTAAAAAAGCATGCGATCATGTGTGCACACACATGTGCTAGCGGGACTACTCTCTAATTCAGCATAGCTGCACATAGCTAGCCTGTTGCAGATGAATCCTTTATTTAAAAAAAAAAATTATTTATCTGAAAGTCTGTAGTGCTTCACTGTATTTATACTATAGGCGAACGCTGCACAAATGTAACAACTTTACACTGGCTGAGTCTAGAAAGCATGTGCTTCCCTTGGAAAACAAAAGCCCTATGCTTAAACATAACATTAATTTGGCTATATATGCACTCCTTCCTGTACTTGAATTTGATCTTATTTATCAGCTCTTAATTAGATTCAGGCTTTGAATCTTCTCGGTGGGTTACTATGCTGACAAAAGGCCTGTTTGTAATTGCAGCATCATCGTAAGCCAAATATAGCCAAGCTGCCTGTGCATGCCCATCCCCACAGAAACAAAGGAAGGCAGCAATATTTTGTGCATCCCTCTCAGGATGGGCTCCCCTTTGACGTTTTGAAGGGAAAAGATCAAGCTGCTCTGCCAGTTAGAGGTGGAGCTTAGGCTCTCAGAGAGCTGTTAACACTGAAACCTAAAACAGTCACCTTGAATAGCTTCAAGATGCTGAGCAGGGTGATTGGGACGGGGTGGTGTGATTATGTGTCATAGGTGCACATGATCTGAACTGTTCTACCCCCACATATAAAGTCCTGCACTAGGGAGAGATGTTTGAGAAATCTTTGAAACCTGGAGTAAAATGCCTGCAAAAAAAGGCCAAGCTGGAAGAGAGAGGGCTCCTGTCTCTTGATGAAGAAAGGAGCACAAATACTCCTGACTCTCACTAAAGAGAAATACTAAAGGACTTCTGTCTCGTGATGGATGGAGGACTCAAGGACATCTGACTCCAGCTGCTACCCAGGAACTAGGATTTGTATCTATGTCGGGTGGCAGTGGCCTCCCTACTCCCTCTGGGACAGTAGAGAGGTGGACTTGCTGGGGACCTAGAGGAAAGGATTCTCCTGAAACGTCTGTTGACTGGTCCTGTTGTGAATGATCTCTAATAGGGGGCTTCCTGAACCCTGTTGACCACACATGCATACTGAAGTCCAAGGGAGTGTAGACAGAGAGGGTAATATGCATTGAGGGTTGCTGGATGCTGCTAAGGAAGAAACTGGGCCAAGGAAGAATATAAGGACCCCAGACAGGGGAGCAGGTACTGAATCCAGCACAGCCACTGCTGTTGTAGAGAGGTAGCTGGATGATGGAGCTGCAGGTAAAGCAACAAAAAGACAGGGATTTGCTTAAGGGAAGGAAGGCTAGTACTGAACTATTCTTTATTGGAGGGAAAGTATTTGAAAAGCCAGCGCCTGTGAAACCACAACATTTTAGAAGCCCGAAGACCAAAAAGGGTTCAAAGGAGACGAGGACCACCCTACTCATATGGAACCATGTGTGGTATACTGTAGTACCAAATAAACAAATTCCCTTTTCTACTTGATATAAACAAATGCAGAATAGTATAGATCATGTGTCATAAATGTCTTGAGACATTTATGACACATGATCTGCCAAAAAAGGGAATTTGTTTATTTGATGCTTTGCATGCCTGTCCCTTTTCCTTTAGATTAGGGTACCTCCCTCATATTTGAGCACAGTATACTGTTGTACCATCACTCTAGCTAAGAACATATTGTTAGCATTGCCTCCATCCTTGTATCCTCCTTTCTATGGCATATTAGAATGTTAACATGTCATAGTAGTTTCTTTGTATTAGCCTGGTTGTGCTTGAGGCTGAGTGTCAGTTGATGCTGTAGACTTTCTTGTTGGGTGGGATCTTCTGCTGAGAATAAACCTGCATCTTACATCCAATCTGTGTCCAGCGTTATACCTCAAGAATACAACACTGGCGTAGTCAGCTAACTAAAGAAGATCTCAACACAAGGACAAGGCACTCCCAAGGAAATCCAGTGAGAGAAACCTTTTGTGACTTTATTCACGCTTCCCCTAATGTACTTCATGATTAGTGATGGCACACCTGATCGATTACTGCTCCACTTCGAGTGCACCCACCCTCCTGATACTTTGAGTTGCCGAAAACAAGCACTAGCTGCCTAGAAGGTCAACTTGTGAGAGCCCAACGTAACCTCTCTCAAGAAGGACTTTAACAATCAAAAAGAACCTTAATTATCCTGATCTCCGTAAAGTCTTGCCTTTTATGTACTTTAGCAATATTTTGTTTCGATAGCGTATCATCATATTTGCCATCTTATAAGTGGGGGCGCAGCTGGCACGAGCATTCTAAAGGCCTCCGACTCATTCAAGCTTGCGTGCTTTGAAATTTGAGCTCGCGGCCTCTCTGTTTGGATCCTGTCTGCATAAACTGTGGCCGCCATTTCAACGTAGTGTTGAATTATTAAAGTGTTTCTCACCTGAAGCTCAGTGTACCCTGACCTGCCTGCTTTCTGCCAGCGTCATCTCTGCATTGTATGAAACCCTTGCCTGAAGCTTCTTGTTGTGGGACACCCCCGCGCCGCACGGCCACCAGCTGCTGCGTGTGCCCCTCTGCCCTGCCTAGCTGCCTCGCTGCCTGTCGCACTGCCGCTGACCACGCCCCCTCCTCCGAGAGGCGCGGTCCGTGCCTGCCTGCCGGTTGCTCTTAGTGTTAGTTTAAATTATTTCCCTTGACTTTGTGCTTTCTCCTTTTTTGCCTGTCTCTCTTTGTAATTGTGCCCGTGTTTTTGCGCTCTCCTTCCTGTCTGCCCGCCTACCTCGCCGACCCCGCTCTCCCTCCCCGCTTCCCGCCACCGCCGCTAAGCCCCGCCCCTTTTGCCTTCTGTATCCCTCCCCGCTCCCGCCTCCCAGCTGCCCCGCCCACCCGCGCACTTGGCCTTATATGGCGACCGTGCGACGCAGGTGAGTGTGACCCACTTGTGGGACACCCCCGCGCCGCACGGCCACCAGCTGCTGCGTGTGCCCCTCTGCCCTGCCTAGCTGCCTCGCTGCCTGTCGCACTGCCGCTGACCACGCCCCCTCCTCCGAGAGGCGCGGTCCGTGCCTGCCTGCCGGTTGCTCTTAGTGTTAGTTTAAATTATTTCCCTTGACTTTGTGCTTTCTCCTTTTTTGCCTGTCTCTCTTTGTAATTGTGCCCGTGTGTTTGCGCTCTCCTTCCTGTCTGCCCGCCTACCTCGCCGACCCCGCTCTCCCTCCCCGCTTCCCGCCACCGCCGCTAAGCCCCGCCCCTTTTGCCTTCTGTATCCCTCCCCGCTCCCGCCTCCCAGCTGCCCCGCCCACCCGCGCACTTCGCCTTATATGGCGACCGTGCGAACGCGCAGCGGTCACGCGCAGCGGGCGCGCCGATTGTGCGCCGAAGGCGGGCCAAAGGTAAGCCCGTCTGCGCCCGTCCGCGACCGGATCGCGACCAGCGCCAGGACCCCTGGCCCACGAAGACCCCGACCGACCCGCCCGACGTACTCCGCCGCCACCCTCATCGCACTCAACACCGGCCGACTCCCAGAGTGCCACCAAGCCACCCCACGACGCACCCACGGACCTTTCAGCTGCCACGCCTGCAAGTTCACCTGCATCCGGACCTGCCTCGCACCAGCACCCGCCAAGTCGAACACCAGCAGCACCCACCTCAAGTGCATCCTGCTCAACACCCGCTCCGTCCACAGACACGCCATCGAACTCTGGAACCTCCTAGACGCCACAGCCCCTGACGTTGCCTTCCTCACGGAGACCTGGATGAATGCCTCTTCAGCCCCCGACATCGCCATCGCCATCCCAGAGGGCTACAAGATCGTCCGGAGGGACCGCAACGCCAACCAGATGGGAGGAGGCATCGCCATCATCCACAGGAACACCATCCGTCTCACGACCAGCACCGACAACACCCTGACCAGCGCCGAACACCTGCATTTCCAGATCCACACCAACCCGAACACCACCCTTAGAGGCACCCTGATCTACCGACCTCCGGGACCACGCACACAATTCAGCGAGGACATCGCCGACTTCGTCAGCCCGCATGCCCTCCCCTCCGCTGACTACATCCTCCTGGGGGACCTCAACTTCCATCTGGAGAACAACAACGACCGCAACACCAGCACCCTGCTCGACAACCTCGCCAATCTTGGACTCAAGCAGCTGGTGTCCACCCCCACCCACCTCGCCGGACACACACTCGACGCCGTCTTCTCATCCAGCAAAGACGTCGCCTTCAGCCACGCCACAGAACTCCACTGGACGGACCACAGCTGCGTCCACTTCACCTTCAAGAGAACGACGACCCACCACCACCAGCAACAGGCCGCCCGCAGAAGCTGGAACAAGATCACAGCAGACCAGCTCGCCACCTCCCTGAGGCAGCACCCTCCTGCCAGCTCAGCGAACCCCAGCCAGGCCGCCGACAACCTCACGAAGTGGATCAGCATCTGCGCGGACGAGCTCGCCCCGCTGAGGACCCCGCCCAGCAGACCCGGCAGCAAGAAAGCCCCGTGGTTCTCCGACGAACTCAAGAGCTCCAAGAAGAACTGCCGAGCCCTCGAGAAAGTCTGGAGAAAGGAACCTACACCGGACAACAGGACCACCCTCAAACTGGCCACTCGGAAGCACCACCAGCTGATCCGCGCCACCAAGAAAACTGCATTCAAGGACCGGCTGGACAACAACGCACACAACAGCAAGGAACTCTTCAACATCGTGAAAGAGCTATCCAACCCCAGCGCAGGAAACAACGACATCACCCCATCGCAAGACCTCTGCGACTCCCTCGCTTCTTACTTCCACAACAAGATCGCGGTCATACACAACAGCTTCAACAAACAACCAACGCACACCATGACCGAACAACCACCCCCCACCACCACCCTCCACGCCTGGACCCCGATCAGCACCGAAGACACCATCCGCACGATGAACTCCATCCACTCCGGATCACCGACCGACCCCTGCCCTCACCACGTCTTCAACAAGGCCGACGCTGTCATCGCACCCCACCTGCGAGACATCATCAACACATCCTTCGACACCGCCACCTTCCCTGAGAGCTGGAAGCACGCCGAACTCAGCGCTCTACTCAAGAAACCAACAGCGGACCCCACCGAACTCAAGAACTACCGCCCCATCTCGCTCCTCCCGTTTCCAGCCAAAGTCATCGAGAAGACCGTCAACAAGCAGCTGGCCGCCTTCCTCGAGACGAATGGATCCCTCGACCCCTCACAGTCCGGCTTCCGAGCCAATCACAGCACCGAGACCGCCCTCATCGCCGCCACCGATGACATCCGAGCCCTGATGGACAACGGAGAAACAGCGGCCCTCATCCTCCTAGACCTCTCCGCGGCATTCGACACTGTCTGCCACCGCACCCTAGTACAGCGCCTCAGCAACGTCGGAATCCAGGACAAGGCGCTGGAATGGATCATCTCCTTCCTCGACGGAAGAACACAGAGAGTCCGCCTACCACCGTACAAGTCAGAGGCCTCCGAAGTCATCTGCGGCGTCCCTCAAGGATCCTCTCTGAGCCCCACCCTCTTCAACGTCTACATGAGCCCCCTCGCGGCCATCGCACGCCAACACAACCTCAGCATAATCTCCTACGCCGACGACACCCAGCTGATCCTCTCCCTGACCAACGACCCCGCCACCGCCAGAGCCAACCTACACGAAGGGATGAGAGAGGTAGCCGAGTGGATGACGACCAGCCGCCTGAAACTGAACTCGGACAAGACGGAGGTCCTCATCCTGGGCTCTTCACCCTCCGCCTGGGACGACTCCTGGTGGCCTCCCGCCCTGGGCACCGCACCCAAACCGACAGACCATGCACGCAACCTGGGCTTCATCCTGGACTCCTCCCTCTCCATGACCAGGCAAGTCAACAACGTCTCCTCGGCGTGCTTCAACATCCTACGCATGCTACGGAAGATCTTCTGGTGGATCCCCGCC
This sequence comes from Lissotriton helveticus, assembly GCF_964261635.1. NCBI lineage: Eukaryota > Metazoa > Chordata > Amphibia > Caudata > Salamandridae > Lissotriton > Lissotriton helveticus. The sequence continues at coordinate 103,278,313 of NC_136060.1, forward strand.
GAGACCAGGAAGACCGTCACCCAGGCCCTCGTCACTAGCCGACTGGACTACGGCAACGCCCTCTACGCCGGTACCACCGCCAAGCTCCAGAAGAGACTCCAGCGGATCCAGAACGCCTCAGCCAGACTCATCCTCGACATCCCACGACACAGCCACATCTCCGGACATCTGAGAGACCTTCACTGGCTCCCCGTCAACAAAAGAATCACCTTCCGCCTCCTCACCCACGCACACAAAGCCCTACACGACCAAGGCCCGAGCTACCTCAACAGCCGGATCAACTTCTACGCTCCCAAACGCCACCTCCGCTCAGCCAACCACGCCCTCGCCGCCGTCCCCCGCATCCGAAGAGCAACTACAGGAGGAAGGTCCTTCTCCTACCTGGCCGCCAAGACCTGGAACTCCCTCCCGACCGACCTGCGCCTGACCCAAGACCACCTCTCCTTCAGGAAGAAGCTGAAGACCTGGCTGTTCGAGCAGTAGCGGCACCCCCCCCTCCCCTAAGCGCCTTGAGACCCTACGGGTATGTAGCGCGCTCTATAAGTGTCATTGATTGATTGATTGATTGATTGGTTCCGCCCAGCTTTCTTCCTGCCAGCGTTTCATGCTCTACTCCATGCTTCCCCATTGGCTCACGTCACGAGGGGAGGAGGAGTGTCTCCTATTACTAAGGCAGAGGGCTGGGTTTCACGACCCCCTCGTTCATTCTTCCTGTCGACTGTGTGTCAATCATATGCACATTTCCCATACCATCAAATACAACACCTAGTATTGCGTGTCAATGATGCGCACATTTACAGCTCACTAGCGTTGCACCTTGCATCTAATCTAATGTGTGCCAACTCAATGACACGCACGTTTACATTGTATTACGTCTGGAATTGTGCATCAACTCAATGATATGCACATTATCGTCATACGTAGAGGGGCTTTACTTCCATTGCGTGTCAACTTAATGATACGCACATTTACATTTTAACAAGCACATGATTTTTTTACATTTGTTTTTAGACTCTTCTGATTACGGTGATACGCACACCTACTATTTTCAGACTTAATGCTCATGCGTGTCATGCCATGATACTCTCACTCTTTTGCAGCATGGTGGTATTGGTGCTTCCACATGATTTAAATATTGCCTTTTTTCAATAATACACACTTTGTTCTTGTGTCTTTCAATTTCTTACAATTCTTGTGTCATCCACACTTCATTGCAACTTGCATAGTGTTCTATATTACTTTTGCCTCTATATATAGCTATGTGATTACTCAAGGGAAGGAAAATGCAAATTGTTACCACAGCACCCTTATTCTTGCCCAACCCTGGAGTTCCACCTATAAAATGGCAAAAGTGGAAAAGGGTATTTGAGAGATTTGCCAAGGTTTGTGGGGTTTCTCTCAGTGCGGAGAGGAAATCCTCTTTACTACTACATTGTTAGGGCTCTGAGGGCCAAGATGTATTTGATCATCTTCCAGATTTGTCGCCCGCAGAGGCAGGAGAGTTAACTGATTATGAGATCTGCAATAAGATACTTGATAAACACTATTTGCCCAAGGTTAGTACCATCTTAGAAAGGTACCACTGTGCTAACATAACTCAAAGAGATGAAGAGACAGTAGAAGGCGACATGACTGATTTGAGGAAGCTCTTAGCCAAAGAACACATCTGCGATCAATTTATGTTTGGATGCAACATGGAGAAAGTAAGGGAAGAACTTTGGTTGCGAGATGAGCCAACTTTGGATGAGGTTCTTTCTGTTGCAAGAAGAATGTGTTGCGGTGATAAAAAAGAAGTGTGAGAAGGACGTCAAGATACGGTTGTTAGAGACAAAAATCAAAGGTGGCTTGAAAAAGAAAGGGATACGCCTCCCATCGACAAAGAGTTATCTAAAGGGAGAGCTATAGATTGTAAATGCTACAGATGTGGTAGAGTTGGTCACTTCGCTAATGCTAAAAAATGTCCTGCTGTGGGCCAAACCTGCAGTAAGTGCAAAAAGAAAGGCCATTTTAATATAGCATGTAGGAGTAGGCCAGAGCCATGTGTCAAAAGGGTTGAAGTGTATGAGGGTGACAATCCTGAAACAATTTCTGACGACTTTGAATGTGCGCAAATTGTGATACAAGTCCAGAATTCAGGTGGTAAAAAATCAACCTGCATCTTACATCCATCCTGTGTCCAGCGTTATACCTCAAGAATACAACACCATGGTACATATTACATATCTAGAAAACAATAGTACCTATGGAAATAATAATACAAAATTATCATAGTATTTATAATAATGATACTAATTCAGCACAGTGGCAATAATCTAGAAGAAGATGTACACATTTTCAAAAAAGCACTTAGAGAGGCCAGTAGGTAAAATGCATTGTAATTTACATTAAGAAAATCCAAAAAACATGTATGGTGTCTGTTAGACCCGTCTGCTTCTGAGAGTCCCCTCACCACTATGATTTCTTTTGTTCCCCTGTACCTCCCAAAATTTGTCGCTTTTCTTTGTCTACCAGGACTTTTTATGTGTTGTTTCATGGGGTTAGATGTTCCTTGACGCCCAGTTGCTCACAAGGTTTGTGGCACCTATTTACAAGGCGCCTGGCCAAACCTGTGGCATTACAAACTGGGGTTGTCAACCTGTATAAATGGACCTAAAATGGTGAACACCCTTTTTCCTCATGTGAAGTGACTCCCATTGGAGCCTGGCCTTTTGAGGTTTTGGCGCCCTTTGTTTGGCGCGCATTCCTGACAGGAATTCCTTTATTTCCCTCAGGTACACAAAATGGCTGCTCTAGAACCCCAGTACGGTGGCTGTTAGTGTCCTAAATACCCCTCAAGAGTGCCGTGTCATTGTCACAGCCAGAGAAGGTTCTAGAACCTTCTGGCTCGTGCCAGTACCCCAGTACCCCAGGGCACTGGCTATATAAGGCCCAGTCCCTGGCGGCCATTTTAGATGAGATTTAGATTAAGATTGAGATTAGATGAGAAGAGATTCCAGACTTGACACCAGATTGACACCTGCCCTGTTGACCCCTGAGGTGGCTGGTAGCGCAGGCAGTAGAGCAGCAAAGGGTTGCTGGCGTTGTGTCTGACTGGCTTTCCAGTCAGCTGCGTGAGAAGTGACCTAGCACCTACAGCGCCTGCCCAGCGAGTGCCTCATTGCCCCCAAAGACTGTGGCCAGATTCGTGTGCCTCCCCGCCCCCCCGGTGGTGAACTGTGATCGATTCAACGAGTCGCGAGGCGAGAGCAAGTTCGCCGCGACCGCGATCGTCAGCTGTGCCCCCTTCGCGACAGGCGCCTCTAGAGGAGAGCTCGGACGTCTCCGAGCCCCACCAGCGTAGAGCGCTTCCTGCGCAGATTGAAGGTGAGGTGGTGCGCCGGGGCGGGGAAAGGCCGGCCTTCGTTGGGCGGGACTAGCGTCTCTGCCACTCCCCAGTGACCCGGGAGCTGTAGCTGTGGGCGGGAACCACCCTGTATGCGGAAGTCGGAGGGAGGTCCGTGGAGCCCCTGAGAACCCCGTCGCTGACGAGAGAAGTGCTGTGCCCGACTGAATCGTATTCCGATTGCAGCCGATGTGAGGTGGGCCCGTTTCTTCATAGTGAATGCAGCGTTGTGAAGGAACTGTGAACCGGCATTCATTTGACTGTGAGTGAAGGTTGTGTGACCTCTCCGGCAGCCCGTTCGTCAGTCTAAAGACTTTGAACTGGTGCCGCCTGTGTTGTAGTGGTGCTAAAGCCCGTAGGCGCGCATAGACTTCACCGGCAAAAGCAGAGATCCTATCCTGGTGACAGCCGAGTGCAAATGATGTATTCACTGTGTTTCCTTGCCTTTTAGATATACGCGCATACGCCCTGAATGATCATTAAAGAGTCCCAAACCTTAATTTGTGCTCAGAGAAGCCGTATACATGGTCATTGAAATCAACACAAACTGTAAGAGTTATCTTTCCCATTTGAAACGTATTGCAAATGTGATGATCCTAAAGTATTTAATTGGTGGCAGCGATACCAGAAGAAACATGTGGTTGCTTATTTAAATGAACCAGTATTTATTCTGATATTTATTCTGATATTTATTCTGATATTTATTCTGATATTTATTCTGATTTTCATTCCTGAAGTTATTCTATTTATTAATACTATTTATTACCGAACTGAAACCCAGAACTGTATGACCAAAAGAAACGTGTATGTGCTTTCCCAGTCAACCCTATTTACAACAAAGAACTTTTATATAAAGGAATCGTATTTTTCTACAGCAGTGGTGTGGTGTCCTTCTTTTTGATGTGGATGTGCAAGGAGTTATTATTGGGTCAGAGCCGGCTTAACACTACAGCCTTCACTTGCCTTGTCACTTGAGCCAAGCTACCGCCTTTGTGCTGGGCTTGCCCATCGCAGGTCCAACAGTGTCCCAAGTGAAAAGTGAAACCTATAAACCAAGGTGACAAGTTGTGACATACATGAATGTTTCAAAAAGATACAAAAGAGCAAAAAGCCACCATCTAATCAATTTACAGTAAACTATCACAATTTCCTGTAACAATGACGGAGGCTGAGGACAATAGTTCGCTTTGCAGTTGTGTCCACGACGTTTCAACTTCTTAAGAAATACAAGGTCTCATCAGGATCTATGAATTGAGGGACACCTGAAATCAAATGAAATGGGGAATAAATTACCTGAATGAAAATAGTAGGGGGGGATCAAAAGAGTTTGGAAAAGGATGCAACTCAAATACCTGGGTAAAATAGACATAGGGGCATATTATCAAGGGGGTTTATCTCCGCTTTTTTAGCTTTAAAAGCCAAGAAAGCGGAGATAAAATTATCTCCCTATTACCTAGCTGTCGCTAACACCAGTTAGCGACAGCTAGTAGGAGATAGCGACCATCTTGGGCCCCACTTTGCATGTCAGTGATATTTATCACTAATGACATGCAAAGTGGGCGTGCCAAGATGTTAGTGACTGGAAACAGTCGCTAACATCGCTATCTCCTATTACCAACTTTTGGAGATATTCGCGCTAAGCGCGAATATCTCCAAAAGCTAACACCTGCCCTGAGCAGTTCTTAGCTATGTTATCCAATGGGAGGTGGATAACATTGCTAAGAGCATTAGCTCAGTAATGCATGAATATCGCTGACTTTTCAGCGATATTCATGCATTGCGGCCGTTTTTTATCGCATTTGCGATAAACCTTGGTAATAGCAAGGTTTATCTGCGATAAAAATCGCCGCAGCTCAGCGGTAAATTTTTGTCTCTAGCCATGCAATAGCTATAATTATCGCTATTGCTTGGTAATATGCCCCATAGTGTCAGATGGTGGTGCATAGCCACATCTCCACCATTAGCTCGCGCCACTGGATGGTGCTAGGAGTCGGAACTGCATTAGAACATGCCAAACTAGAACTTAAAGAAATAGAAGAGTTGGAGAAGGAACTTCTACGGGGAGTTACGGAAGCAAAGGCAGTTCTTGACAAACTAAACAAAAGTGTAGAGGAATGTAACTCGTATGAACTTAAGAAAAAAGCAGACAAAGTCACAAAATACATTAAGTATTTCACTAAAGAGAAGTCCTACCCTTACCTTAGAGAGCATTATTACACCAATCAAGGTACAGAAAACAGACAGAGCACTTGGGGTAACTTTAAGAAAAACTAACCTGTTACCTTTTCAGAATCCTCTGGTGGATCTGACAACTCAGACACAGAGGCAGGACCTAGCCATACAGATATCCATCCAGGACAGCCTTTTTTAGAGAGAGGCCAGAGAGGCAGAGGAAAAACGTGGCACTAAAACTCTGGGGAACGCCAGACCAGAAGGAAATCTTATCAATGGACACTACAACAATATTAGAAACCAATGCTCCACACACCACTTCTGAAATAAAACCCATCTTTCATCTGTCTGAACATACCCTTTCCTCTGCAGAAGTATCACTCCTAAGTAAAGGTCTTTCCTTTGTGATCACTGAAAAACTAACTTTTTTACCCTGAAAACTGAATTATTCAAATTCCTCAGAAAGATAAGACTAAAATAGTTTTTCTTGGATAAAACATCCTCTGTGCCAGACTCCGTTACAGGCTTGAGACCTCCTTCCAGCTTATATCTCACCAATTCCATGATGCCAACTGAACTAAAAACTTTTGAAAAGATAATTTTTAGTGGATTAGATCATTTAAAATCAACTAAATGCTTTATCCCCTACAACATCTCATTGGATGAAAGGCGGGTATTACAAGATCTAAAACATTACGTAAATGTCAATTTGAAACCAGCAGATATAGGTGGTGGAATGGTTATCCAAAACATAACTGACTATGATGCTGAGCTGAATAAGCAAATCTCTGACCCTAGACACTACAAGAAATTATTGTGATAAAAAATGAGATCTTGAAGGTAACAACTAGAGCAGAGAGCAAGGGTATATAGCCAAACGGTTTGTATGTTTGAAAACCGATACACACTCCAATCATGTATACCTTGCCCAGGATTCATAAAAATGCCACAACTCCACCTGGACGCCCAATCCTTTCAAGGTGTGGGTCACTTTTGGAACCAATTGGACGTTATGTTGATTTTTTTCTCAAAGATTTTGTACCCATTCAAGAAACCTATGTTAGGGATAGCATGTTCATAATTTACACCATTGAAAACATGCCGTCTGACATTACCACTGACTGGTTAGCCACATTGGACATTACGTCCCTATACAGGAATATTCCTCAAAAAGAAAGCATTTTACTAATCCAAACTTTACTAGATACGCGCATCAGTCCTTTCCAAGTACCTACCCATTTAATTATTTCCCTACTAAGGATCACACTCCAACATAACTATTTTGTATCAAATGGAGAATTTTTCCAGCAATGCTCTGGGACTTCAATGGATGCTGTTTTTGCTCCCAATCTGGCTAACATCTACATGGACCACAAAGAACAATTGCACGCTCTCTCACATCAGAACAGAAATTGTCCCAACATATTATACTGGAAACAATATATTGATCATATTTTTTTGATTTTGTCATGCTCAGAGGTTGATTTCCATGATTTTGTTACATACCTAAATGGAGCACAGAAATATCTAACTTTTACTTCCACTATTCACAAAACAGAGATAACCTCTCTGGACTTCATTATAAAACATGAAAATGGGCTTTTGCACACTGGTCTCTTGATCCACATTCAGTCCATCACTTGTTGTTTTTTGCAGTCAACAAAGAGTAACACCATGTTAGCCTATACAAGCAATCACCCTCGAGTTTCGAAGATGGCCTGCCTTATGGCCAACTCCTGTGTTTCAGCGGGAATTGTTCCCAGAAAGGGGACTACCTGAAAGAAGCGGAAAACCTAAAAGACAAACTGATGGACAGACGTTATCTCAGAAGAATCAGGAACTCTCTGAAATGAGCATGGTGCTGTCTCAGGGAGGAATTGCTTGTTGCTAAAACAAAGACACCTCTCAAGAAATGGGTTTCTGTAACTACTTTTGGTCCACACACCCACCAGATCCGTAGATTAATTCAAAAGAACTGGCACTTAATTGAGAGTATTAGTCCTATCATTGTAGCCCTGATGTTTGCCCACATACGTGGGAAAAACATAGAAAATCACTTAGTACACTCTTCTACACAGAAAAATATTGGCCAAAAACCTAGAACCATACCCTCCATCTGGGATCTTCCACCAGTCAAAGAGCACTACCATTGTAACAATTGTGTTGCTTGTGAATTCTCGTTTGATACAAAGATGTTTGATCATAAGAATATCAAGCAATAATTGAATTATTTTTCAGATTCAAATTTGCGGAATGTGGTATATTGCATCTGGTGCCCTTGTAATTTACCATACATTGGACAAACGTCCAAACCAATCAAGACGCGCATCAGTCAACATCGAACATATGGTGTACGGTCCTAAATACCCCTCTGGTAGCGCACTACAAAGAAAAGAACCACACAGTAGAAAACCTGAAAAGGCAAATAATTGAAATGGCTACCATTCCAGAAAGAGGTGGCGATATGATACAGATTCTGAAAAGGATGGAATACAAATGGATTGAATGAGCTGACTCCATCAGCCATGGTCTCAACACCTCAGTAGAATGGGGTGGTTTTGTATCCACACTACTAATGTAATTGACTCAATGTTGTTTTTCTATCCTTGTTTGGTATGTACTGATATATGGCCTGTACCTTTGGTACACATCAGATGTCATGTTACAAGCACTTATAACACCTCAGAAGATTGGTGTGGGTCCACACCAATGATGTATTTTACTCAATATTGTTCCCCCATCCGTATTCCATGTCTGGTTTATATGTATAGGTTACCTGTACCCTAGATAAATAGAATCTGTCATTTGACCAGTATTGAAAGCATTAAGAAATTAGATTACTATATATCTATACCCTTGCCCTATATTAAGTATTACAATATAGCACTACCTTTACCGAACAACACAGACATGGGTTCAGTACTTTCCCCTTAAATGGAGGTCCCAGTATATCACTGTTAATATCTATGCCCCAATGCATCGGTAGCTGTCTATAACTTTATTTAGCACAAGTAACGTGTAATCAGATCAGCAATTCTGATCACAGCAGGGTCTAGCTAATATCTGTGCCTTAGTGTACTGGTATCTATCTACAACTTTATTTAGCTCAAGCCATGAACAAGCAGCTCGGCAATCCCTATCACTGCAGAGTCTACTGAATCAACTATCTCGATTGCTAGCCCTCTCCTGAATGGTGGCATTCAGTGAGGGTCCATGGGTGACCCTTTTTGAAAATGTGACTAATAAATGTTACTTGTCTGTGTCTGCAGCCTACAGCAGAGCTGCTGCAGTCACAGTGCTGTTAGAACTGTAGTGAGGCAGGAGAGGGCAGCCACTTCATTTATTAGGTGCTTGCTGGCGAGTGGATCATCCCAGTGGATCATCCCAGTCAATACTAGGCAGTTTAGGGACCTCAGACTTCCTGCCTCAATTTATCCAGTAAACTTTCATCTTTCCCCCTGTATGGAACAATCAAATAAAGTTCATCATCAGAAATATTGGAGCATAAACTACTCTACATCAGCTGCGGCTCGTGGAGGGAGTTCCGGTGGGGCAGAAAGGCGGGGCAGGGGAGGGGCAGGGTGGGGGGTGCTAAAAACCAGAATATGGAAAATTGGAGGTAAGTAAACAATTTAATAAATAAAACAAATTTCGCAGCTCTGGGCGACATTGTATTCATTCTGAATAATAGGGAGAGTGCGAAACTCATTTCGCATTTTGCACATGGTTACTTTGCCCTCATACCTTGAAGAAAATGTTTCCTATATATATTGTGTTGTAATTTTCCTCAGACACCAATAATTCATTTTTGAAAATACTACAGACTTGTACACTCGCAACTGCTTTAAGGTACTATTTGTGTCCTCTTTTTTGTTGGGACTTGCTCAGGGGTATATTTTGTGTTTGGTATGTTTGAGTGGGTGCACAGTCTAAATATCGAATCCTAAATATCGATCTACAGAAATATCGAGTTGGAAATATCGAAGGTAAAGAATATCGTTGGACAGAATATCGACTCTAAGGTAAGTTATATCGAATTTTTTTATATCGATGTAAGTAATATCGAAGTTAGTAATATCGATATATAATATATCGATGTTACTAATCTTAATGTTACTAATATCAATATGTATATTATTGTTATGTATTTTATTATGTACTAGCTTACCCGTCGCGCGTTGCTGCGATCTCCGAAGAAAGGAAATTCAAGGAAACTCGTTATGATAACATTCAATTTAAATTGTGTCATTTTTATTGAAACTTATTCATTTTAATATGGAAAACATTTCAAAGTGTTGTTTTAGTTCTATTTATTTATTAGAGCGCTTGTGGATACACGATTTTTTGTTTTTTCGTCTGGTGCGTACATCAGTATTCGAAAGACTATGAGGGCTATGGGGGGGCGATATTTAAAACATTTTTATGCCAGAAACCTTCGCGGGAGTGTACTCAACAACTTCCCAAAGTTTCCTGGCGATCGGATGAATGCTGTTTTAATTCTATTTATTTATTCGAGTGCTTGTGGATACACGATTTTTTGTTTTTCCGTCTTTTTCGTACATCAGTATTCGAAAGATTATGAGGGTCCTGGGGGGCCGATATTTAAAACAAAATTATGCTAGCAACCTTCGCGGGCATGTACTCAACAACTTCCCAAAGTTTCCTGGCGATCGGATGAATGCTGTTTTAATTCTATTTATTTATTCGAGTGCTTGTAGATATATGATTTTGTGTTTTTCCGTCTTGTGCGTACATCAATATTCGAAAGATTATGAGGGCCCTGTGGGGCCGATATTTAAAAACATTTTATGACAGAAACCTTCGTGGGAGTGTACTCAAGTTCATGGCGATCGGATGAATGGTGTTTTATTTCTATTTATTTATTCGAGTGCTTGTGGATACATGATTGTTGTTTTTCTGTCTGGTGCATACATCAGTATTCGAAAGATTATGAGGGCCCTGGGGGGCCGATATTTAAAACACATTTATGCCAGAAACCTTCGCTGGAGTGTACTCAACAACTCCCTAAAGTTTCATGGTGATTGGATGAATGGTGTAGTAATGCATAAAGGACAAACAGACAGACAGACAGACAAACAGACATACATTTGTTTTTATATATATAGATTTAATATGTATGTGTTATATGATTTTTGTTAAATATTCTACTTGTTTTAAATTATATGTATACTATTTTTATATGTTAATAATGTTTTTTAAGTCAATTTTGTGTTTTTGTCCCAGATCGGGTTGTGGGTTTATAGGGGAATAGGGTGGGAAGTAATTTAATTATACTAAATTATTTATACATTTTTAGGAACTATACATTAATTTTTATTAATTTTTGCGTTTAAGTTCTGTAGCGGGTTGTGGGTTTATAGGGGAATTGGGTGGGAAGTAATTTAATTGTAATTATGTAATGATTTATTTTCATTTATGGTATTGATAATTATTTAATTTCTAATTAATGATTAATTGGTAATTAATGTTTTTAATTGGTATTAATTTTGATTAATTGATTAATTGGTCATTATATTAAGTGCATTAATTTATTATTGATGTGTGTTGTGAGGTTATAGGGTGGTAGGGTGGGAAGTAATTTAATTGTAATTAAGTAAAAAAGAAAATTAGTGTTGAGTATTTATTATTAAATTATTGTTAATCAATTATTAATTGGTAATAAATGTGTAATATTTTTTTCAATGAATTGGTAATTAAGCATTAATTGGTAATCACATTTTCTTTTTTCTAATGTATTTGTGTTAATCAATACATTATTGTCAATTAATTATTAATTGCTAAATATTTTTTATTAATTATTGTTTTTTTCTATTTATATTTTGTATTATTTATTTTATTTGTATTTGTTAAGATATTTTTTTATAATTAATATTTAATTATATTTATTTTAATTGTTGATTAATTATTAATTGGTAATTATTATTTTTTATTATTTCTTGGTATGATTAATTCATTTGTAAATTAATAATTAAATTGTTATTTTTTACAGAAAAAAATATTATTTTAATTATTAGTAAGTTGTTTTGACCCCTATGCTATCCAACACTTTCCCTACTGATGCGCCCTGTGGAGTTGGAATAGTAATTTTTACCCTTACGCTATCCAACACTTTCCCTACTTTTGCACCCTCTGGAGTTGGAATAATAATTTTATTTATTTTATTTATTTTATTTATTTATTAATCTTATAGAGCGCGACAGCTACCCGTGAGGGTTTCCCGGCGCTAATTGACAATGAGCGACATAATTACTCCTGAGAAAAGAAATTATTGGGCAAAAAACCAGGTCTTTAAGGTTCTTCGGAAGCGGAAATGGCACTGCTCCATTCGTAGGTCCAGGGGAAGAGAATTCCAGAGTTTGGGCCCCAGTACAGCAAAGGAACGGCCACCTACTCTCGAAAGCCTGAACTTAGGCACGCAGAACAGGTGTTGAGAAGAAGATCGAAGAGAGCGTGTGGGTATATAAGGTTTGACAAGTGATTGAAGATAACTGGGAGCTGCTTCAATCTTAATCTTATGCATAAAGCATAGTGCCTTAAATTTTACCCGATTGTCAAGATTAAGCCAATGGAGTTGCTTGATGCGTTCTGTAATTGATCATATTTCCGGCATCCACATAGAAGCCGAGCAGCGGCATTCTGGACTAGTTGGAGACGGCGCATGACCGCCCTGGTAGCCCCAAGATAGAGCACATTGCTGTAGTCCAATCTTGAGGTCACCAGGGCCGTCACGACAGATCTTTGGGTGTCGGATGGCAAAATCCAGAAGATTTTCCTCAGCCATCTTAAGATAGTAAAACAAGTGGCTGTAACTTTATTAACCTGGTCTTTCATCGATAGATCTCTATCGATAAGTACCCCTAGATTTCTTGCTCGTTCCGATGGAATGGGTAAGTCGCCCATGGTTGACGGCCAGTGTCTCGAACTCCAAAGATCAGGCTTGTTACCAAAGACGAGCACCTCCGTCTTATCGCTGTTGAGCTTAAGAAAATTTTGGCTCATCCAGCGAGAAATGTTACTAAGACCAGACTGCAGAGAAGAAGGTGAAGAAGGGTCAACTTGAGATAAGGAAAACACAATCTGAGAATCATCAGCATAAGTAAAGAGATTTAGGCCAGAGTGATATGCGACATGTGCTAGCGGAACAACATAAAGATTAAAGAGGAGAGGGCTAAGGATAGAACCCTGGGGGACACCATGAGGAGAAAGATAAGTGCTGGAAGTGGAGGTATTAGAAAAGATTTGAAAAGTCCTGTCAGTGAGAAAAGACGAAAACCAGAGCAAGGCTTTGTCACAAATGCCAAAGGAGGCAAGGCTACTGAGAAGGATACTGTGCGAAATAGTATCGAAGGCTGCACTGAGATCGAGCAATATCAGTGCAGCCGTTTCACCTTGATCTAATAATTGGCGAATATTCTCAGTTACTCCTAATAGCGTGGTTTCAGTGGAGAAGCCTTGACAAAAGCCAGATTGGGAGGGGTGAAGGAGATTATTAGAAGTGACAAAACGTGAAAGATGAAAATGAATATGCCTTTCCAAAATTTTTGAAAAAGCCGGCAACAATGAGATGGGCCGAAAATTGGCAGCAACATTAGGATCTGCAGTGGGTTTCTTAAGGAGCGGGGTAACCATTGCATGCTTCCAGCAGTGGGGGACCATAGCTAGGTCAAGAGAAGCATTAAGTAAAGAACAGATCACATTGAGTTGAGGAAGCTCGAGATGACGTAGGACCGAAATAGGCAGGGGATCCATGGGAGAACCAGATTTAATATTGTTTAAAATTTCCAAAAGGGAGGCAGGTACAAGGTCAGGCCAGGCCTTCAAAGAAACCAAGGGAGGGCAGGAAGAGGTGGGGGATAGACAAGGACTGGTATTTGATTCCTCATGGGTTCTTATGTCTTCGTAGATTTTGTCAATTTTGGATGTGAAATATTGGGCGAGTTCGTCACATTTCTTACTTGAAAGAGGAGGGGGTATAGCAGCTGTCTGCGAACCAGCAAGGTCTTTTACTACTTTAAATAGAACTTTAGACTTATTCATAGCTTCTGTAATCAGATTAGTAGCATAAGAGGCTCTGGTGAGAGCACAAGCCTTGTGGTAAAGTTTTAATTCGGCTTTGTACGTAAGTCCAGCAGCAGTTGAATATTCCTTCCTCCAGATACGTTCTAGTCTCTTACATTGGGCTTTTTGCAGACAGAGGGTTTCGTTGTACCAAGGGGCGGGAGAATTATGGACAACAGTTTTTTTATTTATAAGAGGGAGACAAATATTTATGGCTTCGAAAAGCCAGGAGTTTACCGAGTTGGCAGCTAAGTTCATATTGTCTAAGTCAGGTAGGTATTTGGGCAAGAGATCAAGCAGTTTTTTATTTAGGGCTAATAATTGTAACCCCTACGCTATCCAACACTTTCCCCACTGTTGCACCCTCTGGAGTTGGAATAGTAATTTTTACCCCTACGCTATCCAACACTTTTTCCTACTGTTGCACCCTCTGGAGTTGGAATAGTAATTTTTACCCCTACGCTATCCAACACTTTCCCTACTGTTGCACCCTCCGGCGTTGGAATAGTAATTTTTGCTCCTACGCTATCCAACACTTTTCCTACTGTTGCACCCTTTGGAGTTGAAATAGTAATTTTAACCCCTACGCTATGCAACACTTTCTCTACTGATGCACCTTCTGGAGTTGGAATAGTAATTTTAACCCCTACGCCTGTGGTTCCCAAACTGTGCGCCGCGGCTCCCCGGTGCGCCGCCATGAGCAGCCAGGGGCGCCGCGCTCACGTTGGGAAAATCAAGCTTAGTGTAAAACACTAAAGCTGCCAGAGAGTCGGGGAGCCGCTTGGGGTGATTCGGCCTGCAATTTAGCGCCATAACCACAGCGTGCCATTCCACAGAACAAAAGGTTATAGACTGTTCCCCGCTGGTAAAATAGCAGTTTTAGCACCTGCAATCTACTTCCCATTTAATGTAAGCCCTTACCCGGCGCTGAGTGAATGGAGTTGCAATGGCAGCGGCGCGGTGCTCACACCGACTGAGTTGTGCCATTGTTATTTTATTATTTTAGTGAGTCTGTCAGACACATAGCTGGTCGGGTCAGCTGAATCCCACACGAACCGCTGCGGCCTCTGGAATTGTTTCTCAGCAGCAGACCAGCCCCTCTTGTGCAGCTGCTGCTGAGCCATACTCCCAATCCTGCCTGGACTGGTGTTTGCTGTGGTGAGAGTTGTTGCCTCAGCAGCGATGTGCGATCGGTAAAATTACCGTTCCTTGAGTCGCCTTAGAAAGTAAGAGTTGCGCCTCAGTGAGTTATCTTTTATTGAAAATGTGATCTAAATGTTATTAATTGTGCTAGCGCGCCACCAGTGCTTTCCGGTCCATTACAATTACTTTCAGCAACAGCAAGGTTAATTCACACAGCTCACGTGGTCAATGACTGCCCAAAAAAAAAGACCTTTTTTGAAAAGCAGCATGAAAACGGAAAAGGGAGAAATGGCCCCTTAAAAATCACACTTTGACTACTTACAATTCACATATTTCTTAATTACCATTATTGATCGATAATCTGTGTGCAGTATGGAAATTTAAAAGACAAGCCTGTTGCTAGCCTGAATTATAAAATGGCTCCTCTTGGATCCTCTTCCTGTAACCGTCTTTTTAGAAAGGGACAGTAGTTTTGTGACTTTACATTTCAGGGGTTTTGCAGCAGCGTGAAAGTCTTTCAAAACGAGGTATTATTGTTTTAAGGGCATACTTCCTGATATTGAGCTTTTTCCATGGATTTAAGAGCTTGGTTTTATTCAGGGAGGTTGGGGAGTGGATGTCTGTGATTAAGAGCCGTCATGCAGTTTGTCTTTGGTTAGTGTCCTTCCGTTTCTGGTGCTTTGATGCAATTTTAAGATCCTAGACTTTCTTGTTGCTGAAATGGGTGTAATTTCTGATATTAATTTGTTTCCCTCGTCTTCACTGCTTGATTTTACTTGCGTGAAAGAGTCACTCATAGTCATTGAAATGTTACTCATAATTACACTGACATTGTGGAAATGTCACACATGGCAATCTGAAACCTTGGCAGCTATGCACTAAAACTAATGCAGGTGATAACGGGGGTAAAACGGAGGTTGGGCAGAAGATCGACACGGCATTTGATTATCATTAATTATTAATCAAATGCCATGCCGATCTTCTGCCCAACCTCCGTTTTACACCTGTTATTACCTGCATTCGTTTTAGTGTAAAAAGGCTGGCTCCACGGAGCTCGTTAAAGACTCAGAAAGCAGGCATGAGGTCTCCTCCCCCCAAATCCTCACAGTGTACAGATGCACATTTGGCTCCCCTAGCATTTATTGGAAATGACCTGGTAGAAGAAGTTTTGGATGTTATGGTTGAGCAACACGTATTGCAATCCTATTCAAACATGTTTGTTGCTTGACTTATATACCAAATATTTTTCTGACTCAGCTTGTGCGCAGGCTGTTAGAGCCCAATCTTGACCCCCCTCTAGCTCAACACTTCCTGTTAATTTATTGTCTCACTCTCCTCTACTCTCTAGGCACACTGTCATCTGAATGCAGCCTCGGGTCTGAGAACCCACTGACCTCTACCTGAGGACTCCTCGATATTCATTATACTTCCACGAGGCTCTGCTGCTTCAGCTCTGAGGACACACTGTCCTCTGTTTGACTGCAGCCTCAAGTCTGAGGCCTCCTCTCCACATGTCTTGCTTCCACAAGGCCCTGCTGCCTCAGCTCTGAGATCCCACTGACCTCTGTCTGTGGTCTCCTTCGTACTTGTCATACTCCCACAAAGCCCTGAGTCTCAATTTTGAGGACACACTGTCCTCTGTTTGACTACTACCTCAGGTCTGATAAGCCACTGACCTCTGTCTGAGGCCAACTGAGGCCTACTCGGTGCATGTCATGCTTCCACGTGGCCCTGCTGCCTCATCGCTGAGGACATGCTTTCCTCTGTCTCGTGCACCTAAAGATCTTCAAATGGTTGCTTCAGAACACCAGACGGACCTTCATGCAAGCACTCATCACCAGCAGGCTGGACCACTGCAGCACTCTCTGTGCCGGAATCTCTAAACATCTCCTTCACAGACTCCAGACCATCCAGAACACTGCTGCAAGACTCAAACTCAATTTCCCATGCAGCACCCAGATCACACTGCACCTCAAGAAGATTCACTGTCTCCCTATTTACAAACACAGCCTATTCAAACATTTTGCAAACACATACAAAGCCTTACACAACACATTAACAGAATACGATTCGTTTCTCACTTAACAAGTTTTTATTAAACAACTGTTATATTTTTGTTTTGTTACAAATATGATTATAATACCTTCATTCTTCGTTACATCCCAATTAATTTACGGAAGACAACAGGAAGTACTCCCGAGGTCGGGTTTACATCCCCTCCCACCCGCCCACTGGTAAGAAAATGGTGGGGAGCCACAGCCAACTGCCAATTAGGTCAAGGGAGCCACAGGTCAAATAAGTTTGGGAACCACTGCCCTACGCTATTCAACACTTTCCCTACTGTTGCACCCTCTGGAGTTGGAATAGTAATTGTTACCCCTACGCTATCCAACACTTTCCCTACTGATGCACCCTCTGGAGTTGGAAAAGTAATTGTTACCCCAACGCTATTCAACACTTTCCCTTCTGTTGCTCCCTCTGGAGTTGGAATTGTAATTTTAACCCCTACGCTATCCAACACTTTCCCTACTGTTGCACCCTCTGAAGTTGGAATAGTAATTTTAACCCCTACGCTATCCAACACTTTCCCTACTGTTGCACCCTCTGGAGTTGGAATAGTAATTTTAACCCCTATGCTATCCAACACTTTCCCTACTGTTGCACCCTCTGGAGTTGGAATATTAATTTTTACCCCTACGCTATCCAACACTTTCCCTACTGTTGCACCCTCTGGAGTTGGAATAGAAATTTTTTCTCCTACGCTATCCAACACTTTTCCTACTGTTGCACCCTCTGGAGTTGGAATAGTAATTTTAACCCTTACTCTATCCAACACTTTTCCTACTGTTGCACCCTCTGGAGTTGGAATAGTAACTTTAACCCCTACGCTATACAATATTTATTGTTTAAGTTAATTTAGTGTGTAATTTATTTAAAATAATTTTGTAATCGTTGTTATATATAGTTTTGATATTTTTATTTATAATATTGTTGTATGTGTATGTTTGTATTTATAAATTATAAAATGTTTTTTACCAATTGATAAGTAATTAGTTGTAAATAGTATATATTATATTATAAATATATGTTTATTTGTTTGTTATATTATATGTATTATTTATAATGTTAAATATATTTTTTAATATGTTTGTTATTTATATGTATTATTTATTTATTTTTATTTTATTTTTAAACATAAAAAACAATATTTTTTACAACGATATTTTTTCTGATATTTTTGCACTTACCTAATGTAGATAGGACTTCGATATTTTTGATGTCGATATTCTGCCTTCGATATTTTTGATGTTGATATTTCCAACGTCGATGTTCTGTCAGTGATTTGTGAGGGCACATATCCTGGGATACCTATTTATGCATCTGTTCTTCTAAATATCGGTGCTATATTAAATCATGAGGTTTGACCATGTATATTTGGAAGTTTTTTATTTTTTTTTTATTTTATTGGCTTTTGCAGTGTAACAGCACACGTAGAGTTCGTTTTCGTACATGCAAGTAATATACTTTGGCATCTTCACTATACAACAATAATATTACATTTGGTAATCAGTGAACATTTACAATCGGCACATCATCTTCGTGTCAACAGTATCGAGGGGATCCTTGGGTATATTTCTCCCCGGGCAGAGCCCACCTGTTGTGTGTGTGGAGGACCTTTAATACCCATCTTTCATGTCAGAAACGAGTCATGTTGGTTTGTAGTTCTACGCAGTTACTAATCTCGAGTGGGTATCTGTGTCTGTTACCTTGTGTTATTCCCTTTGCCCCCTCTTATGGGCTCGCTGTCAGTTCAGACATCTCCTGTGGTGGTTCGCATATGTCCCCTCGGTGTGTATTCCATTTGCCCCATATAGTGGACCATTTTCTTGGGCATCCCCTGTGTATAAATACCGCCTTTTCTGCCACCATTGCCGAGTCCATATCATTCCCCCATTGCGACCTTGTGGGAACGGTTCCGGATCCCCATTTTCTAGCTATGTTTCGCTTTGCTAATGTCATGCCCAGTGTTGCCCAGGTCTGCTGCCCCCGATAAGATCTGTGGGCGGCCAGATATTTAATAGACAGCATCGTGGGTCAAGTTGTATTTCCACCCCGCTCGCAGTTGAAAGTTCCGACAGTACTCCTGTCCAATATGTTTTTATCCTGGGGCAGTCCCAAAGAGTATGGAAGTAAGTTCCCGGGATGCCGCAACCCCTCAGGCATTCAGGCCCCGGGATGTGACCTAATTTATGTAGTAGGGTGCGGGAATAGTAGACTCGTGTAGAATCTTCAATTGGATGAGTTTTAGTCGAGACGGTATGGAGGCGTCTCTGGCTGAGGCAAGGGCATATAGCCAGTCTTCATCTTCTATATCCCCTAATTCCACTTCCCACTTGCTGCGGAGGACCACCGTGGGGTCTGGAAGATTGTTTATCAGCGTGCGGTAAGGTAATGAAATTGCTTTTGTCTCAAGATGATCAGTGAGGAGTCTAACCTCCAGTGGGGAGAATTCAACCAGGGTTGTTCCCGTTGGGATGGCTCCCCTTAGGGCGTGTCTAATTTGCGTGTAACAATACCGTTCCGTGTTTGCCATTCCGTATTTTTCTTGCAGGGCTTCAAATGTAATAATTTCGCCCCTGTTCCACAGGTCCCCTATTCTTGAAATACCTATGAGGTCCCACTGCCGGAAACCCTTGGTGTTAGCAAGGGTTCCCAGGCGGCGTTTGTGCCAAAGCGGGGTGGCCAACGTGAGTACCCCCTCCCATCCCAAGGTTCTCTGAGCTGTGTGCCAGATTTTGACTGTGTGGGCCGTAGGGCCAGTAAGTGTGTGACGCCGTTTATTGGTGTAAAGGGCCTTCATCAGTTGGTCTGCGGGGAGTAGTGTTCTGTCTAAACTGTAAGCGAGATCATTGTGAGGGGCGTGTAACCATTGATTGACTACTGTCAACTGTGTTGCCCAGTAGAGTTTGACACTCGGTAGTGCTATCCCCCTGTCATACCAGCTACGGATTAATTTGGAGTTTGCTATACGGGCCGGTTTCCCGTCCCAGAGCAGGGAAGATATTTCTGCGTCTATTGCCTTGAAGTAGGTAAGTGGGACCGGGAATGGGGTGTTTTGTATTGCGTAGAGGAACCGTGGGAGTGAAAGCATCTTAAAGAGCGCCGCTCTTCCTAACAGCGTTAGTGGGAGGGAGCGCCAATGTGCCACATCCGACCTGAGCCTCTGCAAGGGTTTCTGCAGGTTCTCTTCCATAAAGACGGTGGCCTGTGGAGTGACATAAATGCCTAGGTATTTGAAGCCCCTGGTCACTGTTTGTAGTGGGCAGTCGGGAGGAAGCGTGGGCGTTGGGCCGTGCAATACATATAAGAGCGATTTAGTCCAATTTATGGTATATCCTGAGGCTTCACCATAGGTCTTGAGTATGTTTAATAGGGTAGCTATGGATGATGCCGGGGACATGAGGTAGATTAATACATCGTCGGCATATAAGGATATGCGATCTTCCCATCCCGTTTCCCATGTGATCCCGCGGACCATCGGATATGTTCTAATTAATACTGCCAGCAGTACCAAAATAAGGGCAAACAAGAGAAGGGATAGGGGGCACCCCTGTCGCGTGCCACGCCCCAAGGCAATCACGCGGGATGTATGGCCATTGGTCACCACTTGTGCTAGAGGAGCTGTATATAGTAGTTTGATCCAACTACAAAATTTGGGGCCAAAGCCCATCTTCTTGAGTACTGCAAAAAGGAATGGCCACTCAACAAGGTCGAACGCCATAGTTGCATCCAGGGAGAGGACGGCTGCCTCTTCTCGAAGGTCAGGGATGCGGTGGAGTACCCCATTCAACCGTCTCAGGTCAAGCGATGTGTTTCGGCCGGGCATAAAGCCCGATTGGTCCGGGTGGATTAGTGTTGCGAGGTAAGGTTGAAGACGTAGCGCCAGCAGTTTCGCCAATATTTTCGCGTCCGCATTTATTAGCGAGATCAGACGATAAGAGGACGTTTGGTCGGGAGGTTTATTAGGTTTATGTATTGCTACGATGGTGGCCAACCGTTGATCCGCCGTTAATGTACCCTGCGCTAGGCAATCAGTGTACATGGTAAGCATGTTAGGGATGAGCTGTCGGGCAAATGCTTTATATAATTCCACCGGCAGACCGTTTGGTCCCATTGCTTTGCCTGTGTGTACCGCTGCCAGTGCCTTTCCCAATTCTTCTGCGTTAAGGTCCCTCTCAAGCTCTTGTGCGTCATCTTGTGAGACGGTGGTGAGTGGTATGCAGTGTAGGAAGGCTATGCAGTCTTCTTCTGTCATGTTACCCCGTGGAGTGTATATGTTTTCATAGTAGGAGGCTAGTTCTTCCACTATTTGTTGGGGGGACGAGGTGTGCGTGCCGTCTGGTAAGGTTAGCTGTGGTATCCATCTGTCCGTTCTTTCTTCCTTTCAAGCCACGCTAACATTTTCCCTGTTTTGTTGCCCAGTTCATAGATCCTGTGTAGTGTATCTGTGTGTCTGTTTTTGGCCATTTCCTCTGCATAAGTTTTGTATTCGCTCGACGCCATAGTGAGCGTGTGTGCCGTTTCATCTGTGGGGTTGGTTGCATGGGCTATTTCTGCTGCTAAGACTGTTGATTCTAGCGCTTCTATTGTTTGCCTTTGGTCTTTTTTATGGCTAGTTATGGCGGAGATGGCCTGTCCTCTAATGACTGTCTTGAACGCCTCCCAAAGGATCGATGGAGAGTCTACTGAAGCTTGGTTTTCATCAAAGTATTGTGTGGTTGCAGTGTCTAATGCTTTCGAGATTTTGTGGTTTTTTAAATAACCCGGGTAGATTGGGTATATTCTTTGTCGCCTTGTGGGGTGTGTAGTGTAGGTGAGTGAAACCGGTGAGTGGTCTGATATTCCTCTCGGTAGGTGTTCTATCGCCGTCACTCATTCAGGAGGTACTGCTAATGTGAATATGTAGTCTATTCGGGAGAGGCTATTATGGGCTCCCGAGCGGAATGTGTAGTGGCGGTCAGTTGGGTGTTGCAGTCTCCATATGTCCACCAGTCCCATTGCATCCTGAAAGTCTCTAAACAGTTGGTTGGGTCTCGCTGAGGGTCGCGGAGGTTGGCGATCTATCGCCGTACTGAGTACTGCGTTGAAGTCCCCTCCCACAATCATGTCCCCTTCTGGGAGCTCAAGTAGGAATTTTCCAAGATCTTGGAAGGCCCCTTGATGGAGTGTTAGGGGAATATATACTGATATTATATTATAGGTCCGTCCCTCCCATTGGCATGTAACTGCTGCAAACCGCCCCTGGTCGTCTGCCCATGTGTTCCTGACCATCAGCGGGGCGCTTTTGTTGACTAGTATGCCGACTCCTCGGGAGCCTGAGGAGAAGTCCGAATGTGCAACCATTTTAAAGCCCCACCTGTTAAGTGCCTTAGATGCTGTGCCCGTCAAATGTGTTTCTTGTAGCAGGGCCAGCGTTGGTGCCTTGCGTTTTAAGTATTGCAGCACCAGACCCCTTTTAATTTTATGGCCCAGCCCATTCACATTCCAGGAAATGATCGTCAGTGGTGGGGATACCAGTGCGTTCCCTGGGGGATCAGGCCCCGGTGGTACATTGTCCGTCATCGCGTGCGTCGTAGTTTTGTAGTCGCGGTGCTGACTGCTGTGTAGGAGTTGGGGTTGTCAACGAGACATTATCTGACAAGTATTGTGGGTCGCTTAGGGATCGGTCTGTAAGGTGGGTGTGGTGTATGGTTGGAGCGACAAGCTTCTCCCTAGAGCGTGTCACGTTCAAGGTGATGTGTCTGGGTGCAATGAGATGTGTGCATGTGCGAATTATCAAAGCCAGTAACAAAGAACATGAACAAGTCAAACATAAAACGTGTAAATTCCTTACCCCCCTCCCTGCCTCCCTGCCCGGTGGAAAAAGAACCCTCCACCTCCCCAACTGAGCAGAGTGCTTAAAGTCCCAACTTATAGTTATAGTTATAGTTCATGGGGGTGAGACTTCTGCGTCCGCTGCCGAGTCCCTTCTCCGTTAATACCATGCAGTGCGTGTCCAGATCAGAATGTCTTACCTGCATGGGCCCGCTGTCCTACGGTCAGTTTCTTACCACGGCTGGCCCCCTGCTTCCGAGGACAAATGTTCTCTTATCTGGTCGCCATTGTGGCGTCTCTTTCACCTTAACCGGGGGTGATCTCAGGTGTTTCAGTCCAATATGCGGTGCCGCCCGGTTAGTGCCTGGAAGAGTCCTCCGGTACTGTTGTGTTTGCTTCCCGGCTATTCCGTCTCGTCGGCGATCCGTGGGCTTCCGTTGCCGTTGACGCGCTGAGGGCCACGATTCCTTGGTCCTTTGGCCGGTCTCCATCCTTCCAACCATTCATGGGCGTCTCGCGGCGACTCAAAGAACCATGTCTTCCCTTCTGATTCGACGCGCAGTTTTGCTGGGAAAAGCATAGAATATTTGAGTTCACGTGCTCTTAGTTCCTTTTTTACGTCCGTAAAGCCCCGTCGTTGTTGAGCCAACGCAGCCGTATAGTCTGGGTAGAAGTTAATTTCTGCGTTGTCGATTCGTATCGGCGGACGTGCGTGGGCTGTTTGTAAAATGGCGTCCCGGTCTCTGAAGTTGAAGACTCTCATGAGGATGAGGCGGGGTGCTGCCCCTGGTTTTGCTTTCCCTCCGGGTACTCTGTGGGCGCGCTCAATTGAGAAAAAATTCGATAGTCCTTTGGGTTGGAGCTGATTTTTAATTAGATCCTCGACGTAGAGGTCCAGGGCATGGCCACCTTCCGTCTCTGGTACACCAACCAGACGTATGTTATTGCGTCTTGAGCGGCCCTCCTGGTCGTCCAGTTTGGATTTCAGCGTGGCGTTGTCGTCTTCCAACTGTAGGACTCTCGGTTGAAGCTCTGACGTGTCCTTCACTAGTCCGGTGGTTGTCTTTTCCACTTCCACGAGCCGGTCCGACATCTTTGCGAGGTCCACCCATATTAAGGAGACGTCTGTTGATATCGTGCCCATCGAGGATTGCATCGCCTTCAGCGTGGACATTACATCCAGTAGGGTAACCTTGTCGGTGTCATTTTGCGTTCAAACAGTTTTGGGGCGGCGAGCGCTGTGGGTCCCCTCTTGTTGTGGTGTTGTCTGGCGGATCTTTTTGGTAAGCAAACTTGTCCAGTTTTGGGGCCTGGTGGCCTCTGGTCCCTCTTCCAGACATAGTGGATGGCTTCAGATACAAGTAGCTGAGAGGGAGGTAGGGTTGTGTAGTGGGTATGCCGTTTGCTCGCCAAGTGGAGGTGGTGCTGAGTTGGGTGTGGTATCAGGGACTTGCCGTTTGTGCGCCCGTGTGTTGCTCACCTTGTCTGTAATGACGGCCTATGGCGGTGGCTGAGTCCAGTGCTGCCTTTAGGCCCGCTTTGCCGAGTTCGCCGCAGTGTTAGAGGTTGCTTAGTGTGCTTTTCTTTATTTATTTATTTATTTCGTCCTGTCTGGTGCAGTACCGTTGATGCCAAATTATCGTGAAGGCAGTGCAAGTGTGCCTCTAGGTGGGCCCCCTTGTGAGTGGTTGGGGCGTAGTATTGTTTGTCTCCCTTCTCCCTTCACTCCCAATGTCGCTGGCGGCCGATCGCGGGCCGCTGCCGAGTCCCGTCCGCCCCTGCACTTCGCGCCCGTACTGGTCGGGCGTCTTCCTGCCAATATCGACTACTCCGCTGTAAGCCCGCCACTGGTACCGGTGATTCTGCTTAGCGGTGGCGAGGGTAAGCTGTGCCTGTTCTGCTCCAACAGTGGTTCGAGAAGCGGCGCTGTCGGACGTACCTTTCCGCGTTCGGCGCCGGTCTCTGCCTCTGGTCGCGGGTCCCGCCGGCGCAGACTTCTACTGGAGTCCCCGGCTTTTGGCGCCAGACCAGGCCCCTGTGGTGGACACGGTGTAGCTCCTCGGGTGTCAGTCCCCCAGGGAATCTAGACAGTTCCGTGTGCACCGGAGGTGTAGGGGGTTCCGATGGTGCGGTAATGACGCTGCGATTACTCGGATTAGTGGACGGATTTCGCTGGAGATGGCTCGTTAGCTACAGAGCTCCGCTATGCTGCTGCCATCTTGGCTGGTAGCTAGCCACGCCCCCTCAATTTGGAAGTTTTGAAGCATGATTTAAAAATTTACTATTGGATGTTCTGGTGAATTATCCGCACACTATAACCTCCTTTTTTATATCTGTGTGCTTTAATTCACTTGAGGGATGGAGAATGGTTCTGTTTCACCATATTCTGTACAAGTATTTTTCTATACTTGTTCCTGTCCTGGGTAACTGAGGAGCAAAGTGTTTTATTACCAGTTGTGTTTACTTAGATATTGCTTATTATGTTGAATGTTTGCAGCCTTGAATAAGTTTCTTGAGTGTTGAAACATGTGTCGGCTCTACACCATTGAATTTGAAGTTGTTGAGCTATTGTCCAGGCAAAATTTGACATAACTTCCTAGAGTGGTGAAAATAAAGAAACCAAAAACACATGGAATAATTTGCAACCTTGGAGTGTTCCAGTGCCTGGTATAATATTTTACAAAAAATAAGTACCAGTGGCCCCAACCAGCAACCACTGGCTCAGATTGAGCACTGGGGATAATTAGAAGACATGAGTAACAGATTGACCAAGATCAGCTGTAATAATACTGTTTCTGACCTACTCTGAACTGTGGCAACACTAGCATTATGTGGTAGCTCGAATGTACCAGCATTTCTCCATTACCATAACCTTACCTCACCCTCTAAAAGAAACATTCTGATTTCTAGGCCATCTTTTCACACCATCCACACCTAAATCTTACTCTTGAGAGATCTTATCTCATTTGATCCTTTTTTCCCCTTTTACTGTTAATTATTAGGAATCTAAGGGCCGAATTAGAGTTTGGTGGATGGGTTACTCCACCATAAAAGTGGTGGATGTGGTTGTCACCTTTTTATCAGTGCCATAGGACATAATATACTTATAATAAGGGGGTTAGCAGACATGTTTGTGATGAAGTAACCCATCGTCAGACTTTAGTATTGAGAAAGAGGTCTGAATGAAGGAAAATGAATCAGTCCGCTATATACTTGAGTGTTTTTTTCCTGTCAGGGTATAAAGCGCTATGTAAGTGCTGTAAAAAAATACTTAAAAGCAAACACTTCGTGCAATCTAGGGACCTGGCCTGATTTCATGGCTGTGTCTCATCTAAATTTTTAGTTTAGCTTTTTTTTTTAGACACTATACCCTCAGCTAACCCTCAGTGAAACACGGTTTTACAGGATAAAATAATAAATATTTTCTATGGAATTGGGAAAATACCGTTTCTTTCTTAAATCGTAATTGTATTATAGCATTAATGTTTGTTCCCAAGGGAAAAAACTTACATCTACTACCAAGTCAAATACCACTTACTGTAACCGGTTCTCTATGGTGGGAACGACTACCAGATCCGAACAATAATTTGCCCCGAGTTCATGTTTGTTTTAATTAAGGGCTTTTGCTTTCTTTTGAGCTCATACTTTATTGACAGAGGAGAGCTGGAGTGCACGGCGGATGGTTTCGTTTCACAGCTCCCGTTTAAAGATACACACGTCTCCAGAAGCTTCCAGAGGGATTACATTCCTTCCTGCTTCCACAGACCTCCAGCTGGACTGAAGGGAGCAGTGTTCTGGGCACTTCTTCTGTAGCCAAGAGCTAGACATGCAATTCTGCTTTGTAAGGACACGTACACATTGTTTAACCCCATATCTGGTTCCACGCTTTTTCTTTTTCTTTGTCTGCATATTTTATATGTTTGCTCCTTACATAGATAATCCTCGATCCAGAATACTCATTGTTTCACTCATGAAGTCAGCCACAGCAGTTACGTTTATTGTATTTGCTAATTATCTGAACGTTCTCTCCGTAGCAATAGGCTGTTTTCAATGTGTTTGTAGCTAGGCCTCCCGCTCCATAGGCTCACTCACTCTAACCCTCAATCCCACTGCATTCCATTCCACACATACTCTTTTGTCCCATCTGTATTCTTTTTCTATTTTCCCCCTTTCATCTTGACCTCACATTTCCTTACTCTCCTAGCCTTTGTGACTTGTGGCTCCAGCTTACTCTCTCTTGCACTCTCTCTCTCTAGCTCTCTGTGTCTCTAGTAATTATAGGACATCACTCATGGCACTACCACTACTTCTTGGGCTCCCTGGAATCTACTCAGTGGTAGGCTGTAAAGGAAAGAGAATGGGTGGAAATCTTAGACACATCCCTAAAGTAGAAACAGTCATTCCCACAAAGCTAGTACAGGTAACAGATCAGATTTAGAGCCAAAGCCCTCCAAGTCTGTGCTTTCATGCGGTGCGCCTTCAGGTCATTTGCTTTCTCTTTACATTTTTGTCACAGGCAATGTGAGCTGAAAGCACTCCATTGGTCGCCATTAGACATCAGGACACAATTCAAAGTCCTCTGAAATGTACACAAGGCCTCCTGAAGCACGGTCTCACTTTTATTGGGGAGCAGACGTCAAATAGGCTACGACCAGAAATCCAAAATCAATGAGCACTTGAACAAACTGCCAACTGCAGGTGCAATGGGGATGGAGTCACTGGGTAAACAGACTTAAGAGTGTAGCCAAACCACTTGTTCTTCATAAAACACTTGCAACCGGTTTGTTCAAACAAACCATTCACTCTTCAGCATGCAGTAACTGAGTATCACCAGATAATAGAAAAACATGGGGGGCTTATTATAAAGAAACAGCGTTAAAATTATCGCTGCTTTAGCGGCAAGAAACTGCCGCTAAAGCGGCGATAATGGGCTTGATAATATGCCTTTGTGAATGCCCATAGAAGCCAATGTTCTGGTGTGAACAAGGGCTTCTATCGGAATTCTCAAGGGCATATTATCAAGCCCATTATCGCCGCTTTAGTGGCAGTATACTGCCGCTAAAGTGGCAATAATTTAAACACCGTTCTTGATAATATGCCCAATATTTCTCTATTCAGTGTTGAACTAAATCAAAACTATGGAATTTTAGCCGATCTTGAAAACTGCTTCTCAGGATACACGCTTGGGCCAAGCATAGATAGGTCTCTCTCCTCAAAGACTTGCATAATTGATCTATTGATTCAACTGCGTGAAATAGGCTCTTTAACACCTTCAGCGCGGCGCGAATTCTCGCGCTGTGCTGAAGGTTCTAAGAAACGGGCGTGGCCATGACGGAACGGTTCCGTCATAAGCACAGCCCAAACGGCGCTCGTGACGGAACCGTTCCGTCACAAGCATCGAAGGGGTTAAAGTGACCAGAGACTAACGTCTGTTGCTCTGTTAAAATCAACTGAAATCTATAAATACATGAA
This sequence comes from Lissotriton helveticus, assembly GCF_964261635.1. NCBI lineage: Eukaryota > Metazoa > Chordata > Amphibia > Caudata > Salamandridae > Lissotriton > Lissotriton helveticus. Next base: position 103,306,436 of record NC_136060.1, read on the forward strand.
TGAAAAAATGTACTAAAGCACACATAAAACATATAGTAATAGCAGACGAAGTAGACAAATTTGCTATTATTCTAAAATGTTTTGCAACACACTTTTTGTGAAACTGCATAATTTCAGTAAAAAGGCGTAGGACACCGTCCTCCGGCACTGCTAATCATCAGTTTTAATAGGTGGCGTTTTTCCAAATATTTATGATTGGAGGGCATAAAATGCTTTTCAGGATGGCAACTCCCCCACGAATACCCAGGGCAGATTTACTAATATTTATCACAACTCAATGCAGAAAGGTAACTTGCTGCCCTGAGCTGCGTCAAATGTAGAGGGCAAGAATGCACTATATCTAAGGAGATATGGTGCATTCCTGTTCTCCCTCTGCGCAGGCGCACTTGTGGCTGCCAAGTACCAACACAGGCGCCGGGGTGCCTGCGTTACAGCCAGGACTGTTTTTGTGCAGAAAGGGGCACCTTTCTGCACAAGAACAATCCTCTGAGGCTTTTTCCTCTTTTTACATGTGCTGCAGAATTCAGTACACTTAGGGGCCCATTAGGATGTCGGGCCGATTGCCCCCGCCAGGCTGGCGGTAGCCACCGCCAGCCTGGCGGGGGCAATCCGCCCAACATCCTCACTCGTTCCCCCCCCCCGCCATATTAGTAAGGCGAGGGGGACCTCGGCGAACGGAAAGACCGTCTGCCGCCGCTTTTCCGCCCCTGTCGCCTTGCGGCCGGGGCTGAAAAGGAATAACATGGTGGCGGTGTCTATCAGACAACGCCAGACATATTACAATGGACATTTTACAATGCCTTTCCGTGGCGGCAATGCCGCCACGGAAAGGCATACGGTCTTCACTCTGGGGACCCCCTGCGGGCCCCCAGAGCAAAGGAGGGGTGTGGGCTGCACACAGGGGGGTACCTGTGGTACCCACCCACATTTGCATAAACAAAGCGGCAGGCACCGTGCGGTGCCTGACGCTTTGTTTATGCGAATGCTGAATGCGTTTCTAGCAATGTGGCGGGCGGTTCTGAGAGCACCGCCCACCACAATGCTAGAAATGAAGGATGTGCCCGCCACTTTGGCGGGCACATCCTAATGCCCCCCATAGTATCAATTTGATGCATTCCGAGGTTAACTAGTGTTGGTAAATCTGGGAATGTGCCAAAAACCATGGGTGAGAGCGTGGGAACGCCCACGCTCTAACCCATAGAATGCCATCAAAGGGCAGAGTAACACAAGGCAGCGATTTTCGATGCCTTGCGTTACTCCATATTTACTATGCCACAGAGAGCTACACAAAGTGACTCTGCATGGCATAGTATATCTCGCTTAAAGGCTTATGTTGCCCTTGCATCGCTTAGCGTGATGCAAAGACAAAACAAGCCCTTGTACACATGGCCCCTAGTTGTTTCCATTAAAAACTTTAAGAATATATTACTTTGCAGGAATGATATGTCTGTGCAAATCTCTTATTTTACCCTGTGTTCATCATGAAGTCCCTTAGCCCAAATCATCAATCATACCCCAAAGGATCTGAGAAGTTGGCTTTTTTTGTATTGTTGTAGCTGTACTAGATTCTGATTTAGTAATTTAATAATATTGAAAGCCTGTTCAAGTGAAGGAATTAGTAACTGGAAGGTGGTCAACTTAAAGAGACCCAGGAAGATAAGACATTAAAAAAAATTCTCAAATGTATTTTTAAATTAAATACAACTTTCATGACAGCCATAGGCCTAAAAGCTATTCAGACTTTGGTTTTATTATCATCATGTTCTTTGGCAAAACACAGACTTGCTTCCAAAGTCCATACTATTCATAAACGGGCTGACTAGGAATTGTCCAGTAAACCTGATTCGGCAGATAATAGGAGTTACAAGACAGAGCAGGATTATGAGTCTGAGGGAAATATGACAGGTCTGAAGTTTTACTATTTGGAACAAAAACTAAACACTTTGATGAATAAAAGAAGAAGCTAGTACATCACTAGACCTGAGGTGAATATATGGAAAAAAGATAAAGTCCGGAGAAACCTCATCTTTTTCTTTCAGGAGTGGAGGAAGGATACAGCTTGTTAGATTTTGAAAGCGATTACATTTTAGCTCCTCAGAGAAGAGCAGGACATGTCCTTCTAACTTGGCTTGTCCTTTGTGCACATTGTGGTCTACAACATGATGATGTTCCAACTGTATATGCTGCAAAGCTTTCACAAAGATTTGGTCTTGCTTTCTAGGTAGGGTGAGGTGATTGAGTTTACCACCTTTAATGTTACAGAGCATGCTTTGAATAAAAAGTGGATGGGTAGATGGGCTAATAAGAGTATTCTGAAGGTGGGGTTATTATATTGAACATCTTATGGTAGGTAAAATTCTGGAATCCTTAGTAGCAGGAAGATATGATATGATCAATACTAGAACAACATTTCTAAAGTACAAATGCTGAAGATATGAAATCACGTTGCAGAATAGGGTGAGTTGAGACCAGGTCATTTTTTTTCTTCTCACAATGTTCTGTCAGATATTGAGGCTTTCGATAATTTAGAATCCAAGGCATGTCATTCTATTGATGAGTTGTAGGTTAAGCCATTAAAACCTCACTGCGCGGAAACAACTTTGTAATTGTTCCTGCTTGTTGTGATATCCAATGAGCATTGATCTTGTGGAGTTCTATGGATGAGTGAGATCTAATCATTCTTCTTGTAGAATGTGAATCACTGTACATTGATAGTACTAACAGACTGGGTTCAACCAACTTTTTGAGACTTACCTTTAATTTTGCGATTCAACCTGTTTACTTGGAAACATTTACAGAAGATGGGGGTTGCGGAATGACCTACAGAATATATATTGAATGGTAATTCACTATTTGTGACACCCTGTAATTAGCATGGCATGGAGGAACTTGTGGGACTTTAAAAGCATGTTCCCTGTTTTGGAAGATGTCAGAGTGAGCAAGCAGGGGTCAGCGGTGTAATGAAACTTGAGGGGGTCCCCCAGCAAAGTGCAGGCAGGGCCCCCCCCGACTCAGTCAAGAGATCTCGTGCCAGGGTACTGTGGTGAGGGGGCCCCCTGGAGCTCAGCCCCCCACACTGCGGGGGTTGTGGGGCCTATTTTATACCACTAGCAGGTGTCCCGTGGACCACAGGTTAGCCCTGCCCAAGGTTTTCTGACACAATTCTCAAGAGAAAGCTGTCCAATGGGGACTGCTTCCCTTTTGCAATTGAGTAACCACCTCACCGGATGTTTTGGTAACCATTGTTTGGAGTTGCGACAGCAATTGTGGGCGGCGTGTGCTCATGACAGCGTGGTTCCGTCATGCTGCGGCCGCTCCGCCCACGCAGCATTAATTCTCCCTCTGGGCGGGTGAATTAATGAGCTGGCGGGGCCGTGATGGAAGCACGCCGTCATGAGCACACGCTGCCCGTGACTCATGACCGCGTGGTTCCGTCATGAGCGCCTAAGCACCGCGCCCTCCCCCTAGCCCCCCAGCGCCGCGCCGGAATTCGCATCACGGCCAAGGGGTTAAGAGACAAAAGTGTCCGTAAAATTCAACTGCGGAACAAAATACAGCTAACGGAGGGTATAGATGAAGAGACAATAGTTTCATCTAACATAATACGTAACAATGTACCTATGACAGAGTGGATAGGTAAAGAGACAAAAGTTTCAGAGACAAAATACATTTGCAAGTAAATTTGCAAGAACAAGTCAGACTAATACAAACCGAACGGTCTGTAGAAAACCACCCCCTTGGCCTACGTGATGGTGGGGGTTCCCCGAAATAGAATCAAGGAACAAAGATTAAAGGGACAGGAACAGAACAGGTCAGGAACAGCCAGGCCTCTCTGCAAACCGACGGACAGCAACGCATCTCCTCTCTCTCTCTTCTGCAAGCCTAAGCGTAAACCACACCCCTAAAGGCACCCCAGTTATACCCTAAAACCTACATGTCCATCCCACATTTGTTGCAATATTTCTCGTAACTTGACAGGGGATTGGTGGGTTTGGGAGGTGGTGTTGTCACACCATAGTGACTTCATTAAACTTTAGGCACATTCATTGTTCTACACCGTTCCCACACATTAAAATAGTTCCATTCACACATTGTATTACATGTTTCAAATACACATGACTTTAAACAGTGCCCACGGAGAAGTTCTTCTTATACCATGGCCAGGCATGTGTCATGGCAAACGATCATCACATTGGCCTTCAACTTGTGTTCGTTTATTTACAGCACTCAGCACTTCTGACTGTGCTGTCATGACATTTCACTCCTCTTTCTGACCCCTCCCTTATGTGGTCAATTTAAGAAAACTGCGTTTTATGCAGCTCTATATAGAAAAAGGGAATACAGACTTTTATTAATTATACGATAATGCATTTTTCACTGTCTACCACCCACCTTGTATTATTCCTTCTTAGAGTTACCTAGCATAAGCTTTAGGCAAAAGCGGCATCATTTATTATTCAAAAGCAAGATGCAACATGCAGTCTACAAAATGCAAATTGCAGTCTAGTCATGCTTTTTTTTGTTTCTTTCAAACCACAATGTTATTACAGTTGTAACTCTTTCATATACTATTTTGTGTTTTTTCATGCATGTGCAAAGCTGTTTCCCTTGTGTTTATGTAAGGTGCACATTAGTTTTTTATTACTACTTACTGTTAGTACGTATTATAGGGGTATTCAGTCAAGCAAAATCCTGCTCCATCACCTGGTCTGGCCAAAATATTTGAAGATGAAGTAAAAAAAAAATGTTTCTGGAATAAGAAGCTAAAAATGATTCAGATGCCGACAGCAACATTCTTCCTGCTCCTATTTCTTTGTGATTTGTCCTCACTTTAGAATCCAGTAAGCCCTGCACTTATTCTAAATTATTCCCAGAAAACAGATTTCCAAGTGACAACTGGAGGGAAAGGGGAAGTCATTTTTAAAGCCCTGGAGATCTCTCTCCCTCATTAAAGAATTGTCTGCTTCCACAGACCGCTCCATGACAAAGAATGGGCTCGTGCCCTAGAATTACCTAAAAAGGTGTCCCGCAACTACCGCTTCAAAAACATACATTTGCACATTCTGCACCGTGCGTACCTCATCCCTGAAAAGCTTCAGCAATATTATCTAGATCGATCCTTCACTTGCCCCAGATGCCCAGAACCTAACGCCTCTTTTAAACACATGTTTGGGACTGTCCAGGGCTTCACGTCTATTGGGCCACAATCCACTCCACCCTCCATGCAGTCACGGGGCTTCCGGACATACACACGTGGGAGCCCTGGGCATTAGCAAACGCAAGAGTAAGAAAGTTGCGACGCATTTTGCATCCCTGGTGCTCCTTCTGGCCAAGCGGTGCATAGTGATGCATTGGTAGGCGCTGGAGCGTCCTCCTCTAGTGGCATGGTTGGGAGCAGTCAAGAAGTGGTACACAACAGAGAAAGAGGTTCTCCGGTCTGAAGAGGTCATGGGAGCCCGCAAACTTCCTATAGCTATGCCGTGGGCTATGTTACTCCATTCCTTTGTGCAGAAACTTGGAGTAGTCCTCAGGTAGAATAGATGCTCAGTGGGTCAAGGCTGGCGGCCAAGCATGGACGATACGCGCATTACTCTTCATGTGACACTCCAGGACCCTCCCCCCATGCATGCATAGTCAGAGACCTAGCCATAATGTAGTAATCAGGCAGCCGATACCAAGTGGTGCAATATATGACACAGTGAATCCCAGTTATGTCTCCCTAGTTTGTTCCAGTTTACATCATTAGCTGGCACTTACCACTACTTTTAGCATAGGGCTGACAATGATAGCAAAGCCCGACTTCCATTACAGATCGCAAACTACCTTGCATCAACACAGAACTCGCCTCACCTATCGATCCACATCAATCTTACCAATTCTAGAACCGTTCAGGGGGGTGCTTATTATGATGTAATTCTATTTCATGACAAGAAGTTAAATGGATGACATAAGTTCTAAATGATACAGATGCTAATGTGCTGTACTTTTTCAAAAATGCCAATAAAAATGATTTTGTAAAAAAATTAAAGAATTGTCTGCTGCAAATTAACAGGCACAAAAGAAACACAGACTTCATAGACTTCATAGATTAAAAGGTAAAACTGCAGGATGAGAGTTTTATTTATCCAGCATTTTGCCTACGTACTGCCAAGATATCTTTATGCCTACCCCAATAGGTACCGTAACTATGCGCTTCTAAAACAAATTATATAGTCATAAACTGTGTCTACCTCGGAAATCTATTGCTACTTATCCTTACACCTTCTTCTGCATCGTCTGTGTACTGCCATTTTGCCTGTATGTCCCCCCTAATATGTTTTTTTATGTAAAACACAGATTTGCTACTTTGTATAAACCGGTAAGATCTTTGATGCCCTCGGGTCAAGTTAGCACTATATAAAACTCTACAAATTAATACATAAAATAAATAAATAAAAATAAGATCATTACACTCCCTCCAGCCCCTTCCACTACTGGGCTTCACTTCTCTTATGGGGGCGGCCAGTCGTACTTGTTTTATAAACACCTTTACCCTAGAGAGAGTCTAGATTGCGATATTTTGGGAGCAGATGATCCAAGTTATATATTTTAGCAAAAGTTGCAATAAGCTAACAATATTCTTTCTATTAACACAAAACAGTGAAATGTTAGTTATGAACATTTTGTGAAAATCGGCCATCCTGGGGCCAGGATACTAACTGACATTATTCACAGATCAAAGGCAAATATGTGAAAAATTGTTGATAAATATAAATACTGAGGTCCCAGTTTAGGAGGTTTTTTCATTTGTGCTTGACTGATGATGCCCGATCATTACTTAAAGACGAGCTCTTGTTAGCTTTTCATAAGCAAGTTCCAGGGATCTTAATTTCGTGTGCACATCAACCTTGCTAATAATGAATGTATTCATGCTCTTGTTTAAGCTGTCACTCAAGCGACTTATCACGTCTCCCTGAGGAAGGCCTCACACTGTTTTTTAGAATTGCGATATGAAACAAAGGCGTGTTGCTGTTCCAGAGAATGGGCCTAACGCCCTTTCAACACAGCAGAAGGTGGTGCATTCAGAAGACTTCATTAGAGGGGATTATAGCAGCAGGTTCAAGCCTTTTATATGCTTAACACCCGTTTTGTATTAGTGATACAAATCCTTCAATGGCCTTTTTGCTGAGCAAACACTCGGTGAAAGTTCTTGTTGTCCTGATAGAGCACTGTCTGCTCGCATTACTGAACATGCCTGATACAAGGAAGACCTACAAAGGCCGATTGTGGGTTCTAGGGGCACTTTGTGTTATCCTGGGATGAATAGGACAGCAATGTTGACAAAATAATCATTAAAAATGTTAGATTGAAAAAAAACGGTCCAAAGTGATAAGCATACTATGGTAAGTTGCCCATGCTGGTATTTGTCTAAAAGGTGGTAAACAAAACAGTGATCTGTATGGTTGTAAATGTTATTTGTAATTCACCTAAATAACAGAAACAATGGGCCTGATTCACAAAAGTAATCTGAGACAAAATCCTAACTTTATGACTTTCGGTAATCACAAAATGCATTTAGGAGTACTAAAGTTAGGAATCCTAACTTTAGTACTCCTGAATGCCCTTTGTGAATTCCGAAAGTCGTAAAGTTAGGATTTTGTCTCAGATTACTTTTGTGAATGGGGCCCATAGATTCTGTCTTTTTAGATTGAGAAATTGAGACAATTATAGCGCATCTAAGGGCGCCATTAAAAGTAATGCACTACTATGGGAGCAATTAACGTGCACTCAATTTGAGCTCAGTTATTGCACCCAGTTTAAAGTTCACAGTAAAAAAAATATTTGGGCAAATAGGTTACCGTTTTTTGCCGGCTGTGCAGCAAAGTTTGCCATTTTTGTACACCATTTTATCAACAGGTGGTGATAAAATACATTGCGACATTCAAATGAGGTAGTGCTGTTTGTGCTCATCATGTAATAGGCACATTTCTAACAAGCATTGGCAAAGCCAAAAGGTCTCGACTTTGAGACCTATTAACTCTGCTAATGGCTATTGGCTGTACAGTACAAATGAACATTTAAAAAACAAGAATTGTGAGGACACTGCAGCTGCTGGTCACGCCATTTTTAGGCATGTATGCATGCATCATGTAGAATGCACAATTTCTTTTTTTTACTAGTCGGAGATGGATCAGTGTTGGACCCCGCCCTTTTTGCAGGGTTATACCCAAACTGCTGCCTTCCTCTGCCTATTTTACTGACCTTCATTTTGTTGGCTTAATGACTCTGGGGATTTTACTATTGCTAATTAGTACTAAAGTAAATGTTCTCTCTCTCATCTAAACATGGTATGATTGGTTTACACCTGTTTGGCATATTTGATGTACCTATACGTCCCTTGTGAAGTGGTATCCCATATACCAGGGGCCTGGAAATTAAATCCCACTAGAGGGCCTGCAGCACTTCTTGTGCCACCCACTGAAGTGACCTTTCAAACCTGTCTCAGGCCTGCCACTGCAGGGCCTGTGTGTGTAGTTTCCTGCCACTTTGACTTGCCATATAAAACTACTTTCAAGGCTTTAAAATCCCCTTTCATTACACACAGGTCACTGCTAAGGGAGGCCCTAGGTAGGCTTGTGGGCAGGGTGCTGTCTAAATGAAAAGTAGGACTTGTGCCTTTGTGAGTGGCATGTCCTGGTAGTGACAAAAGCCTAATTTGTTTTTCACTGTTGTGAGGCCTATTCCTCTTATAGGCTAGCTTTGGGAATTCCCTTATATATATATATATATACTTAAGTGGTAATTCCTGATCAGAAAGTAGTGGCGTTACCATGTGTTGGAACTGGCCCTTCTTGCAGGGTCATCCTCAAACTTTTTTTGCTTCTTCCTCCCTTATTTTTCCTGACCCGTGGCTGTTGGCAATAGGACTCTGCGCACTTTACCACTGCTGATCAGTGCTAAAGTGCATATGCTCTCTGTGTAAATTGTTATTATGATTGGATATACATGATTGGCATATTTGTATCACCATGAAGTCCCCAGTAAAGTGCACTGGGTGTGCCAGGGCTGGTGATGACAAATGCTACTAGTGGGCCTGCAGCACTGATTGTGCCACCCACATGAGTAGCCCCCCAAAATGGTGTCTCAGGCCTGCCACAGCAGTGCCTGTGTGCAGTCTGTGAACTGCCATGTCCTCCTGGTCAGTGTCCCCACTAACCAGGCCCAACCCTTCCCTTTTTGTGCACATTGGTCACCCCTATGGAAGGCCCAAGGTACCCCCTTGGGCAGGGTGCAGTGTATGTGAAAGGTAGAGCATGTACTTGTGCAGGTGACGTGCTCTAGTATTGAATTACAGCCATTTTCGTTTTTCACTGCTGCAAGGCTATCTTGCTCCATAGGCTATCATCGAGAATGCTGGCTACAGTGGCTACCAGCATTTCTTCCCATAGGAACAAGATAGGACATAAAAGTCTAGTATCCCTGAACTCAGAATTTAATAACACACCTTTTAGGAAAGGTTGTTTTTGAATCTTGTGTTTGAGAACAGCACTTTTAGAAAGTTACTGTTCTCTTGTCTGACCTTCCTGTGTGCCTTGGCCTGTTTGTGTATTGACTGTCTGGTTTGAGAGCGACAGGGGCTGGGGATTCCCCAGGAGGCTGGCTGAGTCAGCCCTAGGCTGAATGAATGCATTTGCAACTTGAGTGGTGGGAGGAGATAGCACCTGGGCCTGAATCGGGCTGTGCCTGCCTTCCACAATGCCAGGAAAACAAAGTGCTCAAGAAACACCCAGAACTGGTTCAGACCGGGCTCAGGGCCCACTTGCACAAAGAGAACAAAGACTTTTAGGGGTATAAGTACAGGACCCCTGACAACAGAAAATTAGATCATCCTGGAATCAAGAAGTAACCTCTGCCAAGGAGAAAGCTGGAACTGAAGAAGGAAGATTGTCCAGCTGTTGCTCTGCTGGATTGCCCTGCTGTTGCTTTGCTGCCAAGGAGAGGGGAAGGACTTTGCTTTGTGCTGTGTCCCCTTGCTTGAAGGAATCTCCAAGGGCCTGAGAAGAGCTGGCTCCCTGTTCTGAAGTCTCCGGAACAAAAGGACTTCACCCCCAGCTTCCCCTGAGCTCTACTGAGAGAGTGCTGTCCTTCCTGGAGTGCTTGGCCCATGTGTGGTGCCTCTGGAAGTTGTACCTGTGTTGGGAAGCTTGAGAGACTTTGCTACAGAAAAGTTATCGCATCGCTCACTGCGGCGCGCATCCCCGACAGTGCGAATAAATTCCCGCCACTACGAAGGTCGAGATCATCGCAGCGCTGTCAGAGCCGTCACATCCTTCGTTTGCGGGACGTACCAGATCGGTGCGGGAAGTCTAACATCGCTGCGAGTGTCGTCGCAGGACCCTGTCGTCGCTGGGTGAGGTCGCCGCACCGCCTGCTTGCGGACCGCATCACGACGCTGCGAGAGTCATCGCCGAAGCCAATGCATCGAGGAGCTGCGAGAGAGAAGATCACCACTGGTCCGCGCATCGTCGCCCCGGAGATCGCCGCACCTCCCGGGCTGTTGCGTGACGTCAGGACGCTTTGCCAGCCACGCCCCTCATTACCGATGGCGGCCGCCTTAATGCCGGCAACACGGCCGACCAGATTACGGGCACACGAGGGACTCCATAGGTATAATGCCATGCCAGACCTGCGAGAACTGTAAGTAGAGACCCCCGGCACCGCACGAAAACGCGAAGTCCCACGCATTTTCGGCTCTACTTTCTCTGAGTAGATTAACCCTATCGGTTAGCTACTTAGCACCACCCTTACTCGTTTTTTATTACAGAATATGTTTTCAACCACAGGCCTCTCCTCCCTCCTAATCCCGTGCTGCCCTATGACTCTTCACTAGGAGTAAGCACTTCTACTATGTGTTTTATGTTGTGTTTGTTTGTATTGTCCTGTATGGAATCAAGAGACATTAGACACAGCACGATATGCCTTTCACCTAGAATGACGTGATTGCAGCATAGTCACGCACCTATAGATTTTGGAAGCGTATGAATGAGTAATTAATCTCAGATCTTTCACCATGCACTCTACAGTTGATAGGTGTGCCAGGTAGTCCAGTCGACAACATCTGCGCCAATAATCGATTCCGATAATTTTGAGCTGCACCATGCACCCTAGATTTACTGCACAACAATAGTGCGCATTTAATCGGTGTGGGATGAATGATGAAGCACAAAGACAGGAGATTTCTTCACTTCACTACGTTGCAGGCTTGTAACGAGTTTTCTTGTGATCAATATTCCTTTTCTCCACAGGTCTTTTTATTGTTAGGATAACCACCACCGGGTTATACCTTTGTTGTTTTTTCTGCCTGGTATCACGATTTGGTTACCTAGGCACAAAGGAATGACGGCACGGCAGGGTGTTAGTGTACCCTGACCACCCATTTCTTTGCTTTGGTCCTGAAGAAAAACCGGTAACTCCCATTACGGTTTGAAACATGTAGACCCACCACATATAATCCAGATACACTTGGTCATAATTAAACCTATTACTGTATCTACACATAGATTTTAATATTGTCCAGTAGTCTTAAAGGATAAAGTTTTTTCCAAAATAAGTCATACCAGGACAATTTTTAACACACCCACTCTTTTCTCTACATTCATCACTCACATACCAGCTCCACTGTATTTCAGGTGTTGTAGCACACCTTGATGGCACTCGGCCATCGAGCTGGCCCCGATGATGAAGCATGTCACCGACCAGGTCGGTGAGTGAGGGGTTACTAAAAAACAAAGAAGGACTTTCTTCTTTTTGAAATCGAATCATCCCGCCGAAATTGCTCTGCTGAGCATTTTTTCAGGTGGTACTCCTTCTTTTTGTTAATTTAGATACCTAACCCAGGGGACCAGGAGTATCTCTCCGTCCACTACGGTGGATAAAATCCCTACACTCTCTCCTTTGTTCATACTATTACAAATGGCACCACAACAAGCTTGTATCTAATCATCAAGTCACCATGGTCCTATTTTATAAATATCAACACTGTAGCGAAGTTGAACACTAATTCCATATGAGGTGCTCAACTATCCAAGTCAATGCACTACCCTCTACAAATTGTAGCTTCACCGCATCTGTCCTTTCCGCCTTCACACCATATCCATTCCACATCAAACTGAAGCAAAAACTCAAAGAGGAAGAAAAAATATCAGAATACTTCGTCCTATTTTAAATGAGTCCACGCTGTAACGGGGTAGAAAAGCGGTCTCATTATAAGTGCTCACCTGTCTATATCTTAGGTAAATGATCCATCTGCATGTCACTGTTTCCAAATAGCCAATTGCCAGTTGGACACAAAGATTCAGCCATTATATATATATATATATACCCAGACATGACTTCATCATCATTAATTCCACAACATGAGTGATTTACTCACCCTCTGGTCCATCTCAGAGAGAACAACACGTCGTGCCTTTGCCTCCAGGTGTGCATGGAACTTGGAACCACCAGCTCTGCCCTCAACCCAACTCCAACAACTCCTGAACCAATCTAGATGCTGCTGCCTTGCTGGTAATTTAATAAACAGCAAGAGAGCAGCAGGATGATTGGCTCGGTCAGGCCCTGCCAACACTTCTTAGGAGACTTGGGGGCTGTGGCAGCAATCCCCCGGGCCCCTACATTGCAGAGGTAGGCACAGGTTTAAGTGTGCCTGTCAGGTTGGTCAGAGCAAGGCACCCATCCAACCCAACATGTGCACTTCATACCAAGGAGCTTCTCAATCATCAAGCTCCCAGTCCTACCCCCACTAAAGTTTGCTTGTTGCACTATCCTGTAATAAAAGGAAACTTTGCCCAAGACATTCCGTGACTGCGCATCTATAAACAATGTAATCTAAACGAATGCACTCAGTAAAGTTAAGTAAACATTTAATATGAAGTCCGCCCTCCATCCGGGGCAACAATGCAAACAGGGGGGCAACGGCCCTACACAAATTGCTGCCGCCTTGTTGTTCAAAGCAGCTACCAAAGTGGAATGGCAGGAGCGGCTGCATGTACTCTCTACCTTGCGGTGTCCTCTCAGTGTGTGTTTATGTATCCCAGCTATTGGGATGCTCCTTCAGACACAGAAATATCTGGATGTCTTTGCATTCGATGGCAATAAAGTGTCATTTGGGCAATGCATTGACATAACACATAATGTGGTGAGGGCCCCCCCTTAATATCTCAAATCTCCCAAATATTCATTGGTCTGGGTAGAGTGAGAGCTTCTTGAAGGGTTGGGGATCCTCTGAAGAGTTGGGGCCCCCTTGAACCACAAGGGATACAGAGACCTTTGCTACTTCACTGGTGCAGTGGCTACTACATAGAAATATACAAATTCCTTCCACTGCAGGATCAGCCACTTTAGTCACTCCTAGTCTTTTAAATGTGGTTGTTTTGAAGACGTGGTGAGGCATAGCAACTTCAGCGTGTTTCTTGGTCTCTATTGAAGATCGGACATGTGCACGAATGCCGGCAGGGCAAACGCTCTACAGGGAGCATCTTAACGAGAAAAGAAGTAGGGTAGAAGTAGTGTACACCATGTCATTGACTTTTCTTTCTGTGACTGAAGTGTGAGGATGTTGTAAAGTTAACTGTGTGACAATCGGGATTGAGACCACTTCACAGGTCAAGTACAATACAGTTAGGTTGAGTAGTGTATTCAATTTACTACACCTTTAGGTCTAGTAACATTTGTATGAATTTGAGCCCTGACTGTCTACGCTTTCAATATCTGGAAGGGATTAAAATCCACAAATTGGATCTGGATTTATGCATTATCTGCAAAGTATTTTATTCCAGTGTCAGTCTTTGTTTTTAAAACACTATGTATTACCCAATGTTTTTGTTGGATAACGATTTGAGCACTGATATATTTTTTATCCATGTCTTGTTTTTACGTTTCTTGCAAAAATAATTGATTATACTTTTTTGAACTATTGTGTCTGCATCTTTTTTGGTTTTTCATAATTGCTCTTATTGATGAATCTTGTATTTATAACCTCTCACCTGGAACCCTTGTTGATTATATAGATTTTATTACATATGGCTCTGGGTTGTTTGGGCTGCCCCCATTGTGGTCAACCTTCCATGCTAAGACAAGCACCTGTGCCAACACTAGTTTGCCATGAGGACCACCATTAGCGAAGAATTATGTTCAGTATGCCACAGTCAACTGCAGACTTAATCAGAGCACCATTCTCTCTCAAGTTCACTTACTTCCACTCACTGAATACCACTCAAACTCATTCATTTTCTCTTATTTGCACTCGCTCAGTTTTATTGTAACTCACTCATTTGCACTCACTCATTCGGACTCACTCAAATTCTCACATTCTTTTACTCATTCCTACTCTCACTCATATTCTTTCTCACTCAAGTCTCACTTGAACTGATTCACTCTGACCCACGCATTCATGTGCACTCACTCACTTACATTTTTAATGTCACTCAGTCCTGCATTCCTTATTCTCACTCACTTTGACACATTCATTCTAACTCAGTTATGTTCATCTCTGCCACTCACTCTTAATCATTTTTACATTCATTCTCGTTCACACTAATTCTCTCCAACACGCTTCACCCTCATTCTTACTCATTTTCACTCACACTCACTATCACACACGAAAATGCTTGCACATATAAACAGACTTACTCTCACACACACAGTCACACACACTCGCACACATGGACACAGCATACATTTGAAAGCATTTTACTTAACTTACCTCAGCGCTTAGCACATGTCCTGGTACAGCTCATAGGACTCCATTTTATTACACTAATATTGAGTAATAGACTAATATTCATTATTGGCATAATAAAAAATGGGCACAAATCAGGAAGGGAGGAGACCTAACGCCCACAAATGCAGCTGCCCCTTTGTTCTTGCCACTGATTTTGTCACAAGAGATGTCATGAGAGAGCATAAGCACTGCGAGGGGTTTCAAAGAACAATCCAGGAGGCACAACTGCAACCTATTGCAACCCCGAATCGATATCCATTCCCCCATCTCTCAGCAAATCTTTCTATCATTTTTGTCTCATTGGTGCTCTCTCTTTCACATGAATCCCTATTTTTCTGTCCCTCTTTGAGTTATCTCACAACATTGCTTCTTGTGCTCCTGTCTCCTACTTTTCTGCTCTGTAGGTCTGTACCTTCTTTCTCCTCTGCCTCTCTCAGATGTCTCTTTTTATGCTATCAGCTGTCTCTTTATCACCTTGTCAGTCCTGTCACCACCATCTATTTTGGTCTCTCTAAGCAGAATCGTTCTTGTCTATCTGCCCGATACATATCTTCCCTTCTCTACAGTCTCTTTTCACTTGTATCTGTCACAACTTCACCAGTTTTCAGGATATCCATTGGCTGGTCCGCTTTGTGGGAATATCCACGCCATTCTGCCCTGAATAGGGTCTCACGCCACATACCTTGCGCTTGCATTCCCTGCCACATCTGCTGACCAGTTCCGTCTCACTGGTGATGGTGAAGTGTTGTTATTCCCATCCTTCCTATCCCTCAACCCCGTCCTTATGTGAAGCTGCTGAATATGGACACTGAAACCGCTGATTCCTAAAACACGATACTCCTTTGGAGCTTCGCATGAGTCATGCATCTTAACTCAATGCCTCAAACCCAAACTCTGTGGTGCTCACTCAGCCCCTTCACTTTTAGATCTTTAAGCTACTTTTGGCGTTGCCTCCGCTCCACCCACACTTGATGGTGCTCTCTCATTCTCTTCACACTGACCATTCCCTCTCACTCACCATGTTGTAGCTGTAGCTGGACCTCGGACACTCCGCCCACAAACAAAGCCTATTGGATCTTAGTGCCAGACGCTCCCATATTCCACCCGCCGATTGGCCATTGTGTGCCAGACGCTCCCATATTCCATCCGCCGATTGGCCATTATAGCAAACTGGCACCGAGTGGTAAATATTAAGAGCCATGATTGGTGCAAAGGTCTATCAGTCACTCAGAACGCTAGAGGCGCCGGAAGCTATGATCCACGCCAGGATACTGGAGGTATGGGTGTGCCGTGAAGCATGTTGGGTCTTTGAGAAAGCAGCGGCTGTCACCATGGCAGTATTGAGTCATAGAAAGAGCCGTCGGAAGCTAGGCTCAAAAACTGTAGAGTCACAGCTGGGTCTGGAATCAGATACACACCGGGATACTGGAGGTATGGGTGTGCCGTGAAGCATGTTGGGTCTTTGAGAAAGCAGTGGCTGTCACCATAGCAGCATAGAGTCATTGAAAGAGAAACAAGATGGCGTTGGACTGACAGTCCCATGGACACGCGCATGCTGTCTGCATTGGACAGATGGCGAGAGCAGCCATCTTAATCCATGCAGACACGTGCACGTAAGCCCAAGGGGAGAATTGATTCCAAAAGGTCCTCTCCATGGCCAGAGAAGGGCATGCGCTGCTTTCGCCAGGCGAGACCTAAAAAGGGAGAAAAGGCTGTGAAGAGCAGGCAAACTTGCAGAAGGCCTGCGACACTGAATCTACTTCCCGAGCTCTGTTGTTATACTCATGCCCTCCTGAGTCTGGAGAGTGAAACCAAGAAGGGCTTGGGTCTGGTTACTACCTGGCCTAGACCACTCTAACTGAATAAACAACAAAGATGACCAGGTTAATAAATTCAATCTATTGACACCACACCTAGCCAATAATCCTGAGCGGTCAACATTTTCATTTTGATCATTTTTACTTATTTACATGTATTTTTGCAATTCAATATGTGCGAAAACAAGACACTGTTGTCAAAAAACATGATACATCATGAATACAAACACATATTACAAACAAATGAAAAATGAAAAACATTCATATAGAAGAACATTCATATAGACACCATATAGACATAGGGGGTGGGGAGATGCCTCCAAATATTATATTCAAGGGGCACCAGTCCTAATATTTTATATACAAAAACAAGCGCCCAATCAATAATTTAAAGGGGCCTGCCTGTCAACTACACTGCAAACTGTTTTTTATCGGGGTCTGAAAGCACGGAAAATTATTTGAACTGTATTCCTGCAACATTCATTATAATTCAGGTTCCAGCGTAGAGTCAACGCGTTTCGAACCCTTAGGTTATTCAGGGGTTCTCCTCAGGACATGGACCGGAGGTGGCCTACAACAATAAAGATTGGTGTAAGTGGGGATTTTTTTTTTATACTCTAGTAAGCTCAGACTGCACCTGTAACACCTAGAAATACCTGTGCGCCTTTTCCTTCCCAGTGCTGCTATCTTCCATTCATGGTAGGGCTGGAGATATCTAAAACTGAATATAGAATTGAAACGAACATCAGTCACTGTGATTCTGGGCATTCCTTCTTATACCTCCCTTTGAAAATAAAAGCGGATATGTACCTTGGACCCTTCTTTCTTTCTTGTGCCAGGTCCCTTATTTCGTCAGCGATTCGCGCTGTGATATACAATTAGTGGCGCTGCGCTGTAAATGACAATAGCAGGCTTGTACGTTCAGATTTGCTCTATATTGGCAGTTATTAGCCCATAACAGGCAAAGACTTGTGCCTCTGAACTTCTCGTGGATGCGAGTTCAGATGCAACGTGGCCGCCTTAATTTCTGGTAAGCGAATCGTGTCCTTACTTAATTCTGTGGAAACAAGACGAACTCTAGATTTTTCTGTATAAGACGTTTTGACTCTATTGAGAGATTTTAGCACATAACGGACAAAGAATTCTACCTCTGATCGTCTCTTAGCTGCAAGTTCAGATGTTGTTGAAACTTGGGCTGAAACCGTCAACATTATCGGCGCCCTCTTGCTCTCCTTAAACCTTTTGTGCGCGTAAACAGCCGCCATTTTGAACGCCATGGCTTCCCTGCTCTCGCCGAGAGCCAGCGCGCCTCTCTCCCCTCCTAGCTTCGCTGGCATCCCCCGCATGCTGACAACCCCCCCCCTGCCTGCACCTGCCTTGAATCATAAACCCCTCTTCAGCGCTGCTCTGCCCCAGGCCCTCGTCCTGTTCCCAGCGCAACACCTCCCTTCTTCCCTTTCATGATCCCCGGCCCTTTGATGCAAACCCCCTTTTTTCCCGTGTGCCCGTTTGTCTTCCTCGTTCCCAGGCCGACACCCAGCTCTGCCGATACTGTTCCTTGCCCCTCCCCGTACAATAGAAAGCTTCCCCCATCAAGGGATCCCCGGGTTGATCAAAGCCCCCCGCCCTACGAGATCCGATCGAACCCCACACACTCCGTGAATCGGCGGAATATCCAGCTGCGCGATGATCATCACCTGTTGTGAACGGGGCGGGGACTTCCACTGTAACCTAGTGTGGGAACGGGCTTGAAAGGGGGGATTCTGAGGATGTCTTTCCGTACATCAAAGTATCGACGAGAATGTGTTACATGCAATAAAGAGATAAACTTGTGTATAAGAGGCCAGGCCTCAGGGATGCAGTTAGAGCACCTCAGAACGATACCTGCTGTCCGTTTTGCTTGGTTCTCCTCCGGAGAGAATAAAAACCTTGTTTCCTGCCTTCCAGTCTCCAGCGCCTGCCTCTTCAATAGTTTAACTTCTTTGTGGGTTCAAGAGGCGACACCGCCGGGCAATACTTAAGGATCTTATATTCTGGTTGGTAGTGTCACCCTTTTAACAATTGGCGTCCCAAGCGTGGGGCCCATCAGCGACCCGTGGATCCAGTGGGAGAGGTCCTGACGACAGAGTGAACGACTGCAACGATCGGGAACGCGTCTGTCCGATAGACCCTCGTCTGACAGCCGATCATCTGAACTTCACTGGTTCCGAGCAGACCTCTCTCGAGTGATCTACGGTCCTGACTGGGAACCATCAGGAGTGCCGCGAGGATAACGGAGAAGAGAGGACGATCGGGCGCTGGATTCGGAAGACAAGAAACTGTCCATGCGGTCCGGGTAAGGTCGTGTAATCACGACAAGTTGCGAAATGATTGCTTGATTGCTTGATTGTTTAAAAAAATACTAGTATTGCTCTTTTTATTTATTTGGAGATTCACTGTCTGCAAACGGAGAAACAACGGGCTCTCTCTTTGCAAGCAGTGGAGGATAGGTAGGGCAGCAGCCGTGCTTATTTTTTTCTCCCCCACTCAATAATTACTTGAAACTGAACTGTTGTTCGCAAAACTATTGTTTTCTGGAGATTCTCTGTCTGCAAACAGGGAAGAGACCACCCTTTTTGCAGATAGTGAAAAGGGTAGGTAACGCAGATCTTTGCGGACCTACTCATTCTCCCCATTGAATATTTATTGGTCTTTTTGTTATTTTGATCCATGAGGTATTCACTGCCTGCAAACAACGTAGAATAGAAATATTCTGTCCAGTCTTTGCACCTAGTGATAAGATAGGCAGTGCTGACTTTTTAGTCCCTCGTTACGAGCCGTCATGTCTGTCTTCTCCCCACTGATTAGTAGCCTGTTTAGCCCGGACCGCTTATTAGAGATGGACCATCCAGCCCCGCTGGAAGGCACCCCTAATAAGGACATGTTCATGAAGCATGGATTGACCGCTATAGCCTATAGTAAACTATGGCATAAATATACGAAAAAGGGTCAAGAAAGTCAGTGGCCCCTGATAGGATCCTTCGATGATGATAAAATAAAAACGCTAGAAACTGCCCTGGGTAAAAACAAGACAACACCCACTATGCTTGACAGTTTCGGCATGTGGCGAAAAGAAACTGAACAACGTAAAAAGAAAACTGAGAGTAGGTTGGAAAAAGAGCTGCGAAAAGCAGCCCACCTAGCTGCCCAGAAACTAGAAAAAGAGATAAAGGAAAGAGAGAAAGCTAAACAGAAACTAGAAATGGAAACACCAAGCCAGTGTCCGGTTAGAACTCCCTCCATGCTCTACCCTGATTTACCCTCGAAACAACGAGCCAACGAGGATCTGCTGTTAGGTCCTCCTATCATCTACATGCCCCCTCCATATGCCCCTTCCCAACCCTTGGCGCAGCACGCGCCACCCCCAGGTACAAACGAAGGTACCGCCACAGCTTCGGCCCCAATGACCTCTGTGCCAGCCGAACCCCTTGTATTAAAAACCGCATCAACAACAACGTTAGACGACCATGAGACTCGAGGGGCGGGCCCTGCAAGAACAAGCAGACTAAGCAAAGATGAGCGAGCGGGGATCGACAAAATAGCAAGGACACTGGTAGAAAGGAAGGATGATGAAGAGTACATCACGGATATGTTCAGCTCGTATACAGGGAGTCACAGACGACATTTTACCGTACGACTGTGTTATCATGTCTTGAATGCATACGAGGACCGATATCGAGACAAAGGTCCCGAGAGCCTTACGACTCTGTACCGGAAGGTCGATATCGGGGATGAGGGCGAGTGTGATGTGTCGGACCTCCTTACGCGTACGCTTGAGGTTTTCCGCCACCTCACTGAACGAAAGCCGGGAGCTAAATCCGCAACCTCCGTAGTGACCGAACCACCAACCGAGCAATCTAACACCATGATGCAGATACGAGAGGCTGTCCCTTACTGGGTTCCTCCCCGAGGTACAGGGACTCACGATGATGCAAACAACCAAGATGCGAAGGGAAGGGTAGTGTACAACTGGGTCTACCAGCCATGGGACCGGCAAGAGATACTGACATTTCGGAAATCTCTACCCGACCTACGTAAAAACCCCACTGCCTTCTATACTGAATTGGGTACAGCCCTGGGCTCAACGATTATGACCCTGGCTGACATCGACTTGTTCTTCGGGTTATGTCTACCAGCTGATGTGTGGAAGCAAATCCGGAAAGTCGACCACCTTGAGCTGTTTGGACAAACCTGGTCACAACTCAATGACCTGGATAAACAACGGGGACCAGGACAAAAGCCTTTGAAATCCATTCTAGACCTTCCAGATAAAATCGTAGAGAAATTAAAAACCCTGATCCCAGAAAAGAAAGTGGACTGGTCGATAGTAACAGCCTGTCGCCAGAAACCCCAGGAGGATGTATCAGAATACTTCTCCCGGTTTGAAACGGTGTTCTCCGATTACAGCGGCCAGGACATGACCACTGCAACCGGACACCATCTGTTTGTCCAGAATTATGTTAAGGGCCTGTCATCGGAGATCTCCCAGAAGCTACAGGCCAGCGAGAGTAGTTGGGCAGCCTCCAAACCTACAGCGATTCTCCAAATGGCCCAATATTATGAACATCAGAAAAATGAAAACGATAGGGCAACAGAGAAAAAGAAGAAGGACTTGAAAGAGAGGGTGATGATTGCCAAACTACAAGGGGTGACTATAGGACGAGACCAATACCGGGGAAACTACCAGACGAACGTCCCTAAGACTACATCTCCCCAGGACCGCACTCTGACTTCCTACAGTGGACGCACAGACCTTAGAGAGAACCAGTGCGCTTTCTGCAAAGGGACTGGCCATTGGAAATCCCAGTGCCCAGTTCTTCTGGAAATGATCAGAAACAAAGACCCCAGGGACGTAGCAAACGGACTGAGACCTAAGGGACAACAGCGAGGGCCCCCAAATGACGCGACTAACGACAGATCAGGCAGACCAAATACGTTCGATCGACCCAGGCAGAACCAATATCAACAATCTGACTATGAAGACACCCACAACTTCGCATAGGACAGCCAAGGGCAAGGGAGGGATCCAGTCGAGCTCTATGTTGACCAACAGGGCCCTTACGTCACTGCTAAGGTCCTGGGTACCAAGTCACCATTTCTGGTAGACACTGGCGCAACACGTAGTGCGTTATCTAAACGACTGATTCCAAGGGCACCCTTGTCTGGCTCACTCATAACATCGACAGGTTTCGATGGAACGCCCTCCACCAACCCTTTGTCTGCCCCGATTCTCTTTGACGTAGAAAACAACACCACCGACACCACGTTCTTGCTCTCCTCCAATAGCCCTGACGCCATTATGGGACTTGACTTACTGAAACACTTCCGAGCGACGATCAGGTGTTCTCAAGATGGAGTTCGAGTGTTTCTTTACGACAACCCCGTTCTGCTTAGACATTGCTCTCCCCGACACATGTTTTCCATCACCGACGTTGACGCATCCCTGCTTGACACTCTGCCTCCGTATCTGTGGGCCAAAGCGGATTCGGACGTAGGGCGTATGTTAATTGACCCAGTACACATTACTGTCCGACCAGACGTAACACTCCCAAAACTCCCCCAATATCGGATATCGCCAGAGGGCGAGAAGGCATTGGTAATGATTATCCAGTCACTGATAGACGCAGGAGTGGTAGAGGAAGTGGTTAGCAACATTTGCAACAGCCCTATCTTGCCCATTATCAAGAAGCAGGGAGAGGGAGATGAGAAAGCATACCGTTTTATCATCGACCTCCGAGAGATCAACAAAGTGGTGGTACCCCAGTACCCTGTGGTCTCAGACATCACCACCATCCTGACCTTGATTCCATCCACTGCCACCACCTTTACCGTCATCGACCTCAAGAACGCATTCTTCTCCATCCCCATCCACCCAGACAGCCGATATCTCTTCGGCTTTACCCTAAAAGCCCGCTCATATAGGTTTTGCCGAGCGCCTCAAGGCTACACGGAAAGCCCTAGCATCTACAGCCAGGCCCTCAAAAGACAACTAGATCAAGTCCAGTTACCCGACGGAGTGGTGTTGGTACAATATGTCGATGACATGCTTTTGGCAGCCGACACCACCCCTCTAGCGGTTACCGCCACCATTCAACTCTTGCACTTCCTTGCGGAAAATGGCCACAAGGTCTCCAAGAAGAAGTTGCAATTCTGCATACCCCAGGTCACTTACCTAGGCCACCTTTTGTCCAAAGATGGAAGAAAACTCACTCCTGATCGAATCCAAACCATTCTAGATACCCCTGTCCCTAAGACCCAGAAGCAGGTTCGCTCCCTATTAGGCCTCACCTCCTTCTGCCGACAATGGTTACCAAACTTCAGCCTCGTTGTAAAACCACTGCTTTCTCTGCTAAACAAAGACGTCCCTTTCCCACTCCCGTGGACCCCTGAGTGTCAAACTTCCTTCACGGAACTGCGAGATGCCCTTTGCTCAGCCCCTGTCCTAGGTACCCCTGATTACAAAAAGCCCTTCTCCCTTTACACTCACGAAAGGGAGGGGTGCGCTTTATCTGTCCTGACCCAGGCCATCGGCCCTAAGCAACGACCGTGCGCTTACTTCTCTGCCACTCTTGACCCTGTCGCCAGAGCCTTGCCTGCCTGCCTTCGAGCTGTAGCTGCTGCTGCAATCTCTATCCGACAGAGTGAGGGGATTGTACTCTCGAATCCCCTCACGGTACTGGTACCCCATGCAGTCGACACCCTCCTGAACCAAACCAAGACGCAACATCTGACGAGTGCACGACTGACTGGATACGAACTGACCTTGCTTGCCCCCCATATCACCCTGAAAAGATGCACCACACTGAACCCGGCAACTCTGTTACCCTTGCCAGAGAACGATCCCAATGTGCACCCCGTGCATGACTGCGTGACTCTTACGGACGAACAGACCAGGAGTAGGGTCGATCTCAGAGACACGGCTTTCCCTGACCCCGACGGGGAGCTGTGGGTGGACGGTTCTTGCATCAAACTCTCCGATGGTACCACTTCCGCTGCCTATGCAGTCACCACGGCTCGAACCGTAGTAGAAACAGCCCGCATCACCCAGCGATCTGCCCAGGCAGCGGAACTGATTGCTTTGACACGAGCCTGCATCCTGGCAACAGGAACCACAGCGAACATTTACACCGACAGCCAGTATGCCTTCGGGGTGGTTCACCATTTTGGGCTCCTTTGGAGGGAAAGGGGATTCTTGACCTCACACGGCACACCCATTTTGCACGGGGATCTAGTCTCCGCCTTAATCGAAGCTGTCCTCCTCCCCAACAAACTTGCCGTCATCAAATGCCAGGCACACAAGAAGGTGACAGACATTATTGGACAGGGAAATGCACTAGCCGACATCACCGCCCGAACGACAGCTGAAAATAGGACGACAACACATATGTACGTGACCAGATCACAAGCGGAAAAATGGACTGACGTTGGAGACACTATCAGGGACATTCAAACGGCTAGCACACAACACGAGTTGACTGAATGGACACGGGTGGGATTGAAAGACGATGAAGGCTGCTGGCGGACAAAAGACACGAACAAATGGTTGCTACCTGATTCATACTTGATTCCCATATTGACCATGGCACACTCCCCTGCCCACATAGGATCAGCCCCCATGATCGAACTTGTCTCCAGGGTTTGGCACAATGATAAGATCCCAGATTCCGCCAAACGCCTGGTCCAACAATGCTTAATATGCCTGCAACACAACCCAGGGAAAGGAGCTGTAGTACCCCGGGGGGGATTTGGGGTCCCAAACCACCCATTTGAAGTCCTGCAGATGGACTACATCCAGCTAGACAGATGCCAAGGCCTGAAATATGTACTTGTTGTGGTGTGCGCATTTAGCAAGTGGGTGGAAGCATATCCAACCCGTGACAACACCGCTATGGCCACTGCAAAGGTTCTGTTAAAGGAGTTTTTCCCCCGTTATGGCCTCTGTCGTGTTTTATGGAGTGATAATGGCCCCCACTTCATAGCCAAAGTTATCCAGCTCATCCTAAATGGGTTGGGTATTAAACAGAAATTCCACGCAGTCTTCCACCCCCAATCTGCTGGGCTTGTCGAACGACACAATGCCACACTAAAGCTTAAACTGGCCAAAATAGTGGCTACGACGGGCCTGAAATGGCCAGACGCCCTCCCACTGGCATTGCTATCGATGCGCTCTACCCCCACCCGACATCACTTAACTCCTTATGAAGTTGTCTTCGGTCGACCCATGAGCGTCTGGTCTGCCCCGAAACCAACTTCCATTCATGACGTTCCGGACGTCCTAATGTCTGATTATCTGTATAAATTGACTGAAACTCTGTCTGTCATTCATCAGCAGGTGCAGCAGGCCATCCCGGATGCTTCCAGGGGTCCGGGTCACGCCATCCAGCCGGGGGACTTCGCGCTGATCCGGAATTTTCAGCGATCAAAGAGTTTGGAACCCCGGTGGACGGGCCCCTGGCAAGTGCTGATCACCACTCGGACCGCACTTCGAGTGGAGGGGAAGAAGCACTGGCTGCACGCCCATCACTGCAAAAAGGTCTCCCCAGCCCTGGCCACGACAGACACCGTCAACACCCAAGAAGAGCTCCTGAACCAGGACCGACCATCGTTGAATTGCTATCCTGACACAGAGACACTTGAACTTTCAAAACATCCTGACCCCACTGTACCATCTCGAGAAGGGTATTTCCTGCGTCGAAAGGAGGGAGCTTCGGCTAAGTAGGCCACGGACTAGGTTAAAGGATCTCAGAACGGTGACCCAAACTACCAAGGGTTACCTGGAGAGAAGCTAAACTAAGTCTGTGGTCCTGCCCACTACCGAGCACCTTGAAAACGAAGATGATGGAAGCGCCAGATAAGAAGATGATGGAAGCGCCAAATAAGAAGCCGACGGAGACAGCAGGAAATACCCACTACAGAAATCCGAGAACAGACAGACTCCATCGCTCAAAGACAATTGCACTCTTCATCACAATCCTCTTCTGTTTTCTCCTCATGACCACGCTCTGGATTATGGAAGAACATGCACCTGCTCACGAAACATTCCTAACCACTGCTCAACCTACCACCATGAAGGAACATTATCTGATTTTGCTCTCTCCTCAACTAAAAGAGAGGCGAAAGGAGTTTTGGAACAACTCTTTCGTGCAGCTACTTCACCAACACAATCTTGCCACCAATACCACCAACTGCTGGATCTGTGGGTTGCTACCCCATGCCACTGGACATTCAATACCATTCATCCCTTCACCCTTCTCTGTCCACGGCTCCTGCCTTGCTTGGCTGATCCTCCTGCAAGAGAGCTATAAGGACAATGCCACCTCCAGCAGAACTGCAGCACATTCTTCTCACGGGGTCGGGCGAAACAAGACAAAGACACACTTCTGCCCGCTGACCCCCAGCAACTCAATCCACATGGACATCCCTGAAAAAGAACGAATTGAAATGCAGGTGTTCAACAATCCAACCATACCCACCTTCTCCTATCTGGGGAAACGAACGGCTGCCACTCTGACTGTGGCCCTATCGGTCATCAACGTCAGAGGCCACATGTGCGTAGAAGGACTTGGGACGCAGCTGGTGGGCCGCAGCGCTTGCCGCTTTACCAGAACTTTGGATTCCACGGATCCACCTTCCTTTGTGTCATCCCCAAACATGTATTTCATCTGCGGCACGAAGGCCTACACCTGGCTCCCCAAAGGCTGGGGGGGCACTTGCTACATCTCCTTCGTCCTTCCTCCGACTTATGTGGCCCCAGCGAATCACCACAGGCACAAACGAGCCAAAGACGTTGAGCAAGCCGACTCAACAGGGGCGCAGTTCCTCGATGCTATGAAAGGACTCGTCCCCCTCTGGGGCCCGATGGCAAACAGCCGTGCCATCCGACATTTGACTCAGGCAGTTGAGACAACCATGAACATCACAGCGGGCATCTTTGCCAACAACACTGCCGAGCTCCAAGCGGTCCGTCTGGTGGCTCTTCAGAACCGCCTTGTTCTAGATGTGGTTCTGGCGGACCGTGGAGGAGCATGCCGCATTATTGGGTCCAGCTGTTGTACATACATACCGGACAACTCACCCTCAGTGTACAAAGCCATCGAACATCTTCACAGACTCTCTTCAGAAGTTCACCAAGAACAAGAAGAATGGTCGCTTGGTGGGTGGTTCTGGGACACCGTCAAAAGCTGGGGCTGGAGACTGCTCACCATTATCCTGATTCCCGTAGTTGTAATATGTGGCCTATGCTTAGGAATTCAATGTCTGCCACCTCTGTGTTCTTTATGTGCGAGTTGTATTTTTCCCAAAACTGTGGACTTTGGAAGCGAACACATGAGAGCATTGTATGATACCGAAGTTAGGAATTTGATGAAAATTGACATTGAGTAAGCAAGTTGGCTAGATATGTTGAAAAGGGAGGACTGTTGAAAGTTGGGCTGAAACCGTCAACATTATCGGCGCCCTCTTGCTCTCCTTAAACCTTTTGTGCGCGTAAACAGCCGCCATTTTGAACGCCATGGCTTCCCTGCTCTCGCCGAGAGCCAGCGCGCCTCTCTCCCCCTCCTAGCTTCGCTGGCATCCCCCGCATGCTGACAACCCCCCCCCCTGCCTGCACCTGCCTTGAATCATAAACCCCTCTTCAGCGCTGCTCTGCCCCAGGCCCTCGTCCTGTTCCCAGCGCAACACCTCCCTTCTTCCCTTTCATGATCCCCGGCCCTTTGATGCAAACCCCCTTTTTTCCCGTGTGCCCGTTTGTCTTCCTCGTTCCCAGGCCGACACCCAGCTCTGCCGATTCTGTTCCTTGCCCCTCCCCGTACAATAGAAAGCTTCCCCCATCAAGGGATCCCCGGGTTGATCAAAGCCCCCCGCCCTACGAGATCCGATCGAACCCCACACACTCCGTGAATCGGCGGAATATCCAGCTGCGCGATGATCATCACCTGTTGTGAACGGGGCGGGGACTTCCACTGTAACCTAGTGTGGAAACGGGCTTGAAAGGGGGGATTCTGAGGATGTCTTTCCGTACATCAAAGTATCGACGAGAATGTGTTACATGCAATAAAGAGATAAACTTGTGTATAAGAGGCCAGGCCTCAGGGATGCAGTTAGAGCACCTCAGAACGATACCTGCTGTCCGTTTTGCTGTGTTCTCCTCCGGAGAGAATAAAAACCTTGTTTCCTGCCTTCCAGTCTCCAGCGCCTGCCTCTTCAATAGTTTAACTTCTTTGTGGGTTCAAGAGGCGACACCGCCGGGCAATACTTAAGGATCTTATATTCTGGTTGGTAGTGTCACCCTTTTAACAATGTGACGTGGCTGCCTTCATTTCTTGTGAGCGGATCGTGTCCTTAATTCATTCTGTGGAAACAAGCGGGACGGGTTCTAAGTTTTTTTGGGAAAGTATTGGCTCAATTGATGCAGATGCCTGGAGCTCCAAGCAGACTTACTTCCAACCGGCGATCTAGGCTCCAACTTCCGAGTCTGCTGCTCGATTTAGACGCTGGCGCGCCTCACATGATTGACGTGAGCGCGGCGGCGTGTATTTAAACACACAATTCTGATTGGTTTGCACAGTGTGTTGACCCCGATGCATTGTTGGCCCAAAAAGAAGCCTTCCTGACTATAAAATTTGATACAGCGATGACAGGATTGAATGAATTATCAGAACTGAGCAATTTACGATAGCTATCCATGGATACTTAATACAGAAGTCATTCTCCACAAAAGATGCAAGCCGTCAATTATGTGGATTACACTACAATTGCCAAGAAGTGTTCCTCAGTAATATCCTATGTGCAAGAACTACAAATGTGTCTTTATATACATGCAGTCGCGCACACGTGGTAATTGGCGTGATGCGCGTCAAGGATCCAAGTTAGTGAACAAGTGGCCGTTTTTCCGTACTCAAAGTACCAAGAGCCTTAGCAACACACTGTGCAAGCCAATCACATGCCGCCGCACTCACGTCAATCATGTGACGCGCGCCAGCGTCTGAATCGAGCAGCAGACTCGGAAGTTGGAGCCTAGATCGCCGGTTGGATGTAAGTCTGCTTGGAGCTCCAAGCATCTGCATCAATTGAGCCAATACTTTCCAAAAAAAACTTAGAGCCCGTTCCGCTTGTTTCCACAGAATGAATTAAGGACACGATCCGCTCACCAGAAATGAAGGCAGCCACGTCACATCTGAACTTGCAGCTACGAGACGTTCAGAGGTAGAATTCTTTGCCCGTTATGTGCTAAAATCTCTCAATAGAGTCAAAACGTCTTGTACAGAAAAATCTAGAGTTCGTCTTGTTTCCACAGAATTAAGTAAGGACACGATTCGCTTACCAGAAATTAAGGCGGCCACGTCGCAATTGAACTCGCATCCACGAGAAGTTCAGAGGTACAAGTCTTTGCCTGTTATGTGCTAATAACTGCCAATATAGAGCGAATCTGAACTTACAAGCCTGCTATTGTCATTTACAGCGCATCGCCACTAATTGTGAATGGGGTAGCAAAAGTCCAGGGAATTTAAGGCTTTGGACAACACTTGAATAAGTAGTCTTGATGGATGGGTGGAGACACACTCGAAGCTCTGGACCTCTTGGGCTTCAACTAAAGAAACAGTTTTGAAAAGTGTTAAGTGTGTTCTCCACTTAAAATTACAGCGATTTACCAGGATTAATTTCCATTCTTTCCAGATCGTAGTAGGGAGGACAGAGACATTTTTGTTTTCAGTGAAGTTTCTTTATTTTTATTTTTATTCATAGGACAAGGACAGCCGACACGTGTTTCTCCCCCTCTTGGCGATTTGCGCCGGGGCTTTCTCAAGGCTAGGTTGGTTTAATCACATAAGCAGTTTGTCATTTCCAAATATTTACAGTGTCCAAAATACGAAAATATAATTCTTCATAGGTAAAACATATTTTTCTTAGGCTATTGCCCCTGAGCCTACAGTCCTTCCAACGTGGTGGTTCTTGGGTTGAATCCCCGCGCGGGGATTCAACCCAAGAGCCACCACGTTGGAAGGACTGTAGGCTCAGGGGCAATAGCCTAAGAAAAATATGTTTTACCTATGAAGAATTATATTTTCGTATTTTGGACACTGTAAATATTTGGAAATGACAAACTGCTTATGTGATTAAACCAACCTAGCCTTGAGAAAGCCCCGGCGCAAATCGCCAAGAGGGGGCGAAACACGTGTCGGCTGTCCTTGTCCTATGAATAAAAATAAAAATAAAGAAACTTCACTGAAAACAAAAATGTCTCTGTCCTCCCTACTACGATCTGGAAAGAATGGAAATTAATCCTGGTAAATCGCTGTAATTTTAAGTGGAGAACACACTTAACACTTTTCAAAACTGCATCGCCACTAATTGTATATCACAGCGCGAATCGCTGACGAAATAAGGGACCTGGCACAAGAAAGAAAGAAGGGTCCAAGGTACAAATCCGCTTTTATTTTCAAAGGGAGGTATAAGAAGGAATGCCCAGAACCACAGTGACTGATGTTCGTTTCAATTCTATATTCAGTTTTAGATATCTCCCGCCCTACCATGAATGCTAGATAGCAGCACTGGGAAGGAAAAGACACACAGGTATTTCTAGGTTTTACAGGTGCAGTCTGAGCTTACTAGAGTATAAAAAAAGAATTCACTCCAGAGTCTGGAGGGCATCAGTATAACAACAGAGTACTTCACCGGTCTTTAAAAGACCATTCACTTGTTAAAGAGGCTTTTGTTGTGTTTTCACTCCTTCTTAGAGCCACTCTGCCTATGGCTGAAAGAATTAGCCCCCCACCCCTGAAATCTTCTTCCTAACCCAACCCCTACTCCCACCCCCGGCCCCCCCACCATCCCCGGAAATGTGGCTGCTCCAGACGCATGTGTTCTACTGATTGTCCCACCTCTAAATCCTTCCCCTGTGCCCTGTAATTTACAGGTTGCTTCCTGGCATGGGGCTCCCTGGCATGGGGCTCCCAAGCCTGGGGCCAGAGCCTCTTCCAGAGACCATTAGCTGCCAGGGAGAAGGGATGAGGTAGCTCCCCCACACAACCCAGGAGGAAGTGCTGGGATTAATAAGAAAAACAAGCATTGCCAAGTCAATAGGTATTGGCTTAAGAAGCTACTAACTTTACCAATTCTTAAACCTGTGCACATCTACAAAATGAAGTAGCCTTAGTGGTGGTGCCATCATGCCTATTTTTTTTACAAGTACTAATCCAAAATGGATCGGTAGATTTAAAAAAACAGCGCCCAAGCATTTTTTAGATAACTATGTCAGTGACAAACAGTTTGAGGGAAGTTTTTAAGCAATAAGAGGGTGGAGAGCAAAACGCAGATGAAACTGAGATGGATTGGTAGATTAAACAAGTGTGGTCTGCGTGTCGAATATAACCAGGTGAAAGCTAAATCAACCCAAAACCTTCTGGAGTGACCAGCAAAAGGAACACAGTGCCACTGACAAATGAAAACAAAAGAAGTGACCGCAACGAGGAAGCCAACCAAAGTTATGTAATGGATGGGCTCTCACCCCTTTTGAAACTTTTTTGGACGGTCTCATGCGAGATCTAAAAGTGGGCACAAAAGCCATTTTACCTCTGTGCCAGGGTCCGAGTAAGCTCTGAAGAGCCACCAAAAGTGGTGACAACGCTGTGTTCTAAATGTTCTCCAGAAGCTCATTTCCCATTTCCACTTTAGCCCACTCATTCAGCTGTCCTCTTCTTTGCTAATATGAGCTTGTGTTTGAGATCATCAGTGACCTCATGAGATGTCAAATGTGAAGGCTTGTGGAATGTCTCACACAGTGTTGCTGGGGGTTTTAAACTTCCATTTATGGGGAAAAGGTGTTTCAATGTAACCTTAATGTTTCATACAGTCATAGATGATTTTGAATTGAAATCATAGTTTGTTTAATAAGTCACTAAAGAAGAAATTGGAATATCTGATCAGCAACATCTATTTAGTTACCCATTTCCGTTTTTAACAAAACATTACAAAAATTAGCCTGTTCAAAATTTTTATTATGCTCACGAACTTTGAAACTTTTGTGTAGTGTGCATTTTGTAACCACAAACCTTTGCACAACTTTGTTCCGCCTGAGACTGGTCCAGTCAGCAAATATCTTGTGGGAGTAAAAAAATAACTTATGTGAGATAATTTCTCCTTGAACCATTGGCCTTGTTGGTATAATGAATGATGTCTGAAGAGGAGGTATGCTATTTCCTTAAGTTGCTATGTGAGATTCCGCACATTTTAGTTTTGTTAAATGTAATGCCCAAACACAATACACACATCTATCCTCTGACTAAGGTTGCTTTGCTTGTTCATCATTTCAAAATGTTGACAGCATTTCTAAAGGATATTTTTTCTTTATCAATTTAGAAAACGTGTAAAACAATTGTAAGATGAGTGTGTTTTCCAAACTAGTCAGTCACGCGTGTCTCATTACAAGAGGATTTTGCATGTCTTTGGCTGACCACCATGGAAAGCAGCTTAAGTCCTGGACCAGTTACCCACTTTTAGTCTGTGCCGCTGGAATTCTGTACTTGTGCGGCCTCAACATTTTTGCCAATGCTGCTTGCCAAAGATGTGCAGCATCGGCAAAAAGCATTTTTTGCCAAAACTGGAAAGCATTGACCATAATATACAAAGATGCAAGGACACAGTCACTGTTGGTGGCAATGTCATTTCGTATGTGCATTCGTGTTTGGAGACGTGTGGGCATGCATAAGTCACCACTCATGTGCGCACCTACAAAATGACGAGGGCACCATTTAAAAAAAAACAAAAAAACTTTCACTCTACAATGGATTAAAAAAGAACAGTGGGAGCTGGGAGGGCAACAGAGGAGCGGGTGGTGAAGCTGATGGTAAGAAGAAATGGAGAGTGAAAGGGGCAATGGAGCAACAATGGCCCTTGAGGCTGGACTATGGGAGGTCCAAAAACATCCTTGGAAAGCTAGGGAGTGCTGGAGAACCAATAAACGAGTTTGGAAGGAAGGTTGAGGAAGCAACAGATGGCATGGTGGTAGACGTTTAAGGGAGGGATGCAGCACTGGAGAGAGAGAGCTCCAAAACACATGCACTCTCGTGGAGTGCTGAAAGAAAAAGGGAAAAAGTTATTTCCTAAATATAAGCAGTGAAAGGATGCAAGTCATCCAACTAAAAGGATGGTAAAGAGGGCATGTTTCAGTGCTTCAGGGAAGGGACAAACAGGAGAAGGGGAGGGACAAACACAAGATGGACAGGGAAAGTTATTGAATAAAAAGTAAGCAAATAAGAGTGACGACAAAGGCAACAATTGTTAGCAATGCGAAAGCCTTCTGTAAATTTTTGACATAGTCCACAACCGGCTTTTGCCTAGCAGGCAGCTAAAGGTTAACTGGTAGGCTAGACCTAGAAATGGTGCAAATGTGTTTTGCTGTATTTTTTGCAACAATGCAAATTTTCTATGTTAGGAATTATTCCTTGAACTATGAGAGCGGTTGTTTTTGCATTATCCGTGACAACATGGATCAGATATGAAACATGTTATTATAGTACCAAATTATTTGTTGTCTTTCATTGGCATGCCTCTTGTTTACACTAGTAAGTCAAAATTGAAGTGACATTTCCAATTTATATCTTGCCAGATGCACAGTATTGTAGGGTTTTTCACTCCTATATGGTACTGTAAGGTATGTAGCTTCTAAAGTTAATCACTGACTGTAAAAACACACTCTCATAATAGAATAATTTCATTTTTCAGATTGCACAAGGAATTTCCGAAAAAGAGAGAGCGGGTGAGTACTGATATTACACAATAATACTTGCATGAATGTTTGCTTGCATAAACTGGTGCTTGAAGGTAGACTTTGGAATGTGCAATATTAGAGACACATCACTTTTTATGTGCTTGAGTGGGCCCTTCCAGTTGCCATCGCCTACACTTAAGTGCCAGTACTGAGAACGAAGACTTAAGGTGTGCGCGGTGTTTATAGGTTACTCAGCTGTGTGATGCTCATCGTTGTTCCAAAGTGGATGCTTGCAATGCCATACTCTGGCTAGGAATTCGCTATTCTTTTACAAGAGACCAGCTTCCAGCAAACATTTCTTCGTATATTTATTACTGTATGGTGAGAAGGTGACGCGGTTTTATTGCCCAGGTTCATTATCAGTGTTTACAGGTTAATAAATGATATCTCCAAGGGAGTGATGGGTGTACTCTTCACAAATTATGACTTAGGAAGAGATGTGGGCATGATTGCAAATGCCTCAATCCTTTTTCCTGAGACAAGGTCCTGATGAGGCCTATGAAACACTTGATATTTAAGACTGCCCAATGGAAATACTTACACGACAAAACAACCACTCTTTACGCTTTTGAGTCAAAATGAACCTTTCAATAGAGTGAATATAGAACTGGACAAAGCTCAATTAAATCTTGTATAAGATTTTGGTACCTGACTTTATTCTCTCTAGAATGTTGTACAACATAATATCAAGCAATATCAAGACAGTGTTTCAATTAAAATACATACCACAAGCATTATTCCTCTATTTTATATTGTTTTGATTAAGGACGAGGATATTTTAACTTGGACTACCGTAAGTGTTCAGAAAACTTTGAGAACTCAGATTGTCTAATAAATATTTCACATTTGCCTATGAATGTGCATATTTTTATTGTGTGTCAAACAAATTATCCGCCATATCGGATCAACAAATTAAAAAACACAAGGTACTCAAATGCTCTATTCTGAGATGGTGTACTGTAGCTAAAATCAACTCTTCGCTATGTGCATAGGTTTCCAGTCATTCATAAGTAAAACCAATAGAAGTATTAATGAAAGCAATCTAAAAGGGTCAACTACCACACATTCATTATACCATTGTAACCCAGACCCAAAGCTTGCTCATTAGGATTTTCTGAGGGTTTACTAGTTTGAATTGCATAAATGTGCTCCTCTATCCAGGGGTAAAACTCTTCCTGGATCACTGCATCTTGTTTTGCCAGATGTCATTCTTATATGTAAAATGCTAATCAGGGAGGTCTTTATTGTGCTCATGGAGCTCTGTGCTTTGATCAATGAGTGCCCTCACATCATGGCCCTAGAGGGGAAGCGCCTCATTGTTTCTGATATTGACTCTGGTCTTGGAGAAGGACATTTTTGGGGCATGATCGCTTTGGTCTCTTTCTTCTCAGCTTTAAATCCTACACAAAATGAATTCTGAAATTCATATCAGTCCCCGCAAGAGTGGGAGCCTTCTGGACGTATCCAAGGTTTACAGCTCTGTGATAGTCAATGAACCCTACTCTATAGTACCTCTGGTCAGATTATAAACTCTCATTTTAAAACTACCAAATATTGCATGAGCCAAAGTTAAATACAGCTGCTTGGCAAGGACAGATAGTGTTGCTGTCTGCTCTGTGACTGTGGACTCCATGAAAGAGGCTTTATGGAACCCAAAGCATTTGCAAAGCCAATAGATCTCATTTGTGCGCTCTATTGGCATTGTGATTATATTTTGCCAATGTGTTTAAGCATCAGAAAAAAAAGAAACAAATATCACAATGTGATATGTGTTTGTATATGTGTACATATACATGGTGACATAGAATGATGACATATAAGCATGCCTAAGTGTCGCCACACATACACACGTATACGGCAAATGACAACCACTATTTTTGTTCTGTTAATTTACCATTCCAAGATGGTAGACATCACTTGAAGTGATAAATAAAATAAAAAAGAAATTTAGAGTTTGTAAAAGCACTTTCACACTGGAGTGGCAGGAAATGGCTGCTGTCGGGCACTCCATAAATTGTAAATGATAAAAGTGCTTAGGAACTGCAAAGGAGATGGGTGAAGAGCAATGGAAGAGTGGGTGTGGGAGATGTCAACAGGGGGGCAGCAACATCAAGTGGGCAAGGAGCAAACAACAAGCTTGAGGCCGGGAGAGGGAGCAGTAGAAAAGAAATAAAAATCAACAAAAGACAGGGCGCAGGGAGCAAGATAAAGCAAACCAGGTTGGGGATGTATTTCGGGGGGTAGCACACCTGGGAGAGAGCAAAGAAACACATGCACTCTCATTGAGAGCTGAAAGAAAAGGAAAAGAGTAGTTCCCTGAGTATGAGTGTAGAATGGGCCAAGTTAACCAACCAAAAAGATGGTAAAGAGGATATGCTGCAAGGGAGGAACAAACACAAGAGGAGGAAGAAAAGCCATAAAATTAGAAACAAGCAAGTCAGAGCCACAAGAAAGTTAAGCAATGGTAAGCAATTGGTGGGCTATAAGCCCACTGCGAGTTGTCGTCTTGGGCTATAAGGAGTCTTTTACAAAAAAGACAGCTGAATGCTATCTGTAGACAAGATCTAAAAAGGCCTGTCTCTTCACTAAAATTATGCTTCCACTGTAAGCAATCTTGTGTTGTGCTAGTAAAGAAGGCAGTACCATCTCTCTCAAAGTGAGATGCGCATTCAGTGGCCCCTTGACTTCACAGCTTAAAAGCCTTGGCTTAATAGCCTTTAAAACTTCCTTACTCCACTATACTTAAAATAATTCCAAGAACGTTGCTTTTAATTGTGCACTGTAGAAATAGCTTTCCTCTTACGTTCCAACTATACACAAACGTTCACAATACTTGATCTTGTTCTCTGTGCATTTCAGTAGCGGCTGCTACAGGACTTTGGTGGTGAGGCTTGGACAGGGGGGCTGTGAGGGTGAAAAAACCTTCTAAAAAAACACTTACCGGTGATAGCTGGCCGCCGCCTCTCTTCCACCCTCTTCTTCCTGCTCCAGTCCTGCAGCAGGATACAGGAAGCAGCAGGAAGCACCCAGCTTCCAGGCTCCCGATAGCCAATCACAACTCTGCAATGCAGAGTTGTTATTGGCCTGAGCACCATGGATCGGCGCTCAGCCCTGGAATGGGGGCCTGGACATGTTCTCCATGAAGGCTGTAATGCCGCCTGCATGGAGAACATGGGAAGTGCGCATGACTGTTTTGTGCGGCCCGAGAGAGCTGACCAAACAGTCATGTGCACTTAGGAGTGGGCAAACCACTCCTTCCCTGCTTCTCTGTCCTCGGAGCAGCCCTGCCCTGCCCAGAAAGCTGCCGCAGCAGGGAGAAACATAAAATAGTAATAACGTGAGTGGGGCAACGCTCCTCCACCTTAGCGGAGGAGCCTCCACTGGTGCATATGTGCTATTTCACACCCATGAATCATTTTTGTTGGAACAACAGTGAGTGAACTCAGAATATATGAAAAAAAAGCAACTAAGAATAAATAGAGGTACTCACAGTTTATGTAAGCAGTGGAGACAAATCTATTCTTCTGATTTTCTCAGCGAAGAAGTTTCAGATGTATATAGGCGCACCAAGTACTGAAAGATAACTTGTGTCTGAGGAGATTGGTCAACACTAGGTCCAAAAAGTAAAGAGAGATGGAGAGCTTTGAGTCACAAAGTGCTTTAAATTGTGCCCAAGTAGAGCGAGTGATCCAGTGGATGACTTGATAAGAGAGAACACACAACAGCCCTTTCCTTAGACTAAAGAAAATAGAGATTCAAAAACACTCTCTTTAGTGCCACTGGAAAGGGTCAAAAATTGTATTGCTTTGTCAATGAATGCTGTGCATCTAATGTGTATTAAAATGACAAAAGGGCTAAGTACTACATTGAATTTGCGCATTATACAGCATAATTTGCATTTTTGCTGCATTTTTTGTAAATCCTACTGCATAACTTGGGCTCCAGTTGCCGCATAATTGTAGTGGCCTGCAACATGCCTAGTTGGTGTAGTGTAAACCACAATGCGGATGTGTCTGTTATGGTTGGTAGCGGATATCTCCGTGGCTGTTCCTCTCACAAGTATAGCGTAGCAGGGGTTACACACGGCCACGGCGTGTTATTCGCAGGCCGCATGTGTTCCGTCATGTGCTTGCTGGGACAGAGGGAGGACAAGGCAAGGCACAGATCATTCTCAGGCTGAGGACAAGAAACAGTGGCTGCCGGAGCAGCTGTTCACTCTCAAGATGTCACTAACCCTTTTGGCCATTTAGGGCTGCGCGATTCCCAGAACCGTCTCCAGTGTAAACAGAGTGCAGTTTGTACAGTCTGCACGAGACGGCGGCTCTTTCCAGGGAGGTCACGTTCGCGTCCATGTTCGCTCAAAGCTACTTAGTTCCGAGGATCTTCTCTTCCTAAAAAATTATTCTCTTGCTGAGCTCTTATCATTCTTAGCCCCGGGGCCATGAAGATTTTGTTTTGTCTTAGATGTCGATATACATAATCACTGCTGAAATACAAACCTCACTTAAATAGAAGTTTATTTTTAGGCGCGGATATGAATTCGTATCAAAAAGCTGAATATAACTTTTATAGGGAACAGAAGAGCCTCTGCGGCTTCCCAGAGGGTAGAAATGCATCTAAAAGGCAAGTGTAAATGTCCCTGTTTCTGGCCACAGCGTCGCTGTCATGGTTATAGCCAAATGCCAGGCCTGCATAAACAGAAAACAGTTATTCATTAAAGTGACCACTGTCATTAAATTCTTTTAAATTTGTTGTAAACGGGACCACAATAAATCAAATTATTGATGTATAATTTGTGCAAATCAAATGTGCTACCTTGCAAGGTATATTTTTATTTTTGTGTTTAAAATCATTTGGTGAAGAGCAACTCTATTATTCATGTTTTGTACTTCTCTAATTTTTCTCCATCAGAGCTGTGAGCATGCCTTCAGTAGTGAGACACCAGAGGGCCAACCAACACAGAAAGAGATACTTTAGTTTAGTAAAATAAGTAGTTATGCTCAGCTCAGATAGTCACTCACACGTACCTTCAGTGGATCTGTATGGAGGGTTGATCTTTTTTCCACTCACCGGTAATGACTGTTACTACACAGAGAGCTTTGCAATCCTTCCCTTTTTTTTGATTTGCCCTGCTGGTTTTAGTTCATTGAACTAGACAACCCGGAAGTGGGGTGAGGGTACTCCATATCTGCTGATGTTCTTCAGTAGAGTTCTTCAGTAGTGTTCGATGACCAGAAAGCATACCTAGAGTCGCCACTTACCCATAGTGGAGTATCTCTACTGCTCCAAACAGGCCTGAGAGGCACTAGCTGCTGGTGACAGTTGAGACTGTAGTGATATCAACAGGCCTTTTGACTGTACCAGCTGGATGTCAGTCTGCTGATCCTCTCCATTTCATTCCTCATAATTGGGGTCTTTCCCATTCAGCCTATGCGGTGTGTTTGGTTTTATATGAGATGTACAAAGAACTGTGTGTGATGTAAGGGGACCCCATGCTGGCTTTCCTGCTCATTGAGCAACAGTTTCATTCCTGTCTGGTTTCTGGCTTTAATATACTTTCAGCTAAAAACAACGGATGTACAACAAATCCAGTTTGACAGTCTGGATAGACCTGTATATAAAACTGTCTGGACAAATTGTATTGTAATATATTGCAAAGTAATCACATTTACATAGCGCTTACTACACCTGACAACGCTTTGAAGTGTTTTATGGCAGGTCGAAACTACTCCAGAACCTAAGGTTAATGGTTAATCCATTGCGTTTTAGTTATTGTTGGTTATTGGGATTCGCCTTGTTCTCGCAAGAAACTGTTCTGTGCTTTTCCACCAGTTTGTTTGTGGTAGATTAAGTCAATAGGATTTAGATGTGTTGTTAGAAATGCGATTTCTGGCTAGCTCGGGCTTGCGCCAAAGCTAGGCAGAAACCACCACTCTAGTCAGGATAAGAGAGTTACACATCTAAAATAACCCCTGCTCACCCCCTTGGTAGCTTGGCACGAGCAGCCAGGCTTATCTTAGAGGCAGTGTGTAAAGCATTTGCACATAACCAACAGTAAAACAGTGTACGCACTACAGAAGGACACCACAGCAGTTTAGAAAAATATCCAATTTTTAAATACTTAAGACAAGACCAAATACGATAAAAAACACAATACTATACTTCAAAATCATCACTTATCAAAATATGCTTTAAAAATAGTTCCTTGAAGCCCGGGCGGGCACCGGACCTTATTGGGCCTCCTCCCTGGGCAGACTCCGGGGGCTGAAGATCGTCCACGCAGGACTTTCTCCTCGGACCCGGGCCGACATACCTGCCAGTGCCGCGGGCCCTACAGAAGACACAGGGGTATCAGGCGGGAGATTCCACGGCCACAAAGAGGGGGCGGCACGCAAGTTATTGATGAGGAGCAACTACCGCACTCCCAGGGGAGAAAGGCTGTCGACCGCCCCATGACTGGGTCTAATCATTCGCTGGCGGATTCATCCCATCGTTCCCACAGGCCACTGCAGGAACGGCGACAAAGTAGAGGGGCCTTGTGACAACTATTGTCACCATTTATCGCGTGGATCAGAAGCGAGTCTCAGGAAACACGCCGAACCACTATTGGATTGTGCCCTGTGGTCATCCGGGGGAGATACAAGAGGATCTACCCCGGCGGCGCCAGGTGTGAGTGCAAACGCACAGGTGCGCCGGTTCAGGGGACTGGATTATCGACTGCCTTTACCTTTGGCGAGCCACGCTGCCAAGATGGCCGGCAGGGGGCCGAAAAACGGAGTGGCGCAGTCACGCCTTGACCGGTTTGCATATGAGAAACCCGTTACCCCCCCCCCCCCCGACGCAAAAACACAGCCGGGCAAAACTGCGGAGGCAGCGGGGGGCAAGAAGGCTACCCTGGATGATGTCATGCGGGCCCTCACGCAAGTCCAGGCCACGGTGGGGTCGATCTCAGCCGAAATCACACTGATAAGGGCGGACTTCCATAAGATGACGGAGAAAGTGAATAATATGGAAGTGGTGACCAAGTCCTTGGTGGAAGATGTGTCGGAGCTGCAGATTAGTATGGAACGCATCTCGAAGGAAAATAAGGAACTGCGTGACAAGCTCGATGACCAGGAAGGGCGCTCGAGACGAAACAACATCCGTATAATAGGTGTGCCGGAATCGGAAGACACGAGGGCGATGGACCTGTATGTAGAGAACTTAATCAAGCAGACCCTGCAGCCTAAAGGACTCTCCGCTTTCTTCACGGTGGAAAGGGCACACAGGATCCCTGGAGGACGCCAGAAAACGGGCGCTAACCCCAGGCCGATCATAGCGAGACTCTTTAATTTCAGGGATCGGGATGCCATCCTGCAGGCAGCAAGGACCTCACCCCCTATTAAAATCCAGAACTCCACGCTGGCCTTTTTTCCGGACTACACAGCCGAGGTCGCACGAAGGAGGAGAACTTTTTTTGAAGTCAAGAAGGAACTGCGTGCCAGAGAGATCCCGTATTCGATGCTTTTTCCGGCCAAGCTTCGGATTGTGGCGGATAATAAAACGTGGTTTTTTGATTCCCCGGAGATGGCGCAGGAATGGCTGGTGGGGTGGAGGTCGGTGGACCCCCCTCGTCGCTCCAACAGGCAGAACAAACACCGTAATGCTGGGTCCCGTCCGGGCTCACAATCCACTGGCGAGAAAACGGAGGCACACTCCCGCTTGACTGAACTTCAGGAGGAGGGCGACGAGGGGGAACAGTGATTCAACGCTATTGTCTGGCTGAACTGACTGCAACGACGACCGACAGTGCCGCCTTGGACACTGGGCTGAGGGCCTCCGCGGCCGAGAAAGGGGGCCGCTGACGCCGGAGAGCCCTTCACCCCAGCGAGCAAGTACTCTGTTTTGGGTTGGGGTCAGGCACTCTGCTGAGTTGGGGGGGGCGGGCAGTTTTGAGTCCGTTGAGCAGGGGGGCAGGGAGGGGGGGAGTTGGGGGTAGGATATGTTTATGGTTTTTAGTTAATGCACAGGGTCAGACAAGGTACCATAGGGCGCACGCGCGTAGAGTAGAGGTATCACGGCACAGCGCTCGTGCCCACTCCGAAAGCTGCTTGCTTCTCTGCGAGCATAGACTAGCTGTCCGCTCATTCAAGCATGGTGGGGGGGGACAATAGTATGAGGCTGGCATCCCCACTGAGCCTCATGTCCTGGAATGTGAGGGGTCTGGGAGACAAAATAAAACGTGGGTTGGTCCTGCAGAGCATAAAGAGGTTGAATCCCGCCCTGGTCCTACTACAGGAAACGCATCTCACTGGCACAGCGACACGGGCCCTAGATAGGAAAGGCTACAGCATGGTTGTCCACTCTGAGTTTACTAGGGGGTCCCGGGGTGCAGGGATATTAATGCACCGCTCGTCCAGGTTCATAACCCAATCCGTTAGCATCGACACACAGGGGCGCTTCACGGCGATACATGGACAGTGGGAGGGGAAGCCGCTCAACGTGGTCTCGGTGTATATCCCGCCGGCACTACACGCCATAGCTCTCCCAGAGCTGGGGAACATTTTTGTTAGACCTTCCAGAGGGGGATTTCATCGTGGGGGGTGACTTTAATGCGGTGGCACACAACTCCCTAGACCGCTACCCCGCGCGCACACAAACACCAGGGCCTTCCAGATTGCATGACTTCATAGAAGCACAGGGCTTAGTAGACATATGGAGGCAGTTTCACCCGGAGGACCGACACTACACATACTATTCGGCAGTCCATGATAGCCTTTCAAGAATTGACTACTTCCTCACGCTGGGGGGGGGCCTCCTCAATTTCACTGACACTCAAATCAGACCACGAGGGGTCTCAGATCATTCCCCGCTGACACTGACTCTTTCCGGCCAGGAATGAACCCATAGACGCATCTACCCTATCTACCCGGGATACCTCAGGGAGCCTGTTATAGCCAAGGCTTTAAAAAGAGGCACGAGATCTTACCTCAACGAAAATGCGGGGTCGGTGGCGTCCCATACAACCTTGTGGGAAGCCTACAAGACGGTTCTTCGCGGGCAGGCAATCTCTGCTATCACACAACATAAACACACGCGACGTCAGGAATTGTTAGATCTAGAGGAGCGACTTGCCAGGGCAACACAGGACCACGAGAGGGACCCGACTGGGGCTACACAACACGCGCTCCGACTGTGTCAGCAGCGTCATACCGACCATGTGCGCAGCAGGGTGGTGGACATTATGGGAGCGACAGCGAACAGGATATATGACGTAGGCGATAAAGCGGGTAAACTCCTAGCCTGGTTGGAAAAAAACGGGGAGGGCAGAGGGCCATACTGCAACTAAAAGACTCAGACGGTGTCTTACAGACCAGCCCGGCTCGAATAGTGGAACTCCTGGCAGACCATTTCCATTCAGTATATTCCCCTGAATTCGAGGTCACACGGGAGATGGCAGAAGGATCTCTCATAGGAGTTCCTACCCGTAGTCTCCCCCAGGACAAACGGGACGAGCTTGACTCGGACCTGCCGGCCGAAGAAATACAAACAGCTATAGCGGCGTTACACCCAGGGAAAGCGCTGGGCCCCAACGGAGTGCCGATTGAATGGTACAAGATTATGTCTGAATCGCTGTCCGCACCCCTACTCCGCATGTACAAGGAATGCCAGGAGCGGGGGCGTTTGCCTCCCGACCAGCGCACGGCCACTATAGTCGCAATACCAAAGCCCGGTAAACCCCCTGAAGAATGCGGATCATACCGCCCAATTTCCCTCCTTAACGCTCGAAAGTAAAATTCTGGCAAAACTACTGGCCACTAGACTGCTGCCCCATCTGGCGCACATGATTCATCCGGACCAATCGGGCTTTATGCCACACCGCAGTACGGCACTGAATTTGCGACGGCTGCACGGGGTACTATCACGCGCCCCACTGTTGGCGGAACCGGCAGCGGCGCTGTCATTGGATGCCAAAATGGCGTTTGACATGGTAGAATGGCGCTATCTCTTTGCGGTCCTGGAACACATGGGTATTGGCTCGAAATTCATATCATGGGTCAGGCTACTGTACACCGAACCCGTGGCAAGGGTGACGGCCAATGGACATATCTCGAGGGAGCTCACACTGGCGAGGGGCACGAGACAAGGGTGCCCGCTCTCACCGCTGTTATTCGCCTTAGTGCTGGAACCCCTGGCCACGATTATCAGAACCACCCAGCTGTTGAAGGGCATACAGTGGGGAGGCGACTGGGAGGATAGGGTTTCCCTATATGCTGACGACATGCTCATTTACCTCACGGACCTCACGAATGGTATTCCGGTCCTATTGGCACTGTGTGAGAGACATGGTGCGGCATCAGGGTATAAACTTAATTGGTCCAAGTCCATACTCTATATGATACAAGGCGATCCTCCGGTCCTACCTGCTGATTGCCCATTGCTCATAGAACCCTTTTCCTTCAAATACCTAGGGATCCAAATCACAAGGGAACATGCAACCTTTCTGGACTTGAACCTTAAGCCCCTGCTGGACAGGCTGAAGGCAGACGTACGCCACTAGAAGACCATCCCCTTGACACTACTAGGGAGAGCGGCGCTCTTCAAAATGATGGCACTGCCTCGCTTCCTGTATGTCCTGGAGAACACGCCGGCGATGGTCCCGATGTCGTTCTTTCGCCAAGTGTCAGCACAATTGTCAGGCCTACTATGGGGAGGCAAGCCGGCCAGGGTGGCACATTTGAAATTGATTAGAGACTGGTACAGCGGGGGGATAGCGCTCCCGAACCTTGAACTGTACTACTGGG
This sequence comes from Lissotriton helveticus, assembly GCF_964261635.1. Taxonomy (NCBI): domain Eukaryota; kingdom Metazoa; phylum Chordata; class Amphibia; order Caudata; family Salamandridae; genus Lissotriton; species Lissotriton helveticus. The sequence goes on from NC_136060.1 coordinate 103,350,605, forward strand.
CAGCTCACCTTAAGGTGATCAACCAGTGGATTCATGGCGCACAGGAGGACCCGGCCTATCTGGCGGACAGGCGCCAACTGGGCACGAACACCCTCCTGGCCCCGCTCTATAACAAGGGAATGGTGACGAAGCTGGAAGGCCCTACCAAACACACTGTGTCTCTATGGCATAAAGCTCAAAGACGGCTTGCTTGGGAGGGAGTGATTACCAAACTTACACCGCTATGGGATGCCAAGGCCCTCGGTAATCTGCACAGCTGTAAAGGGTTTGACCAATGGGATAACATCGGAATATCCTCAGTAGGCAATCTATGGACGAGAGATGGCGTGCTCTCCTTTGCGTCCCTGAGGGAGCAGTACGACCTTGCAGTGACGGAAACATACAGATATATACAAATTAGGCACGCACTCATGTCTGTGTTAGAACCAGGTGTGACAGTCCCGGAGTCTGCTCCGTTAGAAGACCGACTGCTTACAAACTATATGGAGGCAGGTGCTACCTCCCTCACCTACCGTAAACTGCTAAACAACTTACCGGATCCACTGGAGAAGCTGAAAGAACATTGGGAGGATGAGATCGGGGACCTGGATGAGGCGGAATGGAATGCCGCATTGGCGTCGCCCAGGGAGGCGGGCATATCCACCCGATTTAGACTGGTCCAATTTAAAGTATTACATAGGTTTTACTACACCCGCACGACATTACACAAAATCCACAGGGTGGAACACCCATACTGCCTAAGGAATTGTGGGGAGGAGGGCACGCTGTTCCATACATTGTGGGCCTGTCCTAATATACGAGATTACTGGAGGTGTGTAACACGCACAGTCAGTCAGACCTTACAGAACTCGTTCACACCTGACCCTAGGGTTTGCCTACTGAATGTGTGGGGCCCGACCGACCTGACACCGCATGGGAAACGGTGGGTGATCATTGGTATGATGCTGGCAAAACGAGATATAGCAAAGAATTGGGGGGCGCAGGAGACCCCGACCCTGGCTCAGTGGTGCAGGAACATGGACATGCTTATGTTGACAGAGAGGGCGGTTAACCAACAAAGGCTCAATCCACGTAAATGGAATAAAACATGGTCACCTTGGAACGCATATAGGGGAGATATTTGTGAGCCTCTGCCTGAAGATGAGGATGGGGACAGCTTAGGGGAGGACGAGGATGTGGAGTAGTGGGGGGGAGCAAGGGGAAGGGCGTCAGACGCAGCGGAATGCACAGGACCGTATGAACTGAAAATGCAGGCAGGCTTGTTGATGCTATTGAATCTGTTCACTGCATTGAGTTGCTTCTACTCACGCATATGCTGTATTTGATTTATGACACGGACCGCATACTTTGACCCTTATAGTTGTAAGTTAAGAGGTTGGGAGAAAAACAAAAATTTGAAAAGTTGCCCTACTGATTAAATGCAGCGGAATGTTGAAGCTGCGAGGACGAATGATTAACCGTTGATGTTGAACATGTGATGGTGACAATAAAAACAAATAAAAAAAAAAAATTGTTCCTTGGTGTCGATAGCTCCATCTGGGGCTATCACGACGTCGTGAACAACAAATCCAAAACCAGTTCTGGCTGACCACGGGGTCGCAGGCCAACTACGGGGTCGGGAAGACCTGCAAACAGTACATTTCAGAGATGCAGGGCGATGGGGCCCTTGAAGTCACTCGCGTTGCAGGTTGAGCTCCTTTCTGTTGGGATCCAGAGCGCTGGCACCAACAGGCGTTGGGTGCTGCGGTATGAAGCGCAGCGGTGCAGCGCCCCCAGGTCACGGTGCGAGAAGCGGCTCGGTGGCAGTGTCAGATGATGTCGTAGGTGAGACGAGGGTCGCGGTGCGAGATGGATGCGGTGCTCGTCACGGTGCTAGCAGGTTACGGTGCAAGCAGCAGAGTTGTCGTTGCTGAAGCACTGTCGTCGGCTGACGAACTGGAGTCGGTTGTGCCGGTGTCGGTAAGACAAGGCTGTGGTGTGGGATGAGGGTGGTGCGTCTTGTAACTTATGAGCGGTGCCCCCGAACCTCGGTGCAGGCAGTGGCATCGATTTTGGCGGGAAGTGGCGGCGTCAGGGAGACCACGGTTTCGTTGTGAAGCAAGGCGGTGCAGAGTGCGGTGCCCACAGTTCGCAGTGTGAGCAGCGGCTCGGTGATGGCATCAGCAGGCGTCGTTGGGGAGACCAGGGTCGCAGTGCGGCGTTGCGGCGGTGCCCTTTGCGGGGTCTTCAGGACACGAGTTCGGCAGGGTCGGCGTAGACGTCGTCGGGTGGCGTTCTTCGGGTGGCAGCACAAAACACATAGTCCCGAGTGCTGCAGGTCGAAGAACCTGAAGTCTTTGCTGTTCCCTAGACTTCGTGAACCGGGGGCAGGCTCTACCTCAAGCCCTTGGAGAGTCTCACCAATTCGGTTCAGAAAGTCCAGTCTAGGCCTTTCACTGCCCAAGACAGAAGCAGCCACTGCAGGTCAGCCCAGCCAAGCATGCAGCAAAGCGGTCGGTCCTTTCAGCAGTTTCTCCGGCTCTCCTTCTGTGCAGTCTTCTTGATCCAGATGAGTTCTATAAAGTTCAGGGGTCTGGGACCCAGCATTTGTACACAAAAATCCTTTGATCTGCCAGGCAGTGGGTGTTGGTGTCCGGCCAGAACCAGTTGGGCCTTCTCTGGCGTGAATTCCTGCCAGGAGGTGGAGACGGCTTTCTCAGAGGCAGACCAGGTCCTTTGAGGTGCAAGGAAATCTTCTCCTTCTTCCCCCGTCGTAACCCAGGTCTATTTAGCCCTTTCCTGACCTTCCTAGACTATCAGGAGCCACCCTGCTCCCTAGCTATCTGTCGTCCAAAAACCAGACAGGCAATCTACATTCCGAGAGAGGCACACGGGATGACCGAGCAAAATAATACCCACTTTCCTAAAGTGGCTTTTATGAACTCAGAATGAAAAGGCACCCTCGCTAAAGGCTGTGTCTTTAGACGCTCAGTTAAGGCATACCAAACTTCCTTCATTTATACCTTTCTCGGGCTACGTACGTGGGTGGCACAATCCGTGTTGCAGGCCCACAAGTAGTGGTCGACTCACAAGCTCCGGCACCCGCAGTGCTCGTTACTGGGGACTGACAAGTAAATCACACATCCGATCATAACACAATTTACCACAGAAGCACCAGTGCTTTACCACTGATCAGCAGAGCGAAAATCGCGCAGAAATGTTATACCAGCAAAAACAGAGTCAAAACCAGGAGGGCAGAAAGAAAAACCTGGGGGAAGCACGCCAAAAGATGTGTTCATTAGTGTGAATTCATGCACATGGAAAGTGAAATCAGTAAATTGGCTAGAGGAGGTTAGAAGAGAAAAAGAGGGGATCTCTAAAAGGTGTTTTCTCCATGCAGTTTCACATAAGGATTTTAGGCATGACTAAAGCCCGAACTACTGAACAGAATTACACCAAATTTGGCATGCTGCCCCCTCTTGGCCCAAATTCGGCTCTGGGTACTGCTACCACGCAGGCCTGGCCATGCAAAAAAGGGGGAGGAGGCATTTGGCTCAGCCCCGGGAATCGCAAACCCCCGCGGTCCAGCCAGGCAAAAAAAGGGGGAAGGGGCTGCATTGCCTAGCTTGAGGGAGCCATTAATGGCCCTAGGGACACTATCCCTCAGGGCTGGTTCCAGCTATGTCCTGATGTACCCACCCCCAGGGTGCGGGCAGGGAAACCTGTGTTTGATCTTGCTTGGTGGGAGCAATTTCAAAGCTCCCGCCACGTGAGAGCAAATACTAAGCTTGCTCCCAGTGGGTAGGAGCAGAAAGCACCACCTCCAGTATCTTATACAGCTTATCCTCTGTAATACATGGTCAGAACGACTCCAGGTGTAGCTGGTTCTGTGGGGAGATGCATCGGGTGGTGGTTTAGCATGCTCAGCAGTGCCTTCCAAATCCTTCATGAAGTGTGTCCTCCACATGATTATGGCTGTGGATGTCGCAATCCATTCACCAGGGAAGGCCGAGGGGTGGCCTCAACTCTGCCCATGTGCACCACTAGTGAGAGAAGGAGCCTTTGTTGCTATGTCGTTCGCTTACTCTGCACCCCTTCTCAGCACAGTCATCCATGTCCCTTGGGGATATTAGGCCTCAAGCTGAGGTTCCGTGGTTTTCGGGACCGGACTCTATTTTGTTTGTGCTGTTCAAGACGCCATTTTTGTGTTGCCCTCACGTAGGCTGTAGAGGTAACCGAACGAACAAAGTTGCATGGGCTTCGTTGTTCATGTACGTATTAACCTGGCCTTTTCGACTTGCGATTGAACTGCAAGATTCTGACCCCGTCACCTGAAACTGACCCTCTCACGAAGTCCATTTCTCTAGTAGATCGTTGTCTCAAATTGGCAATCAATGTTCAGGATATCGTTAAATTTTAGTTTCTTGCCCATATCTTATCCTACTCAACATCTGAATTGCTCCTTTTCTTATGTCTTTTCATTACATGGGTAGTGCTTTCAATTATGGGTTTGTCCGGCTCGTGATAATCGAATTTGGGACAGTCCTAATAATTAACTTGTGGGTTGGTACAATGTAAAGTGAGCTTCTTGGAATGTAATAATGTGTGTAAAATGTACTTGATTCGTCAGAATTTGCCGCAGTGGGTGTGCATTTGTAATGGGCTGAAATTGTGAATATAAGGTGATGTCTTGCTCTACAAAAATTGAGCAGTTTCCTGGGTTGTACACCGTGTTGTATTGCTTGGTTTACTGTTACTAGCTGCAGCTAATAAATTTGATCTCTGACCCCACCTAGAAGTATTCCGTGTCTCTGTTTGCCAGGACAGGGGAACCCGTAGACTTTAGGGCATGTCCCTGACGCCGCTGGGTTCTAGGAAAACCCGGTTCTTCAAAGCAAGAAGCCAGAGTGACAGGATCCCAGGGCTTTCCCCCGCTGTTTCAATGTCTTAGAGCCACTCTCAGTGGAAATGTTGCTGTTGGTACCTCTGTGTTCACTGGGGTACTGCCAACATTTGGGCTCCTCCCCTTGCCAGGTGGTGTACTAAGGAGAGTGCTTGTCACCGCCCATGCCATGTCAAAGGTTTATCCCCTGTCAGCTGTCAGGCCTTCTTTGGTGGCTGAAGGCATCACCAGGGATTATGCAGCAGTGCGAGCAATGGCAGTCACACTCAGTTCACTGCGGCCCGGCACATATCGGATCGAGGCTGTTCCCACAGTTTATCTCGGCCCAGGGTTTAAGGTCCGGCTCTCCCCACTGAGCCGCACAGCTCTGGGGTCAGTGTCCGAGCCCTCACAGGAACCTCTGCATTCCGGTTGCCAGCAACCTCATTCAACGAGTCATGGCTGCCATCTTGGTAGGTCCGGCCTCAGCCCGGGAGTGCTCAGGGCAACTCATCCATCTTCACCCTTAGGCCACAGGGGTCCACAGCACCCATTTTCCTCTGTCACCGCCAGACCCACAGGGCTCCCAGGATTATGTCAGATACAGGCAGAGTCAGCCAGAGCTCAGAGCCGAGCTGCCATCTTTCGCCATGGTTGACCATGCCCCCCTCTCGCGAGGGCACAAGTTACTGTTACTTTAAGGCACAAGTTATAGTTCCAAGTGAATGTTTGTGGTTTTGTGAGTTTAAAAATGAAATTTTCACTTAACTTTATTGTTCCTTTAACCATTGTGTTTGTTCAGTGAATTTTTAAGTTTTTATAATGTAAAGTAAGATATAACTACAATTCCTAACTATAGCGTCACTTGAGCTTTTTTTTCAGTGAATTTTTAGTTTTTTTTTTAACATAAAGTAAGATTTTATTACCATACGTAACGCAAACCCCAGGCAATGTTCACTAAGCTATCACTGGTGAATTTCAGTGGTTATTAGAGATTAAAATGTTACTTTTTAATTGACATTTTCACTTAACTGTAATGTTACTTTAAACGTTGGTGTTCTTTTGGTGAATATGTGAGATTTTAAAAAGTATATAAATCAAGCTATTTTACTTATACCTAAATGCAACATCACATTAACCTTTGTTATTTTTTTGTTGAATTTCTAGTTTTTTTAACCAAAGTAATATGTTACTACCATTCCCTCCCCTCCTAAAATGGCTGACACACAGTCGTGTACGGTTCAGGACTGTGCATGGCATGGGATTAGCTGCAGTGTTTTGCCTGTGGCCAAGCACTGCATCCTGGCCCTGCAGGCAGCCAACCCCCCACAGCGCATGGCTGTTGGCTGTGTGTGCATGTGTGTATGTGGGGGAAGCTGAATGTGTGGGTGCAGTTGTGTGTGTCTGGTTTTAGGGTTTTTGTGTTTGTGGTCAACATACTTCCCCACTGACACCTACTCTATGAATTTTTTTTTAAGCATAGCGGTACCTCTGCAAAAATATATGAGGGCTATGCTGGGTGCCGCAGCAGTACTGTCGTCCCACGGCATTGCACAAATAACACATTTCTTTCTAATTGAACTCCATGGTGGGGGCTTCCCTCTGAACCCCCCCCCCCACAATAGTTTGCCCATCAAGGTACCTCTACCCTGCCTCCATATGTTTTCTTTTTCTTTTTTGTTAGAACACGGAAATCGAGTCCCCGACTCCTTAAATGGCAGCCACAACATTTTCTTAACGTTGCAGTCAGCCACCCAGATCTTGTGTTTTGACCTTGCAGTGCTGCGATACTCTGCGGTAGTAATGCAAAGTTGCCTGAAATAGTTATAAAATGTGAACCTCAATTTCTCAAAAACTACAGAACGGATTTATACTAAATCACAATAATTATGATTTTTGGGTAAAGTTCTAGTTGTCTGCCAATATTGGTGTAAATCTGCCTGCAGCGGTTTTCAAAATTCCTATGGGAAATTGCATGGCAAAAACCTGCTTTGGGACCCCTTATTCTCAAGCCCCCACTTGACTTATCACCCTGAAATATTTCAGAAAGGTGCTGAGCTGGATGAACCTTTTTTTCTAAAGTTTCATTTAGATTCGTCGAACTGTGCCAAAGTTATTAGCAAACCAAAAAATCGATTTCCTGGAAACCTTTCACCAGGACCGGGAAGTCAGGACATCCATATGTTTCCAGTAGACAGCTTCAAGTCGGCAATTCTATTGCTTACACTTCAGCATCTCTGCCAGTGCCACTGGAATTATGTGATTGGGCGCCAATGCGTTTTTTGCTAAATTATGGATTTGCCTCACAATCCATCATCTGATGCATAATCTGCCGATTTTTACCAAAAAAAAGCTTCTATTTCAAACGGTTCAAAAGTTACTAAAAAGGAAGCAACGTGTGATGCTGCACAGTGGAACTGCCTTTGCAAAGGTTGATTTGTCCGTTTTCTGTTGCTAATTGCTATGTATGGTTGTTAAACCAGTACTAATGTGGTGCAACATATGCCCAGACAGTGCTAACAAGTAAAAAAATAAGAAAAGAATAAAGTAATACCATCACAAAATTTACTCCATTATATTGCATAATTTGCCTTTTCTTGCTGCATAATTCACTCAACCCTGCTGCATAATTGGGTCCTTCCCTCCTGTATAATTCCAGCAGTCCTGCACTCTTCCGAATTGAGAAGTGTTCGACCCAACCTTATTTACAGGTAGGTAAGATAAAAGGGGCCCCCATAAATCATGAGATTTGGATGGTGGAGGGAATTGCTCAGCATAGAGCTAAAACTGTTTTTGTAATTTATAAGGGACTGCAACAGTTTCTTCTGGCAGGGGCCTCGTTCTCTACCTTACCGGGACATTATTGATGGTTAGCTAAGAGGAGTGTCATAGCCGCTAGCCCTCCAATAGAATTGGGAAATACCTTCACCCAATGAGCAGCACCTGTCTAGATCTAGTGGCATTTCCATTTCAATCATCTTAGAGAGGGAGGTCAAGACCTCCCTTCGGTAGGTATGAACCACACAGCAGCCATAGGCTTAGTGCAAAAAGTCTGACTTCGGTGTACAACTCTAATTACAATGGTAGTACTCTATATTATGGATTTGCCTCACAATCCATCATCTGATGCATAATCTGCCGATTTTTACCAAAAAAAAGCTTCTATTTCAAACGGTTCTGACTACAAGAGCCAGGCAGAAGAACTAACAACTAAGCTGAAAAACCGTGGCTACCCCACCCAGATTATCAGCAAATGTCAAAAGAGAGCGAGGAACCAACAGAGAGATACCCTCCTGGAAGAAACCGTGAGGAACCAACCAGTAACTCCACTGACATGCGTGACCACTTACAATGCAATCTCAAATCAAGTCAGTCGAAGTATAAACAAACATTGGTCCATGGTCAATTCCGGTAACCTCAAATGGGAGAAACCACTTTTCTCATACAGACGGGCGCAAAGCCTAAAGGACAGCCTGGTGAACACCAGACCTAAAAAAAACATTGAGAACAACAACCCCACGCTCACACAACTATGGGGGCTACCGCCTGTAACAGGACACTCACGATGTGGTGACTGCAGTGTCTGCCACCTTACGGACAACACCAAAACGCTGAACCTTGAAAAAGATAGGGTCTGGGAACAAAGAAGCCACACTAATTGCAACAGCAGCAATGTTGTTTATCTAATCACCTGTACCTGCGGGAAGCCTTACGTTGGAATGACGACCCGCAAAGTAAAACAACGTATCTGTGAACACAGAAGTACAATACGCTGCAAGAAAAACATTACCAAACTGACCGATCATTTCCTCACAGCCCATCACACCCCCAATGACATGAAATGGACAGTAATAGAGCAACTGCAACCAGGCCCCAACATACAATCCCGCCTCTTCGAGAAGGAGCAACGCTGGATTTACAGACTTTCAACCCACAAACGGGGATTAAATGATAATATTCCGTGGGCCTCTGTGCTCAAATGAGCAGTTTTTTCAGATACCTCATGGACCACTCTGGGTCTCCCAGCAGTACCACCGTGCCCACTGGCGCCGTGTTAAACACTTTCCCCATTATCCCCAATGCCCATAGTTTTCAACCTATTTACTAATACATCTAACAGTCCCACGCTGGGTATTGCTTTTTCCTAGTACTATGCTCCCTGGCATTAACCAAAGATCCCTTGGTTTGCCTAGATGACTTAGCCTTAAAGAGTGAGCACACTCCTTTCCCTTCGTTTTTTTTACCTCCGTTGTTTTACTACCTTTATTTACCCTCATCCCGATCTGCAAAAAATGCATGACAGTCAATCCTCGTCATGACAGTGCCCCTATTTATCTCCTCCACGGAGGCATTGACACTTGCAACCTCGAACTTAGCGTTTACCGCGTCTCCTTGACAACCGAGGGCCCCGGCGGCTTGCCATACTGCAACCCCGCCCAACCGGTGACGCGGACCCACGTGACCGCACCCGGAAGCAGCCGCCCATTATCTACCTCGGCAGTCCGCCCGGCATTTGCAGCCGAGCAGCGGACGGTAGCTGTAGGTAACGGGCCATGTACCACGCCAGTAAACTGTGAGTAATTGACCAAATGTACCGGCGTGTACATTAACACGCGCGGATAATTTACCGCACATCCTTACTACGATATTTACCATTTCCCATGCTTCTAATCACGGATACAACACTTCTTAATTCAGAGTACGTTGTACCGCGTGATGTACCTACCCCCTGCCCGACGAAGCACCAAACAAAAGCTATAATAGTAAGCCTGACCTATGCCATATTGTATATGTGTCTCTTTCTGTGTAATTCGTGTTTTGTCAGTCCTGTCTGTCTTTTCACTTAGAGTCACCCACAGTTACCAGTGAGTGACTCGTGAGACATTACATTGCGCGTCACAATAGCTCTGCGCTGTAATAATAGTATCTTTTCCTTAATTTGGGAGATAAAACGGCACAAACTGCATGCGACTTAGCACGTACCTAATAGTCATTGATATATCTTCCATTGGCCTTAATCATAAGCGTTCACCCACGATATATCACAATGCTCATCAATTACGAGAGGTCTCAAATCACCACTGTGGCATGCAGAATGACTGCACTAAGAATCTGCACGACGTTACAGGCTAGTAAGAATGTTTTGCGCCTGACGCCAATTCATTTCTCTTTCCCCACAGGTTTTTGTTTTTCCATTTTTTTGCTCCACAATCTGTGAGCATTTTACCTAGGTACAATTGTGCCTTAGGTCTCACAAGGATTTAGGATAGGGTGAGTCCTTTAGGAGGCTCATACCGTCCATCTCCTTTGGTCCTGAAGAATACCGGGAATTTTCCCATAAGGTAGAAACATGTTGACCTAAAACACCACCAACTCATATAGAGATACGTAGGTCGTAACTTCCCCCTTCCAGTATCTCGCATTTTGTTTTAATATTGTCCAGTTGCTTTTTAATAAAATTCATTTTTGAAAGACAAACCAGGACAATTTTTAACATCACCCCTTTTTTGCACTTACACTTCACAAACCTGCTCCACTGTACTACAGGTGTTGAAGCACACCCTGGTGACGCTAGGCCACCAGGGTGGACCCCGATGATGAAGCATGTCACCACTAGGTGGTGAGTGAGCGGTTTATTAAAAAAGGATTAATTTTCCATTTTTTGATTGACCTCCACCTGACACGTCGGAACATACTCCTTCTTATGTTTTGCATATCCTTGTCCAGGGGAACAGGAGTATTTCTCGTCCACTTGGAGTGGGCACAATCCCTTACTCTCTCCTTTGTTTTCCCGAGTACTCTATAAGGCCCATTTCCAAATACCTTTGGGTGTATAATACACCCTGTGTAAACACTTGAAATGAATACGGTGAAGCCAGCTACTGGTAACAAGCATACCAGTTTGTGTACATCAAATTTTCCACACTATTTCTGTGACTTCTCCCAACAGTTTGTCCGTACTTGTTGCTGGCTGATTGTCAATATCTTCAAGTCACATTTTATAAATGACAATTGCCTCTAAGATTTGTATTTATCCACTGTTTCCCCGTCTTCAGTATTGTGACCAGCATTGCCTCTCTTTGCATTGGGGGTAGGACTTGCTTACCATTTGCTTCCTCATATAGGGCCAGCAGATGCAGGGCCGGCAATTCTGCATATTCCTTATAGAGCTCGGATGATAGTCCAACCAATGCTGGACCCTTGCCAGGTTGCATGTTCCCAAAAACCTCCTTCACTTACTCTGATATGAACAGCTGGTTGAGGAACTGGTGGTATGCTTCACCTAACAATGCTTAGGTGGTATCTGCCAAGTAGCTACTAGTCTGATGTTCTGAAGTCCTGCCTTCAGAGGAGTATAAACTGGAGTAATAAACTGAGAATGTGGAAAGGATATGGTTTACCTCATATGGGTGCGTGAGATCCTGTTTAGCTATGCTTATTTTGTTCTTTGCGGCCCAGGATTGATTTATGAGGGCAGCCAGCCTTTTCTCGATATGCACCAGCTTGTGCGTGTTTGCGCCTAGTTTGCCCCATATTTTCTTTCTTTCTCACCCATTTCACTGTACTCTTAGGGGCAGATTTATGTTAACTGGCGCATCCCCAGGGATGCGCCAGTTAATGTGCGCCACAGCTCCGCCACCCATGGTGCGCCGCATTTACAATGCGGCGCACCATGGGGCAAAAACGGCACAGATGCGTGATGCATCTGTGCCGTTAAGGTGGTGTAAAAAAGGGTTCAGGGTCAACCAATAAACAAAGATCCTTAAGTATTGCCCGGCGGTGTCGCCTCTTTAACCCACAAAATATTAATCAATGAAGAGGCAGGCGCTGGAGACTGGAAGGCAGGAAACAAGGGTTTATTCTCTCCGGAGGAGAACACATCAGTTCGGACAGCAAGTATCGTCACGAGGTGCTCTAACCGCATCTCTGAGGCCTGGCCTCTTATACACAGGTTTATGATCTTTATTGCAGGTAACACATTCTTGCAATGCTTTGAAGTATGAAAGGACATCCTCGGAATCTCCCCTTCAGGCCCGTTCCCACACACATTTACAGTTGAAGTCCCCACCCCGGTCACAACAGGTGATGATTATCACGCAGCTGGACATTCCGCCGATTCACGGGATGTGTGGGGTTGATCGGATCTCATAGGGAGGGGGCTTTGATCAATTCGAGGGTCCTTTAATGGGGGAAACTTCCTACTGTACGGGGGGGCGCAATAAACAGTATCAGCAGAGCCAGGTGGCGGCCTGGGAACGAGGAAGACAAACGGGCACACAGGAAAAGGGGGTTTGTATCAAAGGGCCTGGGACCATGAAAGGAATGAAGGGAGGTGTCGCGCTGGGAACAGGATGGGATTCCGAGGCAGAGCTGCGCTGAAGAGGGGTTTATGACCCAGGGCATGTGAGAGCGGGGGGGATGCCTGTGAGGTTGAGAGCCGTGCTGGGGGTTAGTGGCGTGCAGAGGGTGGTTCTGATCGAGGCACCTAAAATGGCGGGTGCGCACGACAAAAAGTGTGGCATCAGGGGAAAAGGCAAGATGGCGCAGATAATGTTTACCAAACCGTACTAATTTTCCACAGTCCTCCCTTTAACATTCCCAAGACATCTTGCTGGCCTTTTTCCTATCCATGTCTACTGTGGCGATCATAAGTAAAGAAGTAGGAACCCAGGTGAAGGAGCTGTAAACATTACATTTAAAATCTTTCATCCTAGGAGGCGGACCTATCGTTAAGCTTGTTGCAGGAAAGTCATAATAATGCAATATCGGACAAAAACGATTCTGTAGTGAGAGCGTTGGGTACATTTCATAGATGCTTATAGTCATTCGGAATATGAACTGATAGGTTATAACATATGTAAGTTCATTTCGTAGTTGGTTGGAGCATAATCAATACAATGGTGGCTGGGAGAGAAATGAGACGTAGTAGAAAACGATAATCAGGGGTGTCACTGTTCGAAGGGGAAGTCTTATTGTCGTGGATCATCATTAGTGAGTTCTCAGCATTCTTTGTCGTCTTCTGTTGGCACTGTTGAGCACCGGCGGTGGAGCTATGTGTCCAGCTCTATTCTAGGTCCTGCGTTGCAGGGCATGACCTTTTCCTCGCTTTCCTGGTCAAAAAGGTCCTTTTTCGCCCTGTGTCCTAACTATTCTTTCATGGGTACCTTAGACAGGGCACCCAAGTTTCATTTTAGTTTGCAACAAAAACCCTATTCTATCTGATCGCAGTTTTTCTTTTTCGAGTCGATTGTCAAAGAGTTCAGGTGGAAGAAGGGGGTGTGTGAGTAGTCCTTAGGGTAGGTCGGAGGAAAAGGGGATGGAGCAGGGCCAGATCGGGAACAGACCAGGGGGACGGAAAACTTCAGGTAGGCAGGCCCATGACCGAGTTCAGAGGGCGGGAACTTTTCGGCACATGTTGATCATCGAGCAGGGGCATCAGGTCAGCCCTTTCCTTTCATTTTGTCGGAAACAGTGCCTCGTCCTGCGACTCCTTACTGTTGCGATCTCGCCTTGGCCAATGTCGCAGATGTTCCACAATCTGCAGTCAGGCCGCGTGCTCCCACATCCGGTCTCTCTCTCCTCCGACAGTGGTACCCTTAAATGAGTTTGAAAAGACAGTCTTTAGAGAATTGGCAGAGGAAGGTAATCACATAAGTCTATTTCTCTCCCAACTCCAAGCAACTGGGAAACATCCGTTACATTGGGGTTTACAACCAACATATAAATAATTGATGATGGGTTTGCTGGATTTCCTATAACTTTCCTTCGTAACTATTTCTTTGGTGTTTGTTGGTATTACATTCATTGTCGTGGTACGAGATCTGATACCTATTCATTGCATTTGTTTATTACAGTTACGTCAGTTCTTCTGGCAGAGACCCACTTTCCTAGTACGAGCCTTACGAAGCTATACCGTTCTCCAGGACTTTGTATTTTACGTAAAAGTGCAACGTGCTATCACCATGGTCTGATAGACATCTTTCTGAGGAATGAACATAGGCTAAACAATTTTCCATTATATCAATGCATCCTATCTTTCAGCTAAACATTTTACTTTCAACAGGGTTTACTGCAACAATTTCTTCATTTCGGTCTAATCTTAACTTCGCAAACATCATTCTAATTTCTACATAGTCTCTTACAACCTGACTACTTCATTAAAAACCGGGGGGCTTGCGATAACTATTCGACTCATCCTTGGGGTGACCGGGGTCTTTTGGAAAACAACTAGGAACATAGCAAACTGGGGTGAGGGACTATCGTCTTGCTTTGTGTCATGAGGGCGTTATCTAGCAGTAGGCCACAGTTCAGTTGGTAAGCGTTCAGTGACATTTCTCGAATTCTAAACTCTGTAGCTTGCTCATCAGCAAATCATTTCTAGGAACAACGGCTGGCCTGTGTCAGTTGTAAGTCGACCCATCTCTTACAACCGGGGGTGAGGGATATATTTTTTTAAACTCTCGTCCGGGGCAGCTGAAACGAAACTGGGGGCGTTCTGGGAAGACGAGGATGCTTCAATCACTTTTACTGTTTGGGTATTGAGACAATTCGGGACGGGGAAGGTCGCGTTACCTGAGGCATTTTTTTTTTTATCATAGAAGCCACTGACATGTAGTTCCCTTATTGCGGGTCAGATTAGGGAACCTCAGTCGTCTTACCTGTCCTTTCCCTTTTGGCCAATTCTAGGTTTCATCAATATTTAGCAGAAAGGAGAGGTAGTAACATGGCATCAAGGTGATTTTATTTAAGACAAATTTGTGCAAATACTGGCGGTATTTGGAGCCAATTGGGTGGTGCACCAGGGGTGGTGGTTTGCCAATTAGGTGCCAGTCGTTAGGAAGAGTGAGAGTGTGGAGGGGAGAGAGAGAGAGAGAGAGAGAGAGAGAGAGAGAGAGAGAGAGAGAGGGATGAGCAACAATAGGCTAAATAGTACACGTGCGACATGGGGAGTGGCCGTGTATTAAGATAGGCTATTCAGCGCATTACACAACATTGAGACATTACGGGTCTGTGTTAGAATTTCGAAAGCATGCAGTTTGGGACGGACGAGCATTAGGCCGGGTACAAAGGGACATGCATTGAGTAAAAGGCACCATTGTGTCGCACTTCTCGCACTCTCGGTCCTTTGACTAGTTAAGTCAAAGCTTCAGTCGCATAAAAAAACATTTTCTCATAGTTTCAGACATACGTGACATGTGCTCATTCACGCAACACGGATTAGGGGTGATCGTGTTTCATCATATCATACAACTTATTGGCTCTTTCGCTACAAGAGTAGTTTGTGGGTGTCCTTAGGTGCCACCTTGCAGCGTTAGTCCGCTTCATGTATCAGACATGGCGAGGCTTCAGATCTTCACCATACCTCAGTCGTGATTCCAATGTAACCTGTAGAGGGAGGAAAAGAGGGGAAGGGAGGGGGGACAACATTCGAGCATATCAAATGCATGGGCACGAAAGTCCTTTACTTACCACATACTCGTCTTATCTCCTCGGGATATAATCCCTGGGGTCTTGGTTTCTGGAGTCAGGGGGGCGGGCAGTGTGGCAATGATGGCGAGCGATAGGTTGTTCACGAGGGAGACGGTCCGAGTGTGGCATTATAGGCCGTGTGTAGGGAGACGTTAAAAATCAGAGGCGCTTAGTGCGAGGTATCTAGTTTGTAGATGTATCTAGCTATCGGGGTCCTTAAATCTTTTCCAACGTTGTGATGTCCTAAGGCATATCAGCTCTTCGGCCAACCCTGTTCCCTAGTACCTTTTAGTACCATAC
Organism: Lissotriton helveticus; assembly: GCF_964261635.1. Lineage (NCBI taxonomy): Eukaryota > Metazoa > Chordata > Amphibia > Caudata > Salamandridae > Lissotriton > Lissotriton helveticus. The sequence goes on from NC_136060.1 coordinate 103,366,236, forward strand.
CTTTATAACATTCTATCATTTACACCGCTTCACTTTACCCGTCCTCAGAAGTCGAGGTCCTTCTCCATGCGTTAGTTCCTGAGCCAGTCGCATATTTGGAGGCAGAGTATCGGGCCTTAGATTCGATCCTCAATCCGGGGCTGAGCAACCATCTTCTAATAACCTTAAAAAGAGAACAAAGCAGATCGCACAGAAAAACTCTCCCGCTGATCCCACATTTTACAAAAGCATGCAATACCTGTTCATAGTTTGGAAAACCTTTATTTGCACAATCGTTCAGCATGTAGATATGAGAGTGCAATCGTATACGGCGATGGCTGAAGCGCGTACAGTAGGGGGGGGCTATTTTGCAGCATTAAAAAACATTTTAAAAGGGTTTATTTAGTCATTTGCAAGAAACTAAAAACGTCTATCAATAGGTGAGGGATCAAGGGGCATTTATTTCATAATTGGAAGCACAGTCAGACTAGTTGCAATCAAATTTCCTAGATGCATACCGTGGGCGTGTGTCATAAGCGAGGTTATGTATCAGTTACAATAATATCATAATAAATCGTACATTGAAACCAACATTTTAACGGGATCCTTTTACATGTTCGCCAAGTGAACCCTCCCTCTTTTTCGTCAAGTGTACAAAGGATCATATACATATCTCAGAACATCAAGTCTTATTAGCTAAAAAACACCACGAGGTGTTCGTAAGTTCCTATTGACACCGGCGCCATTTTGGGCGAGGCCGGGTTAGTCCGGAAGTAGCATCAGGGACAAAATGTTTCCCACAACCGGCGGTTGGACCAGAGTTCCTTTCGGCAGTTCAAAAAGACTTGTGCTAACAGAAGGGGTGGCTATGTCGTGGTTATTGCGTTAGCGATCAAGGCAGTTGTTCCTCACCAGAAGCCTGCAGGGGCCGAGGGCTCCGGGGACTTTTGTAGAATCTTCAAGGCTGTGGGGATGCTGTCGGAGGTGGGGGCTCGTGCCCCGGTGGGCAAGCGTCCGAGTTACGTTGCTGGTCAAAGTTACTCTAGCGGCTTAGACCCGCCTTCCAGGGGGCCCAGACACCATTTTGAGACCCCGCAGCAGCCGCCCTTCGTCGTGTCTGCAAGAGTGGAAGAGACTTCTTGGGGCGAAAAAATGGAACACCGTGCCGTTGGAGCAGGACATTCGGCTCGGGCGCTAGGGTACAGCTGTGGCGCCCCCACCTGGGGGGGTGAGGGAGACTCGTTCGCGCCGCCTCCCTCTCCCAGTGCACCCCACGCCGCCCCTTTCCATGGGTATACATGATGGCCACCCCACATCCCGTGCTCCACAAGTACACTTGAGGGCCATCGTATGTCTTGTGCTGCGCAAGTATGGTTGCTGGCCATTCCATGTCCTGTGCTGCGGAAGTATGGTCGCCGCCATCCTATGTCCTGTGCTGCGGAAGTATGGTCGCCGCCATTCTGGAGGATTTCGGCGCCGGGCCGGGGCTGGGAAACCTCCTACCTGGGGAGGTGGGAGAGGCTCGTTCGCGTCGCCTCTCCTTCCCAGCCCACCCTGTACCAATTCTTCAGCGGAGGTATTTGTGATGGCCGGACCAGGAGATACGAGGGAGGGGGTCATCTGCATCCGCCCCCTCCCTACTCGTGGCCCGGGGGACGCCGCCCCAGGAAGAAGAGGATGGGAAGGCCATTTCAAGCCGGCCCCGTGGTGCCTCCTGGACATCCCACTGGCGATCTTTTCGATCGATGGCTGTCAGCAGGCCCCGCCCCACACGTGCTGTGTGTTTCACCTTCCGGATGGGCGTGACCGGTGACCTGCTGCATTTCGGGAACTTCCGGAGTGGGGGTAGGTATTTTGTTTGGACAGGCATGTCTGGGTAATGGGGGGTTGTCTATGCAGGCCTGTAATTGCTTTTTTTTTTCACAGAGTGGGGGGGCAACAGAGAGTAATCAGTCCCATTGCACTCGGAGTTTGAGTTCATTAATGGAATGTATACTAATCTGTCCGAGACTACTCTGTTTATTGTTTCTGTATGTTATCCGAAAGGGTGGCTTTTGTGTTCGGGAACAGTAGCGGTAGTACGGGGTTCGTCACCGGGTAACTTAGAGCTAGACTGGGTTTTCTGTCTTAGCATTGTTCGATCTATGAGGATTCAAACATGTCGCTGAAATCGGTCTGGCGAAATCTGTGCCATCGGGCGTAATCAAACGTGGTGGTTCTATCCGGCCTGTCCGTGTCAGTCTGATTCATCTTTGTCTCACGCTTTTTTCCTTTCTGCCGGCCTGTTATTTCTGTCGGCCCTCTGCTCTTACCCTTGTTCAGTAGAGTCGGGCATTGGGCTTTCCAGTGCCCGGAATATTTACAAAAAGCACATTGGTTTTGCCCTAAGTCTGGTCGTCCTGCGCGTAGCGTCGGGGGATTACTTTCGGGTCGTTGTGTCTTGGGGTTGTCCTGTCGGTATATTCCTTTACACCGTTCCCTTCCTGCGTTTACTCCTTGGAACCGTGTTGCCGCTATCCCTTCCTTTTGCCTACCAGATGCTTGGAAGGTTGTCTGTCGCGTTTCTTTACCTACTCTGACTTCGTCTCTTTTCTTTCGTTGCATTGCTTCTTTGCGCCACATACCGAGACTGTCGAGCATAATAGGCGTTGTCTTACTACTACAAAGGGCTATTTCTAACGTTTCTATTTTATCAAGATCGAAGGATCCTATCAGTGGCCACTGTTTCTCTTGATTTTCTTTGGTATACTTGTGCCATAGCTTACTATAGGCTATGGTAACTAATCCATACTTTGTGAACATGTCTTTATTAGGGGTGCCTTCCAGCGGAGCTAGATGGTCCACCTCTAATAAACGGTCCGGGTTGAACCAATTACCAATCAGCGAGGAGAAGATAGGCATGACGGATCACAATGGGACCAAAAGTCAGCACTACCTACCTTATCACTGCGTGCAAAGACTAGACAGAATATTTCTATTCTACGTTGTTTGCAGGCAGTGAATACCTCATGAACCAATATCGAATAGTCAATGTTCGGTCAATCAAACAATCAGTGGGGAGAATAAGTAGGCCCGCAAAAGTCTGCGTCCTCTACCCTTTCACTATCTGCAAAAAGGAACCTGTTCTTTCCTGTTTGCAGACAGAGAATCTCCAGAAAACAATCCGCGAACAGTAGTTCGGGGTCAAAACAATTAATCAGTGTGGGAGAGGGAAATCTCCCGAGAACAATCCACGAACCGTAGTTCGGGTTCAAACAATCAATCAGTGGGGGAGAAAGATAGGCACGACGGCTGCGTTACCTATCCTTCACTGTTTGCAAAGAGAGGGAGCCTGTTGTTTCTCCGTTTGCAGACAGCGAATCTCCAAACAAATCAACAAAGAGTAATACTAGTATTTTCCAAACAATCAAACAATCATTTCGCAATTCGTCGTGTTTACACGACCTTACCCGGACCGTATGGACAGTTTCTTGTCTTCCGAATCCAGCGCCCGATCGTCCTCTTTTCCTCGTATTCCTCGCGGCACTCCTGATGGTTCCCAGTCAGGACCGTAGATCACTCGAGAGAGGTCTGTTCGGAACCAGTGAAGTTCGGATGATCGGCTGCCAGACGAGGGTCTATTGGGCAGGAGCTCTCCCGATCGTTGCAGTCGTTCACTCTGTCGTCAGGACCTCTCCCACTGGATCCACGTGTCGCTGATGGGCCCCACGCTTGGGACGCCAATTGTAAAAAAGGGTTCAGGGACAACCAATAAACAAAGATCCTTAAGTATTGCCCGGCGGTGTCGCCTCTTTAACCCACAAAATATTAATCAATGAAGAGGCAGGCGCTGGAGACTGGAAGGCAGGAAACAAGGGTTTATTCTCTCCGGAGGAGAACACATCAGTTCGGACAGCAAGTATCGTCACGAGGTGCTCTAACCGCATCTCTGAGGCCTGGCCTCTTATACACAGGTTTATGATCTTTATTGCAGGTAACACATTCTTGCAATGCTTTGAAGTTTGAAAGGACATCCTCGGAATCTCCCCTTCAGGCCCGTTCCCACACACATTTACAGTTGAAGTCCCCACCCCGGACACAACAGGTGATGATTATCGCGCAGCTGGACATTCCGCCGATTCACGGGATGTGTGGGGTTGATCGGATCTCATAGGGAGGGGGCTTTGATCAATTCGAGGGTCCTTTAATGGGGGAAACTTCCTACTGTACGGGGGGGGCAATAAACAGTATCAGCAGAGCCAGGTGGCGGCCTGGGAACGAGGAAGACAAACGGGCACACAGGAAAAGAGGGTTTGTATCAAAGGGCCTGGGACCATGAAAGGAATGAAGGGAGGTGTCGCGCTGGGAACAGGATGGGATTCCGAGGCAGAGCTGCGCTGAAGAGGGGTTTATGACCCAGGGCATGTGAGAGCGGGGGGGATGCCTGCGAGGTTGAGAGCCGTGCTGGGGGTTAGTGGCGTGCAGAGGGTGGTTCTGATCGAGGCACCTAAAATGGCGGGTGCGCACGACAAAAAGTGTGGCATCAGGGGAAAAGGCAAGATGGCGCAGATAATGTTTACCAAACCGTACTAATTTTCCACAGCGGCGCATTGCTGGAGTTGCGTCGCAAGCGCGACGCAGCTCCAGCAAGGCTCGGGGTGCCCCATCTTAACAATGCTGCGTCAAGACCTACGCCTGCTTCAAGCAGGCGCAGGCTTTTGACGCAGCATTGGCCTGAAAGTGACTGAGTGAAATCTTATAGATTTCACTCAGCCACTTTTGCGAGACACACCTTCCCCGGAACGCCCACCCTGCGCCGGAACGCCCACAAGCGGCGCAGGGCTTTACAACGTGACGCATCTGCCTAGATGCGTCATGTTGTAAATCGGTCGTAGGGATGCGCCACGTTTACGCCGCCTTGCATGACGCAACAGCGGCGTAAACGTGGCGCAAGGGCCTCATAAATCTGCCCCTTAGACTTTACTTCTGTTTTTTTTCTTAACTGGTTCGGGTCTGCACTGTCAGTTGGATCTGATTTAGGTTCTTTTATCTCAAATTCAAGTTTGCTTACATTGTCCCAAAGGGTTTTCAGAACACCATCTGTTTTAGCTATACAGCACCCCTGATTCCAACTTTGAAATCCTCCCACAGTGTGCCTGCACTTTTCAACTAACCCTGATGTCAGCTGAAAGTGTTCCTCTCTTTCAGCCCTGAGCTCACCCCGCAGCAATCTGTGTGGTGGTGTGCTTGATTGCAGTCCCCACCGACCAACGGCTTGGGTTGGCTCAGGGAGCTTTAATCCTAACAGGAAAGAGGTGTGGTCAGGCAGTTTTCTGGTCAGATGGTGCACATCCGTCACCCTTGAAAAACTGTCCAGTGTCAATAATCGATAGTCCAGCGGCACCGCATATTGTGAGCAGTTGCGAGCTTCTAAGGATACCAGTTATGCCGTTTGTCTCTAGGTCGAGCTCAGTTATGGCACTCTTTAGTGTACTAGCTACGGGTGTCACGTGCCTCTGTGGAGTCCTTAATCTGACGACTTGCGCCTGTAAGGGCCAATTGAAGCCACCTCCCCATATCAAGGCTTGTGGTTCTGGCTCTATCACCTGGCTCCAGAGCCCTCCATCCACATTTGGGCCGTATGTATTGACTAAAGTGACGTGTATGCAGCCAAGAAAAGCCCCCAGTATCACATATCGGCCCTGTTCGTCTGTTTATACACCTAGAGTTTTTAATTGAAAGCCTTTATGAGAATCGCCACACCATATGGAAATATGTAACATTTCAGCGGTTTTGTAACCTGCTAACTTCTGCAGTACATCTGCCAAAGGAGCAGAGAAGGGCTCATTCAGGAAGTCGGCATTCAAGCCACCGATTTGAGATTTTACCTCTTTTTTTTGGTGGAGCTGATTTATAATGAGGATTAATGTTTATGTCTGGGAATTGTTGATCCTTATAAAACATGAAAAATTGCAGAAATTAGCATCGAGTCATGCGCCTATACGATGACATCATGCCCTCAGTTCACCCTACAGTGTCTAAAGCATTACAATAACTATTGTGCGCTAAGAACCAGTAGTCAGCCGTTGCTTTCTTTCCCCTCCACTCATTCCCATGCTCGATCGGGACCATATGTGTACAGTGGGTGAGTTAAGGACACTCCCTATCGCCAAATCTTTCTGTTTTTGTGATCTGTCCCAGAGTTTGACGAAGAAGGGGTGACCTTGAAGCCTTGAATGTGCAAAACCACATGCTCTGTTGGCAATAGAACTGTGTTAAAATAAATAATTTAACATATACTTTCGTGGAGCAAAAAAATGTAATATGACCAAAAGTTACATTCAAAGTTGCTCAATCAAACGCTAATCTGCTCGAGGCTTCTTGAAGTGTAGTCAAAGTTCCTGCGATAACCGACTCTAGTGGCAACGTAATTACATGTTCTGATCCAATATTTTAATTAATAAGGCTTGATTTTGGGTGAAGCCTAAACTCATTCATTTCAAGAAATATCTCACTTACAGTGACGACAGGCAAAACACATCAAATCAGAGAGGAATATCAAACTGAAATTAAAAAACATAAGACAAATAACCGAAAACACTTTCATAGCAAGCTGTCTGTAGTCATACATTACTAAACAACGACATTATTTGCGATGAATGGGGCAACAATATCATTTTTCACATACGGCTTCAATTTGCATTTCGACACTGCTATAAATAGGAGGCGAAATTCAACCCTAGATTAATGGAAATTCTTAGTCAGTTTTGGAAGGATGAAACCATTGGCCTTGACTGGAATTTAAACTTTTTACCTACAGTACTTATACATATCAAAGTGAGCTCTTCATTTATTGAGCCATGCCATCTACTTGGCTGTGACAATAAACAAAAATATTTAAGGCGGCATAAAAAGGCAGAGAACTTGTGTGCTTTTGAATATTCCAACAGTGAAGGAATCCAGATTTCGACATCCTGAACGAGAACCTCTGAGGGACATTCCAGGAGAATACGATGCAATTGGTGGTGCTGGATGCAGTATTACCATTGGGTTGGACTCGGCCAGAAAATAGGCCCAGGCACGAAATTAAAAGTGGTCCCATTAGAAAATCAGATAAGTAAACAAGCATTTGTTATGTTATGTTATGTTATGTGGTTTTTATTAGGCGCGCAAATGCTCCAGCTAAGGAGCGTCTTGGCGCCAGACAAGGCAGCTACACAACACAACTAAATAAAACAGCACAGAACACACTAACTAAGGGAATAGAAATGTTTTTAAGGCGCGACGAAAAGAGAGCAAATCGCTCATGGCGCGAATTGCCGGGGGTAAGGAGTTCCACAGAGCAGCGGCCCGCACTCGAAATGAGCGACCACCGGCCCTGCTTCGCTTAAAGCGCGGTACCACTGCCAAATCGAGATCTGACGATCTTAAGGGTCGTGCTGGAATATAGTTGGCCATGAGGGTCGTGAGGATCATTGCCGGGGACCCCTTCAAGATCTTATGGGCGACGCAGAGGACCTTAAACTGAATCCGCTGCGCCACCGGGAGCCAGTGCAGAGCTCGAATGGTGCTGGAGGTGGGACAGAATCTTGGAAGGCCCACCACCGCTCTCGCTGCTGCATTCTGGATCCGCTGCAGGCGCCCTATCTCCGCTACATTCAGACCGGCCAGCAGCGAACTAGCATAATCCAATCTAGAGATAACGGTAGCTTGGATCATGAGTTGCCGGGTTGGGGCATCGAAGAACTTTAGCACAGGACGGAGCCCACGCAAGATGCCGAAGCAGCAAGCCGCCGTGCGTTTAGTGTGGCATGCAAACGTAAGGGAAGGGTCCAACCAGACCCCGAGGTTTTTAAGCTCGGCGACTGGGATGGGAGCGGAACCCAACTCCTCCGGCCACCAACTCTCTCCCCACAGTTCCGGTCGCCTACCAAATACCATCACCTCGGTCTTACTAGCGTTTAGCTGGAGACAATTGAGCGTCATCCAGCTAGCGACCGCCCTCAGTCCTTGTTGAAACCTAGGAGCGTCGACCTCCGCATCCCCGCTGATCGTGACCGCTAGCTGGGTGTCATCGGCATATGACACCATGGTCATACCCCATAGTTTGACAACCTCAGCTAGCGGCCTAACGTACAGATTGAACAGCGTAGGACTCAGCGAGGAGCCTTGGGGGACGCCCAGGTTCAACGGGTGGAATTTTGACTGAAAGGGTGGGACGGTCACGCTAAAGGCCCGGTTTGATAAGAACGACCGGAACCAGTCGAGCGCAATGCCGGAGACACCAGCATCCTCTAAACGCTGCAGAAGGATAGGGTGCGAGACGGTGTCAAAGGCAGCGCTTAGATCTAATAGCACCAGCGCTGCCGTTTGTCCCGCGTCAAGCACGGAGCGGAGGTGCTCCACCATATAAAGCAGAGCCGTCTCCGTGCTGTGACCTGCCCTAAACCCATTCTGCGTGGCGTCGAGTATGTCAGCTCGACGGAGATGTTCCGAGAGAGCGGCATTTACATGTGCCTCCATCACCTTAGCCGGCCACGGCAGGAGTGAAATAGGCCGATAGCTCTCCGGCTTGCTTCCATCCAGGCTAGGTTTCTTCAGGATCGGACGAACCATGGCTCGCTTCCACTTAAGTGGAACGATGCCAGATGTTAAAGACGCATTGACCAAGGAACAAAGCGGAGAGATGTCATGTGCCGCCAGGTCCTTGAACACTTCGGGGCAAAGTGGATCCTCAGGGGACCCAGATTTCACTTTGCGAGCCAAAGTGCCTAGGCTATCTGGATTTAACAAAGGTAGAGAACACAGCCCCTCAGATGATGGAGGCTTAGATGATGTCATCACTGAGGGAACGACCACGGGGAAGCCACGGTAAATCGCATTCACCTTTTCCAGAAAAAACTCTGCCAACTTTTCACAGTGCTCCAGAGAGCTCTGATGTGATGTTATAACCTTTTTGGCAGTGAGGTCTTTCAATACCTTAAAGATAGCCTTTGCTGGGTTCGAACTATTCCTGAATTGTGTCGCATAAAAAGCGGCACGGGTTCTACACAACCGCCCGATGGTACACCTTCACTGTAGCCTGATATAAGACTTTCTTAGAGCTGGAGTAGGCTTTGCGCCAGGCCCGCTCTGCGCGCCTGCAAGACACCTTCAGGGCTCGCAGAGAGTCGTCGTACCAAGGGCTGGCCTTGCCAGGACCAGTTCTACGGGTCACCAAGGGGATGAGGGTGTCCAAGGCCCTGGAGACCCAATCGGTGAACCCGTCGTACCTCTGATCCGGAGAACCTGAGACGTCAAGCGGGTCAGCTGATAAGAGATGAAAGAACTCATCTAGCTTAAGTTTGTTCCAGCGTCTTCTTGGAACAGAACACACCATTGGCTTAGATGGACTAGCCACGATGGGGCAGTGGAACTGTATCAAGTAATGATCAGTCCACGCCAGGGTTGTGTAGCTGGTGACACAGACTTCCGTCAGATTGGTAAAAAACGGGTCAAGGGTGTGACCCCCTGAGTGTGTGGGCTGCGTCACCAACTGAGTAAGCTGTAACGCCTCAAGGTCGGCCAGGAAACTGGCGACTGAGGGGCTGCTGGAGTTGTTAAAGTGCAGATTTAAATCTCCAATGATGGTAAAATTGGAGCACCCCGTAGCCAGATTACTAACAGCCTCGGGTAACGCTGCTCTGAAGGTTACTTCACTCCCCGGGGGCCGATAAATTACCAGTCCCGACAAGGTGAAGTTAGAAGAAATAGCAACCTTAAACAGAGCGCTTTCGCACCCCGAGATCTTTTGCCCATGCCATGTGGTAGGGTAACAGGACTTGACGGCAAGAGCAATACCCCCACCTCTTGAGGTCCTGTTCAAGGTGAATACCGAGTATTCCGGCGGGAAGGCCAGATTGACAATGGCCGTGTCAGCATCCTGCAGCCAAGTCTCTGTCACACAAAATAGGTCAGGCAACTCCCTGCAATGCACTAGATCTCGCATTACTTATTTTCTGTTGCATTACTATTTGCAACGCCAATAGCTCAAACTTTCAATAATGCTAGACCTATTGCATTGCAAATGTGTGTTGTTCTTCAGCTGTAGACATAAGGATCACGAGTCAACCAGCCAGTCTTTATATCAGCTCAGTGAGGAGGAGGGCTAAATAAAGACCACCACAGTAAAAAGACTCATGCCCATGCCCCGGTGACGTAACTACACCCTCACACATACAAACAGGATAGCCATTTTGTAACGGTATAGCTTCTGTGATAGGAAACAGCCAATAAACATCTGTTTAAAACGGCCAAAATGTTATTAATAAATACAAATTATGTATATATTTTTTCATATATAATATACTCAGTAAAATGACAAGTATTCCTATTTTATAATTTGTGTCACTGTAAAACAGTGACTCTGTCTCACCATTTTACTTCAAAGCAATTCCATCATCATAATGGGAATATACCCTGGCACTGATGGCCCATGGTTTTACACGAAGCACTGGCCCTGAAACCTCATTTCGATGCATTTCTTTAGTTTCCATAACCAAGCACTCGGTTCAACCTCCCATCACTATATATGAGTGGATTTTGGAATCTCAAACACCCACTCAGCAGAGTGCTCCATATAATAAACACTATTCATTGGCTGTCCTGCGTGAACGAGGTCTTGAGTCGGTAGCAAGTTATGTTTGACCACGCCAAGGTGGTGATGTTGGAAACGTCTCGTTGGGTGCTCAGGGATAGTTTGCCCTGAGGTGATCGAATATTGTGTGAATACCCGGATCCGGCGGCGAGGGGTAGGTGCCGTAGGAGGCAGCACAGGAAGACACAACCACTTGTTGGATGACTTTACCTGATGCTTAACCCGCTGGATACTGCTGTTGCCTGTAGACTAGACTGATTAGGTAGACGCAGCCCAACGCAGGTATAATTACAGGGAATACTTTTTTCTATTAGTAAGTCCACTAGACTATACACTTGACATTGACACTAGTGAGAACACTTTTACGTAGATAGTCAATACTTTAGATATTTGCTTTATATTAAGTTTTGGTCCTGAAGAATCGCTAGTTAATAGACACAAGCGAGAAACATGTCGACCGAGTAAAAGCACCAACTGGAACGGAATTCGCTACTGGAAGCATAACATTCCAGCGAGTACCTTTCAGGCTTATTTTAATTAGAGCAGGGAACCCCCAGCATAAATTCTCTCATGGCACCCCTAGCTTTATTTTAACTCACACTTACACGTCTACGCTCTCTTGGCCCCACACCCGCACTTCATCTAAACGGCAGTTGGATAGAAGATCTCCGCTAAAGAGCCCCTCTTCGAGGTGTCGACCGTTGGGTATTGCACCGCCGACCCTACGAGGAGCAGCCCAGATGATGAAGCATGACACCTGAAAGGGTGTGTGAGGGCATTACATCCAACAAAATGGATGCCCAACGGTAGGACTCTCTGAGACCCTCCAACATCCTACACACTACAGTGAGACGCACCTTCCTGAATAATATTTGGGAACAGCCCAGCAATCCTTGTATTCACTCGCTTGTTGAGGGCACCGCTGTGGCTGGACCTCCCACTCATTAGGAGTGGTGATTGCCCTTACCTTAATACCTCTCCCATTTGTTGTGAAATATAATGTGATCGAATATTGGTCATGAGTGCTGACACAGCCCTTGTTAGTCTGACTCACAAGCAGAGGGTGATGCAATAGTTTTGACAGCCAGAAACTGTCACTGCCCCTTGTGAGTTGTGACCACTCTGCCCAGATTGCCACATGCTTCGTTGATCTCTTACCAACACATACCTATTACAACACAAGCTTTTAACACTGAAACCAACCTCCAGAAGGTGGCAAGTGATGCAGATAATTCAAACCAAATATTGATTCTGTCTAATACAAAATTATCAACCTCAATATAGTGACATGAAATCTGCAAAGGACCACGTTGGCTCTCTCACTGCTGCAGCCTTGGTAGCTCACACGAACCGGACATTCGCAGCACTGTACATGGTGGCCTATGCTTTATCCTTTGGGCCCATCCTTTTCGCTGGCTGTCGTGAATTAGTGGACCCTCACATGTAGGGACAGCACTACTTCCCCGGATGATGCTGCCTAGCCCGGCTTCTACCACCTCTCGCATGTGGAACCTCTGTGTCTCTTAGGTGGGATGGACTCAGAGCTTCAGGAAATGTTTTCTAATTGCTGATTTGGACAATGCACCTGAACTCAGGTATCTTTTAAAAGGACCACTAACGGGTGGTCTAAATGTGAACCAAGAGGACACTAAGTGACCAAGGGCCAGATGTAGGAGCATTGTATTCGCTAAAAGTGGTTGCACCGACTTTTATCAAATTCAGTGGTATTTTGCAAACTGAGCTAGGACTGGTCACAAAATAGGGAATCATCTTTGGTCGCAATTCAGCATATCTCATTAATATTAATGAGGAGGGTTGTAAAATTGGACTCACTATGATTCACGGCCATCAGGTGGATAATGGCCTGCCGGGGTCAGCAGACCACCATGTCTGAAATTGCTTTGCAATAAAGCAATCTTTTAAAAAAAGCATCCCGTTTTCATTTAAGTGAAACGGAATACATTAAAAAAATGAAAATATTGATCAATTTTTTTTAAGACTCCTACTCCTAAAAATGTTTTTGTCAATGTGCACAAAAGGGAAATGTGTTCCTTGGGAGCTCTTCTGTTTGGGAATGGGTTACCACTTCATTTATGTAGTTGATATAATATTAAAGTTTTGAGACCGGATTTCGGTCGCAAACTAATGATGCATCCCATTGTGAATCACGATTTGGAAGGGACACCCTAAACAAGCCCATTCCAAATAGTGATTCAGTATGTACCGCCCAGTCCAAATTGCAATTTGGTAACATGTTACAGAATCACAATTTGTGTTTTGTTCATACCAAAATGTAATATTGCAAAGGCTCCGTTTTTTTTAGATCGAAGCCTTTGCAACTGCCAAATCCCTTTGTATATCTGGCCCTAGGTTCCTATGCTTCAAAAATGGTTTTCAAATCGAATTGTGCAATGTTTTAGAGCTGTCAGTTGAAGAGCAGAAAGTTTCTTTGAGCAATAGTTGACTAAATGTGTATTATTACGTTTCACTTACCACATTACATATATCGATTTTAAATGTATAACTGTAAGTAATTAATTCAAAGTTGTCATACAAATTGTAAGAAATATGAGTTTCTAACTTAAGTAAACATTGTTCAATCGACTATTTTTTGTGTTCCTGTATTACACAGTGGAAAACGTTGCAAGAAAAACAAAAGTTCGTATGTCTTCACAAGTGGAACAAAAGAAATAGACACCGTCGCTTATCTATTAACAAAATACAGCGTGAACAGCGTCTGGGTGCAGACGGAGGCTGGAAAATTAGTTGTGACAGATTTAGCTGCACTCTTGCGAAACATTATGAGGCTCTGTGTTGTTTTTACGGGCATCAAATAAACAACTCGCTGTGACACAGCACAGACTCCGTGTCTTTTAGTATTAAGTTCCTCAAGTGCCTTTGATCTGGAAGTAAAAAAATACAGAGATGATAAAAGGCACCTTAACTGCTGGATGCTTCCGTTTCAGAGGCTGCAGCCGTAGTGTCATTGGGGGGAGAGGGGGCTCCGTGGAAGCCTCATGGAAGGATGACCTGAAGGTTCCAGGGGTGAGTAAGCGATGACAGGATGGGACAGTAGTAGCCTTTCAGGCTGGTGTGCTCGGCATGGAGACCTTTAAAAAGCAGAAAGAGATAGGGGCCAGGCCACATCAAAGGCCCACCGAGGAAAACGGCAGAAATCCTCTCTCCTTGAAGAGGCAATTGAGTAGAAAAATATTGACTTTTAAAAGCATATGGAATATTTACGAGAGCTAGTAAAAGAGAAAATACTTCAAATCACTGGTGCAGACTTACAATCAGCGGATGGCTTGCAGTTTTGTTCAGGGAAAATGTGGGGATTTGCTTCATACTACTCTCTTATAAGTGATCTGTCTTTTGAACAGGGCTACATTTATTTACACGTTTTTGCCTCATTTTGTTATAGCGCCAACACTGTTGATTGGTAGCTTCAAGCTATTCTATGCATCAAGGGGGAAATGAAAAGGAATTGAAGGCCGGGGAGGTTTGATCGTAGTTTGTGATTTGCCATGTGGAAGTGAAACTGCAGTAAGAATCTTTAAAGCTCATCTTAACTATGTATGGTAAAGTTTGAGGTAAAGAGGGAAAAATGTACTGGGTCCATTGTCTAGCATACGCATGGTGAGCTGAACAGTCGGGACTTCAATCCTCTTCAGTCATTTGCCATGCAGAGAAGAAGCGTGTAGGATTTCCATAGGGAAAAGCCTTGTTATTCAAGGATCTTACCCCAAACTCTTTGCACTTGGCTAGGAAATGGCTGTCAGTTTTGTGAGTCTGGCCTTAGATGCCTGATCAGCTGTCTTTGATCACTCCAGTGCTTCCATAAGGTCTCACATTCAGTAGGGGCTCCTGTATGTGGTTTACGTACACACCAGCTTCATGTGTATGGTGGTCATTGACCTAACTAGACACTAGAAGATGGATTGTCATGTTGACTCACATTAGATAGCTCAAAAAATGCCAGCAAAGCATTGAAACTGGGATAGATCTGCCAATGTCCAAATGGCAATTCATCTGTGACTTCCAAAGTTACGAAAAAGAGAAGGTAATTGATCAGCTTTGATGATATGCTTTCAAGATGAAGGTGAACAATGTCAATCTACAGTCCGAGTAGCGGTTGACTTTATTCACCGGGAGATTACTGCTGGGAACTGCTCTTCCCCACCAGCCTACAAACAGGAAAGAGCAATGCTGCTAGGACAACGATGCAACTGCAAGGCCCTGCTCCTGATATTGTATTTGATAAATAGGTTAATCGCACGTTTCACAACTTTTCATTTGCATGAAGCACATTCTAGTTATGGTACATCACATCATAAGAGGTCTTTGAAATTTGAATAGCTTTTGACTTTTCCCAAGTTGACAGCATAGACCTACTGGTTCAAGGTTTCAAAGGAACGTCAAATGTGCAATGGACAGTGGCATGAGAGTGACACACCAAGAGTAACCATTAATATTAAGTGCAATTTATATCAATTCTTGAATTCAAACTCTTTGTTCCATGCATTAAATTAGTAGAAATCCATCAACTCAAAAACAGAAAATTCCCTGCATAGTGGTGATAAAAAGATTACTAAATCGTTCTTCAAAGGACTGAAAATGAGTGAAACAATTCCTCAGTGCATTTCGAGTAACATCATAGCCCTTTGTCAGGATGTGCAACAATCCGACCTTCTCGAATTGTCTCAGTTCGATTCTGCCAGAAACGATAAAAACAACTATCATTTTAGTATTTTGTGTCCTGAGAAAACCAAATCTGCATCTGAAAACAGAAAGTTAGAAATTAAACTAGAATTAATAGTGTCTTTCTGAGCAAAAAAAATCTATCAAAAGGGTTTCCTTCTGATTTCAGTATTTTCATTTCCCGTCCATCTCTACAGCAAAAACCCTGTTACTTATATATTATCTTTACATTTCAAATGTAGTCCTTTTCATATATTTTATTGTAGTTCCTTGTAAGTTTATTCGAGTTTACGTAAATCTAGATGCTAATCGACTCTCTTGGTCTGTAAGGAGTCTGATGAATCTACAACACACTATGCTGTTGTAAAAGTTCTGATCTGTCCCTCAGTCCTGTATGTGTTCTACAGTTTCCAGCAGCTGAAATTGCAGTTGATGCAAGTTGTGTCTTGCTTCTTTAAATGCGCAGCCACAGTAGACTTTGTGTTTTCGGCTCCCATATCACTTTTATGCTCATTCAGTCTCATTGTTTTGTCTGTGTATGCAAGTACCACCATTCTACTCGTAGCCCATTGTTCTAGTGGTTGGATCTT